>NC_052623.1:66362994-67612994 GCF_016161935.1 Mauremys reevesii | reverse complement strand
GCAAATTATGTTCCTGACAGCAAACCAAAGAGTCCTGAGAGTTCCTTAAGGATGTTTTTACTTCTGAATACCTTGCTGGTACATGCCATTCACACTGCTGTCACTATGCAATTAAAAGCTTGGAAACACTGAAAGGAGTTATGTCACAGAGGTCTTTTCATCAGCAAGACAACTGACCTGTTTCTACAGATTTCCATTCCTTTGTTATTGTCCCTGTTTCTGGTGTGTGAAAATCTCTGCTGAGATTAAGGTACCAGTGACCAAACAAGGTACAGTATTAGCACAGCTGATCTTCCAGAAACAACTAAAAACTCACTCTCTGTAGGGGGATCATTTAGTTCATTTAAAAATGTTACTGTACTAACCTAAGTGTTTGGTAAACCTTAACTCCTCCACCCCACAAAAACTACTGATTTTATCTGAAGTTTTATATATTGGCTATAAATCTACTGTTGATATTTCAGCTTCTAGGTTAAATTGAATTCATGTTTTACTACAGCTGCTAGCCCGAGGCCTAAGGTAGTCAGCCTTGTACATTTTTATTCAAAGCTTTTAATAGTATAAAAGATATACATTACAAAATTCACATCACTGATATTTAATCAGCAGGTTTGGTGTACATTGTTTCACTGATTTTTTAAAACATGTTTTAATTTATATTTGTGACCCACTGTCATTGCCCCATAGACTATAAACTCAGTCCCAGAGATCTCCCATTTGAAATGAAAATATAAACCATATGGAAATATATAAACCACGTGGAAAGAAAAACTAATAAAAATAACTCCCCTCCCCTACTTCCCACCTAAAATTATATTTGAAAGGAAAGCTTTGCTTAATTATGCACATACATGCAGTTGTATTTCAGTGGTACTGTGTCATATATAGATATATATATATATATATATATAGATAGATATATAGATATCTATATATCTATATATCTATATCTATATCTATATATATATATAGATATATATCTAGTAAATTGGACAAATTGGGCAAATTGAAAACCTCTTCTCCTCATGGATGAGTGTGAATGAGGAGCCCATTTTTCCAGTAGGAAAAATAAAACTCAATCTCCAATAATATTTCAAACTAGAAGCTCTTTATGGGGAACACAAACAATAGATGGATGGAACCTGCAGAAATTCAATGAATAGCAACCACTGCACAGCTGCATGTTCCAAACCTTTTAAAATTATACCACATGCTGTGACCTAACTCCTTCCGGGCTTGATCCTACTACCCTTTCAGTCAATGACCTTTTTAAAAAAAAAAAAAAAAGGCAGAATTGTCCCTTTAACATTAGTGGTAACTGGCACATGTTTACAATAGAGATAGCAGCTTTGTGTTGCCTGTACTGGCGACTGGGCAGCAGATGCAGAAGGCTGGTTTGTATAAAAGTTCCCTGTACCATCTCAAGCTATGACTAGGGCCCTACCAAATTCCTGTCCACAAAAAATACGTCATGGACTGTGATTTCTGGTTTCCCACCGTGAAATCTGCTTTTACCCTATACTATATAGATTTCAGGGAGGAGCCCAGCATTCTCAAATTGGGGATATTGATCCAAAAGGGAGCTTCAGGGGGGGTTGCAAGGTTATTTTAGGGGGATCGGGGTATTGCCACCTATACCTTCTGCACTGCCTTCAGAGCTGGGCAGCCAGAGAGTGGTGGCTGTTGGCTGGGTGCCCAGCTCTGAAAGCAGTGCCCCACCAGCAGCAGCACAGAAGTAAGGATGGCAATACCATACCACCCTTCTGCGTTGCTGCCTTCAGAGCTGGGCGACTGGAGAGTGGCGGCTGCTGACTGAGGGCCCAGCTCTGCAGGCAGCAGCACAGAAGTAAGGGGAGCAATACCATACCATGCCATCCTTAGTTCTGCGCTGCTGCTGGTGGCAGCTCTGCCTTCAGAGCTGGGATCGCAGCCAGCAGCCACCTCTCTCCAGCTACCTACCTCTGAAGGCAGCGCCACCGCCAGCAGCAGCACAGAAGAAAGGGTAGCAGTACCGCAACCCCCTCTACAATAACCTTGAGACCCCTCCCCAACTCCTTTTTGGATCAGGATCCCCACGATTACAACACAGTGAAATTTCAGATTTAAATAGCTGAAATCATGAATTTTTAAAAAAAACCTATGACTGTGAAATTGACCAAAATGGACTCTGAATTTGGTAGGCCCCTAGTTATAATATAGGCTATGGAGCCATAAACAGAAATCTAGTTTGTTTTTAGGCATCCCTCACATTGCTAAACATCTCCCGAGTTTCAGTTTGATCTACTTTGGATTAGACTATGTACATGTATTTTTAACTCCCTCATTAGGGAAGAATCCAGGGGTGCTGATTTGTGGCCAAAACCTTTAATTCCATACTGGATTTAAGTCCTTGAAAGCCACTACCTTGGAGCCGAAGAACTGAATGGACACCCTTTTGATGCCACCAATGCCCTGAACTTGCTGGAAAAAAATTGCTGTTAAGTAGCATAAGGCCTGTGCTGCCACCACTACTCATCAAACAACACAGGACAAGAATCAGATCTTACTGACCTGTAACTTAGAGCAGAACACTATTACTTGGCCATTGCGCCTACACACATTCTTCTGAAAGCACTCTTTAGATTCATGAAAAAGGCAAATCATAATATTTTTCAGGGACTAGAAGATATATATTTACCTGTCTGCCTGGTCTCCTAAGGATCCTATGAATATGGCAAAAGCATTAACTTGAGGGTTGATGGTCAACGTTTGGGCAAATCTTGCTGGTGGGATACCATATCGTTCAAGGTTTGCATCGCTCAAGACTATGACAAAATATTCATCAGCCTCTTCTTTGGCAATTTCACGAACAGCATGCTCCGTCCCTTCCAGAGTATGGTCTCCGCTCATACAGAATTGAGCATGGGCATGCATTATCTGGGTACGCAACAAAGTCAAAAGGAAATGTACAGAGAGAACTATTCCAAATAAAACACACATTTAGTTGGTATGAAAAGGAGCAAACATTCTTCTAAACCATACTAAGTGAAACACATTTAGAAATATGCATCTTGCTCCATATTTTAGAGAATATGCGGCATTTTAGGGTTCAGTCAAAGGTTCATTTCACTCAATACAAACATAAATTCTTAAAATCCAATTTGCAATGTCAGAACTGGAAAAATCACATGGAGGGAATTTAGCTTTCAGAACTAGAGAGTGAAGAAGTAAAACACTATGGTAGGCTGGAGATTGTGTTTCCACATTGCTACAGAGCTGAGGGAGAATACCCTGACCAAATCCCACCTGTTCATAATGTATATTAGACTAATGGACTTCAGTTTGAAGTGTTATTACCAAATATAAGACTCATGATCAGATTAAAGAATTTTGTTGCCTTCTGCACTGTGGAAATTGGGCTCCCCCCACCTTTCTTAAAGTGCTTTCGTCCCATACATGCCACCACCCCACACAGATCACAGAATGCCCCCCTCTCCCCACACAGACCCCTGAATGCATCTCCTATTCCACATATACCCACAACCCTACACCAGCCCCTACTTATTCTGACAGCCACCCACATATCCCAGCAGCCCTAACATACATCCCAGTTCACAGGTCCCAATATTCTGCACTCACCCCATAGCCCACCACCAACTGTCCCCAGCTCCTCACTGCTGCCTCCCGACTTAGTGCTCCCATCCCAGGTTAGGGCGGCTTCTCTCAATCCCAGTCGCCCTGCTCCATGCCCTCCCCTTTCCCGGCCCATGTGCACATGGCCCCGAACCACTCACGTCTGGCCCAGCCACTCCTCCATCATGACAGAGGGGTGTATGCCCCAAATCTGAGTGAGTGACGTTGTGATCTGGTGCGCAGCGTGGCTGCAACACTCAGTTTTGTTTTGTTTGGCGTTCAGGGGCCTCTTTGAGTGGGGCTCTTTCACGGAGAGAAACTCCACTGAAAGAGGCCCCCGAATGCCAAACAAAACAAAACAAGTGAACATTGGTTAATCTGAGCCTGCTCATGGTGACAATATAGACTTGAAAATTATGTAAACATATGGTTTACAAAACAAGAGAGAGATGCGTTATTCTGCATAGGAGAATGTGGAGGACAAAGCCATTTCCTATGAAAAAGTTAGGGAGTTGTGGTCAGTGGAAAACGCAGTTCTCCTAGTCTAATACAATGGCCTATTTCTTAAAAAAAACCAAAACACTTCATAAGAGACACACTGTTTTAGAAAAGAAAGATTTTCCCATGAAACTGCCAGCTTAAATATACAGTTCCACAGCGCCATTCTGTTAATTAGTTAAATTCTATGTTATATTCAGATTTTCTGTTGCTTTGATGTAGCAAAGGTTTCCTAATTACATTTACAGTACATGTTCACTTCGCAATGATGGTTTAACATCTTTTCAGTCTAGGAGTTTACATACTCTTACTGCTATTACAGCACTTTATGGCTTCCAAGAACTGTACAAACAAGTATTATGGATCACCCCCAGAGTTTCCCTCCTCAATGGCTACATGTTAACAATAATATTTTGTATTAATGGAGAGCTTTCCATATAGCTGTACCAACTGATCAGTGTGTATAGAACTTCCTATGATCATTAATGACTGGTTAGGACAGTTCAAGAGAGATGCATCCTTATTCTATTACTATTGCACAGGCTTTTTAAAAGTCTAAAAGGTTTTCCCCCAGCTTCGTGTTTACATATATGGCTCCTCGTATCCCTCCTTTGCCTCCCTTCCAGTAACTTCCCTTCTCTTTACTTTTTGTATTCTGTGATCTGTAGGAACTTATCCTCAGCATTGTAGAATCCTTGATTATCCAGAGCTATTTATCAACAGGATTTACCTTAATAATCTCTAATCTTTGCTTATTGTTCTTGGGAACTTTGTCACTCCCAACCAATGCAATGTTGAAGCCATCTCCTGAATGTCCAACGATATCGTACTGCAGGAAAGAGAATTAAAGAGTGATCTGTTAAGAATAAGGAATGACTGCTGACTCAGAATGACATGAGGTCTGATCAAAGGCAATCTGCTTTTAACTAAAAGATAAATACTGATTGCGGTTTACATTTATGATCAGTTTAAAGGAACTGACTACAATTTCTCACTACCACTAAAACACTTTTGCAAGATAAAATTGCCCAAACTAATGAAAATAAGCAGCAGTAACTCATTATATTTCTAGCGTCTGATTCTGACTCATTCCACCAGTTTTACAGTGGTGTTAAGTGAGATTAGAATCTTAGCTTTTCACACTGCCCATTTTATCTGTAGAGTTAAAATTTACTCTCTTCTCCCTGCAATCTGGCACACAAGAAGTGGATTGTTAAAGTGTAGCTCTGAGGTTTGACAAGCTGTTTATGTGATCTTGTTCTGGAAAAAAAAAAGTGTTACTATTTTTTAAAATCCATCCTTCACTTTTTAGGTCTGCACAATGGATCAAAACCTATGGCTGGAAATACCCAGAGAGATGAATTCCAAGAGCCCCATTATGTTTTCTGATTTTTAATAATGATAATAATAAGATTGCATTCAGCATACTTTGGGCTTAGTAGAGGAACAAATCCAGTACAGTAATGATCACACAGTGAAAGCACAGTGCTCAGTATTCAATACTATATCCCTTCCAAAAATTATATATATTTTGTCCAAAACAATATGGGTTACTTTCTAAATTACGTAATGTTCAGAGATGAGGTTCTCTTGGGTTTAAAGTTGTATGACTTTCGTAATGTGCTATCTCTTTGGAGCTGGACCGTCTGATTTCTTCCCAAGATATCTGTTCTGACACTGACGTTAGCATACCAACTTTAGGGGGGTATTCCATATTTTGCAGCCTGGGAATACTACCCTGCTGCTTAGCACAAGACAATAATGAATGAGCCTTTCACTCTGAACTACTGGGTTCAAAATGAATTTAGATGATTTGTAAAAATAGGCTTTGAGTAGCTCCTAGTCCAGGGATCAGCAATCTTTGGCACATGGCCTGCCAAGGAAAGCCCCTGGTGGGCCAGTTTGTTTACTTGCCCCGTCTGCGGGTTCAGCCGATCGTGGCACCCAATGGCAAAACTGAAATCTCTGCAAGCTGCATGGAAACTTTTTAAAGACACCATAATAGAGGCTCAATTTAAATGTATATCCCAAATTTAAAAACATAGTAAGAGGACCAAAAAAGTGCCACCATGGCTAAACAACAAAAGTAAAAGAAGGAGTTAGAGGCAAAAAGGCATCCTTTAAAAAGTGGAAGTTAAATCCTAGTGAGGAAAATAGAAAGGAGCATAAACTCTGGCAAAAGAAAGTGTAAAAATGTAATTAGGAAGGCCAAAAAAGAATTTGAAGAACAGCTAGCCAAAGACTCAAAAAGTAAAAGCAAAAAAATGTTTAAGTACATCAGAAGCAGGAAGCCTGCTAAACAACCAATGGGGCCACTGAACGATTGAGATGCTAAAGGAGCACTTAAGAGAGATAAGGCCATTGTGGAGAAACTAAATGAATTCTTTGCATCAGTCTTTGTGGCTGAGGATGTGAGGGAGATTTCCAAACTTGACAATTCTGAGGAACTGTCCCAGCTTGAGGTGTCATTAGAGGAGGTTTTGGAACAAATTGATAAACAGCAATAAGTCACCAGGACCAGATGGTATTCACCCAAGAGTTCTGAAGGAACTCAAATGTGAAATTGCAGAACTAACTGTGGTATGTAACCTACCATTTTAATCATCTTCTGTACCAGCTGACTGGAGGATAGCTAATGTGACACCAATTTAAAAAAAAGACTCCAGAGGTGATCCCGGCAATTCCAGGCCAGTAAGCCTAACTTCAGTACCATGCAAATTGGTTGAAACTATAGTAAAGAACAGAATTATTAGACATACAGATGAACACAATTTGTTGGGGAAGAGTCAACCTGGTTTTTTTAAAGGGAAATCATCTCTCACCAATCTACTAGAATTTTTTGAGGGGGTCAACAAGCATATGGACAAGGGGGATCCAGTGGATAAAGTATACTTAGATTTTCAGAAGGCCTATGACAAGGTCCCTCAATAGCTCCCCCCCAATAGCTCTTAAGCAAAGTAAGCTGTCATGGGATCAGAGGGAAAGTCCTCTTATGGATCAATAACTGGTTAAAAGATAGGAAACAGAGGGTCAGTTTTCAGAATGGAGAGAGGTAAATAGTAGTGTCCCCCAAGAGTCTGTACTGGGTCCAGTCCTATTCAACATATTCAAAAATGGTCTGGAAAAAGGGGTAAACAGGGAGGTGGCAAAATTTGCATATGATACAAAACTACTCAAGATAGTTAAGTCCAAAGCAGACTGTGCAGAGTTACAAAGGGATCTCACAAAACTGGGTGTCTAGGCAACAAAATGGCAGATGAAATTCAATGTTGATAAATGCAAAGTAATGCACATTGGAAAACATAATCCCAACTATACATATAAAATGTAAAAAAGAGTCTAAATTAGCTGTTACCACTCAAGAAAGAGATCTTGGAGTAATTGTAGATAGTTCTCTGAAAACATCCACTCAATGTGCAGCAGCATTTAAATGATTAGGGGTATGGAACAGCTTCTATATGAGGACAGATTAGTAAGAGGCTGGGAATTTTCAGCTTGGAAAAAAGACAAGTAAAGGGGGATATGTTGGAGGTCTATAAAATCATGACTGGTGTGAACAAGACGAATAGAGAAGTGTTGTTTACTCCTTCTCATAACACAAGAACTAGGAGTCACTAAATTAAATTAATAGGCAGCAGATTTAAAACAAACAAAAGGAAGTATTTCTTCATACAACACACAGTCAACCTGTGGAACTCTTTGCCAGAGGATGTTGTGAACGCCAAGACTATAACAGGGCTCAAAAAAGAACTAGATAAATTCTTGGAGGATAAGTCCATCAATGGCTATTAGCTAGGATGGGCAGGGATGCAAAACTATGCTCTGAAGCAGGGGTCGGCAACCTCTGGCACGTGGCTCACCAGGGTAGGCACCCTGTCGGGCCGGGACAGTTTGTTCACCTGCTGCATCAGCAGGTTCGGCCAATTGCGGCTCCCACTGGCCGCGGTTCACCGTCCCAGGCCAGTGGGGGTGGCAAGAAGCTGCAGCCAGCACATCCCTCGTCCGCACTGCTGCCTGCAGCCCCCATTGGCCTGGGACGGCAAACCACGGCCAGTGGGAGCCACGATCGGCCGAACCTGCCAACGCAGCAGGTAAACAAACTGGTCCAGCCCCCCAGGGTGCTTACCCTGGCGAGCTGCGTGCCAGAGGTTGCCGACCCTTGCTCTGAAGTGTCCCTAGCCTCTGTTTGCCAGAGGCTGAGAATTGGTGACAGAGGGTGGATCACTTGATGACTGTCTGTTCTGTTCATCCCCTCTTAAGCATCTGGCATTGCCCACTGTGGGAAGACAGGATGCTGTGCTAGATGGACTATTGGTCTGACCCAGTATGGCCGTTCTTATGTTCTCCTGAAAGCTGACTTACAGCCCATGTGTGTTACAGCACAAATCAAACAACCCAGTAATGCTTAAATTGGTGCAAACTTCATTGACATAATTGATTATTGCACTACTTGGTGCTGAATTTTCTAATAGCATCAGATGCTCTGTGAAAGATTTTGCTCTATTAAAGCTCTGGGTATACAAACTGTAAAACACAAGTTTCCCTAAATATCATCTTTCAGTTCATTACTTTTCTTGAGACGTTAGTAAAAGTTCATTCCACTCTGCTGTTAAATACAGCATGTACTGTGTTGTTGCTATTGTGCAATTCAGAAAGTGTGCATGAAATGAGAAAAATTTCATCTTCCACTGCTGCTACCACACTCTGCATCAAGATGTTGCTTTTTTCAAAGCAATAAGGAAAAATGAAAGGCAATGTGTGATGAATGGAAAATGTATTATGAATCAGACAGGCTTGTGCTGGAAGGGATACCAGCTTCCAAATCCCTTCCTGTTCTGGACAACACTAAATATACCCTTTAATATTTTTATTTAGCTTGCCACCTGCTTGACTTTAAAAAAGAAATTATGCTGCCAAACATTACAAAACATTTCTCCTCTTTCCTCTTCTACTTCCATTTCAATGGCACTGCCTCTAACGTCAGCTTCTCAGCTGTGGCCTCCTGAATTGTGTATACAAAATATGTAATGCTCCCTTTTAATATCACTATAAATAAAAAACTTACAGATTTTCCCAACAATTATATAGCTTGTAGTTCATGGAAACATTTCTGAAGTTTTTTGAAACCCTCATAAAACCTTTGCTGCGTAGTCTAATAACTAAGTTATGGCTCTTGATCTAAAACATAGGACTTTGTACTTTATGTAAAGCACAGAACTAACTTCCATTTTAGGAGATACTGCATTTTGAAATAGGTTCAGCATATAAGATGGACAACACTAGAAAAGATGCTATAATAATATCAAATCTGCAAAATGACTTTGTTATTATAATGTGTATCCTGCCATTTGCACATATGAAAAGGGTAGATGGATATGCAGGTGCACCTTTTGCATGCATGATTTAGGAGTAGCCTTTAAATATTTGACCTCCTGGAATACAACACAGTTAGCAGTGGTAGTACCATTTATTAAACACCAACAAGGAGCTCAGCCACTTACAGGACAATTGGACGCAGAATGATGCATGTTACCTTCCCCAAGAAACTTAGAATCTAAATAGACAGCACAGAATGCATTGAGAGGCTTGGAAGAAGGTTCAGTATTAGAACTGCATTCTCCTCTCTCTCACTCCTTTAATATGTTGAGTTAGAGGCTAAGCCCTTGTGAGATGCATGGAAGAGGTGATTTTGGAGGAGGAATTTAAACGATAGTAGTTAATTTAGACCAACTGATTCCCTGATTGTAGAAAAAGTCTCCCTTCTCTCCCTCTCTGAACAAGGTTGTCCCTATGAGAATTGGAAACAAATAGCCACCATGGGCATAAAGGCATATAGACAGACAAGAAATGTCCACTGTCACTCTTCTAACCTTAAATGGATCACTACCATATTGTCCGTCTTGGAGCAACCACACTGTACATTTTTAGTTCTTGCCCCTAGGTAAGTAAAGTAGCAGAGGAAAAAAACACGTGAGTCTACTTCATTTATCATGTAATCAATATGTCAGGCCCTAAAGACTAATCTGATAACAAGGAAATCTTTGTCTCATGGGATGGTGACCAAAAGGGTAATATATAGTGAGAAAGCACAGTGAGGAAGGGAAAAAAGGTTCCCTGATTCAGTCCCCTTTTCAGCACAGAACTAATTAAAGCACCAGAACAAAAAATGGGCATAGGCTGGGGAGTGGTTTTAAGCAGTCAAAAATAGAACTTTAATGACAGGAGTAGAGAATTTCAATATGTAATCAGTTTTGAATGTTTTGCTTATAATGCTGCTTCACAGATCCACAGACCATGCACCAGAAACTCCTAAAATCTGCCCTTACATGGCTGCTTCTCTGAGAGATTAGTCCAGTCGTTTTCAACCTTATTTCATTTGCAGACCTCTAAAAAATTTCAATTGGAGGTGCGGACCCTTTTGGAAATTTTAGACATAGTCTGTGAACCCCCAGGGACCACAGGTTTGAAAACCATTGCATTAGTCTACAACAGGAAGAGGTATCAGCAAGTATCTCCGAAGGTCAACAAATTCTGTCAAACCAAGTTATGGGAAGGGCATGGGGAAAGGTGGAGGGATAAGAGAGAAGAGAAGAGAATCAGGGCCATTTAACTTTTGCCTCTAGATAAGTAAAGTAGCAGAGCGAAAAACAGTGTCTACTTCATTTATCACGTAATTAGTAAGTCAGGCTACAATTCCCAAATACTCTAAAGACTAGTCTGATAACAAGGAAGCCTTTGTCTCATGGAAGGGAGAAAAAAGGATAGTAATGTATGGGGGAAGCACAGGTGCTCTGAGAGCAACTGTGGCTGGGTGCACCCACTGCCCTACAATTTAATGGGCCCAGGGCTCCCCCATTGACCACTTGGGTCAACTCTGCTGGTCAGTGCAATGCGAGGCCATATCCCCTCATTGCCAACTTTATAGAGAACCGCACTAGTGATGACACTGGTCTTCTGCGGACCGTATGCTCCAATTGTGTCTAGTCCTTATGAAGCAGCAGAGAGAGAAATGGAGAAAGAATAATATCTCACTTGCCCCCGGATAAGAACACCACCTAGGATGTTCTAATTCAAGATGGGTCCAGCTGATGCAGAATCAGGGAGCTATATCTAGCTCCCTGATAGCTCCTCCATTCTCCTGTACTGAATAGAGGTCTGATGCACAGAAGAACTAAGCTAAGGTCCAACTCAAGTGCAGCAGACATAATGGAAGAGGAGAATGCCTCCCTGGTGTGCCACAAATTTCCAGTATCTTATCCACCGCTATTATGTTAAGTATAAAACGAGCCTTTCAGTTCTTTACAAGAGTGGCAATTTTCACAACTAATAATTGTGTTCCATTTTTGTATGACTGTTTTTAGAACCCTTAAGTTGGTTGTTAAAAGTGTGACCAATACTACAATTAACTACACTTTTAACTACTTATGGGCCAAATGTGGGGTTCGGCCTATGCGTTAGGTGACATGCCCAGCCAACTGAAATTATTTCTGAATACGATGTGATGATCTGTAACCCACACAGAGGAATTTGAGATTTTTAAGGCCAAAAGAGAGCATTGCAATCATCTAGTCGGACTTCTTGCATAATAGAGGCAATAAAACCTTGTCCAGTAATTTCTGCATCAAGCCACCATTATTTCTGTTTGAGCTACAGCCTATGTTTTAGAAAGACATCAGCCTTTAAATCTAGACTTCAGGTGACAGAGAATCCACCATGTACCTTGGGAAGTTGTTTCAATGGTTTATTGCTCTCACTCGTAAAAATGTGCACCTTATTTGTAGTCTGAATTTGTCTAATCTATTAGAAAAAGGTGTAACAAGATCCAATGGTTGCAAGCTGATGCTAATGAGCCATCTACTATCAGAAATCTCTTCTCTATATAGATCTCTTAAACTTCTTTTGGATAAAATGATTGAGCTTCTAAAATCTCTCACTATCAGGCACATTCTCCAGACCCTGTACTCATTCTTGTAGCTCTTTTCTGAACCCTTTCTTATTTTTCAACATCCTTTTGGAAGTGTGGACACCAGAACTGACAAAATATTTCAGTAATGGTCTCACTAATGCTGTATACAGAGGTCATACCACCTCTCTACTCCTATATGTTATTCCTCTATTTATGCATTTAGTGATGGTGTTTGTCCTTTTAGCTAGAGCACTGCATTGGGAACTCATAGTCAGTTGGTTAACTACCATTACCCTAAGTCCTTTTCCATGTCCCTGCTTTCCAGGAGACTGACTCCTATCATGTAAGTGTGACCTACATTTGTTGTTCGTAGCCCAGGTCTACACTAGCGGGGGATGTGTGGTCAACCTAAGATACGCAACTTCAGCTACGTAGCTGAAGTCGGCGTATCTTAGGTCGACTTACCTGGCCGTGAGGACAGCAGCGACTTGACTGCTGCCACTCCCCCGTCGACTCTGCTTCTGCCTCTTGCGAGCTGGAGTTCCGGAGTCGACGGGGAGCGCGATCGGGGATTGATTTTATCGTGTCTACACTAGACGCAATAAATCGACCCCCAATAGATCGATAACTACCTGCTGATCCAGCGGGTAGTGAAGACCTTCCCCTAGATGTATGGCCTTGTATTTGGCTATATTAAAATGCATATTGGTCAAATAAGTCCACCTTATCAAGCGATCCAGATGATTGCTCTGCATAACTGACCTGTCCCTATCATTGTTTACCACTCCACCAATTCTTGTGTCATCTATTTTACCAACAATGATTTTATATTTTTCTTCTGATATAAGTGAACTGACCAAGTACCAAAATTTAGAGGCGATGGCAACAAAAACTGGAACAAAGAAAAAATTCTGGATTCTTAAATTGAAGACATTTGCAACTCAGGGTTTAAGGGTAACCAGCAAAGGAAAAAATAGGCCTTGTCTTTTAAAAATTTCTTTACTATGATTAATGAAGGCCTGAAAGTTTGTTTTTCCTCATTTCTTACATCAGAAATCCAAATCTTGTCATTTCCCAGAAGACGCTATGGAAGACTGGTAGCTATGTAAACAGGCTTAGAAAGAGTCAATTTTTATTGGTAAATATCAGTAAATTTCAATTTCACCATACATATACAAACCCAGGGCACATTATTTCCTTTGATCGTAACTGAAATTTACGGATGGGCAAAATAAGAAAAATGCTGTTTTGAGAACTTATTAGAGTTTGATTTAAGGATATTTACATTGTATATTTTGACATGTGATGTTGACAATTTGTGTTTTAATGGTTATAAAGTTTTACCTGCTCAAATCTCAATGTCTGTCATAAATAATTATTGTCTGATCCCCCTATTTTCTGACACCCATAACTTCCCAGAACTGTGAACATTTAAATAGATAAAAATAGAAAAAATGCATAAAAATAAACACCGAATCTGTCAAAATTTAAAAAAGATTGAATTCTGCCAAGCCAATATGTAAATAAAAATGGATTGGCTGAGATAAGGACAGGAATTTTATTCAGTCTATTTAAAACTTTTCATATTTTGTTTTGATTAACACCTGCTTTAAGTTATATGCCTGAATAGCTGGAAGAAAGGTCTTTACTAAATATCTCACACCTACCCTTTCAACTAAGGGCTGAGTTCTCATTCTTTGGTTCTCCAAGAATGACCTCCAGCAAAACAGGGAACTCCAGACCTGGCATCCTTATTTCTAAGGTTAAGAATACCTTTTAGACCATATTTATATATCACAGAGAAGAAAAAGGGAGGAGGGCATATAGCTAATTTTTATTTCCTTTATGGGTTATCTGAAATGAGGTTTGGGCCTTATAGCGGTCAGTGTGAGAAATGGACACTTTTCTTATGTTCAGATCATCAGAGCAGGATGGGGAATAATGGTGAGTGTAGCAGAGGGGAAGGACCTGGTTCTTCTTCCAGCATGTATGCATGGGTGTTTGAGCTCTGGTCACACAAAGGCTAGTCATGATCGTGTGTGCATTGAGCTTACGGTGCCTGTGTTTTATAGGCTTAAATATTTCTATTAAAAACATATTTCATAAACTGAATCATAATCTGCACTCATAGTGTTCAATGCTTCCTGTCCATGGACTGGTATTATTTTCAGGCTGCTAGCAACAGATTTAATTAAGTCTATATTTCCTTACATGGATGAATAATGCTCTTTGGCTAGACAGAGTAACGAAATACTTTTTTCCACTGCCTGTACGCAGCCTGTGCAAGTAGTCATTACCACTAAACTCCTGGCCCAGCTATAGTTACCTTAAACTTGTGCTCGTAATTCTCAAAAGCTTCCATGACCATGCAGACAGCCTCCATGGAACGCTCCAGTCGACCATCTACCCCGTTAAAGCGGTACATGCTGCCAGAAACATCCACTACCAGGCGCAAACGCTTAGGCTTCTGCTGAGGGCTACCAAGCTGCGAGAGAAAAGTACCAGTAAGAGCTTTATGAATGGGAAAGTTCCAGTTTTGATAAGACCAGAACACTGTAAAAGGAGTTATCACACACTTTTTCAAAACACTAGAGAACAAAAACTCTGTCCTAGCAGGCAAGCTCTCTCTCTAGCAAGTTCAGATTATTTTAAAAAAGGTGAACTTATTTGACTTTTTCTGATTAATAGTTGAGAAAAACTTATTTTAGATACCTGAGTCCAGTTTCTCTCTCTTTCTCTGTTTTATATTCTCAATGACCGGAAACAAAAGATGATCATTCCACACATTTATAGGGAAAATACCTTTGTTGCTAGATTTCTAATTAACAACATTTTATTACAATAAAAGGAATCTCAAATTTCCACTTTTTGCCAAGAGTCATAAGGGTAATGCCTCCTTGAATTATGGTACTAAAGGGGACTTGTATAAGATTGTAAAGTTTGTCTGCTGAAGTTAATATCTTTCTAAAAATGTGTGAAGTCTTTTTCTGATTAACGCCCCAATGTTGTACATTCTGACTGTAAAGCTTTCCTCTGCCCCCTCCCCCTTAAATGTCTGTTTTAACAATTTCTGGCATACTAGGTTCTGGAAAGGTATTTTATCCCATATGCAATGAGACAAGTCTGGATTCAAATGAAAGGCTATTAAAAGATGGTTTGGCAAAAAAACAAATATTTAAAATGATTATCTGTAACTGATTTCCAAATATTTCTCTTTCATTCAGCGACCATTTGAGAATTTTTAGTTGAGTTTCTTCTTTTTATTATTAATGCAAATGACTGCAATATCAACTCCCCCCTCCCCAATCCCATTGAAGCCCATGTTTATATATTTTTAATTCAAAATGTAAAATTGCCTCCTTAGCATTTTCACTGGGTAAGCTCTTTTTATAATGTATTGAAAAACACAAAACCAGCACTTTGAAGAGTACTGTAAATTAGGATATTATAGCTTTTCCCTTACTGAGCTCTGATGTAGGATGGCTAGGCTGCATAAGCTGTTCAAAACAACAAATAGTGAGACCATGTAATATGAAAAATAAATTAGAGAGAGTTGTATCAAATATGTATTTAGCTACTGAGAAGAAAGCTATTCTAAATGATTGTTTGCAAAATAAAATTCCTTCATGTGTAAACATTAAATATTAAAATTAAAAATCTGCTATACTAAATCTGGCTATTACAATATAATGATGATCTTGTTTTCAAAGCTGGTCTGCCGCATGTTCAGGGAAAGCCCCTGGTGAGCCGGGCTGGTTTGTTTAACCTGCCGCGTACACAGGTTCGGCTGATTGTGGCTCGGGGCTGCGGGAAGGGCGGCCAGCACATCCCTCGGCCCGCGTCACTTCCGCAGCCCCCACTGGCCTGGAGTGGTGAACCGCAGCCAGTGAGAGCTGCGATCGGCCAAACCTGCGGACGCAGCAGGTAAACAAACCAGCCCGGCCCGCCAGGGACTTTCCTTGAACAAGCGGCGGACCGGCTTTGAGAACCACTGATTTAGACAACTAGCCTTAAAGCTGATTTGTTAGTGTGTGTCAACTGGTTTCTTTTTCAATGACTCATATAATTCTAACAAAAAATTTTTCTGACGATGGTCCAAAATTATGAGTAGTCATAAAATAGTAGGTTTTTAAAAGTTTTTATTTAGGTTTTAATTATTCACTCATTTTCTCATTAATTTTATATCAGAATTTTTAATTTGCAAATCCAAAAACCTGAGCGTTGAAAGTTTTCTTATAGTATGATAAAGTGTATTAGTGAGGAAAGACATGCGATAGTCATTTCATTTTATTTGAACTTGTTAACCATCTTTACTAGGCTAGCATAATGAAGCTCAAGCAACTAGAAAACTTGCTAGCTGCACCCATTATTTATGGAATACTCACTTCTGGCTCAAGCTCTCCCCGTCGTTTATAAATGGCTTTTTCTCCTGTTAGTCCATCAATTATTTTGGCATCATCTAGCTCTCCAATAGCTTGGTGTCTCAGCCATTGTCTTTCCTTACCCTTGGCCTACAAGAGAAAAGCATCCTTAATTCATTCAGTGTTGCTGGCACATTTTACACTGTTTAAGAGATACAGAACATGACACAAATATGGGTTTTCTTTGTAATTATCTGACAGCTCTGGCACAAGTTGGTGAAATCTGAACACATTTTCATAAATGCTGGGTGTCTCTTGCTGAGAGACTAATTATTGCTGACAAAGAATATATTTTTCCCCACAATTTTTGTCACTTCTAAGCCTTTTCACATACAGAATTTGAAATACGGACCGTGTAATCTTTGCATTTTAATTGCAAATATATTGGAAAATGGTACACAAATGAATCTATGTGGAAATCCATAGAGCTAGAGGGACAGGCACAACAAGAAGTGTTCTCCATCCAGGTACTGTGAGAAAATGTCTTGGATGACTAAAACAGAGGCAAAACTCAACAGTATTACGTGAAAATATCTACACTGAAGGAGAACCCTATCTAATGCGGAAGACACAAAGCTGGGAGGTATTGCCAATACAGAGAAGGACCGGGATATCATACAGGAAGATCTGGATGACCTTGTAAACTGGAGTAATAGTAATAGGATGAAATTTAATAGTAAAATGTTCAAGGTCATTCATTTAGGGATTAATAACAAGAATTTTTGTTATAAGCTGAGAATGAATCAGTTGGAAGTAACAGAGGAGGAGAAGGACCTCGGAATACTGGTTGATCACAGGATGACTATGAGCCGCCATTGTGATTATGGCTGTGAAAAAAGCTAATGTGGTCTTGGGATGCATCACGCGAGGTATTTCCAGTACAGATAAGGAGGTGTTAGTACCGTTATACAAGGCACTGGTGAGACCTCATCTGGAATACTGTGTGCAGTTCTGGTCTCCCATGTTTAAGAAAGATGAATTCAAATTGCAACGGGTACAGAGAAGGGCTACTAGGATGATCCAAGGAAAGGAAAACCTGTCTTATGAAAGGAGACTCAAAGAGCTTGGCTTGTTTAGCCTAACCAAAAGACGGCTGAGAGAAGATACGATTGCTCTCTATAAATATATCAGAGGGATAAATACCAGGGAGGAAAAGGAATTATTTAAGTTCAGTACCAATGTGTACACAAGAACAAACGGATATAAACTGGCCATCAGGAAGTTTAGACTTGATATTAGACGAAGGTTTCTTACCATCAGAGGAGTGAAGTTCTGGAATAGACTTCCAAGGGGAGCACTGGAGGCAAAAGACATATCTGGCTTGAAGACTAAGCTTGATAAGTTTATGGAGGGGATGGTATAATAGATTATTAGGGTTGGAAGGGACCTCAGGTCATTTAGTCCAACCCCTTGCTTAAAGCAGGACCAATCCCCAACTGGCCTTCTGAAGGATTGAACTCACAACCCTAGGTTTAGGAGGCCAATGCTCAAACCACTGAGCTATCCCAGTATCAGAGGGGTAGGCGTGTTAGTCTGGATCTGTAAAAAAGCAACAAAGTGTCCTGTGGCACCTTTAAGACTAACAAATGTCATTTTCAGAGATGTGTTTCAAGTGATGATAGCGTCTTCTTGAAGTATATTTGCTATTCTGATTATGCATTAATTAAAAGTATTTGAGTTGTAAATATCTTAAGGGAAAACTGAGTTGACATTGTTCTTTTCCTGCTAAATTTGAACTAGTTTCTTCTCTAAAATACTGCTAAATTATTTAGAATATTCAATGACTATCCCTTCCACATAGAATTGCATACAGTTCCCATTCTATCTACACAGTAAAAACAAAACAAAAACACTCTGAAGTGTTTTTAATGTATTTTGCAAATGCATGTGATGCTGTTAAAATAGAAAGAGAAAACTGTGCCTGAAAACTCTTAAGGAAAAAACAATTTTTCCATAATGATTTTTGGTTGTTTTTATGTCAATAAAATGATGTCTTTAAAGGATTGATGATAAAGCAAGAGACAAGTAAACAAATATTAGGGTCTGAATAATATAATCAATGTGCGCACATCATTCAATCATAGTAAGTTTAAATTTGCCTTTATTTCAAATGTAATTTGAAAAGTTATGAATTTGTATGTCTAGTTATTGCAGTTTATAATACCTCCCAAAGTTAGAAAGTGATTGAGGATTTTTAAGGAGCTTACTTTTCAAAACCATAATTACACAGTAAAATTTGACCTAAAAGTGACACCACTTTTAATTGCACCACTGACTTTATATTCCTGAAATAAGGAATGTCTGCCTGATAATTTTACTAGTTCTATGTTTTCTCATCTCTGCTGATAGCCCCACCCACTCCCATTAAAAATGTAAAAATTCTTTCCTTTTCCCCACTTTCTTCACTTTTATCTTGAAGTTAATATACTTGTTTTTGTTTACAGTGTTTGTGTACCAGCATTGCTGGAAGCTAGCACAGTTCTATGGTTAATTAACTGATGATACAGCAAACAAAGGCAATAAAGGACAAACGTTCTTGTTGGTTATATCCTACATAAAGAGAGCAGCTATTTTTATTTTTAAATGTGCCAATGAGAGGTTCTTTTTAAACTGAGTCAAATTTAAGCTTTATAAATTGAAGCTTTCTGCGACACACAGTTGGATGCCTGAAAAGCTATGACCAGGCAGGAGCCATGGGCCCCCTATAAAAAACTGCCTTGTTCACACTTCTGAGCCACAGGAGGCATCCAAGACAGAATCAGGGACACGGAATGGGATCCATGCACTGTCACACACAACCTTCTCATCCCCTAATGTTTCTTTTCTCACTCGGTTTAATTGTGCTCCTAAACAAGTTATCCTTATGGTGAGCTGTGTGGGAATACTGATTGTTGGGTTGGCCAGAATACAGGTCCACTTTAATGCTGCTTTTGAAATGGTCACATATTCCTGTGTTTGCCCTAATTGTATGTAGGATCTGAATTTCCTCTCGATTCCCAAATATATTAATAATCAAATAGTGATATAATGTTAAAAAACAGTTGGTAATATTTTGGCCCTAATCTAGTGAGTTGACAGTTCCGTTTACCAATAAATCAAGTGTTACCTGCAGATTGTCTAGGATGATTCGGAGAGACTGAACTTGTCTTCGGACAGCTCCAGAGAACCTTTCGTAAGTAGATGCATCATATTCACTCATCTGGATCTCCTTTAATCTGAAGCAAGAAAGAGGCTTAAAAATTAAGAATGGAATCATGCAAAAAAGCATCTAATCCATTTCTACAGGCAGGGGTAAATTTATTTGTTGATAACGGCTAAGCTCAAACAAGAATGGACAGACTTTGAGGAGTAGCAACTGCTTTTATTGACTTCTGAAGAGACAGTTAATAACTGATGTCCACAAAGCCTACATCACATTTAAAATGTATTGAGGGTATTAATCCTTTAGCAGTCTCAGATCCTTTTGTTTTAGCGATTAGGCTGCAAGTCATATATTTTAACAACTGTGATAAAATTACACAAGCGTTTGCTGGCTCAGGTGTTGCTATATGTACATAAAGGGAGTTGTTAGGGTGTGTATTTTTTATCTCATTTGCAATGCATTGTAAACATTCTGGATAACCAACATTTAACACAAAGATAAGGTCAAGTAGTGCTCTGCAAGTCTGTCTTGATACACCTATAACTAGTTAGTACCTTTAAACCCCCTCTATAAAACAAAGAAATCTCAGAGTTTTGAACCATTGTTTAAAAGAATTGTCCTGAACAAAGAAGACAGAACACAGAGCTCAGTGTTGTTAGGAGATCTAAAATAGAGAATTATTTTTGAGCTGCTGATACTGGTATATATATTTTATACCATTCCCTGTAGGGCTGATCTGCACACAGATGTTCTGCTGCTTTATCTGTTTCTAAGCAAATACAGTGAAAGCAGTGCAATGCCTTACTGTGGATGCAGTTATACTGGTACAAAGGTGTTTATATCTGTATAGCTTATTTCCAATAAAAGTACACCAGTACAACTGCATCCACTGCATGAGGCTGCACTGCTTTAACAATATTGATTTTTATACAGATATAGTTAACGTAGTACAAAAACTGCAGGTAGACTAGGCGAGGTAAAACTTAATTTGCTATTACAAGATGCTTGCCTCAAGCATATTATATGGTAACATGAATTCTACAGATACATTAGGGCCGAATCCAACTCGCAGTGAAAGCAATAGAAGGACTCCCATTGCCTTCAGTGGGAGCTGGATCAGTCCCTTAATGAATAACGTTGAAACATAAAGATTACAGCTTTGTTTTCTTTACTATGATCTTAATGTTTTTCTACACTGAATTACACACTTTGTGAGACAGCCGTTACAGAAGATTATTACAGCACCATAGCTGGGAAGAGGCAAATTCTCAACATTGTGCAATGAGACAAAACAGGTGAGGTAAAATCTTTTAGTGGACCAACTTCTGCTGTTGGAAGGGATAAGATTTTAAGCTTCACAGAGCTCTTGTTCAGGTGTGGGGAAGGTAACCAGAGTGTCTAAGCTAAATACAAGTTGGGACAGATTGTAAAGCATAAAGGGCTCATATATGCTGAAAGAGACCGCTTAAAATGAAGTAGGCAGTTATTGGAGACGAGGGCACGTGTGGTGTTGCGATGAGCCATAAAATTAATGTTAAAGGTCTGAAGTTTGGTATACAGAGACCTCAGCCTGCTCAGTATAATGGCAAACATACTATTAAAAATCCTTTTAACCTTTGAACCTTTGAAATGTGAAGTATTAAGTAAGGCTTTCATTTTAACAACAATTCTTGCTCCCTTTCCCTTCAGCTGGAGAGAGTTTTTAGAAGGAAAATTCCCACTGTTTGAGAGTCTCTTGGAAGGTAAAAACTATCCTTCTGAGGAAAAGAGAAGTTAGTTGAGATGAGCTACAGCTGTGGTTGTTACTGCTGTTTTAAAGTCAAATACCCTTTCATCTCAGATGGTGTTTGGGACACAGCTGGGATTCAGCTAGATTCAAATCTTAAATTAAACATAAAAAAATTTAAAACAAAGTTTTGTTTGAAACTAACTTTGAAAATAATTGCTTGTTTGCCGAAGTGCCATCTTCTGAGAGAGTCCCACATTGGGCTGCCAAAAATATTGCATTAATTTAGATGGAATAAATGGGCCAAGGTGTGAACATAACTGTCCAACATTAAATAGTGTTAAATCCTTGTTCCATCTTCCTTTATCCGGAGAGAGTTTTAGAAGGAAAAAAATCCCATTTGAGGGTCTCTAAGATGGTACCGAAGATGGTAAATCTGTCCTTTTGAGGAAAAGAGAAGAAGTTAGTTGACATGAGCTAGAGCTGTTTGTTGCTGTGGGCGCTGCTAAAGTCTGATAGATCCTGTTTCACCTCAGGTGGGTTTGGGATTCAGCTGGAGCTGGTATGGGTGGTGATGTCATCTGGACACCCTCTCTCTGCCTCAGTTTTGTAAGGACACCTCAGAATTAGGACAAAGCTGGTCTAGGGTTTCAGGACATGGTGGGGGAGGCAGTTATGATAGAGAAGCTTGCTCCAGTAGCCTCCGTCTGGTTCTTCTCTATTCCACCCACCCAAAGTCTTTCTTTAAGAACCCACAAAGGGAATAGTGGGTGGCACAGCCCATCCCCTCATTATTTTGTCCACCAATTAAGCATAATATCTGACACACCAATTCTGGTTCATTAATTTCCAGTTCCACATATTCTGTTTTTACCAACAATGAATTAAACAGTCCTTGAACAATATGAGTAGGCCCTTTTGTTTAGACTAATTCAACTTTTCTATCTCCTTTTTGTATTTTTTCCCCATCAACCTTAGTTAGTATAGGTTATTGTGACATCTTGTGAACTTTCACATACGTTTTACAGTTGAGCTCACAATGAGAGTAAATTTATAGGCCCAATTATCACAACAGTGACCATCCACTAGGAAAGTCTGCCTGCCAGAAGTAGCTTGATTACACTACTGTTAACATTCACATGTCCCTCCAAATATTTACAAAGGTTTGTCTCAAATGTCAAGGTGGATGCTAAATGAAAAATGATACAATCAGCAGACTGCATTCTATTAGTTTGATGTCTACAGTTACAGTGGGGCTGTACCATTTATCCTCTCCCTACAGAGGGGGATTATACTGCAAGATTAATAAGAAAATCACAGTGCTTAGTTTAGAATTAAAAACAGTTCAACAAAAGAGCTATGCAATATCTGAGGTTTTGCATAAGTTGTCTGATCTTTGAGAGCTCAAAAAACACATTGTGCTTACAGGTATGACTGAATAGTATGATCACATTACAATAAATATGCACCATGTGTTATTTTAGTTATGATGAAATCTGGAAATAATATGACAGGTTGTACCAGCTTTCTGAAAAAATCTCTTGTAAGGTGTGAGGAACTCTCGGGATTTTAGAAGTTGAAGTTGGTGTGGAGGGTAGCAGAATAAACAGAGGCAACTTTTATTCAACTGATAATGTCAGTGATTTGACATGTTTTCCATAGCCAGTAGTATTCAGCCAGGAAATTTCAGGAGTGATAATTTTAAATCCTAGCCTCCCACTCAGAACCGCTAAACAGGCTGCACTATATTTAAGTAGTCCTTTCAGATAATTACATATAAACAGTGAATCATGCTGCTGACCCGCTCTCAAAAAACAACAACAAAAAAACAGGCCCACTCCTTTATTGGGATGGTGGGGTTTTACAGAAGATTTGTACCCAATTTTAACTCTCTAGCTGCTTCTATCATTGAATCAGAAAAGGGTAAGCCAGACAAAGTAGTCTGGATGAAACAATGTCAAACAAACAAAGCTTTCTGTGAACTGAAGGAAACCCTACGCAAAGATCCAGTGCTGGTAAACCCAAACTTTGACAAACCCTTCATGGTCTTCACAGATACCTTAGACACTGTGTTGACACAGACTAATGCTTAGGAAGAGAGACATCCAGTTGCACAGCTGAGTACAAAACTGCTCCCTACGGAAAAGAATTATGTAACTATTGCAACTATGTGGGCTCGTAGGAGTATGTATGGAAGAAGAAGATCTGTATGGGTGGCACTTTACTGTATACGGATCGCTTGCCTGGTTCAATCATATGAAAGGTTCTAATGCCAGGTTGTTATGGAGTCTAACCCTCCATAATTATGGAAGTAATTCACATGAAGGGGAATGCAAATATTATTGCTGATGTGTTGTCCCAAGGAAGGGCTTGAACCCCTAATCACTTTTGTTGCCCTCCGTTGGACTCTCTCCAATTCCTTTTGTTTTCCATGATCATTTTCTGTGCAGCTCTCATACAGCATTTATTTTTCTTTGTGTTAACTGCTTTGAATTAATTGTCAACCCCTTTGATGATCATAGAACACTACAGGCAATGTGGTAATAAAATACTGCTGAAAATAAAGTTTTGAGCTGAGTGTTAAAGAGCTAAATTGTTAATTAAACAAAAATCTAGTGATTCAACAGTGCAGTGCACATTCTTCATTTAATACCCCCAAGAAAAACAACAATACATTTTAAAAATATATCTGCGTAAGCAAGTGGCATTCCCACCCTGCTTAAACAACAGCAAATGTCAGTTCCTGATGGAGTCCAGATCCAGAACTGGGTTGTTTCTAGGATTTTACTCTCCATCCAGTAGTTCCCTCTGTCTCAGCAACACCCTCAAACTGTCTTATAGCCTGGGCAGGAAATAATAGAACCCACTTGGTCTGGCTGCCAATATGAGTCAGCAGAAGAACTCTGCATCTTTATGCAATGTACCACAGTTTGACACCAGTGGCGAGTCAGCAGAAAAGTGCTGAATTTCTATGCACGGTCTTAGAACCTGGCAGAGTGTGCATCTAAAAGACACTACACACCATGCTAATTCTGGCAAGAACTCTGGTCCTCTTAAGAATGTTTTCTGAGTTATGACAATTTATATGTGCCAAAGACTTGGCCCTAGATCCTTTAAAAATAAGCCATTTTGCTTTTAAAGGATCATTTTCAAAGCAGTTTAAAGGGAATGTTTGCTGGATACTGAAGGTTTACAGTGGTGTATTTTTACCACCTGTATATAATCTGAATTCTTCATAATTTAAATGGGAATTTGTATATGATTATGACATTTTTCATCAATGACCTGGCCAAATTATCACTCAGGTAATTACAAACTGCCCACACAAATCACCCTATCATTTTAACGGTGTGGTTTCAATTAGATATAGTTTTCTTCACTTACTGTTTTAAACTGTTAAACAGTATGGGGGTGTACTGTTAAACAGCAGTGATTACTGTATGCAGTGTTGTAGCCATGTTGATCCCAGGATTGTAGAGAGTCAAGGTGGGTGAAGTGATATCTGTTATTGGACCAACTTCTGTTGGTGAGAGAGACAAGCTTTCGAGCTTACACAGAGCTCTTCTGTGATTATTGTAATTTCATCTAAACAATTTCAGCCATCTTTGTTATAATGCTTCCATACAGCTATTCTTCTTGGCAAGGTGAGGTGGTTGGGGGGGGGGGCAAAATGGAGGCCGAAATAAAATCTGAACACTAACCTCTGTTTAAAGGCTTTTTCACCCATCTCCCTTGCAGCTCTCTTCACCTCCTCAGGAACAGCATCTTTCTCAGCCTGAGATATCTGGTAAACTTTGTGGCCAGCATCCAGTCTATAGGGCCCACCTTTGCCACCCAGCCCTGCTGTGTCTCTCCCACCTGGAACAGATGATATGCAAATCAAGAATATGTCATAACTATCACATAAATCTTGCTCTTTTAAAACCTCCACTATCACCCCAATGCATGTAAAAATTTGTAAAAAGTTTCCATGAGTCCCATAGAAAATACTTTATTTGCATCTGCAAATAACCGTGTACTTTCAAAAGTGAAGTAATACCATGGTAAAGCAGAATTCTGACTCCAGTTTTATACTGTTTTGTGATCAAATAAGGCCCTTTATTCTTCAAAGGTGAAATTCATCCCTGTGCAGAGAGCTTACACTCCACTTAACTCCTACTTTAAGTCTTCAAAACTATTAGCCCTTAAAACTATTAACTTTGGTTACTGTAAACTAACAGTGTAACTCCAGAATTTGTTGATTGTACGCCTATGGTTTTCACTACTGTGTACAGTGTGACTGTTGTCATATCATTCAGAATTTAGAATTAGGAGACACTGAACTCTTTGTAGGGATGGAATCAGATATTAACAACCTTAATCAAATGTAAGAAATAATGATTTCTAATATCTACTTGCCTGGTCCTGGGTATCTATGTTTATTCTGAAGAACTTTTTGCCTTCCACAAAATGCATTCAGTGTTAAAAACTGCCAGCAGGAAAATAATTTAATGATAAAAGACTTTTGAAATTTAGAACTGTCACCAAAGTTATCTGAGACATCCTTCAAAGACTCATGCAAATCATGAGAAGACATTGAATGCCAACCTGTTCCACCAGCCCAGGTGTTTCCACCAACATGGGGCATGTTGTCTGGATCTGTCTTTCCATGCTTAGGGGAGCTCACTTCCAAACCACTGTCTCTCTCAATGGTTATCTGTGAAAATAAAAAGAAAGTAAGTTGAAAATATCTCTTATTATTATACCCAGCATGAATTCTATGACCATCCTGATGGCATGATAATACATTGTGTCCTACTTAGGAGCCATAGGCCAAGAGTGAACTCAAGAGATGTATTATTTCATAGGCCAATAAATACAAAACATGTAAAAAAAAAATCTGGGAGGAGAAAGGTCAAAGCTGCACAGGCTCTTGGAATACTGCAAACCAACCAAACCACAGAGCAGTCTTGGGACTTGTACATACTAGGAAAAAAAGTGTTTATTTAAAATGTGATAACTAACACTTTTACAATCCAAACACAGACAGGGTAAGAAATAGTTTTAACAAGTGTTGGTTGGCTGAGGTGAAGCTGAGGGGTCCCCTCAACCAGGTAATATGTTAAAACTACAACTCAGTGACCTGTTTCAAGATGCCAGCTTCAAAGACCTGAAGGCTGACCTCCTCTCTTCACTCACAATTGGCAAATTTCCTGCATCTCTCTACCAACATGCTTGAACCCTGTTCTTAAATAAAAGATTAGTTCAAGTTACACGCTCATTTAATCCTTGGACTCCCTGCCAAGACAGCCAACAAAGGTGATGTTTGTAATGGTGGTTTTCTGATATGCACACCTGTCCACTGGGGGCTGAACTTTGTCCACAGCTCAATGGACATACAAAATACCAAACAGCTGTCTGATGGTAATGACAGCGTCAAATTGGAGACATTTAGGTAAAAGAATCACTCTCCATTACCACTCCTCTGAGTCATCTAGTGACTCAATTCCTAATGTATACATTTTCTTTATAGTAATAATTCTGTATAAATTAATGCTATTTACTGTTACTTGAAATATAATGACACAGAACTGTTGGTAACATTGATCAAGCTTCTATGAATGAACTCCTCCCACCCATATACATACTTTACATTTATTTTACTGTAAAATTGATGCATTCTGTGAGTACACAATTTTACAGTCCATTAAGAAACAGGTTCTCTGGTATTAGCAGAGTTTCCTTCAGAGCTGCAGAATAATTTAATCCCTGAATTCACTGTGTGCTGCAGGCTCAACACAACACTGAGAGGAATTCTACACATTCCTATGATCTGAAAACATGTTATAAAAACAGTGTATTGGCAAACGTTCAAAGAATATTTTTTTTCATCCTTACATTATTTGTATTAATTCATAAAGGTACAATACACCCTCTGTGAAACATGTCATCAATGTGAAATAAAGGTAAATAAAGATCTAATCTGATAAATATAATTAATTTAATATTTGCATACTCATTTTGCCTTCTTCTGCAGCGTGGGGCACAGGTCACTTGCTGGAGGATTCTCTGCACACGGAGGTTTTTAAACCACGATTTGAGGACTTCAATAACTCAGACATAGGTTAGGGGTTTGTTACAGGAGTGGGTGGGTGAGATTCTGTGGTCTGCGTTGTGCAGGAGGTCAGACTAGATGATCACAATGGTCCATTCTGACCTTAAAGTCTATGAGTCTATCAGTCTAACAGACTTTCAAAAGCACACCACAGTGTTTTGTCCTTATTTCAATGGGCTGTATAATTTTTTTTTAAGTGGGTGCCTTTAGGGATAAAATAAACAGTACCTTTTAATGTAACTGCTTGACTAGCATTTTAAACATACCAAAGTCACTAGGTACACCAAAATTGCTGAGTTTATTTAAAAAAAAATGAATGTAGGCCTTACAAGATGTAATGAAAATATTTATTCTTTAAAAAGAAACTAAAAACATGGGAAATTCGCTGCACTTTGGCCTTCATGGACCCTTTCTCTTTTGAAAAATAAACAAAAATCCTACAAAGGGAAGCTTTATGGAGCTTATTTTGCTGTATTTAGTGACATTCAGCTGGGACTTTATTTTTCCATTGAGCAAAGTTCACAAAGTGGTGATTATTTTGAAAGACAGCCATTTTTGACATATTACTATTGGAAAGTTATAGTTTGAGACAGAATTGTGTACTAGTTAGTGTTTACAATTTTAAAATTAACATAAAATTATAAAGCCCTTTTTTGTCAGCATTAGCTGTATCAACTCACTTTTCAAGTGCAGACCTATCCTTACACTCTGTGGTAATTTAATTAATACATTAGCTTTTCCTAATAATTTGGCACCACCATTGCTCTTATTTTGATTAGCAATCTGTCTTATTGCTCTTAACCACAGCAAAATATTCAATATTATCTTATTATTTGTTAAAAAATGAAAACAAACAAAACAAAAAAATAAGTGAGAAAGAAAGAGTGAGCGAGAGGTCGAGAATTAGTCTTAGTTTAGCAACTTGCCCGTACTAAGTTCTCTATATTTAATTAGCAGATGTTTTTGTTTAAATATTTGGAATACTCAAAGTGCTAGTATGGTATATAACAACAGAGATATGTATTTCAGGTCACCAAACTGTTACAGTGGCCTGGACACATGGATCAAAAGGGAGGGCTGAATCAAAGATGAAAATATGACTATGGACTTGAGCAACTTGGAATATTAAGGTCTGACAGACACAGGGAGGAAGGAGAAGGCTATGGGAGAATGTAACAGGGTGCTGGCCAAGAGGTCCTGAGCCAGGCTCCTGTTAGCCCAGCTCCAATTAAGAATCATTAATTGGGGCTGGCTGAGTATGCCACACCTAATTGCTGGAAGAGAAGCACCTGGGGCCTTATTAGCCAGGGGGCTATATAAAGCGGTCAGGAAGGAAGGAAGGAAGTGAGGGGAGGGGTGGGGTGGGGTGGGGTGGGGTAAGGAAAGGAAAGGAAAGGAAAGGAAAGGGTGGAGCGGAGCCCAGCCCAGCCCAGCCCAGCCCAGCCCAGCGCATCCCTGCTGGCTGGAGAAACAAGATGTCCGTCAGGTAGCTGGTTTGAAGCACACTGTAAATAGAAGGTGGTGGAGCTGACTGAAAATAAAAAGGCACTGGTGATTGCACTCAGAAGAGGTCTCTGGCTAATTTGTTGCGAGGGCAAGCGAACACCTGGTTACAGGGAAGATGAAGAGCTCAGTTTTGGTCATGTTAAGGGTCAACTAATGGCTGGACATCCATAAGGGGAAGTCAGAAAGACAGGTTGAGAATTTTATTTGTCTGGAAGAAGACAGGTCCAGAGTATATTTGTGAGTCATCAGCATAAAGATAATAGTCAAAGCCATGATTGTGAATGACACTATCCAGAGAGGAAGAAAGGGGAAGTGAGCAATGACAAAGCTTTGAGAGACTTCCACAGTAAGTGGGAGAGAGGAAGAGGATCCCCCTGCCAATGAAACTCTGAAGAAGCAATCTTAGAGGTAAGGAGAAGAAACAGGAGAGAACAGAGTCAGGGAAGTCAAAATTTTGAGAAGAATTAGTCTATGACACCAAAAGCAGCTGATATTTCGAGGAGGAGGAGGAGGTCCTGAAATATTGCAGATAGAGATCCTCAGAGACTGGTGAGAGTCATTTCAATTGACTGTAGGAGTGGAAACTAGACTGGATCTTGAATGAAATTAAAGGTGTATGTAAGACAAAGGTGGTAGACTGCACGCTCAATGAATCTGAAGAAGAGAAGGGAGATGGGATCAAAGCTGGATTTTTTTATGATGGGAGAGATCAAATTTGTGGGTCCTTTGGTTAACTGGATCCTCCACTGTGTGAGAGTTCTAAGGAGAGTTAGGTGAAATGCAGCAGTGTGTGTGCGGGAGCTAAGAGCACCCCTCAACAAAATACAGCCAAAGGTTGGGAGTCATCTTGAGGTAATGGACTGTTAAAAGTTAGGCAGTCAACTGGGGGCTCAGGAGATGTATTTGGAGTCAGGAAAATTGAAAGATGCAAGAAGGGGAAGGATCTAGTTAGGCATGTTAGAAATACATGGATAATTTTCCAGTTCAAGTGCTAACTATCCCTTCTGATTAGATTCCTTTTGAATTCATTGCATGCCTTTATCAAACTAGTTAAATAATTTGATTGTTTTAATCAGGTTTTAACTATAGTGAAATTTCAATTTTTCTTGATATTTTCTTGTGCCATTTCATTATATGCTTATAACTGTAGGCAAGTGAAAAGCTTTATTCATTATTGTTAAGATTTTGCATAGTATGCTGTGCACATCACAGTTAAGTGAAACAACAGATGAATTCAGTCAAGAAGTCTTTTGAGCTGTAGCTATGATGTAAGGATGACAGCAGAGTAGCTGGAAAATATTTTGAAAATTTTATTTAAAGATTTCCTTCTGTGAGGACTGGTTTCCACCACAACCACAAGCTCTGCAGTGACCTTGTGTGTGTCTAGGATTTTTTACATGTTAGTGATTGATGCTCTAGAAATGGATTTATTTTTCCATTTTATCTGCCTCTCTTTGGCCAGGTACTTCTTCAGGGTTTCCTACCCACAAAGAGCAGAACTGTCATCCTCTACTATGCTGCATATAAGCCTGATCCTGAGTCCCTATGAAGACACAATTTCCAATGAAGTTAATAGGTTGATCTGGACAAGCTGTTCCGGGGCCCTCAAATTCTAAGGGAGTTAAAGGCCTGTCACAACTCACAGGATAAGACCCCAACTGACTCGATCACACCATTTTGGCTTTTTAAACATCTCACTGTATTACAGGACTGATATATATTTGTTTCCTCTTACTGATTACAATAGATACTCCCAATACTAGGAGTGATACAAACTAACAAAGAAGAAAACTACATCACTCTTCATATATACAAATGCGAAGTAGACATACAGGCTCAGAAAGCTCAGATATGACTTACTGAAAACCACAATGAAATGATGTCTTTTGTATTACATTTGTGCCAATCAGCTATTTAATTTATGCTATACTGTAATGTGCAATTTGGAGACCTACGCTGGCCAGGCAATCTATGAAAGGGGTACTCTGTCATGTGTTAATTGAGTCTCAGCTAGCTAAATATGTTTGGAAGTAGGTCCAGAATTACATTCACAACACTACTTGTGTAAATGTGTCACTGCTTACATATTATTAAATATGACTGTTTTACTTACTGCCATGAAATTATAAAATCCTATGAAAGAAATTAATAAACAGTAACTACAGCAATAAATTGGAAATTAGTGGCATCAATTAAATATAAGGTCCAGTTCTGTGATTTTTATACCCTCATGGTAATAGAAAGAAGCTGAAAAAAGGTTTCTTAGGACCTACAGAGCTCACCGCATTAAACACTACATTATCTCTACGAGCAACTATAGCAACTGAACATGAAGGATGTGTCTGCAGTAACCCATTGTGAAATGTTTTTTTTTTAAAAAACAAGTATAAATTACGGAGACACCAGTTGTAGCTCTGTAGCTAAAGTAAGCTGAGTTTTGCACTTCATTCAGGGATTCTACTACTTTACCATTTATGAAAAATAACAGTCTCCCCCCCAAAATTACAACACTTACCCTTTGAGTAAGAATGAATTTTACATTTGTTAGAAAGTACATTTGTTAATTAGCTTATGAGTTAAATTAATTTAAAAAATAGATCCTTTTAGATCTTTCTTTTTGTTCCTAATTATCTCAACAACTGCTAGACACCCAACAATCTTAACCCTGCTCTATAGACACCATGATGAAAAGCAGGAAAAAAGTCTTTAAAAATAAGTTTTGTTTAATTTGGAACCGTAAACACTAAAATGTCTTCTTATAATCATATGGTTATTAAAAGGTGTCATTAGAAGGCAGAGTTAAAGTTGTTTGGGTACTTTAACTGTGTATTTCCATGCCTTAAAAGGAATCCAAACAGGTTAGGTTTAATCTTAACTCTGAATTTATAGTGCTTGTTTTGGATAATATCAACTCTAAATATAAGGTACTTTGTCCTAAAGTACTGATACGTACTCTCAACCCTAGCTTTTAAAAAATTTGTTTAGGAACACGCACACACGCACACGCACACACACACTCTTTCTTCACTTCCCAATTTTCAGGCAAACAATAAGGATATTTAAAAACTCATGCGTACACAGTGATTGATTCATTGGGATGATACCTAATATGTATTCTGTTAAATAAATAAATGGCTGTTTACCCGACACACTCAGAAGCACTCTATGTAAGCATCATGTTCACTGCTATTTCTGTTGCAGAGTGAAATTGTGATGGAGGGTAGGGACTCTTTATTGAATAACCAACTAGATTTTGTGCTCCATAACATTAAACGGGTCATAAAGCAAAAGGTACAACAGGCAGCCTAAACTCTGAATAGGTCATAATTATCCACATGAGAGCAATAAAACTATCCTATTGGCTGCCTTTTTAAAAGATGGATAAAATGAACTCTTTAGGACACTTTTTAGCTGAATAAATATATTGTTTGAACCCCTCTAATTGTTAGAATATTTATTAATGTGCACAGTTTAAGCACAAAGAGACAATATTGGTAATTATGACCAAGTGAGCATCTATGAAATCTGGTGAATCATTGGTCATTTTAACACAATAAAAAATTCCTGTGTACACCTTTCTCTCCCTTCCCCACACACATTTCAACTAGTCCACACATCATTCCTGTTTCACAGGCCTGTTTTATTAAATCAAGGACCAAAAAATGAAGAGAGCATCTTTGTTCCCAGAGAAAAAATTCTCCTCTATTGCTCTACCTTTCCATCCAAAACCAGGTTCACCATTATCCATGGGAGTTTTGCATATGAGATCTAACCTTCATCTATACTTGTGATACAGCCAACACTTATCTCAGCCTGAGATGTTCCTGTCACTTACTCTTTTCTCAGTCATTTCTACCTAAAATAAACTGACTTTCCAACAGTAGCAGAACATCTAGTTAGATTTTACAATAGGTGAAAAGAACTTTGTAGTTAGTTGGGAAATGTTCGTTCAGAGAGGGGGTAAAAGTTCAAACCACATCTGTGAAGGTCACTCCAGGATGAAGATACATCTAACTTTGGATGGAAAGTAATAGATGAGTGATTCCCTTTCTGTGATCAACAAGTTTTGCAACTAATTAATAAGTGTGGAGGTTTTTTTGGTTGACCCTTGACGTAGACCTGGGTGCACTCTTGATGTAGATGGATTTATCTATCATATATAGCAGTGATCGGCAACCTTCGGCATGCAGCCCATCAGGGAAATCTGCTAGCGGGCCAGGCCGGTTTGTATGCCTGCAGAGTCTGCAGGTACAGCCGATCGCAGCTCCCATTGGCCGAGGTTGGCCGTTCCAGGCCAGTGGGGACTGCGGGAAGTGGCGTGGGCCGAGGGATGTGGCCAGTGGGAGCTGCGATTGGCTGAATGCAGGTAAACCATCCGGCCCGGCCTGTCAGCAGATTTCCCTGATGGGCCGTGTGCCAAATGTTGCTGATCCCTGATATATAGTGTTGTTGTAGCCATGTCAGTCCCACGATATTGGAGAGACAAGGTTGGTGACGTAGCATCTTTTATTGGACCAACTTCTGCATAAGCTCAAAAGCTCGTCTCTCACCAACAGAAGCTGGTCCAATAAGAGATATTACCTCACCCACCCTGTCTATCACAGGCATTTCTAGTACTCCTGTCACCATACTATCTAGAGATGACACATTTTTGTTCAGCATAGTAAGATGTCTAGAGTGTGTACAGACTTTTACGCAGCAGTTTGCGTTTGTCGTCTTGTTCAGTAGCTTTATTACAAGTCCAGAAGGAATGAGAGGATTCATGGCCTTTCCTCAGCAACTGGTGCCAGAGTTGCTCCTTTGGAACCCTCTTATGACTGAAAAGCCAGTTCCCTAAGGAGGATGGTGGAGGAAATGCTGATTCCAATAGAGGTGAATCCTCACAGGCACAAGAGATATAATCTCACTGCATTAGCTTTAGTGAATGTAACCCTACAAATGTACGCACTCGTATCTAGTCTCTGTCCTTTTAAAGTACACTCTGCATAATTTTAAGAAAATATATTATTCTAAATGAATTATTAAGAGGAAAAAACAAGAGAAAACTGAAGGGAAATATTAGCCTGTTCAGCTTTTTACTCCCAAGCCTAGCCTCCAGCAGTATGAAGGAGTTTTAGCTATATACTTTTTTTTTTTTAATAAGTTACCCATTTCAAAGTTTCCCAGAATTACATTTCCCCTCTTCTTTAAAGCAAAGTAAAGTAAAGGAATTAAAGCAGAGGCACATTCCTTACAGGATTTCATTGGTATATATCTCCAGAATGTAAGTGCAGGAACCTCTCTTTATTGTATGCGGTGACAAATGATTAACTAAAATTTTCCTTAAGCCTTTATTCAGCACCCTATGGAACTTCCAAGACATGCCAGGTGCAGCACATTTGCTCAACCATTGGAAATAACATGATTACATGCTTCTCTTAACTTAAAATACACACATCATTGTGTTAAATAATATCTTGAGAGAACGGTCCCAAGGCTGCTGTATATACAGTTGTTGGAATGATTTACACCTAGTATATCAGACATGAGAAGTTGAGGTACCAGAGTTTTGTTTCATTTCACTAGCACTCATTCAAACAATTAATGGGTAAATACCTACCCTTAATGCTGGCAGTAACAGGGATGGGAAAGACGGGGAAGCGTAGAGCTGGGGCAATTGCATGTTTAATTAGAGCAGGGGTCGGCAACCTCTGGCACGCGGCTCGCCAGGGTAAGCACCCTGGCGGGCCAGGCCAGTTTGTTTACCTGCCTCATCGGCAGGTTTGGCTGATTGTGGTGCCCACTGGCCGTGGTTCGCTGTTCCAGGCCAATGGGGGCTGCGGGAAGCGGTGCAGGTGAGAGATGTGCTGGCCGCGGCTTCCAGACGCCCACATTGGCTTGGGACAGCGAACCGTGGCCAGTGGGAGCCATGATTGGCTGAACCTGCCAACACGGCAGGTAAACAAACTGGTCCAGCCCGCCAGGGTGCTTACCCTAGCGAGCTGTGTGCCAGAGGTTGCCGACCCCTGAATTAGAGTCATTCCACCAACACAGGGCTGAAGTTCAGACTAAAAATGGTGGATCAACTGCAAGCTACTTCTTACTGCTGCTTAAAAAGAAATAAAGTGCATTCTCCTTCCTAACACTTAGTTTCCTAGACTGTCTTTACCACAAAGTAGGAATCCTGCTAAGGTGCAAAGAGAAGGCTCATTTTACCCTTCTCTCTCTCCTAGCACACACCACAGGGAAAAAATTAGCTCAATGTTTTGCCCTTTTAGTAACATACAGTACAAGTAAATGGGACAATTTATCAGGGCTTGGGAGCGGAGTCTGGAGCTGGGGCGCAGAGCAGCTCCGGAGCATTGGAGCTGCAGGTTTTTGCCTGGAGCCTTTGCCAAAGCCCTGCAATTCATAATCCTAGTCAAAAGAGAATGTTTCCTTTTCTATCAAATGTAATGTTTCAATATTGAAAAAATAATAAAATCCAGATTGTACTTGAATATCAGTAATTTATTGAGGGACTTTTTCCCATACATCATTTTGGGAGATGAATATTCTTGATATGAAAGAAATAATAAACAATCAAAAACAAGATGACTCAAAGGATGAAGGATTATGTTTCCCCATAGAATGAAGTGTCTCCTTCAGTGTTTGTGTACAAGACTATGGATCTTTTCCCAGAACACTCTCCATATCAACACTATAGTGAATACGTATTCAAAAATGCAATGAATTTCCTACTCAGACTAAATTGATATCAAAAGTTGCTATATGCATGTTTATATGTAAATACAGAATAGCTGCTCTTTCTCTTTAATGTAAAGCCGTTTCTGGTGAAGATATGAAGAAAATGTTTTATAATCAGCATGAGAGTAGAAAACTGTTGCGCAGGAGAGGGACTCGGCAAAACAAAACAAAATAAAACAAAAAACCGCTCTTATTGCTGTAGCTATGGGATTTTCTCCTGCTTTCATTAAAGTTAATGGGAAAACTTCTATTGATGTCGATAGTGCTGACTTGAGCCCACAGGAAAGGGTCATTTTCACACAGAAAGGAGTAACACTATCCACAGTTATCAAGAAAAAACTAATGTATGTGTTATTTTGTGTGCTTTCAATATTGCCCTAAAGCTACTAACCATCATTATAGTACTACTGCTAGTGTGGCGGGGCGGCTGCCCCACCCCCATGCGAGAGGGAGCTAGAGTAGGCCAGAGCGGCTGCGCAGGCTGGCAGCCAATCAGGGCCGAGATTAGAGCCAGCCAATCAGGGCAAGGCTAGGCCCTATATAAAGGCTGCTTAGGAGAGGCTTGGGGGGGGGGGCAAAGGGAACTCCAGCCTGCTACCTGCCAGGCCCTGAGGGAAGGGCCTAGCCGGGTGCAAAGGGGCCAAAGGGGAAGCAGCCCAGGGAGAGAGACGCACAAGGGGAGAGAAGGACAGGATGGCTGCTGCCAAATGGTCCCTGGGTTGGGACCCAGTGTAGAGGGTAGGCCTGGGTCCCCCCCTTCCCCCTTGCACGGACACCCAGCCACTGGACTTCACCAGACCCCTAACACAAAGGGTTAGACTTTGGGGTGTGGTTGACCACTGTGGCTGGGGTGCACAGAAAGACTGCTGTTAACCCCTCCTCCCCGAAAGGGGGTGAGGATGGACTAGGGGACACTGCCAGAGGGCAGTGGCCTGAAATGGATATCGCTGAGCGGGGAGCAACGTGGGTCCAGACGCCAGCAGAGAACAAACGACGGACAGGACACCACCAGCAGAGGGCGCTCCCCATGGACTGAGCTAATTCCCGGAGAGACCAGCGGGAGGTGCCACAGTGGTAAGTCCCAACCCTGTCACAGTTAGTGATGGGTGAAATAGTCAGAATGGTTTTGATTGTTGCTGTTGAAATTTGCCTGGTTTGGATGATGTATAAAATTGAGGCATTTTTGCAAAATTAGATAATAGTTCATGCAAAATGTTTTTCACTATCTGAAGATTGTGAAAATATCTAAAAGATACTTTTGCTTAAAAAATTTACTCTTACCAGTTTGAAAAAAGCTACTATGAGGATAAGGAGGTAAAATGGAGACAAAGTTCATAGAAGCCAGAGATGGAATCAGAAAGTCCCCAAGTGCTATCCCAACTCTGATCTTAATACTACCTTACACTTACAACAAACATTAATTTAGTAAACACATATTATTGCATGTATACATGGAGATTCTGTTAAGTAACATGCTCCAGGTCATACAAATCAAGAATAAAACCTACATTTCCTGGTTAAAGCCCAGCCCTATTGAAGTGAATAGGAATTTTAACATTCACATCTATCGGGCCAGGATTTTATTCCATGACTCTAATGCCTAATTTTCTGAATCTGTAAAATGAGGAACAGTATTTCTGACCTACCACTTTTTCTGCCTATAGACATTCAAAACCCTGTATATTTTATGCTTTGGTAAATACCACTGCCCCTACTTTACCAATTCTTAAACCAAAGACAGAGTGAGGGTTAATTGTCTTGCCTGTGAAGCATTCTGTTGTTTAGAGATTCAGGTATAGGAATGGAAGTCAATTGACCAGTTTTCTGATCAGTTGCAGTTGTATGACATTGACCATATCATGTATCTTCTCTGAACCTCTGTATTTCAATCTGTAAAATAGGAGGAATAGTATCTAGCTGCTAAATGTTGGGAAAGTAATATATAAGTGTGACATGGATGGGAATAGAATCAATGGCTTCCAGGAATGTGTTTAAACCACTAGATCAGGGGTAGGCAACCTGTGGCACATGAGCTGATTTTCATTGGCACTCACACTGCCCGGGTCCTGGCCACCGGTCCGGGGGACTCTGCATTTTAATTTTAAATGAAGCGTCTTAAACATTTTAAAAACCTTATTTACTTTACATACAACAATAGTTTAGTTCTATATTATAGACATATAAAGAGACCTTCTAAAAACGTTAAAATGTATTACTGGCACGCGAAACCTTAAATTAGAGTGAATAAATGAAGACTCAGCACACCACTTCTGAAAGGTTGCCAACCTCTGCAATAGATCATGTGGCTGTGATTGGCACCACCTTCTCATGCTTTTTGAAACTTCACAAAGGTGAATTTTCACATGAAAGTGGCGTTTCAAGTTCCTGCATGATTCCTTTCTAACAACTCAGTCCACCAATCTGTCACAAAAATTAAACATTTCAAGGGGCATGAAATCATGCAAAACCAACTGACAAACTTCTGAACAATTTTTGCTAACCATTTTTATCAACTTTGCTCAACTCTAGCACCTTGAATTGCTCCTACAAAATCTTAGAAGTTGAGTAAATAATTTGCAGGGGCAGGAAAGGCAAGAAAATGTTTTTTGAAGGCCAGTGTTTTCATAGAAAAGAAAAGAAAACATCTCTGGGCAAGAGAAGTTGAACTGAATTGACATACTTCAGACCCCTCTGAACAAAGAGGCTGTTCAGAAAGCCAGAGACAGGTTCTGTAGCTCCACAACAGTATCGTTACCAATCGACTCTGAGCAACGATATGAATTTTTTCCTATTTAAGAAATACCACTTCTAGCCAGCAGGAATTCAGTGAACACAGATTAGTATAAAAAAGTTTATTAGTATTACATTTCTCATTTATTTCTTTAAATCTTGCATATGAACTATTGTCTTCATTAGCTAACCTTTTATTAGTCTTTACCCGAAATCGCTGTCTCTTTGACACTCAGATTTACATACACACAATTTCATTATTAGTGCTCCATGTCCAAATCGTCAGTAATACAACAATGTCCTGGACCTTATGCTATTCTAATGTAGGCACTTTGGTTTATTGCAGGAAGGACAATCATATTAGTGTTTTGCATCCTATTCTCCTAGCTGAGGTACAAAATCCCAGCCTCCTCTTGTATTATTTTGACATTATATGTTTTGTGGCAGAGATAACCTGTAGGCGGCAGATGTACCTAAGTAATGATTCAGTCAGTGCCTGAGTCAGTCACTAAACCACTTTACCGGTGATCTATTCAGTTTCTAAAACAAATTGAACCACAACTAACAGCATTTGTCTAAGACCTAACCTAATATTGGTCAGTCATAAATAAAACAGGATTATGATGGAATCAAAATACTTTTTTTTAGTTAATCATCTTAACCCTATCGCAAGCTGCACACACTGAAACATTAAGAAGACACGGAATCAGGCATCTTGTTCTACTTCAACATGTTCTGTATTTTATTAACACGTGTAAATCCCATTTTTTATCTGTCATCACCACAAGTTCCAAGTCATTTTTTTGTTTGAAAGATTATGAGGTCATGGCTTTCCTAACATGCTGTTCCACCAAGTAACAAATGACTACAGCATATAGATTGTGGCAAAAATACTTCTCATTCTCTTTTCAAAGAACTCCTAATTAGTTTCTAATTACATTGTTTGGCAGTTTATTTTACTACATGAAAAAGAAACCACGCTAAATTAATGCTGAGTCTTTTAAAATTATTGGGTGAATCTGTCACATAAATGAAAGACTGACAGTACTGCTTAAAGATACAGGGCAAAAATTTCAGAAGCATCTAATGACTTAGGAACTAAGTCCTATTGACTTTAATTTGTTACTTGTGACTTAGGCCCTCTTATAAATTTTATCCACTGTGTGAGACAGCATTATGTGAGCCCATGTAGATCTGCCAATGTACATCAATTCTTGGATACAATATTGCTGCTATTCCGAATGCCGATGATAAAATATATTGTGACTTTTAGCGATATGAACAAACATCTGAGACAAGGATGAGTCTACCATAGTCATTTTCATTTGGGATCTAACCAGGATTTGAACTCAGGCTTTCAGAGTGAAACATTTAACCAGATTCAGGAACAATGTTTGACCATTTTATATTCCTGATCTCACCAAGCTGAAATGAGAACTGATTTACTTGAAAAATGAGCATCTCATGTACTAACTTGGATACATCTCAGAATACAGTTTCTTTTAAATTAGCCCAGAGAGTCAATAATGGGAACAGAGCTGAAGGGAAGCCAAAGATTCTGATTTGCAAACAAGAGGGAGATTTTACTTGCAGAAGAAAACTTGAAAAGAACTGCATATGAAAGCAGAAAGATGATGATTTTCCACAGCCTTGGGCCCGCAAGCTAAACCAAATGTCAAATTTTCCTTAAGAAAGTACAGATCTGAGATATCATAGCTCAGCTTTGTGGAAGAGACTGAACTGCTGGCTTTGTTTTACAGGTGAGCCACCTACGTCTAGTATTACTGTAACATATTACGTGATCTAACATTTTGATACCTTGTGTCTTTACAGTGATTACAGAGTAAATTCAATAATGGCAGAACTATTTTTGTTTGATAACGTGTCATCACTCTAAGGCCACACCACTCACTGGTGCAGATACTTTGAGCAACAGCAGTAAAGGATGATTTGTTTGGGCAACAGATTATTTTTGCAAGCTACGGTCTCCCACATTTCTAGGGGAAGGAAAGAGGCACTTTGTACTGGATCTGCCTGCTCTAGGAGAAAGCTGGGATTGTTCCCACTTACCCTTTGTCTCTCTTCTCTAATTAGTTTGTAAAATCTTCAGGACAGGGACTGTCTTTCGTTAGGCGTTTCTACAGTGCCTACAATGAGGCTCTGATTTCAATCTTCATCTCTTTCAGAGTCCCTTGTTTTAGCCCACAGAATAAAATTTGCAGGAATTTGGGGTTCTCCCCACCTGGTCTGACTCTCACAAATATGGTTATTCCAAATGCATGGATACTTAATAGGATGAGAATCGTTAGCGTTTTTAGCTCACCGATACCCTCATGTGGTCAGAATAAGCAATTATTCTCATAAAAGAAAAATATAGAAAATGTTACCCTTTCAATTAATGAACAAGAAAGTCTGTAGCTACATGTAGTCAACGATGTCATTTAAATATCTTCCCTTTTATCAGATACGAAGGATTGCAGCCATGTTCCGCACAAACTTCATGATAAATATGGCATTTAATGTCATAGTCTCATTTTTCAAGGCAATGTTAAAGAATAAAACTCCCCTCTACCCCATTAACACTAACTGAAAAATATTTCAGACAAAGGATAAAATTTTCCAAAGCACTTAAGTGACTCTGGACCCTAACTCTCCTTTCAAAAAATATTATAAGCTCTTAGACCCTAAGTCTAACTGAAAATGGGACTTCAGCTTCTAAACGCCAAATATCAGAGAGGTAGCTGTGTTAGTCTGGTTCTGTAAAAGCAGCAAAGAGTCCTGTGGCACCTTATAGACTAACAGACGTTTTGCAGCATGAGCTTTCGTGGATGAATGCCCACTTCGTCGGATGCAAGTCACTTTTGAAAGTATTTGGGAGCTTTTTATAATTTTACCCCCAGTTCAACAATCTGGGTTCCAAACTGAGTTGATGCATGTGAGCACAAGATTGAACCAATGTCTTTTCTGGGTGTAGAGCATGTGCAAGTTGCAATCATATAACAGTCATTAGGTCTCAATAACACCTAACTCTAGAAGTAATTTGAGCAACTAAGCTTTTTTTTGTGCTAAACTTCCTCGAGCAGTATAGTATTTTACAGCCGCAGGAAATTAATGGAAATAATAAATGAGTTGAATAAAAATAAAAGTATTAACCCACTTAAAGGGTGAATAACTTACTATAGAGTCGCTTATGCACAATTGAAGAGAGGAAGGAAAAAAGGATGCTCCAGGACTTCCTGAAAATTATGGAGAATTGAGTATGCAACTACAATTTATCTGCCCTCAGACTACACGAGAGGAAACGGGGACATCTCAGGGGATAAAGGAAAAGATACTGCCATTAAAAAAAAACAAAAACTCTCTAGGATTCTTTTCCTTCAATAATACTCTGAACTTAATGTTGTTTTGGATTTACTCCAAAGTAATTAAGAGTAACTCCCTTGAATTGCATTGTAACTATGTGCAAAATAAGTGTTGCCCGTCTTTGGATCTCAAAGTGCTTTACAACATTAATTAATATACCATCACAGCACCCTGGTGAAGTAGCTATCAAGCCCATTTTACAGATGAGGATACTGAGGCACAGACTACTTAAATGACTTTCCCCTGGCTCCAGCTGGGGTTCCCAGGGATGCTGCCACAGAGTGGGGATCTTGTTAGACCCCTTAGTCTTGGTTCAAGCTAGGGGTTCAGGCACTGGCAGGCTTCCTGTGGAGCTGTGAAGCCTGAAACACCAGCAGGTTTCCAATGGAAACCAGTCTGTGTTGCAATGAACGTTTTTTCAAATTTGTAATAGATTTAGTGAAACATTTTACTACAAGGCATTGGCATTTTTCAATGAAACTATGTTTCACCTGAATTCCCAATGACCTCTACTGGGAATACAAGACTCAAGACCCTTAAAACTAATCTTTTCTCAATGTGTGATGAGGTTAAGGATTTGCTGTCTTTCTCTCCTGATCAATCATTAGTCTATGAAAATTCTCATTTTAGGTTTCCCCCCCTCACTTTTTTCTCCCATTTCCCCCTGCAGTTTGAACTATTGCTATTTACAATTACGAGTCTTAGATATTGTTGCTGAATTCTAAAACTTTTGTTCTCCTGTCTCTGAAGACTAGGTCTCTTTAAGGCTATGTCTACAGTACGAGCTAAGGGTTTGATTTCCTCTGCCCGTGTACATATAACCATGCTAGCTCTCATCGAACTCTGGGAGCGGCAGCGGAGGCATGGCTGAGCTGTGCTGAGTAAAAGCTACAATATTTTTTTTCTGGGAGGTTGCAGTAAATTTATATCTTCAGACGTGTTACTGGTAACAGATTAATTCAACCATACTTGGGGTGCATATTTCAGTGGTCTGCATGCACTGTGCCGCATATTTTAGTGCAAAATGTGAAGATTACAGAATGAAAAGGAGAGTCTCTATTAGCGCTCACATTTTCTAATATATTTCAAATGTTATACAGTGAAACTAATTTATGGCTTATTATTCACTTGCAGCTAAATCTTGCACCATGTATGCAAAAGGTCCTAAAGGCAGGGGAAAAAAGTGCTTTAGTTTTGGTGGTGGGCTGAGGACAAGACAGGAAGGATGAAGGGAGCCTTCAAGTGTTCAGTGCACCCTAATGGGTAGGGGGACTTGGGGAAGGAGCTAGTGGATCACAACTGCACGGATCTCAGAATCAAACAACCCTGGGAGAGGCGAACAGGAGGTTAAGGGGCTACTGCAGTCATGAGGCTCCTCTTTTTGGTGACTGGAGGGCACTCTATGAAACCCTACAGTGGGCAGCCCATTGGCAGAGTTTTGACCTTTAGGAGTTAACTCTTGCAAGGGAAAACAGATGTATATTTATTTTTCATGTAACTATATCGCCTACAAATTTTAATGTTCCTTTAAAAATATCAGTCTGAAATAATGTGGGTCTACAAACACTATTATACACTAATCGCAACTGTCTGGTTATTTTGTGGCATTGTTACATGGCAGAGTTAAGATTGTTTGGATGCCTTACCTGTACATTTCCATACATTAACATGCTTGGATTTCTTGTAAGTTTATCCCTACCTCTGAATTTCCTGAGTTTATAATGCTTATTTTTGGGATAATAAATTACTGATGTTACTCAACTTTAACAGTTTTTATGAGAGTATATATATTTTAAATGTTTCTAAGTACACAACTTGCATCCATATTTGTTCACTCACAACTTCCTCAAATCTAATAAATGTCAATAAATTGTTTGCAGAAGAAAGCTTGAATCTTGGGGGGCGATAATCTCACTATGCAAAGCTGCCAAACCCACTCAAACGCAGTCTAATCAAGAGAAGCTCTCTCATTATTGCATGATTTCTCAGTTATCTACACTGCCATAAAAAATCCATGGCACAGCTGCAGCTAATCCAGGTCAGCTGGCTCAGGCTGAGGGGCTAAAAATTGCAATGTAGATGTTTGGGCTTGGATCTGGGCTTGGGCTGGAGCCCGGGCTCTGAAACCCTGCGAGGGGGAGGGTCTCAGAGCCCAGGGTCCAGCCTGAGCCCCATGGGCCCAAGTCAATTAACCAGGGCTCTGAGATTCTGAGACACAGGGGTTTTTTTATTGCAGTATATGTGCACCTCTAGGCACATAAAAGCAAAGGGCATTAAATTGTTTAGTTATTGGTGGAGGGGATTGTTAATTATTGTGAACAGAAACATATTGTCCTTTTCAATGTTTGAGCTGGGCAATATGATAAAATTACGGTAGTTGGTATTTTATGTGGCTATGTTTAAAAGACATCATGTTCTCTGACTTGTTCTTTTGAGTGCTGTGAGGAGAGCTGTGAAGCCATTTTGCTTTGCTGCATATTAATTTGAGAAAAATCAATTTACTCAGTTACCTTGAATTTTGCTCAATCTGTCTATATTGTACTCTTCACAATAGCAGGCATGTGCTTTATGCTCTAGCTCTGAGTTAATTGGTCTTGATACCCCAGATCTGGCCACATTACAACATAAAGATTTAACATCCAAAGTCTTAGGCAATTTTTTGCAGGCATTTTCAGTTTCTTCAGTATGAGGATGTCAGGACTCCTAGATTCTATTTCAAATTTTCCTACAGATTTGATGTGAACTTGAGCAAGTTACCTGACTTCTCTTTGTCTTGGTCTCCCCATATGCAAAGCGGTGATAATACTTACCTCACACAGATCTCATGAAGAGTAGATATGCCTGTAAGGTTCTCTGAAATGTGAAGTATTGTATAAGGATAAAGCATTAACTTTCCCGGTTACCTGGGTAAAGGCACAGCCAGATTCATGTTTTGTGGGAACACTGGTTGAGTGTCACATTAATAAAGTGCCAACTGGCCAGTACTGAGGCCAAAAAGACCATAACCCTCCATGATGTTTCTCTTTACTGAAAACAAATAAGTAAAACAATCAACCATTCTTGAGAGGGATGAGTCCACCATGAGGTGTGGTGGTTGGCACAAAACACCTCATCATGGTGTACAGTGGGATGACCAATAGTCTTCTGCGATGTCCAGTTTAACGGGAGCATGAAGATAAAGATTTCTTAAAGTTGGTTGACAAAAGTCTGAATGTCTCTACAGAGTAGAGTAGTGGGGGGTTGGACATTTGCCTGGTTTGGCCTCTCTGCCATGGGCGGTAAGAGGGACCCGAGGGAGGTTTGTGGCTGCTCTGCACTTTGTGCCCTCCAACAGAAACTGCTCTTCAGAAGACTATGTGCATGAGATGCATGTGCACCTACGATGGGATGCACACTGGCACATATTTCAAGAAAAAAACTCTACTCTCCAACTACCACTGTTTGGGATAGAGCAGCTCACTTCAGCAAACACTCGTGGTGCCCAGAGCACAGAAACTGCCTTGAATCTAATGGACAAGTTTTTATGGTGGTATTGTATAGATTGAGACTGAGAATTTGGCCACATTTCACAATGGATCACTTAGCAGCACAGCTACAAAGACAAAAATACCATGAAGATACGAGAGTGCATTGGCCAGACGTCTCTGGTAAGCCACCAGTGGCAGCATAGTTTTGGATTTTGGGGGTCTGCAATGTGTGGGAAATTTTTTACACATCTTTTGCAATTTTTTTAACCCAAGCACTTTATTTGCACTTGTATTTACCAGGGACTGGTGTTTCAGATGTTTTATTTAGGCTTCTGAAAGTGTTAACATTTTGACTATAATTTTCTACACATGGAAGTCTGACCCTGAGTCTAAGTAAAGCAAGTTTCATGTTCCAGTTTTGGCAGCAATTTACAACAGTAAAATGTGAAGAGTACTGACCACATGGAATGTTGCTAGATGACAACTTATCAGAAATGTGTAATTTATTTTAATTCTGTATTTGGAGATGGAAAGCTAGCTCTGAATGTTTCAGGTATATAAAGTACCTGATGTATAATCACAGATTATTAAACTCTGTGCAACTTCTAAAATGTATCTCAAAGCTTGCTTTTATATAAATATTGTGGTGTGAGTGGAGGAACCCTCTATTCTGAAGTCACTGAAAACTAGATGGGACATAAGATTCAATATTGTGCTGTAGGAGACAAACAGGCACTGGTAGAATTGAATTCTATTTCTAATGTCTAGGTTTGCCCTCTAATAGCAACCAACTAAACTTACTGAGGGGTCTATGTACATTGCCCTAAAACATTTAGGGTATGTGTGTGTGTGTGGGGGGGGTTGTTTGTTTTTTTAAATGGGTGCCTAAAGGAAAGCTTTTAAGCCCATACTCAGGCACCTCATAAAGTGCCATATTTTCAAAAGTGCTGGACTCGCAGAACATCTAGTAACTCCACTGACATAAAGGGGTGCCCAGCACTTTTGAAAATCTGGCCACTTTACTGGGTGCCTAAATATAATCGTGGAAGCCCAACTTCAGACACCCACATGTAAACATTTTGGCATATTATATAAAATCCCTGACACACACAGAGTCAAAACATTTTATGAAATAGGGAAAACTTACAATTACTTTTAACAAGTAATTTTACTTTTAGAAACTATTTTTTGTAGCCTCACAGTTTCAGCAGCTTGAACACTGAGTGTATGTACAATACGAAACAAATATTGACAGATTTGAAGGCTAACAAAAGATTATACCACTGGATCCCAATTGATGAATACAAAGGCAAAATGGAACAGTTGTGTTTTTGCCTAAAACCTATCCATATTTGTTTAGCCTCGTGGACTGCTGTAGCTAAAGAAAGTTCAGAGAGAGTCCTTGTTGACATTTTATTTAAATACTGTTTGCTTTCCGTTTGTTTGCCCGTTTATGTGCATACTGCCTAGTTCTGAGGTTTAACGCCTGCTTGCGGAAACCAAAGCACAAGTTCAGAAGCTAAAACTAAAACTAGTTTGGAGGCCTGTCCCCAGCTATCAGAACATACTTCCTGTCAGAGACATCTCACCGTTTTGCTTCAAAGGACAGAACCCTTGCAGACATGTTGTGGTGTTTGGTGGAGGGGTCAGAAATATCTCATTAAATACCCGGGAAAAGTCCAACAACTTGAACAAATGTGATTGCAAGGCACTTTTGATTCTTCACATGTGTGTATTAAGCAATATTTAGATGCAGCTTTTTTAGCAGAGAAGCTTGTCCGTATCTCCTGAAGCCAAAGTTAAATTCACATTTCTTATTTCTTGCTTTCAGACAGGGTAATAATTTTTACTTTTGATAGGGGATAACTTGAGAACATATTTATGCATTGCAATATCATCCCTTAGCTAATGAAAATAAATACCACGTATAAAACAAAGCTATTACGTCTATGTCCATTAAAAGGCTAACCTCATATGGAAAAAGTGCCTTCTCACTTCCCTACACCAGGTAAACTTGTATTTCACAATGTGCACATATTGTGTGCCAACATCTTTTTTAAAAGATAAGTTAAATGCTAAATTATTTACTTGCTGCTCTATAAAATGCTGTATGCTGAAAATAATGCATTTTGCAGCAAGTGTGATTTGTAAGTGTGGTATAAAGTTGAAAAATGCGCAGAAATGAATATGGTCTGAGTTTCCAGACCAAAATGTGGGGTTTCTTCTCAACCTTTCAGTTCAAATCAATGTTATATAATTTTAAAATCTGACAGTGCCCTGACAGGAGACGTATTATCTGCATTGTCAGAAGGAAGAAGTACATGTGCTAAGAGGACTTTTCTATCTCTAACTTTTAGAATCTTATAGCCAACAAAGTGGCAACATGTCTGGTAGTTAGGAAGATTTGGTGTCAAGAGAACTAAATTCTATGACTAACTTGCCACTGAGTTACTCTGTGAACTTGGGAAAATCCTGTAGCCTTTCTGTAATACTTATTACTCAATGTTGTAATGTGCTTTGACATTTTCAGATAAAGGATACTTCGCAAGCACAAAGTAGATTTTTTTAAAAATATTCATCTGAGTTGACTGAAATTCTAGTAATTCGATGAGACTGAATCAAAAGAGAGCTACAGAACAAACTAATTAAAGCCAGTAATCCTGACACTGTTCTTCTAAGATAAGAACAGTAATATTTTGCTATTAACCACATCAACCAAAAACAATGAGGAGTCTGGCACCTTAAAGACTAACAGAGATTTATTTATATATATATATATATATATAAATCTGTTAGTCTTTAAGATGCGACCGGACTGCTCGTTGTTTTTGTGGCTACAGACTAACACGGCTACCCCTCTGATACTTGATACACCATCAACCAAAATGCTTTGATTAAAACCGACTATATTTGGCCATTAGATGGCACTAGCACTACTTTACTGACAATGAAAATGTCTGGCATTGGTAAAGCAATAAATAACACAAATGTGGTACTGGAAGAGTGTTTTCTTTTCTCATGACTTTTATGAAAGGCATTCGCTGAGCTCCAGTAACAAGAACAGGTCAGTGGTTGCACAAATTTCTATAAATGCAGAACATCTTGTAGAACGGGAGTTGGGGGTAGGAAGAGCGAGTGAAAGGAGAATTGTACTTTCTGCCTACTACATCCAATTTATACTTTCGGGCTACTGGATATCTTGAAAATAATGTGGAAAGATTTTATTTAGAAAATCTTAAATCTACTGTCACATTTGAAAGTGCTGGAAAAGGGGTTATACAGATTGATAACTGAAATAGTTATAATTACATATAAAGACTACAAAGAGACAAAAAGGTAGTACCATATTTATGGCCACATGGGGCTATATAGAGGTGTGTATATATACTGCACAGCATGGACACTTGGAAATTTATGACAAAAGCTGGGATTGAACTCAAATCCTTCTGAATCTCCTGTCCTACTGATTCAAGTATAGGAAAACTTCTTTTAACTAACAGTATACAGATTGAGACATTTGAATAGTGCTGATTCTGTCCATTATATTGCTGTAGTGCACATACACACTAGCTGATTCAGGTGTGTATATATTTTGTGTGCGCACGCATGCCTATACACACACAGTACTCACAGATATTTATATATTTTTTACTTACATATTGTATATTATAATTATCTACAAATCTATTCAGCAATGGAATTTTCAGACACTTATAATTTGGCCCAATCTGCCTAGATTCTCATGGGGACAGCAAAAGACACCACTCTCAAAACTGGACCATTCTCCTGAAAAATTTAAAGTCCCTTTTCCAAAGTATGGAGGTGGTACAGCTCTTAAAATAATTCCCAATAATTTCTCTGAATATTGGAAAAATACCTATTTTGGAAAGCTATCGTGAGGCAGAAAGCAAGCTTGGAAAATTTCAGCCCAAATGGTTAAAGTCTAGTAAAAATGCAAACTGAAAACAGGAGGATTTCCTGGAAATGTTAGACAACTGTAACAACAGGCATCACTACCAGAACATAACAGCCAAATTGAGGCAGACCGATTGTCCATCTAGCCCAGCATCCTGTCTTCTGACAGTGGCCAGAACCAGATGCTTCAGAGGGAACGAATGGAAAAGGGCAACTTAAAATGCACTATCCCGTTGTCCAATCCCAGCTTTTGACAGTTGGAGGTTTAGGGGTACCTGAAACATGGGGTTTTGTCTCTGTCCATCTCAGCTAATAGTCATTGATGGATCTATCCTTCATGAATTTATCTAATTCATTTTTTAATCCAGTTATACTTTTGGCCTTCAGAACATCTCCTGGCAACGTGTTCCACAGGTTGACTGTGCATCGTGTGAAGGAGAACCTCCTTTTGTTTGTTTTAATCCTGCTGCTTACTACCAGCTCCACCTATAATAAGGTCTTAAAGGACACCATGATTTTTTAATAAAAAGATCTATTTGATTTTTGTTGCTGGTCTAGGCCTAATTCTACTTCATGATACTTTTCATCATAATTTATTTTTTAAACAACCTAGAAACTTCAACTCACTGGCAACATTTTGTTAATGTTTTTAACTTGTGATTTTTAAAGTCCTACCTGCACAGGTCTACCATCCTCTTGTCCAATCATGTTTCTCCAGTCCTGCAGAGAACGCTGTAGGCTGTCAAGTCCTGTCTCCCAAAGCCTCACACTGCCGCCCATATCCACTGTAACCAAACCTACTTTGCCCAGTGGCGCCAACAGAACATCTGTGTCCGAGATCTTTGACAGCCATGATGTATATGGAGAGAGAGACACTGATCTGAAAAATAAAGCCAAATATGGTTTATCTAACAGTCACAATTGACACTAGAGAGACTATTTCTGTAGCCATGGTGCCAATTTTAAAAAATACCCTTGAAATTTGAGCAAGGTCACAGAAAGGTGTATACTCATGAATATGATCCATCAACAATCCAAGTGAGATCAAGACTGGACCTGGCAGTCCCACTATATTACCCAAAGCACACCACATACTGGAACTAGATAGGGTGGAAAGATGTTTCCATAATACTGATAGCTGAATAAAAGATAGCTAAGATAAATGTAGCATGGAATATGCTGTATAAGTAACCTCTATCTCCAATCTATTTTTAAGGAGATCAGTCCTCTCGTTTTAGAGGAGTGGTCAAACTTTTTGGACTGAGGGCCACATCTGGGTATCGAAATTGTATGGTGGGCCATGAATGCTCAAGAAATTGGGGGTTGGGGGTGCAGGAGGGTGCTCCAGGCTGGGACCCAAGGGGTTCGGAGGGTGGGAGGGGGATATCAGGGCTGGGGCAGGGGGTTGGGGCACAGGAGAGGATCAGGGGTGCAGGCTCCAGGCAGTGCTTACCTTAAGCGGCTCCCGGAAGCAGCGGCATGTCCCCCTTCCAGCTCCTACATGTATGGGCAGTCAGGCAGCTCTGCGTGCCGTCCCATCTCCAGGTGCTGCCCCTGCAGCTCCCATTGGCCACGGTTCCAGGCCAATGGGAGCTACGAGGGCGGCACTTGGGGCAAGGGCAGGGGCAGCGTGCGGAGCCCCCTGGCTGTCCCTACGCATAGGAGCCAGAGGGAGGACATGCCGCTGCTTCCAGGAGCTGCGCGGAGCCATGGCACATACAGAGTGGGGCAAGCCCCGGACCCTGCTCCCCAACGGGATCTCGAGGGCTGGATTAAAACGTCTGAAGGGCCAGATGCGGCCCCGGGGCCGTAATTTGCCCATCCCTGTTTTAGAGAGAACAAGGGGGAGTGAAATAACCAGGTCAAACAGGAAGCAAGCAACACAGAAAAACTGGAAAATGGAGAAGTTGAGCAGAAATCCAAAAGAGCATTTGTATCCTGACTGTTATAACCTCTATGAATGACCTTCATTCAGATGCCAGCAGCAAATTTATTAGTGATCCCAAACTTATCATGCTGGGAATTACTGGAAGGCTCAGAGAAGCAAAATAAAAAGATATGATAAAATTATCATTATAAAAATATTTAAATATTTGGCAAGGGAAAACACAAATGTACAAAAGTAATGGGAAAAAACACAAGTTAGCAACTTTGGAAAATAACTTGAAATAATACGGAAAATTAGAAAATAAGAACTGGTTTACACACTAAGTGGCACCGATTTAATTAAAGGTGTGAAGTTAAACTGATGTAAGCCTTGTCTACATGGCAAGTTACTGTGCGGGAAGCCAGGGTGTGAATCTACAGCGTACCAGCTTGCCGCACAGTAACTTACCGTGCAGACACAGCTACAGCTCACAGAAAGTCTTAGGCTTACTACTACTTGAAATCGTAGTATGCCAAGGTGAACTCCAGGACTTTCAGTGCACTATACCTGTGATACAATAACATTTGTTATTTTAACTATATTAAATATATGGTGTAGCAACTAACATACCTAGCTTTCTGTAGTTAGGAATGTTTTAGTATATGTATACGTTTGTGTTATAGGGTATTAGAAATGAACCCTTAAAAAGGAAATGGAATTTTATAATTTATTTGGACCTTTGTACATATTTTTGAAAACTTTAACAGGCAGAATTAATGTTGACATAACATGTGGTATATGTAATTTCAGGCAGAATGTTACCTTTTGGGGGACGTTTTGGGAGTTCGAAAATAGGGCTTATAATGGAAAACTAGCTTCAATCTCACTTATGAAGCAACTATCACTGCTCCATAGTAAGAAGCACCTCTGGAACCAAAAAGGTTCTGAATATAAGCTACCCACCCAAATTTGGAGGAAAGCCCCAAAGAGGACTTTCATCTGTATTACTATGAATTCATACCTTTTAACCAATGTGCTGCGGCTCTGCAAACACTGCATTTCCCTGCCAAATGCTCTCTCTACAAATTGATAGGACAAAAGATCTAGCTGCAGAATTGCTCTTTGGCTGAATATATTCAGCACATTTAGGTTACGCAAACCATGAGAACCATGGATGAACAATCACTTTTAGATAAAACTATACTGTACTATAAATAGAAATGTATACTGCTCATTTACATAGTAGATTCCATTAAAAAAACTAAACTAAAGAATGTTAGTGATGCAAAATGAAGCATTCAAAATTCAGGAAATAACAATTCCATATGTACCCTCAAAGTTCAAGTGGAAGGAAGCAGAACACATTTAGAATCTGGCCTCATTCCCTACATGCCCTTAAAGATCATATGGAATGAGACAGTTTTTTTTTTTTAAATCAATATAATTCAGTATTTCATACCTTTTGGTTACACACACATGCACAGTACCAATGAAAAGTTGGGAGACTGTTATTTAAGGAAACCTTGATCATTGTGAAAAATGACAATTCATAAGCAAAGCATTATTTTAAAATTATATTTTGCACTTGTTGAAGTAGGCTGTCAGGTACTGTAGTGTGGAGGCCATACAATCTATCTAAGGTACTCATATGGAATCACAATTTTTAAGATATTTATCATCCAACATCCCTGTGAGGCAAGAAACTGCATTTTACTGGCTGGGAACTGAGGCAGAGACAGACTTAAGTGATTTGCCCAAGATCACACAGGAAGTCTGATGGAGCAGGAACTTGAAGCCCAGGTCCTCCTACCACTGAACTCTCTTTCCTCTCTATATAAGACCTTAGAGTGAGAAAAATGAAGAATAGAAGGGAGAGATGAAAAGGGAGAAGGAAGGAAGCAGGGAAGATGAGGAGAGAAAGGGTGAGACAGAGAAGAGAGGAAACGGGGAGGGGAGAAAAAGGAAAGGAGGAAGGTACCTCTAATATCAATTGCTAACACCAATTTTTTCCAGCTAATGGATAAATACAACTTTTCAATAGAGGGGTACACCATACACAGCTGCTGAAGAGTTCTGCATATTGGAGTAAAAATTATTTTCACAACATTAAGTAATCCAACAGGTAATAAGGAAACAGTGCACCAAAAACCCACCCAGGTGTCACATAAAAAAAGTAAGAAAAGCCAATATCTATTCTAACTAAGTGAGTTTAATGAATTGTATTTGTTACTCCTACAAGATGAGGCTGTTTTACTGATGGAAATCAGATACCTGGGAATAGGGATGTATTTAAGTTTCTTTGAGTTAAGGTCTGTTACTTCCAGATACCCAGCTGTTTGCGGAGGAGTGATATCTGCAGATAGATAATTTGTTAAAGAAAATTACTTTAGCTGCATTATTAATAAAATATTACAAGTGTATTTATCAGATTAAATTTAAACATACATTAGATAGGACATATCAGAAAATGATAAGCTTTCAAATTAAATATAGGTCTATACCAGGGGTTGGCAACCTCTGCCAAGAGGGTCGCCAGGGTAAGCACCCTGGCAGGCTGGGCCAGTTTGTTTACCTGACGCGTCGGCAGGTTCAGCCGACCGTGGCTCCCGTTGGCCGCGGTTCGCCATCCCAGGCCAATGAGGGCAGCGGGAAGCCGCGACCAGCACATCCCTCGCCCACACTGCTTCCCGCAGCCCCCATTGGCCTGGGACGGCGAACCGCGGCCAATGGGAGCCGCGGTTGGCTGAACCTGCCGATGCGGCAGGTAAACAAACTGGCCCGGCCCGCCAGGGTGCTTACCCTGGCGAGCCGCATGCCAGATTTTGCCGACCCCTGGTCTATACATTGCAATTATTGAATTTTATTACTGAACTAATAGTCAGAAATTAGGAGGCTAGAATAATAAAAGAGCAACGTTGTGTAGTGCAGTGGATGTCAAAACAAATAAAGCCCTGGTCACAAAAATGCCCATCAGGCATTATTGCAACCTTACCTATACCATTTCTTTTACCTGTCATTGAAGATAATGCATATTGTTCATCCCACTGACAGTACACCTGGGCAGCATTTCAAAACACAGTGCTTTTAAAAATCTTGAAAATTGCAAGGACATATTAGCTAATTTTTTTTAATTAAACCTGCTGCCTATTAATTTAATCGGGTGACCTCTGGTTTTTGTATTGCGTGAAATGGTAAATAATACATCTCTATTCATTTTGTCCACACCATTGATGATTTTATAGGCCTCTATCATATCCCCCTTTAGTTGTCTCTTTTCTAAGCTGAACAGCCCTAATTCTTTTAAGTCTCTCCTCCTATTCAGATCATTTATGAATATGTTAAACAATACTGGTCCCAGTACAGATCCTTGGGGAACCCTGCTGTTCACCTCTCCCCACTGTGAAAACTGATCATTTATTCCTACCCTTTGTTTCCTTCTTTTAACCAGTTACTGATCCAGGAGAGGATCTTCTCTTTTAACTTACTTTGCTTAAGAGCCTTTGGTGGGGGACCTTCTCAAAGGCTTTCTGAAAATCCAGGTATATTGTATCCTGGATTACCCTTGTCCCCTATTTATTGACCCCAGCAAGGAATTCTAATAGATTGGTGAGGCCTGATTTCCCTTTACAAAAGCCAGGCTGACTCTTTCCCAGCATATTGTGTTCATCTCTGTCTCTGATAATTCTATTCTTTACTATAGTTTCAACCAATCTGCCCAGGTCTGAAGTTAGGCTTACGAGCTCATAATTACCAGGATCGCCTCTAGAGGTTTTTAAATATCCGGCGTCACATTAGCTATCTACCAATCACCTGGTATGCTGTAAGTTATATACCACAGTTAGTAGTTCTGTAATTTCATATTTGAGTTCCTTCAGAGCTTTTGGGGGAATACCATCTGGTCCTTATAACTTATTCATGTTTAGCTTGTTCCAAATCTTCCACTACTGACACCTCAGTTTGGGACAGTTCTTCAGAGATGTCAACTAAAAAGATGGGTCTGGTGTGGTAATCTCCCTCACATCCTCTGCATTAAAGCTCCTTTAGCATCTCAAATCGTTCAGTTGCCCTATGCATTGTTTGGCAGGCTTCCTGTTTCTGATGTACTTAGTTTTTTGCTTGTTAGATTTCGTGTCTTTTGTTAGTTGCTCTTCAAATTCGTTTTTGGCCAGCCTAAGTCTACTTGTACACTTGACTTGCCAAAGTTCTGTATCTTTCCATTTTCCTCAGTACATTTGACTTTCAATTTTTCAAAGATGTCTTTTTGTTTCTAACCACTCTGTTTAGACACGCTGGTAGTTTTTGGCCCTGTTTTTGTTTTATTTGAAGTATACATATCGTTTGAGCTTCTGTTACGGTGTTTTAAAAAACTTTCCATGCAGCTTGCAGGCATTTCATTCTTGTGACTGTTCCTAGCATCTTCATTTTTCTGCAGTTCTCCTGTCTGAAGTGAAATGCTACTGTGGTGTGTTTCTTTGGTATTCTCGTTCCCCACACCCCCGGGATGTTACATTTAATCATATTATGGTTGCTATTATCGAGCGGTTCAGCTATAGTTACCTTATAGACCAGATCTTGCCTACACTTAGGACTATATCAAGAACTGCCTGTCTGCTTGTGGGTTCCAGGACTAGCGACTCCAAGAAGCAGAAATTTTATCTCTGCATTCCATCCTGAAGTAACATGTTCCCAGGCAATATGGGAATAGTTGAAATCTCCTCTTATTATTGGGTTTTTGTATCCTCTCTAATCTCCCTGGGCATTCCACAATCATGTCACCATCCTGGTAAGGTGGTCAGTGGCATATTCCTACTGCTATACTCTTATTACTGAAACATGGGATTTCTATCTATAGAGAGCGACAAAGACTCCTGTGGCACCTTATAGACTAACAGAAGTATTGGTGCATAAGCTTTTGTGGGTGAATACCCACTTCATCAGACGCAGAAGTATTGGAGCATAAGCTTTCGTGGGTGAATACCCACTTCGTCAGACATGCTCCAATACTTCTGTTAGTCTATAAGGTGCTACAAGACTCTCTGTCGCTTTTTACAGATACAGACTAACATGGCTACCCCTCTGATACTTCTATCCACAGAGAGTCTATGTAAATAAGATTTTTACTATATTTGACGCTATGCTTTCTTTCATATATAGTGCCATGTCCCCACCACTCTGACCTACTTTGTCATTGCTATATATTTTGTACCCTGGTATTTCCACATCCCATTGATCATCATCATTCCAAAAACTTTCTGTGATGCCTATTATATCACTATCCTAATTTAATACCAGGCCCTCACCTGCACTCATATTTGTATTTAGACTTGTATTTGTATACAAGCATTTATAAAATTTGTCAATATTTAGTTGCCTGCCTTCATGTGATGTGGTAGAAGTAAGCAGTTATTTTAAATTCATATCCAATAAATGATGAATGCACAAGTGCATGTTTGCCCTCAAGTAGTCCTAATTACACATCCTTGCTTTCAGACTTAAGTATATTACTGAAATATGACATGATCCCTTACCTATGTATATATATTGAAGGCACAGATCTATTTGGTATTCTTTGGAGAGTTAATTAATTGCTATTTTTCTTTTTAAAATATATATAGCTACTATCCAAGTTACCAGTTCCAATAAAATAGAGAACAACTTCTTTGTTTGCCGCTGCTGGTACAATCTTGACAAAATGTATTGCACCGTGTTAGAATCTGGCTGAAGTATTTTAAATTCTTAATAGAAATGGAAGGCTGTGCGCCAAAACTGACCAGTTACTGGGGAGGATGGGAAACGTAGGGCTACACACCAAATTCAAGTTATTCCAATTTGGCTTGATACTTAGAGCAAACGTTTTTTGTTTTTTATTATAACAAATTGCAACAGTTGCTGCATCAGCATTCTACAGCATTTGCTCATGCATAAAGCCAAGCTTACAATGATTTTTAATTGTTTTATATGCAACTTTCTTCTGTTTCACCTGACAACTCAGTTTCACAGAATAAATGGTGTGAATAAGCAACCTTCTGCTACTTATACAAGTTCAAGAAGGTAAGAGGCATGTATTTTATCCCTGAAATCAAAGTAGATTTCACACATCAGAATGAGTGAGTCAGCCACAATAAAAGCATTTTAATCATTTGAGTGGTTTAAAAATAAAATACACTTAAATAATAACTTAAAATAAAACACTAATCAATTTAAAAAGAAGTATATTACATTAAAGCAATCTGTTTTTATTAGGGGAGTTATATATAAACAGTGCCATCATTCATCCACAAAATATAATAAATAGTCAAATGTGATTTTCCTGGGAAGCAGATAAGGAAATACAATAATATCCCATTTGGCAGATGAGGAAACTGAGGCAGATATGTTAAATGACTTCCCAAGGCAACATGCAAATCAGTGGAAGAAAAGCAGTTAGACTCAGGAATTGCAAATCTTTTGTTCTATTATGCCACCTTCCATCCATGGATGCGAAGGCACTTTACAAACATTTGTGGATTAAGCTTTACAATGGCCCGATGATGTACTGGCACAGAGAAATGAAGTGATTTGCCAACGGCTACACAAGGAATCTGTAGCAGATTTACCTGTGCCTGAACCTCACAAACATCCCTTCTACCTTAGAGCATGCATATGCACAGATGGCCACAGAGTCATGTTAACCAAGACACAATTAAGATTAATTCCATTAGGATTAACTCCACTAGGATACCTGTTCTGTGGGCAGACAGATGACTTAATTCCCTAATCTTGCAATTTTGGATCTTCAATGTGCACTAAATTCATTCTAGAATTGGTAAAATGTGTGCAACTCTCCTCTTTCTCTCCAAATCCAGTTAGGATTTTACATGTTTGCTTTCTGATTCTTTAAAGCACGTTATAAACATTCGGCATGAGTACTCTACAATTAAAAGAAAGCCTTCATCTACAGTTGATACAGTTGAAATAAGGTAATCTCTTACCTTTTGGATAAAGTTCTTTCAAAGGGACGTCTCCAGGTGCTAAAATTCTGACTATTTGATTAGTAGCTAATAAAGTCACACAATTAATTTGTTTTGCAGCTCCAGTTTTACTGTGCCTCCCATAGTAAAATGGATCAGAAGGAGAAGCATGTCGGCTGCCCAGCGAGGAGCCTCTCTTCCAGCTGTACACCTCATTGGGAGACTGAGAGAGAGATAAGGTAACTTGAGGACTTCAGTGAGCAAAGACTTGTATAAAGCACCCTTTAAACAAATGGTCTGGATAAGCTCCCATTTCAAATCAAACTTAACCATTTTGAACAATTCTCAGTTCATGCCACAAGAGGTAGAAGAGCTGGCTGTGTCCGTCTTTGAGGGAGCTTCTACTGACAAGATGCGTGAGCTTCTACTAACATAAGAACTGCCATATTGGGTCAGACCAAGGCTCATCTTGCCCAGTATCCTGTCTCTGTACCAGACCTTTAGGAAGAGTGTACAGAACAGGGCAATTATGGAGTAATCCACCCGTCTTCCACTCCCAGCTTCTGGCAGTCAGAGTTTAGGGTCATTCCAAGCATGGGGCTATGTCCCTGCCATCTTGGCTAATAGCCATAGATGGACTTACCCTCCATGAACTTATCAGGTTGTTTTATGAACACATTTATACTTTTGGCCACCATAATATTCCCAAGGCAATGAGTTCCACGGGTTATTTGTGCATTGTGCGAAAAAGTACTTCCCCTTGTTTGTATTAAACCTACTGCCTATTAATTTAATCAGGTGATCGCTGGTTTTTGTATTTTGTGAAGGGGTAAATAACACTTTTTTCTATTCACTTTTGCCACACCATTCATGATTTTATAAACCTCTATCATATTCCCCCTTAATTGTCTCTTTTCTAAGATGAGCAGCCCTAATCCTTTTAGTGTCCCCTCGTATGGAAACCGTTCCATACCCTTAATCATCTTTTTTTTTGCCTTTCTCTAAACCTCTTCCAGTTCCACCATATCCTTTTTGAGATGGGGTGATCAGAACTGGACAAAGTATTAAAGGTGTGGGCATACCACAGATTTACATTGTGACATTATGGTATTTTCTATACCTTTTCTAATCGTTCCTAACATACCGTTAGCCTTTCTGACTGCGGCTAGGCTTTGCGCAGGAGCTTTCAGAGAACTATCCAAGGTGATTTCAAGTTCTCTTTCTTGGATGGCAACAGCTAATTTAGAACCCATCATTGTATACGTGTAGTTGGGATTATGTTTTCCATTGTGCATTCCTTTGCACTTAACTTTGAATTTCACCTGCCATTTTCTTCCCCACTCACCCAGTTTTATGAGGTCCCTTTGTAACTCCTCAGTCTGTTTTGGACTCAACTATGTTGAATAATTTTGTAGCATCTGCACACTTTGCCACTTCATTGTTAACCCTCTTTACTAAATCATTAACGAATATATTAAGCAGCACAGGCCCCAGTACAGATCTTTGGGGGACCCCACTTGTTCACCTCTCTCCATTGTGAAAACTGACCATTTATTCCTACCCTTTGTTACCTTCTTTCAACCAGTTACTGATCCATGAGAGAACCTTCCCTCTTATCCCATCACTACTTAGTTTCCTTAAGATCCTTTGGTGAGGGACCTTGTCAATGGCTTCCTGAAAATCCAAGTACACTATATAAATTGGATCACCAGTATCCACATACTTGTTGACTCCTTCAAATAATTCTAATAGATTCATGAGGCCTGACTTCTCTTTAGAAAAACCATGTTGACTCTTCCCCAACAAACTTTGTTTATCTATGTATGTTCTTTACAATAGTTTCTTTCAATTCTCCTGGTGCTGGAGTTAGCCTCATCAGCTTGTAATTGCCAGGATCTTCTCTGGAGCCCTTTTAAAAAAAAATCAGCATTATGTTAGCTACCTTGCAGGCATCTGCTACAGAGGCTGATTTCAATGATAGGATTTGACTTCCAAATTTTAAAGGATGCCTTATTGCCTCTAATGGCCTCCATAACTCTGCACTTGGTCCTCCTACTTTAAAAAGATATATTTGGGGTAGACATTTAATCTGAGCCTCCATTATGGTGTTTTTAAGTAGTCTACATGCGGCTTGCATGTGACTGCTCTTTTTAATTTCCGTATAACTAGCATCCACATTCTTGTATAGTTCCCCTTATTAAATCTTAAGTGGTGGGTTTTCCTTTTTCTCTCCCTCCTCCCCATCCCCCCATAAGGATGCTAAATTTAATTATATTATGTCACTATTGCCAAGCAGTTCAGCTATGGAAAGTTGCTCTTGGGCCCAAGCCTGTGTTCCACTAATGACTAAATCAAGAACTTCCTTTCTCCTTGTGGGTTCCAGGACTAGCTGCTCCAAGAAGCAGTCATTAATGATGTCTAGAAATGTTATCTCTGCATCACACCCTGTCGGTGACATTTACCCAGTCAATATAAGGGTAGTTGAAATCCCCCATTATTATTGTGTTTTCTGGTTTTGTAGCCTCTCTAACATCCCCTATCATTTCAGAATCACCATCACCATGCTGGTCATGTGATCCGTAGTATATGACTATTGCTATACTCTTATTACTCAAGAATAGAATTTCTATCCAGAGAGATTCTATGGCACTGTTTGAGTCACTGAAGATTTATACCTTATCTGACTGCCCTTTTTTTTTTTTAAACATATAGTGCCACTCTCCCACCAGTGCAATCTACTCTGTCATGCCTATATATTTTGTTCCCTGGTATTACTGTATCCCATTGATTTTCTTTATTCTACCAAGTTTCTGTGTGGCTGTTACAGCAATATCCTCATTTAATGTCAGGCATTCTAGCTCACCTATCTTAGACTCCTAGCATCTGTATATAAGCACTTACGCATTTTGTCAATATTTAGCTGCTTGCCTTCATGTGTCATGTTTAACCGGATCTCTTTTACATTTGGCTGTTCCTCACTAAATCCTACCTGCACTTTATCAACGTCTGTCCTATCCTCTACACTGGGATATAGAGTTCCCCCTCTAATAATTTCATCCCTAAGAGATATCTCTGTCCGAACCATGTGCTCCTCTGCACCTGTCAGCATTCCCCCAATCCTTAGTTTAAAATCTCCTCTGCAACCTTTTTAACTGTACATGCCAGCAGTCTGCTTCCATTTTGGTTTGGTGGAGCCTGTCCCTTCTGGTACCCCAAAAGGTACCCCCAGTTTCTAATAAACTTAAATTCCTCCTCTCTACACCATCGTCTCATCCACACATTTAGATTTTGCAGTTCTTCCTGGCCCTGCACAGGGAACTGGAAGCATTTCAGAGAATACTACCGTGGAGGTCCTGGACTTTAATCTCCTACCTAAAAGCCTAAGTTTGGCCTCCAGGACCTCTCTACTGCCTTTTCCTATGTCACTGGTACCTACATGTACCACAACCACTGGCTCCTCCCAGCACTACCTATAAGGCTATCTTGATGTCTCGTCAGATCTGCTACCTTCACACCCGGTAGGCAATTCACCATGCAGTTCTCTAGGTCACCACAAATCTAACTATCTATGTTTCTAATAATTCAATCACCCACCATTATTATCTGTTTCTTCCTAATAACTGGGGTCCCTATCCCCAGAGGGATATTCTCAGTACAAGAGGATATCATGACATCATCTGGAAGGTGGATCCCAACTATGAGATGGTTTCCCTCTGCTCCAGCTTGATGCTCTCCTGCCCTGAGACTTTCACCCTCCTTAACAGCACAGGGGCTTTTGGACAGGAAGTGGGCCCACTGTACTGTGTCCCTAATAGCGTCTTCTGTGTACCTCTCTGTCTCCCTATGCTCCTCAGGTTCCGCCACTCTGGCCTCAAGAGCCTGTATTCTGTCTCTGGGGGCTGAGAGTTGCTTGCACTGCATGCAAACATATGCCACCTGCCCATGACAAGCAAGAGGCCAAAAGCACTCAAGTCTTGTTTAGGAGAGGTCAGGCTGCTGTAGGCATCAGAGTTGACTCTCTAAAGCCTTTTCAATAAAAGCACTTCCATTGTTAAGATGATGCCACAAAAGATTTTTATGCCCTGAGGCCATTCAACTAGGAGGAGAAAACATTTCAACAATCTGATCTGTAACCAAAGGGATTTATTTACAAACTGTTTCCCCAACCATGTGATACTTGCAACAGCCATTAGGTCTGCATTACGTATAAAACTATTTAATGTCCATTTCTCAACATTCAAGAACATTGTTAAAACAAATGTATAATATACACATGGAAAAAAAACCTAGTCTAATAATATAGTATTTTAAATACAAATCAAATCAAACTGAAATGCTACCCTGTAAAAGTATAGGGGGAGGTTTACCTGCTATTTTCCTAATCTGTTCTGGATTTCAGAATACTAACTAGCTTTTTTCTAATGCTAGCTAATGGTTACTTTCTCTTATTTACCCTGACATATTATATGACCAGAAAAACATTAGACTAATGGTCCTTATAGTCATGTATCCTGTTTCTGATCTTGGCAAGTATGAGTTACTGTACTAAAACCCCATACTGGAAAGATATTCAATAATATTGACTAACATTTCTTTCTAACCCAAGGGAGGTATTGGTTGGCTTATACTAGGCTCAGCCTAGCTAGTGTAACTGTGGCAGATATTATAATTATTCTTAGAAATGTCTAAATCCTTGTTTCAATTTAGTAAGCTCCATACCACCAAGTGCTATAGCAGTGACTTCAATGGGTCAACGTTATGTGTTATGTCAAAAAGTATTTCCTTTTATCAATTGTAAATCTGATGACTTTTAATTCCTACAGGTGTCCCCTTGTCCTTTTATTATTAGATAGTAAATAGAATTATCCTAAAAACCCTCTTAATGACAAATATACCCCTAACATGTCCCTCTTGTTCATCTTCATTCTGTGCAACATCTCTAATCGATATGCTCTCCCCTCAAATGCCTCTAATCATTTTCATTTCCCTTTCTGGATCTCTTCTATTTCTGCTACAAGATTTCGGAAACAGGGTGAGCAAAACCAAACACAGTATTCACGATCAGGCACACCATCAATTCAGCCAATGGCATGATAGTATTTTTCTGTAGTACTCTCTACACTTTTTTTTTTTTTGTTAAATACAGCTTGGCATCTCATTTGCTATATTGATTGCTTCTGCATACTGAGCAGATGTTCACACTGAATTGTCTGCAATTATGTCATTTTCTTGAGTAGTTACATTTAATTTAAAATGTTTGTCTGTGTATGAGGAGTAAGACTGTTCTTCCATGCGTAGTGCATCCAACTCATTTCCATTGAATTTCATCTGCCTTGTCACCCAATTTCCTATCACTGTCAAGTTCTTCTGAAATCTTACTATGCTAACAAACATTGCATACTCTACAAATTTTATTACCTCATTATTCACTACCTCTTGCAAATAATTAGGTTAATAGCTATTTAGATTAACTGGTTATGAAATAAATGTAATGATCATTATTTTACAATTTAATAATACTGGTTTTACCATAAGTTCTGGGAAGCCAACAACGATAGTAGCATAATTATGCACATCCGAGAGAATCCTGTTGGGCGAGCTGATCTTTTGTCCCACAGCTACGCTTAGGTTCTCTGAAGATAGTTGGTCACTTGAAACTGTGTGCGGCACACACAAATCGGATGCTAAAGTGGAGAATCAAATGATAAGCATTAAATCCAGATAAGCAAGAGGAACCAATTATCCTTACAAGCACTGAGCACTAATTACCATTATCCTTTTTATCATAATTCAATAGAAATAAAATGAAGAAAAAAAGTCAAGACCTGTTTGCTATATTGTACTACATCCAAAAACATGACATTAAATTAACATTATTTTGGTTGCAAAGTCAAGCACTCAAAAGTTAGGAAAGCCTTAATTCTGCCAACTTGTGTCCTCGTATGCGTTGAATGAGACAACAGTGAAATGTATATGCCCAAGGGAGCAAAATTAAAGAATATGCAATATCCTAATTTTCAACCTAAATAACTTTATTTTAATATAGAATTTTTGTATACAATTTCCGAGGTTTTTATGAGTTTTTTTCTTTTAAGGGAAAAAATATAATCAAATTCTATCATATACAACTGTAACAATTCCCCCACGCAATAATGAATCAGCAGCATGGTTTCAACTGTGAACCTTTCACACTGCAGCAGAGACTGATGCTACTAGGACTACAGGAATCACCATGTTAGATGGCAACAACAGAAGACTTTTTTCTGAAGTGGGGGGGGGTGGGTTGCTGGTTGCAGGTGCTGGGTCTGGGGACTGGTCAGGGGGATGACCAGCCTAACGAGGATCTCTCTTGCCCCCACTCCCAGCCCTGGGAAAACTCTGGCCCCAAGTATTTACCCATTTGCTGCTCTTCTCTGTACTTCTTCCAATTCTATTAACTTTTTTGAGATGGGGCAACCAGAACTGCACACAAGTATTCAAGGTGTGGGCATACAATGGATTTATATAGTGGCATTATGATATTTTCTGTCTTATTATCTATCTCTTTTCTAATGGTTCCTAACATTCTGTTAGGTTTTTGACTGCTGCTGCAGATTGAGCAGGTGTTTTCAGAGAACTATCCATAATGACTCTAAAATCTCTTTCTTAAGTAGTCACAGAAAATATAGACCACATCATTTTATATGTATAGTTGGGATTATATTTTCCAATTACTTTGCATTTATCAACATTAAATTTCATCTGCCATTTTATTGCCCAGTCACCCAGTTTTGTGAGAAACCTTTGCAATTCTTCCCATCAGCTTTGGACTTAACTATCTTGAGTAATTCTGTATCCTCGGCAAACTTTGCCACCTCACTATTCACCCCCTTTTCCAGATCATTTATGAATATATTGAACAGCACTGGGCCCAGTTCAGATCCATGGGGGACCTCGCTATTGACATTTCTCTCCACTGACCATTTATTCCTATCCTTTGTTTCCTATTTTTAACCAGTTACTAATCCATGAGAGGACCCTTCCTCTTATCCCATGACTCCGTACTTTGCTTAAGCACCTTTGGTGAGGGACCTTGTCAAAGGCCTTCTGAAAGTCCAAGTATACTATATCCATGGGATCATCCTTGTTCACATAATTGTTGACCCTCCTCCCCATTAAAGAATTCTAATGGATTAGTAAGGCATGATTTCCTTTTACAAAAGCCTTGTTGATTCTTCCCCAACAAATCATGTTCATCTCTGTGTCTGATAATTCTGTCCTTTATTATAGTTTCAACCAATTTGCCTGGTAGTGAAGTTAGGCTTACCAGTCTGTAATTGCCAGAATCTCCTCTGGAGCCTTTTTTAATAATTGGTGTTACATTAGCTATCCACCAATCATCTGGTTCAGAGGCTGATTTAAGTGGTAGGTTACATATCAGAGTTAGTAGTTCTGCAATTTCATATTTGAGTTCCTTCATAACTCTTGGGTGAATAACATCTGGTCTTTATGCTTTATTACAGTTTAATTTATCAATCTGTTCCAAACCTGCCTCTACTGACAATGTTCAATAATTGTGGCATGCTGGCAACATTTTTCTGAGGAGTACAATTGAGAGAAGGAAAACGGCACGTTTTAACTCAATATCTCAGGCAAATCTGAATGGAATTTCATGGGATATTGAAAAGAAATTTCAGAAGCCTAAAGGGTTCTTCCTCCTGAATGTCAAAGTCTGCTACAAACAATGGAGGTGTTTGTAGCTCCTCAAATGAAAAGTTGCAAGAATCACTTGTAATGGAAAGTGATAGGCAGTCTAAATAAAGGGGTTGCTACCAGCGCCCCCTATAATAGGTAGGGGTGTGTGTGTGTGTGTACAGTTCTCAAAATTTCTGAGGCATTTTATTCAAACAATTCCAAGCCTATGTACAGAACTTTGCCATCTTTTTTGAAACAAAGGTATGAATAACACACTACAGGAAAAGAATCAGACATGAAATTACTGAAACATCTAAAGTACAAGAATGTTGTTTGTAAAGGCACAAACACAGAGTTGATAAAAAAAAAAAAGAGTGACACAGGTTTACACTGAGTACCTGTTGTTAAACCAAAACCCTTGTCAACTGGGTCTTCATTCAATGCATGCAGCTGGCAAACTCCACTCTCTTCAGACACCATATGCGCTGGCTTGGTTAAAAGAAATTTCCTGTAAATAATGCAGACTTATTAAAAAATGGTGTAACAAGAATATTTATTTGTTAAATAGTAAAAATACTCTATAATTATATAACAAGGATCTCAACATGTTTTACTTAAAATTAATGAAGCCTCACAACACATCTGAGGAAGGTAAGCATTTATCCTCTCTAGTTTACAGGTCGAGAAAGTAAACCATAGAGAAGCAGATTTGCTTACAGTAACTATTTATACACTTTTATTTATTGTGAGGTTAAACAGAAACTGGAAAATGGAGCACTGTTTGTTCCATTAAACTATGAATCAAAGTAACTAGGAAAGTAGACTAATGAGCCAGATTTTCAGTTAGTCACACTAATATTGGCAAGGACCTAATTTATACAGGCATAAATACCAGTTGTGTAAAATGTGCTATGAATGTGGACATAGCCAAATTTGGTCTAGATTTTCAGTGGTGCAAATTTACATAAGCTCATCTTGCACACTCACCACTCTGGATTCACGAGTGCAATTTGGGCATGGGGAAATCTGCACCTCTAAGAAAACTGACTGTAGGCATCTAACCATAGACACAAACAAAATCAATAACTTTGTGTGGGCACATCAGGCATTTGTGCAGGTAGGTTAGATGCACACAAATACTGGTGTGCAGCTGCAAATATTGCCAAATATCTCAATTTGTTCTATGTTTGTATAGCTCTTAGCACAGGGAATCCTGATCCATGACTTGGGCTCCTAGACAAAACCAAACAAAGAATGAAATGGGTTAACTTACTGATTTGTTTTGCTTTCCACCAAGAGCCAACGGTCTTCAGCCACTAGGAAAACGGATCTGAGATTGATAGGTAGTGAGATAGTATGAGTTCGACCCTCCAGTACATCCAGCACAATAAGGTGGTTTCTGTGAAATGTAAACCAAGAAAACAATCATGAGGCAGAGAATGTATATGAGAAATCTATTTTTTTAAACAAAAGCAATGTAATTTATAGTTAACTCTCACCCTTCTTCTTTGTAGAACACCAGCCAGTTTTTATGTGAAAACTCTCTGCACATTTTGTGACTGATCTAAAAAAATTCATTACACATCAATTACAATTTGTCAGGTCAGTTCCCAATAGTTTACCTGACTCCTTACATTTTTAGTTATGCTTTTTTCTGGTTAGAAAGGTCAGAAACTAAAATATTTGGCCAAGATGATCACAAAAGTGTGCCTAAAGTTAGGTTTCTAAACCCACATTTAGGCACATAAATAGGTGGCCTGATTTCCAAGAGTGCTGAGAATCAAGCAGCAATCACTGAATCATACCAAATTTGCTAGTTTTTCTTTAAGTAATTCACTATGATAACCGCATCTCAAAGCACTTTCCCACCTACTCCAAATTCATAAATTGCATTATAGTAAAATGAATTACAGATCACTCTGCTCTGGGCTCAACAGGACCGCAACAACGTGTAACAAAATGTTCTGTAACTCTTAGCAAAATATCTGAAAGGGTTTCATTGTAAAAATTACATATCCCTAGACAGCATCCCTTATTTATTGCCCTTCTATTCTGTAATGATGATATATTCTGCAGGTACAAAACTGAGAATTCAAAATCAATCAATCTATCTATCTATCGCAGTACACAATTAACTGTTCCATAAAAGATAGAAAGGAAGCTATCCTGCTAGCATGTCTGTAATACTGAGCTCTGATAGGTCTGGTATAGTCTAGCCAGGAAGTTGTTGTTCCTCACCGGCTCCTCCTTGTTGCCCCACCAGGATGCTCTCTTTGGAACTTCTTGGGTATCTGATGAGAATAAAAGTCTATGAATGGCACCAGTTTTCGTATCCAGCAACAAGACAACATTACTCTGTAAACAGAAAAGAGAGCATTACGCCCAGTCTTCTTAAAGCTCACAGCTCCAGATCTACATGAAGTGTCTTTGTTCTTTGCAACTGAGGCTACTTAATGTCACAAGGAAATTTAATTTCGAAAGTATGGATTGGATTTTACTTGGCTGGAAAATTGCAGACTGGATCCTCTGGTCTAGCAAAGCTGATCTCAGTGCAGAACTGATGAAGTAAGGCAAAGGTACAACTTAACTGACAATGGTTGGTCAAGATGAATAGTGCTATTTTAAAATTCTGTAATGTTTTATTCATGCTGAAAAAAATCAAATTTGTTTGTTTGTAAAGTTTACATCAATATTTAGAAGGAATTGTATAAGTCTAATGTTAATTTACAGTGGCCTAATATGATTTACGCAGTTAAGGCTTAAATCACCTGTAGCATACATTTGCCGTCAACTACACAGGAAAGTCTTACCAGCTTTGCTTCTTCTCTTATTAAAAGATTTGCCGCAACTCTTGTGTTTCTTTAACATTATGCTAGAACAACAGAACCTCCCTCCCCCGAATATTTAAATCATATGGAATTTGAAAAACTATTATATGGAAAAAGGTTAAGCTATAATTTGATATTATTGTGTGGCTCCTGTAGCATCACTTTAAATATTTCTTTTTAAAACATTCTAAAGTTGTTCCTAAGGCATTAAACTTTCAAGGACTCGGGGAAAATGATCACACACAGCCAACCTTAACTGCTCTAAATTAAATTTTGAAAGCTACAAAAGAATAAGCTAATTAAGTCTTGTATTTCATTACTTCATTAATGTCTTGGCTCTAAATCTTTGTCATTCAGTGAAATACTACGTTCTTCAAGGTTTTTTTTTTTAAGGACATATTAAAAGTCAACTGTATGAGTGTCTAACATCTGAAGTAATACAAGTGAACGATAAAGGACTAAAAAGGTGAAGTCCATAAGATTCTCCTAAATAAAATATGTACTAACTCAATCTGAGTCACAGTTTTTGCGGGTAACCTTCAGATTTTCTCTAGGGCTGTTATTTTAGAGGAATGAACTTTTCATTTTGAATGAGAGCTTATTGTAGCTAAATATGGTAAAACATTTAAAATATTATCATGACATTTGTAGCATTTGGAAAATTCAGCTGCAGCTCAACTCTTCTAATAAAAGAAGAATTTACTAAATGCTCACGTATTCCAACCCAAATTATAGAAATGTGGCCCAGGAGAGAGTTTGTTTTGGATTTTGGTTTTCTGCCATATTGTATTTATAAACTTCTGCATCAGCATAGCTGAACTGAAGAAATGCATTAGCCTTCCAAGACACAAAAAACCCCATATGAATCAGTTATGTTCTTCTACTTAGTATTAAGTTTATACGTGCAGTTGGCAGTATAAAAAGCCTCTCTACTCCACCCCTTTTGATGTTAATGGTTTCCTTCTGTGCTAAGTGACCGATGGCATATTCTGTCTGTGTTTAATAATAGAATTTTGCGTCACTTGTGAACACATCCAACTGCAGTTCTGGCAATCCTTCAAGTGGGATGGGAAAAGATGCTGATATGCAGTTCCGTTATGTTTGTTCTCGACTGGGAGAAAAGTAACCTTTGGGTGACCTCGTGACCCTGATGTCTGGAATTCCAAACTTAGGACAGATGTAATAACCAGCCTCATGAGTGGCGTTCTTTTATTTTTAGTGTCTGAACAGTTTTCCTTTCCTTACTGCTGCTTTTATTTGAGTTAGGATTTTCCTCTTAAAAGTCCTTAAACCAAACAGGGCTGTGATTTCACTGCTGAGTAGAGAAGTTGTGCTCAATAATCTTGTAGGCATAGTGGGGAGCGGCCGCAGATAAAAGTAATAATTTAAATATTTAACCCTCACTTACTTTTTCCTTTTTAAACATCTTTCTTGCCCACAACTAAATTTCCTGTCCCTTGGTCCTTAACTCCATTCCCAGTTTCTCCCTCTTATATGCCTCCTCCCAGACACAACCATGCTCAGACATGCAGTTTCTTCCTCTCTTGTCTTATATGCTCCACCTCCTGGACACACATATATGCAACAAATTCAAATATTCCTCCCCTTTCAGTTTATAGATGAGACTTTCTTCCTGGCTCTTGGGCCTTGCAAAGTAAACCTCTCCCTACAGTGTGTGCTCCCAATGCCTCCCTTACACAGGCAGTTTCTCCTAGCACTGCTACCTGCAGATCTCAGGTGACACTGACACATTTAGCAACCATGTCACTGTATATCTGTAAAACTGAGGTAGAGAAAGTAAGGGCAAGAAGTCTGTGTAGTGGATTTGAAGTTCCTGCGTTCCAACTCTGCTGAACTCCGAGCTGGGAAAAAAATAGTATATGAACATGTAACAATCACAATGCATATACAAAAGAAGGCAGAAGCAAGGTTCGCTGTAGCAAACTGAAAACTGTTTTCCCAAATTGTGGATGTTTATACTTGTAAACTTAGGGTTTGTCTACATTGTGTGGTAATGCACTCTACAGGAACTTTTAGTTTCTACCAGCAGGATCTGCATGGACCAATTAATGTACAATCCTTTTGTGTGCTTTAGGAATCACACCCCGGTAGAGTGCATTACCTCACCATGCAGACAAGTCCTTAATGGGCTTTTATATAACACTTATTGTTTGTAAAATATAGTGTGAGAACCTTGGAATATTTCTAGCTGTTAAAATGTTTTTATATTGCAAAATGTTATACTTAACAGTAAATTACTATGCTGGGTTAATATCAGTTTTACTGTTGTATTTCTACAGTTTACATTTCAGTTAATGGGAGCTGTCCCTTTAAGAACAATATGGGACGGAAGTACAGTTTTAACAGAGCAGAAGTCTTTACCTTGTGTAAAATCCAAAAAGGTCAGAACTTGATTTAATCTGTGTATCTTTCAAGAACACAAATCTCATTCATGAATGCGAAGCATCAGATCTTACTGGGGGACCAGATGCTTCAGAGCACTGCTTATGGGCTGCAAACCCTCTCGTCTGTAGGTCACCAATTTTAATCCAGACCAGATTACTATGGATTAAAAACTGTTCCCATCTAACGGATATTTGGTGGTCCCCTATTATGTGATGAGTTTGGTGGGCTTCAGTTTCAGCTCCAATGTCTCAGATTCACACTATACTCTGCACTAGTTGGCAGACTCAGCAGAGGGGTCAAAAACGTCATGGGCCACAGAGACTAAATTACCTCTGCTACTCATAGAGCAAATTTCTTCCACAGCATCCTCCAGATAAAGATCAAAGTATGCTGGCAGGGCACGGTGTGTGGACAGCCTGTCCTGCTGATAACAGTTTATTGTTACAGATACTTTGGTTCTAAATATGCAAATTATCTAATTAAAAAAATTTGCATGTGGTTTGCTTCACACACTAAACTCCACAAAACTTACCCACTATCTACCTGTTACCATTTAGATTGGCCATCAGCACTGGGTGCATACAGAGGGGAAACACTTGGTCTTTGAGGGGGAGGGTACCCTGCAGCTCAGTGTGGTGGTAAGGAACACCGCCACCAAGCTTTCCCCTGAAGAGCTGAAGGCCCCCGCTGAGCACTTTGAACTCCTTCCCCCACATGAGAACCATTATGAATCTACTACCAAGATTCAGGTGGTAAAGGGGAAGCCCTCCTAAGTTACCAACTGAAGCGTTTGACGTAAGAGGGATAAAAAAAGGGCCATGCTCAGCACTGAGGTCTTCAAGCCATTCAGTAGAATGTGAGTCTCCCATCCCTCTCCCAAGAAAACGTGCGGGTGGCTTAAAAGTTGGTAATCCCCACAAATATGCAGTTAAATTAAAGCCCCAATAAAGTACACTTTAGCAAAATTTTATTTAAGGGAGGAGGAAGAAATTAAGGACTTTTATTTTAGTGCAATGCTCTTGATTCAATCCAGATGGACATTATATGAGAAAAAATAAATAGCAGCAGTTCGTCTGCACAGCCATGGATATAGTTGTCTCATCCTTTCCACTATAATTATCTATTTAAGTGTGTTTTGTAATTGAGTCATAAATGTTCATCTAAAAAAATGTTTTATTAAAACAGCTATTTGGAAAGTGATACTAAGTACTGGAGTATTTTTAAAACAAAAATAACAAAAGGGGAAGCAGAGATTTTATTTTATTTTTAAAGTAGTTTTTGTTTCCTTCAAGATTTTAGCACTTTTTGACCCTTTTTTCGACTACTCATAACTGGAGGTCTGGTTTACATGATGATACCTGGTATTTATTATAGCACTTTCTGTCTCCAAACCACTTTACTGATGGTAGCTAATCATCACAATTTCCCTGTAAGATAGGTACTGTATGTTGTTACTCTCCCTATGCAGACACAAGGAAGATGCAAAACAAAAAAGTTAAGTGACTTGCCATAGGCCACAGAGAGTCAGTGGCAGAGCTCAGATTAGCACTCAGAAATCCTGAGCTTGGGTCACTATTTGTTTTTATTTCCATGGTCACCTCACAAATATCAATACAGTTGGCCTCATTTAGGTAAGTAATAGCATCATTCCCATTTTACAGATGCACAGACTTGCTCAGGACCACCTGGTAAGTCTGTTGCAGAGCTAGGTATAAAACCTAGGTCTCCTGATATTTAGTCCGTTTTTTTAACCTCACGGTCATCCTTGTCCACTAGATTACATCTGCCCTCTGAAAGTTTGAATGATTAACTAAACTTTACTTGAACTATACAAAATTTTTTATTCTACAATTTAAGGCTGAACTGGCTTGTCAGCAATACTGTCAAGCCTTCTGGCCTATGGTTACAATTGGAAATATTTCAAGATCAGATGGATTCTCAAGGTTCTGTATTTTTACACTTCTCAGCAGGGACCAGAAGTGCAGGGATTCAAAACATAAAGAAAAATAAAACAGAGGAAAACACCTCTCTTTTATTTTTATGTTTTGAAGCCTTAAGGAAGGATTATTTCATTTCAAGTTAAAATTCTGGATAAAAGTACAAGCTGTGTTACCTGACTTGTCCAATTTGCCCACCTCTAGCCTTCAAAAACCAGGGACAAATAAAAAGAACTCCAAATGTACCATTTCTAAAATCTCCTGATTTTTTTTTTCTTTTAACTCTTGAATGGACAATACTGTCTTTCCTTCCCCTTCCCATGTCAAAAGTCAGGTGAGGAAATGCCACCACAGGGGTCTTCCTCGTCCTTCTGGAAGCAATAGGCTGAATGTTAGCAGTAATCTGGGCTCTGCTCATTCTGCCTGATATGAAACTAAACAGACTAAATGAGCTGTGACCTAAGGGAGAGCCCAGATCAAAGCTTCAGATCACACAGCAGTGGCCATCAGGCCTACGCCGGGGTCCAGCCCACCAGATAAATGCCTGGTTCCTTGGTATCCCATTTTGGGCCTTGCACCGAGCAAATTATTAACCTGGCCTTCAACTGGTGAAAAATTAAATAGAATGATAGGCAACAATCCACGGTGATTAATAATATGCTACATGAGTGAATCATATTCCTTAATTTTTCCGCATAAAGTGCAAGAAACTGATTGTTCTAGAAGGGTCAAGTCATTTTTGAAGTGATCCTAAACATACGCAGGCTCTGTAAATCCAAACTGTCAGTTTAATGAAGTATATTTTAAGAATCAATGAAGATCTATTTTAATATTAAGTTTGTATATGAAATCCTAAGATAATGCAAAACATGCAGTAATATTATTGTTAGTATATTATTTTCCAGCATGATAATTAGGTTTATTTTTAGAATGCCTTTGCCCAACTGTGGCACTTGCTGAGAAAGATAAGACCGAAGTTGCCAATATTCAGACTTATGGTCAGAGAAAGAAAAGAAGGTTACAGCTGAACAAAAGTCAACAGCAATGGTGCATTGAACCACAGTAGCCAACCTACAGTACAGTCTTTATATCAGATTTTAATTCAGATTTTTATTGAAAAATATATCCTAGAAGGACAGACATTATCACAGTCACTGAGTTAAATGCCTAAGGTTTCACAGAAGCCTTTGATAAAATATTCCCTCTCCTCCCCAAAGAGATTCAATGCTACTGCAGTGTGGTTAAAAATAATACTAACAAGACAATTATTTTCATTTTAGGAATTTCAGAAGTTTAGAAATATAATAGGAGAGTATTGCTCGGATCTGCCTTCAGAAAATGTCTAGTATTCTAAACGTTCTCAGGCACTCAAAGCACAGGATCGAGTGCCATCTGTTTTACAAGTTCTTGTACCGACTTTAGTCCAGGGGTTGGCAACCTTTGGCACGTGGCTTGGCGGGCTGGGCCAGTTTGTTTAGCTGCTGCCTCCACAGGTTCGGCCGATCGCGGCTCCCACTGGCTGCGGTTCGCTGCTTCCCATCGCCCCCATTGGCCCAGAGTGGTGAACCGCAGCCAGTGGGAGCCGCGATTGGCCGAACCTGCGGAGGCGGCAGCTAAACAAACTGGTCCGGCCCGCCAGGGTGCTTACCCTGGCGAGCCGCGTGCCAGAGGTTGCCGACCCCTGCTTTAGTCATAGAGGGCAAAACCTTGTTTTGAACTGAACAAACTTGTTATGAGCTTCCCGAAATAGCTCAAATAGTACTTTCACAACTGATCAAGACAACTCTATTGGCAACAGTGAAGGAAGTTAGCTTTTGGATGAGAATTGGGAAAATGCATTTCTAGGGGCCCAATTCAACAGAGATATAGGCAAATGCAATTCTTCTGAGATCAGTAACAGGTTGCCCCACTTACATATGCACTGAATTTAGTCACAAATCTGAGACCAGTAAAGCATGCCTATATTTAGGCTATGACAATATGCTTGGCTTCCTGGGATGCTAAATGTGTATGAGATATTTGACACCTCATCAGCTGTGTTGTTAATGGAAATTTCTCATTCCCTCTACTAAATACAGGAAATGTTCCTCTGAGCTAGCTAATAGCCAATGAGAAATGAGGAAAGAAACCAAGAACCAGTAAGGGGGCGGGGAGAGGAAACAACACAAGAAAAGGAAGAGGGAAGCTGGTGACCAACAATAATGATAATTGTTAATGCTATGTCTCATATCACTTAGGAATGTAAACAGGACATAAGACTGGAAGGGACCACCTGAGCCATACATTCTAATCCCTTGCTAGCTCAGGCAACACCATCATATAACCCCATTCATAAATTTATCAAGCGCCATCTTAAAATTAGTTGTTTGCCTTGACTACTGCTATTGGAAGGCTGTTCCAGAACCTCCTCAAACCTCCTCAAACCTTCTAATTTCCAGCATAAATGTTTTCATGGCCATTTGTGTTTGTTCCAATGTTGCTATTTGGCTTAAATAACTTTTCTTCCTTCCTGACGTCTATCCAGGGCTGGCTTTACAGTTTTCACTGCCCCAAGCAGTGCGCCGAATTGCTGCCGTGGCAGGCGGGGGCAGTCCGTGTGCCCTTAGGGCGGCAGGCGCGTTTCCGCCGCGGCGGCAATTCGGCGGCAGCTTCTATGTTTAGCTGAAGCCGCCCCGGACAGCTAAATATAGAAGCTGCCGCGGAATTGCTCTCACTGCAGAAACACACCTGCTGCCCTAAGGGCACACGGACTGCCCTCGCCCTCCTCGGCGGCAATTTGGCGCGCTGCTTGGGGGCAAAACAACAGGGACTGCCGCCCCTTGCAGAATGCCGCCCCAAGCACCAGCTTGGAATGCTGGTGCCTGGAGCCGGTCCTGCGTCTATCCCCCTCAGGCATTAATGGGACATGATCATATTTATTAGGCTATTATAATTCATATTAATACTTATTCTTTTTTTACTCAAGTCAGCATCTTGGGCTGCTCTCCCATCCCCTCAAAAAAGGTGTTAAATTGAAAATATTCTAATCAATTTCTAATAGCAGTTCCAAATAAGACTATTGAAGTGATGGGCCCAAATCAAACAGATCTGACACTGAGAAAGTTAGAATCCAGATCCAAACTTTGCTACTCTAATCCATCTCTACAATGTGGTTTACACCACCATTTTGTTTTACCCATCCAAACTTCCCACAAACTCATGCTATGGAAAGGGCAACATCATGATACTTAGTAAAAAAAAAAACAACGGTGGCATGAACAATTGTGATTCAGAAGGCATTTATTTTTTATTAAAAGTTCAAAAACTAGAAAGGCGATGAGCAAAGCTTGGATTTGAATACACAGCTAAAATAGGGGAGTTTAGACTTAAGTTTCCTCTGCTAATTTGAGACTCCCAAACTCAAATCGTCTCCTTTTTTCCCTCGCCACTAGTTGTCAGTGTACTTTTACCACTAACAGGGTAAACAGGCAAATCTCAGCATTAATAGTGCAAAAGAACATAAAAACATACAGTAAACCAGCCTAAACACTGCAAGAAAAAGTAGAGCTGAGGGATCCTCTCTAAAGGTTTATTGTGCAATTAGACTAAATATCCAGAAGTGTGCATATTTATCCCAAAGTATCTCACAACCTACAGAGGTTGAGGAACCACAGGGCTCCTACTCTCGCTGTACTATTTTCCTCACAATGAAACATGAAACAGGAGGATATATATTTATTTATTTTACCTGCTCTTCATGTAGAATCACTTGTCCTTTGAGTGGATTTCCTAGAGGTGCCACAGTCACAAAGGGTTGCCATATGCTTCCAACTGTTCTTGGGAAGATGTCATAACAATCCACAAAGTATCCATTTTTACTAGATACATTCATGAAATATAAGGAAACTGGATTGCATGTAGCCACATAGAGCATATTTTCAGTCTCATCTTCTGAAATAAGAAAATAAGGCAAAATTAATGAAAGCAAAAGACTTTGTCATGATCCAAAATCGTGTTAACCATCAGATTAACTGAAAACTGAATGATGCTACTGTGGGAATACAGCAACATATTTAAAATAAATTTATACTATTTTGGCACATATATCAATCAATCAATCCAGGTAGGACTATGTGCTACTCTTAACCTACAGCAGCATTCCCATGATGACAAAGGGAATTTTGTACATAAATCAAGGATGCAATGTGGCCATTATGTAAACTAAACTTTTAACAGAAAAGTTGTTATCGGCTTCACGCTGACTAGTAACTCCCTCCACAAATATTCCAAAAGATATTTGAGTAGAAGTCCAAGACATAAAGCTGGTTTGGCATTCAAATCAACTGCTAAAGACTCATGTTATATGAATCCTTATAAGCAGAAACCTGTACAGCATACACAAGTTTACTTATAAAAAAGAAAAGTCTCTCAGAAAGAGAAAACTATAGTAAAAGTTTTCAGATGCAGACTTCTTAAAAATGTGTCCACTTACTGGAACTAAAACACCAGGTCATTTAATAATTATAGACAACAGGAAGGAAGTTTCATGTGGCAAGAGAAACACAACAACTGTTTTTGACTCACTTTAGATGTTTCTGAGCATCAAATTAAAACTGCAATTTCTATTAATGTCATCAAAAAATTGGGAACATGCTTAGAAAGCGAAGCCACAATCAGAAAAAGGCAGCGTTGTCAGTTTTCATAATTTTAAAGTATTTACAATGTAAAATAAATTACAGCCACAAAATGTATTACATTTTATAACATATCATAAGTATCGGTCACAAATATCAATAATGATGTGATGTGCATTGGGACGGACGGACGGACACACACACACTCTCTCTCTCTCTAAATAAGGCAGGACTGATTAAATCAGAAAGGGCATTGATCAGCATAAGCACCAGAAAGAAAGCACAGGACTTTGCATGCTACAAGTCTTGCATTAGAACTGGCTTTAATTAGGGAAGGGCAAAGTTAGAAAGAGTTTTTAAAATTAATTTTGAAACAATGTATTATATAATATAAAAATTAGGAACACTTTGAATTATGCATCTATATTTCCTTTTAGAGCCAAATTTCCTTCCTAGTTTACATTATCACCAATATGTTTTAATGGAATTATACTCTCCTTTTATGATTGATTGTTTTTGCATTTTGTCGTTTTTGACTTAAAGAAAAAAGTTAAACATAAAGAAAATCAAGCAATATTATTTTTTCTGTATCTCACGCAGGCCCACAGTGAAGGTTCCCAGAAGTGAATTCTCTGTGTTACTGCGCATACACTCAGCACAGAATTTGTAGTTTCTTTTTTTAGTGCAATTACAAAAATATGATATTGCTCTTGCATATTTCAAAAAAAGGGAATACAAACTACATAGTACTAACTATTAATGAACAGTTATGATCTCATCTGTCCAATTCCTCATTATCTCCAGTGTAACTTATATAATACAATAATGGGGATCATTACAAAAATTACAAATATTTTACTGTACCTTCTGCTACAGCAACATCACAGACCAAGTTAACCTCATTCAAAGGCAGTGTCCAAAAAGCAAGTTCTTCTGTGAAACTGAGGGACCTTGCTTCATGCCGTTCCAGTGGAAATCCCTGAACATTTAAATATACTGGACCCTAAACGAAAATGATAACCATGAGGACTTGGTATTTTATTTCACTCACCAGCCTTTATAAACACTAGGAGTTTTCCTAAAGATTTCTATTGCTTTTAGCACTAAATGCCAGGCCAAGCATTATAAAGAAAAGAGGAAGGCTTATATTTGGGAAGGAACCAGATTGCTTTTTCTGTAAGCCCTCTGCATCTCACCTGGAGCCCTGAAGATTCTGCCATCGTTTTCCCCGTAATATACAAGCCATGCTGTCGCCCTCCCTTGAGGCTACGTATTTCAACTGTTACATCCATCTACTCATGGGGGACTGCATGGAACTTAGTATGAAACCATGGTCCTTGCCTGGAGTGTTTTAGATCAATAATGAAAGCACAGTGCATTTGTGCAAGGAAACAATACTGAATTTCTTGATTATGGAAGGTTTAAAATATCAAACAACATTACACTAACAGTTTCCCCACCACCACTGAAGTAATAATTAATAAAGACAGGACATGACATTGGGTTTGCAGAGGATGTGGATTAGGTTTAGGCTGGAGGCCAAATCAGACCAAAGGTTCAGATTCAGATTTGAGAGGGAAAATTTCAGCTGCATGTGAAATGAAACTGGAAAACAGGCTCCTTCCCATTTTATATCTCATCCAGATGAGTTGTGATCTGGGGACTGAAACTGCACCTCCCTATGCATCCATGCCTGTTTCCGGACTTCTCTAAAAATGGCATTGTCACCTTCATAGCAAGAACTCTGCAAGAGCTTTGGAACTCAACCCTGCAAAGTCCACCCTCTTCATCCCCCCCAGTACCACTTTCAGTATATGTCCTGCAGATGGAGGGCTCACAAGGTAGGACCCCACAGCAACTCAGCTGGCAGTGTGAATCACAAAATAGTCTACTTTTTTAATCTGTATAATTAACAGTATTTATTTCATTACAAAAATCAACTCAGATTCTTCTTTCTGCAGGAAATGAGTGACATCTTACATTTATTAAATCATAATCTGGGTGATGATATATTGCTGTAAAGAAAAAATGACTACTGGTAATCAGTATTTTTAAGCATTGAAAATGACACAAACCTTTATATTTAACTGATGAGTTTCTGTTGGACACAGTAGTTTCTGCTGTGCATTCCCTGATTGATTGATTCTCCAGTAGCCCATAAATTTATGGTCTGGCAAGGGTAGCCTGTCAAACAACATATGAACAAAGAAACATTTATCCCTGTTAATTTGCAATGAATAAGGGATACGTCATTTAACCATAGAGCTTTTCTAAGAGGCTATTTTAAAGATTCTCTAGTTGAAAATGCTCCTTTGCTGAAACATTCAATTTCTTTTAAATGGCAAACATTTTAATTTTCTGAAACACAAGTAATCTCAGGATCTAAAAGACTGTGCTCTGAAAAGAAAAGCTTTAAAAGTCTGAATTGTCTGAACTATGTAGCGAAGCATATTCAGTGCTCTCTTGATCAGCTTAACTCAATTCAAAGAGGATGCCAGAATGAGTGGGAGGAGCTCTTGTAAGTGATATGTTCCTGTACAAAAACTGCATGAGTACAGTAAATGTTGAATCGGTTTATTGCTGCAAGAAGGAGCATTAATTGCTGTTGTATGTTTTCTGACACCCAGTGGATGGGTCACACAGTACAGACAATGACAATAAGCCAATTGCCTATGCTGCCAAAACTAGCCTCTGTTTCCCAGAAGCTGGGAATGGGTGACAGGGGATGGATCACTTGATGATTACCTGTTCTGTTCATTTCCTCTGGGGCCCCTGGCATTAATAAATAATAATATATGAAGAAACACCTATCTCATAGAACTGGAAGGGACCTTGACAGGTCATTGAGTCCAGCCCCCTGCCTTCACTAGCAGGACCAAGTACTGATTTTGCCCCAGATCCCTAAGTGGCCCCCTCAAGGATTGAACTCACAACCCTGGGTTTAGCAGGCCAATGCTCAAACCACTGAGCTATCCCTCCCCTCAATTGGCCACTGTTGGAAGCCAGGATATTGGGCTAGATCAGGAGTCGGCAGCCTCTGGCACGTGGCTCACCAGGGTAAGCATCCTGCCGGGCCGGGCCAGTTTGTTTACCTGCCGCGTCCGCAGATTCCCACTGGCCGCGGTTCGCCGCTCCAGGCCAATGGGGGCTGCAGGAAGTGGCGCAGGCAGAGGGATGTGCTGGCCACGGCTTCCCACCGCCCCCATTGGCCTGGAGCGGCGAACCGCGGTCAGTGGGACGCGGCAGGTAAACAAACTGGCCTGGCCTGCCAGGGTGCTTACCCTGGCGAGCCGCGTGCCAGAGGTTGCCGACCCCTGGCCTAGATGGACCTTTGGTCTGACCCAGTATGGTCGTTCTTCTGTATCACAAGAAAGTGCAGAAGGATGGTCCTTCTGTATGCCCTGTTAAGGGTATCTATATGGCAGGTGTAGGGTTTCTCATGGATGCTTAGCCTTCACTACTTTTTATGGTCACCTGCTCACAACACAACCCTTGCCAATCCTGCAGAAAAGACAGGGTTATAATTGCCTAAACTTGAATGATGTTCTTGACCTCATTTTTTTTTCCTTTTGTTTTTCATTCAGGAAGAGAACATGTGGGCCACTGTCAAAAATAATTTCTGTAATAACTGAAAATATTGGTATATGATAAAGTAGTTTCACAGAATATTGTACACATATTTTTGTTCTTCCTCTACTCTCTCTCATTTGTAACTACTAATAAAATTATTTGAAGTTTTGTTAATGCAGAATAATTACATTAAAAATGAACTGAGATGCTAAGATACAGTATCAGAAAATGTCCTTTTGATCTCTCTTATTTGGAACTAGTTGGCATGTGGCATGTATTTAATTTGCTTCTAGCGTAAGAAAGTTGAGAGCATGTGTGAGATATTTCTAAACACTATTTAAACCTCTTACGTTATTGCACAACTACAAAACTTGGCATGAGAATAGAAGACATCCCTTCTCCTTCCTTCTAAAAATACATCTCTGAAGTCTATTTTAAGTAAGTTCTCCAAGACTGTTTGTTGTCTGTGCTTGATGTCGCTTGTTCTATTTGTTGTGTCTGTTCCTACAATCAGAATTCTTTAAAAATAATAGGCTCTGGAGGTTTTGTTTCTTTTAGATATTTTGGGCAGAGAGGGGGCCCAAATCAGAACCCTAGGTCTGAGCACCCCTGAACTTTGGAGAAGTTAAAATCTCTCTCTATTCCAACTTTAGGAATGAACAATTATATTTTCTAATCTTTCTGAACAGCACAAGAAAAATAAATTAAAATATTCAATAATTGTTCTGCCCATGTACCTCAATCAACCTGGAAGGTTGTAGTTGGAAGAGTAGTTCAATCTCCATACCGATTCCATCCTTGGCCCATTTGCTGAGACTCTCAATAAAGTTGCCAATGATAGGTTTTGTGATATTGAATTAAGAAAGGGATTGAAACCAACAAAGCATTTCACATAGGTCAATGTTCAGCCATAAAATGGTAATGACTTTTGGTGATGCAATCTGGTCTGAATTTAAACTAGCTTGACAGGCGGTGTTTTCCATTATGTTTAATTCCCTAGTTAACCAGCTCTGAGAAGACAGTTTTTATGACCTTACACCTATTTACAACATCAGTCAATACTAAGGTTTGAGAACTCTATTTCTTGTAATTGCTTCCTATCTTCAATTTCCCCTTGTTTAATTATTTGCAGTGTGAGGCCTGTTTTTAACATTGACTGGAAAAAGATTCATATTTTTGAATGAATCTGTTCACAGTGTCTCAGCCTTTTTCATCTGTTTCCTAACCAGTCTGGCCAGTTTTCTCCCACATCAGGAGTCAAAATTAAGCCAGAGCCAAAATAAATGTAAGTATAACACAGCTCAGGTTATGACATCCAATCCAATCATTAACAATTATTCAGGGTATACTCTTTAATGCATATATATAACCCCAAGATAGATACATTTATGCATAGAGGAGTATAGAGTCAGTTACTAGAATGACATGTAAATTTCACTCTAAGAGTTTTGTTTTGGATTTCAAAATGATTTTCTGGGAAAGCCTGGATTTGATCCATTTTGGGGGGATTATGAAGGAAGTACATGAATTTAAATTTCTCTGAGTACTATGAACTTGGTAACAGTAGCATCAACTTCACAAGGACTTAGATTTTAGTTTTGAACACCTTACACATAACTCTCACGTATAGCGAACTTTAGATCGATGAATCTACTAATAATTATGACTATTTATATGAAATTTTACAATTTTCTCCAGTCTTTGGAAAAGCTACATGCTCATTTTGAGAGGCAATTAGAACTGATCAATTGAGAGATATACCAGACCCGTTTGAAACTGGGTCATGACCTGAAGAAAATGTCAAAGATTAGAGCCTTTGTTTTAAATCTGAGATGTAGACAACGCATGAAAATATCATGAGTTTATAAATCCTCGATTTCCACACTTCCTAAAAATGAATTCTAGTAGACTGGTCAGATATGAGGTAGTCTTTGGCTAGGTGTTCTTCAAATTCTTTTTTGGCCTTCCTAATTATATTTTTACACTTCACTTGCCATACCTTATGCTCCTTTCTACTTTCCTCACTAGAATTTAACTTCCACATGTTAAAGGATGCATTTTTGTCTCTCGCTGCTTCTTTTACGTTGTTTAGTCATGGTGGCACTTTTTTGGTTCCCTTACTATGTTTTCTAATTTGGGGTATACATTCAATTGAGCCTCTATTATAGTATCTTTATGATGTCTTGCTGGAGCTTTGCTATGTTAATAGTGCCTTTTTTTCTTTTCTTTTCCACTAAGGGAACTAAGTTCACCTTTCTCCTAAATTCTTGAGGTTTTATTCTCTTCCCCAGTTCTGAATGGTTTAGTCCCTTTGATTTGTTGTAGAAGAGTCAACATGGCTTTTGTAAAGGGAAATCATACTTCACCAATCTACTAGAATTCTTTGAGGGGTCAACAAGCATGTGGACAAGGGGAAGCCAGTGGATATAGTGTACTTAGATCTTCCGAAAGCCTTTGACAAGGTCCCTCACCAAAGGCTCTTAAGCAAAGTAAGCTGTCATGAGATAGGAGGGAAGGTCCTCTCATGGATCGGTGACTGTTTAAAAGTTAGGAAACAAAAGGTAGGAATAAATGGTCAGTTTTCAGAATGGAGAGAGGTAAATAGTGGTGTCCCACAGGGATCTGTACTGGGCCCAGTCCTATTCAATATATTCATAAATGATCATAAAAAGGGGTAAACAGTGAGATGGCAAAATTTGCAGATGATACAAAACTACTCAAGATATGTCCAAAGCAGACTGTGAAGAGCTACAAAGGGATCTCACAAAACTGGATGATTGGGCAACAAAATGTTGATAAATCAATGTTGATAAATGCAAAGTAATGCACATTGGAAAACATAATCCTAACTATACAGGTAAAACGATGGGGTCTAAATTAGATGTTACCACTCAAGAAACATCTTGAAGTCACTGTCAATAATTCTCTGAAAACATCCACTCAATGTGCAGCAGCAGTCAAAAAAGCAAACAGAATGGTGGGAATCATTAAGAAAGGAATAGATAATAAGACAGAAAATATCATATTGCCTCTATATAAATCCATGGTAAGCCCACATTTGAATATTGCGTTCATACTTGATTGCCCCATCTCAAAAAAGATAGATTGGCATTGGAAAAGGTTCAGAAAAGGGCAACAAAAATGATTAGGGGTATGGAACAGCTTCCTTATGAGGAGAGATTAAAAAGACGGGGACTTTTCAGCTTGGAAAAGAGATGACTATATGATAGAGGTCTATAAAATCATGATGTGTGGAGAAAGTAAATAAGGAAGTATTATTTATTCCTTCTCATAACACAAGAACTAGGGGTCACCAAATGAAATTAATAGGCAGCAGGCTTAAAACAAAGAAAAGGAAATATTTCTTTACATACAACGCACAGTCAACCTATGGAACTCCTTTCTCATGCATCCGACGAAGTGGGTATTCACCCACGAAAGCTCATGCTCCAAAACATCTGTTAGTCTATAAGGTGCCACAAGACTCTTTGCTCCTTTCCAGAGGATATTGTGAAGGCCAAGACAATAACAGGGTTAAAAAAAGAACTAGATAAATTCATGGAGGATAGATCCATCAATAGCTATTGGGCAGGGATGTAAAACCATGCTCTGAAGTGTCCCTAGCCTCTGTTTGCCAGAAGCTGGGAATGGGAGACACGGGATGGATCACTTGATGACTGCCTGTTCTGTTCATTCCCTCTTGGGCACCTGGCATTGCCTACTGGCAGAAGACAGGATACTGGGCTAGATGGACCATTGCACTGATCTAGTATGGATATTCTTATCACTGAAGTCACTGGCAAAGATGTGAGAGGTAGTGGGAACCTGTGAGTTTAAGATGTAGGCAGAAAGTTCTACACAAACTCCTTCATTCTCTGGAATGATAATCTACAGCCGGGGCCTGCAACCTTTCAGAAGTGGTGTACCGAGTCTTCATTTATTCACTCTAATATAAGGTTTCACGTGCCAGTAATACATTTTAATGTTTTTAGAAGGTCTCTTTCTATAAGTCTATAATATATAACTAAACTATTGTTGTATGTAAAGTAAATAAGGTTTATAAAATGTTTAAGAAGCTTAATTTAAAATTAAATTAAAACGCAGAGCCCCCCGGACCAGTGGCCAGGACCCAGGCAGTGTGAGTGCCACTGAAAATCAGCTTGCGTGCCGCCTTCGGCACGCATGTCCATAGGTTGCCTACCCCTGATCTACAGTATCAAACAAGAACTCTTATTCACACACTTCATCGAAAGCTAAAGCTTGTTTGTTTTTATGTCTCTAGAGACCCCTAATGTGACATCATATGGAAGAAGGACTAACACGTAACAGTCATTTCCACTGAATTATTTCATAGTCAATTCTTTGACTGTCAATCAACCTGTCAGATGCTTTAGATCCATTTTGTTTAAATTGTTACTTTTTGACTATTTTACCCTGAGGGTTCTAGATCCAGGATTCACTACTGAGAATGAGGCAGTTATGTAAGTAATGTTTTTGTGAAGAGGAGGAACACGACTGATTTCTTTGAGGGCTCTCAGTTCTTTTAAGCTTGACAACCTGCTCCAAAATCTCATGCCAAAGCCTGAAACCATGGAGTATGGATCAATTATAATTCATTTAACTTTGGAGACACTGAGTGAAATCCTGTAGGCTACACTGATCCCTTCCATAAAACAACTCATATTGCAGGAATCCCTTTTTATTGGCCATTAATGATCTCCTAACCCTTTTCACAAGAATAGGCATATTCATTCCAGAGTCCAAGCAAAAATTCCAGAATGGACAACTGCATTCTGCTCACCTAAATTCATCCTGAAGTTTAACTGGATACATTCTTCTTCTGTGTTTCTTGTCCTAAACTGCTATGTAATACCCCTGTCTGTTGTTCATGTGCCTACCATGCTTTGTTCCAACATAGATAAATAACAGCTATCACATTCCACTCTGGTTCAGTGGTAGATTAAATAATTCCTGCTTGTAGATGTCTTTTGGATAAAGTGATATGGAACAGATACATAGATTCACCTCTGCTAAATATAAATAAAGCTCAGTATATTAAAATAAAATAAAATATTCACAAACGGTTGTATCAAATACATTAACATATGCAGTAGAATTCCTGTACCAGTGAAACAACGCATCAATAGGTTTCAGAGTGGTAGCCATGTTAGTCTGTATCAGCAAAGACAACGAGGAGTCCTTGTGGCACCTTAGAGACTAACAAATTTATTCAGGCATAAGCTTTCGTGGGCTAAAACCCACTTTATCAGATGTATGGAGTGAAAAATACAGTAGCAGGTATATACATACAGCACATGAAAAGATGGGAGTTGCCTTACCAAGTGAGGGGGTCAGTGCTTAATGGAACTGTCCTTTCCATAGCACTCATACACATTATTCCTGGCTCGAACCAGCATAATTATTCCACTCTTAAATTCCAGCAAAATGTTTTCTAAAATACAAATAGACCTAGACCAAAATCCCTAGATATGAACACTTGTGAGCTTTGGGGAAGTTAAGATAGGGTATTTTTCTCTATACTTGGGCTGAACTCTGTATCCAATCACCTCTGAATCTTCACAGCTAAGACCATAGCCAATAAAAACAAACGGTACATTTATTTTTCTAAAATCCTTATCTAAATAAAATGCCAACTTATCAAATATAAACTATCATTCTAACTCAGACCCACTTTATAGTCCTTCAAAACAGAATTCAAGCAACTGTTTTTTAGCAAGTAAATTATGGAGATTGTGGCACCAGTTTTAGGGGCATATTGTCATCTTGATGCATATGGTAGTTACTCAGGCATTGAGTTCCTCAGACACGTGATTCCTCAGACATCCAGAGGAAAAATTATGCCATAGTCATTAGACTGCCTGTCTTCTTCAAAACATCTATGTAGGTTGCTAGGCATGATTATAGTAGTGCTCCTGCAGGAGAAATCTACACACTGACAACTGATAAAGACATTTTGTCAGTGGAGTCAATTCAGCTGCTTCTAAGCAAACATAAAAGTAGTATAATCCTATGAACTGAATTTTCCATAATCCACCCTTTGCTTTATTATAAAAGGGAAATATTTGTTTCTCCATAAACAGTTACTTGACTGTTTAATGGCTTGTGTTTTCTGAGATTCCTTAAAAGATATATTAGATTTTTCAAAACATCTCAGAGGAAGTTTAAAAAAAATAAAAATAAAAACACTGTTGTTAATTATGTTTATTTATCAAATAACATATTCTCGGAAGGCAGAAAAAGAAAGGCATCCATATGAAGTGCAAAGCATGAGCTCAATCAGCTGTGATTTTACAATTTAGGTTTTTATTTTAAAAATGGCTTTTTTATTTCTGATCTCTCAAATAGTACATAGTATAACAAGTTCAGTCAATGGCCATGATTATTAAACAATAATGGAGATCTGGATATAAGCAAATTTTAAAATCCTTCTTGTAGCCTGCAGGGATAACTAAGTGCTTTGACATGCTATGATGATGTATTTTTATAGAGCTAAGGATTAAGGACCATTTCTTGCTCCCATTGAAGACAAAAGGATTTGTTTTGCTTCTGAGTTTAATGGCAAATAGGAAAAGATCTGTAGTAATTCAATAAAAAAAACAGACAGAGAAAGAAACAAATATTTCCCTTTATTTGTTTGTATCTGTTTTGCAGACATACTATTAACATTTACATGGACATTAAATAGAGATGAAATATTAGTAATTTATAACTACTAAATTTATTGGTAAAATATAATTGTCCATTATTGCAGAAAACAAAACTTCAACCATAAGAGTATTTAGCTTCAAGTATCCCAGGTTGTTGTTAATTAATTAGCAGCAAAATAAAAGAAAGCAAAAAATGGTTCACAGAGACAAGTATTCTTAATATATATTAGGTTAGCCTTACTCCTTGGCCAGTTGTATACTGGTAGGTTTTGCTCCAATGGGTATCCCGTGTTTGTGCAAAGTGCTGATTAAAGTATCGCGCATTTCATTGTTGTAGGAGTCGAAGTCAAACACATTTCGAACCACATTTGCAAGTCCTTCATTTGGAAATTTCTGCACAGAAACAAAACCCCAACATTTATCTTATTACACACATCTAAGTTATTGCACGTAGTAAAAATATTTTATATTGTAGTTAGTCTGTATAGTTAAACCGCTAAAGCCAGTTGAGAGAGAAATGTTATGCTTATTTGTCATGAAGCAATAAAACAAATGGTATATTTATTTCCTGGAAAGACAACTTCTGTTTAAATTAACCAAAAACATCTGATTCCTACATCTAAATACTGAGCTCTAGTAGTCATCGTCATAGAGTTGCTAGATAGAATAAAACAGAAACAACGAACACAGAAATTGCAGAACTAACAAGATGGATGTTAAACTTCACTGCCCTATCACTTTGGTTTTTGTTGCATCTCTCATGCTTTCTTTATACATTATCTAGTTAGATTGTATGATCTTTGAGGCAGGGACCTTATCTTCTTACATGTCTGTAAAATGCTTAGCAAACTACTGGCAATTTATAAAGTACATACTTTTAAAAATAAAGAATGAATAATGAAGTTAATTTAGGGTGGGAGTTGCAAAGGTTTTCAGTGCTGGCCTACCACAGCTCCCAATGAAGTTGATGGGAGCTGAGGCATGCCAGCACTGAACACTTTTTGAAAATCCCATTGTTGGCTGCTCTGGGTGCTGTCTCTCTTGGGGTCCCAGCTTTTTCTTAAGTGGTCCCTTTCAATTTGACCAGTCCATAAATTCTTAACTTAAACTGAGTCTATCAAGCCCTTAAAAACCAGGGCCTGCAGTTTTCTTTTGTCTCCTTAGAGGCAGCCTGGCATGGGGCTGTTGCTCCTTCTGCTATCCTAGGCCTTTCTGCCTCCCTTTTCCCTCTCTGTTCTCCCTCCTTTATAGCTGGGCTTGTTTTCTTTATCTGTCACAGATTCGGGTGCATACCTTCATGACTGGCAATTCTGGCAGCTGGGCAAGAGTGTGAGCAGCCTGTGAGCAGCAGACTCTCCTCTCCCTTTTGCTTGTGCTCAGTACGGGGTTTGTAAACCCCATTTCACCCATCCTTAAGTGACCATGGCTCCATTCCTACAAACACGTATGCCCACGCTTAACCTTACCAACATTGTGAGACTACTCATAGTAGTCAAGTTAAGCACATGCGTAAGTGTTTTCAGGGACAAAAAATTCCCAAGGGGCATACTGTGAACCCATCAGTCTTATTTGGTAGCAATTACTCACGTAAGAGTCCCAACTGTGCAAGTAACCACACACCAGTGGAATAAGGGGTTCACAGTCTGGCCCCAAACAACTGCCATAGCCACATTACTAGTGCAGATCATATTTTAGTAACTGTCAAAATCTGGGAGTTAATTTTAAAACTAATATTAGAATAACCCCCCCACCAAAAATTCTCATTAGTGTTTTGGCAAGTCGTCCCAATCATCAACTTACTCAAAATCCAGGCATTCAATGCTTTCCCATGCTTCTTTGGGCTTTGAGTTAATTTTAAAACAAATGTTTAAACAAATTTTTAAAAAAGATTCAAAGTAAGTATGTACTAATATTATCTACCATAATATTAGTACATACTTACTTTGAATCTTTGGGCTTTGAGTTAATTTTAAAACAAATGTTTAAACAAATTTTTTAAAAAGATTCAAAGTAAGTATGTACTAATATTAGAATAACCCCCCCCACCAAAAATTCTCATTAGTGTTTTGGCAAGTCGTCCCAATCATCAACTTAAATCCTGCTGGAGCCTGCTGCTGCTATCCTGGGGCTGCGGCAGCGGGGCTCGCTGGTGATTTAAAGGGCCCAGGGCTCTGGCTGTTGTGGGGAGCCCAAGGCCCTTTAAATCACCGCTGAAGCCGCCGTCCCTACCCCGATATAACGGGGTTCAGCTATAATGCGGTAGGGATTTTTGGCTCCCCACAACTGCATTATAGCGGGGTAGAGGTGTATATATTATGGTAGATAAGGATGTCGTTAGTAGCAGAGGTATTGGTAGCTGTATATCATTTCATTCTTTGGGCTTTGAGTTAATTTTAAAACAAATGTTTAAACTTCTCATTAGTGTTTTGGCAAGTCGTCCCAATCATCAACTTACTCAAAATCCAGGCATTCAATGCTTTCCCATGCTTCCTGAAATCTCCAGTTTATAAAATAACATGCACATTATGCATACAATATCTAAATAACTGGTGCTCTGGGTGCTGCGTGCCCTTTAAATCCCACTGGAGCCCTGCTGCCTCTACCCTGTCTGAAACAGTGGTACATCAAAGCACATGATGGAATTTTTACTGAATAGTGGCAGGGTCCACATGATCAGATAGTGCATGAAAAGCACTCTACATTCATGCCCTGGCTTGCTTGCTGCGCACTAAATTGCCATATAGACAAGCCCTTTCATGTGTGTACCACAGAATACTACATCACTCATATATATAATACATACACAAGAATATGTACTAGAAATTTTGCATATCTGCTATCTATAGAAAAGGTTGCATTATTACTTAGCTAATTATTTGCTTAGCAAAATATGTAAGTGTGGGATTGTACAAGTCATTCTCTAGCTGCCCCCAACGCATTTAGTGTGGCTATTCCTTACTAAATAAAATATAAAAAAGTCCTCTGATAAATGTTCTAAGTTAAGTTGGTTGAAACATTTTAGAAAGAAACCCTATGGAAAAAGTTAATTGACATTTCTGAACTACTAAACTCCTTTCTACAAATAAGACTTATAGCACTAAATAATTTCACTATCCTGGAATCAAAATAAATATATTGCACAGAAAATAATCTACGCATTTATCATGATGTATATCAGGCAGATCCACTGCACACACTATCCAAAATTAAAAACACAAATATCTATTTATATTGTTACTACTTAGCACATAAAACCATCCTGCCTGCAACAAAATTATACTTGGACAACTTCTATATTCTGCAAGATATATTTAATAGATACTGCAGGAAACAGAACTTATCAGGACTTGTATATACTGTAAATATAACTGAAAAGCATGGTGTGATATATCTTGAACTTTAGAATTTCTGCAAAAGTAAAGCAAATTATCATGTAATTAACAGTACACAGTGAGTATATTTTGAATAATAAAACAGTAATAATGATGAACAGTTATGGTTATATAGCATTTCTTAGTAATAACTCACATTCTTCCCCTCTATTACAAAGTGTAACCAGCAAGCTTTCACCAATTTAATTAGTAACTTTCAGTATATGAATATGCTAGAGGATAATGATTAGCCTCACTTGCTCTAAATTTATTGTTTCATGTAGCTTACAGAGGAAACTGCAAAAGCTTTAATAAATTGACTCAAATGTTATCTGGCCCACCCAATAGTCTCTTTATCCTCTTTTAAACTATTCTGTTTCTTCTGCCATACATCCCGCATGTCACCGAAACTGATATCTCTGTGCTTCCTGTACCTATATTATATGATATGAACTTTATTTCTTTAGAGGGAGATGATCATCACTTTCACAAAAACTGCTCTGAACTAGAGAACTTTTCAATAGGTTCGTCACTTAACTACATTTAAAAAAATTGAGCTCTATTGCTACAAATGGTACAAATTCAGCAAATTTTTAATATCTGGCTGGAAAACTGTTTATCAAAAAATGGAACTGACAGTTTACTTGAAGCACAAAATTTGTCTGTCTTTAAAATCATTTACTTGATATTGATTTTAAAAAACAGATTAGCAGACAAAATATTGATTCCCCATCAGTACATCCAGTTCTCATTCACGGAGTCTTTCCAATACAAGTAACACTTCTATGCACGTCTTGGAATACTTTAATATTTTACTCCTAGATTTCTGGTTATTTTTTAAAACAAAAACAGTTTTTGCTTTTAGCAGCTTCATACTGGATATATTTTATGCTTAAAGTCATTACATAGTATGGCTTGAAAAAAAAGTACTTTATGTGAATCTAAGCTTATGTGAAATGTGAATACAGGTACTATTGTAATCCACTTTAAACTACTCCCATGGCCATTCCCAAAAATAAAGATTAGATGGATTTTCTGTTCACATCAGTGTATACATTCCATGTAGCTTGACATCTTACCAAATGCGTTGCTAAAACCACTTTATTGAAGAAACAGCAAGCACAGTAGCAACCTATTAACACTGTATTCTATTATTCAATCTAAAACATTTTACTGAAATGATTTTCTCAGCATTAGTTTTCTCAAAGATGCTGAACTGTTACTGGAACACAGTTTAACAGTTTTCCTCAATTCTGCAATCCCTGTATTCTGACTGGTTGTGGGTGACTTATTTTCATAACCTCTATAGGGTTATGTCTCCATAATCACAGAGTATGCATATCGCTGTACTTTGATTGGCTGACAGTCAGAATGCAGAGATTTTAATAATCACTTGTACTATTACTTCTGATTCATACACTCAAAATTTTCAGGTTTTCTGCTAAAAACAAAGATATTGCCTTAGCTTCTAACCTGGGGTGGGCAAACTATGGCGACCGTCCTGCCCGACCCCTGAGCTCCTGGCCCGAGAGGCTTTTCTCCGGCCCCTTACGTGCTGTCTCCCCTCCCCCACAGCCTCAGCTCATTTGCCCCGCTGACGGCACAATGCTCTGGGCGGCGGGGCTGTGAGCTCCTGGGGCAGCGCAGCTGCAGAGCCCGGCCTGACTCGGTCACTATGTTGCGTGGTGGCGGCATGGCCTGGCTCCAGCTGGGCGGTGCAGCTGTAGCGCCACCAGCCATCGGTGCTCCAGGCAGCATGGTAAGGGGACACGGAGTGGAGGGGAAGGGGTTGGAGAGAGGGCAGGCGAGTTTGGGATGGTGGTCAGGGGGCGGTGGTGTGGATAGGGGTTGGGGCGGTCAGGGAGGAAATAGGGGGTTGAATGGGGGCAGGGATCCTGGGGGGCAGTCAGGGAGGGGGGGTTGGATGGGGCGGCAGGGGGCAGTCAAGGGCAGTGGTTCCGGGGGCAATCAGGGGACAGGGAGAAGGGGTGGTTGGATGGGACAGGGGCCTGGGGGGGCTGTCAGGAATGAGAGGAGGGGTTGAATGGGGCGGCAGTGGTCCGGGGGCGGTCAGGGGACAGGGAGCAGGGGTGTGTGGATGGGGCAGGGATCCTGGGGGGGGGGCCGTCAGGGAACAGGGGTTGGATGGGGCAGGAGTCCCAGAGGGGAGGGTAGATAGAAGGTGGGGGCTGGGCCACGACCCCCTCCCCTAACCGGCCCTCCATACAATTTCTGAAACCCGATGTGGCCCTCAGGCCAAAAATTTGCCCGCCCATGTTCTAACCCCTTTCTGCAGAAGCAGAAAAATTCCAAAATTACATGAAAGAAAACAAAAACACGAGTACAAAGAAAGTGAGGCTGTGTAACTGCTGTGAAGGAAACTGTTTAACCATATGACTAAATTACCTCTTTCCTTCTTACAGGCCAGCGTTGTTCATTGACTCATTTCCCTCCTTCCTTTCCTCCTCACCCTTCCCTCCCTGAAGGCTGGCAAGGTCTTTACTCCAGAATAACTATTACATTTTTGTTTACACTAATTGTTTACATTAGGTTAATCCCACCCCCTTCTTTACTTGCCAGTTTTGAAACACAATTTACTGTAAACTGTCGGACCTCTGCTAAGCAGTAGCAGATGTCAGGGCCTTGAAGATCGGTTTGCATCGAAGGAGGACTCAGTGATGCAATCTGCATATTTACTCAGTGCAACTTGTTTATTTATACTACATACATTAGTCTTTCTACAGAAGTGGGCACAAATGGCACACAGGCCTATTTCAGAAATCTCAGCCCACCAATACCATGTTCCTAGAAAGTATCAGAGAGGTAGCCGTGTTAGTCTGGTTCTGTAAAAGCAGCAAAGAATCCTGTGGCACCTTATAGACTAACAGACGTTTTGCAGCATGAGCTTTCGTGGGTGAAAGCCCACTTCGTCGGATGCAAGAGTGGAAATTTCCAGGGGCAGGTAAATATAAGCAAGCAAGAAGCAAGCTAGAGATAACGAGGTTAGGTCAATCAGGGAGGATGAGGCCCTGTTCTAGCAGTTGAGGTGTGAAAACCAAGGGAGGAGAAACTGGTTCTGTAGTTGGCAAGCCACACCTCAACTGCTAGAACAGGGCCTCATCCTCCCTGATTGATCTAACCTTGTTATCTCTAGCTTGCTTCTTGCTTGCTTATATTTACCTGCCCCTGGAAATTTCCACTCTTGCATCCGACGAAGTGGGTATTCACCCACGAAAGCTCATGCTGCAAAACGTCTGTTAGTCTATAAGATGCCACAGGATTCTTTGCTGCTGTTCCTAGAAAGTAACTCTGCACTAATTGACTCCAGTGAGGGAAACTGAGGAAGAGAACCAACTCTCATACTGTTTGCCACAGCTTTCCCCAGACAACCTCTATCAGAAAACTAACAACGCAGTGTTTCTTCAAATATTGTACAATTCTTGTGGACTACGAAAAATAACTTGTAAGGTGGTGTAACATCGTCATTTGGTGACGTCTGACATTACAACATATATTCTAATTACAGATTATCTGGGGGTATGGCATTAGGAAGGAAGAACCAAAAGAGTAGTTTTAATTCTAAACAAATCTGCCTTTCAGCAGTTTGGCAGTTTTTTCTCTTTCATTTAAAATCTAATTATTTGTTTTAATTTATTAATATTACTAATAACATGATACTCGTTTCTATCAATCTGATAAATCACTATGACCTGGCCAATAAAGTATTCCCCTTTCAAGTTTATTTGGTGGGAACACCTCGGCTTTCAGACCTGTAGCTCTTTCAGCCCAGGATAGTTATTACCTCATAAACATTCAAATTATCAGTGCTTTTATGCTGTATTGATATTACGGTAGCACCCAAAGGCCACATCCGCATTCAAGAACTATTGTCTTAGGCACAACTAAAACTGCAGAATGACAAAGTCCCTGCTCCAGAAATCTAGAATTATTAGGTATAAATGTCATTGTAACTTAAAAAAAACTATATCATTGCTCAGTCATACCATCTTAGTGTCACACACACAAATTTCACACCTCTCCCCCTCTGAGCCCACTACCATGCAGCCCCATTGTGCTGCATGAACATACAGGTAGCAATGGTACTTTTGCCAAAGAACTTACAATAGGAGACATTATATTAAAATAATTATTACAACAATATTTGTAAGAAATATAAATTTAACACGGTAAGATCTCAAATCTAAGAAATAGCACTATAATAATTAAATTACCTACATCACAGATTATAAATAGTAGAAAATACAAACATTCTGTATTCAAAAAAGAAGCAAATATGCTTCAAGTTATAAAGCTATTCTTCTATTAGCACAAATCAAAACCCAACTTTAACCTTTTAACTTTATTATTTAAGCAGAATTCAGGATATTGCACTTTGACTGTGTGAGGCAATCAAAGTACATGAGCAACTATTTGCCAAAGGCATATTCGTGTACAATTTTTACAATACAATACAATTTTTGATCTATTAATCTTAAGCAACAGTGTTCAATTTCCTATAAAGGCAATGTAAATCAAAAACGAAACAGCAGGCAAAAGTGTAAATTATTAGATTATGTTATTCTTATAAAAGTGCAGGGAATTCTATCAGAAAGACCAATATGAACAATGCATAATAGGTTCACTTTCCCTCAAACACACAAAGAACATAATGAAAGATAAAAATGTATTGTATGCATTGTACACACTTATGAATAAATGTTCACAAAGATCTAATTACCAACATACATATAAGACCCCTATCACCGTGCTATCTGAGCATCTAGATATTGTTACCCTTTCTAAACGCAGTTATTGGACAAATCCTTCCATTCACAAATTTGATTTATTACTTATTTAAAAAAGAAAACTTTATCTACAACACTTGAAGGTTTTTCAAAGAGTATATTGCATTACTGTTCATTTAATTTATTGCATTCTTTTGAATTCAAGATAATGCATATTGTACCTGTAAATGTTTTACTATGTTTACAACTTCTCTGGTTGAATAAGGATAGTTAATAATTCCTTGGTCAGCCAAGCTCCTCAGTTCTCCAAAAGCAGCCACCAGTTTCTGAAGGATTGGCTCAGGAACATCCGGTCCATACTGTCTAAGCATAGCCAGTTCCGACTGTGGTTTGGGATTATCAACTGCGTGGCAGCTAAAAATATCTCCTAAAATAAAAAATATATATAGCATGCATTTAAGCTTTAATAAAAAGACAGTGTACTAATAATACTTAGATCTTAGTATCCAACTAGTATAGTTGAAAAACCCTGAAAGCCTTCAGAAAGTATTGAGGATCAACCCACTAAAAAATCAGGCCACTTGAAGTCTTCTCATGCTGGTCACACAAAAATGAGGCATCCAAAAATCACTAGTCACCTCTGAAAATACAAAATTCTTAAGTCACTCTTCCTTAATAAAGAGACTGAAGGCTGAATTAGAAATGCCTGAAGGCAAGGTTGGCCAAAAAAAAAAAAATGTTGGAACAGGAACCTCTGACCCATCACTATTGTTCCCTGGAAAGGAGAACTTCTTCGTGAAGTCCTGCTCTAAGCACTCTGCAGATAAGCGCTGTCTCCACAAATGCCTGTTTAGACCACAGGAGGTAGCTTTGCAAAATTTGTCCACTACCACCTCCCCTCAGTCAAGGAGGTGGAGCGGACAGTAAATTTCAGTACACAGATAATTTCTGAAGGCCTATGGAAACCAAACCTGATCCATTTGGCCATTGCATAACTGAACATCTGGAAGCCTTCCCTTGAACTCTTGAAGAGAAAGGGGGAAAAAAGAGATTTATTTCCCTGCTTCTAATCTAACTGCACCTTGAACGTGCTTCTGAAGTCAAAGAGACAAGGTGTTTTCCATTCCTGGTTCAGAACTGGGAAAATCAGAAGGGAAGTGTATCTTGCCTAGGTGAAAAGGGGGCAAAATGTTGGCAAAAACTAGGACACGTGTAAAGGACCAACTTGTTACTATGAAGAACCAATACGCACAGTTGTGGGAAAGTATGGAGAGCTTTACCACTGTCTAGGCTAGGGAGATCAATAGCCAGAAACCAATTTCAAGAAGAAGCAGCGCAAATTGTCTGAATGAAGAAGTGTCACAGGGTGGCTGACCCCTGGAAATGAAGGAAGTTCAGCTTCCCTGTGCTAGAACAGATGCTCCCAGCTGGACTAATTATGAGAGTGGGGCACCCCAGGGCTATAATGAGCCAGGCTCTCAGTATGCAAGGGGGATTGCTCAGGGAGCAGGAGCAGGCACAGGCAGTGGGAACCTATTGGAGGGAAAAAGAGCCTCCAAGAAGAAACCCTTGGGAGGTGCTCTGTTAAGGGAGTACAGGAGAATCCTGCCATAGGCCTTGAAGCAGGAGAGACTGAAAGACAAAGGGGAATGTCCCCAGGAAGTTGTAGCCCATGGTGTGCTCAAGAACTGTTTTGTTCTTTTTGCTTATATTTGGAAAATAAAAATGTCAATTCTTCGTGGGCTGGGGACAGGATACAGTCTTACAGGATGCTTGAACAGACGATCACAAAACCTGAGGAAGAGGAGGATCACTTTTATAACTCACTCAAGGCATCAGGGAGCTAAATGAATAGTGGAGAAAGATCAGTTCTTTCAGGAGTGCTCTGATGCAAACCTAAGAGGTTTAGGGCATAGGGATTTAGGGTCATTACTGGGCCCTGCTGAAGATGATCTTGACATGAAAGCAGAGGGGTTTTGACCCCTGGAAATAGCATTGAAAGGTAGAACTAAGCTTTGGCTAGTCCGGGGCAATTATGACTAAAAGCAGTTTTCTTTAGGAGTCTCCAGGTGAGCAGGAGGAGAGGAAATATTTAACCATGGGAGAGTTCTATGGATTAGTAAAGACATTCTGGGCCAGCGTTGCTGGCTGAATTTCACTGAGAACAGGTCTACAACACGGACACCCCATTAGGGCTGCAAAACATTTGTGCTTGAGGATCACTTTCCTGGAAGGGCCTTGGATTACCCTTGCCCACAGGACCTATGTGGAACTTACTTTCTTGCTGAACAGATGTCCATCCCAAACAGGGTCACGTCTGAGGCAATGAGCATCCTGCCTTGGACCCGGAAGTAACAGATTTAGGGATCCTCTCCCCATCCCAACCACCCCACTCTTCCTCTCACCATGAGATCAAGTAAAAGAAAGAAAGCTAATGTTCTCCCACACACAATACCATTAAATATACTTGATTTACAGTGCTCCCATTTAATGCTAATCACTTACCTAGTGTGCCGAAAAAATCATTACCCAAAAAGGGAAATCCGGGTCTATTTGCTAGAACTACCATTCTAAAATCAGGATGAATTACTATTACATTTTCTCTCCCATCTACATTAGCAGGATCTGGAAAACAGATTGTTAAAAAAATGTTTTAGTTTTGCCATTTATGAACTAAACAATAGAAATCTGTACATCTCCAAAAAAAACACTGAAGTCTTTCTCAGCATGTTGCTCCACCATGAGAGCTCTAGGCACTTGGCTATAATTATTTTGTTTCATAAACCTAGAGGAATAATCATTCCAAGCTCAACGATGCATTGAATATCTCAGGACCAGAACAACTTGTGCCTTCAGTAAAACTTGATAAGGTTGATAGCACAAGATATATCCATGAGAAACCCCTTGTGGAGATTTCTACACAATGCCCGGTGTGAGGCAGGGAGAAGAGATCTGGGGCTTGCCCTCCTACAGAAAACCCCGTTCACAAACCTGAAGACCCACGGGAATCTGTAAGAAGGCAGAGCCACGTGTGCAGAGAATGTGCAAACTGGCTCAGGCTGGGCTTCTCCACCTGCTCCCTGGAAGCATATCTTCATTGGTACCCCAGGAAAACCTCTCACGATTATACAACCAGAATATTAATTTAAACAACTAGACACTATTTCTTTTAAATGACACCCTAGAGATTTGTGGTCACCCAGCATAATTCTAGCACAGCTCTACCTCGATATAACACGACCCGATATAACACGAATTCGGATATAACGCGGTAAAGCAGTGCTCGGGGGGGGAGGGGGGAAGGAAGGGGCAGGGCTGCGCACTCCGGTGGATCAAAGCAAGTTCAATATAATGCGGTTTCACCTATAACGGGGTAAGATTTTTTGGCTCCCGAGGACAGCGTTATATCGAGGTAGAGGTGTATTATATCACTTGAATACTGAATAATTACTTCATTCACACTTATATCCGTGCTCCTAATCTGTTTAAAAGAAAAACACCACATCTATTTTCATCACACATATAGCACTGTATTGACTAACAGTGAAGATGCACTTCAAATACAGCTCTGCTCTGAAAAATAACACTAAAAATTCCAATGTGTTTCAGTTTTTTCCTCCAATGATTTCCACTTGATGAAATTCTAATGACGACATTTTCTCAGCTTACAAGTAAAACTGCAACAACAACAAAAAACACACAAAGATTTTTGCTAACTGCCAGCCCTGAAAAAATTCAACCTGGGATCCAAAACCTAAGATATGGATCTGGCAGGCCAAAATACGTTCTGAGCAATAGGACTGCACAGATGTAACCAAGAGCACAATTTGGTCAAATGCATCCTTATTACTGGAAGTGATGAAGACAGAGCTCAACTTGATTTTTGAATCCCCAGCCAATAGGGTTGCCAATTAGTAAAACCCCCTTTTTCCCCATGTAAAATGACAACTTTTCAATGACAATAATAACTGAAACACTAATGTGGTGTCTCACGGGCATGTTTACGGAGCCTCTCTGCAGACTCTAATTAAAACTTTAATAGCTAATGTTTGCACAGCAAACATTTTTTCGACCACTAGACTCTTTTGTAGTTATGGCTTAACAAATGCAATTGCTGGAATATGGCAACATACTATGTTTTACCGTAGACTATAAAAGCAACTTACGGGCAACAAGGCGCCTTCCATCTGACAGAACCATTTCTCCACTTTCCACAAGAGTTTTTAAAATACAGGTAACATTTGTAGGTGCTTTGTCTGCCTCATCGATAACCAGAATATGCCCCAACTTAACTGATTTCACCTAGAAGACAGAAGAAATCAACTGTATGTATATACATACATACACACAAATACACACACACACACACACACTGCAACACTGATTTCTCAGTTTCTTGCAGTAACATTTTGCCTGATTTTCAAGAGCTGAACTCACAGCAATTCTCATTAACTTCCAGTGTTCTTCCAACAGAAAGTCAATGGAAACTGTTGAGTGTTCAGCATTTTGAAAAATCAAACTACTGATCTTGGTATCTGAATATGGACTTGGAAGTCTAACTACAGGCCCCCATGTAAAAATTTTTTTTAACATATATATTATTGAAGACTACCTCTGAAGTCTACCTAGCTAATGGAGTGGATGTGTGGACAAATGGTGCTGGGAGAAAAGGCCTCGTCAATCATACCAGAACCCGAATTCAGTGAATGGCATGACATGCAGAAACAGATTCTCTTGCATATGCGCACAACATGTGTCTGTGTTTGAATGGTGGTTGCCCGTGCACACATGGAAAAGGCTTTGCCAACATGCAATGCATTGGCGTGTATAGAGGAAGGGCAGCAGGTGATACTGAAATGAAGAGGGAATGCTAGAAGAGGATGAAGAGATGCCACTGCTCTGGGGTGAGGGTGAGGTGAAGCTGCTGTGACAGACAAGAGTGGTTCTGTTAAAGCAGAACCAGGCGGAAGGGGATGCTGCAGCTGGGAGGGAGATGAGGAGGTTGGGCAGGACCAGATTCTGATTGGAGGTGAGGTGTGATGCAAACTGTAGCTAACATAACCAGTCCTGATTGCTTGGGAGGATGGAGCAGAGGATGGAGCAGAAGGCAGTAAAGGGTTTAGGGAACGGGGCACAAGTGTCAGGAGGCTGAGCCACTGGGTATGTAGGATGTGTGTTTAGAAACTGGAAGGGAAACATGGGGAAATTTCAGTGCATCAGGTAATGCCAAAGTGAAATAAATAATATGCTCCTTCTGCATGTCAGATACACCAAGACCCCAGAATACTACACTGATTGGCTTGTTGCACACAAAATGTACGTGAAATAAACAATAAGAAGTTGCCCAATACTGCCAATAATATCTTGCCATATTTGATTCTGTTGCTGAATTATAGCATTCTCATGAAAGTTACAGTACCCAGACCACAGGGATAAGAATGTTCTAACTTAGCCCAGAATTTCTTGGCCTTTTTGGAGCCTCCAATAAATACTTTTAACATCGTTTTATAAATGAAAAAAGATTTTCAAATCTACAAACATAATTTAAATACTGACCAGTGGCGAGTCTTCATATGTAATACGACCATCTGTAACGGAAGGCTGCAGAGTAAGGCTCTGTACAGTGGTATCCCTGAGATAAAAAAAAAATGCGATTGGAAACAAAATAAAACTGATTAGGAGCTAAAAGGAAAAAAAATAAAACTGAAAGCCCTATTTGGGAGCAATACTGCAGAATTTTCTCTCCTGTAACAGGAAAAGCAATGATAAACGAAAAGCCCACAAACCAGTATGCACCAGAGTACAGAAACTCATGGAACCAATGTACAGGGTTGAGTAACATAGTGATGTCATGTGCAAAGTGTAATTTTATTTTTTAATTTCATGAGGTACCAAAGTGATAGGTGCCTGGGCGCCCCAGAGAGCCTGACTTTTCCACTCCACTTTCTAAGACCCATAAGAAGTAGTGTACTGAGGATGATTAGAGAGACCATTGCCATGATCCCTAATTGGTCAGAGAAGTTACTGTTTAGCAATCTCTCTTCCTCACTCAAGATTTTCATAGCAATTCCTTGCTCCTTTGAACCTGAGAAGTGAGAAATCTAAACACTGAACCCCGCCTCTCCCATATGGAAGTGGAACGTGCTATCACTAGTTCTGGGTAAAGCATGCATGTTTTAAACTATAATTTTCATGAAAAACATTTCTAAATGTTAAAGAAATCCCCTCAGATAAAGCAAACTGCTTAGCAGTGTCAAAGTGAAGTCCAGTTAATATTTTAATTGCCCTGCTCCATACCACTATCTCCAAGAGGAAGTGAGATTAGAAAAAAAATAGTTCTGACCAGAAAACAGTTCATTTTTCAGTTTTTACTATCTGAAATGCACCAGATGGAATAACTATTTACTAGCAGTTGATACATCATTGTATCATAAAGTGCTAAAGTTAGTTGTTGTTTTTTGCTTTTTAACGGCATGATGTTCCTTTCTTTCCAAAATAATATACATTTAGGGAGGTTTTTTTTAAAACAGCCTGATGAAAACGTAGGGAGAGTATACTCTTTAATTTCAGTTAGTACAATCGACTTCAATTAAAACTAAATGTGTAGCAAATGAAGAACAGGTTGTAGTTCAAGAAGGTGAAACACAATATCTCTTTATCTGATTAAACCACAAACCTTATTACGAGATTTGATTTAACAAAAATCACGCTCACCTTCATAGCCATCTACTGAACCAGAATTGTTTGCTTAACCTAAGGTTATTCATCAGTCAAAACTTTGACCTTAGATTTATCTTCAGATTTTGTAACACATTTGTAAAAACCAGCAAGAACTCAGATAGGCTTCATAGACACAGGAAATCAAATATAGCATTGTTTGTAGTAAACTGTAAAATGGAAAGCATCCAATTTTAGCTGAAATCTGGATTTAGTTAACATCCAAATCTCTTTTATTTGCTGTCGGTAGCATTTCTATCCCCAACAACTGCTGCCTTATTTAACAAAGGTCATAACTGATCTGCCCTAAGGTCTCTGCTAAAAACAAAACAAAACCCCCCAAGCAAGACCATAATAAAAACACAGACTGCTAATTAAATCTTTGCAGCGGGGTATTTTTTTACAGATAAACGTAACATGAAACATCACTTTCCTACTATCTTAATCCATTTCTGTCTTGCACAGAGAAATCAATACTAGATGCAGCAACAACTTCAAAGAATAAAAGGTTTCCATAATATTGCAACTTTGCAACTTCCTAACCATCAGAGTGGTTAAGCACTGGAATAAATTGCCTAGGGAGGTTGTGGAATCTCCATCACTGGGGATTTTTAAGAGCAGGTTGGACAACATCTGTCAGGGATGGTCTAGATCAGGGGTCAGCAAACTGGCATGCGGTTCGCCAGGGTAAGCACCCTGGTGAGCCGGGCCAGTTTGTTTACCTGACACGTCGGCAGGTTCAGCCGATCACAGCTCCGACTGGCTGCGGTTCGCCGAGGCCAATGGGGGCTGCAGGAAGCGGTGCAGGCCGAGGGATGTGCTGGCCGCGGCTTCCCGCCACCCCCATTGGCCTGGGACGGCGAACCGCGGCCAGTGGGGGCCATGATCGGCTGAACCTGCTGACGCATCAGGTAAACAAACTGGCCCGGCCTGCCAGGGTGCTTACCCTGGCGAGCCGCGTCCAGAGGTTGCTGACCCCTGGTCTAGATAATACTTAGTTCTGCCTTGAGTGTAGGGGACTGGACTAGATGACCTCTTGAGGTCCCTTCCAGTTCTATGATTCTATGATTCTAAAATAATTATAGAATTGTTCCTACTGGCATGCAGGAGTTATAGCATGTACATAACATATTCCTATATCTCCTGATAAAAAAAGTAAATCTGAAGATAGATAGTTTGCATGGCATTAGAAAGTATCCAGAATAGCCACAAAGCAATTTCCAAATCTCTTCTCAATTCCCTGGCTATTATCCATTACTTCCCTTTTCACAATATTTTCAAAAAGTATTTGGGGGACTTGCAGTTAATCAGGAAAGCAAAATGTCTGGCATAGCCCAGAATTAATTCTAGTGATTTCCCTCCTGTCCTGCATATCAGTATAACCAAATCCAGTATGCCAAAATCCAATATTTTCTTAGCATACCAGGTGCAGTAGATATTAACAACCTGTCAGTCTGCTGGCATTAGTCTTTCCTTTCATAAACATAAAATATGCAGTTAGGCTGCAATAATTTCCACTTTTCCTCAATACATTTAATGTGGATTACATGACAGAAAACATACAAAACTGACTCAAGTCTTTCAGTACAAGATGGAGATTTTCTGAACTACATTAAAGTAGAGACATACACATTAAGTGACTACAGTCAAACCTTAGTTACAAACACCAGAGTTACAAACTGACCAGTCCACCACACACCTCATTTGGAACCAGAAATACACAATCAGGCAGCAGCAGAGACCAAAAAAAACAAAACAAAAAACCAACAACAAAAAGTACAGTGCTGTGTTAAATATAAACTACTAAAAAAATAAAGGGAAAGCAGCATTTTTCTTCTGCATAGTAAAGTTTCAAAGCTGTATTAAGTCAATGTTCAGTTGTAAACTTTTGAAAGAAAAATTATGTTTAGTTCAGTTATGAACGACCTCCATTCCCAAGGTGTTCATAACTCTGAGGTTCTACTGTACGCTATATTTGAGACTTCTCAACATTGCTGACTAGATTTTTTTAAAGCTAAAACTATGAATAACTGGCATTTCTGTCACCAAGTTGCAGAATTTCACTCCCCACATCAAATGACCTAAACTCTCAGTTTCCCTAGTTGATGTTTACTAATTAGTATCTCTCAACATTAGCCAGGCTCTCACAGAGACATGAGCAATAGAGCGTTGCAGCCTCATCACACTCCGCACAGAAGCAAGGAACTGGGAACATAGGAGCAGGTGAGAAAAATGGTCTAATAAATTGTCATTCTGTTTAACTGAGACAATCAGTTCTGTCCTATTAAAAGCAGAAACCAAAATGATGTAGTGTCATTTCCTACTGGCTTATTTTTGCCTCTACAAAAAGAAAACCCCATCAGCTCTTCTCAACCATGATGCTGCTGGGTTCATGATAGTGTCGCCAAAACTCTTGTTGACATTTTTTTCCTGACACCATCCCACGATTATACTTGTTTTGCCTAGGCAGGTTTTCCTTCTGGTAGCTAAGCATTGCTGCTGGTGCTTTGTTTAGCCCAGATTGATTTTTTTCTGGAGTTTACACATTTGTTCAACACTAACTTGTGTCAATTAGTTTACAATCCTGATTTTGATTCCTAGTATCCAGTGGGGTAGCTGTGAGACCTCAGAAAATCCCACTAGCAGAAGCACTTACTGAACAGATTGTTTGATCAACTACTGGTGGTAGAAGAGAAGAGAAGAGCTAATCCCTCTGCTGACTCTGACCATTTTCTTTAAAACTATGTAAGTCTTACAAAAATAATCTATTCTGGAAAAAAGAGATTCTTGCTAGGATATATTTAATTACCTTAATTAATGCAATTACCATGCCCATTCAATCCTGCTGGCAATTTAAGCACTGAGATTAACCAGGGTGCCAATTAGTGCTAAATGCAATGTTGCCTTTTTTAAATGCAGTCACTTCCTCACTAAGGGACTGGTTCAAAATCACTACTTATCTCAAACAGGCCACCAAAGAACGGGAACAAAATGACTATCTATTTCACACAGGTCACCAACCATATTGGTCAATATTACCAAACTGGATCATAATTCAAATCAGTCAACTAGAGAATGAAAGTCTCCATATCCCATTTCCAATTTCCCCAAGATATTAAGTCCTCTAAGCAACTTATTTGAAAATAAGTGGAAAATTTGTTACTTTCTGGGTCTAACTTCTTCCGCCAGTGCAAGACTACTGGGTTGATCCTCTCTTACTGCAAATACCGGAGGCAGTACAGATTTGTTCATCAGGTCTGTGGCTTGGCCACATTCCATCCACCCTCGCTCCGGAGGAATATTTCTAAAGCTGTTTGGAAATGCTAAATCCTTATTAATAGATGAATAAGGAATTACTATTTAATATTAAACTATAGGAATGGAACCTGAAGGAGCCACGTAAAAGACTTAACTTGAGCGGGCAAGGCTATGGGGAGAGATCAGTCCCTGATGGGATATCACTGAGTAACAAATTTTCCATTCTGGATCCTGACCTCTTCCCCATTCTGAGACATATGGGATGTAAGGAAAAAATAGTTGAGGAGGAGGGAGAGAGAGAAGTAGGACAAAAGAATAATGTTCTCTTCCCTAGAATTGGTATTATGAGTGTATTCTGAGCACCTTCTTGCTGAATGATGTTTCCACAGAGGAATGAATGTCAAACTAGTAATGCTTTATAGAAGCATTGATGGTGTCCAGGTGACAGCTTTAGATTTCTTCTGTAGTGGCTGATGTATTTTCCACCTAGGACATTACCAGGGAAGTGTTTGAACAAGCTCTGATCCCTTTTATAATTGGCCTACATTCAGCTAACAGAAAAATAAGCATATGACACTGTTTAACTGAGATGGGAGAGTGAGAGGTCGAGGGTATGTTGTAAGGAATCCAGAACAAACATCTGGTTTCATTAGGGTTAATCTTTTATCTTGAAAACAGGAGAATTTTGTCCAAATCCTTGTGTAGGCTGAGAGGGTGGAATGTTAGGAGAATCTCTCTGGGAAATTATCCCATATCATTTAGGATCTACTGCTCAACCGTCAAATTATTAGGCTCAGGTAGACTAAGTTATACAGGAACAGGCCATGTGATTCAAAATCCAGCCAGCTAGGAAGATGAAAGGGAGGCCTCTCAGATAGCTGCCTCCTCTCTAGCTGGAGGTGATGAAAATCACATTTTCTAGTAGTGAAAGGGGAGAAAGCAGAGGACCTGATTCAGCCATTTATTGAGGCAGAATGTATGTTCCTTCCAGTGAACTTTGGTCTGCTTTCATGATTAATAACAGTCTCATCGTTGTATTTCAGCTGAACACAAATAAGTCATTCTGGGGTGACCGAGGTTGGAGAAATATTTATTAGTTCAGGGACTGTTTTGAGTTGTCTAATTGCTGAGGGTTAAGCTACTCCATTCTTGTATTTAGTGTTCCCCGATTGCTGTCTTCTCTGTGAAGTTGATGCTCTGGAGCCTGTGAGACCTTAACCCCGTTCTCTGTGTGCACTTATAATTATATCCCTAAGATTCCTCAGCCAAGCTATTATCACTATTTCAGCAACACATTTTACTTGTTTGGCATCAGCAGAACTACTTGTGCTATAAAAGGTACAACTCAGCATGAGGAAGGTGGCAGAACCAAGCCCATAGAAACTATATGTCAAATTAACCTTTCCAATCAATGTGCCATCTTCAAATGGGGAAATTATATATCCCCTCCCTGCCAATTTTTTATTAAATTATAATGAAATCATTTCACCCTAATTGCTAACTCCTCAATGAGGGAGATGTCCTTCTACAACTCATACATTGTGTGTAAGAACAGCTGGAAATACTAAGATCAACTTGAGAGGAAAGTGAAAATCTCTGCCTTTCTATCCTAATTGTATTTCTCCATGACTGCCAAACAGCAGCAAATTCAAGCCGAATTCAGCTTCTAACAAGGTAAATAAGCTATCTAGCAGCTGGAATCTGCCAATTTCAGTGCCAGTCAGACAGTTTATGAAAGGCTACTGATGGGAATCGAAAACACAAGCTTGGACGAATGCTTGCAAGTCTTACACTGCAACATTATAATGACTGAAAACATACACAAAAATGGAAATAACAGTTACATGATAGTCACTCCTTCAATGCTCTTTAATGAAGAGGAATTTATATTATAAAGGTACTATTGTTAATGTTTATTTCCCATCTCATAAACTGTTCAAAGAATAAAGCACAGTTTTAGGTTATTTTGTTCAGTGATGTATGAACAAATATAATAATAGTTTAGACATGCATTTCTACTACTCAAATTCATAACAAAGAACAGATATTTATTCTTTATATGTCTGCATAGATTACAGCAACAATGACACTTTCAACTGGTACATCAAGTATAATATTGTCAATTAACATTTCTTCCTCACTTTGGCATAATTGTCTATAAATGTATATAACTGAACCCCAAACCTAAAACTCTATAAGAGAACAATTTAAGAAATTCTCAGGGACATTAGTACAAAAATGTTTTTTTCTGTGATTACCTGTAAAATTCAATGTAGTTGTAGCCATGTTGGTCCCAGGAGAAGAAGAGAGAAGATAGGTGAGGTAGTATATTTTATTGGGCCAACATCTATTGGTGAGAGAGACAAGCTTTCAAGCCCCACAGAGCTGCTCTTTGTGGCTTGGAAGCTTGTTTCTCTCACCAACAGTACTTGTAAAATGGACAGACCTGCCAAACTCAAGTAAACATGCAGATATATTTTGCCATTTAAATCGTTCCCTGCTGTCCTAGATTCTAACTACCCTGGTAAGAGAAAGATGCCCATCAAAATATCAGCTTGCAAGAACAGCTATATCTTAATTCTACTATATAAGCTGTCTTGGACCACTAAAGCTCTTCTTTCTTAAATCAACTTTTTAATTTAAAATTTAAAAAAAATCTGAAGTCAAAGCTTAAAGGGTAATTTCAAATGATCCCAACTGGGAACGCAGATAATTAGATTTATAATGATTATGTGATCTGTAAAGAGGGGAAAGAAAATTAACATCAAAAGATTAACACACAATTTATACTAAGTGTTGCTTGTAGGGACACCAAAAGGTCATTCCCCTCCACCCCCCTGTTCAGTTGATTGTTAAAGATCTCAAAATAATTATGTTTATTTTGAAAAGACAGCATATGTGTCGAGTCAGTCTCTTCTTTTTAAAATTGGCATACTTCATCAGTTTATCAGTGAAGTGGAAAAGGCACAAGACACTCTGTATAGCTTTTCAAAACAGGAATTAATATCTCCCCTTTACTCATCAATCACTAAAACAAATATATTAGCTATGACAGGGAGTTGCAGTGGTAGCAGTGCAGATTCTCAGTCAAAAAAAAAAAGCCTACAAAAATAGGGAAAGCCAGCAACAAAGCAGTGAAAGTCATTTTAAAATAATAGTAAGAATGTCTTCCAAATACCTAACATTGCTATATACATCTAATATTGGTATTTTGTTACCAGTGACAAATATACAAATATACTATGTCAAATCGTTTACCAGCAAAGCCGCTGTGCACCTTAGCACATCCACACACAAACAATGGGGGGAAAGGAGAAAGAAGTTTTTTGAAATTTCAGTTAGTAGATAGCAAAGAATGAATTGAAGTCTTAATGTGGCTACTTAAAGGAGCACCCTGACTAAACCTGCTTCTGTATTTCTATTCAGTTAAAAGGAGAGAGAGAGAGAGAGAGAGAGAGAGAGATTCTACAACCTCTGGTTTCATGAAAAGGTACAGCAGTCTATATTCTCAAAGACAGCCTTCCAGAGGAGAGTATAGAGAACAACTATGTCCCAAACGAAAGGCAAGAGCATGAAGTAGCTAGGATTTTCAGGCCTCCTCTCTCTCTTTCTGGGCACTGACTCATTTCAATTTTCCAGGGAGATATTTTTAGGGAGAGTTCTCTCAGGACAGAGCCAGCCAGACGCTCTAAAGTTCTCAAGCAGCATTTTTCTTACTCTTCCTACCTGTAAATTTTGATTATCAAAAGACATATTTTTTTCAACAATTAAGGTATGTATGGTGAAATCAATGTTTACAGACACTTACTGAATGCTTCCAAGCCTACAGATATTTTAAAACGTGGTGTCTCCCCGAAACCATATACCTCTCACCCTTTTTTTTTTTCCATGACTCAGGATACTATATTCAAGACAGTAGATAAAAGAAGAACACCAGGGTTTCTATGGTTTTGCAACTATATTCAACTATATAGAGTTTGTTTACTCATATAACCTGATCTAATCTGGGTTTTTAAAACTATACTTTGGAAATATGGATATTCTGGCATGGTCAGACACAGCCTTCTCTTTTAGTGAGAAGAATGGACCTGTTTCAAATTGCATAGTTGCTCAATTTGGTTGAATCTGTAACTGAAAACAAATGGAAGCACACTTTCATAGCTATATCACTGAATTCTTCGTACCTTTCTTTAACAGAAATTCAGAATTCCTGGTTTGTTAGATTTGAAAACTTAACCTTCTACACAGGGCTGGACCACAACATTTTGGCACCTGAGGCGGGGAGCTCAAATGACAGCGCCATACCCCCTCGCTTGGGCCAAAACTTTGAAAGGTCTCAATTCTGCCTTCCTCCTGTTCTACTCCTCTCATGGTACTGCTCTGCTACCTACCCCAATAAAGGAGAACTAACAACTTAAAATGCCTTGTTCAAAAATTTTAAGTAACACTTTCAAACACCTGAACATGTAACTTTTCTTGTCTGTGTAGTAAATACTGGCATTTTTATCTGTTTGAATAATCAAAGTGGTGCTTTCCGTGCCTTCTTGGTTGCAAAGATTTGAACTGCTTGCTGAAGGTCCACAGTCTGGGCCAGCTCATGCTCTATTGAGACGGTTGCAAGGCCGACCAGCCTCTCCTGTGTCATTGTGGAGCACAGATGTGTTTTTATTAACTTCAGCTTGGAGAAGCTGCGTTCTCCACTGGCAACTGATACAGGAAGTGTTAGAAGTATGCACAGAGTAACAAAAGCATTTGGAAAGAGGGTGGTCATCTTATTTGTGCACATATATTCCAGAACAGCCTTTTGAGTTGATCCTGCTGAAATGTATCTTGAAAAGCCTTTCAGTTCATCACCTAAATCACTCGCATCAATATTGTGCATGTCATTATGTGTCAACACTGTCTCTAGTGCCCTGCATTGCTGGTGTAGGTCTTCTTCAGGTATAGTGAGGAGTTTTGGAATATCATACAACATCCCAAACATGCCGCTGTTCCTTGAGCTGCATGAAACGTTCTTCAGCTGACTGTATTGCACAATCTAGCACCTGGTTAAAGAATTCAACTTTGAATTGTTGTTTGGAGTCTCTTATTGGATAATCCCATGCCTCATAATCAAAATGTCTTCTTTTTTGGTGACTCTTGTATTCTTGAATGGGTGGGAAAATAGCATCAGTGTGAAGTAACTCTGCCAACTTCTGTGCACTCTTCAGAACGTTTTGAAATCCCTCATCTGACTGGTAAGACTGTAGGTATGACTTGGCTTTGTCTTGTTGTTCCATTGCTCCAGATATATCACGGTCGACACTTTGCAGTCTCTTGCTTACAACATTTATTTCAAACAGTATTTATTTATTTATTTATTTATTTATTTATTTCAAACACAACACTAAGCCACACAGAAATTGGAAGTTACATATGTTTCTGGTGATTCCATTTCCCTCTGCCACTGTTCTCCCACAAACAGTTCCTGTCATAGCATTATCCTCCATAATGGCAACAATGGCTTCATCTATCTTCCCAATTTGGTGTTTCATAGGCTTTATCACCTCCACTCAACTTTAGAATAGAATCATAGAATATCAAGGTTGGAAAGGACCTTAGGAGGTCATCTGGTCCAACCCCCTGCTCAAAGGAGGACCAATCCCCAATTAAATCATCCCAGCCAGGGCTTTGTCAAGCCTGACCTTAAAAACCTCTAAGGAAGGAGATTCCATCACCTCTCTAGGTACCCCATTCCAGTGCTTCACCACCCTCCTAGTGAAAAAGGTTTTCCTAATATTAAACCTAAACCTCCCACACTGCAACTTGAGACCATTTCTCCTTGTTCTGTCATCTGCTACCACTGAGAATAGTCTAGATCTATCCTCTTTGGAACCCCCTTTTGGGTAGATGAAAGCAGCTATCAAATCCCCCCTCATTCTTCTCTTCTGCAGACTAAACAATCCCAGTTCCCTCAGCCTCTCCTCATAAGTCATGTGCTCCAGCCCCCAATCATTTTTGTTGCCCTTTGCTGGACTCTTTCCAATTTGTCCACATCCTTCTTGTAGTGTGGGGCCCAAAACTGGACACAGTAGTCCAGATGAGGCCTCACCAATGCCGAATAGAGGGGAATGATCACATCCCTCAATCTGCTGGCAATGCCCCTACTTATACAGTCCAAAATGCTGTTAGCCTTCTTGGCAACAAGGTGACATTGTTGACTCATATCCAGCTTCTCGTCCATTGTAACCACAGGTCCTTTTCTGCAGAACTGCTCCCTAGCCATTTGGTCCCTAGTCTGTAGCAGTGCATGGGATTCTTCCGTCCTAAGTGCAGGACTCTGCACTTGTCCTTGTTGAACCTCATCAGATTTCTTTTGGCCCAATCCTCTAATTTGTCTAGGTCCCTCTGTATCCTATCCCTGCCCTCCAGTGTATCTACCTCTCCTCCCAGTTTAGTGTCATCTGCAAACTTGCTGAGGATACAGTCCACACCATCCTCTAGATCATTAATGAAGATATTGAACAAAACAGGCCCCAGGACCGACGCTTGGGGCACTCCGCTTGATATCGGCTGCCAACTAGACATGGAGCCATTGATCACTACCCGCTGAGCCCGACAATCTAGCCAGCTTTCTATCCACCTTATAGTCCATTTATCCAGCCAATACTTCTTTAACTTGCCAGCGAGAATACTGTGGGAGACTGTATCAAAAACTTTGCTAAAGTCAAGGAATAAACACGTTGATTGCTTTCCCCTCATCCACAGAGCCAGTTATCTTGTTATAGAAGGCAATTAGGTTAGTCAGGCATGACTTGCCCTTGGTGAATCCATGCTGACTGTTCCTGATCACTTTCCTCTCCTCTAAGTGCTTCAGAATTGATTCCTTGAGGACCTGCTCCATGATTTTTCCAGGGACTGAGGTGAGGCTGACTGGCCTGTAGCTCCCCAGATCCTCTTCTTCCTTTTTTTAAAGATGGGCACTACATTAGTCTTTTTCAAGTCATAAGGGACCTCCCCCGATTGCCATGAGTTTTCAAAGATAATGGCCAATGGCTCTGCAATCACATCTGCCAACTCCTTTAGCACCCTCGGATGCAGCGCATCCGGCCCCATGGACTTGTGCTCGTCCAGTTTTTCTAAATAGTCCTGAACCACTTCCTTCTCCACAGAGGCCTGGTCACCTCCTCCCCATGCTGTGCTGCCCAATGCAGCGGTCTGGGAGCTGACCTTGTTCATGAAGACAGAGGCAAAAAAAGCATTGAGTACATTAGCTTTTTCCACATCCTCTGTCATTGGGTTGCCTCCCTCATTCAGTAAAGTGCCCACACTTTCCTTGACTTTCTTCTTGTTGCTAATATACTTAAAGAAACCCTTTTTGTTACTCTTAACATCTCTTGCTAGCTGCAACTCCAAGTGTGATTTGACCTCCCTGATTTCATTCCTGCATGCCTGAGCAATATTTTTATACTCCTCCCTGGTCATTTGTCCAAGCTTCCACTTCTTGTAAACTTATTTTTTTGTGTTTAAGAGCAGCAAATATTTCACTGTTAAGCCAAGCTGGTGGCCTGCCAGATTTACTATTCTTCCTACACATCGGGATGTTTTGTTCCTGCAACCTCAATAAGGATTCTTTAAAATACAGCCAGCTTTCCTGGACTCCTTTCCCCCTCGTGTTATTCTCCCAGAGGATCCTGCCCATCAGCTCCCTGAGGGAGTCAAAGTCTGCCTTTCTGAAGTCTAGGGTCCATATTCTGCTGCTCTCCTTTCTTCCTTGTGTCAGGATCCTGAACTTGACCATCTCATGGTCACTGCCTCCCAGGTTCCCATCCACTTTTGTTTCCCCTACTAATTCTTCCCAGTTTGTGAGCAGCAGGTCAAGAAGAGCTCTGCCCCAGTTGGTTCCTCAAGCACTTGCACCAGGAAATTGTCCCCTGCACCTTCGAAAAACCTCCTGAATTGTCTGTGCTCCACTGTATTGCTCTCCCAGCCGATATCAGGGAGACTTTCCCATCATGTGGCACTTAGTGGTTTCAGTGTCAGAGAGGATGTTCTCAGATGTTGCTTCAAAATTTGCCATCGATGAGCTGATGCAGAGAAAAATACATAGATGCTTTGAATTACATTTAAAAATTCAGCAGCCTCACTAGAAGCTGATGCTGCATCACTGACCACCAAGTTCTACGAATGAGAACTGCACAGGACAAAAAAAGCTTGAGAGTTTAACTCTCGGATCCGTTTCTGCACTCTTCTGTTCTTTCCTCTTTCCTCTAATGTTGGCACCATTATCGTAGCCCTGACCTCTCACGTCAGCTATCACAATTCCCGTATCGTCCAGCTTTTTAAGAAGCACATTTGTCATACCAGCTCCTGTAGTATCATCAATGTCAATAAATTCTAGCAAATGCTCTCTGACAGTCACCATTGCAGGGACATTTTCACTAGGTTCTATTGTTACAAAACACACCATTAAAGTCATTTGTTCCATATGGCTAATGTCATGTGTGCAGTCCAGAATAACAGAGTAATATCTTGCTGACTTCAGATCTGCCACAATCTTCTGTTTGACTTTTGTTGCCAGTAACTGGATGTTCTCATTTTGAATTGTTTTTCCAACGTAATGGTGTGTACACATTTCTTGGGTGGTGACTCTTCTTAGGTGCTCCTGGAATACAGCATCAAACTCAGCCATCAGCTTCACAATTTTAAGGAAGTTTCCATTGTTTGGCATATACAGCTGATCTGAAGTGCCACGCAGTGCTAGGTAGCAAGCATTCTCACAATGGCAATGAGCCTTTTCAGAACATTTTGCCAGTAAAGAGACTCTGATGCAATCTTCTCTTGATGCTTATCATCTATGGTGGCCTTTAACCTTAGTCTCATCTCAAGCTCTTTCCACCTAAGGAATGCTCTCTGGTGATTTGCTGCCTTCTCATGGCATGTCACATTTCTAGCCAGACTTTTCCAGTCCTTTGTTCCTGTAAAACCCAATGTGGCTGGAACATTAGACTGAAAGAGTTTGCAACAAAAACAGTATGCAGCATTCTGGGTTTTTGAGTACATAAGCCATGGCCTCTCCACTTTGTCACCACTGAGGATTTCACGCCAGTAATGTGTTGGATGGAAACTTCTATTTTCATTGTCTTTGGGGAACATGACGTTTTTCACTTGATGTGGCCCATGCAGTACAAGGAAGTCCCTTATGCTACTAACTCAAATGAGTCCACAGTCCTGGATCATCTAGACTTAAGGAACTAAACTCAGCAGCAGCTGTTTCTTGAGCCTCCACCACACTCTTCTCTGATCTACACTTTTCTTCAGGAATGTGCATGGCTAGATCCATTTGAGATGGAAATATGGATGCTGCAGTAGCTGCCAGGTCACCTGCACTCTGACTAACTGGAAGATCAGGCATCTCACATCCTCACTGGGGCCAGAAGGCTCACTGTGAACATTTGTGCCTATGTATCTCAGGAGAGCTCCTTCCTGCTTAGATAGAAAAGCTTCCTTTGCTTGCTTTCTTTTTCTGAATGCTGCCTCAGAGGGGAGTTTTCTTCTTTCACTCATGACTGCTGTTCTGTGCTGGTTATAGTGGCTCTCAACACTCAATTCAAGGGGACAAATAAGCAGGCTGCTAGCAGGCAGGGCCGGTGCAACCATTTAGGCGACCTAGGCGGTTGGCTAGGGTGCTGGCATTTGGGGGGCGCCATTTTCTTCAGCAGCGACCGCGGTGGCTGGATCTTCAGCCGCCCCGGTCGCCGCCGGCATTTAGGCGGAGGGAGCTGGGGCAGGGGACCATGGGGAGGGCCACCTGCAGCAAGTAAGGGGGGGGCGGCATGCAGGGGAACTCCCCGCCCCAGCTCACCCCTGCCTCGCCTCCTCCCCGAGCACGCCATGGCCGCTTCACTTCTCCCGCCTCCCAGGCTTGCGGCACCAATCAGCTTAGGCGCTGCAAGCCTGGGAGGCAGGAGAAGCGAAGCGGCCACAGCATGCTTGGGGTGCTCGTGCACGGAGCAGGGGTGAGCTGGGGCAGGGGCGGGTGCCTCAGGGCGGAGGGCGGAGCTGCCACGGGGTGCTTCAGGGTAGGGGCGCGGGGGAGAGCGCAAGGTGGAAGCTTCACCTAGGGCATAAAACATCCTTGCACTGGCCCTGCTAGCAGGGACTGAGTGAGGGAAGATATCAGCGTCTTTAGGGCTTAACTGGCTCCTACTACTTCAGTTGACTGCCTGTTCTCCTCAAGTGGGTTCAGGGAAGCTGCAGGAAACAGGAAGCTCCCTGAGAAGCTGATGTTAATCAGTCCAGGTTCCTGGGGGTGCTAGAAAGGTACATAAGAGGCTCCTCCTCCTCTCTCTCCCTGCAGCTCCTGCCGCTTTCTGTTATTCCCTCTCACCTTTTCTCCTGCTTGCCTGTTATGTCTCTTGTGCCCTCCTTCCTCCAGAACAGCACTCTACCATCTCTGTGCATCTAGAGCAGAGAGAATACATGTGCACCAGCAGCAGACACAATTTTCTACACTCTGGCACCCCTCCCACAGTCTGGCACCGGAGGCGGCTGCCTCAGTTCACCTCATGGTAAGATCAGCCCTGATTGACGCCTCTTAACTTGTTCTATCAACTGGTCCTGGATGTCTTCTGCAAGGTCCTGTTTACTACGTTGGACCCCATTCTTGGATTATGCACTCTGAAGCTGGTATAAACTGGGGTGAATTCCACAGTCCCTAGCTGCTGAAACTTTTTACCTCCTCTTAAATTTGATTAACTACAGCTCAAGTTGTACAGCCTTGACAAGAAACTGAACTTTCTTCCATCCAAGAAAGAGCTTGAGTCAGAATTCTACACACAAAGGAAAGAATTTATAATGGAAATGGAAGGATAACTATTATATCTCTAGACCAAAAAAAAAAAAAAAAGGATGAACCAGTGAGATAACAAGGCAGCTGAGGTAGTATTTATTTATTTTTGGACCACTTCTGCTGGTGAGAGACAAGCTTACACAGAGCTCTTCTTCAGAAAGAATCAGTGTCTCAAGTGAGCTCTAAAAAGCAGCTTGATAGTGGAAATATATTTAAAACTAAGAAATGCAGAACTAAATGTTTAAATAGACAGAAGATATTTGCACTCCAGCAAAAGCCTTTCTCCATATATAATTAGCTTCTAACATGATAGAAGAAGAGAAGCAAAATGACTCTCTTCCATTTTATTACATCAAGGGAGCCAGCCAACTGAACTTGATGGTACCTTCTTATGCTATTTTTGTGTAGCAGCTGGGAGCTTACATTTTCACATTTATCTGTTTCTCTCATCAGTGCTAAGAAGGGCTTTATAGTCTAACAATGCACATGTTTTTTCCTTGAGTCTTCTGAAAAGCTTTAATTGTTTTTCCATTGCAAAATCTCTTTGCCATGAGAGGCTTTGTAATTTTTAAATAAGTGCTGTCACATCAATTTTTCTTCAAACCAGTGAAGGCTTTTCCACACACACAGACCCCCATTTAAATAAAACTGTACTTTTGAGTCAGTCATTCTACTAACTTTGGCTTCATTTTTGTTAAAACACAATATTTCATTTCTTTTCACGTGATGGTAATTTTTTATACTACTAATATAACAGACAACAAAAGTTAGCAATGTCAAAAGTGATAAGTCAGATGAAGACTATTAAAAGTACAATACTACTACCAACAGTTTATAATTAAAAAAAAATGTTAAATACTTGACTATTAATTTACATTTATATAGTGCCTTTCATCTAGAGCAGTGGTTCCCAAACTGGGGTTCCTGAACCCCTGTGGATTCGCGAAATGTTACAGGGGGTTCTCGGGAAAAAATTCCCTAATGGCGGATAGAGTAGTCCCTAGGCCCCCCTAGCAGCACATGGCCAGCAGCCTAGAGCCCCTGAACTTCCAAGAGTCAAGCAGATCAATGCAAGCATATCTATCACACTGAGGAGATTTAAACTTCAAGACTCCTTATAAGAAATGGAAAGGGAGGTGGATATATTTTGCTGGTTTTAAAATGAAATAAGCAGCTAGTATTGTTTTTAAAATTATTATGAAGAACAAGTTTAAGCTTTGTTGTAACGTGCGTTGTTTGTAGGGTGACCAGATGTTATGGGGAAAATATTGGGACCGCCGTGCAGAGGGTTTGGGGGGGGGGGGGGTTATACACTGACCCGTCTGGGAGTTGGGTAGCAATTCGGTGGACAGTCCTTCAGTTGCGGATGGTCTTCGGCGGTATTTCGGCGGGGGGTAATAAGCCTTGCCACCAAAGACAGAAGCACCCACTGCCGAAAAACCGCCAAAGACCGTCCGCGACTGAAGGACTCTCCGCTGAATTGCCGCCAAAGATCAGGAAACAAAATATTTGGACAAATGGCGTCCCGACCGTACTCTGGTCGGGACGTGGGACAAACGCCTCAAAATCGGGACAGTCCCGATTTTATTGGGACGTCTGGTCACCCTAGTTGTTTGCCTGGACTGCTCAAGACCTGAATGCTTGTGTAGGAGGAACTCTGTGAGTTGGCTTCTTAAATACCTTCATGCTGTTTCACAGCTGATATTCCTTGATGAAACATAGGTGCCTTGTTTTATACCAGGTTTATTCAAAGTGATACAAGCTATGAAAGTGAGATCATGGAAGAGTGTTGCCGTTTTCATAATGTAATAAAAATACTGTAATGATAAATAATAATTAATAATAAATTGTGTGTAATAAGCATGTCATAACAACAAATTTTATATTTCCAAGATCACTGCTTTTATAAGGTAAAGGAGAAAATCCCTGGAAATATTCATTTTTAGGAGGGGGTTCGTGAGATTTGACATTTTAGTGAAAGGGGTTCACAGGTTGTTAAAGTTTGGGAACCACTGATCTAGAGAGATCTCAAAGTTCCATATTAACTTTACCAATGGATTTTTAATCTCTATATAAGAATCAGTTCACCCATAATTTAAGTATAATCTCTTCTAGAGAGAAATGTGACAACCATTAACCAGCACCAAACAACACTAAAAAACAGTTTAGGATAGCGAGTAAAAAAATAAAATATGCAACTAAATTATAGGCAGAATGTAATTATCCAAATAACAATTTAGCCAGTATTCTACACACTTCCCACTCTGTAAAGAAAAATGCCATGGGGTCTTTAATGTCTCAATACTGCCTTAGAAGGAAGAGTATCCTTACTATATTCACCATTAACTGCAAATGATTTTTTTTCCTTGAAGGTCTCCCATAATTAGCCCAGCCATGCTTATTTTATGAGTTCAAAGCCAGAGGTTGTATGTCTGATTGTAACAGGGTAGCCATTGACTGAGAGCACCTTCATGGCCAGGGTAGCTTTGCAGGCACCCTGTCTCATTTAGCCCCTTCTTGCAGGTCTTTTAATAACTGCACACAAGCTTTACTGTGGATAATAACACCCCCTGCCTGGGGCTGGTTTAATAAAAGCAGCAGTTCTTAACAATTCTCAGGGTCCCAAAATACAGTCCATCACCACACAACAGTCCATACTTCACTCTGCCGTTTTCTCTCACAGCTGCAGCTCTTTTTGTGTACCAGTCTGTTCTCACAGTCCACCTTCCCAGTTCTTCTAGGCCAAACTCCATTTGAGTTTCCCCACTGGAGCCTCCTGGGCTCCTCTCTGTCACAGCTCCTTTGGTCTTGGGGACTTTCACGCAGGAGGCCTTCATACTCTCTGCTAATTCTTTACAATTTCTTGAGCTCCTCCCCTTCATTGCATCCTTGTCCTGTTTTATATAGGGTAATCATCTTGATTTCTCCCAGGTGTGACTCATTCTGTAATCACAGTAGCTCCAGCCTGCCAGCCATTAAACTGTGAGCCACCCTGTTACACTGCCATACTGAGGTTATGCGATTTATGTACCTTAAATGTATGGTTTTATTGATGTGTTATACAACAGCCCTTAGAAGCTGTCTTTAATTAGGATTTCATTTCTAATTAGAAATAAATGTGATTATTTATGTGTATACTTGTTATGAGGCATTAAAATACATTTGAAGTACAGGAAATAACTTACACTGAAGGAAATGGTCCACAGTTTAAGTGGTATTTTGTTAGTCACACATGTTTTGGAGGTTCTTCCCTATTAACTGTATCTATGTTTCCCCTTAATTAATGTTGTGAGTACCAATTTTAGTGTCTGAGAACAAAAAATACGTAAAATGTAAAGATAACACTCAGGAAAGTAAGAAAACTCAGCTAAGAATTGTAAGAAAAGCTAGGAAGAATGATTTATGATTTATTTGTATTACCCCTTGCGTGTGAATCAGGATTAATACAAATACATCCAAATGTCAGAAGGGATCCTACTTATTTCGCCTTTCAGTTCCCCATATCATTATCATGTACAAATCTATTTATGAAATGTGACTTCAAAATTACTCATGGTATCAGCTCACCAACTCTGATTATGAAAGTGTCCTCTGATGCTTGAATAATAGGTATTCTATAATTTAAATAATCCCTCAAAATTCAATTTACACCATGTAAATTAACTTCTGGATATGTATATTGGGTAGATCATTAGAACGCCTTATGACATTGTACCAATGAAACAAAAAAAATATTTCAACAGCATTTTTAGTTGGATAGGTACCCATTTGCTGAGAAAAGAGTTGGAGGAATCTTTCATAACGTATATTTACATCTTATAATAGGACCTACTACAGTTAAATTTTATTTCTTTTTCTATTTCCCCCATACTATTTAGTGAAAGTAAAATTTTCAAAAAATGTCTTACAGTTTGTTTACATAGGGACATGCAGGAAAGTTAATCTAAATTAATAAAAGGTGTGAATTTGAGATTGATTAGTTAAACTACATAAATCCCATTTCAAACAGAACTAGATCGAAGAGCATTAACGAACAGTTAACATGCGTCAGCAGCGTCTACACCATGGATTGGTAATCTTTGGCACGCGTTCTGTCAGGGAAACCGACTAGCGGGCCGGGATGGTTTGTTTACCTGCAGCATCTGCAGGTTCGGCCGCTCACAGCTTCCACTGGCTGTGGTTCACCGTTGCAGGCCTACAGGGGCTGCGGGAAGCGGCAGCCAGCACATCCCTCGGCCCACGCTGATTCCCATGGCCCCCAGTGGCCTGGTACGGTGAACTGCAGCCAGTGGGAGCAGAGATCAGCCGAACCTGCGGACGCTGCAGGTAAACAAACCGTCCCGGCCCTCCAGCAGATTTCCCTGATGGGCCACGTGCCAAGGGTTGCTGATCCGTGGTCTACACAGACACTTAATACAAATAAGTATCTGACTGACCTAGCTACATCGCTCAGCACTGTGAAAAATTTTTAACTCTGTGCAATTTAGTTAGGTCAACCTATCTCACACTGTAGATGCAGCTACATCCAGGAGCGGCTCTAGCGATTTTGCCGCCCCAAGCATGGCAGCACGCCGCAGGGGGCGCTCTGCCAGTCGCCGGTCCCGCGGCTCCGGTGGACCTCCCAGCACCCGCTTGGCGTGCTGGGGCCTAGAGCCGCCCCTGGCTACATCGACTGAATAGTTCTTCCAACGACCTAGCTACAGCATCTCAGAGAGCTGGATTACCTACACTGATGGAAAAATCCCTTCCATCAATGTAGGAAGTGTCTACAATACAGTGACACAGCTGCAGCACCATAGCTATACCACTGTAGCTGCTGTGGTGTAGACATACTTTTAGTATGCAGCAGGCTAGTATGGGGTAGATTCGCACACCAGCTCGTTGAGAACTAAATGTTTGTGTAGACAAGCCCTCAGTCCCATTGAAAGTCAACAGGATTAGATGCTTTTGCAAATGGAGCTTACAGTATGCTTACATTACAACTGCTACAGCGCTGCAAACTGCGCCGCTGCAGCAGCATAGTGTAAATGCTTCCTACATTGATGGGAGGGGTTTTTCCATCAATTTACTTAATCCATCTTTCCAAGAGGCGGCAACTAGGTCCAGGGGAAAATTCTTCTGCCAACATAGCTGCATCTACTCCAGGAGTTAGATCGATCTAACTATGGCACTCAGTAATACAAATAATAAACAATAATAAATAAAACTTCAGGAATATGAGATGTAAACATCTAAAAGCTCAGCAGTGAAAATAAGGATGACATTGAAACAAACAAATCATATAAAGTGACCTTCTTACCTATGCAGCTGTAAATATTCTCTAGGTCTATTTAACAGGTGAAGGAATCGGTCAACAATCTTGTTTTTTCCCACGCCCTGAAATAATGTATATTAAAAACATTACAGACAAAGAAGAGTACTTTAATATCCAAGAATTGTCGAGAGAATAAGGTCAGAATTCCTTTACAATCTAGTAAAATCTCACACAAGATACAAAAGTTTTGATCACAATTACAGTACTATATTATTAGGTTTACACCAATGTTTAGTTTGAAAAAGAGAAGTGATATTCTTTGTAACTGCATATTTTGTCTGTCCTACTAGATTTATCTATCTATACAGTATGCTTACATTACAACTGCTACAGCGCTGCAACTGCGCCGCTGCAGCAGCATAGTGTAAACGCTTCCTACATTGACGGGAGGGGTTCTTCCATCAATTTAGTTAATCCATCTTTCCAAGAGGCGGCAACTATATAAAGTGATATATCTATATATAAAGTAATATAGCATGGAATATATATATATTGCACACTGTAGTGAGGCTGAGTGGCCTCCCTCTGACCAGGAGAGCGAGGGAGCATTAGATGCCCCGTGGAGGGTGGAGCCTAGATCGCCCCGCCTCCCTCGCCCGAAGTACCGGGGCATGGCCGGAAGTATAAGAGGCCGGCCCTGAAGCACAGTTGGGGGAGAGCCTGCAATTAAGGAGGACACTTGGCCTGATCTCCAGAGGCCCCTAGAGGAGCCTGCGCCTGGCTGTTCCCAATCCCCAGACCTGGACGACGACTGGCCCGGAGTACCCACTGCAGTTTACCTTGAAAAGCCGGAAGAGGTCTGGAGGCCACAGGTACCAAACCCTGGGGAGGCAGGAAGTAGCCTGGGGCAGCCACGGAGCAGCCGGCTGCAGAGCCCAGCATGGCTCAGTGGGCGTGTTGCGGCTGGATCCCCGCCAACATAGAGGCAGCCAATCCTGCCTGTCAGGGCCCTGGGCTGGGACACGGTGGAGTAGGGTGGGCCCTACTCCATGCCGGGTGGTGGACCCCATACCCGGTGCAAGGAGGCTCTACCCCAAGACAGGAGCTCCCTTGCCACTCACCTTTACAGACTATTTGTTTGCTGACTGCCTGGACTCCGACCGGGCCAAAGCCAGCCCCAAAAGACTGTTGTTTGCTGGCTGCCTGAGCTCCACTCAGGCTAAAGCCAACCCCTTAGAGGCTGTATGTTTGCTGTCTGCCTGAGCTCCACCCAGGCAAAAGCCAGCCCTGAGACTGTGTGTTTGCTGTCTGCTCCGAGGACCCAGCCAGCCCTGATAGACTGTACTTAAGGGATGACTACTTGAACTACCCCAGTTCAGGCTAAAGCCTGGTATTGACTATTTACCGCGCAGCCTTATTGGGGCTTTTGCCTGTCTTACAGACTCTGGTCCTGACCCCACTGGCCTAGCCTGAGTGGCCTCCCTCCGACCGGGAGAGGGAGCATTACACACACACACACATAATAGCTGTACAGAAATACGTGTGCAGCCGTTTTCATATTACCAGTTGTACATTCCCTCTTAGAAATATGATTATTAGTTTTGTAGTTCTTATTTCTACATGCTTTATTTCATATTCAGCGCAGCTGGTTTAATAACAGAGCAGACTAACATGTAGTACCCAAAGCAAAGGAGAAAGTGAGCAGCAAATACAGAATGCCAATATAATCTACAATCATACTTTATTTAATAGTGTCACCAGTATTTGGATGACTGAAATCTACATCTCCTTTTAACTAATTTCTAGTACTCTAGTCCCTTTAATTTCCCAGCATTTGACAGAAGTACAGTAGGGGTGCAGATGGTGGGCTTACACTAAATACAAATACAAAGTTGTAAACTTGGTAGTCAGGGGAAACATCTAGGAGCGATTGGCTGGCATTAGAACACTGCCTTTTGTTCAATGTCATGTACAATATTTTCTAACCCTGTTCTACTGAAATCAGTGGCTCCACAAACTGAAGTTATGGCTCATGCTGATCCATTGTTTCTCTTGGACTATCTGATAACAGTAGAGGCCAGTGATAACTTTCTCCATCTATCACTCAGAGAGTGAAACAATTCCTCTCTTACGCAGACCATAGCATAGTGGTTGCAAGACTGATAGATGGGAAAGATAGTAGAGTTGTCAGCCAGAGAAAAGAAACAAAGGAAAGAGATCAGGAGGAATGATAAGTTCACAATTTTGGAAAATATGGACATTGTGATGAAACATCTAAGACACTTCAAGAGACATCTGAAAATGTAAGACTGAGCAAAGAAGTAGAGGAGTAGATTTGAGAATCATTCACATAAATGTAGCAGTTGAAATCATGGAAGCATATAAGGTTGCCAAGAGAGAACAGAGGGGAAGAAAAAGCAAAGGAACCACAATGTATTCTTACAGTCTGTTGAGTATGAAACTGGTTGAAAGACCATACTCAAAGAGTAGTTATCAATGGTTTGCTGTCAAACTGGGAGGATATATATAATAGCATCCTGCAGGGATCAGTCCTGGGTCTGGCACTATTCAATATTTTCTGAATGACTTGGATAAAGGAGTGGAACAGGATTAGAATTCAAAAGGACCTTGACATATTGAAGAATTGTTCTGAAATCCATAAATTGAAATTCAATAAAGACAAATGCAAAGTACTTCACTTTGGAAGGAAAAATCAAATGCACAGCTACAAAATGAGGAATAAAGAGCTAAACTGCTGAAAAAGATGCAAGGATTATAGTAGATCACAAATTGAATATGAATCTACAATGTGATGCTGTTGTGAAAGAGATTAATATCTTCCTGGGGTATATTAATAGGAGTGTCCTATGTAAGACACTGGAGGTAAAAGGTCCTGCTCTATTTGGCACTGGTGAGGCCTCAGATGGAGTACTATGTCCAATCTTGGGCACCACACTTCAGGAAAGATGTGGACAACCTGAAAAGAGTCCAGAACAAAGCAACAAAAAAGATTAAAAAATCTTGACCTATGAGGAAAGGTTAAAAAAATGGGCATGTTTAGACTTGAGAAAAGACAACTGATATGTTAGGGGCTGTTATAAAGGGGACTGTGATCAACTGTTCTCCATGTCCACCGAAAATAGGACAAGAAGTAATGGCCTTAATCTGCAGCCAGGGAGATTTAGGTCCGATATTAGGAAAAACTAACTATAAGGGTAGTTAAGCTCTGGAATAGGTTTCCAAGGGAAGTTGTGGAATCCCCATCTTTGGGGAATTCCCCACAATTTTAAAAAGAGGTTAGACAATCATCTGTTAGGGATGGTCTAGGTTTACTTGGGGTTTCCTCAGAGCAAGGGGCTGGACTGGATGACTTTTCACAGTCCCTTCTACCTCTACATTTCTAGGATATCTCTATATTTCACGCTTTAGGTTATACTACATAAATAAGTTAAGTTTTTCATGATTTCTTGACATCAGAATCTCCCAATGGAGTCATAGCTTTATATACAGATGTGATGGTAAGATATGCTTTGTATTACTGGTATTTTTATTTTCAATAATTGCCAGTATCCTGTAATCACATGCTTGAAGAATTACAGGACTTTTTAAATTCTCTAGTATTTTGAACAAGACATAATATAGCGAAATCATAAGTTCTTCTACAAAGTCAAAGAACACACCTTTTATCAGGTAGAAATAAAACATAGCTGGAAACCTGTAATATCACATATAGAAATGGTTACACCTCCATACGCTGCTGTTACACCAGCTGTGAGATTTTTAAAACCATAAATGGGCTGATACACTGAAATGTACCACCTAGTTTCAGCACAGCTACACAGAGGCAGAACTGCATAATGCACTTTTTTAAAAGACCTTCAAAAACTATGGCAGATGGTTACAATCAGTATCATGTGCCAATCCCTAGTAAATTCCATGCCTAATTCTCTGCAGAACGGGACTCGAGCCAACTGTGGCAAAAACCAAGCTGCAGAGAGACAGATCAAAATACGAACTCAGTACAGAACATATCAAATATCAAACAAATTGGATACTCTACTAGAAGCAGAAAGATTTTTTTGGCTTTCATCTGCATTGAGAGAGAGAGAGCGTGGTTTGTCTGTGTGTTTGTAATGCTGTTTTAGGAACTCACACACACACAATTTAGATATTTCCCAACTACTAAATAATGTTGTAGTTTTTTCCCCTCATCTCTCTAATGGAATAGAGGACAACATGGCTGCCTTTTGTTTACTTCTTTCTAAGCTATCATTGCCAATGATGAGAATAAGAATATACCTAGCTTCCGAAAGAATGTTCAGATGCTAAATGGGTGCTGTAAAGCACCAAGGAATGGAGTGAGTAGTGCTAACACCACTACCGGTGAAATCCTGCCCCTTGAAGTCAATGGAAGTTTTGCCATTGACTCCAGTGGGGCCAGGACTTCACCTTAGACTTTTTCTTTTGTGTATGTTTCATCAAACTTTTGTTGTAGCTTTATTTTAAGTCAGTGAGAATGATGTATTTTAAAAATATGCATATAATATTTAGAAACAGGCATTCCTCACCAGATCGTAACTATTATTAAAAAGTTAAGGTTGGTCAACTTTTAAACTTAGCTGCTTGAAGGAGTACAGTATGTGCCTGCACAGATACTGTGGTGTACCACACAAAATCCTTGACTGGCAAAAATGGTTAGGGAATCAGAGTCAAAGCTCTTTCATTCTATTCCTGGCTCTCCCACAGAGTCGCACTGTGACAAGTCACCACCTCTGTCTGCCTCAGATTTTCTTATCTATAAAATGGGAATACCTCACCAGAGTCCTTCAGTGATTAAAACAGTGTTTGTAAATCAACGCTTTGGATGTAAGTGTAAACTATTGTTATTACTAAGAACAATATTCCAGCAAGAGGGAATGATTTAATTAAACACTTGGGACAGATCCAGGCCCATGATAAGGCTTTTGTGCCATCAAGAGACCATTAATGCCAGCTTAACTGACTTCCTGAGGAAATCCTAACTGACAAAGAGCCAGCATAGCTAGCTCTACACAATCCTAACCTGGCCTCCATGGTATAAAGCAGGGGTTCTCAAACTTTTGTACTGGTGACCCCTTTCACATAGCAAGCCTGTGTATGCGACCCCCCCCCCTTAGAAATTAAAAACACTTTTTTACATATTTGACACCATTATAAATGCTAAAGGCAAAGTGGGGTTTGGGGTGGAGGATGCCAGCTCGCAACGCCCCATGTAATAATCTCGTGACCCCCCCCCCCGAGGGGTCCCGACCCCCAGTTTGAGAACCCCTGGTATAAAGAACGTGTTGGAGACATGGGCAGGGAAAAGAAATGCTGCTGCATGTTGGAACAGCCTCTTAGGAGAAGTTACCAGTGGACCCAAGTTAGAACAACCCTGAAACAAGGCTGTGGTAGCTGTGGAGATCAAGAAGCATAAGGATGGCATACAGCTACCCTCCTTGAGTCTTGTACTAAAGAGTCAAGAATTACGCTCGCTCTCTTAGGGTCCATACTTACCCACCGGGTCGACGCGGAGAGTTCGACTTCTCGGAGTTCGAACTATCGCGTCTACGCGATAGTTCGAACTGCGAACGCGCTCCCGTCGACTCCGGAACTCCACCACCGCGAATGGCGGTGGCGGAGTCGACGGGGGAGCTGCGGAGTTCGATCCCGCGGCATCTGGACAGGTAGGAAATTCGAACTAAGGTAGTTCGACTTCAGCTACGCTATTCGTGTAGCTGAAGTCGCGTACCTTAGTTCGACCCCCCGCCCCGTAGTGTAGACCAGGCCTTATATACACACTGATATCTAGAATAATGAGCAATTTAACTACACACTTCATATAAAAATGCTGAAAATATTGGGTTGTTCTATGGTCAGACTGAGGTAACAAATAATTTCTCCCATCTCATGTAATTTGCCCCCAGGGAACAGCCAGATTTAACATCACCACCCACAAGGAACATGACTAATCATCTTATCAGAAGCACTAGAAGAATAAATTAGTTCTTCTTTTCAGATACATCTGCATAGCACTTGTGTATGAAATATTTCCGCTATATAAGCTTAAAAATATGCATTAATCAAAAATACAGAAATATGCAAATCAGGATGAATAAATAGCAGTTGTATTGAAGTTTTGACTAAGCCAAATAAAAATATCTGAGAAAAGCAAGCATTAGTACATTACTTCTGTCCTGAGAGGAATATAGCACACCTGAACTATATAGCACATCTTTATGTTAATGGAAAGGCCTTCTTTGAGGTGGTACATTCTTCCTTTGCAAAGGAAGCTGCCCACCTTCACAGGCAATAGATTGAAGGAAAAAAAAAAAAGTCCTCTACATTGCTCCATGTAGCAGAGCGCAGCTGGCCCTCCTGGCTCCTGCCTCTGACTAGGCTCAGATAAAGTCACTCAGAGACCCTCTGGTTCTGAAACTACAGGTGCTTTTATTTACGAGTCTGTGTTCCCACCACCTTCTCACCATACAGTGTACACAGCTCTGGGTTCCTTGTGCCTGAACCCAGGAGGGAATGGCTTTTTCCCTGCCTGCTCTCCCTTGCTCTCTCTCCTCCATCCCACCACCCAGGCTTCCTTCTTCCCAGCCTCTTATATAGCCCTGGGCTAATTGGGCTGGCAGCTGGCTCTCACTCCCCAGTTAGGGCAGGTTCTTTCCAGCCAGCTCCACTTTATTCACTTAAATGGGGCTGGCATAGCCGGTGGGCTGATTCTGCAGTCTTTCTGCTCAGCACCCTGTCACATGCCACAAAACAGGTAAACAATATACATTTGCTATTCTGAGCTTTGTTCAGTGTTACATACTATTATGGTACTCCTGGTTTCTCCACAAGCGTTTATGTAATTAGATTGGAAGAAGAATATTATCTTTGAAGGAAATGTGGTCAAGTTTTCTATAGAACATGGCCTTTGAAATACCTTAAAGAAAGAGTCAATCACTTGTTTTATTAATTTATTAATCAGCTAAAGTAAGGCCTCGCATAAGGCTGGATGCCAATACTAGCTCCATAGGGAAGACAAATTATTGTATTTTTCTACAGGCAGTTACATTTTTAAAACCATTAATAAATTTTTGAACTACCTACTTACTCCTGGCTTACTTTATAATTCTCACTAAGTGCAAGAGAAATAGAAATTGCTACCAAGTGAGCTTGTGATGGTCTTCGTTTAAATTATTAACAATGATATTTAGCACTTTTAGAGTATGCTACATCTTTAAAACACGTTGCACCTTTTACCCTCCTCCTCTTTTGTCTATAAGTTGTTTATTTAGATTGCAGGGACCTATCTTATAGATATGCAAAATGCCTAACATTTCTGAGGAGAAAATAATAATAGTAGACCCAGTGTACAAATGCTAACTAGCAAATCCTAAAGTCCACATGTAAATTGAGGAAATTCAAAATGTTGAAATTTCTAGCTGTATTTAGAAATCATGTAAACTACGTTTAGCATTTCTGAGCCTCCTGCTGGTCATCACCATCCTGCTGCTTGTTGAAAAGTGAACATTAGCATTATGAAAGTCCAGTATAAAATGTACCAAGCCATTTTCCATCCTGCTTTAATAATAACTGTTTAAAGGAGAAGGTATGCTTTTAAACATTACATTTTTATTTTAAAAATCGCTTTTTATGCTAGTTAAATGAGCACACAACCAGGATAGAAATTGGCTTATGATTTCTATTGGTGATAAAAGTGTTGTCAATTTTCAGCAACAGGTGGGAAGCCACCACAGGCTCAGAAACAACAACTTTGATTTGCCAATGTTCAGCAATGAAAACTACAATGGAGTGGGAAAATGGAAGGCCTGGAGGGAGCAGGGAGCACGTGTGTCCGGCGGTCATGAACAAGGAATAGCACTGGTGAGCAGGGCTGGTGTGGAATGTTTTCCAGTGCATCTCTGAGTCCCACTCCTCAAGTCACATACAGCAGCTTAACTGCAATAACTCATGCTGTGGTTTTCTGTCCTCTTTATGGGCAGATTAATGAAGAGGATACCCATAATTTTGGGAATACCCACACAACCACTCCATTTCCTTCTGGCCATGCCCCTTTTCTCCATTATGCTACCTGCTGTGCAGCACAGTGGTACAGACTGCATTACAGACAGTCTATGCAGGCAGAGAACTGCGTAAGTGCACTGTACATCACGCTCAGTGTGTTTAATCAAGCAAAGTGGTATAAATTTACTTTAGAGTACATGAGAGTCTGGCCATCTACTCTGAAACTTCAGTTATGTGAACCAGTGAATAATCTGAACAAGACTATAGGACAGATAAGATCATGACTACTCTGCCTTTGCAATGAAGTGGTAAAGAATGTTTTGTGGATTCCGAGGGTCACACTGCCCTCAAGCCATGGCAGAACCACTGTTGTTAATGCGAGTTGCACCTAACCTGACACAAGAAGATTATCATACAACCATTCTGTTTTAGTTAGTTGTAGATGTCCTGATAGAGGTGAATTTGAATGAGGAAAATAGTGTCCTTGTGGACCAAAACAGATATAGTTTGTTATGAAGCATTTCTGTATATTAATTGAGCCTTCAAAGAAGGCCTCTTAGAAATCAACAGACACTAAGGTTATGTCTACGCTGCACTTTTGTCGATTGCGGTGTGAAAAAAAAACAAACCACACACCCGACCAGCAAAAGTTTTACTGACGAACAGCACAGGTGTGGTCAGCACTTTGTCGGTGGGAGATGCTGACAAAGTTACCACCACTCATTTTGGGTGAGGGGGTTCATTTTGCTGGCAGGAGAGCTCTCTCCTACCAACAAAGAGCGACTACATGAGAGACCTTACAGCAGCGCCGCTGTACGCAGCACAGCTGTGTCGCTGTAAGATAATCAGTGTAGATATAGCCTAAGCAATGTCTTCAATTAATTGTCTGAATAGCTTGTACTGTGTGTGTGTGTCAAAAGGTGAGTATCAAATAGAGTAGTTCAGTCCTCCAACACCAGACTGAATGTGTTAGTACTTTAGGATTATGAAATAACGGAGAGCCGAAGCCTTGTGACGTCTTCCCTAGTGTGCGCGTTCTCTCTCCAAAAGAAAAGAAAACACTTGAAACGCTGCATGTTTTGTTTGGTCGCTTCAGGACTGTTCATATTTGCTTAGACTCCACAGTAAGGGCAATGAAATGAAAGAAATTGACATCTCCCTTGATATGGCTTCTAAAATCCAGCAGTTCTGCCAATTTCCTTCCCTGCAAAACTGTTCAGTAAATTTTATGCATACAAGCAAACTGAGACATTTGGCAAAATGGTTAGGGGTGTGTGCATGAGTGTATGTATAGACACATGTGCACACATGCACGCACGCATGCACACCATACACATATATTTTTCATTGACATAATTTCTCTCCCTTCTGCCAATTGGAAATTAGTAAAGACACTAAAGGTCTGGACAGGACCAGATTAAGATTCCGGGATCAGTTGTCTAACCTGCAGGTATAGTCTGTCAAGACCCTTCAGAAAACAACTGGGTTGGCGAAGACTGAACGGCCAGCTGCTCCCGGATGGAACGCCGAAATGGCCACCAGGTGGACCTTGAGAGATGATACCGAGAGGCCCTGCTGTTTCAAATGTAGTAGGTAATCTAAGATAAGAGGTATACGTGCCTGCATTGGGAGAGTGTGAACTTGAGAACACCAGATTGAGGATCTTTTCCACTTGGCTAGTTAGGTGGCCCAGGTGGGGGGTTTCCTACTGCCAAGTAGGACCTCCCTAATGGCCTCAGAGCACAATAGCTCCGTTGAGTTTAACCACAAAGCTTCCAAGTGGTGAGTTGAAGAGACTAAGGCTGGGATGATTGAGGTGGTCATGGCCTTGGGAATCAGGTCCGGAAGCAAAGGCAACGGGATTGGGGTGTCCACTGATAGCTCCAGGAGCGTGATATGCCCGTACTGGCAGAATGACCACAGCCCTTTCCCTGTGGATCTTGAGCAGAACCTTGTTGACAAGTGGAAATGGTGGGAATGTGTACAACAGGTGGTCTGCTCAAGGCAGGAGGAACCCGCCTGTGAGGGAGCCCAGACTGTGATTTTGGAAGGAACAGATCTGGAGGCAATTTCTGTTGCTCTTTGTGGCAAACAGGTCGATTTGGGGATCTCCCCACCTTTGGAAAATGTTGTTCACCACGTCCAGGTGAATAGACCACTTTTGATTATGAAAGGATCTGCTAAGATAGTCCGCCAACTCGTTCTGAGAACCTGGGAGGTAGGATGCTATGAACTGAGCGGGCTATAGGGAAATCCCACAGCTTGAGGGCTTACTGACACAGGGGAGAGGAACGAGTTCCACCCTGCTTGTTCATATAAAACATCGCAGTTGTGTTGTCTATCACCACCTCTGCTCATTTCCCTTGCAAGTGTGCCTGGAAAGTCTGGCATACCAGGTGGACCGCTCTCAGCTTCTTGAAGTTGATGTGGAGTGGAGAGCTCATCTTGCAACGAGAGACCTTGGGTCTGAAGGTCTCTGGGTGAGCACCCCAACGCTGAAGCTTCTGTCACCAGGGGCAGGGAGTGCTGGGGCTTGGTGAAGGGCACTCCTGCACATACCTTCTGTGGGTTGAGCCACCAGTGGAAAGATTCAAGAACTGACCCCGGGAGGGTGACCATCTTGTCCAGCCTGTCATGCCCTGGCCAATAGGCTGATGCCAGCCAGACCTGGAAAGGTCTGAGCCTCAACCTTGCATGCTGTACCACATACATACACACTGCCAGGTGACCAAGGAGCTTCAAGAAATTCCTCGCTGTGGTGGTGGCTTTTGGTGATGAATATAGGGGAAGAGAGAGGAAATCCAAAGGTCCAAGAACATAAAAAAAAAAAAGACTTCGCTGATCAAGTTGTACACCTTCCTTTGCAGATAACGGGAGGATACAGCTCATGCATGTACACTAACATTATTGATCAGATTCTGTCCTAAGATGCATACCAACCCACTGAAGTCTTTGGGAGATGTGCACGGGTATCTAAAGGAAAATCATTGTGCACGTGCAAAGACAAACAGATCAAAACTGTTAGTTACTGTGATAGCCAGAGGGTAAGGGTCTCCCTGGTATCTAGCAGTGAGTCTTAGCTGGCCTGACCAGCTTAGTGTACCACAACTCACTATTGTTATAATCTGTATCTAAAAGGTGTTATGTAAGGTATCATATGAGAAATGGCAACATGCCGGCCATTAATATTATTGCATGGTGTATGTACGGGTGTATAGCGATGTGGGACTGTAAATGGGTTGACTCACCCCTGCGGCGCCTCCTGCTGATGACTCTGGGGAATTAGCTCTTTCCAGCCCGGGAACGCCCTCTGCAGGCCGGTGATCCACCTGTTTGCTACTGGCCCCGTGTCCCTCCCAGGACCCGAGTGCCCCTTTGACTGGATCTCCCCCTCCCAGGGGAACCCCCACCCCACTAGCCCCACTTCGCCTCAGTGTTGGCTACTGCCCAGTCTCTGTCTAGCCCCCGTTCGCTGGGGCAGACTGCAGTATCCACCACTCATCATCGGCAAAGGGGGTTTGGACCTGCTGCCTTGGCCCCCCCCCCCGTGGGTTGCCCTCTGCAACCCCAGTACCCTTGTTGCCCTATGCTAGGCCGCAGCCTGGGGTTTTCTAGGCTGGAGCTTCTCCAGCTCCTCAGCCTTTCCCCAGCCCTGCTTCACCCTAGGTACCTTGCCTAATTCCCTGCAGCCAGGCCCTTCTCCCTCTATAGGCAGAGGGAGAGTGACTGGGCTCCTGGCTCACAGCCTTTTACAAGGGCCAGCTGTGGCCTGATTGGGGTGTGGCCCAGCTGCAGCCACTTCCCCCAATCAGCCCAGCTTGAGAGCAGCAGCTCTCAAGCCCTGCCAAGCCGCTTTTAAATCCCTTCCACCCAGGAGCAGGGGTCCACCCTGCTACAGGGACTCACACCTGCAGCGCCTCCTGCTGGTCATCTCTGGGAATTAGCTCGTCCAGCCTCCGGAGTGCCCTCTGCAAGCCGGTGTCTCTCCTGGACCCAGTGCCCCGTTATCTGGGGTGCTGCCCCTTGGCAGTAACCCCTTTGTCTCAGTGTCTCCCCTCCCCGGGGAGCCCCCACCCACTATCCCCACCTTGCCTCAGTATAAGGCTACTGCCAGTTACTGTCTAGTCCCTTCACCCTGCGGCAGACTGCAGTATCAGCCTACTCATCACTGGCAAGGTTGGGTTTGGACCTGCTGCCTTTGCCTGGGCTGCCCTCTGCAATCCCCAGTACCCATTGGCCTTCTGCTAGGCTGCAGCCTTGGGCTTTCCAGGCTGGAGCCTCCCTAGCTCCTCTGCCTTTCCCCAGCCCTGCTCCACTCAGGTACTCTGCTCAGGTCCCTGCAGCCAGGTCTGTCTCCTTCTACAGCTAGAGAGAGACTGTTGAGCTTTTGGCTCCAAGCCTCTTATACAGGGCCAGCTGAGGCCTGATTGGGGCGTGGCCCAGCTGCGGCTGCTTCCCCAATCAGCCTATTAAGCTGCTTTCCCTGCCACAGCCCTCTCCCAGGGCTGTTTTAAGCCCTTCAGGGCAGGAGCGGGGTAACCACCCCGCTACAGGGTGATATATGAAAAATTATAAATATGCACTGGAAATATGTTCGTAAAATGTGTTTGGCAAGCTGGGCTTAAGTCACCCAGTCCTAGATAAAGGAATGTGATTCCACCTCCTTGAAGGTATCTCCAGTGTAAATTAACCAAGAAAAGATAATGAAATTACACTTACATGCAAGGTAGACAAAGCCATCAGTGGGGGAATGGCCACTAGTTTGTCACTCTGGTGAGAAAATTACTTTGAACAAAAGCCTCCAGTTTATTAAGTAAGGTTTTAGTCTTAGAAGCATATTTTACTTTTGTTTGTAACTATTTCTATCCCAATTACTTCTACTTGGTGTCTCTTAAATATCTGTTCTTTATTAATAAACTCACTCTTGTTCTGTTACACAACCAATCATCTCAGTGTAGTGTTTTAAACTGAAGAGATTAAGTACAGCTGGTGCTGTGTACTGTCTCTTTAAAGGAACAGCAAGCTTGATACGTTTTAGTGTGTGTTCCACTAAGCGGGACTGGACTCAACAGGGGAGCTGGAAGGGCTGTTGGTGTCACCCTGCATGGAGTAAGTAACCAGGCTGCGGAAAGCCATGCTGGAGCTATTGTGCTTGGGAGAACGCTGCTGGTATCAGGGATGTGAGCCAAAACTGCACAGCACAGAGGCACCCAGGGTTACAGCGTAGGTGGTGACACAACCCCTTACTGGTCTAGGATGAACCCCTAAGCATCACATTTATTCGCTGTAAGGTTTGTCTCTCTCGCTCTCTCTTTCTCACTTGCTCACATACACACACAAAACCTTCAACTAATTGAACACACAACATTTTGTGTCCTCCCCTCCCCCAAACACACAAATCACCACTGATCCTATATTATAGGAAGTGAAAGACAAATATGTGATATAGTACTAAAGAAATGCTAGTAGAGTTAATCTTTCAGTCCCTATCAAATAGATAACACAAAACAGTGACATCAGACTTAGTTTCTAATGATAGATTAAACTTTTAACTTAAGATAAATGAACAGAAAAGGATAGATTTTTTTTTTAATTACAACGTTTGCAAGCAAACACAGGATGAAAACGTTGGCACCTTGAATGGGAAAGTAATAGTGTACATGGCATGAAAGAAGGCTTATCTTAATGTGGCTGCTTTTAAAAATATTTAAAATATGTCAACTGGATTAATTCCTAATATCTAGCCTCTTGTTACTTAAACTTCTGTGGTGGCAGTGATTACAAGCGGTGTTTTATGAACACACACACACAAAAAAACACATCCTGAATTCTGAGCAGGATTAACCAGACAAAAAGAAAGAGTCTCTTTATCAACTCTTAAGAGCACATGAAGTGACTGAATCTGATATACAATCAGTTTTCTATGTTGCTGCACAGAAGTAATTTAAGGTTCCTTTCAAGTAAGGCTATATATATACACAAAACTAGTATTTCTGTCTTTTTAGATTTAGATTTCTCTGTAGTTATTTACTTATTCTAAAACTAGATTCCAATAACATTCTCAGATGTAGGCACATGAAACTGAAGATTTATCAATGGCACGACAGATGCAGCTTCAATGAAGCAAAAGAGAGTTTCACTTGCTTATACCAATGGTGAATTTGGTCCACATATTGTAAAGAGATATGTTTTAACCTACCTGGTTGCCAACTAGAAGAAGGTGTTCTCCCAGCAAAAAGTCTTTTAGCATATCCTCCATCACCATCATATGCTAGAGACAAAGAAAACAAGAATTTTAAATACTGTGCTTATACACACAAAATAAATCCAAGGTTATTACTTAAAGTATTTTTCACAACCCTTATCTATTTATCTATATCTATTTATTTGGTATTCTAAAGAAATAGAATTGTCTCAATCAGAGCAGAGGGAATCTATTCAGTAACTGAAACAGTTTTTAACTCCATTGATATACTATCCTGCACTCTGACTGGCGTTAGGTGTCTGATTTCTATATTTCTCAATAACTGTTCAGAATGAATTTCCTTTTAGTCTGGTGGGCTAATATTTGTCAGCCACAGTGCAAGGACTGATATAATGACTGTATGTATGTAGACTGCATCATGGAATGGGCCACCCAAATACCCTGAGAGAACTTGCTTCAATATAGAAATAAAACCCTGGCTACCCGCACACCCCTAGTTGTCACATACCACTCCACACTGGAATCCATACAGGGTATCATTAAACAAGTAAAACCCGCAGTCTATGTGGACCGCATCCTGAAAGAAATCTTTCCTGAACCCCCTCTTCTGGCCTTCAAACACACCTTCAAACCTCTCCAAACTCATCATCAGAAGCAAGCTCCCCATAGACCAGGACACACCAACTCAAAGCACACCAGACTTTACCAGAACAGATGCAAAACCTGCAGACATATCTCCACCAACAATACACCTTTCAAGATCCAAGAATCCGGCACAGCCTATCACAATATGTGGTGTGCCTCATCCAGTGCACTAAATGCCCCAATAACAGCTGTGTGGGTGAAACCAGAGAATTACTATATTCTTGAATGAACTCACACAGGAAAATGATAGAAGACTAAAACACCCTATCATGTGTGGTGAACACTTTTCACAAATTTCAGAGTGGTAGCCGTGTTAGTCTGTATCAGCAAAAACAATAAGGAGTCCTTGTGGCATCTTAGAGACTAACAAATTTATCTGGGCATAAGCTTTCATGGGCTAAAACCCACTTCATCAGATGCATGGAGTGGAAAATACAGTAGCAGGCATATATACGCAGTACATGAAAAGATGGGAGTTGCCTTACCAAGTGGGGGGCCAGTGCTAACAAGACAATTCAATTAACAGTAAAATACCAAGGGAGGAAAAATCACTTTTGTAGTGGTAATGAGGGTGGCCCATTTCAAACAGTTGACAAGAAGGTGTGAGTAACAGGAGGGGGAAATTAGTTTTTGTAAGGACCCATCCGCTGCCAGTCTTTTATTCAGGCCTAATTTGATGGTGTCCAGTTTGCAAATTAATTCCAGTTCTGCAGTTTCTCATTGGAGTTTGTTTTTGAAGGTTTTTTGTTCAAGAATTGCTACTTTAAGTCTGTTATTGAGTAACCAGGGAGATTGAAGTGTTCTCCTACTGGTTTTTGAATGTTATAATTCCTGATATCAGATTTGTGTCCATTTATTCTTTTGCGAAGAGATTGTCCAGTTTGCCCATGTACATGGCAGAGGGGCATTGCTGGCACATGATGGCATATATCACATTGGTAGATGTGCAGGTGAACGAGCCCCTGATGGTGTAGCTGATGTGGTTAAATCCTACGATGGTGTCCCTTGAATATATATGAGACAGAGTTGGCACCGGGGTTTGTTGCAGGGTTTGGTTCCTGGGTGTGTTTTTGTTGTGTGGTGTGTAGTTGCTGGTGAATATTTGCTTCAGATTGGGGGGCTGTCTCCCAAGGTCTGTGAGAGTGAGAGATCGTCCTTCAGGATAGGTTGTAGATCCTTTATGATTCACTGGAAAGATTTTAATTGGCGGCTGTAGGTGACAGCTAGTGGCGTTCTGTTACTTTCTTTGTTGGGCCTGTCTTGTAGTAGGTGACTTCTGGGTACCCTTCTGGCTTTGTCAATCTGTTTCTTCACTTCACCAGATGGATATTGTAGTTTTAAGAATGCTTGATAGAGATTGTGTAGGTGTGTCTGTCTGAGGGATTGGAGAAATTGAATTGTATCTTAGAGCTTGGCTGTAGACAATAGATCATGTGATGTGGTCTGGATGAAAGCTGGAGGCATGTAGGTAAGTATAGTGGTCAGTAGGTTTCCAGTATAGGGTGGTATTTATGTGACCATCGCTTATTAGCACTGTAGTGTCTAGGAAGTGGATCTCTTGTGTGGACTGGTCCAAGCTGAGGTTGATGGTGGGGTGGAAATTGTTGAAATCCTGGTGGAATTCCTCAAGGGCCTCCTTCCCATGGGTCCAGATGTTGAAGATGTCATCAGTGTAGCGCAAGTAGAGTAGGGGATAAGAGCTGAGGAAGCGTTGTTCTAAGTCAGCCATAAAAATGTTGGCATACTGTGGGGACATGCAGGTACCCATAGCAGTCCCGCTGACTTGAAGGTATAAATTGCATTGTATGTATGAAGTCGAAGGTATGTATTTAAATTATTATTATTAGAAAAAATTTAACATTTAGCAGTTTGGTTTTTATCATCTTTCATTTAATATGTAAATACTTTACATTTTCAAATAAATAATTTGAGAGTGCTTCCTGTTGACCTGGTATTAACTATGTTGTGGGGATGAGGGCTTATTTGCTATACACCTCAAAATGTCTTCAGCTCAAAATATTACCACATAAAACAGGATGCACACTCAAGTTATTACAGTAATAATATTGCAATAGATTACAGCAAACTACAATAATCAAGAACTAATAGGAACATTTTTTGTATGATGTGAAGAAAAGTCCCAATGGTCAAATTTGTCTCTGGTACACATCCGCTGAAGTCAAGAGACGAATTTGATCCAATATGTTTATAATTACGACATTTATATCACTTGAAGGTGAGACATTGATCTCTAATACTAGTTAACTCTGACTTCATCTCAAATACAAGTTTCTATTGCAATTAGTTTATTTTCAAGAAAAAAGAAATAAAATCCATCCCAAATCAAAAGTGTGTGACCATATTGCATTTCTCACAATCTCGGAATTAGACTGACTAATCAAAGTCACTGTTAAAATACTTGTGATATATTTAATACTAACTAAATGTTATAAAACATTCTAACATGTACAATTAGTAATGTACTTGAAAAAAAAATCAACCTAAACTCCCTCCAAACGAATAGATTTGTTGCAAATAAAAATAATGCAAGCATCTAAGGACCTTGATAACATGAAAAATGCAGGCTGTTTTACTAGCATCAAAATCTTGTGTATCCTCTGTATCTAGTGAAAATAGGTCATCTGTAAATAGGTCAGACAGGGTACTTAGAAAAAGGAATGACTGTCTTTACATAAATGTAACATAATACTATTTTTTGTTTCAGCATCATCATCTCATCACTGGTATTTGCTTCTTGAAATCAGTAACTCCTGCATTATTACTGAGTATATGGAAATATTCAATTTATAACACTGCAAAAGCTGTTTTGATTTTCCAAATCACTCTAGACCAGAACAAAAGGCAATATTTTAATGATGCTTATAATCAAAGCTTAATATTGCAAAATCCTAACTACCTAGGTCAAGAGACTATCAAATGCACCATAATTTTTGAGGAGTAGGGGAGAAGGCTTCAAGGCAAATTACTTTATTTTCTTGCATACATAGACACTGTAAATTTACAGCTGACCAGATTAGTTTTAGTCTAGATTTAACATCATGTATTCCAGAAAGCCACGTCCATTACACTTTCTGAGTTAATTGCTAAAAACATGGGAATACTTCCTCACATTTCATCATGTAAATAAACAAATCCTAAATTGTATAAGGAACTGTGCTCAAGTTGTTTCCCTCAAACAACTATTTTTGCACAATAAATGCAAGTACCGGTACTCATTAGAAATTGTCTAATTTTCCTAGCAACAGGGTCCAAGCTAGTATTGTAGTAAGATATACAGAGAAAATTTACAATCATGTCATGTTCATATAAGAGATTTGCAAATAGAAATGTCAAAATTCCACTAGATTTGGCAATACATATTCAATGCCCCGCAATAGCTAGGCTAATTAGAGCATTTAGCACATATCTAAAAATCATTGTTCTTCTTTTGAGTCTCTCAGTATGCAGCCCAGTTTAGATAACTGGCTCCCGCTTTGGTACTACATCTTCAGTTGCAGCATGCTGTGATTTCACAGCAATGCTGAAACCCCACTGGAACATGAAATGTTTTGGGGGCGAGTGTGCATAACTAAATGCTGGGTTTTTAACGACACCACACAATAATGCAATATATCTCTTTATTACCCATAGGCCGGTTTCATTCTCCAGCAGATTTTTATGGTTGTGAAATCATCATTAGAGAACTTTACTGTGTCACACTGGGGTGGGAGCTGGCAATGCAGGACTAAAGAAGAAAACTAATTTTTAGCTGGCACTATGCTACTTTCTGACAGTTTTTTAGGAAGACTCAAACACACAATGCTATTGTTGACAGATATGGGGCAATTTCCTTTAGCCAACATGTTTTAACAATAATGTGACACCTAAACAAAGCAAGTAAATATTCTAACATAGGTCAGGTTCAGATTTTTGCAGTGCTTTCAATTTGTAATCACTGTCTCCTTAAACAAGAAGATGGAAAGAGTAGCACACAAACAAGGGCATTATTCTAGGGTTTAGGATTTCATCTGTGAGAGTCCCAAAGTTAAAGTACTCTACTGAAATGACAGCACAGAACAAAACCTCAAAAATCGAATTTTACTAGGGAAAATTAAGAAGATTCTCACAAATTCACATTGCCAGCAGGGCCCACGCAGTGGAGGCTGCACTCTCTGCTCTGTGGAGGACCAGCAAATGAGGGGGGAAAGAAGAGGATATGAAGAAATGAAGGAAAGGAAACTCCCTAAGGAAGAGGCCCTGCCAAGGCTCTAAAACAGGGGTCAGCAACCTCTGGCACGTGGCTCGCCAGGGTAAGCACCCTGGCGGGCCGGGCCAGTTTGTTTACCTACTGCGTCGGCAGGTTCGGCCGACTGCGGCTCCCACTGGCTGCAGTTTGCCGTCCCAGGCCAGAGGCGGTGGCGGGAAGTGGCATGGGCGAGGGATGTACTGGCCGCGGCTTCCCGCTGCCCCCATTGGCCTGGGACAGCAAACTGCGGCCAGTGGGAGCCACAATTGGCCGAACCTGCCGACGTGGCAGGTAAACAAACTGGCCCGGCCTGCCAGGGTGCTTACCCTGGCGAGCCGCGTGCCAGAGGTTGCCGACCCCTGCTCTAAAATCTAGCACTAACAGGCAAACACTTCACAGGAGCTGACTGTGCTGCCTTTGGAAGGCAAAGCATTCTTGAGATTCACTCAGTGGGCAGGTCCTATGGCTAAGCATGCCCTGAACTGACAGCTGACACTTCAGTGCTGTGGTGACCAGAAACCTACCCTCTCTAGTGAAGAGCAGTGCACCTGCCTTTGCTAGAGAAAAACACTTCCCCTTTCATAGCATGTTCACAGACCCACTTCTTTGCTTTTTGTTATTTTTTTAATTCTCTTTCCCTTCATATACATTTTGGAATGTCTCTGGGTCAGCTGAACAGTGTGAGATGGTGAAGTAATATCTCTATTAACACCAAACAGCATGATAATTCTGAGTACAGAGCAGAGATTTTAACCATTAGTAGCCATATTAGAGTTTTGCATATATACAGCATCGTTCTCGAGCAATTCTTACACTCTGATTAGCTAAAAATGTCTGTCAGCCAATTAGAATCCTGGGATTTGCACATAATATAGTTATTAAGAACACTGTACAGTGATTATGCGAATTAGACACTCAGAACCAATGAGAGTGCATAGACTACATAACTGGAAGAAAACTGTATGCTGCAGCGACTTTTGTTGTATTTCTGCACTCTAGAGAGTCCATTTTAGAATAATAACTGGATATTATTTAAACAGGAGTGCATCAGTCTATGATTCAGCTCAGTATGCTGTTAATAAGCATATTGTATTAAAAAAGTGTTACAAATAAAATTACTATGAACAGTGACAGGTTTTCAAAAATTCAATTGTTTTGTATTTTAAAAATGTATACAAGTACACCTCTACCCCGTGATAATGCCACCCGATATAACACGAATTCAGATATAACACGGTAAAGCAGCACTCCAGGGGGGCGGGACTGTGCACTCTGGCGGATCAAATCAATTTCAATATAACGCAGTTTCACCTATAACGCAGTAAGATTTTTTTGGCTCCCGAGGACAGCGTTATATCAAGGTAGAGGTGTAATTCCTAATCCAAATTGTGTACTGCAAGCTGCAAAACTTCAAGTTATAAACTTCTAAAAATAGGATCTTAAAAAGGAACTGTTTACTTATAACAATAGTGACTTAGGCAAGCTGCAATAATAAAACCTCTCAAAACAGTATTTTATTGATTCACCATAAACAAAATCCAGGTTCAATAGTTGTTCTTTACTTTTTATGAATGTTTTACAAGATTTTTATAATCTCTTCATAAAGGGATGGTTAAGAAGCTTGATCTCTAGTCATCTGAAATGAGCACCAAACTTACCAATAAGATTAAATTTTTTCAAGGATCACTATTGCAGCCTGATGCAACCACTCCACAAACATGCTCTTTAAAAAATCTTTACTACAATGTTTAACAAACTCTATTGCATCTGTAGAGTCAGAGAAGTGCACTTACCTGGGTGTTCTCATAAAACAGAACATCAGGCACTTTCATTTTCTCATTGGGGTTATAAATAGGCATGGTGGCAGATCCAATCCTCAGAAACCCATTATGTATTTCACCTATACATTTTATGAAAAACAAGGAATTACTTATAACACTGATTTGCTGATGTGTGGTCAAGAATACTGGTAATGAGATAATAGATACATTTGTTGCAATGTATGGGTACAGCAAAGCTTCCAGCTTTCAGAAGAAAGAGGACAGAAAAGGAATAGCATAAAGCTCTAAGGCTTAAAATGAGTTCCGTTACAATGTGTGACAAATTGGTGATGTTAGGGGGACAAGTATCAGAAAGAACATTGTAAATTGTGACAGCTGCTTTGGCTGAAGCCTTAACTTGGTACTCCCTTCCTCTAATCATTGAGTGCCTTTAAAACGGTCTGACTGTATTCAGCTCTTAGAGAAACAGCATGCCAGTCATTTCCTTTAAACTTTAGGCAAGATAAAGTCACTGTTGGTTTCTTCATTCAGCACATTTTATACAAATGGGTTAATAACGCAAAATAGGAACATTTAAAACGTCAATGAAAAGTGGCTAAATTTGCATATGCTGGGGAAAACCTTCAGTAGTTTGGAGAGAAAAATAATTAAAACCACTGTACTGGCTAACCACAATAGTCTGCTACAAGTAGTTATGCTACAACACAGCAGTTCCAGGTACTCAACTCTGCCTCCCACAGATGCTTGCCCTTTTCCTCTATTCAGACATCCTGTTGAATTGGATAAACCTGAACTGTAATACTGAGAAACTGCTCTCCATTGTTCGTTTTTATTTTGTTTAGTTTAACTCTGCTATGGTTTTGCAAATGGCACAGTTACAAAACTGCTGGAAATGTGAACATTAACTTACTAAATCTGCTGTATTTTTGGTAGTTCTAATATTGCACATTCTTAATGAATCAGGTTCAATCAGATTTATAAAGCAATATAAAGTTTGCATATTAGTGTCAGTTTTGCAAAAAACTTATACTTTGTATGCAACAGAATGACTCTCTAGTCCAGGGGTTGGCAACCTCTGGCACGCAGCTCACCAGGGTAAGCACTCTGGCGGGCCGGGCCAGTTTGTTTACCTGCCGCATCGGCAGACCGTGGCTCCCACTGGCCGCAGTTCAACGTCCCAGGCCAATGGGGGCGGCAGGAAGCTGCACCAAGCACATCCCTCACCCGCGCCGCTTCCCGCCGCCCCCCTTGGCCTGGGACAGCGAACCACGGCCAGTTGAAGCCGCGATCGGCCGAATCTGCCAACGCAGCAGGTAAACAAACTGGTGCGGTCCACCAAGGTGCTTACCCTGGCGAGCCGCGTGCCAGATGTTGCAGACCTCTGCTCTACTCATATTACTATAATTCAAACTATTCTACCTATATGAAGTTATTACTTGGCACCAATTTATACTACATATTTTTTTAAACTGAAGAGAGCCTGCATTACTAGATACAGTAGCTGTAGACATTTTTATTGGTACAGCATTTTCCAAATATATGTTAAGACATGTCCCCTGTTTTAAAGATCTAACAATGAAAACAGACAAGACAAACACACACAAAACTCTCAACAACTGTGCAGGAGAGGAACAGCAAAGAGAGTACTGGTGAGGCTGTAAGGAAATGAAATAAACTGAAAAGAAGGATTTAGTGGACAGGAAGTGTGAGACTGTGTGGTGCATGACAGAAAACATGAAGCTGTGTGTGAGGAAAAAAAGATGGAAGTAGGAAGGCCAGAGGATAGAGGAGTAAATTGGGGGTAAACACGATAATGAACTAAAAGAGTTTTGGGTTATATTAAAGAGGAAGCACAGAGTATTGGGGAGGTGGAGGATGTGCTGCAATGGAGAAAGATCTAGAAGACTCAATCACACAAAAATTGTAAGCCTGGACAACAGGAAGGATGGCATGCACAGTTGTCAAGAATGCTAATGGAGGAAAGCAGCAAAGTGACCCAATAAAGCAAAGTGAACAAGGGCCCCATTGATCTGGGAGACTTAAAATGTAAAGGTCACACACAAAATTCCATGGGCCAGGCAACGATAAAGAATCACGTAAATTTAGGAAGAAAATTTAGAGAACATATACAGAGAAATACAGGTACATTCTTTAGCAAGACAACAGGTAAGGGATGTATCTAAAGCAGGGCACAATTAATTAAGGGAACGTTTAATACATCTTTTTATGTTCAAACAACTGAGTAAAGGTTAATGAAAGATTAAAAACAAAAGGTGACAGAATCTTACAACTATAATCCTTCTCCTCTTGTTTCCTAATATCCTCCGGGTTTATCTCAATCCCTGAATCCAGCAGATTTTTATGTAAAGCTGATCTTGCAAGATTTGGCAAAAACCTAAACCAAGGAGGGGGGGAAAAAGGAAGGTCAGTTTTACTTTTCTCAGGGTTCTTTTTGTCTTCCAAGATCAATGTGACACCCTGACCATTTATGCCCTAAATAATGTCAATTCCTGTCCCACTCTGACAGTTTCCCACTCCTCACCTACTCTGTCTGTGCTTACCAAAGGAAATGGGACCTTGTGCTATTGGAAACTGTCCAATTTCCTCTCCCCTCATCAATAACTCCTAATTCCAAAGTTATATGGGTAAAAAAAAAAAATACAATCACAACACACAGAAAGTTGTAGCTGCCAAGTATTCTTTAGACTTAACCTAAAATTCAGTCGCAAAAATATATTAATATAAATGCTCATTTTAAAGCACTACATTGTTATGTGGGATTCCAGTGAAGAAGCTGTAATGACAAATGAGTTAGGATGCTGGGGGGATGATGACCTTGTTCCTTCCACAATTAATGGGAGCAAGATCCTTCAGCTGTGACTGATCTCAGATCATACAGGCCCAAGGCTTCGACAACTGAAGCTTCTCAGTACCTTGGAGAATTTGGTCCTTAGACTTTCATCGCTCATATTTTCAGAACTTTTCATAACTGCTGTTGCCTTCCTTTGCAAAATCTGAGTTGAATACAACTTTTAAAAAAAATGCAATGCCTAAAACTAAATACAAACCTCTAACTCAGTGTTTCTCAAACTAGGGTCACCGCTTGTGTAGGGAAAGCCTCTGGTGGGCCGGGCCGGTTTGTTTACCCGCCCCGTCCGCAGGTCCAGCTGACTGCAGCTCCCACTGGCCACGGTTCGCTGCTGCAGGCCAATGGGAGCTGCTGACAATGGCAGCCAGTATGTCCCTCAGCCCGCGCCGCTTCCAGCAGCCCCCACTGGCGCGGAGCAGCGAACCGCAGCCAGTGGGAGCCACAGTCGGCCAGACCTGCAGACGGGGCAGGTAAACAAACTGGCCAGACCTGCCAGGGGCTTTCCCTACACAAGCGGCGACCCCAGTTTGAGAAATACTGCTCTAACTGACACCTAACCACATTGTATTCCATTAATACAACCCTGAGTAATATTTTATCTTTTTTGAGACAGCATCACACTTTTGACAATCATTAGTTCTGAAGACCTATTTCTATTAAGTCATTAAGCATATGCCACACACACACAGATTAGAAAGAAGTGCTGAAGTGAAATCTAACATTCTTTGATTAGGGAGGATTGGAATAGTAGCAGTTCTACTTTTAATGTCTAACTCCTTTAAAAAAATTAAACCATCTTTTTAGCATATTAGCAATTGTTTCACAGAACCTTAAACTTTCACAGTAAAATTAGTATAGCTACCTGGAAAGACAGGCTTTATTGACAGCATGGTAGAGACTTTCATCTGGATACTGTGATAGCCGACGACAAATTCGTAATAGCTGTCGTGTGGACAAAGATGATGCCAGTGACTGTGCCTGCCAAAAATAAAAGGTAATTTTATTAACAGTCCTCTTGGATTTAAACCGGAACAAACATGGAAAAAAACTATTTACACTGAAAGCAATTATTTCAAAATTTTGGTCTTAAACAGGTGCTTTCGTCCTCATATCCCAGTTTGCACTGCTTAATCCTTCAGAAGTTAGAATTCTGTGTTTGTGACAGGAATCTACTACCATGGAAATCATTATGTCACCAAAATGTCAGCATTATGATTTCACTGAATGAGCCAACAGGAAGAAAAATGTATTTGATAAAACAGGTGTGCGTGCTATATAAGTTGTGTTAACATTATATTATTTATTATTATTATTAGGAATTACAGCAAAAAAGAAAAACAAGTGAAAATTAAATTATTTGTGTTAAAGCTGATTTATTTGAAAGTTTCCTGCAGAACTTTATGGCAGTGCCTCAACATATATGACATGCCTCTGCAAATATTAGAGATACAGGATCCTGATTTCAGATCATCTCGTGTCCATTATTTTTAAATGAATTTAGCATTTGTAACAGAATTGACATCCTGGAAATTGAAGTATTTTATTTATTATCAGCTGAATATGAGCTCCCCATGTGATGCTCTAGCATAAAGAGCTTGCATGATCCTTGGATGTATAAACAAGGGAATACTGGGCAAGAATAGGGAAAGTGTATTACCTACTTATACAGTACTGTGCACACATTACTGGCATACTGTGCCACTACTGGAACACTCACAAACCTGGGTGACAGGGCAACAAAATGGCAGATGAAATTCAATGTTGATAAATGCAAAGTAATGTACATTGGAAAACATAATCCCAACTATACATATAAAACAAGGGGGTCTAAATTAGCTGTTACCAATCAAGAAAGAGATCTTGGATTCACTGTAGATAGTTTTCTGAAAACATCCACTCAATGGGCAGCAGCATTCAAAAAAGCTAACAGAATGCTGGGAATCATTTGGGAAAGGATAGATAATAAGACAGAAAATATGATATTGCCTTTATATAAATCCATTGTATGCCCACATCATGAATACTGTGTGCAGATCTGGTCACCCCATCTCAAAAAAGATAGATTGAAATTGGAAAAGGTAAAGAAAAAGGCATAAAAATTATTAGGGGTATGAACCAGCTTCCATATGAGGAAAGATTTAGAAGACTGGAGTTTTCAGCTTGAAAAAGAGAAGATTAAGGGGGAATGCAATCGAGATCTATAAAATCATCACTGGTGTGGAGAAAGTAAATAGGAAGTGTTATTTACTCCTTCTCATTACACAAGAACTAGAGGTCACCAAATGAAATTAATAGGCAGCAGGTTTAAAATAAGAGGAAGTATTTGTGGAACAATCTGTGGAACTCTTTGCCAGAGGATGTAATGAAGACCAAGACTATAACAGGGTTCAAAAAAGAACTAAATAAATTCATGGAGGATGGGTCCATCAATGGCTATTAGCCTTTCTGTTTGCCAGGAGCTAGGAATGGATAACAGGGGCTGGATCACTTGATGACTACCTGTTCTGTTCATTCCCTCTGAAGCACCTCGTATTGGCCACTGTCGGAAGACAGGATACTGGGCTAGATGGACCTTTGGTCTGACCCAGTATGGCCGTTCTTATGTTCTGGTGTCCACATATTCAAATAGATATTGAAAGTTGGAGACAACTGAAAGAAGAGCTATCAAAATGATTCAGTCTGGAAAATGTGCCTTATAATGAGCACTAAAGGAGCTCAATCTATTTAATTTATCAAAGAGAGAGAAGGTTAAGAGACTATTTGATTGCAATCTGTAATTACAAAGGAAGAAGGTATCTGATTCAGCTGAGGGTATGTCTATGGAGAATATACTGGCATAGCTATGTCGGTGTAGGTATAATGTATAATAATGGCATTATCCATAATGGCATAATCCCGTAATGTAGACACAGCAGCAGCTATGATGACAGAAGTATTCTCCCATCAACATAGCTGCATCCATGTTGGGCTAGGTCAGCACAGCTATGCTGGTCAGGGGTGTAGTTTTTTCAGACCCTGACAGAAGTAGCTATGGTGACCAAACTACTAATGGGTTCTCGAATCTAGCAGCAAAGACACAATAATGTCTGAAAGGGTCTAACAGCTGAAGTCAGAAAAATTCAAATTAGAAACAAGATGCAAATTTTACAATGAGGGTAAATTAACTATTCCAACAAATTGAAGTCTTTATATCAAAACTGAAGATCTTTTTAAAATAAATCTTTTCGTTCAACCACAAGTTATCCGGTGAAATCCTGAGTCCTGTGTTATGCAACAGTAAAGATTAGATGATCATAATGGTATCCTCTGGCCTAATTTATGAATCCACAACATAACTACATAGCATGGGTGACAAAAATACAAGCTTCTCCACACCATCCTGCCAATGTTTCTAAACTCTGCCTGAGTGAGGCCACCTGTAGAAGCAAGATAACAATTCAAGATCCAAGCCCATTCATTCTGGGGTCTCTGCTGAAACCATTTACAAAAGTGTCAGTCACTGTTAATTAAATAGTAGAGCTGGGCAGGAAAAGGTTTTCCTGTCATGTGAAAAAATTTGAGATTTCAGAAATTTTTCCCATCTCGAATTGAAATGAAAAATGAAAAATCTCAAAAATTTTCATGAACCAAAAGTCAAAAAAATAATTTGGTTTGGGTCAATCAAAATGTTTCATTTTGATAATTTGAAAGTAATAAAAGGAACCATTGACCTGAAACACACATTTTAATGCACAGCACAGGAAGCTATTTATATTATAAATATATATCCTAACCTGTGATGTGTATGATTATTTTATATACATATATGCACATCTCATATCATACTGATCTGCAGCTATCTTCCCACAGTGAATCTCTTGTCTGATAGCATACACTTTCTCTGGATATTTCACGATGCTATGGATGTTAGAGAGACCCTTTTTTTAAATCGCTCTGTTCAGACACCAATCACTTTACAAACGAACACATTCCCTTTTGTAATATATATTGTTAAAGAACCACGTAAATGCCAATAATGCCATAAATACATAAATAAGAATCGTCATTCACTTGCTTTTATTTATTCATAGATTCATACAGTTTAGGGCAAGAAAGGACCATTATATCATCCAGTCTCACCTCCTGTATATATCAGGCCATTAAGTTGCATCCAATTACCAATAACTGAGCCTAATTACTTGTTTTTGACTAAAGCCTTAGTTGTGTTTGGTTAAAGCATAATTTCCAGAAAGGCATCTAGTCTTAATTAGCAGTTATCTACAGATGGAGAATCCACCACTTCCCTTGGTAATTTTTTCCAGTGCTTAATCATCTGCATTGTTAAAAATGTGTGTCACATATCCAATTTGAATGTGTCTGGCTTCCAGTCACTGGTTCCTGCTATGCCTTTTTCTGCTAAAATAAAGGGCACTTTAGTACCCAGTATTTTTTCCCATGAATGTACTTATACACTAATCAAGTCACCTCTCAATCTTCTTTCTAATAAGCTAAATAAATTGAGCTCTAAGTCTCACACCATAAGGGATTTTCTCCAGCCCTCAAATAATTTTTGCGGCTCTTCTCGGTAATTCATTAGAGTCCACTCCATCCTTCCTGCGCTGATGTTGGTATCTCTGATGGAAACTAATCTCTTCCACTCCTCTGTGTCATGTGCTACTGCTTCCATATGCTCTCTGGTGTTGAGATTAACTGTTCTGCCCTCCCTAAGGGTTCTTCTTCATGGTTTCTCTTGGGGGTACTCATTTCCTCACACCACTTGGTTTCCACTTGACAGTTTCATCTTGGAGTCTGTGTGCTGGCATCTGGAATATATGACCCAAATATGTCGAGCACATCCTTCTGATCGTGGTGGAAACAAGCTGCTGGTTTGTGATTTCTCACATCTCTTTGTAATGAAATCTTTTCAACCAATGGCCAGAATCTTTCTTAGGCACTTATTTTTGAAGGTGTCTAGTTTTAGTAGATCTCCAGCTCTCATAGCTGTATGTTATCGATGAGATTATGTTTGAACTGAAAATTCTCTGTTTTGTTTTGATGCTATACATATTTGATTTCCCTACATTGTTAAGTTTAGTACATGCTGTGAATGCCTTTCCTATCCTTGATGTCACTTCCTTTCTGAGCTCTCCATTGGCCAGTAAGTTACTGTGACAGATACGGCAATTTCCTGCAATAACCTTGAAAAACCTTATTGTGTTAAGGTTATATATCTTTGGATTTCATTGTATTAAAAATGCAAAGTTTATTTAATGTCTGGGTGGGTGGGTTGGGGGGGGAGGGATGTACCCAATGACCAACTTAAACCCTGGGAAGTGTTATGAGCTTTAAAGGACTATTTTAAACCATGTGCCAGACATGAATGAACTTTTGGGACAAACAAAATTAAGTGGGTTTCCCAAGAAATCTCTAGGGGGGAGTTAATGCAAATGTACCACCGCCCAGATATGCAAAATCCCAGCCTTTTGAAGATATGTCCTGAGGAGAGAGCCACTGTCTTCCAATCACCTATTACATGAGGACAAGATCAAAGGCACAAGATGTACAAAGAAACAAGTTGATCGGTGCAGGCTGTGTATTTGTTCTAAGCCAGGGGTCAGCAACCTGCGTCGGCAGGTTCGGCGGACCACAGCTCCCACTGGCCATGGTTCGCCATCCCAGGCCAATGGGGGCGGCGGGAAGCGGTGCAGGCGAGGGATGTGCTGGCCGCGGCAGGTAAACAAACTGGCCCGGCCTGCCAGGGTGCTTACCCTGGCGAGCCGCGTGCCAGAGGTTGCCGACCCCTGTTCTATGCTAACACCTGTTTTGAACTTGCAACCATGGAAAAGGCCCTAGGTGGGATTTGAAGGACTGATCACCTGCAATAGCCCTTGCTGGAGTTAGGGAAATAGGGGAGATCCCGCTTAAGTTATTAGAATGTGTATAGGTTTTTGTATTATTTTTAATATGTTTGCTCTGTAATTCTATCACCATAAGATTAAATACGCTTGTGTAGAAAGGGCTGTGTGGAAACTATACCTGTGGGCAATTACGCTGTTTATAGCTTCTGAGGAGAAAGCAAAGCAGGCCTGCTTAGGCAGTCTGTCTTGCTGGGCAACTCACAGTGAAGTCTGGAAAAATCTTGGTTAGGAGGGAGAGAGATGCAGGTCTCACCCAAGAGAGGTGATGGTTGAGGTGCTGGGAACCTAGGGGAACCTTGCTGGACCACAGGGGGGAAATACAAGTGCAACTGCCCTGAACTGTGACAGGTGCTGCCCAAGCTGATGAACATTTCTACTCGCTTGATATTTTTGCCTTCCAATGTGATGTTACCGCTTGAGGTATGAGTTCCAGAGACGTTTGTTTTAGCACAACTAATTCTGAGCCATGCTAGGTCTGCCATTGCTGGCAGGTTGTCCGTCTTTGTATGTAACTTTTTTGAGGTGTCACTCAGTAGCACAATATCAACTAAGTCCAGGTCTTCTAAGCATTTGCCATCTACCCATTCTATTCCTGTGTTTGTCTTGTTAATATACTTCTTCACTATCCAGTCTATGGAAATGCCAAACAACAGCGGAGATAAAATGCAGCCCTGTTTCACACCTGTATCCACACAGAACCACTCTGTTGTCTGGTTGTTCACCCTATGAAACAATGAGGAGTCCTTGTGGTACCTCAGAGTCTAACAAATTTATTTGGACACAAGCTTTCATGGGCCAGAACCCACTTCATCAGATGCATGGACATTCAAAAACCAGTAGGAGAACACTGCAATCTCCCTGGTCACTCAATAACAGACCAGAAAGTGGCAATTCTTCAACAAAAAAACTTCAAAAACAGACTCCAACGTAAAACTGAAGAACTGGAATTAATTTGCAAACTGGACACCATCAGATTAGGCCTGAATAAAGACTGGGAGTGGTTGGTTCATTACAAAACCTAAACCTAATTTCCCCAATACTAATTTCCCCTACTGTTACTCACATCTTCTTGTCAACTGTCTGAAATGGGCCACTCTCATTACAAGTTCAAAAGTTATTTTTCCTCCCTTGGTATCCTGCTGTCAATTGAATTGTCTCATTAGACTGACCTCAGACTTGGTAAGACAAATCATATATTTTCATGTATTTATACCTGTTCCTGTATTTTCCACTCCATGCATCTTATGAAGTGGGTTTTAGCCCACGAAAGATTATGCCAAAATAAATTTGTTAGTCTCCAAGGTGCCACAAGGACTCCTCGTTGTTTTTGCTGATACAGACTAACACGGCTACCACTCTGAAACCTGTCAACCTAACAGAGCACTTCTCATCTCTGTATATGGCCTTGATGATGCTGACTATGATTAATCTGTGAACAAAAGTATTGCCAAGCTTGAAATGAACAAAGGTATTGTCAATGTTAGGCCTCAAACTTCAGCTTTGCATAGGTAAAAAGGGCACGCTTTGCAGAGGTAAAAAGGGCACGCTTTGCAGAATGCGCTGCAACCAGATAATCTATTCTGACTCCTATGTGGTAAAATAATCTATAAAGTAACTGGCTACAAAGAGATAAGTAAGCCTAAATTATACAGTCTAACCACATTGAATATTTTGCCGACCCTAATTGGTTGGTCTGTTTTAAAACACATCCAACAGATCAGATAAAAAGTACGAAGGCACGGGATTGTGTTTGTGTTTTGGTCATAAGGGAAATCTGACCCACACACCCTGAACCGAAGGGACATGCACTTCTCGACTGTCCGTACCTGGCCGTGTGGAAAACGGCCAACTGAAGGGTAACGTATTTTCGGATGAATGCAGGGTAAGTTTATGGAGTAAAGAAGTCTGGTTGCTCGAGCTGATTTGATCTCAAGTCTGTATCGATACTATAATGTTAAGAATAGTAGTAAGTAGCTGATGAATAATAACTTCACATGTACTTGTGCTTGTCTTCCGTATAACTTGCCATTTATATTAATTCTTATTCAGTGTTGGTCTTTACTCTTGCTTTTCTTATTTTGTCTGTGTTGCCAATAGGGGCTGCGGAAAGCAGCGCGGGCAAAGGATGTGCTGGCCACGGCTTCCCTCCGCCCCCATTCGCCTGGGACGGCGAACCGCAGCCAGTGAGAGCCACCATCGGCCAAACCTGCCAATGCAGCAGGTAAACAAACTGGCCCGGCCCGGCCCGGCCCGGCCCTGGCGAGCCGCGTGCCAGAGATTGCCGACCCCTGGTCTAATGTCATTAAAAACCTTTTCTGAGGAATAATCAGTAGTTTTAATTTTTCTTATACGGGCACTACTCAACCTCATTACATCTGTGTTGGGTGGTGGGAAGTAATGATCACCCAGGCCCCAATTAAGGTCCTGACACGTGCCTCCTTCTTCCTTTATCTCCGCACTGACAACTTTAGCTGGGATTCCATTGGACTAAAGACTATTCCACAACATATGTCTGTGCAGGCTGTCAAATGTCTTTTGAAAAGCTTCTCTGTACCCTCTCTAACTTTTAAATATCCTTTTAAAAATGTAGACACCTGAACTGTAGGCACTAGTTTACTATCGGTCTCACCAATACCATATATAGAGGTAAAAATCACTTTTCCACTCCTCTTCACTCCTTTGTTTGCATATCCACAGATGGCATTAGCTCTTTTTGCCACAGCATCACACTGGGAGCTCATGTTGAATCACTTGTCCACTATGATCCCTACGATACAGCAAGCAGTCCCCCAATCTGTAGGTATGGCCTGAATTCCTTGTTCCTAGATAAATAACTTTGCACTTGCCTATATTTAGGGCCCTACCAAATTCACAATCCATTCTGGTCAATTTCACAGTCATAGGATTTTAAAAATCATAAATTTCATGAATTCAGCTATTTACATCTGAAATTTCACGGTGTTGTAATTCTAGGGTCCTGACCCAAAAAGGAGTTGTGGCGGGATCGCAAGGTTATTGTGGGGGGTTGTGGTACTGCTACCCTTACTTCTGCGCTGCTGCAGGTGGCAGCACTGCCTTTAGAGCTGGGCAGCTGGAAAGCGGCGGCTGCTGGCCGAGAGCCCAGCTCTGGAGGCAGAGCTCTGCCAGCAACAGCGCAGAAGTAAGAATGGCATAATATGGTATTGCCACTCTTACTTCTGCACTGCTGCCTGCAGAGCTCGGCCATCAGTCAGCAGCCACCACTGGCCAGCCACCCAGCTCTGAAGGCAGCAGCACAGAAGTAAGGATGGCATGGTATGGTATGGTATTGCCACCCTTACCTCTGCACTGTTGCCTGCAGGGCTGGGCCCTCAGTCAGCAGCCACCACTCTCCAGCTGCCCAGCTCTGAAGGCAGCAACGCAGAAGTAAGGGTGGCAATATCATGATCCCCCTAAAATAACCTTGTGAGCCCCACAACCCTCTTTTGAGCCATGACCTCCAATTTGAGAAATGCAGGTCTCCCCTATGAAATCTGTATAGTATAGGGGGAAAGCACACAAAAGACCAGATTTCATGGTCCGTGAAGCATTTTTCATGTCCATGAATTTGGTAAAGCCCTAGCTATATTAAATGTATTTTGTTTGAATGGGCCCAGCTAGCCAAGCAATTCACAACATTCCGTATGACCACCTTGTCTTCATCCTTATTTATCATTCCACCAATCTTTGTAATTTATTTAAATAAATTTATTTATTTATTTAATTTATCGTCCACAAATTTTATATTTACTTCCAGATCACTGGTAAAAAAACTGAGTAGCTGTGGGCTTAGTACCGACCCCAAAGGAACCGCACTAGGGAGGCTCCTGTTCAGCGATGATTTCCCCATTGACCACTCCTTTTTTTGAGACCTGTCAGTTAGCCAGTTCTTAATCCATTTAGTGTTTGCTTTATTGACATTGTATAATGCTAATTTTTTAATCAAAACGTCATATGGTATTAACTCAAATGCCTGACCAAAAGATCTAAGTATATTACCTCTCCGCACTTTACTTAATCAAAGTTGTAATCTCATCAAAGAATGAAATGAGCTTTTTCTGATAGGCCTATTTTCCCATAAAACCATGTTGACTGCCCCTAATTATATTCCCATCCTTCAGTTCTTTATTAACTGAATTCTGTATCAGCTTTTCCATTATTTTACCTATACTTACCCAGGTCATCCCACTTGCCCTGTCTGAATATTGGCCCAACATTAACATTTTTCCAGTCCTGGGGAATTTCCTCAGCATTCCAAGAGTTATTAAAAATTAATAATAGCAGACCAGAGATCTCCTCAGTCATCTTTTTTAGGACTCTTGGGTGGAAATTATCCAGATCTGCTGATTTTAAAAGATTTATCTCTAATGTCGGTCTTGGTTACTAATGGACTACAAATACTTCATCTCATGTGAAACAAAATTGCTGTCTGCTAAGATGTGAACAGTGCACTTCATTTCTTCCTGAAATGCAGCCAATCAAAAATCTAAACAGTAATATGCTGGAAAACTACTACTGGTGCTAAACTCCTGAGAGTTGAGGAAAGTAGATTTCTGTGCAGGGCCGGCTCCAGACCCCAGCGCGCCAAGCGTGCGCTTGGGGCGGCATTTTGCCGGCAGGGCGGCAGGCGGCTCCGGCGGACCTTCCGCAGTCATGCCTGCGGGAGGTCCACCGGAGCCGCGGGACCAGCGGACTTCCCGCAGGCATGACTGCGGAGAGTGCGCTGGTCCCGCAGCTCTGGTGGACCTCCCGCAGGCATGCCTGTGGATGCTCCACCGGAGCCGCGGGACCAGCGCGCCCTCCGCAGGCACGTCTGCAAGAGGTCCCCCGGAGCCGCAGGACCGGCAACCGGCAGCGCGCCCCCTGCGGCGTGCTGCCCTGCTTGGGGCGGCCAAATTCCTAGAGCCGCCCCTGTTTCTGTGTATAATCTAACCTAACCTAACACAAGTTACATGTTCACATCTATACACTTATGCTGGGTGACGTCAATAAAAATGTTTGAAACCTTTTTTTGCAAAAAGAAAAACATCTATACACTATGTTAGCTGTCATTGAAATTAATTTTTAAAACTGAATCTTGACTGTATCAGTTTAAAAAGAGTTCTGCGGTTTTTGTGCCAGTAGTAATTTTTTTTTACATTACTGCTTTAGTAGAACTGCCTACCACAGTACCACTACTAACAGTTCTGAGCCCTTTCCTCTTTTCCCCATCTCCCTACCTGCATTTTCTAATTGCTAGATAGTCCTCTTGCCCAAGTAATCCCAAAACAAATCCAGGTATCAAATTTAAAATTACAGTACTAAAAACACTGTATTACACATAACAGTATTGATTAAGGGGAGGCAATTTTAAATAATTCAGCAAACAACTTAAGCACATTCTTTAGTCCATCACTATTCAATAAAACACTTCAGGACGTGCTTTTAAGTCCCATTCCTATTTTATGCATTTGCTTAAGTTATACTGACTACAATGTACATGTAATACTGCATGACTTCACTAGAATTTGAGCACACATGCTTAAAATTATGTATACGCGTCAATGCTATGCAGGTTCTAAATGAATATATTAAAAATAAAAAAGTTGCCACATGTATATAACACAAGAAACCAGTGTTGGATTTCCAGGGCTGGTTTCTCAAATCCCATTCAGGCAGGGTCTAAGAATACTGTGCTGGCAGCACACTCTGCTCCTGTGGCCACTTCTAAGAAGTGAAGGGATTGGCTCCAGAATGAGCCTAATCCAGCCTCCACTGGTCAAGATAAGTCAGCGTAAGGCAAGAACGTAAGGAAATAGGAAGCATCCTCACATTGCTAGAGAAAATAATTCCTTTCTTGAGCAGAGATAAAACCCTGACTCTGAAAACAGCTACACATATAATGACAACAAGTAGAATGCAAATCTGAAAAACCAGACTCACTGTGGGGTCATTTGTCTCCCGAAGCTTGTGTGTTAATGATAACAACTGTTCCACCGCAACCGTAGGCACATTTGGAATCTGTTTGAAAGACAAAAAAAGTATTTGATATATATTTCATGTTTATGTGTGAATATGTAATTTATATAGACACACATGTATGCACGTACATAAACACAGCCTGCATATATGTAGTGTATATACATTTATTTCAAATAACCAAAAAGGAATAATTGTGTCACAAAATATAAGAATATACGGCAGTGGTGGCCAACCTGTGGCTCTTCAGAAGTTCATATGTGGCTCCTCGTATAGGCACCGATTCCGGGGCTGGAGCTACAGGTGCCAACTTTCCAATATGCCGGGGGTGCTCACTGCTCAACCCCTGGCTCTGCTGCAGGCCCTGCTCCCACTCCACCTCTTATTGTCCCCTCCCTTGAGCCTATGCTCTTCCTCCCAGAGCCTCCTGCACATCACAAAACAGCTCATCGGGAGATGCGGGGAGGGATGGGGAGGCGCTGATCGGCAGGGCTGCCCGTTGGCAGGAGGCGCTTGGAGCTGGGGGAGCTAATGGAGGGCTGCTGACATATTACTGTGGCTCTTTGGCAATGTACATTAGTAAATTCTGGCTCCTTCTCAGGCTCAGGTTGGCCACCCCTGATATACGGTAATAGAAAACAACCACGATGAATTTATACTAATTACAGTAGAAGATACCCTAGACTTAATAATCAAGGAGTCACTTATGCTTTGTGAAAGGATTTCACATCATATAAGAAAAGGGAGTATTTATTGGGGGTGGGAGAGAGGGAGGGATAGCTCAGTGGTTTGAACATTAGCCTGCTAAACTCAGGGTTGTGAGCTCAATCCTTGAGGGGGCCATTTAGGAAACTGGGGTTTAAAAAAAACCACAACAACTATCTGGGGATTTGTCCTGCTTTGAGCAGGTGGTTGGACTAGATGATCTCCTGAGGTCCCTTCCAACCTTGATATTCTACAACTGTATATTAAAACATTCCAGTTCATAATCATATTCACCATTTTAAATAGAAACCAATATTAATAACTGGCCAAAGCATTGCAAGTGCTTACCATTTCTTTAATAACTTGAATTTCTTCATTCCTGGTAAAGGACTTAACATTATGGAACAGAAACAGAGTTAGAAACTCTGGGCCCAACCACTGCTTTGTGCTACTTCCTATGACAGGAGGCTCTGCCAGGGCAACTATTCTGAATGAGGAATGGATTGGAAAGATGGACCTGCAAGAAAATATTTTTTTAAATGCATTACCTGGTCGAAGCAGCAAGTAACAAATCTGAACTTACAAACTCCACCTGAGGTACAATCAATCAATCAATCACGTGAATTACTGTATTAAGCTACAGCCACAATTTCTATTCAGGACATTCGCAATGCAACATAAAAAAAATCAAAACTGACAAAAATTGCATAACGTAAGTAGCAATGTAAAAAACTAAATATATCTCTCATAAATTGTAATGCCTACAACGTTATCTAAGTTTTGGCTTCATCTACAGCATTACCTGCATGCTTCAAGTTGAGCAAATAGCAGTAACCATGCTACCATTTGTTTACTCTTTTGTATGTATGAAATACACAAAATTTACAAATATGATGGTTTTGAAACATTCTCCAAGAGTATCACCTAAAACAGTATTATTAAAAGGCAGTTCTGGGAGGCAACAATATCTTTTGAAGCATCAACAATGGGTAACTTCTTCTACTCAATTAGACAGACAGGAAAGATCATTTTGTATTTAAGGCACTAGACCGGAACTTGGGGAGGATCTGGGTTTAATTCTCAGCTCTGTCACAGACTGACTTCGTGTGTGACTTTGAGCAAATCAGTTAAAACTCTCTGTGTCTCAGATCCCCATCTGTAAAATGGGGATGATACTATCTCCTATCCATTGTCTCTCTTTTCTATTTAGATTATAAGTTCTTCAGGGCAGGGATTTTCTTTTAATATGTTTCTATACAGTGCCTAGCACAATGTGACCCTGATTTCACTTGCGGTCTCCAGGTGGAACTATTTATACAAGTAAATAATAGCAACTCAGATGTAAATTAGTTGGATGTTGCAATATGGCAGGCAATATTTACTCAACACCTCAATTACAATTCCAGACAAATAAGTTAGTATTCAAAAATGAGAAAATTGTAATGCAATCATTCATATTTCTCCTGCCTATTATCATAGGCTATTTTGCACATAATTCTGTTTGAAATTAGAATATTTTGGGCCAAATTCCATCTTTGGTTATTCTTTGGGGAAAATTATGGGTGTAAAGAGGGTAACCGAAGGTAGAAATTGACCCTTCAATTTAAATTACACAATGTACAGCTTAGCAGGCAGATCTGGTATACACAACAAGGATTCTGATACAGCACAGCATATACAGTGAACACCCTTGAAAAACTGTTCACTGAATATGCTGTGCTGTATCAGACTCCCAAATCAAAGCAAACAAAGTGGGTGGCATCGGTTACTCTCAGCCTGAAGTCATAAGCCTAGAAGTTAAACCCTGGTTAATAAAATTAGAAAGAAACGTCTAAAAGCATCATGTGAAATAGGAACCAATGGGTATTTCATTATCTCTACGCACAGAAAAGGTCAGGGAACAGTGACCAATCTTATTATAGGAGAATCTGTTTGAAGATAGGAGATGGCAAGTTTAATTTTTGATTAACCTCTTCTTTTCATTAGTAATAAAAATATTAAACATACATTTGAGCTCACTCCTGGCCCTGGCTCTGGTCCTTTCACAATGCTTCTGTGTCATAAAGGATCCATAGCTCAGTCAGATTTCCTCATCTGAGGATTCCCCCAGTGCAGCTGGGGGCATTCTGGCATGTGGCAGGGAGTGGATGAGATGGGTAACACAGCCAGAGCACAGTGCACTATGGCAATCCCCCTTATGGGTATAGCCAGTTGGGCACAGTTTCTCTTTTTGTTCTCATTAACTAATCTACTAAGCACTTTACTTGTATATTCTCCTCTTCATAATTTGCTCTGTGGCCTGGTGGAACATCTGTTTCAGTTTCCCAGTTTGTAAATGGGAACAATATTCATCTGCTTCACAAGGGTGTTGTTTGGATTCATGTTTGTTCAATCTCTTAACAACGTAAAGCTAAATATTTAATTATTATTTTAAAAAGGGCTTAATCCTGCAAGCTGGAGAGAATCCTCCATCCAACATCAACTGGAGATGAGGTTGTTCAGTACCTTGCAGGATCAGGTTCTAAACCAGGGATTGGCAACCTTTGGCACGTGGCTCGCCAGGGTAAGCACCCTGGCGGGTCGGGCCAGTTTGTTTACCTGCCGCGTCCGCAGGTTCGGCTGATCACGGCTCCCACTGGTCGCAGTTTGCTGCTCCAGGCCAATGGAGGCAGCAGGAAGAGGTGGTCGGCACATCCTTTGGCCTGTGCCGCTTCCCGCAGCCCCCATTGGCCTGGGACGGCGAACCGCAGACAATGGGAGCCACGATTGGTCGAACCTGCAGGCGCAGCAGGTAAACAAACCGGCTCGGCCTGCCAGGGTTCTTACCCTGGCGAGCCACGTGCCAAAGGTTGCCGATCCCTGCTCTAAACCATCATAGCCACTGTTTCTTTGTGGAGCTATATTCATTAAGTGTATGCCATATTTGATCACTCTGCAGACAGAAGCCATATAAGTAACCCCAAAGCCTAACACACTAAAACCTAGAATAAAACTTACTGGCGTGATTGGCAATACTTTATTAATGTTGAGTACCAGACATTTTCATTCTTTCCTCTTGCCTGTTCAATCTGTAGGTCAGACAAGTAGGGGAGATCATGAGACCCTATTTCTCTCCACCAAAGAGTAAGAAGAATCTTAGGCCTTGTCTACACTACAGCGGAAATTCAATCTAAGCTACAAAGTTTGAGTTACATGAATAGCGTAACTCAAATCGGCGTAGCTTAAACCTACTTACCGCGGGGTCCACACTACAAGATGTCAACGGGAGAGCGTCTCCCGTCAACTCCCCCCTACTGTTCTTGATCCAGTGGAGTACAGGAGTCTTCACTAGACCCAGTAAATCGACTGCCAATGCATTGATTGTTGATCCCCCGTAAGTGTAGGTAAGTCCTTACAGAAAATAACCTTACTGAAGGTCGAGCAGAGAATGCAGTCCCACCAGTGCAATGCTAAAGACTAATTTCTTGTCTTTGGCACACAAATAGCATTCCCTTGCTGCCTCACATAAATTTTTCATTTATTTGTCTTTTCTTCTTCTACAGTTTCACAAACCATCTTTTAATACTGCAAACAAAATGAGAACGAATGTATGAGTGGTGATCATTTACAAAAGAGTATCGCCACATGAGAATATAATTGTGTGTCAGAAGGTTAGGTGTTTGCTTATGAAATAATTCTGTAGTTCATGTATTGACAACACAAATTTAACTATACAACTATACTTTAAAGGAGCTTAAAATAGAGGACATATATTTAAATTAAAGGGAAAAACTATGTTGCATCTTTTCAAATATTCCATCACTTATCCCTGCCAGAATAAAAAGTTATCAAGCATCTGTTTCCTTTTTACTTTTCTGCAATGTATAACACACTGGCTTGGATTACTGGGTTTTTTTTTATTAACTGACTGCTTTAGTATATGTTCAAATACTCTAAAACTGAATGAACAAACAAAAATAAGTGAAAATAAACAACTCAGAACTAAAGGGTGGTGAATATACTCAGTTAAAATTTAACAATATTGGAGCTTCTATTGTCTACAAAATTCACCTTCTGCTTATATTTGTCTCATATGCTGTATGTGCTCTCTTTTAGCCTAGTCACATGGACACTAATTCACTGCCTTTAGGGTGTTAAGAATACCCAGCCATGCATTATAATCGGCTCCTTTCAGCTTCTGAAGCAAATCTGATTATATAAACATTTCTATACTTTTCTCTAATAGCTGCCTTTCTGTTTACTATACTAAATGTTTAATATGTGGAAAAGTCTAAAAACAAAACAAAAAAAAACATCCAAACAGGTTAAAATACTATTTCATAGAGAAACTAGTGCTTTGCCCTATGTCTTCCAACTGTATTTATAGTTATGGAATGCCACCTTCACAATATCTACCTCAGCAAATGATTATGTAGGAAAATTCTACACAGAAAGCCTGCATCTACATTCTGAATCAATTTTAAGTGATTGCATTTCTTCACTCAGAACTAGTTCAACATAGTGAATCATACAATTCTATTAATAGCTAAAACTGTGCAGCAACAATTTCTCTATACGTAGAGAGTTTTTTTAAGTCCCTTCCTCATCCACCAGCATAGATTTCTTCCCCCATTATCCATAATCTACAAAATAAAATTTCCCCATGTGACTGGATGCCATTGTACCTGGACTGTTTAGTAATAACACCGCACAACTGGCCAAAGAGAAGGCCAGTGGAAACAATTTTCAATGCAGGAGGCTAGCTAGCTCATATATAAAAGGCCTTCAACTGGCCAATGAGTATCCTCCATCCCCATAACCGCAAATCAGCTTCTTGAGCTCGTCATGTCTGACAGAGTCATCCCACCCACCCACCCACACGGCACCTAACCCTTGTTTAAAAAAATTAGTGCAGACTATGGAAGTAGTAACATGGTGGAACATCAAGCAAAAATGTAACTGACGGCATGTGTAAGATCTTCTGAGTCAGAAATAAATTTTATTAGCTATTAGAGAAGTTATCAGCTTTAACATACATCCTCCAAAAATTTTAATTCAAGAATAAAACTATGATTTTTAGCCTGCAAAACCACTGTAATATTATCTCATTTGATTTTTGTAACCTAAACAAATAACATGCCACCACTCCACTCAATCCCTCAAATTCTACCCCGCTTCTTAATTTAAAATGTTTGACTCTCAGTAACACATGTAATTTCTCTGGGTCATAACACAGCCTGTGTAATCTCCCCTCCAAAAATAAATAAAATAAAGTAATGTTAAAATAAAGCAGTTGTTATTCTGTCAGAAGAATCATCTTATCAGCTTTGGAAATTTTTATTAAGTGTTGGGTTATACAGTATCTAAAATACTACAGATTTACTCTGGGTGGGCATCTGTGTTATTATTATTGAATAGGTGCTCAGATTTCAAAAATATGTTAATGCTTAATTAAAGTAACTAAAAGAAAGCAGGTATAACCTTTCCCATCATGTTTACTTTACTATTAATCCTTTTACAGATGAAAAGATCACTTGAAAGATTTGTTCAAATGTTTCTTGCTTCTTTCGAAGAGGATACCTTCTACAATTCCACTAAAAATGCCTTTTCTTTTCATTCTTAAAAAGGAAAAACCCTAAGGAATTTGCCTCATATCATCCAACCTCCCCAATTAATTTGGATTTGAGAATTTTTGCAGAAGTTTTGGATCGCTGGTTGGAGTCTGTTCTCCCATGTCTTATATCAACTGATCAAACAGGTTTTATTAAAAATAGGAATTCAGTGTTAACATTCATATAGTACAGGGTCTAATTGGACAACCAAGAAAAGTAGTATCTACTTGCTTTTCCCGGTGCAGAAGAGGTGTTTTATTTCACCTAATTTACTACCAAGAGTCACCTTATTATTGAGGTAAGTTATAAGGAAATATAGAGAAGAACAGAAGATTTTTTGTATTTTACTTCAGAATCCAAATATATATTATACAAAAGACCCGTGCAATTATACCCATCAGATAGTTGACATACAATTCCTAATGTGTATTTTCCTGCTACACACAAGACTCTGTTCTAATTACAGGCAAGCCATAATGCCTTGTATACTGTAAAAATCAGCTATTGCTCTCGGTCACTGTAAAACAATATATTGTTATTTATCACAATATAATAAGTATAAAACCCACATTATTTAAACTGTAGTGTCATCTAAGAATAACAGTTTAATCTCTTCAGAATTTATGAAAGATAGTATTACATATTAGATTATATTTGTTTTGAATAACATAAAATAGAATCCTGGCCATTAACTGAAATCAGTCAGTACAATGACTGTGTATCTGTCTGGCCATCAAAGGACTTGAAATATTTCAACAGAGAGAATATTTCTAGCAGACAACTGGCAGTGAAAAAGCAAGAAGAATAAGTATGACAGGCCCCAACCTATCCTTAGTATTTCCAGCCTCATGTTAATTCTAAATTACATACCAGCTTTCTAGCTAATCTACTGAAAGAAATAATTATAATATTACACTTTTTTTTGGTTTAACTCTCAATGTCTCTTAATAAAATGCTTCAAAACAATGCAGTGCATCTGTGGGTATGACTACACAGCAAAGAATAACTTGCACCTGGCCCATGCGAGCCAACTTGGGCCCACAGTGCTCAGACAGCGGGGGTGTTTCACTGCTATGTAGACTTTTGGGCTTGGGCTGGACCCAAACTCTGGGACCTTCCTACCCCACATGGTCCTAGACTCTAGGGCTCCAACCTCAGCCTGGAAGTCTACACAGCAATAATACAGCTCTGCAGCCCGAGCTCCGTAAGCCAGAGTTGGCTGGCATGGGCCAGCTGCAGAATTTTCTTTGCTGTGTAGACATACCCTATGTGTCTAAACTTTTATGTATTTATATTGTTTCTTTAATCTCTCTCAGCTAGGATATTTTAATGTTTCTGCTCTAAGATTCTCTTTCAAGATTTTTCTTCTCATGCTAACACAAAAAGTATTGAGGATAACAATATTAAAAACAGATTCTATTACTGATTTAAAAAGGAAGCATCTTGCAAGAAACTTTAGTAACATCAAGCAATAAAATAGAAGACTCTTTACAACCTGAATCACATACAAACTACTTTGCATACCATGTTCGTGTCTAAGAAATTACCTCTGCTGTAGTTCCTTATCGGAGAGCTGCAGTTCATCTTTTAAACTTTGATACCTATCTTCTCTTAGTAATCTGGTGCCATCATAAAGAGTCAGTTCTCTGTCATGGATTAGCCTATTCAGGAATTCAAAAGAGAACAAAAATCTAGTATTTAATTGCCTTAGTTTTTACAGTTATCTCAACCAATGTTACTTTAATGAGGAATTCATCCAAGAAGCCTTAATTTCAATGCCTGAGTTATTAACAAAAGTTGAGACCTATAAGCTTTCAGTGAAGGACCTTGTGATGAGAAAAATGCCAGTTAAATCGTAAGCTCAAGAAAGAACGTAACATATTTTCTGTAAGTACAGTGCATAACACCATTTATGACAGATTTTTTTTTCAGAAATAAACAAACCACTGCAGACCATACATGAAGACTTTCTATTATACTCTCACTGTGAATGGCATGAAATTCAGAATATTTTTGTCCGACTGGTACATAGTGCTGTACTCCTATTTTGCTCCTAGAAGCAATACATTTTAGGAGTCATCTTAATTGATATATATTCTGTTAGTGAAAATGAAAAGAATCAGAGGTGAACAAAATGCACAAAAGAAAAAATGGACTTATGCCTGGCCCTGCACTACCTTGTCCTGCTTTTTTTGTAATGTGTGAAGGCGGCATGAAAGGTCTTTGCAAGTCTGTTTATTCTTATAGATGGAGTTCTGCTTAAGCTTTTATATCAGAACTTCAGGTCTTGTCTACTTCGAATACTTTTGGGATGAATGGAGAACTAACAGGGAGTATGACAGCACAGGTTCCAGGGAAGTGAAACCTAGTTGAAAGAGAGGAAATTATTTTTATTTAGACTGTTGGTTTTGCTAACAGCTGCGTAACTACAAAACTTGGGTGAAAAGCTCTTTTTGTTAAGGATTCAACACCACTTCCCCGTTAGCAATGTGCTGACAAATCTCCCTATTTGCAGTCAAGTATCAGAGGGGTAGCCGTGTTAGTCTGGATCTGTAAAAGCAGCAAAGAGTCCTGTGGCACCTTATAGACTAACAGACATATTGGAGCATGAGCTTTCGTGGGTGAATACAGGACTCTTTGCTCCTATTTGCAGTATAGTTGTAGCCATGTCAGCCCCAGGATATTAGAGAGACAAGGTGGGTGAGGTAATATCTTTTATTGGACCAACTTCTGTTGATGAGAGAGCCACGCTTTTGAGCCACAAAGACCCAAAGAAGAGCTCTGTGTGACTCAAAAGCTTGTCTCTCTCACTAACAGAATTCTGTTCAATAAAAGATACTACCGCACCCACCTTGTATCTAATAACTCCCTATACACATTTCTGAGTCATCCAAGAAGTGCATCAACAAAAAAAAAAAGGGAAGACAAGACTTGGCATTCCTGTTATTTTTACAAAAAACCAAAACAAGCAGAATATTTTTGGAGGTGTGAAAAGAGAGAGAAAAACTATTCAGGTCTTTGTACAACAAATCATAAAGAAGCAAAAAAAAAGAGCACAAACCTACGTTTTTTTCTTTTTCAGATCACTTCAGTCAAAGAAAAAATTAAGAAAAACAGAAAGCAAAGAAAAACTTTTCATATTTATCAAATTATAGTGAAACTAACAGGGTTTGATCAATAGCAATTTGGAACTGCCATCTTCCTAATTACATATTAGAGTACAAATACAGTTTGAAAATAAAATGGGCTAGCTATGTTTAATGCAAGGATCACCTTGGTATCTAATAAAAAACTGAAGATCAGAAGAGATTATTAGGTTTTCAGAAAGTTCAGATGTTAACTGAATTTTCTAGTTTATGCACTACAAATGCTGTCAGATGTTTGTATCAAATATGTAAGCACAATGATGAAAGTCTCATTTGGAATAAAACTTAAAACATTATAAGATTTTATGAGGTGCAAACCAAAACGAATTGAAGATATGTATATTCAAAAGTGATATTTTTACTTGTTCCAAGTAAAAAGAAAATTTTCATTCCTACAGGCAGTTTTGGGCTCCTTATTATGGTGCAGATTCTGATACCTCCTTACTCCTGATTATCACTTTCCTTCACAAGTGGTCCCATTAACATGATCACTCATGGAGAAGGGTATTACTATTCAACATGAACACAAGTGTCAAAATCTGGCCTTATATGAGTAGTAATTATTAACTAATAATACAGTTTACATTATTATGTGTAACTTTTAGGATTTTTGTTTTTAATTCATAAGAACATAAGAATGGCCATACTGGGTCAGACTAATGATCTATATAGCCCAGTATCTTGTCTCTGACAGTGGCTAGTGTCAGATGCTTCTGGCACAGGTTTAGGGAAACCCAGAGCATGGAGTTGTATCCCTGACTATCTTGGCTAATAGCTATTGATGGACCTATCCTCCATGAATTTATCCAATTCTTTTTTTAACCGAGTTATACTTTTGGTCTTCACAACATCCCTTGGCAGTGAGTTCCATAGGTTGACTGTGTGTTGGATGAAGAAATACTTCCTTTTGGTTTGTTTTAAACTTGTTGCCCATTAATTTCCATTGGGTGACCCCTAGTCCGTGTATTATGCGAAGGAGAAAACACTTCCCTATTCACTTTCTCCATACCATTCATGATTTTATAGACCTCTATCATATGCTCCTCCAGTCATCTCTTTTCTAAGCTGAATAGTCCCAGCCTTTTTAATATGTCCTAGTATGGAAGCTGTTCTATTCCCCTAAACATTTTCGTTGCCCTTCTCTGCACCTTTTCCAATTCTAATATATCTTTTTTGAGATGCGGTGACCAGAACTGCACACTGTATTCAAGGTGTGGGTGTACGATGGAGATATATAGTGGCATTATAATATGTTCTGACTTATCTATCCCTTTCCTAATGGTTCCTAACATTCTGTTTGCTTTTTTGACTGCCAGTGCACATTGAGCAGATGTTTTCAGAGAATTCTCCACGATGACTCCAAGATCTCTTACCTGAGTGGCAACAGCCAAGTTAGACTCCATCATTTTGTTTGTATAACTGGGATTATATTTTCCAATGTGTATTACTTTGCATTTAGTGACACTGAATTTCATCTGTCATTTCGTCATCCAGTCACCCAGTTTAGTGAGATCCCTTTGTAACTCTATCACTCAGATTTGGATTTTAACTGCCTTGAGTAATTTTGTATCATTGCAAATTTTGCCACCTCACTGTTCACTCCCTTTTTCAGATCCCTTTAATCAATTTACTAAATAATTCCAAGAAAGCATTTTTCAGAGTGAGTATAATTAATCAGTCATTTAGAAGCAGAATGCATTTTCAAATACTATTTATAATGTCTTTACTACTTAATAAATGTTAACTTATTAATGTTTAGGCCTCATAGTTTTGACTAGGATAGAAACAAATACATTTTCTAACTTAGTTAGAAGTACAGCATGAACAAACAGCTGCAATTTCCAATATTAATAAAAGTTTACATAACACACTCAGGGCTTGCTTCTGCTCTCAATAGCTATATCCCTGTATCATTATCCCAACATAATGTATTCTATAAAAATCCAACACCTTGACTGCAATTTTACAATATACCTGGAGTTGCACAGCTGTGTATTTGCAAACAGGACACAGTTTCTGAGCATGAATGTCCTGAATAAACAAGTCTCAAGCACTGTGCTTAACAGGGCTCCCATACCAACCTTTGTAGTACAGCTAGGGTGCCAGAGTTGACGCGATGAATACCATCAAGAATAACAAGCTTCCCATCCAAGGCAGCAGTAACAAGTGGAGATGGTCTCCAAGCAGTGTCTCCATTTGGAAGAGTATACCTTTGCTGCACCAAATCTCGAGCTGTCATATCCTGTGAGTAATAATCATCAAAAGAGTGCATTTAAACTAGGTTTATCAAATGATTAAAAAAATTAATCACAATTAATCGCTCTGTTAAATAATAATAGAATACTATTTATGTAAAGAGTTTTGGATATTTTCTACATTTTCAAATATATTGACTTCAATTACAACACAGAATATAAAGTGTACAGTGCTCACTTTATATTTATTTTTATTATAAATATTTGACTATAAAGAACAAAAATAACAGTAGTTAGTAATAGTTCACCTAACACAAGTACTGTAGAGCAATCTCTTTATCATGAAAGTTGAACTTACAAATGTAGAATGATGGCCAAAATATAACTGCATTCAAAAACAAAACAATGTAAAACTTTAGAGCCTACAAGTCCACTCAGTCCTGCTTCTCGTTCAGCCAATCACTCAGACAAACAAGTTTGGTTACATTTGCAGGAGATAATGCTGCCTGCTTCTTGTTTACAATGTCACCTGAAAGTGAGAACAGGCGTTCACATGGCACTGTTGTAACTGGCATCGCAGGATATTTATGTGTCAGATGCACTAAAGATTCATATGTCCCTTCATGCTTCAACCACCATTCCAGAGGACATGCATCCATGCTGATAATGGGTTCTGCTTGATAATCATCCAAAGCAGTGTGGACCGACGCATGTTCATTTTCATCATCTGAGTCAGATGCCATCAGCAGAATGTAGCTTTTCTTTTTTGGTGGTTCGGGTTCTGTAGTTTCCGCATTGGAGTGTTGCTCTTTTAAAACTTCTGAAAACATGCTCTACACCTCGTCCTACTCAGATTTTGGAAGGCACTTCAGATTCTTAAACCTTGGGTTGTGTGTTGTAGCTATCTTTAGAAATCTCACATTGGTACCTTCTTTGCATTTTGTCAAATCTGCACTGAAAGTGTTGTTAAGAGAAACAACGTGTGCTGCGTCATCATCCGAGACTGCTATAATATGAAATATATGGCAGAATGTGGGTAAAACACAGTAGGAGACATACAATTCTCCCCCAAGGAGTTCAGCCACAAATTTAATTAATACATTATTTAGTTAACAAGCGTCATCAGTATGGAAGCATGTCCTCTGGAATGTCGGCCGAAGCATGAAGGGGCATACAAATGTTTAGCATATCTGGCATGGAAATACCTTGCAATGGTGGACTTGTAGGCTCTTAAGTTTTGCATTATTTTATTTTTGAGTGCAGTTATGTAACAAAAAAAAAAATCTACATTTGTAAGTTGCACTTTCACCATAAAGAGATTGCACTACAGTACTTGTATTAGGTGAATTGAAAAATACTATTTCTTTTGTTTGCCATTTTTACAGTGCAAATATATGTGTGTGTATATATATATATATATAAACACAATATAAAGTGAGTGCTGTCTACTTTGTATACTGTGTAGTAATAGAAATCAATATATTTGAAAATGTAGAAAAACATCCAAAAATATTTAATATATTTAAATTGATATTCTATTGTTTAACAGTGCGATTAAAACTGCAATCAATCACAATTACCGGTAATTGTTTTGAGTTAATCACATGAGTTAACTGTGATTAATTTGCTGCCCTAATTTAAACTATATTATACTGTTCTATCAGAGCTTGATTTCATTGGCAAGTACTGTATTTTGTTTTTTTAAGGGGCAAATACCCAAATGGATTTAGGCAAGAAATCTTTGACCACTTTCCCACAGAACTCTAGATGTATACATACAGTGTTTTAAATCAAATTTTAGTTTCTACACACATTAACAATGCCTTTTCAATACTCCAACAAAAGGGAAACTTTTAAAAGCATTTTAAATGGAATTTTTGTTGTATGCAATACGTGTATTTGAGAACTACAAGGCTTTGAGTATAGAAGGGAACAGCAATTGTCATCTGGCATCAACTGAAGTCACTCAGCTGTAAGATCCTGCAGAAATTATAATTAAATCAGATACTGATTTCACTGATGTGAAACACAGGTAAAAAATTCTGTTAATTTCTAAGATCCAGCAAAATAAAATACAACTGATATATTTAAGAGGGGGAAGAGAGGGTAAAACAATAGAGGGGCCAGGAGCCCTCACACAAAATGGAGTAGAGTTCCATACGGACTCTCTGCACCTCAGCATAGAAGGTACTTTTGTAGACAAAGCAACAGCAAATCAGAGGATGGGGCCAGCATATCAGCCACCACATATATTTATTCTTTGGGTTCCCTCATAGGAGATGCTCCCCATTGCTATGGAGGAAATTGCAGTGGTCACCATGTGGCCTGGATATGAATTCCTTCCGCCTGCACTTTCAGTGCAGATGATCTAACCAGGGCATAGCCCCATAACTTTGGTTGCAGAGTGGATAAAAATCAATGATTTTTTTTTAATTTAAATTGAATGTTTTTGACAAAATGCTGTTTGAGAAAAAACCTATCTAAAGATAGTTTTAATTAAGATACATTATAGTTCAAATATATCTCATCATGGAATAGGGGTTATAAATTCTAATTATATAGTATGAGACAATATATTCATGTAATGTTTAAGAAAAGTTTTGTAAATGAGTTCCAACAGTTCATGGATTAGGGACCCAATCTTATGTGGCTTCTGTACTGATTATTTAGGTTAATCTTACTATCTGCCCAATGGGACTCAGTGTTCAGTCTAGAAGATACCATCAGAGATGCTTAGTTTTGTAGTTCTCAAACTGTGGATTTGTGTCTCCAGTGATAACATGCTTGTTAACAGCAAAAATGTTTTTAAAGAAATACATACATAATATAGAGAGGTGAGAAATAACAGACCTCTACCGTATTGTCCTTCTGAAAATTTGTGTACACAGAGTCAAAAGTGCAAAGTTTCAAAGAGTTGAATTAATAGAAGATTGTTGGGGGCGAAATAGATCTGGACAAGGAGAAGTCTGGAGATAAACGTGAGAAGGGAGGGACAGGCAGTAGAAACAAAAGTGAAACTGTTTGAGCAGCATATTCCAGAAGTCTTGAGGTCTGTCTGAGTGTAGCCTTCATTTATTTGAGCTCTACCATACCATTCTCACACTAGAAGGGAAAACCTATAATGGCAGCAGGCTTTAAAAGAGACCCAGTTTGGGAATATTTTAATGAAGTTCCTCTACCTGTATGTAAGACAGGCATGCGTGCAAAATGCAAACAGTGCTACAAAGAAATGCAAGGCCTGGTTGCCCAAATGAAACAACATCATGAGAAGTGTTCCTTCTCAGAAGGAAGCTGTGTTTAAGATGATAAAAGGAACATGTCTGAATATGCAGGATCTTCAGGTTGGTAACAACCAACAAGAATGCACTTTTATGTAGAAATCCATGATTAAATCAAGTCTTCTTGACTAGTGATTTAAATAATTATTTAAATCAAATCCACCCTATTTGGTTGTTTGCAGTGAACAGCATTGGCCTAAAAATCAGAGGTGGGAAAAATATTTGTTGCTGCAGTTGCAGCTTTTGCAGTCTTCTTACAACACTAAATCCTTTGAACTTTAAACAATGAAAATAGAATAAATTACATCATATAGCCTGGATCATTTCCTCTTTCTGCATTTCCTTAACAGTCTTAAAATAACAGGACAAAGTCTTGTTCCTTTGATGCTTCCACTGATATGTAACTTAAGGTTTCACCATCAGTACCATAAAATCAACACATCTTTTTACTGTTGTACTCATTCACCATTTTGCTTCACTACCGAAATACTGAGTCTACACATAGAATGAGAAACATATCTTTATCAAAACAAAGGAAAATATACCAAAAATATTTCTGTGCTCTTGAACTGCCACTTATTTCAAGAAATTCTCTATACATTCTGTAGTTAATAAATGCTGCACAGGAGAATGTACTATAATTCAAAATTAGATTAAATTTTACTTTATACCTGACTCCTCTTTGGGAATGAAATTAACTGTGCGTAGTATGAATTCATTAAGCTAAGACTAACATTGAAAGCAAATGAAGACAGATACCAATAGCCCAAATGGAAAACCTAAATTTGCTGAAGATAGAAAATCAGAAGAGCAGAATGCAATAAAGTATAATTCAGAAATTAAATCAAACTTCACATCATATTCTAAATGACTTGAATTGGATTTGATCTGGTTATGTAGAGATGAAAAACTATCTTGTTACCAATTCTCTCAATTATTCAATTTCTGTGCTGTGGTTAAAGTTATTGGTTTTTTGTCCAAAGATTTTTTATTCATATTTATTTAACCTTGTTTACTTATTTAAATATTATACTAGTTATATATTTCATATTGTTATACTCTGAAGTTGAAAAACAACTGTATTTTTAATTTTTTTTTCTGTTGTGAGCCAAGTCCTTGTAAAGCCTCATTTGGTTATAAGACAGAAAGTGTATTCCTTTTCCCTTTGGACTCATGTCCCTTTGGACTCAAGCTTTCATTGTGTTTTAAGGAGGTTAATTCTTTGATTTCTTTGGTTTTATTTTACACCAGATATTTCAATTTATTCTTCATTGTTGCTTCATTACTCTTTCTCTGTCTACAAGTGATTTGACAACTACTCTTATAGTGTGAATGTCAAAAAGAAACAACTTTCATTAAGGATTCTGAAAACCTTTTATATCAAAAGAAGAGGATCCAAATAATCTAAAGCAGCGATTCCCAAAAGTTTACATAAATTGTCTTTTAATGCAGAGATTGTTTCATGGAGGCCTTCCTCTCCCATTTTGTTCTCATGTATCACCTTTTCTCCCATTTCTGATTGCATAAAATCCCTTTAGCAACTACAGCAATTGCTTACATGGGAAAGTAATTTTAGGAAAGTATTTAATTTATTTTTAGTTCTCTTTGAATGCACTTAAGCAACTGGAAATGAGGAGAAGCAGAAGCCTAAGTACCATATGACCAGCCAGCTCTTTCCTGTGGACAACAGCTTGGGAAACGCTAGTCTAAATTACTTTAAAACATTCCTCTCCTGCAGATGTTCCAGAAAAATCTAATATTCAAACAGTAGTAGCTTTAACACAATTCTCACTTTGATTTTTTTTTCCCAGAAAGTAATTATCCTATATAAGCATATTAATACTTTTTTTTTAACTGAGGTGTCTTTCATTAAACCAGCCATTTGTTGTTATGTGATCTCAAAATTTTCTCTATTACTTCATTCCTATTTTCTGTTTGAGAAATCTTAGCAGAATGTGAGTCCAACTGGGCATCAAAAGTAAGAAACCTAGAGTCTCTAGCCTCTGAATTGTGAAGAAAATGATCACTGTTGGCGAAGCAATGGGAACTGGCTACGCGGGATGGCTTCTATTGCCATACACCTCTACCCTGATATAACATTGTCCTCGGGAGCCAAAAACTCTTACCGTGTTCTAGATGAAACCGCGTTATATTGAACTTGCTTTGATTCGCCGCAGTGTGCAGCCCCACCCCCCTGGAGACCTGCTTTACCGAGTTATATCTGAATTTGTGTTATATCGGGGTAGAGGTGTAGTTGCGAAAGGGGAGTGAGATGTAAGGGACATAATACTTGTCATTTTCATTAGATCCTTGGGAGCCATGCAAAAGTCACTAAGTAAAAACATGCTCCCCCCCTCGTGTGTGTGTGTGTGTGTGTGTGTGTTAGTGTTATTTTAGGAAATAAAATATGGGCAATTTCATTTCTTCCCAGAACTTTTTCCTGAAGGCTACTGAATTAAGCCTGAAGTGGGGAAAATATGTTATTTCTTCAGCTGAATTTTACTTCATTGAATATTTCTGTGCCTATATTATTACTTGCTAAATTATAATTGACGATGAAGACACAAAAATGTATTGAATTTTAGGATTAGGATTATCGTAAGAGATTTTGGCCTCTTAAAGACGCCAAAAAGACTGTTTTTTCTGACCCAAAAAGGTGAAACTAGATCTGATAGTTATTAAACTCTATATTGCCTAGTTATTGAATGAATGCATGTAGTTAATCATTTGTTCTAGTATCAGATTAAATTATTGCATATATTGATATGCAATGCTAATTACTTAATATCATAAGTTTAATTTTTTTTGTAGAAACCAGATATTTCCTACTTTTAGTTTTTAGTTTATAAATTCTTAGTAATTTCCAGCAAAAACTGGATACATATTTTGGAAATGTACTTATAATTAGGCTTGGAAAGATTAGATACAATTTGTGTTTTAATGGTTCTGATCCTTGACATTAATTTTGTCTTGATTTTATGTTATTTCTATAATAAAATTGTTGATGTTATATAAAAACACTAGTATATATTTTAAAAATTATTTTATACAGAAAATAAATATATATGTATTCTGGCAGACTATATATATATACATATATATACACTGAATAACAAGTTTAAAAATTGTCATGTGTTTCCCTTATTAATATCACTTAAATATAGCTTTATAATTCCAAAAAGTCAAAGAAATGTCTTTGCAAACTCTCTTTCCTTAGAATCTGATCTAACTCCCACCGAAATCAATGGAAAGACTCCCATTCACTTCAATGGGAGTTGGATCAGGCCCTTTTGCATAGGCATCACAGATACCCTTTTGAAAGTGAAAGTTTTAGCTATCTTATAAAGTGACTGAGTTCATTTTCAGCTTTATCTGTCATGGGTTCCCAAATGGGAAGTCCTTAGCTGCCTTTCTGCAGATCCATACAGGCTAGAGATGGGGGCTGGAAAAAACTTTGCCTGAATCACTGCTATTTGTAGTCACATTTCTAAGTTTCCAAGACCAACTGGCTTCCTATACTGGTGATGAGTAAATACCCTGACATTATGTACACAAATAATGACGATTTCCCTTAGTACAGGGGTAGGCAACCTATGGCACACTTGCCGAAGGTGGCATGTGAGCTGATTTTCAGTGGCACTCACACTGCCCAGGTCCTGGCCACGAGAGCTCTGCATTTTAATTTAATTTTAAATGAAGCTTCTTAAACATTTTAAAAACCTTATTTACTTTACATACAACAATAGTTTAGTTCTATATTGTAGACTTATATAAAGAGACCGTCTAAAAACATTGAAATGTATTATTGGCACACAAAACCTTAAATTAGAGTGAATAAATGAAGACTTGGCACACCACTTCTGAAAGGCTGCCGACCCCTGCCTTAGTATATAACAAGAGTCAGGGTTCATCTGTCATGAGTGGGTTCATTTGTCAAGCCCCAAAGAGCACATATTCCCTTGTTGCCAGTTAGCTGAAATTCTCAGCCTGTTCTCCTATCAAACTCTGAGCCATCCTGCAGTGAAAGAAGACCAATCCCTTGGGAAGTATATACTAGATAAGCCCATTGAAAGTGAAGAATGTACAGGAAGGGGAAATAATGTGCACAATAACTATCTTCAGAGGAGTTTGAACCTCATCATCTAATCCTGAGGTAAATACTGGAAGAGATAAATTGATCTATTTATCACTTAAACACTCACATATAAATGTGAATAGAACTAAACCAATAGTATTTTGTAGAAAAATATTTAGTCAGGAAATGTTTTTCTATAGAGTTTAGTGTTTTTAGTTTTATTCAGATATTGGTCAGTGCTGGAAGTCTTCTCCCATCATATTTCTTTGACTGGCATGCCTGAATATACGGAATGCCCTGAAGATACGGAATGCCCTGAAGATGATGTGCCACAGGTTGATTTTGACTTATGTCTCATTGAAAGCAGAGCCCTTCAGATGATTCTGAAAACCTTCCTTCTGAAGGAAGATATATTTTTCATATTCTTTTATTTAAGGTCTATTTTTATAGACAAGAAAAAAGACGGCGGGGGGGGGGGGGAGGGGAGGGGAGGGGAATCAAACCTTAACAGTGAGAAATACCCCACAGCAATTTTCTATCCTGCAGAATTATGTGACAGAAAATGACAAAAGATGGTGACCAGGGAATAACTTGTCAGACTCAGAACAGACATCAGCTGTGGATTTGCAATTCTTCCAAATATGTTCCTGTCAACCTTTCTATGTTAAAGATCTAAAATTTAAGTATGGTCCGTAGGCAGAGATATGCCAGATTTCCGTTTCAGACAGGGTTTGCGTGAGCTGCTTTTTCTTTTTTATAATAATATTTACTTGTCTAATGATTCTTAACTTTACCAAATGTGCTCAAATAGTGAGCTATTTGAGAACACATAGTCATATTTCAGGATGTAAAAACACATATATCCATTCTAACAGGAGTAAATATTCTTTTTTAAATTACTGTTTGTAATTTGAGATTTGCTGGCTATAATTTAGCAATTTAAAGAGAGATTTATTATTTCTGGAATAAGATAAAAAAGCTCTTTCTTTTTATTTCACTGTCATTTGAAAAGAGAATTTAAGTTAGACACTACTGAGACCTTTTCTCCCACCTCCTCCCCTCCATTCCCACGGTGGACATTTGGCAGGTCATTGGTTCTCCTCTTCACCAAGCTCAAGCAGGGCCACGATGGGATCGGAGGCCTGTGAGCAAGAAACACACTTGGGTCCATCCACTGAGAGAGGGAAAAAAACCTGCCCCATGCTTGTTACACTGGCAGGAGTCTGTTACAACCTACCACCTGGAATCCAGATGCACCAACTCCCTAGCCAGAGACTCGGGCACTCTGTACTGAAGGGAAAAAGAGAGAGAGATGCAGGGATACTGAATGAAGATAAAGAGAATGAGAGAAGAAAAGGAAAAGGTACTGCTGGGATCCCCAGCAAGAAGAAGCAGTGGTAGGTAAAAAGTAGGACCTCAGAAGCTGCCACACATGGCTACTGCAGAGGCAGAACACTTCTGGGAAGGAATATTGTGGGTGGGCCCTCCTATACTGGCCAACTTTGACAGCCCTATGTAAGCTCGAAAGTTCCTCCTCACCCGCACTCCCTTCACCTCCATACAAGCTGCCACTACTGCTATCATCTGGAGGCTCCAGCCTGGTCAGGCATCAGCAGGGGAAGCACGGAGAAGGAAGGTAGAGAGGTCACTAAGTTGCCTGAAACCAGGTTTGACAGCCAACTACCTCTATGTTATGAAGAGTCTTGTCATATTTGACATTCTTCTTAAAGCCCCAACTCTTTTAGCCACATGATTATGAGAATCTAAGCTTCCTTAAAAAAAATCTCTAGCCCTCATGGCTGCAGAAAGAAACTTGAAAACATGAACTTTAAATGCTCAAAAACCAGAAGACAAATAAAAAGTCCATCTTTTCTGTTAACATATCATGATTTTTAAGCCAATCTCATGGTTTTGGTGGCCTGATTCATGGTTTTTGACTACTTGATGTTGGCAATACTGTCCCTGTGACGAAGAAGAGTGACTGTTGCTGGCTGCCCAGCACTCTGTTGAATGTTGGGGATGAAAATAAAGGGGATACATACAAAATGAGAAATGACTGTTTAGGAAGCAGTACTACAGAAAGACATCTGGGGTTATAGTAGATCACAAGCTAAATATGAGTCAACAGTGTAACACTGCTGCCAAAAAAAAAAAAAAAAAGCTAACATAATTCAGGGATGTATCAGCAGGAGTGTTGTAAGCAAGACACAAGTAGTAATTCTTCCACTCTACTCCACGCTGATAAGGCCTCAACTGGAGTATTGTGTCCAGTTTTGGGAACCACATTTCAGGAAAGATGTGGACAAATTGGAGACAGTCCAAGCAAGAGCAATAAAAATGATTAAAGGTGTAAAAAACATGATTGATAAAGGAAGATTGAAAAACTTGGGTTTGTTTAGTCTGGAGACAAGAAGGCTGTGGGGACATGATAATTTTCTAGTACATAAAAGGTTGTTACAAGGAGGAGGGTGAAAAAAATTGTTCTTTTAATCTCTGAGGATAGGACAAGAAGCAATGGGCTTAAATTGTAGCAAGTACTTGCACTAAATCCACCTTGCACTGACATAATGAGTTGCAACGTCATAGTTCCAACCCCCGTTTCACGTTTGCCCTAACTAAGTCCCCAACCTGCTATAGGGAAGGCAAAACCCGCCCCATACCTTGTCTTGGCCAATCTGATGGTGAGAGAAAAAGCCTTTCTCAGCCCCCCAAGAAAAGAGCAACTAACATAATGCCCGCAGCAAATCATGACAAAACCTGATATTTAACTACATCCACAGGAGGGACAGTGGGTACTGCTTTGCATGGTCCAGGTAAAGGTGTGCTTTTCCTGCACCAGTATGGAACTGCATAGTTCCCTCCTCTCTTCTGGCCACCTGGGAGGGGGAATGAGTCAGTGTTCCCATGATGACCCAGTCTAACGCTATCACAGCTAGTCAGTCTGGCTCTCTACCCCTTAAATTGACCAAACACCTTTTTCTGCAAGCCAGACACTGCTTAACGTGTAGTGAGATCATTGTCCCATGCCTCCCACAGTCAACCAACAAAGCCATCCATTTGTCAGCTTCTTGCAAAAATGTCTCTGTACCTTTTTCCATCCCTTCCCTGAACTGCTCTGTAAATCGTCAACCTTGTTCTCCATATCTTTCCCCAAGACCCACCTCTGACACAACACATAGGTAATCAGTCAATTAATGATGGCTAGGCTGATGGACTGAAAGAGAGAGTGGCACTTACATTATCTATTTACAATGAAAACATGTAAATTTCTATAAAAATTGTTTATACTTGATTAATCTTTCTCTACTCCCCCCTACACTTCATAAGTCACTTCTCATCTTAGATTCTAAGCTCTGAGAGTGAGGTACCATATCCTTGAATGTGTTTTTTTAGAACTCACCACAACAGAGCCCCAATCCCAACTGGGATCTGTGTTATATTTAATATAAACATTAAACAATAAGAATTATGACAAAAATCAAATAGTGGTGGTTTAAAGTAAATATATAAAACAATATGAGAAGATTATGGAATCTGAACAAAGAAAGAAAGATTAAAGCTATTCATACTCCAGGGGGAATTATGCGCCAAAAAGTCTAAAATTCTGTGCACAGTATTTTAAAATTCTCCAAAATTCTGCATATTTTATTTGTCAAAATAATATAATATAGTCATGCCGGTTTCAATTATTTTGGTAATTTATTTCAAAACACGTTCAGCAAGTATGTCTGTAACAATACAGACAACAAAAAAGATTCAGAACATGTTTTTTGACAAATAGATTCCTTACTAGGCCTATTAATACAGAACTCTGAGTAATAATTCATTTAAACTACAATACAGAAACGCATTTCCTACACCCTTCAGAGGCAGTGCTAAGGCTTGGGAAAGTCAAGGATAATGGAGGAGCTTAGGGAGAGGGAAGTAATTGTTGGGAAGGAGCCGGGGTGTGAACTTGGAGGGTTGTTGGGTATGAATGGGAAAAGTATGGAAGTTTTGGAGGGTTTAGGCGGGAGGGTTGTTAGGGAGCCTCCCCCATGCAGACCCTGACTGATCCCTAGCCTCTCTCATTGTCAGGCACATCTGCCCCTGTTCCCGTATGTCCCTGTGCCCCTCCCCAATCCCCATATGTCCTTGAATCCCCACTCAGCTACCCCCTCCCCCATGTCCCCACAATCCCACTCTCAGTCTGTCCCCCTCCCATTAGCTCTTGTGAACCCCACCTTGTGACCCCCCAGCAACCCCATGAACCCCATGCTGTCCATCCCTCCACCATATACCACACCTCCTGACCTGGCCCTACAAGCAGGGTGCTGTGAAGAACCCAGCTGCTTCTCTTCCCTATCTGCCACTGGGGCTGCTCCCACCCGGGAGCAGCTATTCTCTATTCGGGCAACACAGCAGCCCTGGTTGGCACATGGCATAATTGCAGCACCTCTCCAGCAGAATGTATTTTCTGCAGAGAAAAAAAAAATCTACCTGGGACTTGAATTCTGCACATGTATAGTATCGCAGAATTCCCCCCCGGGAGTATATAGACATAAAAAGTAACACAAAAGAGAAGCTCCTCAAAACAAAAAAGTAATTATGCATTTTCAGCACAATAAAGAAACTGCCTTCCAGAATACAAAAATGTAGATGGTAAAGAATTCCATTTCACAATTTTATAGCATATGGACAAACAAAAAAAGGAAGGGGAAAGGGTCTTCCAGGGCCTATAAATATGCCAAAACAACTGGCCACCATTCACCAAAGGCAGGAAACGCACTTAAGAGAACAACATCCAAAGACTATAAAGAAATATGCTAATTCACAGCACCAGCTGTCAGCTCTTTGCAACAAAGAAATATAATAATTTACTTCACTGAACAAATCTCCTTACGCTCCACTCACTGAAGATCTCTCTTCTTTCTACTAAGATCGTGAAGTCAATGAGAGCTGTGCTACTGATTTCATGGGAATTATCATCCGGCCCTATACACATAGTAACCTACCTTAGATTTTCATTTACACTATATATAATAATCTCTCTACGTAGTCTTGCAAATTGGAAGAGACTCTCCAGCTCAGTATTCTGACATCAAGTGAGCAAAGTATCTCAAGAACTACTTTCCTTTCATTCTTATATGACTTTTGCTTCTTGCCTTAGATGAATGATTTTTCAAAGGCTGTAGGTCTTACACAGAGATTCCATCTAGAACCTATGTATGTCACGTTTCAGACCATTTGTAAGGCATACGCACCACTGTATAATTTACTTTACCTGATACAGCATGACAGGCTCTATGTTGTATCCTAACATATTGGCAAACTCCTTAGCAATAACTGTTTTGCCACAGCCCTATAAAGTAAAAAATAAAATGAAATAAAAATTAAGGAATTAGATCAAAAATATCTTGCAAGCAGGAAAAAAAAGGCAAAGAAATTTACAGTTCTTACTTTTCCGCCTATCAAACACATATCCTTAACCATATGTGACTGCATCATTTCTGCCAACAGCTGCTTATGGCTGGAAGTCTTTATGAAAGTGTCTGATCCAGAACACAGTTTTAATGATCTAGTCCCAGCTGGGACCTACAAGGAGACAAAAGATAAACAAGTTATATGAAAGTGGTTTAGGCTCGGGGCAGATTCGTTTACTGGGTCAGTAACCCTGTAACTTTTCACTGGTGACTGCATTCTTGTGCTCCAGAATCTAAATCTTTAAATAAATAATAATAATAATAATAATCATAGTAAAAAAAAGTCGCCTTTATGGCTTGGGGTTACCAAAAAAAAAAAAATCTGCCATGAAATAGGAATCAAATGCAAATCAATGCAATGGTATTGGATTTGGTTTGCAGGCAACATGAATCAATAGTCCTGAGAGGACTCCGACTCACCTCAATAGGGTATTAACGCTGAAACCCAATTACGAAGTGAACACTGTCATCATTTATTGCAGATCAGGGCGTAAGAAAGGGGAGAAATGATCTACGGTGAAGATATGAACAATCCACTTGGAGGGAAATCTCACTCTGGTGTTATAAGTAGGCAGAGCTTTGCAGAATAGAAACACTTGTTTTTCCTCCAGTTTAACCTCTACTTAAGCTACTAAATTCTGTTGCTCTTTCCCCACTCACACTGGTCACTGCTTCCCTTCAAATTCCTCCTCTACTCTTGTTCCCAAAGAGGCCGTTCATTCCTCAGAGAAATTCCTCAATAAACTCTCAGATCACCAGTGCCTAATGAAGCTATTTCCTTCAGAGCAGCTCTCCAATCAGCTTTTCATCGATTCTACCCAATTTGCTCCTGCTCTCCAACCTCCTTCTTCACCTCCACTGTACAAACTCTCTGAGGTCATCCCTCCCCAGTGTTACTCAGATCTCTCTCTGCCTCCTACTAACTCTCCTCTATTACATAGATACTTCAGTCTCACTGAATTCAACCCCTACTTTAAACTCAGATCAACATGCATTTCTTAAAAAATGCCTTATTTCTCCACCCAACCGACCATAAGCTTCACAGGAAGAAATTCAGACTAACTGTATTTGATATGATTAATATGAAGACTTTTGCTCCGTTTTCTGTTTCAACATCCTGTGTTGGAATGTTACCAAGCACATTTTACTTGATGTGGTGGACAAAAGTAAAGAAACTACTATTGTTTTCATTTAAAGCGTAACTATATAGAAGATACCCCCAAGAGCATCACATATGCTTTGTATTATGCTATTCCATTGCACAACCCAAAATAAGGAATCGAGAAAGTACTTTTCCACCAACACTTTAGTAACTGATGAAATAAATAGATCATGTTGCTGAAAAAAAACCACATAGAAACCTGCACGAGTTACCTGAAAATAAAGCCTTACTTTTCCATAATCGAATACTCTCCAGTTCGTAAATGACATTTGCTAAATATTACCATAAAAAGTGGATATTCATTGAGGCTCTCAGACAAATTCCTTATTAACTTTGAGCATTAAATGTAGGTGAGAGTCAACAGAAAGTAGCATAACGAATTTGCAGTAGTGATAGGAAACCAAGAATATAGCTCGGGGTGGGAAAACTATGGCCCGCAGGCCAGATCCGGCCCGCAAACCATTTTAGTCTGACCCTCGAGCTCCTGCTGGGGAGCAGGGTCTGGGGCTTGCACTGCTCTGGCACCCCAGGCAGGGAGCAGGGTCAGGGGTCGCTCCACGTGGCTCCCAGAAGCAGCTGCATGGCCCTGCTCCGGTTCCTACACGTAGGGGCAGCCAGAGGCCTCCGCTCTGCACAGGGGCGACTCCAGGCACCAGCACGCCAAGCGCGTGCCTAGGGCGGCAAGCCAGGGGGGGGCGCTCTGCTGGTCGCCGCGAGGGCGGCAGGCAGGTTGCCTTCGGCGGCATGCCTGTGGAAGGTCCGCTGGTCCCGCGGCTTTGGCGGACCTCCCGCAGGCGTGCCGCCGAATCCACGGGACCGGGGACCTCCCGCAGGCAAGCCACCGAAGGCAGCCTGCCTGCTGTGCTTGGGGCGGCAAAAATATCTAGAGCCACCCCTGGCTCTACACACTGCCCCTGCCCCAAGTACCGCCCCTGCAGCTCCCATTGGCTGGTAACCTCACCCAATAGGAGTTGGAGGGCTGGTGCCTGCGGACAGAGCACAGTGCAGAGCTGTGTAGGAGCCAGAGAAGGGAAATGCCACTGCTTCCAGGAGCCATTTGAGGTAAGTGCCACTCAGAGCCTGCACCCCTGAGCCTCTCCCCGCGCCCCAACCCCCTGCCCCAGCCCTGATCCCCCTCCTGCCCTCTGAACCTTTCGATGCCAGCCCAGAGTACCCTCCTGCACCCCAAACCCCTTATCCCTAGCCCCACTCCAAAGCCTGCACCCCCAGCCAGAGCCCTGATACTCTCCCACACCCCACTCTCCTGTCTCAGCCTAGAGTCCCCTCCCACACCCTGAACTCCTCATTTCTGGCCCCACCCCGAAGACCACACCCCCAACCAGAGCTCTCACCCCCTCCCACACACCAACCGCAATTTTGTGAGTATTCGTGGCCTGCCATACAATTTCTATTCCCAGATATCGCTCTCGGGCCAAAAAGTTTGCCCACCCCCGATAAAGCTTGTTGAACCTGTAAATCATTACCTGGAATTTCACTTCTTTTTCAGCAATCTGGACAGTTACATCAGCCTGTAAGGTCTTGCTGCCATGTATTCGTTCCACTTTTTTAATCCTACTGGGAAGCAAAGGGCTTTCTGAATCCTGGAGCTCAAAACGCTGTAAAAATTGAGAAAGTAGTACTTATTTAATATAGTGCTGTGTTTTTAAATGTTTCCACTGAAAACATGACAGAAATTGATGCAAGACTAATTTCTTATAAGTTCAATATCAATTTGCTGTAAGAACCTTAATACTGAAAAAGTTAAAATGGACCTTATAAGATGCTAACATCAGTATATATCTACTAAGTGTTCTCTAGTCAACTATTAGCTTGCTGCTCCTCTTATCAAACAAATTAAACTAAGTCATGAGCTGAGACAACAGAAATCTGTGAATTCTGAAAAATCCATGAATTCCAGATCTTTGTATAGAATTTTCTGTTACATAGATTTTAAAGTTTCTTTTCTAAATAAAAAAAATCAAGGATATTCTTATTGCAAGATAGTCCTAACAATATAATTCCCACTGCTGACTTGTTGATTTTGAAGCCAGACAGACTGAAATAAAGCTCCAACCCTCCAGCACTTACGTTCCCACACCCATTTATCTTTGAGGGCTATTATGACCACTTGGGTATTAGAAACATCGAGCTTAAAAAAAAATACACATCAAGCTAAGATGCTCATTTAGTTTGACAGCCTTGTGTGTAATGAGAGTTGAGGGCTCCCTACACACAAGAAACTTTTAATATATAGCCTTTAATAGGCTAATGAAAAAATATTGCCTTTTTGCCCATTTTACCACCACCTCTGCCCTCCATCGTTCTACGCTGTATGCAGGAGTGAAAGCTAAGTAATACAGATCAAGAGATTTTGAGTCATATTTTTTAAACTACCGTTTGTTTTTTTCTTAACACCTCTTTAACTCTAGTGCCTAATGAACACTTACAAGTGAGGCTATGTCCATGTTAAAGATTCAACACGCACGCGCACTCACAAACACACACTTCAATAAAGGTGTGAGCATTCGCCACATACATCCAAAGGCTTGTCTAAAGTTAAAATACTACAGCGACACAGCCGTGCCACTGTAGGGCTTTAATGTAGATGCTACCTACGCTGATGGGATGGATTCTCCCATCGCTGTAGTTAATCCACCTTCTCAAGAGGCAGTAGCCAGACTGACGGAATGATTCCACCGGGGTCAGCTTAAGTAAGCCACAATGAGGTGTGGATTTTTCATACCCCTGACAGATCTAATTAAACTGACTTAACTTCCTAATGTAGACCAAGCCTAAGACTCCCCGCAAAAGTCCTCCTGTAAAACCTGCGATTTCAGAGGTAAAAAAAACAAGTAAAAAACCTAACCCACACTTATTTGGGAAATGATTTTTGGTCTTTTTTCTACATAATCAAGAAGCAAAAAGGACCCTAACTCATTTTTTAAAAATTGGTTCCAGAGCATCTTAAATTTGGCTGACCATCTTGGCCATAGCCTCATGTTCCATGCAGGTGAAAGGACATTCCGTAGCAATTAGGTTATGAAGGTTCAGAGTTCAAATATCATGATAAATATCTATCTGGTAATTCAGATAATGACGAAGATTGCTGCTGTGATTAAAACATTTGATGCAGTGTTGTTGTAGCCATGTTGTGTAATATCTTTTATTGGACCAACTTCCATGGTGAGAGAGACAAGCTTTCGAGCTCTGTGTAAGCTTGACTCTCTCACCAACAGAAGTTGATCCAGTAAAAGATATTATCTCACTCACCTTGTCTCTTGAAAACATTAAAATAAGCTTCACGTTATTTTAGGCACATTCAATTGCTTTTATTAAAAGTGTGTTTCAAAGAATAAAATTTATATCTCTTTAATTGTACAAGATACCATAGCATTGCAAATTAAGGTTAGAAAAACAATTATTTTTTGTAACATAATCAGACACATACTTTGGCTCTTCACTCTCATAGATTCACATTCTGGACTAAAAGGCTACACATTTTTCATGTTTAAACGTGAACTTTTTTTTAAAAGCATAAGTGTACTTTAGTGCAAAACTGCCAAAAATTCTATTTTTATTTTAACAGCTGAACCAATTTCAACCACCACTAAACATTGGAAGAAGAACAGAAAAAAGCTGAGAATGTGCATTCTGAGTTTCATCTTGAACTAAGATTTTAATTGGCAAGTTAGAGACCCTGATCCAAAGTTAACTGAAGTAAACAAAAAGACTCCCATTGAGTTCAATAGACTTTGGATCAGGTCCAAAGCTATTTCCACAAGCAATGCTGACAGACTCTTATAATTACAGCATCATTTCCAGGTGCAATTATAACAAGGGAAGGAAATGTTTTATTTCTTCACATTTCTCAAATACAACTATAGATTGCTATCTAATGCTCTGGGTGCCAACAGCATAAATTAAAAATCACAACATAAAGAAAGGACTGCCCATGAATATTTTAAAGTTTCAATCATTACTCAAAAAATTAATTGAAATTAAAGAGAATACTGACTATGTAACAGATAAAGCTCAAAATGGGTACACACCACCAAATCAGACTCCTTAAGGACCTACCTATATAACGTGTAAGGGGGAAAAAAAGCACTATTGTGTGTGACTTCAATCTGAGTAACAATGCTGGAGGTTAGAGCTGGTAGTGAATTTTTCAATTAAATTTCTTTTCATCAGTGAACAGGTTAAAAGAAACAAAAACTTTTCACAGTAAATGGTCAGTTTCAATGAATTTCTTGACTCGAAAAAATGTTGAAAATAGTTTCAGAATGTTTTGACATTTTATGCATGAAAAATTCCAGTCTTCCAGTTCAAAATGAATTTCTGTATCAAAAGCTAAGCTAATTATAATAAAAAATAAAAATGGCCAAAACTGAAACATTCTGATTGATCTGAATTATTGATCTGTATTTTTTCCTGGATTTTTCAGTTCACAAAAATTTCCAAGATTGACTTTTTGTCCCAATCAAAAACAGAAAAAAAACATTTCCTGCACAGTTCAACCGGAAGTCTCAAGCTGTTAATAGTAAAACGTCTTTGGAATTTCTAAGTAGTATAAATGACAATTACCTAACTCACAAAGCATTGAAGCTAATATAAAAGGAATTCTATATTAAACCTCATCTTGACAGATAAAGAGGAAATGATCTTAGAATTAAAAGTTAATGGTTGCTTTGGTGCAAGTGATCATGATTTCATTATATTTCTTATGTGCAAACACAATAAAGTTCCAACAAGTAATATCTATATGGGGCACTTTTAAAAGGACCAGTTTCACAAAGCTGGAACCAATTATGAGCCAAATCGGCTGGGAGAATTTAAACAGAAAAAAATATAACTGTTAATTGAGAGATGTTGAAATGCATTTTACTGAATTTCCAAAAAAACATAACTGAGGAAGAACACTACACAGGTTAAAAACCAGACTGGCTTAGGGAAGTGAAAGAAGCAATAAATAAATTTAAAAAGTAGAAGAAAGGAGACGTTGATAGCAATGAATATAAATTAAAGCTAGAAATTGTAGATATTGATAAAGGAAGCAAAAGGACACAAGGAAATATCTACAACTAACAGAGTTAAGGACAATAAGAAACGTTTTTAGTGTATCACGGCAAAAGTACCCTAATGGTATTAGTCTATTACAGGGGTCGGCAACCTTTCAGAAGTGGTATGCCGAGTCTTCATTTATTCACTCTAATTTAAGGTTTTGCGTGTCGGTAATACATTTTAACGTTTTTAGAAGGTCTTTTTCTATAAGTCTATAATATATAACTAAACTATTGTTGTATGTAAAGTAAATAAGGTTTTAAAATGTTTAAGAAGCTTCATTTAAAATTAAATTAAAATGCAGAGCCCCCCGGACCAGTGGCCAGGACCCGGACAGTGTGAGTGCCACTGAAAATGAGCTTGAGTGCCGCCTTCGGCACACGTGGCATAGGTTGCCTACCCCTGGTCTATTATGAGATGGAAAGGGTAAAATGGTCAATAATAATGCAGAAAAGGAAAAAGTGTTCAATAAATATTTCTGTTTCATATGTGGGGAAAAGCCAGATGATGTATGCATATCCTATGATGAAATACTTTCCATTCCAGCATTAACTAAGCAGGATATTAAACACCCACTACTAAATTTAGACAGTTAAAGTCAAGAGGTACACATTACTTATACCCAAGGGTTTTAAAAGACCTCCCCAAGGACCTCTCTGAACAGAGGGGTCTATTGATTTAAATAGATCTTGAAAAACTGGGGAAGTTCCAGGTGACTGGAAAAATGTTGTGCCAAAAAGGGCAAATGGAATGACCCAGGTAATTATAGGCCTGTCAGCCTGACACTGAATCTGGGCAAAATAATGGAACACCTGATACAGGACTCAGTTAATAAAGAATTAAAGAAGGGTAATATAATTAATGCTAACCACATGTGTTTATGGAAAATAGATCTTGTCAAACAAACTTGATACTCTCTGATGAAATTACAAGTTTGAGTGATAAAGGTAACTGTACTGATGCAATACATCTAGACTTCTGTACGGCATTTGTGTTTGTACCACACAACATTTTGATTAAAACCTAGAACAATACAAAATCAACATGGCACACAGCAAATTTATCAAAATCTGGATGACAGATTTATGTCATCAAAATGTAACAGTCAATGACAAACATCACTGAGCAGGTATGTTTCTAGCTGGGTTCTGCAGGGATTGATTCTCAGCCCTATGCTCTTTAATATTTTTATCAATGACCCAGAAGAAAACAAAATCATTACTGATAAAGTTGGTAGATTAAACAAAGATTGGGGGAGTGGTAAATAATGAAGAGGACAGCTCCTGGATTGCTTAATAAACTGGGTACAAGCAAACAATAAGCCTTTCAATATGGCCAAATGGAAAGTAAAAAAGAATGTAGGGCATACTTACAAGATGGGAAATTCTATCTGGAAATAATGACTCTGAAAAAGACTATGAATCTATGAAAATGCTGGAGGGATGAGAAGGTGGGCAGAGAAAAGAAGAGACATAAAATAAGCATTTTCTCTTTTCTTTTTTTTTTCGTTTGATGGTTTTTGTTCAGCATTATTTCAGAAAGCTCTATAGATTAACTGAAGGTTTAACAGACACAAATGCCTATAAAGATAAACAAATTATCATGACACACTCAATATTTTTCATGTGAAATAATTTAATCACAATTAATTTTATAAGAAATTTATTAATTTTAGAAAATTATTATTTTCCATTTTAGTGACAAAGACCTACCTCATGAATATCTTCTCTCTAAAGCCCTGATTCAGTAAGGCACTTAAGCAAATGCCTAACTTTAAACATGTGAGTAGTTACAATGTATCAATGGGACTATTACATTGTTAAAGTTATGCATGTGTTTAAGAACCTGTGAATTGTGGCCTAAATTCACTAGAAGATATAAAACTCATCAGCTAATGAAATCTGTTGGTTTATGAAGGTATTGTTCAAAACCTTTTTTAATATCGGTATTAACATATTTAAATAATTTAAACATTATTTAAATAATTTGCATTGCTTCGGTGTCTTATTATAATTTAGTGGGGCTATTGTAGCAACTCACGGCTCTCTGGGATTTGTATATAAAATGCACAGTACTCACTTTTAATGCATCTTCTACTGCAGTCCTGCCTTCCTTTCCTAATAGAACATGATAAGGGTAAAGCCATTTGATTATATCCTGGACTGACATCATAGGGAAGGAATCCTAAATAGAAATAAAAATACAGGAAAGATTAATTCCATTATCCATTAACTTGGAACCCATTATACTGACAACTGCAAAAGAGGAATGACAACGAACAAGTGCACCATTCAGCTTTTGAGACAAAACCAGGGACACTTCATCCATGCTTCCCCAATAGCTGTCTCGCCTACCTCCCCATCTCCACTCCCACTGGGTCTCATGTTATTTTCTGATGGTGGAGGGAAGGATTAATTGTTGAAACTGCAGAAGCTAAAGAATCTTGATAGGAACTGAAGAATGAGCCACCAGCTGTTGATTAACATCATGCAGAGGAGGCGGGGTAGTTTCAAGATATGACAGCTGCTGTCTTTTCTTCTGGTGCCCTGCGCTACGTGACTTCCTTGAGATCTTGGAAGACATCAGGGAGAAGTAAAGAGTGTTGCAGTTGCTTATTGCATATACTGGTCTCCACTGCAGACTTCCAGTGGTCAAAATCTGGTATGCTTTTTAAAAAGTGCTGTAACCAAGAAATTCAGTACATTTGGACAGTCTGTGAGCAGATAAGATTTTGTTTTTGTTGTTTCTGCTGCACTATAAGTGTGAATGGTGCTAAAAAGGCAAATCTCAGCTTCCAAGAGTTTATAATCCAGGTTAAACAATGTGAGAAGGAGGGTCTAGATGCATCAGTTATATCAACATACATTGTAGAGGTTAGGCATGCATCTTGTAATTGGATCTTAACAGAATTTGACAGGATTTCAACAGAATTGATAGAATATAAATATTTACTAGGTTGGGGGGGTTGTTTCTTTTTTACTTAAGTCATAAATGGTGGGAGGGAAGACAAAAGGCACTTTTAGGAAGAGAGCAATGTGGTGAGGCCCACTAGACAGTGAGGCTGTTTCAGGTATCGGAGATAACATGAAAGGAGTGAAGATATGAGTAGGTGAAAGATTGGGCGAAAGGAGGCAAGGATTGGCAAAGAATAGAACATAAAAGAAGGTGTAATAGAAAAAAGTCAAAGATGGAGACAAGAGCCATGCAACACAGTCTTGACAGTGAGGAGTATGAACTTTATGTGGAAACACAGGAAGCCAGTAGGGCGATTCAAACAAGGTGTGAAACAAAGCATCAGGAAAGGAAGAGACATTTTGGCTGCAGCATGTTGAAGGTCAACGGGAGGATAATCATTTAGAATACAAGCCAACAACAGAACTACTGTAGAGAGATCAATAAAAATTACTGGAGATCGATGCGACTAAACTGCAGAAAGACACTTCCCCATAAAAGTAGATAGGAGTGTGAAACTATAAAAAGGGCAGAGAAGACTCACATGCAAGACAAGATTTATTAAAACTGGATCCAGTTTAGAAACATTTTAATACTGAAACCAATGTGACACTTTGCCCCTTCACACTTCTCTTTTATCTTCAGTTTTCTATTTAGATCCATTTTCATATGCAAGTCGAGAGATCTGGCCCATTTCTGTCACTTCTGATACCTGCAATCTGCTTTTCTTGGGTGTAGAGACAACTTTGTATACAGTGATGGTAGGACTTCTCAAGAAGAGTTACTGGTTACAAAATGTTAACGTTGTTAAATTCTAACGTTTTGGGGTCTTTAAGGGTATCCTTTTCAATCACTTCTCAAAAAGGAACTAAAACTAACAGCAGCCATAACTGTAGTAAAGCAAGTTTTTTTTTTTTATGAGGAAACTCAGCTATGACATTTAAGTTTAGGCAATATTGGCTATTAGGTACTTGGGACTAAAAAGGTTCTTTCGCCCTCCCTACAAGATATTTATAAATTAAGCCGTGTATTACTGTGACTTCTGCACTTACTTGAATCATTCTGTGTATGGCACACTATAATATATTATAAATCATGCCTACATATATTTTCTAAATATCTCAGAGAAAAGAAATGCAATGCAATGGGTAGTTTCGTAGAAGTAATAAATAAATATCTGTATTACAGAAATCTGCAGCATGGTTTAGTCATTCAAAGCAATTTATAATAATTAAATATTGATTCCATTACACTGTACAAATTTTACTTCATAATTCAATTACTAGAAATTACTGAATAGTTCAGTTAATATTGTTTAGCTTAAAAATAGGCTACTAAAAATTACTACACTTTACTTCCAATTATTTGCAGAAAGAATAAATTTTATCAGCAGTCTAAAATTAGTAATAACTAATATGTTTCTGTGTTTCCCCCTGGGGGGGGGCGGGGCAGGTACTAGGCAAGCCCATAAATAACTGAGTTATGGTAGTAAAGTAAAAAAAAAAAAAAATCTGATCATAGCTATGAATGTCATTGGGAATCACAAAAGGTATTAATATATGTACACTCTTCAATGGGATAAAAAGAAACTCCAGAAAATTCAAATCCCAATCACTGCTCAATTTACCTGCTCTACAGTTGGCATTCTATATAATTAAGTGTTAGATTGTGCAACTCTTACACAGATGAATGAAAACAATGGTTACCTATCTTCTCGTAACTGTTGTTCTTTGAGATATGTTGCTCATGTCCATTTCAAGTAGGTGTGTGTTCCGCATTCACAGTCGTCGGAAAGCTTTTTCCGCAGCAGTACCCATCGGGTCGGTTGTGGAGCCCCCTGGAGTCGCACCTTCATGGCGGTGTATATAGGTCTCTGCCAACCTGCCGCCTCTTCAGTTCCTTCTTGCCAGAGTAGATTCTTTGGGATGGCACTGGAAGCCCCTTCATCTGCTCCGCAATTAAGAGTTGCATTGATTTCCAAAAAGGCTTCATTCTTTCGACGTAAAAGGCTAATGCTCACCTGACAGCCAAGGAGTGGAATATTAGCTCCTGGTGGCTAGCATGCAGCTTAGGAAAGAATACTGGAAGAAATATGTCCTAGTTCGCGTAGAATTGTGAAACTACCTTTGGGAGAAAAGCTAGGTGTGGCTGCAACTGCACCTTGTCCTTATACAAGACCATGTAGGGGGGCTCAGAAGTTAAGGCCTTAAACTCAGACACCCTCCTGGCTGAAGTTATAGCCACCAAGAACGCTACTTTCCAGGAAAGGTAGACAAGAGAGCTCAAAGGGAGGACCCATCAGTCTTGAGAGCACTAGGTTGAGATCCCTGGCAGGACTGGCGGTCTTACTTGAGGGTATAGTCTATCTAGTCCTTTGAGGAAGCGGCAAACCATGGGGTTGACAAAACCAACCAGCTGGCCAAACCCGAATGGAAAACTGAGATGATGCACCTTTAATGACGACACTGACAGGCGCTGCTGTTTCAGGTGTAATAAATAGTCCAGGATAAAGGGAATCAATGACTGCAAAGGTGGAGTGTCCTTTTGTAATGACCAAATAAAGAATTTCTTCTGTTTAGCCAAATAAGTGGCTCTAGTGGATGGTTTCCTGCTGCCAAGGAGAACCATCCTAACAGGGTGTGAGCATGTGAGCTCCAAGGGATTTAGCCATGGAGTTTCCATGCCATGAGGTGGAGAGACTCTAGACTGGGATGCTGGCGGTGGCCGTGGTCCTGTGTGATCAAGTCTGGGATCAGCGGCAGAGTTATGGGCATGTCCACCGACAGGTCTAGGAGTGTGGTGAACCAGTGCTGACATGGCCATGCTAATGCTATTAAGATCACTGATGCGCCCTCTCTTCTGACCATTAGCAGGACCATGTGTACAAGCAGGAAGGGCTTGAATGAATACAGCAGGTGATCCTTCCAAGGGAGGAGAAAAGCATCTGCAAGCAAGCCCAGGCTTTGATTCAGGAAGGGACAGAATTGCTGACACATCCTGTTGTGCCTTGTTGCAAACAAGTCTATCCAGGGAAATCCCCATCATTGGAAGATGTTGATCATGACATCCGGTCAGAGTGACCACTTGTGATTGTGAAAGGATCTACTGAGATGATCAGCCAGCTCGTTCTGAGAGCCTGGAAGGTACAATGCCTCTAGATGTATTGAGTAGACAATGCAGAAGTCCCACAGTTTGAAGGCCTCCTGGCATAGGGGAGAGGAGCGAGCACCACCCTATCTGTTTACACAGAATATTGCTGTTGTATTGTCGCTCAATACCGATACACATCTGCCCTCCAGATGGGTTTGGAATGTCTGGCAAGCAAGGCGAACTGCTCTTAGCTCCCTGACATTGATGTGCAGTGAAAGTTCTGCCTGGGACCAGAGACCTTGAGTCCTGAGTCTTCCAAGATGCATCCCCCATCCCATCACTGATGCATCTGTGACTAGAGACAGCAAGGACTGGAGCCTTGAGAATGGTACTCCTGCACACACCACTTGCCACCACAGGAGAGACTCAATAACTGGAGTGACTATCTTGTCTAGGCGGTCTCGGTTTTGCCTTCTGCTTCTTGTGCGTCACTAGAGAGTGCAAGCGGTGCCAGGTAGCCACAGTGGAGGTCTTTGGTGCCAGGGAGTAGCGGTGCCAGGGGTCTCTGGACCCAGAGTCTTTTTCAGCGCCACAATCTCTCTCACCAAAGCTGGTGCGCTCCGCATCGAAGTGCTGGACTTCGTGTCTGACACAGGCTGTGCCGGCTGGGGACAGAGAGCTGACTCCATGAGGAGTAGTTTTAACTTAAAGTCTCTCTCCTTTTTGGATCTTGGGCAGAAGCCTTTGCAGATCTTGCACCTGTCAGTCTGGAGAGCCTTTCCCAAGCACTTTAAGCAAGAGTCGTGGGGGTCGCCCCAGGAAAAGGCTTCTGGCAGGACCTGCATGGTTTGAACCCTTAAGACCGAGGCATGCCACAGTCCCCAGAAGGAGAAGAATGCAGTGTGGAAAACCCTAATAGAAACTTATCTAACCAACTATAAAAACTACTTGAAACACTAATACTAAGTTAACTATTTACAGGTACAAAGAGAAAGATCACTAGAGGATCGCTTCCCATAGCAAGAGTGAAGCATCAGCTCCAACGACCATCATGGGCAGTAAGAAGGAACTGAAAAGGCGGCAGGTCAGCAGGGACCTACGTATACAGCCATGAAGGCGCGACTCCAGGAGACTCCACAGCCAACCCGACGGGTACCGCTAGGGGAAAAACCTTCCAACGACTGTGCATGAACACTTACTTGGAATTGGCATGAGCAAGCACTCAAAGAAGAACTACTTGTTTAACTGCTCACCAAGGTGAATAATGGTTGCATAATCAAGCCCTAAATAAAACAAAATAGATTTTTCACTTAAAATTCTCTAGTTCCTTTTGTTTGCACATATCCCCAATGTATATGGGCAAAACAGCAATGAACTATCCTGGCACAAGAATATTTTTGTAAAATATGTAACTCAACTCATTTTGTTATTCAGCGATGCTCCTTGAATCTGGAGCATTATAAATGGATGTAGTAAAAATCATCCATTTGAGCACAATCTAGGTAAAATGTATTGCTCAGGTGATCAGACATTCACTTAGCATTATTGCATTTAAAAAGCTCTTTGTGTAAGGGACACCATATACTTTGCCTAAAATATCTCAAATAGAACATAATTACAATGGCACAGATGAGATTAGCCTCCTCATCACTCCACACTAGAAAAAGCCTTCTGTTTCAGACAGGGGTTTTTAGTCTGGGAGTCGTGGCCCTGCAGGAGCTTGCAAACATGTGTTGGGAGGTGGGGAGCAAGCAATCACCTTGCCTTTTCCATATTGCTAAATGGTTAATGGTCCCAGCCAGATGAGGGAAGGAACCCAAGGTCCCAGAGGGGAACAGGGCCCCAGTATGGAAAAAGTTGAAAACCTGGTTTAGGAAGCTATAAATAGACCAGAAACTGGCACACAATGATAACACACTACATTTTTTAATGTAAAATAAAATTCTTCCTTCACCTCTCAGGTCAGATAAATAGCCGAGGGAAGATTTTATTTCCACTATTTTGGAAGCAGTCTGATATTCATTTAAAAGTCATTTTCACTACAGATCTAGAAGAATAAAATGCTATAATGTATTTAAAAATCCAACATATATTCCCTTCCTAAAGCACACTATAAATTGGTCTAATTTCTGTGCTTACCACTTCGTAGTTTTTATGTGGTATCAATAAGTCAGTTTCTTTGAGAGAAATTGTTACAAATTCCTCCCCCCCAAATAAACACACCTAAATCAATTCTAAATCAACTGGTTAATCCTAATCCTAATCCTAACACCTAATGAATTCACTGAATCTAATAATTATTCAATACACCAAGATACACAAAGCTCTGCTGAAATCTTTCTTGTCTCATGGTTCACACTAATTTAGCTCCTGATCTTACATCTGGATCTCTGCAGACATTATGGTGCCCAAAGAGCTACAATTAAAGATGTGTCCAAAGAGATCCACTTAAGAGAGAGCAACCTTTTTTTAGTGTTATTAATCTAGTAGTTCCAAAGACACTGTAATAAGATATGAACCGTTCAAATTGTATCTGAGAACATTCCTCACTTTTAAAATTTCACTTCACAGTTATATGCACATACCAGAATCTGAACTGCAGCTGATAAACTGTCTAAAGGAAAATCTGGAAGTCCCAGCGTAGAAGACTCCTGGGAGCAGAGAGTTGTAGCAAAAGACAAGAGCTGAGAGATTCTGGAAAATAAACAAGAAATTGTTATCTTTTATCCTTGCAAAACATACTTTAAAATGTTAAGCCCTATGATGCTAAACACAGCATAATATGTTGAAGCAACTTCTGAATACAAGTAAATTTTATCTAATAAAGTTATAAAGAATTAAGGACTCACAATATGAAAACTGTAATTATATAAGAAAAACTGTTTAAACATATTCCCATACTAACTAAAAATTCACTCAGTTCTCATCAGTCGATAGGGATACAGCACACAAATAGCAAACAATCCTGACAGGACATAACATTTAGCTACTCAACACTACTTTTTTGTAATTATGAAAATTTACCTCTGTGCAGAAACATTTGAGCCAACCGAGTATAATAGCTTAAGATGGTCCTGAAAATAGAACATAGCATCAGATATCAAATTAATTTCTGGGTTATACCGTGGATCACAGTGCATATTGTGCAAGATGTTTTCTATTTCTCATCTATTTAGATACCGAGCCTTTTGTAGCAAAGAGCCTGGTCTTGGCACACACAATTAATTTTCTAAAAGAAAAAAAAGTTAGCATAGCTTTGTTTTAGGATTATTTTGTTTTACTGAAATTAATTTTAGTTACAAAATAAAAACATCAGAACAGCCATACTGGGTCAATCCAATGGTCCATCTATCCCAGCATCCTATCTTCCAACAGTGGCCAGTGCCAGGTGCTTCAGAGGGAATGAACAGAACAGGTGATCCATCCCCTGTTGGCAAACAGAGGCTAGGGACACTTCAGAGTATGGTTTTCAGTCCTGCTCACCCTAGCTAATAGTCATTGATGGACCTATCCTCCATGAACTTATCCTTTGGAGATTCGCTCTTTCTTTTAAGTAATTCACTGGACATCAATATGACTCCATCCCAAAAAAGGGTAAATATATTTTATTCATGTTCAGTGATTAATTTTTGACTGTATAATATGTAAAATACAAAATTAAAATGTCAATTAGTCCTGCTATGTAAACAAGCTCTAATTGATCTACAATGGCACTTACCTTAAAGGGTAGATGATAAACATCTCTTGCTTGAAATCTAGAACGAAGAGGAGGGTCCAATGGGTTACCGGAATATCTAGGTACTGGCAGGCCCAGTGCTATCACACGAAAATCTTCACTTACTCGAACAATTTTCCATCCATCTAACTCAGTTTTAGTATGTTCCTGGATCAATTAAAATAAGGTATTAATTAGAATGCAATTATATCTGATGCCTGAGCTACAGACTGAAGACCTATAAAGGGGGGATTAAAAGAGTGGTCTTCCAGTTAAATTTGGTCTTCCGCTTGATTCCATCTTGATTTAAGGTATTCAATTTGTAGATCATATATCAAGGCTTTCTAAGATAAGGGTGGCTGAAATATGCTTCACTGAGTTCAGCCTTCAGGTAAACTAATGACGGATTTCCACAGATGCTCAAAGTTTGGAAGCTATAAATTAGAGTTACAAATATCTTTCTCTATCTAAAGAAGAGAAAAAACAATGAAACTGTGTTATGTATTTTCTTCTATAGAATTAAAAGTCTAACTTTAGCAAGTTTGGGGTTTTTTTAACTTTAATGAAGGGATGCTCCTCTGAATAAGAGAACATTTTGTTTGTATATAATATGTTCTACCATAAGTAACAATAATACAGGTTTATCACTGTACTCTTTTCTGAAGAAAATATCTATTTCATATTGTATATTTCAATCACATTGCCAGGAAAAGACTCATTGCGGACAAAGAAGACGGTTCTGCAGTCTTCCCACATTAATTACAATCAAGTCTTGCTTGAAATTGTACATGACTACTTTGTGCAGACCCAATGCCAGAATAATGATTCACATAGAAGAACAGAAAATGAGCCATAACTTATGTAATACAATATTCCCCAAATAACAAAACAATAATATTAGATTTAGTATCACTGTAGGAGATTTATTCAAATCAGATAACATTAGCAGTATACCTAAGGGGCCAATTTAGAGCCATTTTATCATTAGCAAGGTACAAAAAATGTACTGCACAATCTCAATCAATTCCTATTTCAATTTAAGGTCAGTTTTCATGTCTCCTCCTTAAATGTAGCTATGATAAATAACCACATTTTCTACTTCAATATGTTAATTACATTTTCATAAGTTACCTCTCCTAACTGAAACAGACTGGAATGGATCAGAACTACTCTAAAAGCAAAAAAAGGCATAACCATCAACCACAAATGTCTCAGAAATGAGTTACAGTATTTAATGGCTCAGTGGGCAATGTTGTGCAATAACATGTAGGAGTGTGGGTGTATTTAAGTTGGAGTAGGGTGCAAAAATTTTGGACAAAGTTTATTTGTTGAAAAATGCAGTTTTAGGTCAACTGAAACTATTCATGAATTCAACACAAATCTGCCAAATAGTTTCTGCCAAAATATTTTCAAGGTAGTTTCATGAAACGGAAGAAGAAGGAGTTTGGGGTGGTGGCCCCCTTATGCCATATTGCCTTGTGGTTAGAGGAGTCACCTGGAATGCTGAAGACTGGATTCAAGTCCCTGCTCTGCATAATTCAGAACAGAGACCTGAACTTAAATCTCCCCCGCCCCTGATGAATACCATAACCATATATGGTATTCTGGAATAGGCCTCTCTCAATCTCTCCTACAGAAGCTGTTCCACTTTGTGTAAAATACTTAAATAGTCATTGGAGCAGGGACTGGAACCCAGGACTCCCCCTCCCAGGTGATTCCCCTAACCACCATTCTCTCTCTCTCTCTGGGCCCATGAATATTTAATTATTTAATACAAAGTGAAACAGCTTCAACAGAAGAAACTAGGCGAGACTCACCCTGGAATACCCTATAGCCTGGTGGTTAGGACACCCTCCTGCAAAGTGGAAGGACCCAAGTTAAAGACGCTGCTCTGAATCAGACAGGGTGAGGACTTGAACCTCGGTTTCCCACATCCCAGGTGAACACTCTAACTATAGGACTATACAGTATCAGGGCAAAGACACTATCTATTCATCCTGTTGTGGTTTTGTGAATGGTGTTCCCAAATTGCCTTTCCTTTTATTTAAAAAGGCAGTTAAAAACATCCCAAATCTAAATTAAACATTTTGTTGCAACAGAATCTTTTGCTAGACCAGAATTTTTTTTCCTGTTTTGCTGAAGGGACCAAAAATTTTTTGTTTCAGATTGATCCGACATGATTTATTCTCTGCCTCACACTATCTTCGCTTCTACAAATCTCACGTCATTAGGGTCACAGTTAGCCTAACTCATGCTAACTAACTGACATGCATTAAGATCCCTTCAAATCCTTGTTAATTCTTTCCCTGCTTCCACATGATTCTTTTCAGCTTTTTGGCTTGGCCAGTGAACTGAAAAATCAATTATTCGCAGAGCTCTATTTGCGATTTTCCTTCCTATGACTCATGTAGGCTGAGCCTGATCTCAGCACTGAAGTTTTTGGGAAGTTTAGTACAGATTAGAATAGGGACATTTAAAGCCACGTTTTCAAATTTATCTGAAGTTAACTTTTCTAACTGGTATTAGCTCATACTAATTGATATCCCACACTAAGACAGGGTTAGAAAAAAGAGCAGTTGAAATGCTGAGGGGAAAAGAAAGAACAGAATACTTGCCCAGTTTAGCCATGCTACAGGGACAGGAAGCAATGAAGAACTGAGAAGCCAATGAACTATACACATTACTTATGAGACTTGAAATGAAGGATTGTATTTTTCCCCCCTTTGCTTAAAGCAAGGTTAAGCTATTTCTTGTTTGCTGGGTTTTCTGAACCTGGTAGAAGAAAGCCCCAGTTCTAACTCCCTGTACGTTACAACTGGCGGAAACACGCTTCGTACAGAGGTATGTGCACCTCTACGTGAGAAGCTACAATGTTTTGTTTGTATTTCCCACCTCAGCTTTTCTGTCCCCTGAAGTTACAGACTGGCCATGTTCATACAGAGGTGTTTCAGAAATATGCAGACCAAAGTCTAAAATTATTTTAAAATGATTATAAATTGACAAGCTACTGCTCATCTGGCAGATGGGGATAGATATAATATGAAGAAATACGGATAGGTAAGAGTCAGGTGGATGGTAGGAAAATGACAGGGTATGGGACAGGAAACCATGGGCATGGAAGTAGAGTACAGACGACCGGCAAACAACCTGCTCAAACTTAATTTTGCCTCATAAAACTTGAAAAAATGTACCAAAGGTCAAAGTCATCGGCTTACTTTCACCTCTGAGTGAAGGTGAAATGATCCCTTAACCATTCGTTTTCAGACATTCATTGATTTTTAGAGGGCTTTCTAAATGTTTTTCTTCATGAATCAGAATAGCATGCATTTGCTAGAAGTAAGTAGAATTCACTTCAGAATTAGTAACCAGTCTCTCTCTATGAGAATAAAGGACATTCAGGAGACATTTTTTAAAATTATTGTTAAATGACAATGGCTGATTTCACCCATGACCTTCACTTAGCCAGCTATCACCTTCAGTCACATCCTCACACAGGTGGAAACACCTCCATGGGTTGTACCCTGTTTATCTCAGGACAGCTCTTACATTGTTAATAGGGTCACTTCCCTGTCAAAAACAGACAAAAATTCAAAACAACATAATGCTTTCCTGTACCTGTAGCAGCTTGTCATAACGTTCTGCAGACATAAGAAAGCGCCCATCTTCAAGCTGCATTTCTCTGTTTTCCAACAAATTGTTTAACACAGGCAAGACGTTCCGCTCTGCCTTCTCCAAACCCTCCAACACAAGGATTCTGCCTTCTGTAGCTGCACGGACTGCACACTTTTTCAACAAAAACAACAACATTAAGTGACATATACAGCATAATATAGCACATGAAATCCAACTAAAAATGAAGGGCTTAATCCTGCACACATCAATGCTCAAGTAATCTGAGTCAATGGGACTTAGCATGGTAGTAAGTACTATTTCCATTAGGAAGCATTTGGAGGATCTTACCCTTACATAACAATTAAATTGAACACATTTTTCTGTAGAAAGAATTAGTTATCATAGGTGTTTATCTAAAAAACTATTTAATCCAGGAAACAAAACAGCATCAAAACAAACACTGGAAATTTTTTGTGCAATATGTTTTTGTTAAAAATCTGATAATATTTCAAGCACAGAATGTAAAACTAAATATTAAAAGTTAAAACAATAAAAACTCCAAATATGGTTAACTTGTTCCGTGTTCACAAAGCATTCCTTTACTGAGTCAAGTGAAGGAAAGACACAATTCCGACACTCACATTGGGTGGTACCTCACTGAATGCAAGTAGTCCCATTGAAATCAGTGTAGTAAGTATGTGCAAGGGTGGTAGGTTCAGGCCCTTAAAGCACATAAGCAGCAATCAAGCACACGGCGACAAGACTCAAACCACCTCTTATTGTAATGCTGACAGACCCCGGTCGTCACCGGCGGGATCAAACCTGGGACCTCTGAAGTATGAGCCTCTACTGCATAAGCTAAAAGCCACATGGCTCTGAGCTACAGCTCTGGCAGACTCATTAATCTCTAGCTGGGTTAGTTGCCCATAGACGGGGACAGAGAACCACACCTAGCAGGCCTGTCTACTGAGCTGGGCAGTGAAATGTTGCTTCAGTGAAATATATCTTAAGCAACTATTCAAGGGACCAACAAAATCAGTTACTTAAAGATATTTTGAGTGCCTTTGTATCAGTGTAGTAAGATGTAAAATCCTTTTGCTGGCATTTATTTTTTAAATATACATAGTGAATATTAGATATTAGGTATTCACATGTGCCAATGAATATTTACTTCTTTTTCTTTATGCTTTTTTATTTTTTCCTCTATACTTTTCATTTACTTTTAGCACATCCAACAATTCTGGAACAAAGGAATTTAAAAGGAAAAAAAAGTAGAAAAGTTCAGTATTATGTTTATAATAATCCTACAGAAGTTTACAAACTGAATCAGTGCTGCTCCAGTTTTATACCAAGGTAACGCCATTAAAACCAAAGATTCTTTGTTTATCCCACAGTAAAACCGAAGTACTGCCAGGATGAATCAAGCCCAGTATTACTTTAAAACGATAACAAGTTACTTCAAAAAAAACTGTTAGTTAACTGAAATAGGCTGCTACTAAATGTAGAGCAAAATAATATTCAAAACATTTGAGGATGTTTTGGAGCTTTTTCTGAAATGGAAGGCTGCCTCATAATGATGTTCTCTTATCTAGATTTCATCGTAGTTTAGTCTGGGTGATTATCATTGGGTGTTGATTTACAGTGCATAATTTGAGCCAGTGGTCAAAACTGAGCCCTAGTGCCAGTAATGACATGCAACCTCCTCATTGCCCATCATCTTAGCCCCTATAAACTTACAGTACTACATACCCAAATATTCACAATTACCATCCTGTAGAACAGTGTTCCCCAAACTTGGGACTCCGCTTGTGTAGGGAATGCCCCTGGTGGGCCTGGCCAGTTTGTTTGCCTGCCCCGTCTGCAAGTTTGGCCGATCGCGGCTCCCACTGGCCGCGGTTCACTGCTCCAGGCCAATGGGGGCTGCGGGAAGCGGCGCAGGCCAAGGGATGTGCTGGTCGCCACTTCTAGCAGCTCCCATTGGCCTGGAGCAGCGAACCGCGGCCAGTGGGAGCCACAGTCAGCCGAACCTGCGGATGGGGCAGGTAAACAAACTGGCCCGGCTCACCAGGGGCTTTGCCTACACAAACAGCGTCCCACGATTGGGAAACACTGCTGTAGAAGATTCCTGAATTCTAATACTAGACTATTTACAAATAACTGATTTACACAATGGGGTGGCTTATCACACATTTAGAAAGTAGCAACGGGGCTTGAATTAGGCATAGGCAGCCTCTTAAGGCACCACATCAAAGAGTTTTACACCAATGTAACTCCATTAAAACACCTACATTAAAGCACCTAGCAGAAGTTGCTTCAGTGAAATATATCTTAAGCAACTACTCAAGGGACCAACAAAATCAGTTACTTAAAGATATTTTGAGTGCCTTTGTATCAGTGTAGTAAGATGTAAAATCTTAAAGCACTTTTACATAAGGACATAGCTGCAAAGGAAAAATGACCAAAGTCCCTTCCCAGCATGTCTCTTCTAAACACTTACAGGAGCACCTCATGTCCTCCTAGCATTGTTAAATAAGAGAGGGAAATAAAGGAAGAGCAAAGCAAGGGCTGGGAGCTGGAGTGAGAGGAAGAGGATAGCAGGAAAAGTGAACTGGGAGAAAAGGGAGAGGGGGAACTGGAAGAGAAGGAAGGGAAGGAAGGAGGAAAAGAGAGAAAATAAGGAAACAACTAGGAGGAAAAGTAGGGAAAATTGAAAACCAGAAGAGTTAGCAGCTGGAAGAAAGGGGGGGGAGACCAAGAATTGGGTCAGAAAGACTCAGATGAAGAGAACTAGGAAAAAGTTATTAGAAGGAAGAAGCACAAAGAACAAAAACAAGAATGGTTATTGGTTGATCACAGAAAGACTATGAGCTGCCAATGTGATATGGCCGTTAAAAAAGCTAATGTGGTTTTAGGATGCATTAGGCGAGGTATTTCCAGTAAAGACAAGGAGGTGTTAGTACCGTTATACAAGGCACTGGTGAGACCTCATCTGGAATACGGTGTGCAGTTCTGGTCTCCCATGTTTAAGAAGGATGAATTCAAACTGGAACAGGTACAGAGAAAGGCTACTAGGATGATCCAAGGAATGGAAAAACCTGTCTTATGAAAGGAGACTCAAAGTGCTTGGCTTGTTTAGCCTAACCAAAAGAAGGCTGAGGAGAGATATGATTGCTCTTTATAAATATATCAGAGGGATAAATATCAGGGAGGGAGAGGAATTATTTAAGCTTAGTACCAATGTGGACACAAGAACAAATGGATATAAACTGGACACTAGGAAGTTTAGACTTGAAATTAGACGAAGGTTTCTAACCATTAGAGGAGTGAAGTTCTGGAACAGCCTTCCAAGGGGAGTAGTGGGGGCAAAAGACATATCCGGCTTCAAGACTAAGCTTGATAAGTTTATGGAGGGGATAGTATGATGGGATAGCCTAATTTTGGCAATTAATTGATCTTTGATTATTAGCAGGTAAATAGGCCCAATGGTCTGTGATGGGATGTTAGATGGGGTGGGATCTGAGTTGCTACAGAGAATTCTTTCCTGGGTGCTGGCTGGTGAGTCTTGCCCACATGCTCAGGGTTTAACTGATCGCCATATTTGGGGTTGGGAAGGAATTTTCCTCCAGGGCAGATTGGCAGAGGCCCTGGAGGTTTTTCGCCTTCCTCTGCAGCATGAGGCATGGGTCACTTGCTGGAAGATTCTCTGCACCTTGAGGTCTTTAAACCACGATTTGAGGACTTCTCAACAACTCAGACACAGGTTAGGGGGTTGTTACAGGAGTGAGTGGGTGAGATTCTGTGGCCTGCGTTGTGCAGGAGATCAGACTAGATGATCATAACGGTCCCTTCTGATCTTAAGTCTATGAATCTATGAATGAAAAATGGAAAGCAAAACTCACAAAACCACAGAAAACTGAGATGAAAAGGAAAAAAGAACAAACAAAGATAAGTCAGGGAGAGAGAATAGACCAAAACCAAGTGAGATGCATCCACACACCAGTGTGTAGCACTGTGGATATGACGACAATCAAATGCAGGTCCCTCACAAGATGCAGAGGGCATTCCAACCTGAGAAGACTTTGAACCCCTTACCTTAGTTCTGTTTATGCACAGCAGAGATACAGCACAAGCAAGCTTCTCGTATCACTAGTAAAATAGCATGTCTAAAACCTGTTTTGGCAGAGGCATTTCTAAAGACAGTGTGGAAGAGCATTTCTGTTTAAATCCTTGGTTTTTCTGATAAGACTGCAAATAGCAGAGTCAATTGTGACAGTGATTTTGTGATATGTGTCCACTAGCAAATGGATAGAGACCACAGGCTCATTTCACAAAGGTTAAAGTATCATCAGATGCTCAGGACTCCTGAATACTATCCTCTATAAACTGGATTCAAGCCAGTGACTTAGAAGAGAAAGGCAACCTGAATATCCTGGTACCTGCCTCCAAATCAAGTCCACTTCTCTTGCACCTGCAAATAAATTCTACAGAAACTTCTGATTGAATATCTAGCTTCAAGATAAACATCTGAGGAATCTGGAATGCAACTAGAAAATAACAAGCAGCCCTCATGTTATTTTCCCTTAAAATGAATCTCTAGGTGGACGTAAATTAATTCCTTCCAAAAGCAAAAGATTTCAAAATTAGTTTTATTCTGTTGACTCAGAGCAAGAAATGTTTTTAAAACAACATCCCTGTCATACCACTATTTCAAACACGTAGCACAAAATGTCCTATCTCCTACCCTCCATCCCCAACTATACAATTCTTGTATCAAATGAAAATTACTTTGACATTCTTGTTTAGGGAGATCATCGATCAAGTCAATAAAACGCTCCAAATGGCTTAATAGAAAACTTTAGTCTCCAGAGTTGTCAATCCAAGAGCATGAGCAAAACACTCCTACTTTGTGTAAACAGGGAATGTGGAGAAAGCCAGAATAAACTTCAACAAACTACTAATTTGCCAACTTAGTAGGATTTGCATACTATAAAGCTATAAAGACTTTATGACTGAGTTTTACTAGCCAAGGGAAAATACACAAACTGCTCATTATAGTTTCAAAATATTTTGAGTATCCATAGTATCTTTTTGCTTTAGTTAAGACACACATACTGTGGATTTACAGAATTTATATCCTACCAACACCAGTGCAAACTCTCTCTCACTAACTTGGAGGAAATGTTCTTTATTGAGTAAATTATGCGTAGTATGATCAGAATTTTAATACATACGAAACATATTTTGCTACATTAATTTTTTTTTTTTAGTTGAAAATGAGTCTGAAGGACCAAATTTTAACAATTAATTAGAACTCTGTTTATAACCCGTTCTCCTGGCCATGACAAATAATTTAAGATTTTGCCTTAAAAATACATTTCTCTGTATATAATAACTTTCCAAATATTATTGCTATATCTTCTTTTGCTCATCATTTATTACAATTTTATTTATTTTTAAATTATTCTGTGTATAACTAATTTCTTTCACCATCCATGAAAATTATTTATAATGCACCCATCACCATAATATGTAGGTGTTAATTTTATCACTATGATATTCATCTGATCATGCTCTCTGTGGATATCTACAGTACAGCTATGAAATATTAGAAATCACTCTCCAAAATCCTATGAAATATGCACATAGCATTTATCTACCTCTAGAGAACTCATGGAAAGTAGTATTAACATTATATCCAATGAAGGTTGCTCCTGAAAGCAAAACAGCTATAAATCTGCCTTTGAAAAAAAATGTTTATGCATTCGGATGGCTCACAACTAGAGTCTTTTCAATAAACCAGATACAGTGAAAAACATCCACTATTTCAGTTTTATCTGCATCAGGATATGTATTTTAGTTTCCCCCCCAAAAAAAACCCACCTCTGACAAAAATAAATGGGGGTGGAGAGAGGGACAGAAAAAGTTTGAAATCTCTCTCTGAAGATCTTTTTTAAAATGTTAGCATGAAACTGTCTTCTTAGTTATATAATAAAAATACAGAGATTGTTGTAGTTTCTCAGCCTCCAACCAAGGCTCATTGTAATATTTGTTCACATGTTCAAAATAAAATATCAACAGGTTTTGAAATTATGCAACAAATCACCTTGATAATCCTGATTTTGAATATTTGTTCTTGTTAAAAGGGAGAGGGGAATTGGTGAAATGTTTATCTCTAGGTTTATTGTAGCTGTAGCTAGGGACTATTTTGCTCATCAGATAGAAACAAGCTCTTTCCTTCCAACCACCCACCTGTGCCCAGAAGCAATGACAACATGGTTACCTGGATACCTGCCCTGGGGGATACACGCTGTAAAAATTCAGCAGTTAAAATAGGTTGATTTGTTGTCCGAAAACAAAAACCTTTAATAAAATGTTATTTGGCTGGTAATGGCTTATAGAGTAAATATGTTATGAATATTACTTATTACAGTCCATTTCACACCTTAAAAAAAAATGTTAACTTTAAAACCATGAATTCCTAAATTCAAAAATCCCAGAAAAAAAATATTTTACAGTCTTTCCTATAATCACACAATTTTGTGCATCGCCTAATGACCAATATAAAGTAAGACAACTACAAGAATCTGTAAATCCTGCTGTGAGGTAAAAGCAGCCCTGGAACAAAATTATATTGTGACAAAATGCATGTACTGGCAATTGTAAAGCTAGTGAGTGGAATCAGCTGTCATTGGATGTTGAAAATAAAGGAGGGTATGGAGCTGTGTCCTATTGGGTTGCTTAGTTTGAGACTATATTAGTAATTATAAATACCTGAAAGATTAAGAAGGCATCTGATAAAATGATTCTAAATAAAACTGGCTAACATCTTATTTCTGAGTCTTCAAAAGCATTGAATTTACCAGGTGGCTGTTTCACATTTGCTGTAGTTACAATGGGAAAGGTGCTAAGCAATACTGTAAATGGATGATTTTTTAGTGGGAAACAAATGAGTAAATGAACTGAAGTAATAATAATATATACTTCCTCTAAAGTCAAATGTGTAAACATTATCCATAGTTGTTAAGTGGCAAGATAGAGGCAGGCTCTTCCCATAATTGACACAAAATAGATTTCTTCAGATTCTCCATTGAATGAAGCTTTTGTCTACTGAAGTGGAATAGCAGAATTTTGGAGCAAGTGAAAATTTTTCAGAACAATCAGTGACATTGAAATATAGCATGAATGACAATTTAAGCCTCTATTCAACACCTTCACCACCTCTTCAACATTTTTCTACAATCAGAATCAACCCTATGTTAATAGAAAGCTTCCCAAGAAGGCTTAATGGAATTCTCCGGAAGACTTGCATCTCTACACTTGCATCCAACAACAATAAATATATTGACATTTGCACTGAGGACAAGGAGGACTTTGCTCAAAGCATATCAAGAATTCTACACAGGCATTAGACATTCAAAAGCAACTGAGGGATGGCTTGGAATAATTTGATAGATTACAAGAGGATCATACTACTGGTCAGTCTCAACGGTAACCTGTTTTGATCTAATGAAAAACAAGCCAAAACGCCTGGAAATACACAAGGACAAAACTGAAAAATTATTCAGAGAACTTGTCCATTACTTAGCCAACCTGACTGATCACAACTATATAGGTCATAAATTGAGCCCAGAATGAAAAAAAAGCTGAAATGTGGTTGATGGAAAGTAAACTTGAATTCATTTCTTTTCTTTTAGCAGTTAAAATTGAATCTCATGATTTCTACCCTAAATTTATTCTGCCACAGAAGTTGTGTTACAATTTGTAGCATTACAATGGTGAAAAGTATGGAAGTAAAACTAATGCAAGACAAGCCAGGTAAATCTAGATTTTTATTAATTTTTAAAAAGACCTGCAGTCTTGTCCAGCCAACAGCATCATTTGAGAATACTCAGATTGGTTTGCTTCTAACTTTTAATAGGCTAGGCATTAAAAAAAGGCAAAAATGTATTGGTATATAGTTTTAAAATTGGTTTGTTTTTGTTGCTAATCCAAACATTCTTGGTAGAATTTACAATGCTGTAATACTTTAGTTGATAAATATAGCATGTAAGCAGCCAAATATTTATTGTAACATTATTCATTTTGTAAGAAATTAGAAAAATCCACATTCCAAAATCTAGAATGGCTGAGCAAAGTTTACCAAAAGCATTTTCATAATTACTTAAGCAAGTTCTTCATAAACACTAATGCATCATTCAAGTAGTAATATCTTAGCTTAAAATTTTATTTTAATGACATACACAAACTACATTACCATTCACGGTGCACAGTTTTATGTATACTGCCCTTTGCTAACCCTTAAAGATGCAGAACATATAATTATATATTTATAATACAAGGTTCTTAACATGTACGTAGAGTTGGACTGAAATAAAATAATTTAAAACAAACCTATCTCATGGGGTTAATGTAACAGCTGCTGGAGTTTATTTTCATGCATTTAGTTGATTGTTAAAAGAGTCCATGTTCTCTTCCTTTTTTATTTTTCTATTTGATCACTGACTGTTCTCTTTTCGTTCCAACGTTCATATCTGAGTAAGTTAAACTGAACTCTTTCTTTCAGTACCTATAATAAATAGTCTTCCTGTCCTGCCTAATTAACACACAACAAATTTTAACCAGTATCTTTAAATAAGATAGTCTTCTAGGTTCCATCCTACCAGGTGGGTGGTATCCTTGTTGGAAGAGGTTAGGGATGTATGAAAGAATTTATAGCCAGAAGAAAATCAAACGTATCTTCAGCATCACCACTACTCAAAAGCCGCATTAACTCTCACTGACTCTATAACTCCTACTGCTTAGCCATGGAGGCAAGCAACTAATTGCAGCAAAAACCAAATGGTTACTACGGTGCCATTAATAATTCAGAAAATTTGCATTAAATATAGAAAGCAGGACATGTATGAGAAAAAAAATCTATATTTGAATACTGAAAAATGAAAATGGGGGTTACAGGTTGTCATAAACAGATAGTTAAGGGTTAAAGTCTCTTTTACCTGTAAAGGGTTAACAAGCTCAGTAACCTGAGGAACACCTGACCAGAGGACCAATCAAGGGACAGGATAATTTCAAATCTCTGTGGAGGGAAGGCTTTGTCTGTGTTCCTTGTTTGCTCTGTGTGCTCTCTTTGGATCTAAGAGAGGCCAGACATGTCTCCAAGTTCTCCTGGAGTATTTCCTACTATCCAGTATAGTGAGTATTAGTTAAAAAGGCGGATTAGTCTTTTAAGTTGCTTTCTATATTTGCAATTGTGTGTTTGCTGAAGGAAATTCTTTATTTCTGTTGCTGTTACTGATTATGCTGAGGAGGAGGGAGGGGAAGTCTCTCCAGTTTTTATAAGTTAGACCCTGTATTTTTGCATCCTGGTAATACAGAGAGAGTGTACTTTTTTTTTCTTTCTTTAATAAAATCTTTTCTTTTTAAAACTTGATTGATTTCTTCCCTTGTTTGGATTTTCAGGGGAAGGGGAGGGGGAAAAAGTGAATCCCTCTTTGTTTGATTCAAGGAGTTTGAATCAAGGTATTTTTCCCAAGGACTAGGGGAAAGGGACGGGGGGGATAGGGAATCCCTCTTTGTTTGATTCAAGGAGTTTGAATCAGGTATCTCTCCTAAGCACTAGGAGAGGGGAGGAGGGAAATGGTTTGTTTCCCTTTGTGTTGAGATTCAGGTTTGAATCTGTGTTCCCCAGGGCAAGTTTTGGGGGGACAGGGAGTGTGTCAGACACTTAAAACTGACTGGTGGCAGCGAGAACCAGATCTAAACTAGAATTTTAGTTTAGAGGAGTCCATGCAGGTCCCCATCTTGGAACCCAAAAGCTCCAAGTGGGGAATAAACCTATGACACAGGTATAGTCCTTTCTCCCGGTTACAAAATATGCCAATAATTTTAGGGTCTTCACCTGCAAGTAGCAGAGTAGGATCAGACTCTTAGGTAGAAAAATGCCCTCATTTGAGGGCAGGCCACAAGGATTACAAGATAGTCCCTCTGTTACTCCACCCCCAGTACAGCTCATTCATGAGGCTCGTCTGTGGAAGGGTGTGCATGAGCTATTTGCAGCTGGGTGAATTTTACCCTTTTTGAACATCAAAATAACCTGCATGTGAACTATGAGCCCCAAAAGAAAAAAGGGCTAGGAGAATAACTTGAAAGGTTATAGTTTTGATTTTAATAGTATTGCTATGACTCAAATTTTAGGTGATGGCGGAGAATCTAGAGTATATCATACAATATTATCCAGATTTAGTCAGAGTCCCAAATTAGTTAAAGTAATGAAGATTTAGCAAGGAGCTATGGGCAGGCACTGGCATAGCAACTAATTCATAATTAAATGGCAGATAGAGGAGAGAAACAATTTGCATCCTTAACCAAGAATTTCAAGAAATTGAGTTGTTCTTGCCCAAGTCCTTTTATTGCAGTACATAATACTTTTGTGCTATTTGCACTCAAACAAATGCAATCACCTCAACTCTTTCATGTAATTAACTCCATGTCTCATTTCATTTTCTTAATTAGCTTTCTGATCTCTTCTGATTAACAGAAACCAAACTCAGTTCTATGTGGTGCTATCTTCAGGGACTTCTTGTCATATTCATTTTCTAGACAGGATAGCTTAGCTGTCATTTCTGTCATTTTTTACATTTAACTGATTATTACAATAAATCTTGCAACCTATGGTAGAAAATCTTTCTGCTGCCTAGGCAATCAGAACACTGCATATATTTTATTTTTCAACTTATGATTCAGGTGCTTCATAAAGATACACCGTAGGGATACAAAACTCATGCATTAAAAATACCGTGCTCCCATATTTTGCACATGTACCAGACTTTATGGCTATGTATTTGCACACACAAAATGGACAAAAATATACACAATTAACTGCTCTGTGGACAAAATGTAAATAGCAAATTTTTAAAAAACAGTGAAGCCCTTTTATTTCTGGGGCCCCCATGTGAGGCACCTAATTTCTCATTTGCAAAAGGAATGACACTCATAGCTTCAACTGAGGTGAATGAGACTTCAACATTCTTTCCGTATAGTTTCTTTGGGATGCAATAATTGATACCAAAGCATATGAGGTCACTGTTAATGATTTGCATTGGATGCAAATTTAAGTGGATGTATATATTGCTCTTTGCTACGTGACGTGTAAAAAGTCAAAAGAATGGGAACAGTGCAACCACAAAAAAAAATTAGACCTAAATACTGTAAATTTACAAAAATAATCTATACTTGTATAAGCAACTTCATACCAGTTTAACTGCATCCACACTTAGGGCAGGTCTACACTATAGCCGGGATCGACACTCTGAGATCGATCCACCGGTAGTCAATTTAGCGGGTCTAGTGAAGACCCGCCAAATTGACAACCGACCGCTCTCCAGTCGACCCCGGTACTCTACTTCCAGTGAGAAGAGTAAAGTAAGTCAATGGGAGAGTTTCTCCTGTTAACTCCCCACGGTGTAGACCCTGTGGTAACTCAACCTAAGGTACGTAGCATAGGTCGACTTACCATGGTAGTGTAGACATCGCTTAAGTTGTTGCACTGATTTAACTATATTGTTTTTGTAAGGGCTAAAGGCCTGCGGCTACCAACCTTAGTGCTAAGGAGACATACCTGAGCAGGGATCAGCTGATTCCCAACCCCATAAAGAGCAGCAGAAAGTTCCAGAGAGGGGGGGATGCTAAGGGAGATCAGATGGGAGTATAAAGACTGCTGGGAGCAAGTAGGCTCCATCAGAAAAAACTTGAACTTGGGAATGAAACTACTGACAGGTGAGAATATAGGCAAAAAAGGCCTGAGTGTGACCTAGTAACAGGGTAAATGAATAGATTTGAGAACTTTATTTTGAACAGTTTTATTAATCAAACAGAACTCCAAGGAGGGATGGTACTGGATGGTACTCCTGTGCGTGGAGTTTAGGAAAGGAGCCCCTGGAAGGGAAAAACTGAGCCAGGATGCTGCAAAGCCACCGCTAACCAAGAGGGGGCACCAAGAAGGCAATATGCCCTGACAGGTTCTAAACAGATATAGTTTAAGCAGTACAAAAATTCTCTGGAGACCAGCTCCTCTAACTATAAAAACAACCAAATATGAAAAAGAGGCCATTTGAATGTTTAAGTAATACAAAAAAATTCAGACTAATTACTTCACATACAACATAACTAACACATGTAATAAATTACAGACGGTCAAGAGGTTATGTAATTGTCTTCATAACAGCAATAATGGCATTTCTGGAGGCTTGTAACAGTCATTTAATGACTAAATAGAGAAATTAATGGCCATGGGAAAAGACAAGAAAACAATACTTGACTCTCATTACCTGACAGAAGCCAAGTAAGTGGTCATTAACCCATTATAATGTTTTTATTTTACACAATTTAACACAGAAACTAAGTATAACATATGATTTGAGGTTTTCCATTATTTCACCATAGTTTACTTTGCTCAGCTTTTGAAGTAATTTACATGTCCAAAAGTAAATACTTTTTCACCCATCGAAAATATCCATTCCCAAATGCACCATAGATACCATAATTTTCAAAAATATTCAACCCATTGTTTCATAATAAAAATATGTGGTTAAGTTTACTATTTCTGATCCATTAAGATCTCTCAAACTTATATTTAAAAAAATCACATTTAAGATTATAACGTCATTCTCAGATACTCCATGTAAAAAAACTACATTCAAATATGTATGTTTCTAAAACAACTAAGATGTCAGTTTACAGTATTTATTCTCTCTCTCTCTCTATATATATATATATATATAATTTAGAGCTATAAATAAGAACATTATCTTATCAACAGTCTACAGACAGAAGTTCGGCAAACTTTTGTAGTTCAGTGATCATGGAGCCTAATCCAGATTCACTATTTTAAAATAATTTCTGGTAACAGCAAGCCAGCGTTAGTTACAGTACAGTATTTAGTTACAATATAAGGCCTGGTCTACACTAGGAGGTTATGTCGAATTTAGCAGTGTTAAATCGAATTAACCCTGCACCCGTCCACACAACGAAGCTATTTAGATCGACATACAGGTATCTTTAGTTCGATTTCTGTACTCCTCCCCGACGAGGGGAGTAGCGCTAAATTCGACATGGCCATGTCGAATTAGGCTAGGTGTGGATGGAATTCGACGTTAATAGCTCCGGGAGCTATCCCACAGTGCACCACTCTGTTGATGCTCTGGACAGCAGTCCAAGATCGGATGCTCTGACCAGCCACACAGGAAATGCCCCAGGAAAATTTGAATTCCTTTTCCTGTCTGGCCAGTTTGAATCTCATTTCCTGTTTGGACATCGTGGCGAGCTCAGCAGCACTGGCAGTGATGCAGAGCTCTCCAGCAGAGGTGTCCATGAATCTCAGAGTAGAAAGAGGGCCCCAGCATCGACTGACCGGGAAGTCTTGGATCTGATCGCTGTGTGGGGCGATGAGTCTGTGCTTTCGGAGCTGCGCTCCAACAAACGGAATGCAAAGACCTACGAGAAGGTCTCCAAAGCCATGAGAGACAGAGGATACAGCCGGGATACAACGCAGTGCCGCGTGAAAATCAAGGACCTGAGACAAGGCTACCAAAAGATCAAAGCAGCAAACGGACGCTCCGGATCCCAGCCCCAGACATGCCGCTTCTACGAGGCTCTGCATTCCATTCTAGGTGCGGCCGCCACCACTACCCCACCACTGACCGTGGACTCTGACGATGGGATAGTGTCGACGGCCGGTTCCTCGGAGATGTTCGCGGACGGGGAAGATGAGGAAGCAGATGAGGAGGACGAGGCAGTCGACAGCGCTTACAACGCTGATTTCCCCGACAGCCAGGATCTCTTCATCACCCTCACGGAGATCCCCTACCAACCCTCCCCAGCCGTTAACACGGACCCTGAATCAGAGGAAGGATCAGTCGGTAAGTGCTTTAAACATGTAAACATTTATTTTTAACAGAGCAGGAATATTAACTATGTGAAAAGAAGGTCAATATATATGGGGATAGAACAGAAATCCTCTTGGGAGATCTCCACGAAGCTCTCCTGGAGGTAATCAAAAAGCCTCCGCAGGAGGTTCCTGGGGAGAGCAGCCTTATTGGGTCCTCCATGGTAGGACACTTTTCCGCGCCAGGCTATTAGCAGGTACTCTGGGAACATTGCCTCGACGAGCATGGCGGCATAGGCCCCTGGTTTGTGCTGGCTTTTACGCAGCATGCAGTCTCTATCTCTGTCAGTGATCCTCCTCAGGGTGATCTCGCTCAGGGCGTCCTGCTTTGAATTAGGGGAACGTTAGTATTGGGAATGCTTGACTGTTCCTTTACATAACAATAAGCGTCAGTTTACAGCCACGTGGTGGAGGCGGTAGAGGGGCAGCATATAGGAATCTTTCCCGGGGACAGCCGCGAGGGGGTGGAACAGGGGCAGAGTTCATGCTTTCCGGATTGCCGGCAGCAGGAACTTGCAAACGCTATGACCATCGCTTTGAGCATGAAAAGAGGTCACTGCTATACATTAAGGTTTAAGCAGCCAAAAGTCTACCGCTTACCATGTGTGCCTGCTCCACGAATTCTGCTGTCCTGCCCCGCTTGTCTGATCTCCAGTGCAAGACCCCAGTCAATGAATGCGAAGGCCGAAAATTCGAACTTGTCCTGAGTGCGCATGAGATAGGTGCTGTGCATGGTCTTGTTCATAGAGACAGACTACACTATGTTCATTGTTCGCAAAAATGTATCTTTGTAAGGAATTCACTCCCTTTTTCCCATCACACAGCTGCGACTGTTTCCCAACCTGCCCCGGCATCCCCCTCACAGAGGCTGGCGCAGATTAGGCGCCGAAAGAAAAGGACACGGGACTAAATGTTCTCTGAACTTATGGGCTGCTCCCGAGCCAAGGCGGCACAGCAGACCCAGTGGAGGGAGACATTGTCTCAGTACCAGCGCTCACACAGTGAACGGGAGGACAGGTGGTGGCAGGAGGACCAGCAGGCGACTCAAACACTGCTTAGACTAATGAGGGAGCAAACGGACACGCTCTGGCGCCTTGTGGATGTTCTGCAGGACCGCAGGCAGGAGGACAGAGCCCCACTGCAGTGTATCTGTAACCGCCCTCCCCCGCCACAAAGTCCCATACCCCCCCTCACCCAAAGTAACAAGAAGGAGGAGCGCCAGGGGCCGTGAGAACTGTCACTCCACCCCTGCAGAGTGCTCAATTACCAAAAAGCTCTCATTCCCTAAATTTTGAGAAGTCCTTTCCCTCCTGCCTCACCCAAGCCCCCATCCCAGTTTCATCCCCTAACTGTCTAGGTGATAATAAAAAAGACTTATCTGTTAATTACTGTTTCTGTCATGTTCTTTTAGAGGAGACTGTGTTTCAAGTGGGGAAGGGGGTTGGTAATTGGACAGGTCAGTCACCTTTACCAGGGTACAGACACGGGGGCAGGTTCAGCAGCAGGTCACACATACAGTGCAGTCTCTAGGCACCCTGGTCAGTCTGGGAGGTGGTTTTCATGTTCTGTTTCAGGGGTGCTATGTGACTTTGTGGCGGGGGAGGGTGGTTAGAGATCTTATGCAGCGGTCCTTATCCTGGATCACAGAGCCACGCAGCAGCTGATCTGTAACCGTCCTCCCCCGCCACAAAGTCACATAGCCCCCACACACAGAGTCCTGAGAAGGAGGGGTGGCAGGCTCCATTGAAACAACCAGTCCGCCACCGCGCACCGCTCTAGGAGCAGGAGCCTGTCATTCCTCGAGTTTAGAAGCGGTCTTTGCAGCACTACACACCCTACCCACCACAGTCTGCGTCCCAGTTTTAACCCTTTACCGTGAAATTAGTACTAAGAAAACGGTGTTTATTAACAAAGTTCCATGTATTTTATTTTTAAACGTGTGTTGGAAGGGGGGGAACGGCGTGAATGGGGTATGTAACTGCAGAGGATAGTCAACATTAACTGGGTAAAGAAACGGGGGCAGGTTCAGCTTCTCTGTAAACAAACTTAATAGTCACAGGTTACCCTGCTCACTGAGGAACCTAGCTTTCAAAGCCTCCCGGATGCACAGCGCTTCCCGCTGGGCTCTTCTAATCGCACGGCTGTCTGGCTGGGCGTAATCAGCAGCCAGGCTATGTGCCTCAACCTCCCATCCCGCCATAAAGGTCTCCCCCTTGCTCTCACAGAGATTGTGGAGCACACAGCAAGCTGCAATAACAATGGGGATATTGGTTTCGCTGAGATCTGAGCGAGTCAGTAAGCTTCTCCATCTCCCCTTGAGACGTCCGAAAGCACACTCCACCACCATTCTGCACTTGCTCAGCGGGTAGTTGAAGAGTTCTTTGTCACTGACCAGGGCGCCTGTATAGGGCTTCATGAGCCAGGGCATTAGCGGGTAGGCTGGGTCCCCGAGGATCACTGTAGGCATCTCCACATCCCCAACACTTATTTTGTGGTCTGGGAAGAAACTACCTTCCTGCAGGCGTCTAAACAGACCAGAGTTCCTGAAAACACGCGCGTCATGAACCTTGCCCGGCCATCCAACGTTGATGTTGGTAAAACGTCCCCTATGGTCCACCAGTGCTTGCAGCACCATTGAAAAGTAGCCCTTTCGGTTAATATACTGGCTGGCCTGGTGGTCCGGTCCCAGGATAGGGACGTGAGTTCCATCTATAGCCCCACCGCAGTTTGGGAATCCCATAGCGGCAAAGCCATCTATGATGACCTGAACGTTTCCCAGGGTCACTACCTTTGAGAGCAGTAGCTCAACGATTGCGTGGGCTACTTGCATCACAGCAACCCCCACGGTAGATTTGCCCACGCCAAAGTGGTTCGCTACTGACCGGTAGCTGTCTGGCGTTGCAAGTTTCCAGAGAGCTGTGGCCACTCGCTTCTGCACACTCAGGGCTGCTCGCATGCGGGTGTCCTTGCGCTTCAGGGCAGGGGACAGCAAGTCACACAGTTCAAGGAAAGTGCCCTTACGCATGCAAAAGTTTCGCAGCCACTGTGATTCATCCCAGACCTGCAGCACTATGCAGTCCCACCAGTCTGTGCTTGTTTCCCGGGCCCAGAATCGCCGTTCCACAGCATGAACATGACCCATTGCCACCATGATCTCCACGGCGCGGGGTCCCATGCTTTGTGAGAGGTCTGTGCCACTCTCACACTTGATGTCCTCACCGTGCTGCCGGAGCCTCCTCGCCCGATTTCTCAGCATCTGACTGTGAAAAAGGTGGACAATAAGGTGCGAGGAGTTGACAACGGCCATAAGTGCAGCGATGATCGCAGCGGGCTCCATGCTCGCAGTGCTGTGGCGTCCGTGCTGTGGCTGACCAGAAAAGTGCGCGAACAGATTTCCTGCCGGTGCTTTCATGGAGGGAGGGCGGGAGTGACGGTTGAATGACCACAGTCGACACATATTTTCCCCCAGCAGGCACTGGGGGCTCGACCCAGAATTCCAATGGGCAGCGGGGACTGTGGGATAGCTGCCCACAGTGCACCGCTTCCAATGTCGACGCTTGCCCCGTTAGTGTGGACTCACAAAGTCGAATTACTGTTCTTAGTGTGGATACACACGTTCGACTCTGTTTGTAAGGTTTGTAAGGTCGGTTTCACAAATTCGAGTTAAGTAAAATCGAACTACTCTGGTAGTGTAGACATACCCTAAGATTGTAGTACTAAATGTTGAAAAATGTCAGTGTTCAGTGATGTCACAGAGCCTCACTTATCTTCAGCAGCTGAGAAATACACAGGGCTTTATTCCACCAGCAGAACTCAGGCTACAGGTTTCCCTAATGTTCAGAATTTAAAGCTGCTCTCCATTTTCCAGGGGCTCAGAAGCAGTAGGCACTCAGATACCAGAACTCTGGGCTTGTCTACACTACAAAATTAAGTCGACTTTATCTAATTCGACCTTGAGCCTCCAAATTAAGTAAGTCGATTGAGCATGGTGTGGCCAAACACAGTGCCTCAATGGAGTGTGTCCTCACTAGCAGTGCATCATGGGTACCTATCCCAAAGTGCAACTTGCCGCAGTGTGTTTTGGGAAGTTTGTGCAATGCCTCATGGGACCAAAACATTGTCGCGAGGGAGAATGGGAACATTGCGTCGGCATCTCATGATGCACTGTGCTCAACGGCAAACAAGCCAATGATTTTCGCACCTTGAAACCATCGCGCGTACGCAACAACCCCAGAAGCATGGAGCCTGCTCGGTGCACTCTTAGTGTAAGCATCTCAAACACCTCACACCATCTCCTGCAGTATTTCCAGACCCAAAGTAGGGTCTGCCGCACAGAACACAGCAATGTCCTGCAAGCCACTGAAAAAAACAATTCACAGTTGTTGCTGGCAGCTGCACTCTGTTGAACGCCTCTCTGATACCGTGAAACATGCACTGACTGGTGAGACTGCATTGTTTTGCAGGTATTGGATTACGTGCAGTAGCTGCAGAACTTTTGAATGCAGAAGGCCACCTTCCAGGAATTTTGTGCAGAGCTTTCCCCTGCCCTGCAGTTCAGCAACACAAAAATGAGAGCTGCTCTGACAGTGAGAAGCGAGTGGTGATCGCTATTTGGAAGCTTGCAATGCCAGACAGTTACCGGTCAGTGGGGAACCAATTTGGAGTGGGTAAATCAACCGTGGGAGCTGCTGTGCTCCAAGTGTGCAGGGCCATTAATCGACTTCTGCTATGAAGGGTAGTGAGTCTGAAAAATCTGCAGGACATAGTGGACAGTTTTGCTGCGATGGGGTTTCCTAATTGCAGTGGGCGATAGATGGCACACATCTCCCCATCTTGGCACCAGACCACCTCACCAAAGAGTACATAAACTGAAATGGATACTTTTCAATGGTGTTGCAAGCTCTGATGGATCACAGGGGGCGTTTCACTGACATCAATGTAGGATGGGTCGGAAAGGTTCATGACGCGTGCATTTTTAGGAACTCAGGTCTGTTAAAAAAGCTGCAATCCGGGACTTTCTTTCCAGACCACAAAATGAACATCGACGACATTGAGATGCCTATAGTTATCCTGGGGGACCCAGCCTACCCTGTGTTCCCATGGCTCATGAAGCCATACACTGACCGTCTGGACAGCAGCAAGGAACGGTTCAACTATAGGCTCAGCAAGTGCAGAATAGTGGTTGAATGTACCTTTGGTCGTTTGAAAGGTCGCTGGAAAAGTCTACTAATAAGGTTGGACCTTAGTGAAGAGAACATCCCCATGGTTAAAGCTGCTTGCTGTGTGCTCCATAATATCTGTGAAAAAGGGGCGGGGGGGATTTTCCGCAGTGCTGGGCAGTTGAGAGAGATTGCAGCAATTTTTGAGCAGCCAGACACCAAGGCAGTAAGAAGAGCACAGCAAGGGGTGCTGCGTATCCGCAAGGCTATGAAAAGCCGTTTCAATAATGAGTCACAGTAATGTGAGCTCCCGCCTCAGGGAACCCTTGGGGGAGGGTGATTCTGCGCCAGACGATGCTGGCTGTCTACCAGGGTCTGCAAAGTAACTCTACCCTCCTGCTACTGTTCCTACAGTTTAACCAGATGCCTCAACATGTCTGCCTCAACATGGCCCCTCAGAATCCGAAGCATCTCATCCTGCGCCACACACTCTTGCTCACTGGAAGTTTTCCTGCTCTCCACGTCCATGTCTAACTTATCGGACAGCAAAATCCTCCACGTTCTCAGCTCTGTCTCAGCTGTCTCAGAGGCATTCATTATCTTGGTGAACATGTCCTCCCGCCTTCTCTTTCTCCTCCTTCTAATCAGTGAAAGTCTGTTTTCAGGTATTGATGACATGCCAAAGGACACATTTCCAGCTGTCAGTCATAGGAAAAAATAAAGGAGCCTGTCATAAACATACAGCTAAGGGTAGCATAAAATCCCTCTTTACCTTGTAAAGGGTTAATTCCTCTTTTACCTGTAAAGGGTTAAGAAGCTCAGATAACCTGGTTGGCACCTGACCAAAAGGACCAATAAGGGGAGAAGATACTTTCAAATCTGTGGGGGAAGGTTTTTGTTTGTGTCTTTGTTTTTGTTCTCTTCGAGTCAGTAAGGAACTAGAGCAGGAAAAATGCATCTGCTTAAGCATATCTGGACTAAGCATCTAGTATTGCAGAAATGGTAAGTAATAGCAAAGAAATGCATTAGATTATCTTTTGTCTTAGCTTGTGAATTTTCCCTGTGCTAAGAGAGAGGTTTATCCCTGTTTTTGTAACTTTAAAGAGGGGAAATCCTCTGTGTTTTTGAATCTTTTGTTATTCTGTAAAGTACTTACCATCCTGATTTTACAGAGGTGATTCTTTTACCTTTTCTTTAATTAAAATTCTTCTTTTAAGAACCCGATTGATTTTTCATTGTTCTTAAGAACCAAGGGTTTGGGTCTGTGTTCACCTGTACCAACTGGTGAGGATATTATTCTCAAGCCTTCCCCAGGAAAGGGGGTGCAGGGCTTGGGGGAACAGGACTCCAAGTGGTCCTTTCCCCGATTCTTTGTCTAAATCACTTGGTGGTGACAGCATACTGTTCAAGAACAAGGTGGAACTTGTGCCTTGGGAAAGTTTTAACCTAAGCTGGTAAAAATAAGCTTAGGGGGTCTTTCATGCGGGTCCTCACATCTGTACCCCAGAGTTCAGACAGGGGAAGGAACCCTGACAGAGCTACTGTACATGAATAAAATATTTCCATAGCAAGGCCGTTTACTTTTTTTTAAAAAAAATAAAAATTATTATACTAGGTGCAAGCCATAACATAATCAGAATTTGCAACCATTCACTGTGCCATTTTGCTGCTCCAGCCATGGTGAGTAGGCCCCCCTGGGTCATGGGCAACCACAGTTTTCATGAAGTTTATGGCAGGCTAATCTCAGGAGCAGAGGTAGCTAGACAAACAATGGCCTTTCCCCATAGCACCAAGGGAAGCTGTTTACTAACGGGGTGGGGAGGGGGAACATTTTCACTCCCAAATTGCAGAATCTCTCATGTGGGGCTCCAGTCCCCTATCAGCCACTTTAAACTACTTGCTGATCCATGCCAAGCACAGTAAAGACACATTAGCGATCTGGAATGGAGGCGGGCGGGGGGGAGGTGTTCTACATGCCCTTTTTTTTCTTCTAAGAACACTTTTATTGAGAACTTCCCCCGTTTCCCCTAGGCAACTCTATGTGATATCAGTCTCCTGAGGGTAACAAAGGCAGAAAGGAAGGAGATGCTGCAAGCGTCTGGATACAGACCCGGTCCTTATGCTGCTATGCTGTGTACCACAGTGATGCCAGCAGAATTAATTCAGGAGTTGCGTGGAAAAGTGTCCTACCATGGTGGAAGAAACAAGACTACCCTGCCCAGAAAGCTTCTGCAAAGGATTGCAGAGTACCTCCATGAAAGCTTCCTAGAGATATCCATGGAAGGTTCCCAGGCTATTCCAGTTCACATAAATAGTCTTTTCCCAGGGCCACCCTCTGTGTAGCTGGAGCGGCCTCTTGTAAGCAGAGAGCCACACCACCTCCCTTTTTCTTCATAGTGAACCTACCATACCACTGAATGCATGTGCCCACTAAAGTTTAACTGAACTTTGTAACTGTAACCAGAGGTGCCTTCCCCAGCATCATGGTTGGCCACCATGATGTCCTGCAACCCACAGAGCTCCAGGGTTAAAAATATTTCCTGGCTCTCAGGGAAAATGGATCCACCACTCACCTGTCTCCCATTCTCCTCCTCTTCCTCATACACCATATCGTCCTCCTTGTTGTCCCTAGACTCACACACCTGTGAGGTGTCCACATTGCTTGTGGGGCTGCTGGCAGGGTCACCCCTGAGAATCACATGCAGCTCGTTGTAGAACCGGCATGTGTGGGATTCAGCACCAGAATAACTGTTCATCTCCCTTGCCTCCTGGTACGCTTGGCGAAGTTCTTTTATTTTCACACAGCACTGCTGTATGTCCCTCGTGTAGCCCTTCTCCCCCATTCCATGAGCCATCATTGCATAGATGTCAGCGTCTCTTCTGCTGGATCGGAGTTCTGCCTGCACAGACTCTTCTCCCCACACAGTGATGATATCCACTACTTCCTGTGCAGACCAGGCTGGAGCATATTTGGGGCATGTAGTCTCCATGATCAGCTGTGCTCAAGCTGGCATGCTCCCAAGGCTGATCAAACAGGAAATGGGAAATCAAAAATTCCTGGGGCCTTAGCAGGGGCGGGGCTCTTTCCTGTGTACCTGTCTGCAGTGCAGCAGAGTTGAGAATGCTCTCCAGACCGGTCACAGATGAGCACTATGGGACACCATCTGGAGGCCCATTAAGTCGAATTACACAACACTGCATCTCCACTACCTCACAGTCGACCCATGAAAATCAAATTAAGTGCTACGCCTCTCACAGAGGTGGATTACAGAAGTCGACGTTCGAGGCAATTTAGGTCGGCATAAAGGACCCGGTAGTGTAGATACATACACTAACAGGTCGACTTAAGGTGGCCTCCTTCGAGCTAACTTTTTAGTGCAGACGAGGCCTTAAATAGAATAGAATTAAAAATTTTGTTAAATCTAATGTTAAAATAATTATATAATACATAGGTTGAGAAAAGAGTGTCTGTACTTAGATTATCCACAAATATAAAGTTAGTTTTTAAAGTCATATGATACATAGAATACATAATCAGCAATAACCCAAATTTAAGTGAATAGATTTAACAATACAGTTTAGATATTAGAATCCGAATACTCGGGTACCTCACTCATGAAAAGTTGTACAGAGATTTGATTGTGGAAAGCGAAATACATCAATGAGTGGAGATTGTCCCTCAGTAATTGAGAATTAGGTTGGTTGCCCATTTAGAAAATACAATCCATGAGGGAAGTATTTGTCACTTTCCTGACTGTGCTTCTCATCGACACTCCAGATCATCCCTCCTGGTATTGCCGATGGAGTCTACTATAATCTTACCCCAAGGGGTGCATCTCAACTCTGGTTCAGCTGTGCCAATGGAAGTAATTCAAATCCAAAGTCTATTGTATACATTATTTTATATTTTCCATTTGGGGTATATTTCAAGACAGCCTACATAAAGCCTCCTCTATTTTGAAACAATTCATACTTTGTGGATCACACAAACTACAGAAAACTAGTGTCTGGCTTCTACAATGTTTTGCATTTATATCGCAAGTTACATCTGAGAAACTCAAAAGCACTTTATAAGTATAAATTAAGATTTAATGCACCTGTGTGAGGAGTATAATACTTTTATTACTAAAAGGTCATTAGTTATGGTTTTATACACAGTAACATGGCACATACGTTTACTTACCACCAATTAAAGTTTAGGTTACAAAAGCTTTATTATTGTAGGTAGAACATCAGTATCGAAATTCATGCTCCTAATGAACACAGTTCTATTTAAAATTCATGTATCCATATACCAATAAGTTAATCTCATTTCTCTTTAAGGGCTGAAATGTGGTACTTAAGTATGTGTGTAACTTTTAAGCATATTAGCAGTGCCACTAACTTCAGTGCTTAAGTACTTTGCTAATTTAGGGTCTCAAGCCATGTCTACACTTATCGGTAGATCGGCACTGCTGCAATCAATGCAGCGGTGTGCAGCTAGAGAAGATCCGCTAAATCAATCACAGAGCGCTCGCCGGTCGACTCCAGTACTCCATCTCCCTGAGAAGAATAAGGTAAGTTGGTGGGAGGGCATCTTCCATCGACACAGCACAGTGTAGACACCGCTGTAAGCTGACCTAAGCTACATCAACTTCAGTTATATTATTCACTTAAGTGGAGTAGTATAACTTGGGTCAACTTACTGCGGTAATGTATACAAGGCTTCAGTGCTGAAGCATTTTCAAAAGCACCAAAATCAAGTGGACAACATAAGCCTTTCTGTCTATAGAAAAAAGCATCTTAAATCGGTATTTCTAGAATCCCAATTTACAACTTTAAATGTATTTCTTTTTGATTTTTCAGACTGCAATTTCCTTTGGACTAGCTGTAAACAGTAAGAAGTTTGGGATGTGATAGCAACTTGCCTGATCAATATAAAAAGCAGTCCCAGCTCGGATCTCTCTGCGCTGTTTCAGATCCGTTTCTGTGGTGTCCCTTGATAGTGCAATATACTCAACCTCTCGTTTGGTCAGCTCCTGTGGGCAGTAGTGAGAAATTATTACAGAGCCCTAGGCTGCAGCACAGTCATTTAAAGTAACTCTGAACAAAAATTTAATATCTCTTAGATTTAACATGTTTACAGTGTGTTTCTTCCTCACAAATAATAGTTTGAATTTTTGCTCAATAAATTTTTTATACTCCCCAAACGTGTTCTAAAAATCATAACAACCAGCTATAAATTCTCTAACCTGAACAGCTGAGCCCTGTAAAATGCTTTATCTCCAAGATGACTTTCTAGTAGTGGCCACTGAAAAACAATGAGTCACATAAGCAAAAATTCACAAGTTTCCTATTAAGTTCAATAGGAGTCGTATAAGTTCCCACTGCTGCTGTTCAGTGATGTTAATATTGTTACTCAGAAAAATAACCACTGAGTTTAAACATCCTTGTGAGTATGTTGAAGAACTACATTTTTCCTCTATTGAATCATGCTGTTATTTTTTGTAAGCTTTTTGGAGCAAGAACTGCTTTTTTGTTCTGTGTTTATACAGCACCTAGCACAATGGGGTCTGAATCCATGATTGGGCTCCTGGGTACTATGGAATTTATTATTTACATTAGTAACTAAAGTTTTAAATCTGGAAATTTCTCTATAAGAGAAAAAAATGGGTTTGTGCCATTTTGCTGCTTTATGAAATAGGTCTGAATGTCCCCCCCTTATGTTTGTATCCTACTTGGGTTTTTTTTAACGTTAGAAATAGCACGAATGTCAAGCCTGGCAGGTCAGGTCTCCTGTTCTTCTGTAGGCCTCAGTGGGGACTCAGAGATACACACCAAGAATGCTCTCAGTTCTTAGCTGAAAGTGTGTTGCATCTTTACCAGAACTTTCTTCCCAAACAGTTCATTTGAACATTTGTAAGCAAACCAAACTGTGATGTTTCACTCCATATTCTTTATGAAAATATGCTTGTGATATGAATATGACATAACTGAGATATAATTTTTGCAAGATGGCTCGTGTAAGATGTCATTGGAAAGGTTATGATTTACTAAATGTGATTATCCAATTTGCACGCCTGTTACACTTCTGTATCTGAAGTTAGAATTATTGACTATGTATCTGTATTTTAAATATGTTACTTTGGGTGTCACCCCCCAACTAGCCCTTCAGGTACAACAATGGAAAAGCCAAACACGGTTAATGGCCCATTAGCAATGACAATGGGCTGTGAAAGAGCTTAGTCTTCCTGTGGACACTCCAGACAGCCTACGAGTAATGGCTGCTACAACCCTGCAGAGACATGGGTCTGAGTCACCTGGTACTGGACCCACCCCTGGGAATGCCAGTGGTCTTCCACTGGGAGACAAAGGGTTTCTGACATACTCAAGAGCTATATAAGGCAGAGGAATGACATCATCGTAGTTCTCCTCCACCTCCCCACCCAAAGAAATACTGAACACCACCTAGACGCAAGACCGGAACTGAGGGGAGAAGGGTTGAACCCAGGCTGGGAGGGCAGCCAGTTTAAGAGTGGAAATACCTGAAGTCTCAAGTGCAGGCCAGTGCAGCTGCCTTTCAAGACTTTCTGTAATCTACCTGTAACAATATCTAGGGTGAGAAATTACAATTTGTAACCAATTTCTTTAGTGAAACAAGCTTAGTTTGCGTGTTTTGATTTATTTGCTTAGCAATCTGCTTTGTTTTGTTTGCTACCCCTTTAACCACTTAAAATCTGCCTTTTATAGTTAATAAACATATTTCTTGTTTATAATATTACCCAGTTTGTGAAATTCACAACTGGGGGGGTGGGGAGGGGGGAACAGGCTGTGCATACCTTCCTCCACATTGAGGGAGGAGACGGATTTCATAATATACCTTTGGGTCTGCACCTCAAGGGAGGTGGACACCTGAGTGCTGGGGCAAGTCCTTTAAGCTGGGTCCTCAGAGCTCATCTCAGTGTCTGTGTTGTTCTGCAGTTGAGTGTGGCCCTGCCTGTGTATGTGCTGGAGGAGGCTTAATAGCCTGGCTCAGCAAGTCAGGTAAAAAGGGTGCACTGGCTGGCAGAACAGGCAAGTTCAGTGGTATCTCAGCACATCAGGTGGCATCTCGAAGGTGGGCAACCCATCACACAAACATAAAAGATTTTTACACAATCTTATCCAGTCGGAAGACAGAATACTGAGCTAGATGGACCTTTGGTTTGACACAGTATGGCCGTTCTTATGTATAACTGCCATTTAATTACATTTCATTTCCTTAACATCTAGTAAGTTATAATGATACCAGTTGTCTCATGGTCCATACAATCTCCGAGGACAGATGCAATTTGCATTTCTAATGTAAAAAAACAAACAAACAAAAATATAGGGCAAGGAAAATGCAGGCAGGCTTTCTTTATACAACATGAGGAAGCACTAAAAGGCACATTGTGGTAGATTTCAAAGCTAATGGGTGAAGCCACACACCCGTGGTTCATAGTGGGGTGGGAAGGATACCTCACACATGGTGCAGTCACAAGACCTCCAGCAGATCTTTTAGGTCCAGTGGGCAGGCACCACACTTCCCCTTTTTCCCCCGGGGGGCAGGGGGATAAAAACAAATGCACACCTCTATCTAAACACTATGAGGAAAATCTGCAACGGAAACCTCAAAGTATTCCTTCCCTCAACCCCTTCCCTCAGTTTTTCCATGAAGGAAGCAGTGTGGCTCACTGTCCAACCCTGATATTCTATGATTTTAACACAGTATGCAGAGATCTTGATTCTGAAAGGTATGAAATACAAAGAATAGACTATTTTTCCATTTGTGATCACATATGGTAACACTTTTTCCACTGTTTTTTCTTAGTAGCATTTAATTGATTAAGCAAAAAACATTCACTTAAATGTTTGTACTTTTTATTCATTGTAAAATAAAAATCAAACTTTGAAAAGCATGTGCATGGAATTAAGTTCTTTGGCAACTAAGTAACAAGTCATATAAGCTTTTCTAATATTACCTTTTACAATTCAACAAGTAATAGAATACATACACACACACGTGCACACCCACACACAGACACACAATAATAACTAAATAATCTTAACTACTTCAATTCTCCATTAATATAAACAAAGTTTTAAAATGTACCAGGTACTGCATGGCAATAGAGCGTCGAAGGGGTCCAGGGGGCCCTATAAGAAAAACATCTTGCCCCAAAAGATCTTTTTGCATTATCCATCTTAGATGTTGGACTACAGACTGGGCCAAATTGTCTGACACTGTAAGAAAAAAAAATTATAAATTAACTCTAGTCTAAATTACGCAGCTTTAAACAAATACTATTAAATAAGGTTGGTGGCCAGTTACTGACATCATACTCCTTGTTTATTTAGACTTTAAAATTGAATACATAAATAAATAAATAAATCCAAAGTTGAATAACTCAAAAGCAGCTAATTGTGCACATAGTCTCTGTAACCACATATCTACCCTACATATCCTCATTCTCACTGCCTCACTCCATTCATTTGTTTGTTAAATTCATGTCAGTTTGTCTCAAATCAGCTTTTAAACTCTTCAGGGCAGGGACTGTCTCTTATTATGAGTTTGGTTCAGTACCTTGCACAATGTGGCCCCAGTCTTGACTACTGCAACATGAATAATAAATTAATTATTACTGTTATTAGAGAAACAGGACTTATCTAGCCTATATTTAATTGCTTTCATACAAAATGATATTTAATAAATGTTTGCACCAGATCAAGTAGCTTAAGTTGTAGTGACAAATAAGGTCTAATTTGCTAGGGGTTTTTTTAATCAAATTCTTCTAAACATTTTAATCTACTATAATACAGATAAGTGGCTACGCAGAGTTAAAAATTCTACGTATAGTCAAATCTTAGTACTTCAGTCTTCTATAATATGCAGTCTCCAAAGACACACTGACAGTTAACAGACTCAAAGCACATCCACTGGCTCTACATTAGAGTTGCTGTAGTCAGGGATGGAAGTATACAAAAAAAATACTACTTATCCTGTTAATTTACATTCCAGTATACTGCTCAAAGCATAAATCAATACAGTTGATATAGTTTTTGATTTGTGTTTCTGCTAACTCTCTGATATGCAAAATTTGGTAATTCAGAATAGATTTCCCAATCATAAATAAAAATTAACAAGATTCTTCTGTGTCTTATTTTCATTCTTCCTATATGTTTTGCAGCAGCCTTTTATCAAACAGTCATAAATCTGCTTACAGTACATCACCAGAGATGGACTTACGAATAAAAAAAGTGCCCAAAACATTTGATAAAATTAAAAACAAAAAACAAAAATATGTTCAAAAGCAAATGGTTTCTATGAATGGTTATACCACCACCGACTATACCAGTCAATCTCTCTTGTAGACAGAAACTGTCACAGAAGATTTTGTGCCTTCCACAGCACATCCAATTCTCACCACAGCATACTCCCAAATTAGCTTCCAAGGCAAAAGCAATATAAAAGTTAGCCTATTCTTTATCTCCCACATGCCACTAAAGAACTCCCCTAGGATCCTAAGTGTTGGGAAAGCTACTGGCACTGAGTCATACAAAATAATTAGCCATTAGGTACAGCACATGTTTCCTCTGTGACTTGCCACTGCGGCAGACTGTGAGAGTGTTTAGAAGAGGCAATGAAGGAACACAGAAATAAGACAGGGATGAACAAAGTTCTTTCACTTTTTCCTTCTAATCAGAGAGGACCTTCCAAAGCAGTGGGTGAAATCCTAGCCCCACTGAAGTTAATGAGAATTCAGCTATTGACATCAATGAAGCAAGGATTCCTCCCAGGGCCTTTAGCACTTGGGAATCTGACACTGAACACACCAAAGCCTTCATGTTGTCCTTATACAAGCTCCCAAAATGTGAAAAGACTGTCACATATCCAACTGGCATAACTTTTTTCACACAGGTTCCACTGTCTCAATCCATGGAGGCAGACGATTCTTGCAGATTGCAGAGTTTTTTTAAAAGGGTGTGGTCTGAGCCAGATGGTTAAGCTGAACCATGAATTCAGAGTGGGCCCTCAAACAGAACAAGGAATCAAACATTCTGAAAAACCAGGATGTGAAACAGTAAGAGGTCTGGAAAAATCTAAGGGTTACCACATCTCCCTTGACTTAAAAAAGATATTAGGCTATCTTCACACTATCTTCATTCCATACAATCCACCTCAGAAAAATCCTCCCTATCTTTTGGCCCAGAACAATCTCAAACCAAGACTTATTCACACAGTGCTACCAAGAAGATATGAGCACTATCATTACCAGGAGGTGTTGGAGATGGATTGGCCATGTTTTGAAGACGGGAACTGATTCCATCAACAGAATAGCAGTAAGATGGACACCTGAAGGCAAGCAAAAATGAGGCTGCCCAAAAACAACATGGTGAAGCTGAGCTGAAAAATCTGGGACACAGCTGAGGAACCATTGAAAGACTTGCCAGAAACAGACATGAGTGGAGGAGCTTCGTCACTGCCCTAAACAGTCAGTAAGAAACAGGAACTAATACATAGGACCACTTTTTTTCTATGCAAGCCCAGTAAGAGCCACAGAATAGAGCTATCTGCTGTCCTCTGAGATAATTGCTGTGTGAAAGTCTTTGCAGAATCAGGACCTAAAGCAGGGATCAGCAACATTTGGCACGCAGCCCTTCAGGGAAATCCACTGGCAGGCTGGGACGGTTTGTTTACCTGCAGCATCCATAGGTTCAGACAATCACACCTCCCACTGGCCACAGTTTGCCATTCCAGGCCAATGGGGGCAGTGGGAAGCAGCGGCCAGCACATCCATCGGCCCGTGCCACTTCCCACCACCACCATTGGCCTGGGACGGCGAACCACGGCCAGTGGGAGCTGCGATCAGCTGAACCCGCAAAGGCTCAGTGGATTTCCCTGATGGGCTGCATGCCAAAGGTTGCCAATCTCTGGCCTAAAGCTTCAGAGGGATATCCCTTAGACGACTTCAGATGCTAGTGATGTACCCAAGCCTTGCAGAAGAAACAAAGAATTCCGATCTTGAAAGATAAGTAATACACAAAGTGATTTTCTAATGTCTGGCTTCCATTTTTTATTTATTATATTTTATGTGTATTTACTGGCTGGGGGGATGATCCAGTCATTTTGATATTGTTATGAAAAATAAATTCTATATGCACACCCAGAGCACAAGATGAGCATATGTTTTATTAATCTAAATAAATGCAATAAATTAAAAATAGATAAATTATTTATCATTTCAGCTTACCTAGATATTCTGCTAATCATCTCTTGCCCTAAAGATAGTGTTTTGTACCTACTCATTTTAAAAGTATTTTAATTCAACTTTAAAGTTAATCACATTTCTTGTATGAAAAGCACCTGTTTCAAGTATTTGGGTAGGAAGGGTACACTACAATGCAGCATACAAAACTATTGCATGTTGTTCAAATAAGATTCTCAGTGCAGAATAAAAAACTTCAACATTTAAGCTGGATATTTTGACCTGCCATCCAGGAAAACCACTAAAGGCTCGATCCTGCTTCCACTGAAGGCAACCAGATTCCTGGCATTGATTTCAATGGGAACAATATTGGGCCCTAAGCACAAATTGTTTAAAACAATGTACACATTTTGTGGCAAAGTTCCTCCTCTCCTCTAGTAGGTCCTGCGCTTATTGGCGGATTTCTTCCCCTCAGTGGTTTTCCCCTTGGATGAAACCCATAGTCTGGATCAACTACTCCTATGTCTGATTAGGAGTAGCGGGGCTAGGGGGGAACCCGGGCCCGCCCTCTACTCCGGGTTCCAGCCCAGGGCCCTGTGAATTGCAGCAGTCTCTATAGTGCTACTTGTAACCGCTGCTTGACCGCTACAACTCCCTGGGCTACTTCCCCATAGCCTCCTTCAAACACCTTCTTTATCCTCACCACAGGATCCTCCTGGTGTCTGATGCTGCTTGATTGTATGGTGTTTTCCTCAATCCTCCAGTAGTACCCCCTCTCAGTTCTTAGTTCCTTGTGTCTCTTGCTCCCAGCTCCTCATGCGCACTTCTTTCCTCTGGCTCCTCCTCCGTAGACTGGAGTGAGCTCCCCTTTTTATACCAGGTGCCTTGATTAGCCTGTCCTGATTGGCTGCAGGTGCTCCAATCAATGTAGCTCTCTCCGGTACCTTCTAGAAAGTTCTTAATTGGCCCCAGGTGCCTTGATTAGCCTGTTCTGATTGGCTGCAGGTGCTCCAATCAATGTAGCTCTCTCCGGTGCCTTCTAGAAAGTTCTTAATTGGCCCCAGGTGCCTTGATTAGCCTGGAGCAACTGCCATTTTGGTTCCCATGGTACTAGGGATTTGCTTAGCCTGGAGCTAACATACCTGCTCCTCAATACTTCCCTGTAGCCATCCGGCCTTGCTCCATCACAATTTGTATTAACAACCAAAGGGAACAGACAATTCAAGTAAGTGCTTTTAAACAACAGGTTATTTATGGACACATAAATGATAACATATTGTTTATTCCATCTGGTGTCACCATACAAACATATCTATGCTGGAAAAATATTTTCTTCAAATTCAATATGCATTGCATACATAACATACACACAGTGGAATTCTGAAAAATAAATTCCCCACAGAGAATAAAAGACGGTTACTCACTGTAGTAACTGTTGTTCTTCGAGATGTGTTGCTCCAATCCATTCTAGTCAGGTGTGCGCGCCGCGCGTGCACGGCTCTTCGGAACTTTTTTACCCTAGCAACTCCGGCGGGCCGGCTGGCGCCCCCTGGAGTGGCGCCGCTATGGCGCCTGTTATATACCCCAGCCGGCCCGTCCGCTCCTCAGTTCCTTCTTGCCGGCTACTCCGACGGTGGGGAAGGAGGGCGGGTCTGGAATGGATAGGAGCATCACATCTCGAAGAACAACAGTTACTACGGTGAGTAACCGTTTTTTCATTTTCGAGTGATTGCTCCTATGCATTCCAGTCAGGTGATTCCCAAGCCTTACCTAGGCGGTGGGGTTGGAGTGAAATGTGGCGGAGTGTAATACCGCGGAGCCGAAGGCTGCGTCGTCTCGAGACTGCTGCACCAACGCGTAGTGGGAGGCGAAGGTGTGGACCGAAGACCAGGTGGCCGCTCGACAGATGTCCTGGATGGGGACATGGGCCAGGAAGGCGGCCGACGAGGCGTGCGCTCTCGTGGAGTGAGAGGTGAGGCGGCATGGTGGCACGCGAGCAAGCTCGTAGCAGGTCCGGATACACGCTGTGACCCAGGAGGAAATCCGTTGGGAGGAGATCGGTTCGCCTTTCATGCGGTCAGCAACCGCTATGAACAGCTGGGGCGAACGCCGGAAGGGCTTCGTCCGCTCGATGTAAAAAGCGAGGGCCCTGCGGACGTCGAGGGTGTGAAGCTGTTGCTCCCTAGGCGAGGCATGCGGCTTCGGGAAGAAGACCGGGAGGAAGATCTCCTGGTTGAGGTGGAAGGCCGACACCATCTTGGGGAGGAAGGCCGGATGTGGTCGAAGCTGCACCTTGTCTCGATGGAAGACGGTGTATGGTGGACCAACCGTTAGAGCACGGAGCTCAGAGACTCGTCTCGCTGATGTAATGGCGACGAAGAAGGCTGTCTTCCAGGAGAGGTAGAGCAGGGAGCACGTGGCCAAGGCCTCGAAGGGGGGACCCATCAGCTTGGCCTGCACGAGGTTCAAATCCCAGGTCGGGGCAGGACGCCGCACCGGCGGGTACAAGCGGTCCAGGCCTTTAAGGAAGCGGGAAACCATCTGATTGGAGAAGATGGACCGACCCTCCACAGATGGACGAAAGGCGGACACTGCTGCCAGGTGAACCCTCAAGGAGGAGACCGCAAGACCTTGCTCCTTAAGGTACCAGAGGTAGTCCAGGATGGTAGGGACAGGGACTACGAAGGGATTGAGGCCTCGGTGGTCACACCACAGCGCGAACCGCTTCCATTTCGCCAGATAGGTGGAGCGAGTGGAAGGCTTTCTGCTCTCTAGCAGGACGTGCTGAACTGCCGCCGAACAGTCCCTCTCTGCGCGGGTCAGCCACACAGGTACCAAGCTGTAAGATGGAGGGACTGCAGGTTTGGATGGCGGAGCCTGCCGAAGTCCTGTGTGATGAGGTCCGGCCACAACGGAAGGGGGATGGGATCCCGAACGGAGAGCTCTAGCAGCAGGGTGTACCAATGCTGCCTCGGCCAGGCCGGAGCTACGAGTATGACGCGGGCTCTGTCCCTCCGCAGCCTCTGTAGCACTCGGTGTACGAGCGGGAACGGAGGGAAGGCGTAGAGGAGGTGATCCTTCCAGGAATACAGGAAGGCGTCCGACAGGGAGCCCGGCGAGTGACCCCGGAACGAGCAAAACAGGTGGCACTTCCTGTTCTCCTTGGACGCGAATAGGTCTACTTGGGGAAACCCCCACCTCTGGAAGATTGTGTGTACTACATCGGGATGGAGAGACCACTCGTGGGAGAGGAACGACCTGCTGAGATGGTTGGCCAGCGTGTTCTGCACTCCCGGAAGAAAGGATGCTTCCAGGTGAATGGAGTGGGTCACGCAGAAGTCCCACAGGAGCATCGCTTCCTTGCAGAAGAGGGAGGAGCGGGCTCCGCCCTGCTTGTTCACGTAGAACATTGCTGTTGTATTGTCCATGAACACTGTCACACAGCGGCCTTGTAGGTGGGCGCGGAAGGTGCGACACGCCAAACGGATCGCTCGCAGCTCGCGGACATTGATGTGGAGAGCGAGCTCTTGGGGCGACCAAAGGCCTTGGGTGTGAAGGTCGCCGAGGTGAGCTCCCCAACCGAGTGCTGAGGCATCCGTGGTCAGAGTGGCGGATGGGCGAGGAGGGTGGAACGGGACTCCGGCACACACGACCTCCGGGTTGAGCAACCAGCTGAGGGACTCGAGGGTCGGCCTGGTGACCGTGACCACCATGTCGATGGGGTCTCGATGCGGCCGGTACACCGACGCGAGCCAAGACTGGAACGGGCGGAGGTGGAGCCGCGCGTACACGGTGACATACGTGCATGATGCCATGTGGCCCAGGAGGCGGAGGCAGGAGCGCACCGTCGTGGTCGGGAAGGTGACGAGGTCCCGGATGATGGAGACCATCGTCTGATGTCGAGATTGCGGTAGGCAGGCTCGGGCCAACAAGGAGTCGAGGACCGCTCCAATGAACTCCACCCGCTGTGACGGAATCAAAGTGGACTTCTCGGTGTTGATGAGAAGACCGAGACACTGAAAGAGGGACAGGATTTCTGTCATCTGGCCCATTACCAGCTGTCGAGACTGTCCGCGAACCAGCCAGTCGTCGAGATACGGGTAGACGTGTATCTGGCGACGGCGGAGGGCTGCGGCCACCACTGCCATGCATTTGGTAAACACCCTCGGTGTGGTAGCGAGCCCGAATGGCAACACGGCGAACTGGTAGTGGGCATTGTTGACCACAAAACGGAGGTAACGTCGATGAGGAGGATAGATTGCGACATGGAAGTAGGCGTCCTTCATGTCGAGGGCGGCAAACCAGTCTCCCGGATCCAGAGAGGGAATGATGGTCCCCAGGGTGACCATGCGAAACTTGGGCTTGAGCAGGTATTTGTTCAGCTCTCGAAGGTCCAGGATAGGACGTAGCCCTCCTTTCGCTTTGGGGATGAGAAAATAACGGGAATAGAATCCCCTGCCCCGCCTGTCTTGAGGCACTGCCTCTATGGCACCCACGCTCAACAGAGTCTGGACCTCTTGTAGGAGGAATTGCTCGTGAGAGGGGTCCCTGAAGAGGGACAGGGAGGGTGGGTGGGAAGGTGGGGGCGAAACAAATTGAAGGCAGTATCCCGACTGGACTGTTTGAAGCACCCAGTTGTCCGTTGTTATTTGGAACCACGCCGAAAAGAAATAGGAGAGGCGGTTGTGGAAGAGAAGGGTAGGATCCGGTAGGGAGAGTGATGGGCTGTCCTCGTGCGTCCCATCAAAAGGCCTGCTTGGACCCCTGAGGGGCCTTGGAAGAGGCCTGGCCCTGGTTACGCCTGTTGCCGGAAGGACGACGGCGAGTTGGGCCCGGTCGCCTGCTATTGTACGGGCGGTAGCGTTGCTGATGGAAGGACCGGGGGGGTTGCTGCCGGAAGGACCTGCGCTGTGGAGCCAGCGTGTGCATCCCGAGGGTGCGGATGGCAATGCGACCGTCCTTCAGGGTCTGGATCCGTGAATCAGTCTTCTCAGAGAAGAGACCCTGAGTGTCAAAAGGCAGGTCTTGTAACGTATACTGCACCTCCGGCGGCAGGGTGGAGGACTGCAGCCAGGAGATGCGCCGCATCGTCACGCCGGAGGCTAAGGTCCGAGCTCCCGAGTCCGCGGCGTCAAGGGCGGCCGTGATGGAGGACCTGGACGATTTCTTTCCCTCATCCAACATTGCCGAGAACTCCTGGCGGGAGGCTGTTGGCAGGAGCTCTGTAAACTTCGCCAGGGACGTCATGATGTCAAAGACGTACCTGGCGAGGAGGAGCATCTGGTTGGCTATGCACATTTGCAGGCCACCCGCCGAGTAGGTCCATTCGCCGCGCGTCCTTCGACTTAGGCGCAGGGGCAGGTTGACCATGCCTCTCCCTGTCGTTGACCGACTGAACGACCAACGAGTCCGGGGTTGGGTGAGTATAGAGATACTTGTAGCCCGTGGGGGGGACTGAATATTTGCGCTCGACCCCACGAGCCGTAGGAGGGATGGACGCTGGTGTCTTCCAGAGTGTGGTGGCGTTCTTTTGTATTGTCCGTACGAACGGTAACGCCACTCGCACTGGAGCCTCCGCTCCGACCACATTTGTGATAGGGTCCTCGTCCTCCTGAACCTCCGCCACGGGAAGATCCATGGCCGTCGCCATGCGGCGAAGCAGGTCTTGGTGAGCCTTCAGATCTATTGGCGGAGGCTCCTTGGTAGAAGCTCCGGCTATCGCCTCGTCCGGTGAGGACGACGAGGACAAGCCCTGGACGACGACCTCAGTCGAAGGAGCTGCAGACTGTTCGTCGGCTGGTTCGGGCTGCATGGTCCTCTCGTGGTCAGGCTCGTGTGGTGGTGAAGGGGGCGGTCGGCTAACAGTCGCCTCTGGTACCCTGCGCTCGGAGGCAGGGGCTCTTGGGGGCCACGGGACCCCCTGAGACTCATACTGGGCCCATGGCACCCAGAATCCCCACTGCTGTGCCCCCTGAGGTTGACCGTGTGAGGTAGGCGGTAGGAGTCCATTGCTGTCCGCCGCGGAGGCGACCGACGCAGGGCGGGATGGCCATGGCGGTGCCGAGGCGCTGATGGATTGCGCCGTTGACTGAGGAAGTCCGGCCCCGGACGGTGCCGAGGATCGGTGCCGGTCTTCACGGTACCGGGATGGTGACCGAGACCAACGTCTGTCGCGGTGCCGGGAGCTCGACCGGGATCCAGATCTGCGGTGCCGGGAGCGGCTGCGCGAGTCGCGGTGCCGGGAACAGTGCCGGGACGGAGACCTCCGTCGGTGCCGACGCGACGGCGATCGGGATCTGGTGCGACACCGGGAGTGCGACCGGTACCGTGATGACGAACGGTACCGGGACTGTGACCGACGTCGAGATGGCGACCGGTACCGCGATGGCGAGCGGTGCCGAGATCGCGAGCGACGGAACGGTGACCTGCGGTGGGACCGGGAACGTGACCGGGACCGGGAGCGTCGTCCGTGCCGTCTGTCCGGAGAGGGCGGCCGGGTCATCGTGGCCGGCTTTCCTGCCGACACGACAGCCCGCACCGGCGGAGCCAGGGGCCGGAGGCTCGGTGCCTCTATGAGCTGTATAAGCTCGCGCGCCGAGGAGAATGTCTCCGGCGTAGATGGCAGCCAGGGCTCGACCACGGTCGGTGCCGGGGAGCGTGGCGGTGCCGGACTCGACGGCCCTTGCAGTGCCGGAGTCAACGGTCCGGTGCACGTCTTGTGCACAGCTACCGCGGGGGCCGCAGGTAGCGCAATCGTCATCGCTGCTGAGTCCTCCGCGCGGGACTTAGCAATCGCCTTCGCCAGCTTGCGCTTCTTAGAAGGCGAGAGCGAGCGGTGCCAGGTCTTCGGAGCCTCTGGCTGAGGCTGCAGAGCCGCGGTGCCGGAGCGGCTCGGGGCTGCCGGTGCGCTCTGCACCGATGAAGTTCTCGGTGCCGGGGGCTGGAGCGACACCTCCATTAGGAGTTGTTTTAATCGAATGTCCCGCTCCTTACGAGTTCGCGGCTTAAAGGTGGAACAGAAAGAACACTTATCTGTTCGGTGACCTTCGCCAAGGCAACAGAGGCAGGCGTCGTGCGGGTCCCCGATTGGCATAGGCCTCTGGCACGATGCGCAGGGCTTAAAGCCCAGTGCCTTGGGCATGAGCCCGCACCGGGGGAGGAAAGGGAGGGGATACCCCCCTTAACCTTATCCTAAAACCTAACTAACTAACTATCAAAAACTATCTACACTAAGTACTAAACGAACTATATACAGAGAACAGTAGCGAGAGCTAGGGTGGTGGAGGACAGAGAGCACTCCACAGTTCCAACTGGCCGTCACGGGCGGTAAGAAGGAACTGAGGAGCGGACGGGCCGGCTGGGGTATATAACAGGCGCCATAGCGGCGCCACTCCAGGGGGCGCCAGCCGGCCCGCCGGAGTTGCTAGGGTAAAAAAGTTCCGAAGAGCACACGCGGCGCGCACACCTCACTGGAATGCATAGGAGCAATCACTTGAAGAAGAACAGAATGTTGGGAATCATTAAGAAAGGGATAGGTAAGAAGACAGAAAATTTCATATTGCCTCTCAATAAATCCAAGGTACGTCCACATCTTGAAAACTGAGTGCATCTCAAAAAAGATACACTGGAATTGGAAAAGGTAGAGGAAAGGGCAACAAAAATGATTAGGGGTATTGAACAGCTTCCATATGAGGGCAGATTAAAAAGACTGGGACATTTCAGCTTGGAAAAAAGATGACCAAGGGGGGGATATGATAGAGGTCTATAAAATCATGACTGGTGTGGAGTAAGTAAATAAGGAAGTGTTATTTATTCCTTCTCATAACACAAGAACTAGGGATCACCAAATGAAATTAATAGGCAGCAGGTTTAAAACAAACAAAAGGAAGTATTTCTTCACACAACTCACTGTCAACCTGAGGAACTCTTTGCAGGAGGATGTTGTGAAGGCCAAGACTATAATAGTGTTCAAAAGAGAACTAGATAAATTCATGGAGGATAGGTGCATCAATGGCTATTAGCCAGGATGGGCAGGAATGGCATCTCTAGCCTCTGTTTGCCGGAAGCTGAGAATGGGTGACAGGATGGATCACTTGATTACCTCTGAAGCACCTGGCATTGGCCACTGTTGGAAGACAGGATACTGGGCTAGGTGGACCTTTGGTCTGACCCAGCATGGCTGATCTTATGTTCTTAATAGTGTGAACCTTTCTGAGAGAGACTTTGGGAAATTAAAAAAAAGCTTCATTATAACACATAGTTCAAGAAGAAAGGGCTCATGTAGCAAATCAGAAAAACTGCACTACCAAGAGATTGTTATTTATAATTGCTGGAAAAGTATTTGCTTTTAAAAATATAACCACAAATGTAAAACTGTTTTAATAAATAAACCTATCCTAAAAATTGTAAGACGCAGACCATCCTTGAAAGGCATTAATTACGTCCTTTAACCTGTTTTATGAACTTGTCCCTTGTGCGTTTTTATTATGACTGCTCTTCAATAAGAGGGTTACAATATCCATATATGATAATGTTTTAAGTAGGTAGGAAATCTTGCTGTAAAACTGAACTCTTCAATTTCACAAATCATGCATTAAAAGCATGGCTAAGGCAGCTGTCATGCAGCGTGACTGTGACTGCCTCTGGTGTATTTCACAGTAATATGTGTAGCCAGTTCTATTTTTAGGATGGCCTCAAGAAAAAACTTGGGTCAGACTTAAAAGCAGTGCCAGAAATAGAAACAAGATTTAAGAATGTACAGCAACATCTGCAAAACAAACTGTCATGTAGAACAGAACATAAATGTTGTACAGCATACAAGAAAATTCTAAAGTCTCTGGGGCAGTCCCTCACGGATTTAATGTACTCCAGTGCACTTATGTTCTCCTGGCCACAGTATTTACCCTGGAGTATTAATATCCAGAAATACTGGTTTTTAAATTCCTACAAAATTTCATAATTTCCCTTTTTAGGGATAATGACACCATAGGCAGAATTCCTTACTGACATATTTAGTAGCCAGCAGCTGGGAAAATGTTTCTTTGCTTACTTGTTCCAAATCATTCTGTTAGCATGCAGATTAAAGTTCTATCAATTAAAATACATTTTGTAAAGTACCAAAAGTCAGTACACATTGACTCTTTCTAAAGTCAGTCACAGGCAATATGTTTCAAATAAACGCTGAAAAGTCATCAAGGAAAGTATGCTCCTAGATAGTTTCTCATGACACTACCTCTCTTGTTTTTCCAGAAATTATTTTTATACTAAAATTTAACTTCTATACCTCATTGAGCCTCTCGATACATATACTCTATGTATTAACTATGTATAAATTACACAGTAGAGCACTCAATAACTCAGGAAATTATGAACTTATGATTGTATATACAACCTCTCCTCTCCTCCTTGTACCTATGCATCATAGTTCAGTCCATAATTAGGTGATCACATTTTTTCTACACTTTCTTTAGCATATACTGCACAAGTGCATCTAACTTATATTATCTGTTGTGTAATTATGCTATTTTCATTGTCATAATGGCCCAGTATATCTATATTGACTTACACTTTTTATATGGTTATATTCTCTTATCTATCACCATCGTAGAAGTACTATACATTTATTTTATGGACAACAATAAACCTTTTTTTAAGGTGAAATTTACGGGTTGAGGCAAACTAGTTGAAAGTTAGATTGCATATATATGCCACAAAATGTTCACTATTATTCAGTGTAGCTCTGTTGGCTCCAATGGAGGTAAGCTGATTAACACCAGCTGAGGATCTGGCACTATATTTTTATTTTGAGTCTTAAGATGTTGTAAAAGAAGAGTTTGCAGTATACTCTGTGTAAGTTGCGACAAAGAGTCCTGTGGCACCTTACAGACTAACAGACGTATTGCAGCATAAGCTTTCGTGGGTGAATACCCACTTCTTCAGACCCACTTTACAGATCCAGACTAACACGGCTACCCCTCTGATACTTGACACTCTGTGTAAGTTATACACTAAAAGACCATCAGGCACACACAGAATAGTACACAATATTACAAGTTGCTATGCTTGTGTATCTAGGCTGGTGGAAACAAAGTGTATGATATTATATTGTATTATTTGAGAAGCAAGCAGACACCTTACAAAGTGTGTTTGCATTGCTTATAAATTAAGAAGTCAATCCTGAGCCCAAGAATTCTCAAACACACTTAAAATTCAGTCTTTGCAGCAAAGAGTGGCTGTTGCTGCTTGTTCTTCCTAAGTAGCAGATGTCAAAATTGGTTATCCAGCCAAAGATACAATCCAGCCCACCAATGCTCGGATTTGCAGCATGTACCAACCCTGCCCGCACAGAAAGGGTGAAAGCCACCACTGAAAGAGACTCCAAGCAGTCTCTCCTGGCAAGTCTCTCTTGCTATAGTGAATTCCACAATTCTGGAAGAAACATTTTCCTTCATATCTACCATCTTTATGCAAGCAGGCAAAGAAATTTACCCCCAACAAGATAACATCCACTCCCAAAGGAGCAACATAACTTACTAGATCATGTAGAAACTCAAACTGCCTTGGCAAACACAGAAAAGAAAAGGCAATGATTAGTCAGGATAACAACAACGTACATTCAGCAATAACATACAATAGAACATTCAATAGAAAAGGATGATGGCTCACCCTGAGCCCTGCCTACAGTGCGTGGGTGGGGTCAGAGGGAAAACCTTGTGATATCAGAAAACTTGAATTGCCCTTTGGCTCCTTCCCCAGGAGAGATTAAAGGAGGCTGCTCCTTCCGCCCCAGTCAAAATATCCTTAGAGCCAGAGAAAGTGAAGCCCAACACACAGAGAGGCTATGATTGGTTGAGTGTGCCAAGGAGCCCCTGACAATCATCTAGGAAAACCTCCAGCAAACCCAGCCCACTGGGCCATCACCCCACTGCCTTCTGAGTCTATGAAAAGAATAAAGGAGGGGCATGGAGTCTGAGCTGAATAGCCAGGCATTGGGAGGCAAGGAAGGGTGGCTGAGCTTAATCAAGCAGTCATGCCCAATGGTTTAGTGTAAAACTAAGGTTTCAGAGTAGCAACCGTGTTAGTCTGTATCCGCAAAAAGAACAGGAGTACTTGTGGCACTTTAGAGACTAACAAATTTATTTGAGCATAAGCTTTCGTGGGCCACAGCCCACTTCATCGGACGCATGCAGTGGAAAATACAGTAGGAAGATACTATATATATATATATTCACTCACACAGAACATGAAACAATGAGTGTTACCATACACACTCTAATGAGAGTGATCAGTTAAGGTGAGCTATTACCAGCAGGAGAGAAAAAAAACTTTTTGTAGTGATAATCAAAATGGTTCATTTGCAGCAGTTGACAACAAGTTGTGAGGAACGGTGGGGGGGAATAAACATGGAGAAATAGTTTTACTTTGTGTAATGACCCATCCACTCCCAGTCTTTATTCAAGCCTAATTTAATGGTGTCCATTTTGTAAAAGTGAATGGGTCATTACACAAAGTAAAACTACAGTCAAACCCCGCCATAACGCGCCCCGCCATAATGCGAAATCGCATATAACGCGATCGCAAGTTGGCTCCCCTTTAAGGTATAGTATAATACAGTATGGTACTGTACCAATGAAGCGGGAGAGAAGCCTAGGCCCCGGAGTTCTCTGTCCCCGGCAGGCGGGGAGCCACGGCTCCTCTTGAAGCGGGAGAGAAGCCACGGCCCCATGCCTGCCGAGGACAGAGAGCACCGGTGCCTGCAGCCCCGGAGTTCTCTGTCCCCGGCAGGCAGGGGGCTGCAGCTCCTCTCCCTTGCTGGGCACTAGGCACCAGGGGCACTAGGCGCTGCACCTCAATGCACCGCTTTGGGGACCACTGAAAACCTGACTGATTTGAAACCCCGCTATACTGCGACCCTGCATTTAGCGCGATGGAATTTTTTGGACCCCAAAGGTCACGTTATAGCGGGGTTTCACTGTATTTTCCTGTTTTCCCTGTTGCTGTCGGAAGCACAGATGAAAATACCGATGGCACCACAGAGTCCGAAGAGGCTGTTTTTCTTGCTATTGGCGGCTCTGATGATAGTAGTAGTCATTTTTGGTACCGTTCTTTTACTGCCAATATACAGAACTGAGAGAAAAACTTAGACTGCTTTACTGTACCTGAAGTAGTCAGAGCCTCAAGAGCACTCCTTTCAGAGACTGAAGTCTCCAGGGACTGGATCTTCTTTGAGGAGGAACTCTCAGTCCTGCTCCTCTTATCTCCTTCCTTAGTCTTTGAGTGGAAAGTTCAGAACTGATGGAGCGGTTATAGGTAACCTAACTCACAGAGAGTTTCAAAGACCGGGGTCTCAATGCTGCCTGCACGTGGAAGCTCTTGGTGACCATGATCGTAAAGTAGACAGGGCACTAACAGAACTGGAGGATTCCTGTACAGGGGGGTTCTCTGTACCTGGGCCTGAAGCCGGTCTTAAGGTTTGCTCCATCATTAATAGCCTGTACTTAATTTTCCTGTTTTTATGGGTTCTTCCCTTAAGAGAAGTGTAAATCTTCCAATTGTAGGGGATACGCAAGTTTCCCAAGCAATGCCTGACCCGGCAGGAGAGGCACATTTTAAAACCCAGGGAACCCGGCATCCCAGACACAAGAAAAAAAAGTTGACCCTGAATAGGGGAAAAAACATTTTTTTTTTTAATTTTTAGGAGGAAAAAAGAAAATGGGAACAACAATTCCAACAACTATAAATTGCTAAGTATCCTATAAACTAACTAAAGAACTAACACTATATACTATATTCTAATGATAAAAAGAAAAACAGCTACACACTAAATTCTTCGCTGGACGAAGGCGGTTGAATAGGAACTATGGGTATCTAACGTGCACAGCCCTATATAGTCTTGACATGGAACATGAAGAGGATGTGTAGGGCACACGCACGGGCCGAACATGCACTGCTACTAAAAATCTCTGACCAAAGGCAAAGGGCACATGCACATCTGAAGTGGAGCAACTACAGGGACACTACTTGAAAAAGAACAGTGGCTGTTTTTAAATGAGAGATTGCATAGCTTTGTAGGCAGATTAGCCATTTCATACTTAAGCTCCTTCAGAACTCTTAGATGTAAACCACTGTTATGGATTTCATGTTTTTTAAATGATCAGTTTGCTCCACCACTCTTCTTCTGACACCTCAATATCTGCTTTCTGATATTTCTAATCCAACTATTTATTTCAAAAACTGGTCAACATTTTTTTGCAACTTCCTTGTGATTTTGGGGAGCCTATTTAAAGGAGGAAGTATAACTTTTCCTCACTCTCCTCCTAAATACTGGTGGCTGAACAATTTTTGCTCAAACAAACCCTGAGCAAAAAAAAAGCCTTGACAATTTCAGCCTGCAAGCTGAAAGTTTCAGAAATGTATGAGTACCTGAAAAACACAGCTTATGTTACCTTCAGTGCAGTTATTGCTGTACATCCGGCTATTAACACACACATATTAATCATTTATGGGCCTAGTAATGTCACTGACTTTTTAAGCAGAATTGTTAGCTTCAATAGGGAATTCTGTTTAAAGATCAATGCTACAAGATGGCTCTGTTTTGCAGTCAACATCAGTAGGAATTACTGCTTTAATTATACGATATTGTGAAGTAAATAGAGGGGACCATATAAGAATACGTTAATTTATTAATAGAATACTGCTACAGAAAGTTCAACTCATGGTTTCTGTATGCTATTCATCCACAAGATGCTCATCCACTGGACAGACTTATGGCTGTATTTACAGATACTAAATTATAATTATTTAAAATCCAATATGTGGAAAGTCTTTTTTGGGAAATCTGATTTTACAATATATACTGCGTCCAAGAAAATTACATTAAAAGAACGTTAAGGTTGCAAAGTCATCCACATACAAATTAGGAAATACCAAAATGAGGGTGCATATGCATATAATGCAGTCGTTAATTACATGGATGGTACTCACTGAATAAGTAGCCATTCAATATTTATTTTTGTCCTCACCATTCAGTGTGTCCTTCCCCCTCCCCCCACGCATTATTTACTACACACCATGCAAAGCCTACATCCTGAACACAGAATTATTCTTGTCTAGGGACTTTTCTATGGTGTTTTCATTTCAGGATTTAGTGCTTTACAAACATTAATGAATTTATCTTCAAACCCTGTCTGAGGTAAGGTGATATATTATTGTCCTTATTTTAGACATGGGGAACTAATGCAAAGAAATTCAGACCAACATTTTCAAAAGTGTCATCTAATTTTGGGTGCTTAACTTCAGAAGCTTAGGGCCCAATTATTCAGAGTACTTACATTTTATAACACTTTATATGTTCAGTGCACAGCTCCCATTAACCTCCGTTGCAGTTGAGTGCTCAGCACTTCTGCGAATCAAACCTCCCAGTGTCTCAAGTTGGGCACCCAGAAAATGAAGAACTCAGTGACCTCCATGAAAATTTTGGTTTACTTGATTTGCCTAGCATCACGCAGGAACCCCTTACTGAAATTTGCACCCAGAGGCCCCTCCATTGTGACAGAGGGGCCACCAGGCCAAACCTGCATGGCACTACAACAACGTGGGTTGCAACACCACTAACTGGAATTTGGCCTGGTGGCCCCTCTGTCAAAATGGAGGGTCTGCTGGGCCAAACCCAGGACAAGAGCTGCTGCTGTGGGATGAGCACAGTGCAGGCTCGCTTTCTAGCCTCTCCATTAACCTCCCCTGAGTGGTGATGTTTTTGTAAGGACTGGGGGCCTCAGTTTCAGATTTTGCCCCATGTCCTAAAGAACCTTTGTGTGTCCCTGACCCAGTAGCCCTTGCTGTCAGGAGGAGCGATTGCAGCAGAAGTCCTGCACAGCCTCTACAGCCATGGGTTAGAGCATGTCCAGTCAGTGTGTAGGAGTTGCATGGGGATGGAACACGTTCACTACAAATAGAATCTTCAGTGAATTTAGCGAGGGGAAGGAATGGGCTCAGTACTGAGCATGTGTGAACTGAGATTTTTCAGAGGCTTATAAATTGGCCAAATTTGACTACATTATCCCAGAGAGGTGCCTGAACTAAATACCTGTAAGAATTTTTTTTAACTTGGGCAAACAACTTGTTTTTCCCTAGCCTGGTTCTTGAAAATTGCTGAATTATAGCTGAAATTTACACACACACAAAAATCAGTCTTAGGCAAACACCTGGCTTGGAAAATTTCAGTGCAAACAGTTTAAGTATAGCAAAATTATAAGAAACTTAAAACAGAGTATTTTGGAAAGAGGCACAGGAAGTTTGGACAGGTTTTCATAGTGGGGAGAGGGTGTTAACTGCAGGACCAGTCAAGGTTAGAGAAGGCTATTGGGGCCAGAAAAGGCTCCATGGTTTTGAAGAGAAGCCATGAGCTGCAGGCAAAGATACTGGACACCACACAGGGCTCTGCCCAAATCCAACAAGTTTCCCGAGTGGTGAGGAACCTGAGGCAGGGAAATGCATAGAGGTGTATTTATTATTTTGTATAGATCTGTCTATCTATCATGGTACTTAAGTAACGAGTAGTGCTGTTTTAAAATTGTGTGTTTGTCTGGGTGTCTGGTGGCTTTCAGCATGGTGTTCCCCTGAAAAGGTAAACCAGAAGGCTCAACACCTTCGGTGGGACTCTGGGGAACAAGCAACAGCCGCTGGGGAGCCTTGGGGGAGACTGTGCTAGTTTCAGGGCCTATTAGAATACTGTGTCCAGTTCTGCTGTCCATACATGAAGAAGGATGTGGAAATAAAAACATAAGAACGGCCATGGTGGGTCAGACCGTAGGTGCATCTATCCTAGTATCCTGTCTTCCGACAGAAATACTGAAGAGAGTTGAAGTGATGACCACAAAAATGACAGAGGAGCTGAAAAAACAGCCTTATGAGGTGAGGCTTTAGGACTCAATCTATTCATCTTATCAAGGAAGAAGACTGAGAGATGACTTGATCATTGTATAAAGGTACTTACATATTGAAGAGATCTCATAGTATGGGGCTTTTCAATCATGCTGACAAAGGCCTACCAAGTTCCAGTTGTTGGAAACTGAAGTTAGATAAATTCAACCACCAAATAAAATGCAATTTCCTAGAAGTAAGGGTGATAAAATATTGGAACAGCTTACTGGGGAGGTGGGGGACTCACCATCACTTGGAAGTCTTTACAATGAGATGAGATCTCTTTCTAAAAGACATGCCTTAATCCTGTTTCTAGGAGAAATTTTGTGGCCCGTATGTTGGGGAGGAGGGTCAGATTGGATAGTGGTGGTGGTCCTGGGAGGTTTTTCAACCCCCTTTTCATTCCTTCCCTCCATGGACCATGGAGAAAACAGGAAGTTCTATATGTCCTCGACATGCTCATAACACTTGCATCTCTGCATTAAGACAATGGCTATAATCAAATCTCACGCTTCAGGGATTCAGCCAGTCATCTGTGTGGGTCAGGATGGAATTTTTTTTCCTGATGCACCATATGCCAAAAGTATTTGAGGGTGTTGTTTTCCCTGAAGCACCAGAGCTTAGCCACAGCTGGAGACAGGATACCAGACAGGGTGGACTAGCGCTCTGAGATAGTACAGAGAATCCTCTTTCTTAGGTATCTGGCTGGTATGTCTTGCTCACATGTTTAGCAAATCTCGTAACTTAACCATATGTGCTCATATGAGGCTTTTTTTAAACTACTAACAAAATCATCCAAAGCATAGGAGCTGGTTGTGATGGGGGACTTCAACTACCCAGACATCTGTTGGGAAAATAAAACAGCAGGGCATAGATTATCCAACAAGTTCTTGGAATGTATTGGAGGCCATTTTTTATTTCAGAAGGTGGAGAATGCTACTGGAGAGTGGGCTGTTCTAGATTTGATTTTGACAAATAGGGAAGAACTGGTTGAGAATTTGAAAGTGGAAGGCAACTTGGGTAAAAGTGATCATGGAATGGTAGAGTTCACGATTCTAAGGAATGGTAGGAGGGAGAACACCACAATAAAGACAATGGATTTCAAGAAGGCAGACTTTAGCAAACTCAGGGAGTTGGTAGTCAAAGTCCTATGGGAAGCAAGTCTAAGGGGAAAAACAATTGAAGACAGCTGGCAGTTTTTCAAAGAGACATTATTAAGGGCACAAGAGCAAACTGTCCCACTGCATAGGAAAGATAGGAAGTATGGCAAGATACCACCCTGCCTTAACCAGGAGATCTTCAGTGATCTAAAACTCAAAAAAGAGTCCTACAAAAAGTGGAAATTCGGTCAGATTACAAAGGATGAATATAAACAAATAACACAAGTATGTAGGGACAAAATTAGAATGGCCAAGGCACAAAACAAGATTAAACTAGCTAGGGACATTTAGGGTAACAAGAAAACATTCTACAAATAAATTAGAAGCAAGAGGAAGACCAAGAACAGAGTAGGCCCATTACTCAATCAGAGGGGAAAGACAATAACAGAAAATGTGGAAATGGCAGATGTGCTTAATGACTTCTTTGTTTCGGTTTTCACCAGGAAGGTTGATGGTGATTGGATGTCTAACATAGTGAATGCCAGTGAAAATGAGGTAGGATCAGAGTCTAAAATAGGGAAAGAATAAGTCAAAAATTACTTGGATAAGTTAGATGTCTGCAAATCACGAGGGCCTGATGAAATGCATCATAGAATACCCAAGGTGCTGACTGAGATATCTGAGCCATTAGCAATTGTCTTTGAAAAGTCATTCCAGAAGACTGGAAAAGGGCAAATATAGTGCCCATCTATAAAAGGGAAATAAGGACAAGCCGGGGAATTACAGACCAGTCAGCTTAACTTCTGTACCTGGAAAGGTAATAGTGCAAATAATTAAGAAATCAATTTGCAAGATAATGAGGTGATAAGTAACAGTCAGCATGGATATGTCAAGAACAAATCGTGTCAAACCAACCTGAGAGCTTTCTTTGACAGAGTAACAAGCCTTGTGGATGGGAGGAAGCAGTAGATGTGGTATATCTTGACTTTAGTAAGGCTTTTGATACTGTCTCGCATGACCTTCTCATAAACAAACTAGGGAAATACAACCTAGATGGAGCTACTATAAGGTGGGTGCATAACAGGTTGGAAAACCGTTCCCAGAGAGTAGTTATCAGTACTTCATAGTCATGCTGGAAGGGCATAACGAGTGGGGTCCCGCAGGGATCGGTTCTGGGTCCGGTTCTGTTCAATATCTTCATCAATGATTTAGATAATGGCATAGAGAGTACACTTATAAAGTTTGTGGATGATACCAATCTAGGAGGGGTTGCAAGTGTTTTGTAAGATAGGATTAAAATTCAAAATTATCTGGACGAACTGGAGAAATGGTCTGAAGTAAACAGGATGAAATTCAATAAGCACAAATGCAAAGTACTCCACTTAGGAAGGAACAATCACAGTTGGACACATACAAAATGGAAAATGACTGCCTAGGAAGAAGTACTGCGGAAAGGGATCTGAGGGTCATAGTGGATCACAAGCTAACTATGAGTCACCAGTGTAACACTGTTGCAAAAAAAGCAAATATCATTCTGGGATGTATTAGCAGGAGGAGTATTGTAAGCAAGACATGAGAAGTAATTCTTCCGCTTTACTCTGCACTGATTAGGCCTCAGCTGGAGTACTGTGTCCAGTTCTGAGCACCACATTTCAGGAAAGATGTGGACAGATTGGAGAAAGTCCAGAGAAGAGCAACAAAAATGATTAAAGGTCAAGAAAACATGACCTAATAAGGACGATTGAAAAAAACTGGGTTTGTTTAGTCTGGAGAAGAGAAGACTGAGAGGGGACATGATAACAGTTTTCAAGTACATAAAAGGTTGTTACAAGGAGGAGGGAGAAAAATCGTTCTTCTTAACCTCTGAGGATAGGTCAAGAAGCAATGGGCTTAAACTGCAGCAAGGGCAGTTTAGGTTGGACATTAGGAAAAAGTTCCTAACTGTCAGAGTGGTTAAGCACTGGAATAAATTGCCTAGAAAGGTTGTGGAATCTCCATCATTGCGGATTTTTAAGAGCAGGTTGGACAAACAGCTGTCAGGGATGGTCTACTTAGTCCTGCCTTGAGTGCAGCGGACTGGACTAGATGACCTCTCGAGGTCCCTTCCAGTTCTATGATTCTATCCCAAAAATGAGAGACACTATCCAATAATTCAGGCCTCAAATTTAGATTACAGAAAATAAATACATACCCATACACAGTGATGAGCTGCCAAAATCTTAACAACCGATTCCCTATAAAACGTTCTGATTTAAAGGGGGGGGGAAGCAGGGGAGGGGCCGGGGCGGAAGAGACATACTCGTGGGGCTGGGGGCCCCTGCAGGTCCTGGGGCAAATTGCCCCATTGCCCCCCTGCGGCCCTGGAGCTCGCAGTCCCCTGCCCTTACCGTGCCAGCAGCTCAAAGCAGCAGGATGACTCAAGAGCTCAGCTGACCTGCCCAGCTGCTGGCCACGCTGCAGCTCTGGCGGGGTTGGAGGGGGAGGACATCCTCATGGGGCCAGGGGCCCGGGACAAATTGCTCCACTTGCCCCTCCCACAGCCCCGGAGCTCGCAGCCCCCTCCCACCCCCCTTATTGCTGGCAGCCCAGAGCTCAGCTGAGCTGCCCAGCTGCTGGACATGCTGCGGCTCTGCGGGCTGGGGGAAGCGGGGGAGAGCCCGGGGGAGACATCCTCGTGGGGCAGGGGGCCCCTGCAGGGTCCAGGGCAAATTGCCCCACTTGCTCTCAGTGCAGCCCTGGAGCTCGCAGCTTGGCGGCCGCTCAAAGCAGCAGGAGGAAGCTGGAGCTCAGCTGAGCTGCCCAGCTGCCGGCGGCTGGCCACGCTGCGGCTCTGCGGGGGGAGGGGCCGGGGGCAAGGGGAGGACATCCTCATGGGGCCGGGGCAAATTGCCCCACTTGCCCCCCGGGCGGCCCTGGAGCTCGCAGTCCCCCGCCACCCACCTTTGCCGGCTGCTCAAAGCAGCAGGAAGATCCTGGAGCTCAGCTGAGCTCCCCAGCTGCCGGCGACTGGCCACAGCGTGGCTCTGCGGGGGAGGGGCCAGGGGGGACATCCTCATGGGGCAGGAGGCCCCAGCAGGGCCCAGGAGAAATTGCTCCACTTGCTCCCCGGGCGGCCCTGGAGCTCGCAGCCCCCACTTCCCTGGCGGCCGCTCAAAGCAGCAGGACAAGCTGGAGCTCAGTTGAGCTGCCCAGCTGCCGGCCACGCTGCGGCTCTGCGGGGGGAGGGGTCAGGGGGACATCCTCGTGGGGCCGAGGCCCCTGCAGGGCCCGGGGCAAATTGCCCCACTTGCCCCCGGGGCGGCCCTGGAGCTCGCAGCCCCCCCTTACCTTGACAGCCGCTCAAAGCAGCAGGAGGAAGCTGGAGCTCAGCTGAGCTGCCCAGCTGGCAGCAGCTGACCACGCTGTGGCTCTGCCGTGGGGAGCAGAGAATCCTGGGAGCTCAGGTGGGGGACAGGACGGTCCCGCAGGCCACATCCGGCCCACAGACCAGAGTTGTTCTCCTACCTGCCTGGCTCTTTAACAGCCGGTTCTCCACTAGCGTCTAATTTTAGCAACTGGTTCTAGCGAACCGGTGCGAACCGGCTGCAGCTCACCACTGCCCATACAGATTTACCAAATCTAATAGAATTAAAATGTTGTAATTTGTTGTTACTGAAATGAGAGCATTTGTGTTAGTGCATGAGAACTGGAAACTGACTAAACGAAAGTGAAATGGACTAGTGCATTTTCACTGTTAAAATTGGGTGAAACGCAGAAGTAAAAGTACTGCACACATGGTGTAAAGTAAAATCAGATGTTTAGGAATTTTAAATGATGTAAAGCAGTATTTCTCAGTTGGTGGGTCACAAGACATTGAGAGTTATTACAAGCTAAAGCAAAGAAATCTCACTTCCCTGCTCCCTGCACACCCTTACCCTTCAAGGTCAAATCTGCTCTATCAACCTCTCAATACACATACACAGTTAAATTATATAGGTTTATTGTTACCAATACATTTGTACTTTGACTTTTACAGTAAATGTGTAAAAGTGTTGTGAAAATGTTTTACTTCAAATAAGGGATTGCCAACCTGAGAAGATTGAGAAACACTACTCTCAGGTATTAACAGTAATGAACGTAAGTAATTTATCCTAAAAGTACTGTAACATCAGGAGTATCTGAAGGAATGAGGTAAGACCATATTATCTAAAAATCCAAACAACTACCACAGTCCTACCACAGCAGTGCCTGCCTCGCCTAGCACCAGTAACAGGCCCACCACAAGAAGCATTTCCATTCTCATTCCCCCAGCTTCTCTCTGAAGGGGGATGGCCATTACAATTTTAATCAGCCTCCTTCTAAAAAATATTCTCAGTTTCTTCTTTAAAATACTGAAGGATAAGTTAAGACACATTGCTTGCGTGAGAGTAAGGGTTTGTAGGACTGGGCTCCAATATTCCAGACACATTATACATTCACTAGCCAAAGGAAAGAAGTTTCTTACTGTAGTTCAGTGGCACAAGTTCTGGGCTCTTTGGTGTTTTGAGTTTAAATGACACATCTCCAATAGTAACAGTATCCCCTAAAAAAAAAAAAGAAGAAATATTAAAATATACTGTACACTTGGTTTTGGTTTAAGAAACATTTCCATAGACAGTACTTTCATTGTTTTTATAGCAAGGGCCCTCTGTATTTCACAGCTATGGAATTCACTCTTTGCCGCAGAGCTGTGCTCCAGAATCTGAGCTTTCATCTTTTAAAAATTAATCTTCTAGCCCTCATGACTGCAGAACCTTGAAAATGTGACATGAGCATAACTTAATGGAGTGGTGATTTTCCGGTGTATGTAGACAGCCAGAAACAATACCTCTGAACTGTGCAAACTGACCCATTCATCTCAATCAGTGCCCCATCAACTCAATGGTTGCACACCTGCAGAATCTGGTGTCTTCCTAAGATGTCGCAAAACACTAAGTCCTATCAGCTCTTGTGAAGTTTTAGAATTGGTAGCTTAGTTTACGGTTATATTCTTCTGAGAGATTGGGGTGGCAAATATATGGCCTGCAAGTCAGAGCTAGCACCCAGAACCCTCTCATGAATCCCCAGCTCAGCCCATGTGCTTCAAAAGGATCCTGGTCACAGCTCCTCGTTTTCAGCAGCTCACAAGAGGCCACAGGGTACAAAAAATGTGTTAGCTCATTATTTTAACATGTATACAAAATGTCTGACATGGATTGTATATATTCAGGGTTTTCAAGTATCCCTTATCTATGATTATTTTAGAGGGTCTTTCTCCTCCTTTTTTGACTAGTTGATTTCTCCCACCAACCTTTTTCTAGTTCAAACAGTTCTTTTAGGAGGTGTTTTTTTTAAACATTTTAAAAAGTTCACTACTTCAGATGTTTTGTGCCTATTTGATACAGACACATCCTTCCTTATTTTAAGCACCATTAGGGACCAGAGTATGCAGTGGAATTAGGGGACATAAAAATATCACAGCATGGAGGAATGAGAGCAGACTCCACAGAGCCACTTCTCTCGTTCTTGCACAGGTGGGTGGGAAGGGAAGTGGGTGACGCCTTCACTACACCTCTTATAGCCCCACAAATTCACCAGCCAGCACAGCTGAGCTAGCATAGAGGGAAAAGTATTTGGGCCAGGTATAGAGCTGGCACAAATTATTTCCTCCTTGGAGCAAGAGAGGAATTAGGGACCATTTTGTGACACCCGAGGTTCTCCTTGGGCAACACCTAATTGTACTGCCATTTACCCAGGGTCTGTGGCAAACCCATAAGCTAGTCCTTATTAATGGACTTTCTCTCAGGCCTTACAAGTTTACCCTGATAAATTCTAAAACCCTAATTGTTCCCCTTGACTCTCTCAACTAGCATTAGCTCATTCTCCAGCTTTGCTGTCTTTATCTTTTCCCAGCACCGCTTAATTGGCTGTATTCTTGTTAAGATGCACTTGTCAATTTTCCATTTCCAGTACAGATTTGTATTTTATTTTCAACTTCCAGTCCTTGGCCAATCCCTCAAAAAAACACATTAGCTACTTCCCCTTACACTCTTCGTTTCTGGATCAATACTAATGTAATGTGTCTGAATTATGATATTTTATAGCATTCTTTCATGCTACTGTATTTTAATACCATATTCCTCTTGCTGTTTCCTGAATCCTGGCTCCTAAGAAATGCTTGAACAAATCTAACATTCATTATTTAATACCCTTTGACGGTCTACAAGAAGCACTATATTGACAAACAACGTATGCAGTGTTTCCTACAGTAACTCCACTTACATCAACATAATAGGTCAGTCTTTCCCTGTGGCTAGTTGATGGTCACTGTACTCATTTAAGCTCAGGATCCCTTTAAAACTTACTCTCTCCGTAGGCTGCTATAAAAAAAAATGTAGTAAGCCAGCACTTCAGGGCTGAAAACGACAACCAAAGCTCCCCTCCCACTCCCCTTATGTGTCTGCAGCTCTAACTTCTCTTGCTCACTGGGGTGATAATGAAGAGCTGAGCAGGCTGGATCCAAGTAGGTGGAAGACATCTGAAATTTCAGCAAGTGTCCCGAGGGGTCCACTGCTTGCCTGAAGCTCCACAACCCCCTTCTTCAGGTCATCTTCTTAAATGCTAAAATTCCTCTTAAAACAGATTTGTCTGATTGTCTGCCTCAGGAATTTTGTGTCAATTTCTTTTCTCGCCTTCCCCCAGCCAAGGAGCGACAAAACAAGTGTATATGACTAATTAGCTTCTAGCTTAAATTATTTACATTCAAGTTGCAAACATAATGTCTCTCTCCCCTATACACATGATTCGTTCAAAATACAGAAGGAATGAGACATGGGCTGAAAGGACAAGATGTGTGATACCAGACAAAAAGCAGGCAAGTAAAAAAAAAAAAAAGAAGAAAACCCAAACCAAAACAATTCCCCTTCTATTTTTGATGTTTTTTGTATATAAAAATAAGACACTATAAGCTTTAGGATCACAATAGAAACTACTTTTATTTGACCATCTTCTCACCAACAAAAGTTGGTCCAATAAAAGACATTACTTCAGCCACCTTGTCTCTCTAATGTCCTGGAACTGACACAGATACAACTACACTGCATAAATAGAAACTAGAAAAGTTTTTTGGGCTACCTATTTCATTCGCTAAGCAAAGCAAGGCCTTACACTCAACTCGATGGCATTTCTCTGTTTGGCTGTCTTTCTGTGACATGATATATTCTGAAAACCACATCCTGTCATGGACTGTTCTAGGTATCAAAGAGCAGAACCTATTGATTTTGATAAAATCAGAAAACCCTGAAATTCCATTACAATCAGGCCCATACAGTGCCCATTTGGTGAAAATGGGAAAACAGGAAGATGGAAGAGCTCCTGGCATCTGGTTAGCAAACACATCAGATTTAACCAGCTCTGTAAAAAGAACCAGTCAATGATATCCATTAACACTGTCCAGGTTACATCCTCCTCCCCATCTCAGCTCTGCTCATGATCGCAATGGAATTTAAAATGATGATACCCTGAATGACTTATTGCCCAGACAGAAAGAAAATAAATAATTTTACAAAGTACAAATTGTGGGGAAATGTAGGAATGCAAGGAGCTCCTGGTGTCTGCAGTGAGCTCAGCCTACAGAAACACCACAGTGTGCAACTCTAGTCTAGGTTCTTCTATCATGCTTATCTCTATGGTACATATACAAAGGGACCTCACCTGTCTTTCTAACATCATCAAGTATATTATTAGGGTTCCATCTACCGACACACTATTTTTAAAAAAATTACAAACCTATATTATGAGCATTCCAAACTTTCCCTCTCCTTATACTACCCCCATCAAAACGGAGTTAAAATACTACAATGGCACACTTGTCTCACTGTAGTGCTTCAGTGTAGACACTACCTAGGCCAATGGGAGGGATTCTCCCATCGTTATAGGTCATCCGCCTCCCCAAGAGGCAGTAGCTATTTTGACGGAAGAACTGTGCCATCGACCTAGCATTATCCTCACTGGGGATTAGATCGATATAGCTACATCTCTCGGGTCTGCATTTTTCACATGCCTAAGAGACATACCTATACCAATGTAAATTCCTAGTGTAGACCAGACCCTAGAATGAGCACAGATGAAGTCCTGAAAACCACAGCTGAACAGACAGCTTTAGGGGGGAAAAGTGCTAGTTTAAAACTGAACCTTAACACAATAGCTAAATAGCACTTTCCTGAAGCTGTGCAGTTTTTAACTTTCACTCAGACACCGCAAAAGTGTTGGAAAGTGAGCCTCTAAATAAAGATATTTGCTTATCTTGAGATAATTTAGCTAATAAAAATGTGACAACCCATGGAAACTAACACCCTCTATTTTTCTAGAACTGCAATTTAGACTGGATAACACATTTAATACACCCCTATTTCTACAAGAAGTGACAAAATCCATGTCTACACTATGGTTGCTACTGCAGCCATAGTATAACCCCATAGTGCAGACACAGACTACAGTTTCAGAAGGGGGTTTTCCATTGCTGTAGGAACTCCACCTCCCGAAGTGACAGTAAATAGCATTCTTCTGTCAACCTAACTGCGTCTAGATGGCGGTTTGGGGTTAGCATAGCTGGGTACTCTGGAGTTTAGATTTTTCACACCCCGGAGTGCTGTACATATGTTGACCTAAGTGTTAAGTGTAGACGAGGCTGATCATAGGTTCTTCAAATGATCAGAAGTGGTCAAGAATTAGGTCTATCAGTCAGAATATCAAGCCCATGCCTAACCCCACAGGATAACAGAATTTCATGCAGACAGCTGTCCACCCACATGGATCACAATCGCAGGATTGGAGACCTAGATTTACATCTCATTTAAAAGCTCATATATTACTTTGATATTTTTTCCACCCTATCAAATTATTTTTCCTACAAGTGTTGCATAAAGAGCTATTGTTATATCTATTTTTAAAAATTGTGAGATACAAAGGCCTGATCTATACTTAAATTTTAGATTCACATAGCTACATTGCTCAGGGGTGTGGAAAATCCACAAATCTGACTGACATCCATCCCAACCTATGCGAACAGAGAATGCTTCTGTTGACCTTGCTATCATCATTCAGAGAGGTGGCATTCCTAAACAGACAGAAAACCCCCTTACGTTGCAATAGGCTGCGTCTACACCAGGGGTCGGCAACCTCTGGCACGCGGCTCACCAGGGTAAGTACCCTAGCAGGCTGGACCAGTTAGTTTACCTGCCACATTGGCAGGTTCGGCCAATCGTGGCTCCCACTGGCTGTCCCAGGCCAATGGGGGCAGCGGGAAGCTGCGGCCAGCACATCCCTCAGCCCGCGCGGCCTCCCGCATCCCCCATTGGCCTGGGACAGTCAAGCATGGCCAGTGGGAGCCGCAATCGGCCAAACATGCTGACGCAGCAGGTAAACAAACTGGCCCAGCCTGCCAGGGTGCTTACCCTGGCGAGCCATGTGCCAGAGGTTGCCAACCCCTGGTCTATACTGTGGGGTTATGTTGGTATACTCTCATACACAACTGTGGTATGGGTCATATATAAAGACAGATAAATAGATTATATCAGGGGTTCTCAAACTGGGGGTTGTGACCCATCGGTGGTCACAAGGTTATTACGTGGGGAGTCATGAGCTGTTAGCCTCCACCCCCAAACCTCACTTTGCCTCCAGCATTTATAATAGTACTAAATACAAAAAAAGTGTTTTTAATTTATAAGGGGGGGTTGCATACGTAGGTTTGCTGTGTGAAAGGGGTGACCAATACAAAAGTTTGAGAAACACTGGATTATATCTTAATCACAATTTTTAAAAAAAGTAGCAGAAAATAGTTTTTCCTACATTTTTCTATTAGCTACTTTTTATGGTGAAATAACACATCATGAAAAACAAAAGAAATAAAATTAATTTAAAATGGCCATTTTAAAACAAAGAATCCCCTCTATAATTTTAGACTTCTATCTGTAAGGATGTATACATACATGTATATAACCTTACTCACTGTGAACAGTCCCACTGAGGTCAGTAATATTATGCATATAAATAATTCCAAGCACATATGCCAGCCTTTGCAGGATCGTGACACTCGGAGGTTTGAAATGCATTTTTATTGGGTGGTTGAGGATTCTCTCTTTTGGACTCTTTAGATCTGCAATTATATGATTACCATACTGAAAAAGTGATCTCAAAATACCTATAATTCAGTCTTATATAAAATATTCATCTTCTCTCTTCAACTAATAGCACAAACACATTTAAACTGTGGTGTTATGCACTGCTAACACTAATTTCTGTGTGATTATACCACATCTGTTTGAGAAAAGTTCAACAGCTAAATTACATCTGTATATATATTTTTAGATCCTCATTTCATGATAAAGAGAAGGAAAGGAAAATAAATGCTTCCAACTGATATCATTTACAAAATACCTTTACAAAAGGACATGTAGCAGAGAGAATGGCAACTCATCCTTAGAGATCCAATTTAAGCTTGAAAAGGGTAATGGTTTTGTTATTAAGAATTTGTTTTTTCCTTTTCCTCAGCCTTTTTGAATAAATTATTACAAAGTACAGCAAGCATGTATTTTGAGTTAAATGCATGATTTTATAGTTCTGTGCTTGCATTTTGGCTTATGCATTGTAGTTTTTAGTTATAAATGTATTCATGCTCGCAGGCCTATTCTATACACATCTGAAGGATAACTGTGGTCTTGGGAGTACTAGGGGTGTTTTGTTTTGTTTTTTTATTTATGTGTTCTGGGAAAACAGTATCACAAGCAAAAGTTTGTTCCACTGCTTCCTTTTTTTGGGTTAACTGATTAAGTTAGCTCTATATCCACTGCATTAAACAGTCTGCAGAGTTGGGGGTTATTTGTTAGCAAATAAGGGTACCTACGTTGAAATTCTACTAATGTTTCAAAAAAGTCTCCTGCCTTAGCAACATTTCTTCAAGTGAGAACCAATACTCTTCTGGACAAAATATGTGGTGCCACATTTCCCTCTAAGGAAACTAGGGTGACCAGACAGCAAGTGTGAAAAATCAGGACAGGGGTGGGGAGTAATAGGAGCCTATATAAGAAAAAGACCCAAAAATCAGGACTGTCCCTATAAAATTGGGACATCTGGTCACCCTAAAGGAAACACAGTGCTGACTTTCAGTGTCTAATGTTTTCATAATACATAATGTAATTTCCAATCAACATTAGCTGTGTTAGAACCAGAGAAGTTCTGATGGGTTTTGGCTAAGGCTTGATTTTCTGCTGTGATCTGCTATGGACTAATTATTTTCTTCACTATTTAAAGTCTACAATGTCAATAAAGACAATATATATTTGTATTTACCCTAGGATTGATTACAGAGCCAATGATAAAGCAAGCTGAGCTTCAAAACATCAAGTGTCTTCTCTTGGAGAACTAACAAGTACTGTTATACTCCTTTTTCTCCCCCTTTCTGAGCATATTATTTCTGCATTGGAATCTTCCCTGGACACCTAATAATCATTTATGGGATTAAAGAAACCAGCATAAAGTAGAACTTTTTATAATTTGAAAGCATTATACATCTTGGCAATTTGTGAAAATAGTGTGCACTGTTAGTATGGAATGACTGACGGTGCTCAATTGTACACCTCTTGTGATAAATCAGTTTAAATATTTTTAACACTTGGATAAATAAACTTTATACTTATTGTGTATACCTTAGTTTTGCTCTGTATTTGTAATGTGTTGTGTAAATTGACTACAAGAGATTTTTATCAAAAATATTCATTCCTACCAAAAAATTAGTGGCCTTCAGCTGTGTTCTCTGAGGCCCCCAATTGAGAGGGAATTCTCTGAATCTTAGGGATGAGGAGGGAGTATATGCCAGCTGCTTTATTTTTCCAGTAAAAACATGAATTTAATGGCCAAAAATTTTCTGGCTCAAAGAGGATGATATCCTGGGCTGAACACTTAAGAATTGTCCTGTTCACCAATTAGTTAGTTGGCACTTTCCACTAGTGTGCTTTACCAGTGCTAAGCTGTCCAGACTTGTCAGTACTGTAATATGAAAATTAACTTAGTGTTTCAATACTAAAATAAGGTTTTCAAAGTACAGTTTGTTCAAAGTGGAATATCCAAGCTGTCAACCTATTTTTAAATTAGCTTAAACATCAAGCATAATTGATCATTAGTATATTTTCAGTGACACAATACAAGAAAATAAACCATGTCTGAAAATCAAAGAAACTTATTAAAAAGAACTTTCTTTTATTGAAAACTAGTTGAAACACCCTTCAAAATTCACCCTGGCAATTCCTATGTGTCTTTTAAAAACAGTCCTTGTAGAGTGCTTGAATTGCTTAAACAAGTTCAACGTCAGGACAACAAGGTTTATGTATTAACCCAAAAAATATTTGCAAAACAAACCAACAAACAACCGTGGCTAGAATTATTTACTAAATATTAGAAGTTATATTTAAAACAATTACCAGATTTGAATCTCACAGCCTGTACTTAATTTTACTCAAAGAGAATGACCAAGAAACCGTTTATTAAGTGTTAATAGCCTGTTGAGCTGTGCATGGCTATGTCTACACTGCACACCTTACAGCAGCACAGCTGTGCCCTGTAAGGTATGCAGTGTAGCTGCTCTTTGTCAGCAGGAGAGGTCTGACCAACTTGACCAACAAAAGTTTTCCCAACGAAAGTGCAGTGTAAACATAGCCTGTCTTATATCCTAATCCTCCAAAAGGCATATAAAAACAGAGTGGCACTTCGTAGCTTGCATGGTCTGAGCTCACTGTACACACAAGCATCCCTGCAATTTTCCCCACAAGCTCCCTGTGTGCCACTCTCCTCCTCTATTTCAGAAATTCCCTGCAATTCCCCTACTCCCATCCTCATGCCAAAGGCTCTGTATGCATCCCAAAAAATTCTCCCTTTCACCATATGCGAGGAACTCACAGTCTTCCCCATTTCCCTTGTGACTGCTCATCTTAGCCTGCTTACATCTAGAGGGTTGCCAATGTCCTTGTCCACACAAGGGGGTCCTTGCTGCCCTCCATTTCCCCCCTAATTTGGAATTTGTAAAATATTTCTTTTCTCTGTCTGGGATATAAGTCATTCAGGCTGTCAACATTTTAAATACTTTTGGAATGATGGGCAGAGCTGAGATGGGGTGTGTTGTTATGCTGGAAGGTGTTAAAAGAAAAAGTTGATGGCAGCCATTTTTTTTAAACTCTCTAGACAACAACAGATGTGGTTAAAGCTCAGGATGTGCTAACCAAATGCCAAGAGTTCTGTCTCCCTCCCACCCATTTCTGGTTTTCACCAAAAATCAATAGGATTCTTCCCATTTTTGTGTAGAACATATCCTGCAATTTTGGAATTGATCAGCTCTGGTGTTCAAGACTTATGCCCAGACACACAAGCAGAGAAATGCCATCAGATTGAGTGTAGGCCTCACTTCGCTCAGCAAATTAAAAGGCTGCACACTTCATTGCTCATATGCTCAGCCAACAAAGTAAATACAATTCTTTTTAAATTTTCATCACCACCACTTCACTGAAGAAAAGTAACAGACTGTTATACTCTACAGGCTTGGAACATGCCACCTGAATATAAAAATTCTCAAACTCTTGGACTTTATTCAAGAAATCAAATAATAATCAGAACATAAGAACGGCTGTACTGGGTCAGACCAATGGTCCATCTAGCCCAGTATCCTGTCTACTGACAGTGACCAATGCCAGAGGGAGTGAACCTAACAGGTAATGATCAAGTGATCTCTCTCCCACCATCCATCCCCACTCTCTGACAAACAGAAGCTAGGGACACCTTTCCTTACCCATCCTGGCTAATAGCCATTAATGGACTTAACCTCCATGAATTTATCCAGTTCTCTTTTAAACGCTGTTATAGTCCTAGCCTTCACAACCTCCTCAGGTAAGGAGTTCCACAAGTTGACCGTGCGCTGTGTGAAGAAGAACTTCCTTTTATTTGTTTTAAACCTGCTGCCTATTAATTTCATTTGGTGACCCCTAGTTCTTGTATTATGGGAATAAGTAAATAACTTTTTCTTATCTACTTTCTCCACATCACTCATGATTTCATACACCTCTATCATATCCCCCCCTTAGTCTCCTCTTTTCCAAGCTGAAAAGTCCTAGCCTCTTTAATCTCTCCTCATGGACCCGTTCCAAACCCCTATTGATTTTAGTTGCCCTTCTCTGAACCTTTTCTAGTGCCAGAATATCTTTTTTTGAGATGAGGAGACCACATCTGTACACAGTATTCGAGATGTGGGCGTACCATGGATTTATATAAGGGCAATAATATATTCTCAGTCTTATTCTCTATCCCCTTTTTAATGATTCCTAACATCCTGTTTGCTTTTTTGACCGCCTCTGCACACTGCGTGGACATCTTTAGAGAACTATCCACGATAACTCCAAGATCTTTTTCCTGACTCGTTGTAGCTAAATTAGACCCCATCATGTTGTATGTATAGTTGGGGTTATTTTTTCCAATGTGCATTACTTTAAATAACTCCACATTAAATTTCATTTGCCATTTTCCTGCCCAATTACTTAGTTTTGTGAGATCTTTTTGAAGTTCGTCACAGTCTGCTTTGGTCCTAACTATCTTGAGCAGTTTAGTATCATCTGCAAACTTTACCACTTCCGTTTTTACCCCTTTCTCCAGATCATTTATGAATAAATAGAATAGGATTGGTCCTAGGACAGACCCTTGGGGAACACCACTAGTTACCCCTCTCCATTCTGAAAATTTACCATTTATTCCTAACCTTTGTTCCCTGTCTTTTAACCAGTTCTCAAGCCATGAAAGGACCTTCCCTTTTATCCCATGAAAACTTAATTTACGTAAGAGCCTTTGGTGAGGGACCTTGTCAAAGGCTTTCTGGAAATCTAAGTACACTATGTCCACTGGATCCCCCTTGTCCACATGTTTGTTGACCCCTTCAAAGAACTCTAATAGATTAGTAAGACATGATTTCCCTTTACAGAAACCATGTTGACTTTTGCCCAACAATTTATGTTCTTCTAGGTGTCTTGACAATTTTAGTCTTTACTATTGTTTCAACTAATTTGCCTGGTACTGACATTAGGCTTACCGGTCTGTAATTGCCAGCATCATGTCTAGAGCCCTTTTTAAATATTGGTGTTACATTAGCTATCTTCCAGTCACTGGGTACAGAAGCCGATTTAAAGGACAGGTTACAAACCCTTGTTAATAGTTCCACAATTTCACATTTGAGTTCTTTCAGAAATCTTGGGTGAATGCCATCTGGGTCCCAGTGACTTGTTAATGTTAAGTTTATCAATTAATTCCAAAACCTCCTCTAGTGACACTTCAATCTGTGACAGTTCCTCAGATTTGTCACCTACAAAAGCCGGCTCAGGTTTGGGAATCTCCCTAACATCCTCAGCCGTGAAGACTGAAGCAAAGAATTCATTTAGTTTCTCCACAATGACTTTATCATCTTTAAGTGCTCCTTTTGTATCTCGATCATCCAGGGGCCCCACTGGCTGTTTAGCAGACTTCCTGCTTCTGGTGTACTTAAAAACATTTTGTTATTATCTTTCGAGTTTTTGGCTAGCTGTTCTTCTAACTCCTCTTTGGCTTTTCTTATTACATTTTTACACTTAATTTGGTAGTGTTTATGCTCCTTTCTATCTACCTCATTAGGATTTGACTTCCAATTTTTTAAAAGATGCCTTTTTATCTCTCACTGCTTCTTTTACATGGTTGTTAAGCCACGGTGGCTCTTTTTTAGTTCTTTTACTGTGTTTCTTAATTTGGGGTATACATTTAAGTTGGGCCTCTATTATGGTGTCTTTAAAAAAGCGTCCATGCAGCTTGCAGGGATTTCACTTTAGTCACTGTACCTTTTAATTTCTGTTTAACTAACCCCCTCATTTTTGCATAGTTCCCCTTTTTGAAATTAAATGCCACAGTGTTGGGCTGTTGAGATGTTCTTCCCACCACAGGGATGTAAAATGTTATTATATTATGGTCACTATTTCCAAGCGGTCCTGTTATAGTTACCTCTTGGACCAGCTCCTGCGCTCCAATCAGGACTAAATCGAGAATTGCCTCTCCCCTTTTGGGTTCCGATACCAGCTGCTCCAAGAAGCAGTCATTTAAAGTATCGAGAAATTTTGTCTCCGCATTTCATCCTGAGGTGACATGTTCCCGGTCAATATGGGGATAACTGAAATCCTCCACTATTATTGAGTTCTTTATTTTGATAGCCTCTCTAATTTCCCTTAGCATTTCATCATCACTATCACTATCCTGGTCAGGTGGTCGATAATAGATCCCTAATGTTATATTCTTATTAGAGCATGAAATTACTATCCATAGAGATTCTATGGAACATGTGGATTCACTTAAGATTTTTACTTCATTTGATTCTACATTTTCTTTCACATATAATGCCATTCCCTCCCCCAGCACGACCTGTTCTGTCCTTCTGATATATTTTGTACCCCGGAATGATTGTGTCCCATTGACTGTCCTCAGTCCACCAGGTTTCTGTGATGCCTATTATATCCTTTATCGCGAGGCACTCTATTTCACCCATCTTATTATTTAGACTTCCAGCATTTGTGTACAAGCACTTTAAAAACTTGTCACTGTTTATTTGTCTGCCCTTTTCTGACACGTCCGATTTTTTATGTGAATGTTTCTCGTCTGATCTGGCCCTTACATTATCCTCTGCTCCTGACTATAACCTAGAGAATCTCTATCAATAGACTCTCCTCTAAGAGAAGTCTCTGTCCGATCCACATGCTCCTCTGCAGCAGTCGGCTTTCCCCCATCTTCTCGTTTAAACACTGCTCTTCAACCTTTTTATGTTAAGTTTAATGTTTACTAGGATCTCCCATTTGAGCTGCACAAGTGCAAATCTCTCACAAGTGTTTCCATGAAGCTTTAGTAACCCCTTTTCTCTTCCCTTAATTCTATGACTTCCCCACCCCACTCTTCATAACTCTCTGGCACCGGCTGCCTTCATCTGTTCTTCCACAGCTCTTCATAGGGTGCCAGGAGGCCTCTACTCCCTATTGCAAAGAACGTTAGGGGGAGGTGGGTGCCCCTCCTTCACATTTTACAAAACTGTGACCGGCAACCGCTCTGTCCCAATACTGAGGCACTACCGCCACACCAGTATCTGGGATGTGTCTCAGCTTCAGGCAATCAGGGAGCCAGACTGACCGTTGCTTACCTAGCTGGCTGCAGCTTCAGGCAATCAGGGAGCCAGACTGACTGTTGCTTACCTAGCTGGCTGCAGCTTCCAACCCTTCCCAAAAATCTCTTTTTGCATAGGAGAAGAGAGGAAACACTATATCAAGAAGCCTCCTAGTGGGGGCAGCCCCCTGAAAGCCCGTGGAGAAGGTAACAAAAGAGGAGGAGCAGGTTACCCGACTGCACACCCAAAGTTGTCAAGGTATAGGAGACCTGGGTCCTGCAAGAGGATGTGAGGAGGACCTAAAGTGAATGGAGTCCACTGGAGGAGAATGGGCAGTAAATAGTGTTCCTAATATCAAGACCTCACAATTCATAGAAACATAGGATATTGTTAGCCTTTTTCCAGAGGGTCTGGCTGGAGAGTCTTGCCCGCATGCTCGGGGTTCAGCTGACCGCCATATTTGGGGTCGGGAAGGAATTTTCCTCCAGGGTAGATTGGCAGTGGCCCTGGAGGTTTTTCGCCTTCCTCCAAAGCATGGGGCAGGGGTCGCTTGCTTAAGGAGTGGGTGGATCGGCTTATGTGGCCTGCATCTTGCAGGAGGTCAGACTAGATGATCATAATGGTCCCTTCTGATCTTGAATTCTATGATTCTATGATTCTTATTAGAGCATGAAATTACTATCCATAGAGATTCTATGGAACATGTGGATTCACTTAAGATTTTTACTTCATTTGATTCTACATTTTCTTTCACATATAATGCCATTCCCTCCCCCAGCATGACCTGTTCTGTCCTTCTGATATATTTTGTACCCCGGAATGATTGTGTCCCATTGACTGTCCTCAGTCCACCAGGTTTCTGTGATGCCTATTATATCCTTTATCGCGAGGCACTCTATTTCACCCATCTTATTATTTAGACTTCTAGCATTTGTGTACAAGCACTTTAAAAACTTGTCACTGTTTATTTGTCTGCCCTTTTCTGACGCGTCCGATTTTTTATGTGAATGTTTCTCGTCTGATCTGGCCCTTACATTATCCTCTGCTCCTGACTATAACCTAGAGAATCTCTATCAATAGACTCTCCTCTAAGAGAAGTCTCTGTCCGATCCACATGCTCCTCTGCAGCAGTCGGCTTTCCCCCATCTTCTCGTTTAAACACTGCTCTTCAACCTTTTTATGTTAAGTTTAATGTTTACTAGGATCTCCCATTTGAGCTGCACAAGTGCAAATCTCTCACAAGTGTTTCCATGAAGCTTTAGTAACCCCTTTTCTCTTCCCTTAATTCTATGACTTCCCCACCCCACTCTTCATAACTCTCTGGCACCGGCTGCCTTCATCTGTTCTTCCACAGCTCTTCATAGGGTGCCAGGAGGCCTCTACTCCCTATTGCAAAGAACGTTAGTGGGAGGTGGGTGCCCCTCCTTCACATTTTACAAAACTGTGACCGGCAACCGCTCTGTCCCAATACTGAGGCACTACCGCCACACCAGTATCTGGGATGTGTCTCAGCTTCAGGCAATCAGGGAGCCAGACTGACTGTTGCTTACCTAGCTGGCTGCAGCTTCCAACCCTTCCCAAAAATCTCTTTTTGCATAGGAGAAGAGAGGAAACACTATATCAAGAAGCCTCCTAGTGGGGGCAGCCCCCTGAAAGCCCGTGGAGAAGGTAACAAAAGAGGAGGAGCAGGTTACCCGACTGCACACCCAAAGTTGTCAAAGGTATAGGAGACCTGGGTCCTGCAAGAGGATGTGAGGAGGACCTAAGGTGAATGGAGTCCACTGGAGGAGAATGGGCAGTAAATAGTGTTCCTAATATCAAGACCTCACAATTCATAGAAACATAGGAATTGCCTTACTCAATGAGATCCAAAATCCATCTAGTCCAGTAGCCGGTCACTGAGAGTGGCTTCAGAGGACGTGCAAACCCTGAGGCACAAGGCTTACTATTCCTTCCAACGTTATCATCATTAATTTTGATAACAAGAATGGAGTTATCCATAGACATACCCCATCTCTTATTGACTTTCTCTCAATTCTTGGCCTCAATGTCATCCTCTGGCACAGAGTTTTGTAATCTAATTGTGCATTGGGTTAAAAAGTTTCACAGTCTAATTATGCAAGGTGAGAAAAAGTACCTCCTTTTATCAGTTTTGAATTTTTCACCTTTTAATTTAATTGAATGCCTTCTTGTTCTTGAGTTATGAGATGGGAGAACTAAAGCTCCTGATCTACCTTCTCTATACTATTACCTGTAAAACTTTTATCACGCCTCCTCTTATGCATCTCCTTTCTAAGGTAAAAAATCCCAATCTTTTCAATCTCACTTTCATACATTTTTTATTATTCAAACATCCTCTGAATATTATATTACCTCATTATATTCATTCCTCAAACTAGCTCCTTCCTTGATTAACACAAACCTGTTTGAGTGTTTGACTGATTGTCTCATTATCTGGCAGCAAATCTGAGTAAAAGTGCTGCAAGAAAGAATTAAAACAAGTACATAAATTTAAGAGACCATCAGGACCTCTCAAAAGGATTCTAGCTCCATAATTCATACTTGGTCATTATTCATTCTATATTTAGGAATTGATTCCTTTGGCACACATCCAGAAAAATGTCACCTACTGTTGGTGTATGTCATTGTTTTAAGAGCCAGTTCTAACTTGTGCAAGGCTGTCACATGTCTTGAACATCATTATAAGATACTCTGGGATTGTTCAAGGAACAGGGTCCAACTCATCCCAATATATGCAGGACCAAGGTCAATTGTATGTCCTAATAATGCTGCTTAAGGGAACATATACAGGTCCTGAGACCATTTTTTAAACCTGTAAAATTGCCTCAAGGTAGGAGGAGTATATTCTACAGACAAGTCCAATCCTGCAAATAGATCAGTATCATCGGACCCCTGAATTTAGTGGGGTTCTGCCTTTGTAAAGTGGCAACCCTATGCAATGTAACGATACAGGTATCATTACTCTGTCGCAGAGGAGTGGTTCTCAAACTATAGGCTGCAGAGCTCTTCCTGATGATCCACAAAATGAAGCATTTTGAAACACAAGCAATGGACAGACAAGGCAAGTGTTTTGGAGCCTTTTCTCGTGTGAGGTGCTTCTCAGAATGGAAAAATTGAACATAAGAACATTAGAAAGGCCATACCGGGTCAGACCAAAGGTCCATCTAGCCCAGTATCTGTCTACCGACAGTGGCCAATCCCAAGTGCCCCAGAGGGAGTGAACCTAACAGGCAATGATCAAGTGATCTCTCTCCTGCCATCCATCTCCATCCTCTGACCAACAGAGGCTAGGGACACCATTCTTACCCATTCTGGCTAATAGCCACTTATGGACTTAGCCACCATGAATTTATCCAGTCCCCTTTTAAACATTGTTATAGTCCTAGCCTTCACAACCTCCTCAGGTAAGGAGTTCCACAAGTTGACTGTGCGCTGCGTGAAGAAGAACTTCCTTTTATTTGTTTTAAATCTGCTGCCTATTAATTTCATTTGGTGACCCCTAGTTCTTGTATTATGGGAATAAGTAAATAACTTTTCCTTATCCACTTTTTCAACAGCACTCATGATTTTATATACCTCTATCATATCCCCCCTTAGTCTTCTCTTTTCCAAGCTGAAGAGTCCTAGCCTCTTTAATCTTTCCTCGTAAGGGACCCTCTCTAAACCCCTAATCATTTTAGTTGCCCTTTTCTGAACCTTTTCTAGTGCTAGAATATCTTTTTTGAGGTGAGGAGACCACATCTGTACACAGTATTCGAGATGTGGGCATACCATGCATTTATATAAGGGCAATAATATATTCTCCATCTTATTCTCTATCCCCTTTTTAATGATTCCTAACATCCTGTTTGCTTTTTTGACCGCCTCTGCACACTGCGTGGACATCTTCAGAGAACTATCCACGATGACTCCAAGATCTTTTTCCTGACTCGTTGTAGCTAAATTAGACCCCATCATATTGTATGTATAGTTGGGGTTATTTTTTCCAACGTGCATTACTTTACATTTATCCATATTTCATTTGCCATTTTGTTGCCCAATCACTTAGTTTTGTGAGATCTTTTTGAAGTTCTTCACAATCTGCTTTGGTCTTAACTATCTTGAGTAGTTTAGTATCATCTGCAAACTTTGCCACCTCACTGTTTACCCCTTTCTCCAGATCATTTATGAATAAATTGAATAGGATTGGTCTGAGGACTGACCCTTGGGGAACACCACTAGTTACCCCTCTCCATTCTGAGAATTTACCATTAATTCCTACCCTTTGTTCCCTGTCCTTTAACCAGTTCTCAAGCCATGAAAGGACCTTCACTTTTATCCCATGACAGCTTAATTTACGCAAGAGCCTTTGGTGAGGGAACTTGTCAAAGGCTTTCTGGAAATCTAAGTACACACTATGTCCACCGGATCCCCCTTGTCCACATGTTTGTTGACCCCTTCAAAGAACTCTAATAGATTAGTAAAACACGATTTCCCTTTACAGAAACCATGTTGACTATTGCCCAAGAGTTTATGTTTTTCTATGTGTCTGACAATTTTATTCTTTACTATTGTTTCAACTAATTTGCCCGGTACCGACGTTAGACTTACCGGTCTGTAATTGCCGGGATCACCCCAGAGCCCTTTTTAAATATTGGCGTTACATTAGCTAACTTCCAGTCATTGGGTACCGAAGCCGATTTAAAGGATAGGTTACAAACCTTAGTTAATAGTTCCGCAACTTCACATTTGAGTTCTTTCAGAACTCTTGGGTGAATGCCATCTGGTCCCGGTGACTTGTTAATGTTGAGTTTATCAATTAATTCCAAAACCTCCTCTAGTGACACTTCAATCTGTGACAGTTCCTCAGATTTGTCACCTACAAAAGCCGGCTCAGGTTTGGGAATCTCCCTAACATCCTCAGCCGTGAAGACAGAAGCAAAGAATCCATTTAGTTTCTCCGCAATGACTTTATCGTCTTTAAACGCTCCTTTTGTATTTTGATCACCAAGAGGCCCCACTGGTTGTTTAGCAGGCTTCCTGCTTTTGATGTACTTAAAAAACATTTTATTACCTTTGGAGTTTTTGGCTGGCCATTCTTCAAACTCCTCTTTGGCTTTTCTTATTACACTCTTGCACTTAAGTTAGCAGTGTTTGTGCTCCTTTCTATTTGCCTCACTAGGATTTGACTTCCACTTTTTAAAGGAAGTCTTTTTATCTCTCACTGCTTCTTTTACATGGTTGTTAAGCCACAGTGGCTCTTTTTTAGTTCTTTTACTGTTTTTCTTAATTTGGGGTATACATTGAAGTTGGGCCTCTATTATGGTGTCTTTAAAAAGGGCCCACGCAACTTGCAGAGATTTCACTTTAGTCACTGTACCTTTTAACTTTTGTCTAACTAACCCCCTCATTTTTGTATAGTTCCCCCTTTTGAAATTAAATGCCACAGTGTTGGGCAGTTGAGGCGTTCTTCCCACCACAGGGATGTTGAATGCTATTGTATTATGGTCACTATTTCCAAGCGGTCCTGCTATAGTTACCTCTTGGACCAGCTCCTGCGCTCCACTCAGGATTAAATCTAGAGTTGCCTCTCTCCTTGTGGGTTCCCGTACCAGCTGCTCCATGAAGCAGTCATTTAAAGTATCAAGAAATTTTATCTCTCCCTTTTGTCCTGAAGTGAAATGTTCCCAGTCAATATGGGGATAATTGAAATCCCCCACTATTATTGGGTTCTTAATTTTGATAGCCTCTCTAATTTCCCTTAGCATTTCATCATCACTATTATTGTCCTGGTCAGGTGGTCGATAATAGATCCCTAATGTTATATTTTTACTAGAGCATGAAATTTCTATCCATAGAGACTCTATGGAACATGTGGATTCGCTTAAGATTTTTACTTCATTTGAATCTACACTTTCTTTCACATATAGTGCCACTCCTCCCCCTGCACGACCTGTTCTGTCCTTCCGATATATTTTGTACCCCAGAATGATTGTGTCCCATTGATTGCTCTCAGTCCACCAGGTTTCTGTGATGCCTATTATATCTATATCCTCCTTTATCACAAGGCACTCTAGTTTACCCATCTTATTATTTAGACTTCTGGCATTTGTGTACAAGCACTTTAGAAACTTGTCCCTGTTTATTAGCCTGCCTTTTTCTGATGTGCCAGATTCTTTTTTATGTGACTGTTTATCATCTGATCCGGCCCTTACATTATACTTTTCAGTCCTCTGCTCCTGACTATAACCTGGAGATTCTCTATCATCAGACTCTCCCCTAAGAGAAGTCTGTGTCCGATCCACACGCTCCTCTGCAGCAGTCGGCTTTCCCCCATCTCCTAGTTTAAAAACTGCTCTACAACCTTTTTAATGTTTAGTGCCAGCACTCTGGTTCCACTTTGGTTTAGGTGGAGCCCATCTCTCCTGTATAGGCTCCTCCCATCCCAGAAGTTTCCCCAGTTCCTAATGAACGTGAACCCCTCCTCTCTACACCATCGTCTCATCCACGCATTGAGACTCTGAAGCTCTGCCTGCCTACCTGGCCCTGCGCGTGGAAGTGGGAGCATTTCTGAGAATGCCACCATAGAGGTCCTGGATTTCAGTCTCTTTCCTAGCAGCCTAAATTTGGCTTCCAGGACATCTCTCCTACCCTTCCCTATGTCATTGGTACCTACATGTACCACGACCACTGGCTCCTCCCCAGCACTACACATAAGTCTATCTAGATGCCTCGAGAGATCCGCAACCTTCGCACCAGGCAGGCAAGTCACCATACGGTTCTCCCGGTCATCACAGACCCAGCTATCTACGTTTCTAATAATCGAATCTCCCATTACTAACACCTGCCTTTTCCTAGAAACTGGAGTTCACTCCCCCGGAGAGGCAACCTCAGTGCGAGAGGCAACCCCAGCACCATCTGGAAGGAGGGTCCCAACTACGGGAAGGTTTCCCTCTGCTCCCATTGACTGCTCTACTTCCCTGGGCCGTTCTTCCTCCTCAACAGCACAGGAGCTGTCTGAGCGGTGGTGGGACAATTCTACAGTGTCCCGGAAAGCCTCATCAACATACCTCTCTGCCTCTCTTAGCTCCTCCAGTTCCGCCACCCTGGCCTCCAAAGTCCATACATGGTCTCTGAGGGCCAGGAGCTCCTTGCACCGACTGCACACATACGCCACCCGCCCACAGGGCAGGTAATCATACATGCAGCACTCAGTGCAATAAACTGGATAGCCCCCACTCTGCTGCTGGGCTTCTGCCTGCATTCTCTCCTAGTTAGTGGAAGGGTGGTTTACAGAAAGGAGTTTTGGAATGTGGTTCGGTTGGTGAATTGTTGCCCTAAAATGTGTCAGCATCCCCCAACTTCACTACAAAGCCTATAGACCCAGTGGAGTTTAGATGGAGAGGAGCAGGGAACTGTCCTGCTCCTATTCCCCAGTTACTTTTGTTTTGACTTTACAGACAAGAAAAAGGGATACAAGACCCTGAGAAAATTTTTAAAGTAAAATCCACTAAAACAAAACCCAATGCATCTAGCATGAGATGGAATATACCATTAGTGTGTGGGGAGAAGAGGAGATTGAGGCTAGAGGTTAAAAACATGGAGCCAGTGAGTTTGGGGATGAGGGAGGGAATTAGAACTGGATCTACACAGGTGAGATTGGGTTTTGGGAGCAGTAGGGTCTGGTGCGGATTCCATTTCGGGGCTTGGATTTGGGAGTAATGGGGATTGATAGTGAGGTGTGAAGGCAGCATTAGAGGCTGATGGTGGTTGGATATGAGGTAGTGAGGGGCTAATGGTGAATGGGGGGGACTAGAATTTGGGTTTATGGTTGAGCTGGGATTTTGGGGGCTGATGGTGGGATTTGGGGTCAGTGGGAGCAAATGGGGGCATGGATGGGACTGGAGTTTGGGGACAGTGAAAGCTGATGGTGATTGGATTTGGGGACAGTAGGGGTTGATAGGGGATGGAGTTTGGGGGCTGTGGGGACTGATGGTGGGGTGTGGAGCAATGGAGTTTAGGGACAGTGGGGGCTGATGGTGGCTGGCTTTGCAGGCAGTGGGGGCTGATAGGAGATAGAAGGGGCTAGAGTTTGGGGGCTGTGGGGGAGTGATGGTGGGGTGTGGAGCAATGGAGTTTAGGGACAGTGGAGGCTGATGGTAGCTGGCTTTGCAGGCAGTGGGGGCTGATACAGGATGGAAGGGGCAGTGGGGGCTGATAAGGGATGGAAGGGGCTAGAGTTTGGGGGCAGTGGGGACTGATGGTGGGGTGTGGAGGGGGCTGGAATTTGGAGACGGTGGGGCTGATGGTTGGATCGGGGGCGTGGAGGGAGCTAGAGTTTGGGGGCACTGGGAGCTGATGCGGGGCTGGCGTTTGGGGGCGGTGGAGGCTGACGGGGGTGCAGAAGTGGCTGGTGTTTGGGGGCGGAGTCACAGCTCCATTAACCCGTGGTGGGGGGAGGGGAGTTACCTGCGGCGGCTCCCGGGCCGTGCAGCGCCCTGACCTCCGGCTGCAGCTGCCTCTCCGCAGCCAGGCGGCCCCGCGCCACCTGCCGCAGAATGAGCCGGACTCTCCGCGCTGCGGGGCCGCCGCTGAAGCACAGGAGCCGGGACTGCATGGGCAGGCCGGGCCGGGCCGGAGACGCGCACCGGGCAGGCGGGGACTGGGGAAGCGGCAGGCCGGGGGGAAGGGAAACGCCGAGACACAAAGTCCGACCGGAAACCGGTGCCGGCCGGGCTCGGGCTGCCCGGGGGCGGCGCTGGGAGCCGCCCCGGCGGGTGGCTGTGACCGCGTTTGCCCCGGGTCCCAGGGCTTTGCCACCAGCTTCCAGGGGCGCAGGCCCGGGCCCCGAGAGGCAGGGGCCGAGTGAGCCTGCCCCAAGCGGGTCCGTCTCCCCTGCCCTGTGCGGGGGGATGGGCACAGGGGGACTTTGCTCTGTGGGTGCCCCGGACAGAGGGGGTGCGGGTGGCTCTCTGGGTGTGTCAGCGCCAGGATCAGCCTTCACCCACCCGTCAGCGACCTGCACAGTTCAGTTGCACTGTAGCCTTGACGAGTATCTGAGCTGTACTGGTTCCTGGGCTGAAATGCTGGGTTGTGAATTGGCGCTACTGACAGCTCTTGCTCTCTGTGCCTCCTGGAGTCACAATACGCGACTTGGGGGGCGGGGCGGGGCGGGGCGGGCTATCAATCGCTTTTCTGTATCAGTACAAGTGTATATGTGTAGTAGCGATATGGTCCCCGCGCTACTTCTATTCAAACCGCCAGAAGAAAGTTTTGAGTGATGTTCCACTGGCAGGTAAAGGGATGCAGTACAGTGTTGGGAGCGGATGACAGCTAGGGAGAATGGGGATGTTCCGGAGAAGGCATAGTGACAGCACTGCATGTCTCTGAGGAGCTTATAGAAACAGGGACCCCAGAAAGTGAGGTAAGATTAATAGGAACCAGAGTAAAGTGTATATGGGGACAACATGTCAAAGAAGGGAACAAAAATACTCCTGAGGGAATTCTACACCAAAAAAAAATTAAAAATCTGCACATATTTTAAAATTCTGCAAATTTTATTTTGTCAATAAATAAATGTGGAGGCTCCAGCAGGGCAGTAGAGCTCACAGGCCACTGGCTGCATGAAAGTGGGAGATCATCCTGCAGCCCCCCTCGCACAGGGGCTCAGGGGATTCCCGGTGCAGGGGCATGAACTCAGCGGTGAGGCTGCACCTGACCCTGAAACCGTGCAAGGGCCAGGCTTGTGCCAAAAACACCCCTGGGGTTGGGCCCTGCCCCTCCATGCCAGGTACAGCAGGTGTGGGCAGGCAGGCTCATCCCAGCTTAGGAGGGGCTTAGTGTGGGGGTTTCTGTGGGGGGAGAGAGTTCTGTGTGGGGCAATCTGGGCAGCTCAGTGGGGGAGTCTAGGTGCAGGGGGGAGCCGGATGCACAGGGGTTGATTTGGGGGGTTCCAGGTGCAGAGGCAATGGGACTCTGCAGGGGATCCAGGGGAAGGTGGTTGAGGTTAACAGAGGGGACTGGGAATGGAGGACAGTGGGCAGGGATCTGGGTGTTGGGGGGAGTCGGTGCTTGCTGGGGTGGGTTTCAGGGTGCAGCTGCTTGGGGCTCAGTGGGGTTGGGGTCTGGGTGTGGGGAGGATCTGGATGTAACGTGGCTTGTTGGGAGGTTCCAGATGCAGGGACAATGTGACTTTGCAAGGGAGGTTCAGGTGAAGGTGATTGGGACTCGCAGGGTTTCAGTGTGGAGGGATGGGTCTAGGTGTGGGGGGTTGTCCAGGTGCAGTGAGCGTGGGGCTCATTGGGGTGGGAGTTTGAGTGCAGGGGGTTCAGCGTCTGGGTCTGGTGGGGGCTCAGCGGTGAAGCTCCGGGTGCAGGGAGTTGAGCTCGGCAGGGTGGGGTTTGGGGTGTGGGTGTCTCGGGAGGGGTTCTGGGTGCAGGGGGTGAGGCTTAGCGGGGCAGGCTGGGTCTGGGGGATCCATACATCAGGGGTTGGGCAGCCAGGGGGCAGCTCCTAGTACAGTGACTCCTCCCTCCACAGCTGAGGAGCAATGGGGACAAGAAGCGGGGGGAGGAGGAGGAGGGAGATGCAGAGCTTCCTGCAGCCAGGGGAGGTTTTTGAGAGTGGGTCTGACCCAGCCGCTCCTTTGCTGGGGAAGAACAAATCCTGTCCTCCCCAGCCCATCTGGGACTAGCAGCTGAGCCTGGCTCAGGGTAGAAGCCACCAGCCAGGGCATCAGCAGCCCCTCCGGCACATGGTGATTTACCTTTCCACCAGCTATTCCAAAAGCCTGAAACAATGCACACGTGCTGCTGCGGAGGGGCGTATGACCGCTCTTGTGGCTTCCCTTTGCTTCCCTAGCAGGAAGTCATTTTTCTGTGGGGAAGCAAAGAAATATGCAGGGGATGTGAATTCTGCGCCCATGCAGTGACGCAGAATTCTCCCACAAGTAGAAAAGGAGTGAGACAGGAGACCAGCAGAAGGATAAAAGGACAAAGGGTCAAAGAGAGGTTAAAAATAAGGACATAAAACAATAAAATGAGATACAACTGGGGCATATATAAACTAATATTCCTTGAGAAAAATAATCAGAAACATTTTTGATGAGAGACCAGAATCCTGGAAATCGGTGATGCTAAAACAGGCTTTGGGATGATTGTGGATAGCAAATTAGAGGTGATTTTTGCAATTGTATATGAAACCAAGAAAGGTCAATGTAATTTTGGGTTGCAGAGGCATGACAGAGCATAGAGGCATACAGTTTGTGTGACGTTGCATCCATTTGCATGATATCACATCACCAGAAAAGAACTCACTGGTGGGGATTTGGAGAAGACCACCTAAAGCCTTAATCCTGCAATTTACGGTGTGCAGGCAATCAGGCTCCACACGGGCTCCGCAAAATGCAGGATTGGGGCTCAAATGAATAAGGCCAAGAATGACTAATTTATGAGGAAAGAGATAAAATAACTAACTAACTATATATGAAAATATCTACCTTGGTTCTTACAATGCCTCCATTTCCATAGTAGTCAATCACAGGCCAGCAGGTACGATGAAAGGGCTGGCTGCTTCTTCTAGGGTCCAGTTCTGGGTGGGGCTGGGATAAGGGAGGAAGCAAGTCCCCCGTCTTAACCGAAGAGGCCTGGCCTCATCCTGGGCCTCACTCTGACTATACCTTTTGAGTTGAGTCAGTGAAGAATTGTTTTTCAGTGTTTAAAATTCCGATAGCTATCTTGAGTTAAATATCAATATGTTGTTGTAAAATTAAGGTGGGGTTGTTTTCTAGTACAAGTGAACCTGAGACAGCCCATCATTGGAGAGATTTAAAATATACTAGAAATTAAACTATAAGGAACACCCAGTAAGATGGGAACAGTGCAGTGAGATGATGCCTAAAAGATTTTTTCCATTTTTAATTTCTATTATTCCATGAGATCCTTCTGAAGGAAGAGTGTTATATAAATTAAATTATCTTTCCTGCAAAGTAAAAAAAAAAAGTGTAGCTCCACTATTGCTTCAGGCTCAGGGATGTTAGCTCTTTTTTTTCTCTCTGTAACATCCCCCCCCCCCCCCCTCTTTCCTCTTCTCTCTCTCCCCCCTAAAAAAAAGCCTGACCCTTTTTTTTTTTTTTTTAGCAAAGAGCTTGTCATTTTTTTTTTTTTTTTTCTTTTTTCTTTTTTAACATGCATGCATGTTTTCTGCCTTCCTGTATCTATTGTGATAGACTCATAGCCAGTTGCCAGCAGCAGAGAGTAGCAAGGCAGATATACTGGCCACTATATACTGGCCTTTTGTTCCTCCCTGACTGACCAGAGCAGGGAGCAGGGGCTGCTAGGGCTATGAGAACACTGCTGTTACTATAAAAAGGGCTCACTCTAGTCAGGCATGGGAGCCAGAGGAGAGGAAGTGTGACTGAAGGGCTGGTTACTGAAGATACCCTAAAACATCATTAAAGGAGCCCTAAGGTAAGGGCAGGGGTGCTGGCAGCTGCCTCCACCTCCTGCCATGAAGCCTCTCCTCCTTTCCCTTCCCCCCTTCCCTTCCCGCAATCAGCTGTGGATCGGGGGAGGGAGGGAAGCAAAGCAGGCTTCCCGGCCCAGGAAGGAAGACGACGGGGAGGGAGGGGGGGCGTGGGGCCGGCCCCTGGCGGTCCGCCGCCCGGCCCGCCGCCTCCGCCCCGCCGGCCACCCGGCCCCGGGTCCCCGCCCAACCCTCCCTGGCCGCGTCCGTCCGTTCCCCTGCGTTCCCGGCCCGCGTTCCCGGCCGCGACCCTGCCCGGCCCCGGCCCCGGGTCCCCGCCCGACCCTCACCGGCTGCGGCACGGCCCGCGTCCCCACCCGTCCCGGCCGCGACCCTCCCGGCCCTGCGTCCCGAACCCTCCCGAACCCCTTCCCAGCCGCACCCTCCCGGGTCCCTGCCCGACCCTCCTGGCCGTGTCCCTGCCCCGCGTTCCCGGCCCGCGTTCCTGGCTGCGACCCTGCCCGGCCACCCGCCCCGTCCCGGGTCCCCGCCCGACCCTCCCTGGCCGCGTCCCCTGCGCTCCCGGCCGCGACCCTGCCCGGCCGCCCCGTCCCAGGTCCCCGCCCGACCCTCACCGGCTGCGGCACGGCCGCGTCCCCGACCCCCCAAACCCCTCCCGGCCGCCCGGCTCCGGCCGCACCCCCCCCCGGCCCTGCCGGGCCCCCCCCTACCGGGATGCGCGGCTCTGGACACGGCCCCCCCGCTCCAGCCCGGCCTGGCCCCGTGGCTCCAGCCGCCCCGGCGGTTTTGCCAGGGGGCCGGGCTCCGGCAGCGCGGGTCTGGGCGTGGCGGCGGCCCCGGCAGCCCGGCTCCAGCTCTGGCCGCAGCCCTCCCTGGCTCCACCTGGCCAGCCGCCTGGCTCCGGCCGCTGGGCTCCCGCCGCATCCTCTGGCCCCGGCCGCGCGACTCCTGTCCTGGCCCAGCCACGTCCAGGCAGCGCGGTAAGGGGGCAGGGAGGGGTGTTGGAGAGAGGGTAGGGAGTTTGGGGTGGGGGTCAGAGGGCAGGGAACGGGGATTGAATGGGGCCAGGGTCCTGGGGGCAGTCAGAAAGGATCAGGGGTTGGATGGGCGGTGGGAGGCAGTCAGGGGCAAGGGTTCCTGGGGCTGTCTGGGGACAGTGAGAAGGGGTGGTTGGATGGGGCCGGGCTCCTGGGGGTCCATCAGGAATGAGAGGAGGGGTTGGATGGGGCGGCGGAGGGTACTCAGGGTACAGGGAAGGGGGTGGATGGGGCAGAGGTCCCTGGGGCGGCTGGGCCCGGTGCCGGCCCGGGAGTTGGGCGGCGGCTGCCGCCGAGCAGTGCCTGCTCTGGTCCGGCCGGGCTCGGGGAGTTGGGCCCCGGGGCGCCGGTCGTGGTCCTGGCAGAGTGGACCCAGTCCACAGGCAGTGTGGTAAGGGGGCAGGGAGGGGGTGGGTTGTGGGGAGGTGGATATGGGTCAGGGCAGTCAGAGGGCAGGGAACAGGGTGATTGAATGGGGGCAACGGTCCCGGGGAGCAGTCAGGAAAGAGCAGGGTTGGATGAGGTGGTGGGGGCACTCAGGGACAGAGAGAAGGGGTCGTTGTATGGGGTAGGGGTTCTGGGGGGCCATTGAGAATGAGAGGAGGGATTGGGTGGGGCGGCAAGGGGCAGTCAGGGGACAGGGAAGGGGGGGATGGGTCAAGGGTCTCGGAGTGTGTGTGTCAAGGAACATGAGGGGTTGGATGGGGCACGACTCCCCCCCCCCCGAGGGGGGGGAAGGAGGGAACCCGTTGTTAAAATTTTGGAGGGAGGAGGGAACCCGTTGTTAAAAATTTGGCAGCTCATCACTGGCCGCGTGGGCTGAGGGATGTGCTGGCCGCAGCTTCCCGCTGCCCCCATTGGCCTGGGACAGCCAGTGGGAGCCACGATTGGCCAAACCTGCCAATGTGGCAGGTAAACTAACTGGTCCAGCCTGCTAGGGTGCTTACCCTGGTGAGCCGCGTGCCAGAGGTTGCCGACCCCTGGTGTAGACGCAGCCTATTGCAACGTAAGGGGGTTTTCTGTCTGTTTAGGAATGCCACCTCTCTGAATGATGATAGCAAGGTCAACAGAAGCATTCTTCTGTTCGCATAGGTTGGGATGGCTGTCAGTCAGATTTGTGGATTTTCCACACTCCTGAGCAATGTAGCTATGTGAATCTAAAATTTAAGTATAGATCAGGCCTTTGTATCTCAATTTTTAAAAATAGATATAACAATAGCTCTTTATGCAACACTTGCAGGAAAAATAATTTGATAGGGTGGAAAAAATATCAAAGTAATATATGAGCTTTTAAATGAGATGTAAATCTAGGTCTCCAATCCTGCGATTGTGATCCATGTGGGTGGACAGCTGTCTGCATGAAATTCTGTTATCCTGTGGGGTTAGGCATGGGCTTGATATTCTGACTGATAGACCTAATTCTTGACCACTTCTGATCATTTGAAGAACCTATGATCAGTGCCACCCGCTGTGGCGCTTTTACTCACCTGGCAGCACTCCGGGTCTTCGGCGTCGGGCCCTTCACTCGCTCCAGGTGTCTTCAGCGGCACTGAAAGTCCCGCCACCGAAGACCCGGAGTGAGTGAAAGTCCCGCCATCAAAGTGCCGCCCAAGACCCGGAGCGCCACTGGGTGAGTAAAATAAAAGCGCCGCAGCGGGTGGCACCTTTTTTTTTTAAATCGCTCCTCCAGCTGAGTAAAAAGGCGCCAAGAAATTGATGAGGCACCATCTGTGCTCAGTGGGGGAGCGGCTGCTTCCCCGCTCACACCCAGCTACGCTACTGGTTGCTGTTTAATTTGTGTGTCCATAGCTCATTGCTCTTCAAATTCTTTCTTGGCCTGTCTTCTTATACTTTTACACTTGACTTGCCACAGTTTACGCTCCCTTCTATTTTCCTCAGTAGGATTTGACTTCCACTTTTTCAAGGTTGCCTTTTAGCCTCTAAACACCTATTTTATTCTGCTGTTTAACTACGGTGTCCTTTTTTAAATTTGGGATATACATTTAGTTTGAGCTTCTATTATAGAGTTTTTTAATAGTCTCCATTTGCAGGCATTTCACCTGCCAGGCCATGCCTTTTAATTTCTGTTTAACTAGCTTCCTCATTTTTGTGTAATTCTCCTTTTTTGAAGTTAAATGCTACTGTGGGTTTCTTGGGTATTTTTTGCCCTACAAAAATGTTAAATTACATGATGATTGCTATTACTGAGCAGTTCAGCTACATTCACCTCTTGGACCAGATTCTGTGCTCTACCTAGAACTAAATCAAGAATTGCCTCGCCCCTTGTAGGTTTCAAGAAGCAGTCATTTATGTTGTGTATCTGTATATTATGAAGCTATGACTCCATAGGTAGTTTTAACTAGTTTGCTCTTGTAAGTGTGATTTGATGTGATCTCTTGCCCCAAACCCAACTTTTTTTTAAAAAGTTTCAATGCTGAAATGCCTTCTCTTTCTATAGCCAAATAATTTACCCAAAATCTTAGATTACTCAGATGAGACCTTTTGCACATACAGTAGAACCTCAAAGATATGAATACCAGAGTTACAGACTGATTGGACAATCGGATACCATGTGAAACCAGGAGTAAACAGTCAGCAGCAGAGACAAAAAGAAGTGCAAATACTGTACTGTGCCTGTATTGCAGCTTAAAGATAGGCACATCTGGGTTGCCTGTCCCCACCCCCACATGTGGGGCAGCCAATTACAGCAAGATGCTGGGGCTCCAGCCCAAGACAGCCAGAGCCAGTAGAGCAGGACCAGCACTCCTTTCACCCCTTCTCCCCCGCCAGGAGGGAGATGTGTAGTTTTGTATTCCCACTTCCGCAGAAGGGGGACATTCTCTCTCTCTCTCTCTCTCGCTCAGCTGCTGAAACCTGGCCTGGAGTGTCAGCTGCTGGATCTGGAGCCTGAACTGTGGTCTGTTCAGAGTTATGAACATTTCAGATTTATGGACAACCTCCATTCCCGAGGTGTCCTTAATTCTGACATTCTTCTCTACAGGACTTTGCATACTAACAGGTTTTACACTTTCAAAAAAATCTACGGTTCTTGGAATGTTGTTGTATTTCAAAACTGGCCTGGTTTAGAAAGTGCAAGTTCTATTCAGCTTCCCTCAATTAAAACTCCTAAATATATTTGAAAGATTTAAGACTTAATTTTAGAGAAATTTATGAACCTCTGAAAGCATCATCAGGTCCTGAGGAAGCTAAGAAGACATGAATTATTTCTGAAGTAGAATGTGTAGTAAGTGCAGGCCCTGATAAAGGCCCAGTATGAGACCTGAACTAAAGTAATGGTCAAGACTTTGCTAATATAAAGCAAAGTTAAGCTGTGAGGCAGAGGCAGGCCCTGCTCACAGAAGCTGGCAAGGAAAGGGCTGATACGTACCTAAAAGGTACTGAACATTTACATATTTGCACATTCCACACAGATAATAAAGAACAGGCTGGCCCATTCCAATGACAGGGGCAAAAGGGTAAAATGATAGATAGAGTTGTTTTGATCGAACCAACATGTACAAGGTAGAAGGCGGCACCTTAATACGTAGAGGGATTGTACCTTGCTACGTAGAGGGGTTGCACCTCAATACGTCAGGTGTGATGTGTAACTTGTTTGTATCTGTGTATAAGAATGCATCCTTGGGGCGGTGTCTTTGTCCGGCCGAAGGGGGAGTGGAAAGTCCTGCCACTGAGCCGGGTCCATTGCCAAGAGGCACTTTCTCGTAGTATGCCCTGAATTAGGCTAAGAAACCTACAGGGAACTGCAATTGTGTCAGAGGTCGCAATAAACCTAGCCGACGTGACTTTGCATCTTACTGGACTCTGTGGTTATTGGGGGTTCTTGTCGGGTCTGCTGTGTAAGCTATCTGCAGAGCTGGGGCAGCACACAGAGGGAACTCACGCACGCAGCCGAGTGATATCAACAAGGAGAAAGCAGAGCACCATACCGGTACAACTCTGACGACAGAATGTGCCATTATACAAACATGGTTCAATTGGGGAGTGGGACAGGCAAGGGCACAACCACCTATAAGAGGACCGCTCCAGAGGCCAGGACACACAACAGGGCACAGGCCATGAGTGTTGATAATGGTATGGAGGTGAGTGGAGGGCTTGGGAGAGTATACTAAAAGGCCAAGGAAGAGAAGTAACAATGAGACCACTCATGTTTATAAAGTTTAGCACATGTAAAAACGCTTACAGTATCAGAACCTGAGATTATCAGCTTTGTTAAGAGGTGGTCTCTACCACCTGTAATTGTACAACATGTACCCCAACACGGACTTGATCTTGATAAGAGGGCTCTGGGCATAACTAATACAGATAATAAACCACTCTGTAGAGCAGGAAACAATTAAGATGCACAACTATAAAATTGTGCTATGCTAGTGCAGTAAAGAATGGCAACTGTTTCATACTTTGAATGTGCAAGACCCATTGTTAATTGTGTATGTATACCTGTAAAGCTTGAAGTTTAAAGTTCAGTCATTTGAGTGGTGTGTATATAAAAAAGTCTTTTTTAAGCTCTGAAGTACATCTCTACCCCGATATATATATAACGCAACCCGATATAACACGAATTCGGATATAACGCGGTAAAGCAGCGCTCCAGGGGGGCGGGGCTGTGCGCTCCGGCAGATCGAGGCAAGTTCAATATAAAGCAGTTTCACCTATAATGCAGTAAGATTTTTTGGCTCCCGACGCCAGCGTTATATCGGGGTAGAGGTTTATATATTTTTCCATTGTTGTATCTTCAAAACTGCTCAGATTAAAAAAGCCATCTTTGGGTTAAGAAGAAACATGGAAAGTTTCAAAGAAAAATGTATATAATAGAAAGCTGAATGCAACTACCATGAATACTATGACAGCACACTATTATCCAATGACCTTTGAGCAGGAGATTTCTTTACATTCATGCCAACAGTGGTTCTGTGTGTAGTTATAAATCTTTTTCTTTTATTGCTTTAGTGTTCCTTCTGCTTCCTTGCTAATAACAACTGACTTAGCTCTACATCTGTATTACTTTCTATACATTGCACTCAATCATTCTTTTCTGTTAGAAGAATGACTCCTTAAGTAGTTCTCTCCTGTGATGGAGTGGAAGGATTGAGCAGATGCTCAGGGTGGTTTTCCACAGATGATTTAACACCAGGAACAAACATATTTCATAGTTTCATTTCCTAGACTTAACAGACTAATACATTCCTGTTTGGAATTTGAAGATTCTTAACAAAATGTTTTACTTTTTTTAAACAGAGAAAAGATATTCCAAAGAGTGAGAGATCAAATAGCAGCTTTCTGACAGCTTCCAGACTGTTCTCTCTAGTAGCTGTCAGCTACTTTGCTGCACAGCTGTATCTCCAGACTAAATTAATTAGATACAGGTGCAAGCTGTAAAGAACAATATATCATCTTTGACCTGTTCCCAGTCAATTCTAGCACTCAAAGAGAGCAGACGCTTGGGATGAAAAATTCTCGCTGCACTGAAGTCAATGGCAAAACTTTAATTGACTTCAATGAAGCCAGGATTTAATGCCTGATGTTCTGATTGACCCAGCTGCAATATATGCAAAGATAAATAACCCTTTACTTGCTAGTAATCTTTTGTATAAAGGATCTTCCAAAGCCATATTCGGAAGATGGAAAAGGAAACCCATTTTGTTATATTCTTTAGGGAGTTCAGTATTTTTTTTATTCCATCATCCCATAGTGCTCGTAATATCTAGGTTTTTTTGTTTATTAATTTCATTGTTTGTTTTTTAAAAATTGAGTTTTATGTAGATGTCCAAAAATCAGGGGTTCTCTCTCTACAGTATATACTGTAATGAGTAATCTTTTTGGAATGTTTCCTGGTGTACTTGAGCACTGATTCAAAAAGCACTATATTAAAGCACACTAGGAAACATTGACAGTTGAATGTCCTCAGAGTTATGAACACTTCAGGAATGCAGGTTGTTCATAACTCTAAAATGTTTGTAACTATGAACAAAACCTTATGGTTGTTCTTTCAAAAGTTTACAACTGAATATTAACTTAATACAACTTTGAAACTTTACTATGCAGAAGAAAAATGCTGCTTTCTTTTTTTTTAGTTGTTTACATTTAATACAATACTGTATTTTCACCTCTCCGCCCCTCCCCTTCTCTGCTGCTTCCTGGTTGCATACTTCCAGTTCCAAATGAGGTGTGTGGTTGACTGATCAGTTTGCAGGGGCGGCTCTAGGCACCAGCAAAACAAGCTGGTGCCTAGGGCGGCCAAATCTAGGGGGCGGCAGGCTGCGCCGGCGGACCTGCCGCAGTCATGCCTGCGGGAGGTCCACCGGAGCCCCGGGAGGACCGGACCTGCCGCAGGCACGACTGCGGAGGAGCGCTCGTCCGCGGCTCGGCTGGACCTCCGCGCAGGCATGACTGCGGCAGCTCGCGAGCCGCGGGATCCGCGAACCGTCCGCAGCCGCGGGGGGTCCAGCCGGGCCACGCGGGACCAGCGGACCCTCTGCAGTCATGCCCGCGGGAGGTCCGCTGCTCCCGCGGCTCCGGGGCGCCTCCCGCGCATGACTGCTTGGGGCGGCCAAAACTGTAGAGCCGCCCCTGTCAGTTTGTAACTCTGAGGTACTATTGTAGTGTGTACCAGCAGGGTCTACATGGACCAATTAATGTGCAACACCTTAGTGTGCTTTGGAAATTACACCTCCCCCAGTCTTTACTGCTCTGTTTAGACAAGCCCTTAGATACAAGTAACCATTTCCAGTGTTTCTCTTTTCTTAAGTCCTATATCTCGTTACATGGCCTTACTTTTTTTTTTTTTAACTCCATGCTTTAGTCTAGGGTTAAAAATCAAGCTATTTATTCTACCACAAAAAGTATTTTAGCATATTATTCCTCCCCAGAATAGCATGTAATTGTCTCCTAATTAGTTGAGGGTTTGTTTAACTCTTTGTACTAGTACTTTACTCAAGAAGCAAACATTCACTACGTAAAATTGTTTCTTGGTATTTGTTCATAATTTTTTAGATATTTTTTTCTTTGTCTAAATTGAACAGTTAAGTAACTAAGAACATTATCAAATTTTAAGCAATACTGACATCTAGGTCAGGAGTTTCTTGGCAATTGATGGCTGAGTGGAAGAGTTGAGGTTTACCTAGCCAATATCTGATTGCTTGGAAATGTCTGCTTTGAAGATAGTATTTATGCCTGCAATAAAATTGTGATTTTTTTTTTAAGCACACGAGGTAATAACAAGGTATTTTGTTTTTTTCTTTTGTCCGTTCTGGCGATTGCAGAATGATGCTTTTTAATTTACTTCACAGGTTGTTTCCTAGCAGCTAAAAATAATTAATGGAAGCCATTGTAAACACAAAACTTCTTTCTGAACATTTTAGTTCCAGTGTTCCACTTTCCATAAGTGGATGGCACGAAAAGCTGGTATAAGTGTGTAGGGAATAGAAAGAGTTCCATTGCACACTTTCTCTCTATTTGGTCTCCACAGAAGCCTTGCTTATTCCACATGGTCAGGGCCATGGCTAGAGCCAGCCTTTGGGGACTACAAACCCCATTGTTCCGGTATGTCTCTCCCAGTTTGGGAGAGCTAGAAATGTCAAGCCAATTTTTTTTTTTAAATAAGGGTCTAGGATTAGCTACAACAGCTTTCATGCCATTAGGCTCCCATTAGCTTCTGTGGGGTTCCATGTAGATTCAGGACTCTACCTGCATGGAAGCTATTGCAGGATCAGGTCCTAGCCCTTTTCATTACACATACAGTCTTGACAATGCACGCTGATCAGTAGAATAGTGATCAATATGATCTGGATATACAGGGATTTAAGTGCTATGACGCTCTGCTTAGCAATGCCTAACTTTTAGACACCTAGAAAAATCACAGGAACAACACTGCTATCAACAAGGCCTGGGTTGGGCACATAGGCAGCCTATACAGTGAATTGGAAGAGACATCTTGCATCTGAAGAAGTGGGTATTCACCCACGAAAGCTCATGCTGCAAAACGTCTGTTAGTCTATAAGGTGCCACAGGATTCTTTGTTGCTTTTACAGATCCAGACTAACACGGCTACCCCTCTGATACTTGGAAGAGACAGGCATCTATGAATGCAATCCACAAAAAGCCAGTATGCTAGGTGAGGAGCTGCCTGTCAGGAATGAGGACTTGCAGTTGCACCTGCCTGTGAGCACAGCTGAGTCACATTAGGGCTGCCAGATAAGCTTCTTTGTCTTATCAGCCACAGTGGTCAAACAGCAGCCACTGGTCCCTGGCTGCTCAACATAGGTGCCTGCAGCTGTGATCTCTCCTATGCCTGCCCTGTTCCTAGCCTTCCTAGTCTCATTCTTTCCTGGGTCAGTTTGAGGAGTTTATCCATGCCATATCAGTAATCTTTTGATGACCTGTACAATACGTGCACAACTGAGGCCACACTCTGGACCTTGGGTGGTAGCCAGCTATGCTTCGGGTTTTCAGTACCTTTTGTGGTGGACATAAAATGGATGAATCTGCTCAGTGCTACCACTTCCAGCTCAGCTTGAATGATGGCACCATGGATGAGCTATCACAAGTAGAACCCCCAATCAGCCTGGATGCATTTATTTAACCTATGTATTAAGATTGATGACTGGCTATCAGACCGTCAGGAAAGAGAACCACTCAACCCATACCTGCTCCCCCAACCCTGGTCTGCTGACCTCCAGTAACCTTCTCCACATGCACACATACCAAAACCCATGAAAGGTGACATAGCCTGGCCTTGTGTCTCTGATGCGGGACACCAGGCCAACATCTCTATTGTGGGATTGGCACACTTCTAGCCTACTGATGAACAGGAAGAGGTGGTCTGCACCTCAGTCAGGAAATAGAGGGGGCTTGGCATCTTCCCCTCAAGACTGCAAATGGCCTCTGCACCTGTCCACCAGTACCCTAGCAGCAGCCAATCAACCTTCTACTTTGAGATATTCTGCCATGTCAGAGGTCAACTTGACAGCACTAATAGACTCTGGTGCATCCAGTTGTTTTATGGACTCAGATTTTGTTCCAGGTCACAGAATTCAGATGCAGTACAAGGCTATTTCTCTCACCTGGTTGAATCCATTGACAGATCTCTCCTCTCTTGGAGTTCTGTCATGTGTGAGATGGCAAGCTTACAAATCACCTCTTCAGGGACAGCATGAAACCCTTCAGTTTGATCTGGTACATCCCCCACATTCTCTGGTCATCCTCAAGATCACCCAGCTTTCCATCCGTGACCTATATATCCTCTGGAAGGCTGGCAAGGTTTAGTTCTGCTCATCATTCCGCCACAAACAGTCCTGCCTCCTCAAACCTGGGTTCAAATTAGAAGCAATGTGCAGTTCAACCCCAAGGACACACTGCCCCTCTGGGAGCACCAGAACAGCAGGGATGGACTGTGAAACCCCAGATAGTGGCTACCCAAACAAGATCAGTAAAACACCAGTACCTTGCAGATGTTTATGGCAAAAGGAAGTCAGACATATTTCCCCCTCTCCTCTCCCTGCCACCCCATCATTGCTGTGACTGCCACATAGACCTCCAGCCAGCTGCCCAGATTTCATTTGGTCGCATTTACTCCGTCTTGGAGCCTGTGTTGCATAGAACCTGAAAAAGAGATTAATCCAATCTGCCTATCCAGCTCCCCAGCAGGAACACATTTTCTTTGTGTCTAAGAAGGATGGCTCCCTGTGCCCTTGCATGGACTATCAAGCTTGGAACAGATACCCTTTGCCTCATTAATGAGCTCTGAGAGACATCATTCCACAAGGATTTTCACCAAGCTGGACCTTTGTGGGGCCTACAACCTATTCCATATCTTGGCAGGGGATAAATGGAAGATGGCATTCCACACCCACGACAAGCATTTCAGATACCTAATGATGCCCTTTGGGCTATATAATGCTCCCACAACCTTTCAGCACTTTATCAACAACACATTTAGGGACATGTTGGACCAGTTTCTAGTGATCTATCTAGATGACATCCTTATGTTTTCTGAGAAACAGATCCTTCATAATCAACATGTACACCTTGTTCTGGAGAGGCTTCACCAGAGCCACCTCTATGGCAAGAACTGATTTAATTCTTGGGTATAGAATGCCTTTCTTCCTCTGTATATCATCCACAGACCAACAGACAATCAGAGCAGGTGAACCAGATTATCTAACAGTACCTGCAGTGCTTCATGAATTACCACCATGATGACTGGGTCTCCTTGCTCCCATATGCCAAATTTGCTTATAACAACAAGATCCTGGCCTCCTCTCGGCAGAGCCTGTTTTATTCCAATGTTTCCACCTTCACTTCCACACAGGGCTGCCTATGAGCTCCTCAGTCACTCCAGCAGTGGACCTGTGACCCATCTGCATTATGTACAAGAGCTCATAGAACACCCATAAGCAGCTAAAGCTCTACAAGAAGTATGCAGATAAAGGCCATCAACATACACCCTAAACTTAAATTTCAGAAACTACATATAAAACACTAGATTAAAATGTTAAGGTTGCAAAATCTAGGAAATCCCAGAATTAAGTTTTCCTGTGTATTCTTAATTTGGCACCCTTTGTCATATCTATTATGACAGTTTAATTACACAATCACTCACTGCTTTTACAAAGAAGCCATGCTTCATTCAGTGCATAGGATGGACCATGCTCAAAGAATGAATCAGGGCTTTGTAATTAATGAGGCTGTAGTCTGAGGGACTCCTGCCTCATTTGTTGCAAGGGATGGCAGGTGGATAGTGAATGAGGCAGCAGATTTCAGGGAGAGAAAGGAGGGACTTGTGCTTTAGGCAGTCAGAATCCAGTTTTCCTGGGTGGCATCTATCACTGCCTCTTCCTGTGGGATGTTGGGCAAGTAATTTCTATAGACCTTTTTCCAGGTGGCCACTAATTGAGTATTCCTCATTTTCTGGGTGCCTGAGTTGACATCATAGGGTTTGAATTGCAGCAGGGAGTGCTCACTACTTCTGCAACTGAAGGCAATGAAAGCTGTACTTTGAACACAGAGTGCTATAAAATGGTAAGTACGCTGAAAAAAATCAAGTCCTCAGCATCTCACATTGGGCATCCAAAATTAGGTTATATTTGACATTAAATTTTGTTCTCCAGCTGTAAAATGGGAATAATTGTACTGCTTTCCCTCACAGGGTTGCTGTGAAAATAAATTAATATTTTTGAAGCACTCAGATTCTGTCGTGTTGAGCACCATAGAAAAGTCCTTGAGGAAACTAACAATTGAGTAGGGTTTGAATAGTGTGCAGTAAATAAGGCATATGGCTATGCACTGAAGTGAGTACCGCCCATCCTGGGTATTAAATCAGAGTTAGGAACTGGGGGAGGGGAGAGAAGAGTATGTGATCATGTAATGAAAGGCCATTATAATGCATAGGCACAAGAGGTTGAATGGACCTTAATTGTGACATTTACTAACTTTTGAGTGCTTGACTTTTCAACTTTAATGCTATTTTAATGTTGTTTATTGTGTATAAATTTAGTCTGGGTGCGGCTGTACAGAACAACAGCTTGAGAAATGCTTCCTAGCAGATTAAGTGAGATGTCTTGAAGTTTGCTACCAGATCTTAGTGCAAGGGTCGGCAACCTCAGGCACGCGGCTCGCCAGGGTAAGCACCCTGGCGGGCCGGGCCAGTTTGTTTACCTGACGCGTCGACAGGTTCGGCCGACCGCAGCTCCCACTGGCTGCGGTTCGCTGTCCCAGGCCAATGGGGGCGGCGGGAAGCACTGCGGGCCAAGGGATGTAGTAGTGGAGTACTTACCCTGGCGAGCCACATGCCAGAGGTTGCTGAACCCTGTCTTAGTGGTTCTAAGGCCTAGTCTTGCCCCCACTGATTTCAGTGGCAAAGTGGTAAGATTTCCATTAACTTCAGTGGGAGCTGGATCACAGCCCTTGTAAACCTTTCATTTGCTTATTATAAAGTTTAAGCATTTGTTTAGGTGGATGTTTTGTGATTCTTGAATACATATTTCTTGAATAGAATTACTTTAGAGATGAATTATATAATTCTGTTGGCTTCTTTCCTTTCTTCATGTTTTTTGGACACTTTTAGAAATGAGTCTAGTTACTTTAATATAGTGTGTCAGTGATCTCCTACACACATTTGGTTCCATCATTATGCTCATTGAATACCATCTTAAATTTTGCTACTGAGCTCTCAGCCCTCAGACATGGTTTAGCAGCAGTCTTGTTTTTTTAAGCTTCTTGCCACAACATTTGTGTGATACTAATATTTGGGTTCTTTGCCCAGTTAAGTGGATAACAAGCATAACTGGTGACAAGGCAGCCATAAAGGTGCCTGTAAAGCTGTTAGTGTAACAGCTGTGCTGCACTTAACAAAAGATTAAACTACTGTACTTGTGGCAGGTGAGGAAAGGGATTTAACTGCTTTCATAATGTGAAAGTTGCTTGTTGTTAGTAGCTACCGGTGTGGTGCTCTGCTCCTGTTCGATGATAACAGTCGGCTGCGTGCGTGTTCCCTCTGTGTGCTGCCCCGTCTCTGCGCAGATAGCCGACACAGCAAACCCGAGAGAACCCCCCAAAGACCACAGACTCTAGTAAGGTACGAAGGAAGCTGAGCCAGGTTTATTGTCAAATGAAGCACAGTAATAGTTTCCCCTTAGACTCTACAAGGCATACTACGAATTTGTGCCCCCTGGCAATGGACTGGCTCAGTCAGTGGCGGGACTTTCCACTGCCCCCTAGGCCAGACACAAATGCGCATTCCGGGACCTCCTTTTATACAGTTACAGGACAGATTACTCATCCCTACTGACATATTGAAGTACAGCCCCATGGCTCATTAGGCTGCTGTCTCCTCCTTTGATCATGTTGTTTCAAACAGATAGATTTATCCATCATGCAGTCCTTTTGACCCTGTCTTTAATATGCACCTGCCTGTTCCTTGTTATGTCTGTGGAGTGTCCTGATGTCATCTTGGCACATGTTCCTCTTATTAGCACTTATGTGTGGATGCACCTGCTTCTAACAACCCTCTTCTTGCCAACTTCTGTGAGCGGGGCCTGTCTCTGGCTCACAGCCTAGCTTTTGCTTAGCAATGCCTGGAAGTACTTTGGTTCAGGCTTCAGACTGGGCCTCTGACACAAGAGTTTATGTTTCAGGGTCTCATCTTACTACATTGCTTAAGATAGATAAAAGCCACAAGAAAAGCTATTAGTCACTGAGAACAGATGCAGATTGGAAAGATGCTTCAATAAAATGTATTCAGTGAATATGGTGTTTTTTAATATGGGCTTAATCCTGATCCCATTGATACAGGATGAAGTGTCACAAAGGTAATTTAACATTTTAAAAAGGTAGTGGAGGAGCTAATATAGAAGAGCAATGTACAAAACTTAGTTTTGGTTTAGCCTTAGAATTTGCAACATAGGCCAGTAGGCCTGAGAGCAATATGGAGGTTACACAAACCCAGAGGAAGAGAATGCTTGAAGACTTGCCTCTCTACAGGCATTAATTTCATTAAAAATTGTCAGCCCTCCTAGCTGGCCACAGCGTAGTGCTGCTGGTAACACAGGGTAAAAAAATTTAGCCCAGGATGGAGGGTTAGGTGAACACCCAACTTCCATTTCAACAATGTAATATCCTAAGTCTTTGCTTTAGGGAGTAGCTGATGAGAACCCCTTTGGCATGTGTTCTTGGTCTGCATTACAAGGCAGAAGAGAGTTCATACTTCAGTGCCTAACCCCTCAACCCTGTCACTTCAAATAAAATAAAAGAAACAAACTTGTGCCTTTTGCTCTGTCACCTTCAGGAAGAGCCATTACAGCCTATACGACATATCTACATGAACTTGGAATGTAAAATCTTCTTATATTAGGCATGCACAAAAGGGTAGAGTTACATTTGCTCTGAATTTCTTGGTGTTTGAAATCCCAAACAATGTTGTATTAATATATTCTTTTGCACTGAATATAAATTAATGAGAGTGGGCCTATTTGAAGGGGGGGTGTATTTTTCCCAGGAATTTAAACTGAAAATTAATTAAACCTGCATTTACAAAATAGACTATAAATTAATTATCTCTGAAAAATGTGGGGGGGCGGACAACTGAGGACATGCCAGGATTTGCTTCTAAAGAGAGACCTTGAATATATTTAAAATTCAACTCTTGTAAAGTCCATTTCTGGAGCCAAGTACAATCTGCACTCTTTCTGGATAAAGAGTATTTAACACAGCACCTCAAGGGAAACTAAGTTGATTAAAATTCCGTGAGTATTTTGGTTAATACAGCACTCTCATTCACTACCTAAGCAAAGACAAACCATACTCATTTGGGTTATTTCTGTACTTATTTTTTCTGCTGCTTTGTTATGTTTCAGGTGAAACAATGTAAACTGAAAGTTAGTAATATTTCCATAACTAATTGAGGGTGGCTTCTAAAAGAAGATGCATGGAATGTTTTAAAAACAAACAAACCCACAAACCACTTTTTTGGCTTAGTCTGAAGTTCAGGATCTTTGAACATGCAGGTTCCTTTCACCCTTTTTCTACAATGTACAGTAGCTCACTATATAATTTTAATCAGATAATCCATCAAGGAAGACTCAATTTTATGACAAGTGAAAGAATGTGCAAGTTTTCATTGCAAAGGACGTTTGATTAAGGCAGCACACAGAAGGGTTAGCACAGATTGTTTTACATTCAGGGTTGGAGTGCTTGTTTTGTTCTGTTTTAGAACATTTAAACCAGAATTGGCTTTGAATATCCATGAAATTTACAGATTTCTCAAATCAAGATTCCTTCCTGTAACAGGTTGGCACTCACATCTGGTGAGCACCCTCTTAGCAGAGTGTGTATGCCTGCACTTTCTCTCCCTGTAGCCCTCCTCGGGCTTAGGTCCTTAAGTAGTCCTGCAGTCTGTCAATGGTCTCAGCCCTGGTATCAAGCTCTACTCCAGGGTTTCCCCCCTGGAGGCAGTGTCCTCACTATCTGGACCTTTATGGCCCCAGCTCCTCAACTGGGCCACTAAAAGAAATCAGTTCTCCTTCTGGGGTGCATCAAGGTCCAGGCCACTTCCCCAGTGGCTAACATGGAGAAGGGGAGGGGAACCCAGACCTATCTACTACTCCAGGTCCCAGACCAGGGACCTTGTAGATAGCAGCCATCTGCCAAATCCCTTTAACTAAACTGCATCACTTCTACACTTCCTTGGGCCATTTCCCCATAGCCTCAACACATTCTTCACCCTTATCTCAGGGCTGTGTTCTGGTTGAGTCCCAGCAGTCAGCGTGGAGATCCTTCTCATGATGATGATGATGATGATGCCGCCGCCGCCACAGTCTCTGCCAGCACTGCTCTGTCCAAGGTCCTGTAGCTCCCTCAGCCAGCAAGGCACACTCCAGCAAGGAACTGAGTGACTTTGGTCATGCAGCTCCTTTTATGTGAACCTGCTGGCTCTAGCTTGGCTATTCCCTCTGACCTCCCTCATTGGCTGCTTCCCCACAACCACTCTAGGCTGCTTGGAGGACTTCTCTTCTGCTCCTCTCTGGGACAGGGTGTGGCAGGACTGCAGGGCCTTCTAGAAGGCCTCAAAGGGTCTGGTATATGCCATCACACCTCCCCGAATTGATCTGAATATATTTGTAAAATTGAAAAAGATATTTGTTTATTTTTGTTCTTACTACAGGGAGTGACCCAGCACACTGTCTTAGGTTTTCTTTCACTATCCTGACCAAGGGGATTGCTTTCACTGTCTTAATATGTTAAACCGATTAATGTTCCTTAAGATAGCATAAGTGGGATTATAGAGCTTTCATCTATACCTGGGACATTATTCTTTCCCTTTGCAATTCCTTTCTCCATCTCTGACATTGGCTTTGGGTGATGGTAGAATTAAAGGTCTGACTGTTATTTATACAGCACTTAAAATGTACTAAGAGCATTACAAAGTAAATAGCACAGGCTTTTGCCCTCAGAAGTCTAAGAGCTTGACTGTGCATGTTCACTACTGTGCACTACTAACTGACCTTTGATATCCATAGGAGTACTCACATGAGTGAAGTTACTCTTCTGTGTGTTAGTACTGTGTTAGTGGGATTGGGCCATGTGACACAATGAATGCATAACACACAGCGGAAGTGTCAGGGAGGACAAGAATTACAGTGATAAGATCAATTACTTAGTTTTGGTGTGTGCATCTCTTAGTTCCAATACATGTATTAATTATTTATTTAATGTTAACTCGCTTTGAGCTATGTGGAAGAAGAGGGCTTTTAGGAGGCTTTTGAAATGAGGAGAAGGTGCTGGCTAGCTGAACAGGGAACAAATGGCCCTGGTGTCACTCCACAGGCAAATGTTGTTTGCTTAGCCGTATAGATTTGATTCCTAGTTTAGTTGTGCACCTAATTATTTAACTATCCCAAAATCTATTTAGTGACCAAATAGGACGGTGGTATCCATCCAGCATTAGCAATAAAGGAAAGAGAATTAGGGAGGAATTTGAACGCATTCACAGAAATAGGAGGTGTGCCTCTTATACATGGCAAGAGATACCAGTAAACAATGGCCAAATCATTGTCCTCTGTCAAAACACTTTGAATACCTTTAAACTCTCCTCTGCCATGATGACTACCAAAAAAAAAAAAAAAGGAAAAAAGAAAAACTTAATAGTAGTTAGGCAGCTGGTATTCTTTGACCACTACTTATCAGGCTGCCTAGTATTGTCTCATTGTTTCCTTGTACTCCCTGTTTGTTCTATTCACCTGTTGTGCATACTGAACTTAGATTGTGAGCTGCTTTTTGTTATGGTTTGTACAATGCCTAGTACAGTGGGGCCCTGAACCATAACTGTGGCACTTAAGCACTAGACCAATACAAATAGTAAGTGTGCTGGAAAGAATTCCCAAGCCTTTTATCATCAAATTCATATCCTCCTCAAATTAGATTGGAACACTAAAACCAGAGTGAACTGTATTGTCTCTTTTCCTTCAGGTACTCAGATAGGCCTAGGCCCGCAAAATCCCACTCACATAGGAGTGCATAAGCTGTCTGCCAGCTCTGGCCACAGAAATACCCCATAGGGACAGCTTAAAGTCTGCTTTGTTCCACCAGAGTTTCTAACTCTCTTCCTGGGTCACCTTGATGTCTGCTTTATGGAACTGGCACAGAGTCATCCATTTTGACACAGTTTCTGCACTGAACAGGGAGACGGAAGAGATGTTTGGAAATTGGGTTGCGTGAAAAGGAGCATCAGGAATGTTCTGCACACATTGGAATCTCGACAGTTGAAACTTGGGGCTGTGAGGGGGCATCATGCCACACCCCCACTTCTTCCACAGAGAGAGTGCTCTGAGGCCTTCTTGCCTGTGAACACTGCCATCTAGTTTATTCACAGTGTTTTAATCCCTCCACTGATGCACATTAGTATTTCCACACCTTTATACTGTATCTGAGTTTTCTAACCCCTTCACCAAAAGGAGAAGTGAGGTGTCTCTACTCAGCTTTTATACAGCTGTAAATAGGCTGATTGGCTTATTGACTCATTAACCCCCATCTGTCCAGGTAATTGGGTACACCTGTCCAATTAGGCCTTCTCCAGTGGAACCTAATCAGTATTAATAATGGCTAGAGTGCTAGCCCTTGACACTGTCACAGAGGCAATAAAATACAATGTAACCATGAATGAGGTTTTCATTAGAGTTGAACTTGAAGCATGGGTAGGAAAGTTCAGGGTAAATGATCTTCCTATTATTACAGACAGTGGAGACAAACAGGAAGTGTGAATTAAAATGGGAAATATAAGGATGGAGTCATGCGTGGGTATACTCCTTTACCCAAATGAATATGTTTTAGACACATAACTGAAATAAACTGATACAAAGCCACAGATTTGTTTAGCAATGAATCAGAGATGCGTCTTTAATGACTCCTGATACAAGTCATCAAGTGACAATTGAACCTAGGACCTTTAGTAGCAGAGAACAGAGCTCTACCACTTGAGGTAATAAAATAATTGTATCAGCTATTAGGAGAAGTACACTCTTATCTTCTGTCCAACCAAGTGGGAGAGAAAACACGCTTAGCCAGTGTTTTATGACTGGATAGCTATAGCAGCAGTGTCACAGGGGTGCTCACCTCCTGGCAGTTGAGTGTGGTATTGCAATCTTTTTCCATTCCTGGCACACACACACCAGGTTGCCAGTCTCACCAGATAGGTCTTCAGTGGCTCAGCCCTCCAGCCAAGTCAGACAGTCAAAAATGAACCCCTTCTGGGGTAGTAAAGAGTTCACCAGACTGTCTGCCCTCACCAGGGTCACCAGCCCCATCATCCAGCCCTTTGCTTGGGCTTCTAAAGGAGCCTTCTCCTCTTCTCAGGGCTTAGGCCAGTTTACTAGCAGCCCATGGGGGAACCCAGGCCCACCCACTACTCTGGGTTCCAATCCAGGGACCACATAAACAGCAGTCACATACAGCTCCCTTCCATTAGTTGCTGCTGTGTTCCCTGGGCCTCTTCTCACCTGATCCCTTTGCCTGTTACCTTATATAAGTGGGGGAATGGTCCCGCTACTGTGGGGAACGTTCCTGGCTTATAAATTACCCCAGTGAAATGGGTTAGCGAAAGGATCTGAGTCCTCGCTCCCACTTCCTTTACCCAGAGGCGTGCCTGACCTCAAGGGCTCCCCTTCCACTCTCCTGTCTGGCAGAGTCCTCGTAACCCAAACAAGGCTGGGTCCAGGATTCATGGGGGGGGGCTCAATCCCCACCCTTGTTGTGGTCACTTAGAACAGGGCCTAGGGTGTCCCCACTCCAGGGTGTTCTCTCTGCTCCGGATGCTTCCCTGACCCAGTGATCATTACATATAGTTCAAGCAAATACAATTTATTAAACAGCAATCAATTTAAGATAAATAAGGAAAAATGGGAAAGGTTAAAGGAAAACCCGTAACCCCGCTCTGTGGCATGGGGACATCACAAACAGCAGTCTCTGGGATGTAAGGGAAGTGCACAGTCTGTTCCTCACATGTCCCAGGCCTCCTGCCCAGGCCCTGGCTGTGCTGCAAGGATGCTGTGAGTCAGACACTTGCTCTGGCAGTGGCCACGCCTTCAGGCGCTAGGTGGCAGGACCCTTCTTCCCAGCATCAGGCCGTCAGGATTATGATCCCCCTCCAAGTCTGGCCTGCAAGGCCTCTTGGCTGGAGGCATCTCCTGAGCTGGACCCGCTGCTCAGGGTCCCCCCTCACTTTCCCCAGCTGCTCACCACACCTGTCTCCAGACTGCTCCAGCTCCAGTCCCAACACTGCTGCTGCTCTGCCTCCAGATCCCTGGGCTGCTTTTCTGGCCCCTCTGGTTCTGGTTGCTGCAGCTCTCCTCCCAGCACAGGTCTGCTCTCTGGGCTGCTTCTGTGGCTCTGCTCCCAGCACTGACCTGCTCCCTGGGATTCTTCTCTGGTTCTCCCTAACTGGCGCAGCTCTGCTCCCCAGCTCAGCTTAGGCTCCTGCTCTCTTTTTAGCTCAGCCCCACTCTGGCTCAGACAGTTCCAGCTCATACGGAGGATAGAATCCCCTGACCTCCTGACTCCCTCATTAGCCTGCACACCCTGTCAGTCAGGCTGACCTGAAGCATTAGCCTCTCCCCATTGTCCCTGGGAACTGTCAGTCTCAGGGTCCTGATTTCCCATCAACTCTTCCCCTTTCTTTTGGTACTGCGAGCTAGCCAACCAAAAGTCCCCCCCGCTGCCGCCACGAGTTTTAGTAAGGGGCCAACAGTCCCTTTAACACTTAAGGTTCAAAGTGTCAGGTCCTCTCTCCCAAGTCCAGTACATACAGGCATGGAGCACATTTGGACAGAGAGGTGCACCCATCTTCACCCCTCTTATTTCCTGCCAGGAAATGAGCTGCTACGGCCCTGCAGCTCATTTTATCTAAGCCTGCTGGGCTCTGATTGGCTACTTTTGTGCAGCCTTTATAGGCAGGCTTGGTGGACCCACATTCACTGCTCCTCTCCTCGGGCAAGGTTTAATAGGACGGCAAGGCCTCCAGCAGGGGTTCACTGTGTCACAGACAAGCTAAGAAGGAGAGCGCCAAAGTGTAAATGGCTGCATTTGTGTAACCTTACTGCCAGGTGGAGACAGCAGCAACCAGGGCCAGGTTCAATATCTAGGGCTTCCTTTCCATTGACACAACACAGAACTGGCTTGAGCCCCCACCCAGTAACCTGGGAAAATTACACACCACCCTCGGACGCTTCTGAGAGGCAATACTTCCCCCCACAAGCACAGAGTCTGAGTGTAGAAAAGAAACTTTTAATGAAAGGAGGGAAGTCACCTGACATTAATTAGTGAAAATGCCACAAGCAGGATTCATAATCACAGGACCGTGAGCAGGACACCCACCCCAGAGTGTGTGGGGCAGTGTCTTCCTCTTCATATTCTTGAGTCCTACAACCAACAGTTCCTTTTCTGTGCCCCTCTCTGCTTCCTCACCATACCCCACTCACAGTGATCATCCATGGTCAGAGAGGACCCCAGGGTTCAGAGGTACATCTGTGTGAATTCACCTCACACCCGGGAAAGAAGGCACCTTGCTTGCTCCAGCATCTGAGCACTTGCTTTGGCCGGCTGCCCCGCCAGCCGCTGCTCCTCTGTGCTGGCCGTCCTGCCAGCCACTGCTCCTCTCCGCTGGCCGTCCTGCCAGCTGCTGCTCCTGTCCGCTGGCCATCCTGCCAGCCACAGTTCCTTGCTGCCTTGCCAGCCAGCTGTCAATCACCTTCTGCTGCTACCTGCCTCTCTGCTGTGACATCTGCACATCAGTCTCTTAGTAATTGTCAGCTTTTAGCAGGCAGGGCAGAAACACTACCCCACTACAACTGATTTAATCTCTGATTGAACATTTTAAAATAACAAAAAGGCTTCTAATGGAGCCTATATAGCTCTTTCTTTGAACAGTGGGGAAGGACCCTTGGGGAGCGGCCATACACCTCTTAGCTGGAATATCTGTCCCCACACCTCTTATTTCCACAGGGCTCTGGTATTCAAGCCCGTGGCTTAACGAGGTTCTTTCAGCTGAGGGTGACCCCCTCATTTGGGACAGGTTAAGCACGGTTCTGCTCCCCTTTATTCACAATAATGCCAACACTGGTAACAGCATTTCACTACCTGTGCATTCAGTACTAAGGTGATTTGTAACCCAACACCAGCCAAAGCTGATCACTTTGAGCAACACACTGCTCTATCTGCTGGATATCTAAGCAGAGTATGTGTGTTCATGTTAATACAGTTTACTCTTGAAGTCTCTCCCCTTCCCAGCTACCTGTCAGGGAAGAATTCAGCAGACCATGATTACATCAGGGTCACAAAGAATGAGGAAAAAAGACACAGAAGAGTGCATGGAGATCAGTTTCTAGCCAGAGCAAACCTTAACATCAAAAATACTGTTTTATTTACTACTATAGTTTGCTTAGCATCTTACCTGCTTATCACTATTAGAAAAGAGAGATACATCTATATCCAGTTTCTTGCTAAATATATTAGTTCAGGCAGAAATAATTCAGCTCCTATTTAAAAAAAAAATTTCAAAAAACTGTTCTTCAGCCCCGGAATAGTTTGTGATTATTAAGAAGTTCATGGGAAAGACCATCATTTCAGCTCCCAGTGTAGTAAGTAGTTTACTATCAAGAGAAAAGTGTAGTGCAAAACATTTTATTATAGAAGAATTGCAGATTGTTTTATGCCTATATGGAATTCCAAACAGCTGTTTAGCAATCTTTTATTTCACTTTATACAAGATTGACCAGGCCATGGTTTTTCAAAGACCTGTTTCTGGCTTGTCTAAATATAGATAATGTAGAGGAGATTTTGTTTCAAGTACTTTATTTGTTGAGGGGGTACTTTCTTAGTCATCTTGTCTGTACTTCTCACCTCACTACCACTTTTTTACTGATGATACTTAGCTGCACATATCTTTTGACACATGGTGGCTTCAGCACAGATCGGAGTTCTAGCTAGTGCCTTCTCCACAGGACTGTTCTTCCCCCATGCTTTAGCAATAAGTCCATCAACCTTCAGACCCAACCAATCAATGTTCTTCTGTGTTTTGGCATGATTTGTAGTGGGGTATGCTCCTTAGCTAGCCAGCAGGTATTAATCAGATTAAATGTAGTTTTTACGCAGCAGAGTCAGACATAGGCTAAACAGTTCAAGCAAATAAAAAAAAAGCTAAAACCTTCATCCATCTTCTGAGGTAAACTTGCACTTTGTTGATCATATTCCTCCTTAACGGTTCCATGGCCTGTTACCACATTTACCCCAAGGTATATGTAGCCCACTCTTCATCTTGGTAAGATGGTCTTTTGTAGTGAAGGACAGGCAGTCTTTTCCCCTTTTTCCTGCTCAGATAATATATTCAGGGGATGGATGGATGGGTGGCCTCCTGCCCTACTAGGTGGAGAGAGACCAAACTGTCTATTTATAAGCATTTCTACAGCACCTATCCCCCAGCTTCTAGGCCTTATTGGCAGCTGAGGCTCCTATATAATGGAACCAGTACAAGAGGTGGCAGGAGTCAGCAAGATTGCTGGTGTAACTAAGTACTCTTTCCTGCATTCTAGAACAACTTTTGCCAGTTTTTTAATTCTGCCAACCACATTTTGTAGGAGAGAGCCTAACTTCCCACTCCTCCACTTTTCTCACAGCATTTTCGGTTTGTTTTGCTGGTTTTATGGACTGTATTTTCAATGTATCTTGAAATTGTCTTTTATAATTACACCCTGGAATACATTGTGCATAAGAAACACTGGAGCCAAATCTTCTAAGCTTGAGTTTGATTTTGAGGTGTATTTCTCTCTTTTTTCCCAAATTTTGTTCAGTTAGGGACTGATCTTTTTATTGACTTCAGTGGGCTCTGGAGCAGGTCCTTTTACTGGGAGACGTACAAGAGAGTCATAATTGGTGCCTCTGAAACATTTAACATGAAAGACAGGATGTTATTGGAAAACAAGATCTCGATTCAGTCCCTTGTGGATAACACCCACTTGAATGAAGTTGCCATCTGTTGTTTTCTTGGATTGTGTCAAAATATATGAAATAAATGGGAAGAGAGAGAAGCAAAACTAGAGAGAAAAATGTGAGCAGAAAATAATGTTTGGAAATTTACTATTAAAGAACAAATAATATGAGAAGCAAGGATGTGAAACATTTTATGTTGGGTGTCTAAGCAGCACAGTGGTGTAAAGAGACCAAAAAATTGACAGGCTCACTAGATGGAGGAGAGCTAGTGTAATGGCTCTATACTGGTCCTCCTTACAGTCCCCAGTGTAGAGGGTGTGCTGGGTACTGGAAAGAGAGAGAGAGAGATAGAGAGATCTATTTACAGGAGCCCGAGGATTATCCAGGGTTTATCTCTGGCTATACTTGCATAGCTGGGTTTGCGGGGAGAGAGGGATCTGAGAACTTTGGCCCTCAGCTAAGGGTGAAGATGGAAAGAAGAGGTCAGATGGGAAGAAGCCCAGGAAAGTAGTAGCATTGAATTAAACTGAGCAGTATGTTGCTGCTGGTAATATGGTCTCTGGGTTGGAGCAGGCCTGGGTTCCCCAATTGGCAAATTGGTGTAAACCCAAGAGCAGAAGGGGCATGCCTCACCTAAGCCCCAAGAATGGGACAGAGCTTGTTTGGAAGCCCAAACGAAGGGCCCAGAGCTGGGGCTGAAGACTCAGGAGGGGACAGATAGACTGTCTATTTTTTTGACTGTTTGCTATCCTGAAAGAGGTTCATTTTGACTGTGTGACGTGGTCGGAGGCCAAGCCACTGTGGACCTTCCCAGTGTGGTTTACAACCTACAGGGGGTACTAGGAGCAGGAAAAGGACTGCAGCACTACACTCAAACACATGGAGGCGCTAAAGAGGGGAGTGCTAATACTGTTTTGCTAACACTGTTACTATAAAGGTGTCAGATTTGTCTGAAAGCTGTATTTTGATAGTACTGCTTTTAAGAATTTTTGAGAATCAGTGATATAAAAAATATTTCCTGCAGAAGAAATAAGGTTTTGGGGTTTTTTATTGATTTTTAAGGGCATCAGCTTTAGCAGAGAGGCACTTATTTACGAGACAAATGTTAGACAGAGGTTGAAATTCTACTCTGTTTTTACAACCCATGCAACCTCACTGCTGTAAATAAATTATGAAAAAAATAACCTAGATTAGATATTGCTGTTCTTATTTAAGGAATAAAATTAAGCAAATAAAAATGAGGAAAAAAAGGACACCTAAAAATTTGGACATAAGCTAAAATAAATGAAAATATTTTATATCCATCCTCTGAGGGTTGCTAAGCTTCAAATCTAATTGACCACCCATGGAAGCAAATTCCACAGAGAGACTCCTACAGTGAGCAGCTTCTGTCATCAGCCCTAAAGTGTTTAACCACAAAAAGTGACAGCAAAATACTCCCAACTGATCTTCAATGAAGAGATAAGTCTGGGTATCATATCATTCAAGGCTTTAAAAACTAAGGTCAGTATTGAAACTGCATCATGGATAGAACAAGAAATCAGCATAAAGACTTGGGTCTTGATCCAGAAGCCCAGCCTGGCAAGGATCATCCACTGTTCCTGGAGAAGAGTTGCAGTAGACAGACCTCCAAGGGCTCCTGATTCCAGAGAAGGATCTTATCCTGATAGGGGCCAGAGGCTGGAACAAAGAGAACCCCTGGGGAAGAGTTTGACTAGAGGCAAGCCCTGGAATCACGTGCGGGATAGATGGACTAAGAATGACCTGGTCACCCAGCCAAGATACTGGGGTGAAAGTTTTGTTTATGTTCCGTTAATAAATGAGAATGAGAACCTCCACAAGGAGGTGCTCTTCTGCATCTAAATGGTCTGTTTGGACCTGATAGCTTGGGTGATGGAAAAGTCAAGTAAGGGCTCAACTGCAACACCATGCCTGCCTGCAAGGAACGGATGCCAGGTCACCTGGAATGATGATACTCACCTAATAATTCCCTGTCGTTGCAGGAGCCTTGGGCATTGGCCTTGGTATCTTCTGTTCTCTGCCTGTAGTACACTACAGTTTAGCCCAGCTAAAGTCATTGGGCTCAATATAGGACTATATGGGTGAAATTTAATAGCCTGTGAAATGCAGGGCTCTAATAGATGATCTTCCCTTGTGGCCTTAATCTCTGTGAAATAAAAAAGGGGAAAAAGTGAGTCCCTTAGATAGCAAACAGTTTTACAATATGCTTAATTTTGCTCATATAGACTTCCCTGGGTTTGCACGCATGTGAGAGCAAAATTTGGTCCATTATGTACAAATGCAGGGATCCTGAGATTACTTAAGTGAAAACATGTATCTCAGACGGTCTTAATTTGTTCTTCTTTCTGAAGGGTTGGTGTCTGAATCATTGTACCATGTACAGCTAGATGTGGAAATCCACACATATAGACAATAATGTAAACATCAAAATGAGCACGCTACTCCTTGATGATACTAATAACCACAATCAAGCTTCACTCTGAAAAATTATCTTCTTGGATAGTTTCCACTTCAAATTAGAATCCAACAAATGTAAAAGCCAGCTGTGTGTGGGCACTAATAGGGAAAGTTCATCACTTGTTGCAAACGTCATGGAATAGTCTTGTATAAGAGTAGCAGCAATTATTCATGTATGCTTTTGATGCAATCAAAGCGAATGCAGATTCTAATATTCTTTCATTGTAAACTTTGTTGATTTTCTTGAAAGCATGTGCTGTACACAAAGCTAGGTAAAATCTCAGTGCTTTATATTTCCATCCCTCTGCCTCTTTAAATCAGGGGGATTGCTCCAAGGTCAGCACAGCTCTGGTAAGCCAGGAGGCCAGATTTTTTTTATAGCTATTTAGATACCTAGAGATGCAGATAGGCACCTAGGTGCCTTTGCAAATCCCACTAGGCACCTAATACCTAGTGAAATCAATGGGAGTTAGGTGCCTTGGTGCTTTTGAAAATCCCACTAGCCACTTATCAGCATCTGTAAGAGCCTAAAAACTTGGTTTGAAGTGCTTTGCGAAATGGGGTTTAAGCTACCTGCAACAGTTCCATAGTGAGTTGTGTCTCCTCTGAATCTATAGGTACCCTAATCTTTTTAGCTAAAATGTGATTATTCTGATTGTTTGTGGAGGTGTTATAAAGATACGATTATTTTATGATTGATATTGATTTAAACTATGCTATCTATAAAACCAAATGTTAGTCTCATCTCAAAGCTGCAGAACACAGTTACAAATACTTGGTTGAAAAGAGGGACGTGTTCTGACTGAATTTAGTATCTTGAAAAGTAGTGTAAAAAGCAAATGCTTACGTAATGTAAAAATATATTTTGTTTAGAAGCGAAGTTTAGAGCAGTGTTAGATACAATATTGTGAACTTTTCAAACCTGCGTTATAATCTCTGCTGCTGGTACACAACTCTGGATACTGCTGAGGATATTTGTAAAATATTTGATTTTGTAACTTAATTTGCTCAGGAATTTTTGTAACTGTTTAATTAAATTTGTATATAGATTTTTACTAGAACCAATTCATTTTGTTTTCTAAGTGCCCAATTCTTCCACTATTACTCACCCTGAATAATATTTTACTCTGTGAGTAGTTTCAATTAAACCCATGGTATTGCTCATGGAGTAAGCTGCTGCCGACAGAACTGTGCTCAGAGGGCATTATCCTGCCAGATAGTCTCTGTGCCTCTGACAGGTGTTGAATGCTCTCAGCTGCCTTTGAAGTCAGTGGAAGTTGATAGTGCTCAGTACCTTACAGGGCTAGGCCCTATAGCAGTGTTTCTCAAACTGGGGTCGCCGCTTATGTAGGGAAAGCCCCTGGTGGGCCAGGCCGGTTTGTTTACCTGCCCCACCGCAGGTCCAGTCGATCGTGGCTCCCACTGGGAGCTGCAGGCCAATGGGGGCTACTGGAAGTGGCGGCTGGTAAGTCCCTCGGCCCGTGCTGCTTCTAGCAGCTCCCATTGGCCTGGAGCACCGAACTGCAGCCAGTGGGAGTTGCGATCAGCCAGACCTGCGGACGGGGCAGGTAAACAAACCGGCCTGGCCCGCCAGGGGCTTTCCCTACACAAGCAGTGATCCCAGTTTGAGAAACACTGCCCTATAGGAATATAAGCTTATTGAAGAAGATAGCACAAATCAAGTGCTGAATAGATTTCCCCTATTGTATTTTATATTTTGGCTAAGCTATGAAAAACAAGGCATTCAGTATTGGTAGGTTTATGGTATTAAGCACTGACAGTGATACTAGTGGTTCAGGTCTAAGAAAAATGGAAAATAACTGGAAATTAGAGGATTTTGAGGTGAAAAAAATGAAGATTTAAAAATAAGGCCCTGATCCAGCATGCATATACTCATTTGCCTATCTTTACTACTGCGAGCGGCCGGGTGGATTAAAATCATTGATTTTTTTTTAACAGGATTTTTTTATTTAAATACAGGTTTATTTTTAAAAATAACTTGAAAGTTTATTTTAAATAGATTTGACAACCTATGTTACAATAAATTTACTGTAATCTTTTAAAATAATTTTAAATTAAATTTAAAAAAATATTAATTAGCATGTTTACTGGCAAAGTTTTTTAAAAAGTCAAACCACAGAACTGATGGAAGTCACTGGCTAAGCACTTTGAAGTAGTTTGTTGAAGTGCTAAGTCAGTTTTTGTCAATAGTAGCCTCTTCTGCAGGTGCACAGAGAAAATTTTCTTCACTTCAGTTCATTTGACTAGTTGAGTTCAATGACAGTTCATTCAAAGTTATGAAATCAACTGGGAGTTGCAAAAGCAGGGAAGCTTATTTTTCTCTTAGAATCTATGAATAAAAACTAGGGTAGAGAAGAGAGCTGCTAGTTCTAAAATCCTGAAGGACAGTGGAGACCAAAAATAATCAGTCCATTCATTAACTATAACTAATACTTTGTTTAATAAATCAGTTGGTTTTAAATGTAAAACATATTTTAATAAGCTCTTCTCTTATGTATCCAGCATACTTAAAGGACTTTTATTTAACTAAAAAAAAAGTTATATGTGCATTTATTGAATATTAATTTCCATCCAAGTAGAGCTTGAAACAAATCACAAGCAAAAATTAATAATCATCTATTAAGGGAGAAACTAATTATTCACCACTAGTGTAATAAAAGTGTAAATATTAAGAATCTGAATAAATGTCAGTTAAGCTGTATAATTGTTATATAAATGTGTATCTTCTGGTTAGCAAAAAGAAGCCCAAATTCAGTGTAAGGCTTATATCTAGTTGCAAATCAACATGTTTTAATGTTTACCAACCAATAAGAATCAAAGATTTCTTTAGGAAAATAAGTAAAAGATACAAATGCAAAAGGGGATTAGAATCAGTGACTTAAATCAAAGTTTCCTGCTTGCTGATTTAAATCGGGACTGAAATTGGTGATTCAGACTCATAGACTTTAAGGCCAAAGGGACCATCTTGACCATCACTGTGATTTAAACCTGTCCACCCTGATGAGTAGTGCCATTGAAGACACTGTGGAATATTGCTGGAAGCTATGGGTACCGGACAAGTCGATCAATATAATAAGAAAATAACACTCAAAAACAATACTGGGTGTAATCCTGGCCTGATTGTAGTCAATGACAAAGCTTCCATTGACTTTAAGTTTACTGCTATGTACATACAAAATGAATTATTAGGGTTTGCTTTTTTAAATAAAGACCTATGTACTTATAAATATGGAAATGAGCAGTTAAGGGAGGGCAGCTCAATATTCAAATTAACTCAGTTAATTAACCAATCAACTAATTCATGGAAATGTAGGGCTGCAAGGAACCTGGAGAGATCATTGAGTCAAGCCCCCTGCGCTGAAGCAGAACCAAGTATACTAAGACCATCCTTGACAGGTGTTTGTCTAACTGGTTCATAAAAACCTCCATGATAGGGATTCCACAACCTCCCCTGGAAGCCTATCCCAGTGCTTAACTATCCTTATAGTTAGCTGGATCATTAGCTCCCCCATCTTGGGCCAGGTACTGGTGGGGAATGCAATGTGAACACTGATCCATGGCCCACTGTGATTCACTACAACCCACAGATGCTTTTCAGCACTATAACTTTCTAGCTGGTTATTCCCCATTTTTTTCTTCCTAAATGTAGTACTTGTCTTTATTGAATTTCATCCTGTTGATTTCAGACAAATCCTCCAACTGGTCAAGGCTGCTCTGAATTCTAATTCTGTCCTCCAAAGTGTTCCCAGTTTGGTGACATCCACAGCATACTCTCCACTCCATTATCCAAGTCATTAATAAAAATATTGACAAGTATTGGACTCAGGACAGATCCTTGCAGGACCCTACTAGATATGTTCCCCTAGTTTGACAGCAAACTATTTATAACTATTCTGAGTATGTCCTTTCAACCAGTTTTGCACCCACCGTATAGTAATTTCATCTAGACCACATTTCCCTGGTTTGCTTATGAGAAGTCTTGTTGGACTCTGTCAAAAGCCTTCCTGAAATCAAGATATCCCCCCATCCACCTCACCAGTGAGTCTGTCAAAAAGAAAAAAAAAGAAATTAGGTTGCTTTGGCATGATTTATTCTTGACAAATCCATGTTGGCTATTACTTATAACTCTGTTCTCTAGCTGCTTACAAATTGATTGCTTAATAATTTGTTCCAGATCTTTCCAGGTATCAAAGTGAGGCTAACTGGCCTATAATTCCCCAGCTCCTCTTTTCCCCCCTTTTAAAGATAAGTACCATGTTTGCCTTTCTCCAGTCCTCTGAGACCTTACCTGTCCTCCATGAGTTCTCAAACATAATTAACAATTCCAAGATTTGGGTACCCTATGGTGAATATCATCAGACCCTGCTGACATGAATACATCTAATTTATTTAAATACTCCAACTTGTTCTTTCCCTGTTTTGGCTTGTGTTCCTTCCCAATTGTTGTTAATATTGTTTGTGTTAAGTACATGGTCACAATTAACCTTTTTAGTGAAGACCAAAGCAAAAGAGGCATTAAACACCTTATCCTGCTTGATGTCCTCTATTCTTAGCTTTCCTTCCTTGGTAAGTAGAGGACCTATGCTTTCCTTTGTCTTTCTCTTAGTCCTAATAGAACCTCTTCGTATTGCCTTTTGTGTCCCTTGTTAAGTGTAAATCATTTTGCACCTTAACCTTTTTGATTTTGTCCCTACATGTTTATGCTGTTCTTTTGTTCTCATCTTTAACAGTTTATCTATTAACAGGGACCGATAACAGCGAGTTTTGAGAGGGAGTTTGGAAGGGGAGTGGGAAGGGGGCGAGGGACACTTGCCAATCTTTAAAACCTTTAAACTAAACTATAATCAAAACTTCTTGATTTTAACAAAAGCCCTATCATTAACCTAGGTAGCTGTAGGAGAGAATGCAGGCAGAAGCCCAGCAGCAGAGTGGGGGCTATCCTGTTTATTGCGCTCAGTGTAGCATGTATGATTACCTGCCCTGTGGGTGGGTGGCGCATGTGTGTATTTGGTGCAAGGAGCTCCTGACCCTCAGAGACTGTGTACGGGCTTTGGAGGCCAGGGTGGCAGAACTGGAGGAGCTAAGGGAGGCAGAGAGGTATGTTGATGTGGCTTTCTGGGACACTGTAGATTTGTCCCACCTCCAGTCAGACAGCCCCTGCGCTGTTAAGGAGGATGAAAGGCCCAGGGAAGCAGAGCAGTCAATGGGAGCAGAGGGAAACCGTTCCATAGTTGGAACCCTCCTTCCAGATGATGTTGGGATATCCTCTCACACTGATGTTACTTCTCTGGGGGAGGGAACTCCAGTTTCTAGGAAAAGGCAGGTGTTAGTAATGGGAGATTCGATCATTAGAAATATAGATAGCTGAGTTTGTGATGACCAGGAGAACCGTATGGTGACTTGCCTGCCTGGTGCGAAGGTTGCAGATCTCTTGAGGCATCTAGATAGACTTATGTGTAGTGCTGGGGAGGAGCCAGTGGTCATGGTATATATAGGTACCAATGACATAGGGAAGGGTAGGAGAGATGTCCTGGAGGCCAAATTTAGGCTACTAGGAAAGAGACTGAAATCCAGGACCTCTATGGTGGCATTCTCAGAAATGCTCCCAGTCCCATGCACAGGGCCAGGTAGGCAGGCAGAGCTTCAGAGTCTCAATGAGTGGATGAGACGATAGTGTAGGGAGGAGAGGTTTAGATTTATTAGGAACTGGGGTAACTTTTGGGATGGGGGAGCCTATACAGGAAGGATGGGCTCCACCTAAACTAAAGTGGATCCAGACTGCTGGCACTTAACATTATCATAGAATCATAAAATCATAGATCTTAAGATCAGAAGGGACCATTATGGTCATCTAGTCTGACCTCCCACAAGATGCAGGCCACAAAAGCTGACCCACCCACTCCTGAAATAATTCTCTCCCTTGACTCAGCTGTTGAAGTCCCCAAATCCTGATTTAAAGACTTCAAGTAGCAGATAATCCTCCAGCAAGCGACCCCTGCCCCATGCTGCGGAGGAAGGCGAAAAACCTCCAGGGCCACTGCCAAGCTACCCTGGAGGAAAATTCCTTCCCGACCCCAAATATGGCGATCAGCTGAACCCCGAGCATGCAGGCAAGACTATCCAGCCAGACACTCAGGAAAAAGACTTTCAATATCCCAACATTGACCCTCGGTACTAATTACCAGTGGTCGCACGTTATTGACCTATTGACTAAATCACGTTATCCTATCAAACCATTCCCTCCATAAACTTATCAAGCTTAATCTTGAAGCCAGAGAGGTCCTTCACCCCCACTGTTTCCCTCGGTAGGCTGTTCCAGAATTTCAGTCCTCTGATGGTTAGAAACCTTCGTCTAATTTCAAGCCTAAACTTCCCGACTGCCAATTTATATCCATTTGTTCTCGTGTCCACATTAGTACTGAGCTGAAATAATTCCTCTCCCTCCCTGGTATTTATCCCTCTGATATATTTAAAGAGAGCAATCATATCTCCTCTCAACCTTCTTTTGGTTAAGGAAAACAAACCGAGCTCCTCAAGTCTCCTTTCATACGACAGGCTTTCCATTCCTCGGATCATTCTAGTGGCCCTTCTTTGTACCCGTTCCAGTTTGAAAAGGTTGCAAAGCAGTTTTTAAACTAGGAGATGGGGGAAAGCCGATTGCTGTAGAGGAGCACATGGATCAGACAGAGACTTCTCTTAGAGGAGAGTCTATTGATAGAGATTCTCTAGGTTCTAGTCAGGAGCAGAGGATGGAAGAGGATAAAGTATGGGCCAGATCAGACAAAAACATTCACATAAAAAAGAATCTGACACATCAGAAAAGGGCAGACAAATAAACAGGGACAAGTTTTTAAAGTGCTTGTACACAAATGCTATAAGTCTAAATAATAAGAACTAGAGTGCCTCGTGTTAAAGGAGGATATTGATATAACAGGCATCACAGAAGCCTCGTGGAGTGAGGACAATCAATGGGACACAATCATTCCTGGGTACAAAATATATCGGAAGGACAGAATAGGTCAGGCACATGGTGGGGTGAGGGGAGGAAGGGAGCAGCACTATAGGTGAAAGAAAATGTAGAATCAAATGAAGTAAAAATCTTAAATGAATCCACATGTTCCATAGAATCTCTATGGATAGTAATTCCATGCTCTAATAAGAATATAACAGTAGGGATCTATTATAGACCACCTGACCAGTACAGTGGTAGTGACTATGAAATGCTAAGGGAGATTAGAGAGGCTATCAAAATAAAGAACTCAATAATAGTGGGGGATTTCAATTATCTCCATATTGACTGGGCACATGTCACCTCAGGACGAAATGCAGAGACGAAATTTCTCAATACTTTAAATGACTGCTTTTTGGAGCAGCTGGTACAGGAACCCACAAGGGGAGAGGCAATTCTCAATTTAGTCCTGAGTGGAGCACAGGATCTGGTCCAAGAGGTAACTATAACAGGACTGCTTGGAAATAGTGACCATAATATAACAACATTTAACATTCCTGTGGTGGGAAGAACACCTCAACAGCCCAATACTGTGGCATTTAATTTCAGAAAGGGGAACTATGCAAAAATGAGGGGGTTAGTTAAACAGAAATTAAAAGGTACAGTGACTAGAGTGAAATCCCTGCAAGCTGCATGGACACTTTTCAAAGACACCATAATAGAGGCCCAACTTAAATGTATACCCCAAATTAAAAAACACAGTAAAATAACTAAAAAAGAGCCACCCGTGGCTTAACAACCATGTAAAAGAAGCAGTGAGAGATAAAAAGGCATCTTTTAAAAAGTGGAAGTCAAATCCTGGTGAGATAAATAGAAAGGAGCATAAACACTGCCAAATTAAGTGTAAAAATGTAATAAGAAAAGCCAAAGAGGAGTTTGAAGAACGGCTAGCCAAAAACTCGAAAGATAATAACAAAATGTTTTTAAGTACATCAGAAGCAGGAAGCCTGCTAAACAATCAGTGGGGCCACTGGACGATCGAGATATAAAAGGAGCACTTAAAGACGATAAAGTCATTGCGGAGAAACTAAATCAGGGATCTGCAACTTTTGGAACGCGGCCTGCCAGGGTAAGCCCCCGGGTGCGCCAGGCTGGTTTGTTTACCTGCCGCATCCTCAGGTTCAGCCGATGCAACCAAAGAAGTGAGCTGTAGCCCATGAAAGCTTATGCTGAAATAAATTTGTTAGTCTCTAAGGTGCCACAAGTACTCCTGTTCTTTTTTAGAAAGATCTCACAAAACTAAGTGATTGGGCAACAAAATGGTCAATGAAATTTAATGTGGATAAATGTAAAGTAATGCACATTGGAAAAAATAATCCCAACTATACATACAAAATCATGGGAGCTAATTTAGCTACAACTAATCAGGAAAGAGATCTTGGAGTCATCGTGGATACTTCTTTGAAGACATCCACACAGAGGGTGGAGCTGGATGGCAGGAGAGAGATCACTTATCTATGTTCCCACTCTTTGATTTTTTTTTTCAGGTCACTAAAGATCTCCTGATGGAGCCATATTTTTCCTTCACCTTGGCATAGCTTGCTGGTTTACATTTAACTTTATCTATTTGAGAAACTGTCAGTTCTCCTGAACTTCTTGTTTCTTTAGATTTTCTTCCCATGGGACCTCACCTACCAGTTCTCTGAATTTGTTAGTCTGCTTTTTTGAAGTTATTTGTCCTTACTCTGCTCCTTTCATTTCTTCCTTTCTTTAGAACAAGGGTCGGCAGCCTATGGCACGCTTGCCAAACACGGCACACAAGCCGATTTTGAGTGGCACACTGCTGCCTGCTGTGGTCCTGGCCCCCAGGCCCACTCAGCCCCTCCGCCCACTGCTCTCCCCTGCGGGGGCAGGAGGCAGAAGCTTGGTCCTGCGGCAGCCAAGCTTCCCTCTCCCCCGCTTCTTCCCCCAGAGTGGTGCTTTTCTGTCCCGCCCCCTCTCCTTCCCTGCGCCGATCAGCTGATGGCCCTTGCGAGGGGGAGGGGGAAGAGTGGCAGCATGCACGCAGCTCTGTAGAAGAGGCAGAGAAGAGGTAGGGGCGGGGCCTTGGTGAACGGGGTGGAACAGGGCATATCCCTTCCAGCCCCCTGCCGTGAGCCGCTCAGGGCAGGGGGCTGGGAGCACCCCCATGAGCCGAGCACCCCAGCCCTCTGCCCTGACCCCTGAACCCCCCACATATGCCCAGACTTCTGCCCTACACCCCACACTTCTCTGCCTTCTGCCCTGAACCCCCCACACCCCCACTGCCCTTTGCCCTGAACCCCTCACACACACCCAGCCTTATGCACTGCACCCCCACAACCCCCAGACCTCTGCCCTGACCCCTGAACCCCCCCACACACCCAGCCTTCTGCCCTACACCCCACACTCCTCTGCCCTGAACCCCCCACTGCCCTTTGCCCTGAACCCCTCACACACACCCAGACTTCTGCTCTACACCCCACACACACCCCAGCCCTCTGCCCTGACCCCTGAACCCCCATGCACATCCAGCCTTCTGCCCTGAACCCCCCCCCCACACCCAGCCCTCTGCCCTGACCCCTGAACCCCCCAGGTCTGGGGTCCCAGATGCCGGCCCCTTGCCAGCCGGCTTTCCAGACGCAGGCCCCACTCAGCCCACTGCCAGCCTAGGTGAACAGAACCCCAGGCTGGCAGCGAGCTTGAGCAGGCTGGCGGTGTAAGATCAGCATTTTAATTTAATTTTAAATGAAGCTGCTTAAACATTTTGAAAACCTTGTTTACTTTACATACAACAATAGTTTAGTTATATAATATAGACTTATAGAAAGAGACCTTCTAAAAACGTTAAAATGTATTACTGGCACGCAAAACCTTAAATTAGAGTGAATACATGAAGACTCGGCACACCACTTCTGAAAGGTTGCCGACCCCTGCTTTAGAATCACGAAATGTATCCTCTCATGTTCACTCTCATCCAAACAGCCTTCAACCTTCAGATTAACAACCAATTCCTCCCTGTTAGTGACATGAAGTCCTCCCTGGTTACTTCCTCCTCCTTCTGAAACAAAGTTGTTACCAATACATTCCGAAAACTTACTGGATATTTATAGAGCTCTGAGGAATTTTTCTATTCAAAGAGTATTTGTGTATGTTTTTGCTTTTTTAATTATAAAAATATGAATGTTGTTTTATTGGAAGAATGTGGGTAAATTAAGAAAAACTGAAGATTTCAAATTAAAGGGGTTAGAGAGTGAAATATTCTGATATATCAGATATATGGTGAAATCAGTGCAATTTTTAAGAATAAATACTTTTGCCAGTAACTGGTAACTAGTTACAACATCTTGTACAAGCTGCCAGGAACACTTGAAGAAGCATATCAACTCATCTCTTATAATTACTTTAGATACAGAAAGACATAAGAACAGACGTACTGGGTTAGCCCAGTGGTCCATATCCTGTCTTCCAACAGTGGCCAATGGCAGATGCTTCAGAGGGAATGATCAGAACAGGGGATGATGGATCACTTGATGGTTGCCTGTCATCCACTCCCAGCTTCTGAAAGACAGAGGCTAGAGACATCCAGAGCATGGATGAGATCTAAGTTTTAATAAGTTTTCTAGCATACTTCCCCACTTCATATTCAATTAAGCTGTCATTATCTATTTGTACAAAATATTTTGGCATATATATACTTTTTATTTTAAAAACTGCATCCCATACAACTTCTACTTTGTCTGCTCTCAGAGACTAAGCAGAATTGGACCTCATCACCACTTGGGTGGAAGACAGTTAAGAAAAACCCAGCGTCTACAGGAGCTGGTATCTGTAGTTCAGTAGGAGGCATTCTTCCTTGTGAGTGCTTACTAACCCAATAATACCACATGGTGTTCAGTGCTGCTGAAGTAAACTCTGTCAGATGAGATGTAAAATCAAGCTCCTGATTGATTCAGGTCATTAAAGAGCAATCCAAAACCCAAACAAAGAAAATCCAGCCCCTACTGACTGGAGGGAAGACAAGCAGATAGTGTAGTGTACACATGAATATATAATTATCTATCTTGACAGGTACTCAAGTTTAGTGTTCAATATATATTCATCCAACCTATTTCAATAATTTCAATCAGTAATGAAATGCTGCTATTTCTGGAGTGGAACAAAGAGGCTGTTCAACATTGCAACACTATCCAGTAATTTTAAAACAGGAAATGAAGAAGAATATATGTCCAACTGAAAATAGAAGAGGATTTCAATAGGACTACTCATGGTATTAAAGTTAATGATATACACAATTGTTTGCAGGACTAGGGCTCAGCTAAACTATACAGCTGCCTTTAATTTCAAGGTTTCACCCATGGCTGGGGCGGGGGGTGATTTTTGAAACAGTACTTTATCCCAAAAGTTTAACAGGTACCTGGCATCTTCTTTAAGATTCAGTTAGAAAAGGCTATGAAATTCCTTAATCCCATCTAATCTATTCCTGTCACTTCTCTAAACCCCACTTAGTTTTATACTGACGTGGCAGACAAGGCTCAGAACTAACAAAATAAGCATTCTAGAACTGACACTCTGTTCCTCGGTACGTTCATTAATAAATACCACTTAATGATCTCTTAATACTAAAAATATTTCTCTGCTTATGAATCCAACTTTAAGCAACCTCTTTTTTTCCTATGTCTCATTTTACCTTTCTGAACCTCCTTCCAGCATCATAGTTACAGATGGAGTGAAGTTGTTGGTCAGTTGCCTAAAGTAACCAAAGCCAATGTTACTACATAGCTCATTTGAGGTCAGAGTGTCATATAAACTATTTGGCTGTAAATCGCTGTCCTAAGTAGATTGTGAACCAATCATCACTGTGATACATTTATCCTCTAATAATCTGATTTCTATTTCAGAATCCAGCTCTATATTAAACATTTATCTGCCAGTTCTCCATGCTGCTTCATTTTTCAAGCACATTTATTCTTTTGGGTAACAAAAAAATTACTGTACTGTAAAGTAGAATTTTTAAACCACATTTTATTATATGTATATTAAGTTTTATTGAAGTGTGTTAACTAATTCTCGGGGTGTCCAGAACTGTAAGTCAACTTGTTACTCCCCTGCCTCAGCTGCTAAATTGTGTATCTGTTAGCTAGCCCAACAAATGCCTCAGTACTCTGCCAGCCCTTGCTTGGTCTTGTAGGTAACACTTGGTGCATATTCATTTCTGAACCCCCTTGAAAAGCTTTGCCCTGCAGCATCCAGCCTGCAATGGACACTCACAGAAATTACTAAGGACTTGTCTACACCATAATTCTTGATATAGTGTTAATACATACATTTCTTAATTACATTAATGCTTTAATTATATTAGTGTGAAGTTTTTATGTGATAACTTATGTGACATGGCAGCAATGTATTAGGTATAGGGAGTTTGTCAGACCCAGGTCTGCCGACAGCAATTCCAGACCCCAGGGCAGAACAGTCAATAGGCCCCCATGCATGCACAAGCTGCGCCCGTGTTCATGCGGCCCACCTGACATTTGGGCGGTGCTGCGCCTGCACTCTTCTTCAGGGCTTCCATATGCCCACCCAGTAGGGGTGCCAACTGTCTACTTGGGCAAACCCAAAGACCCTTTCCCTGCCCTTTCCCTGAGACCATGCCCCAGTCCTGCCCCTTCTCCGAGGCCCCACCCCTGCTCCTTACATTGCTCGTGTCCCCCACCCTCACTCACTTTCACCAGACTGGGGCAGAGGGTTGGGGTGCAGGAGGGAGTCAGGTGGTCAGTGCTTACCTCAAGCAGCTCCCAAAAGCGACCGACACACCCCTTTGGCAGCGGCTCCTGGGGAGAGTCCAGGGGGTCTCCGTGCACTGCTACCTACAAGCACTGCCCCTGCAGCTCCCATTGGCTGCAGTTCCCAGCCAATGGGAGCTGTGGAGTTGACATTCGGGGCAGGGGCAGCATGCAAAGACCCCTTTCCCAGGGGCCACAGGGATGTGCCAGCCACTTCTGGGAGTGGCATGGAGTGAGGGTGGGCAGGAAGCCTCCCTTAGCCCTGCTGCGCTGTTGGCAGCAGTGACTGGGGGCCCCTGGGCAATTCCCCCCCACCAGCCCCTTAGCTGGCCTGGTCAGGCCAGATAGGAGTTGCTGCAATGTGATAGTGAACCCTTGGCCAGTAGGCATTGAGGGACTCAGGGTCACAGACCTGACCTAATATTTGGGACAGTTATACATATGTGATTATTGACTTTAATTTTAAAGTCTCTCTTTGAAGGGAGATGAAAAACATCCTGGAGGCAGATTGTTTTACATTTGTGTATTTCACCAGTAGCAATGCTGCTTTTAAAAATCTTGATGAAATGAAAAGTAGCAATGCAAAATGAAACATAGATTGTACCACCTAAATTAAATCTTAACATTCAAAAGATATTTTTGTATCACATTGATGCATGATAGGTTGCAGAAAAACAAGACCCACAGTCTTATTATAGGTATGTCAAATCTAGCAGAAAAGATGTGAACAAAGACAAAATGCTGCAGTCATGCAGAATAAATGTATTTAGGTTGTTCTTTTATTCTTCCAATTGGGTAAAAATGTTCTCTTCAAAAGGGTTTTCACCTTTTAAAGTCTTTTCTTTTTAAGTAATTATTAGGGATGTACTGAACTATTTGATATGCCAAGCAAATTGAACACAGTTCAAAAGGTCAGCAGATTAGGAGTGCAGCTTTGTGAACATCATGGAAACTTTAGCAATGAAGCTATTTTTATCAAACCAAAAACTGAAAGCAGCATTTGGTTTTCCTAAGACCATGTGAATAGGTATAAAAGAGTCTGAGAATTTGAGAGAGCAATGGGGCAGTCCTCAGATTCTATTTTTCATCATTGCCAAGGTGGGACAGTCTGATTTACTAGCTGATTAGAATTTTATGTTTGCTTTATAACTGAGAGGTCAATTTTTATAAATACAGTAGTACAAATGTTTGAATCAAAAAATAAGATCAGGAGTGAGACAGTACTTAATGTTAAAACTTGCTCCATACAGAAACATTGCTCAGACTCTCTTCAGGGAGGAGGTTAATTAACATCGTAGGAGTTCTTTTAAAAAAGGAAGGCTTGCTCAGACAAAGCACTAGATAATACAAAATAGTTTGTGGCACACTGTTTTGATACGTAGTAAGACAGGATTTAATTACTTTTACAGGGAATGACATACACAGGTCTGGAAAACTTAGGCCGTGTCTACACTACAAAGTTCAGTCAACATAAGGCAGCTTATGTCAACCTAACTGTGGAGGTATACAATACTCCTCCCACCAATTTAATTCTCCTGTTACGCCTTGACAAGAAGCATAGATCTTAGGATGACATAGTTAGAGTGACACAGTATCAGTCTAAACACTGCATTGCTTATGTCGCCCTAAGTGCCCTCCAGAACATATCCCACAATGCCCATCCTGACTGCTCTGGTCAGCAGTTTGAATTCTGCTGCCCTGCAGCCAAATATACAGGCATGCGCCCCTCCCTTTTTAAAGCCCCAGGAAGTTTTGAAATTGCTCTTCCTGTTTGCTTGGCATGGAGAGCTCTCATAGCAACTGCCCAGGTGGTCATACCAGCTCCATGCAGCAAACATACTGCCTGGACTACACAGGAGGTGGTGGATCTCCTAGGTCTGTGGGGAGAGGAGACTATGCAGTCACAACTGTGCTACAGCTGCTCGGGGCATGGAGGAGAAGGGCTGTGAAAGGGACACGCAGCAATGCCATGTAAAAGTCAGAGAGCTGTGGGAGGCAAACTGTCGCTCTGGTGTGGGGCCGCAGATATGCCACTTCTACAGGGAGGGGGCTGGGGTCAGGGTGATGGTATATGGGGGGAGCTGTCAGGTAGTGCGTCAGGATACTTAGCCTCAGGCTCTGGGAAAAGAGGGCATGGTTTTAAGGAAATACAATTCATAATAGAAATAAAATTAAAACTTTCCCTGGAGATGTAAAAACAGACACCACAGCAGTAGTAGCAGATACTGCAGCAGTACCCAAGACAGTCCACCCTGTGGGAGATTAAACACAATGACAGACGCATACACACCCAGCTGTGAGAACCTTGTTGATGTATGTGCTTGTGAATTCTCTGTTACCTCCCCTTTAAAGATACTTTCCCCTGCATGTATGAAGTTTACCTCAGCATTACATAGGTATGTCTGCATGGGTGTGGAATAAAAATCTATTTATGGAAACTGAATTTATCTTTATTATTCTCCATCACGTAGTGGCTGCTGCTAACATTCAAGACAACAGAAATAGGCGCATGTGCATTGTTATAGTCTGGCTCACACAGCAATCATTGCAACGTTCATAGCATGGTGCAAACAAACAAAGCCAGACTCAGCAGACTACAGCAATCCACGTTACTGGGGCTCCGGGTTAAAATGCTCCTTCAAGGCCTCCCTCATCAGAATAGCCCCTCTGTTGAGCTCCTCAAATGCCCTTGTGTTCATAACACACAGCACAATACTGAAGAGCAATGCAGGATCCATGCTTTCTGACAGAGATAGCTGGCTCGCAGGTTACCAGGGCAGTTGAAAAGCAGTTAGAAACCTAGTAGGATGCCCATGGAAGGATGGATTGAGAAACCTGCTTCATGTGATGCTGAACCTAGTCCCATGAGTAGGGTGTCCAGATGTCCCGATTTTATAGGGACAGTCCCAATTTTGGGGGCTTTTGCTTATATAGGCTCCTATTTCCCCCCACCTCGTCCTGATTTTTCACACTTGCTGTCTGGTCACCCTATCCATGAGGTATTGCAAACCCTTCCCAAAACACCCTGCAGACAGTTGCACAGTGGGGGAGCTATCCCCAGTGCACTGCTCTCTCTGTCAATGCAAGAGCTGCTAGTGTGGATGCGCTCCACCAACACAAGGAGCTTAGTGTGGACATGGACTGGAATAAATTGCCTTGGGAGGTTGTGGGATCTCCATCATTGGAGATTTTTAAGAGCAGGTTAGACAAACACCTGTCAGGTATGGTCTAGATAATATAGTCCTGCCTTATCATAGTTTCTCTCTGCCAGGGTCAATTTACGGGAATAAAAGAAACACACAGTTGAAGTTGGTCATTTGCTGAGATAATACTGCTCCAATGGTGAAGTAAATGACCTGGTGAGACTGATGGATGAGGATGGACATCATAGTAAAAGCTGTTTATAGTTGGTCAAAGGTATACTGGGCCTTCAAGGAGCAGATGAATTGGACTCCCTTCCAAAGAATTGCCATCATCAGGGCTACCAGGTAGGAAAACCCTCTGAAGGGCTAGTATAAGTTGAGAAACTCCAGAAATCACTGTACCCCTCCTGCATCTTTCAGAGCTGCCCAGTCATAGATGGCAGTTACCTTGCACAGATCCATAATTAGGCCCTTAGGGGGAAAACAATATATTCAAAGAACTGGATCGTGTTCTGATCCAAATTTATATGTCTTGAATATTGCATAGAGGTGGTTCTAGTGGAGCCTCTGCAAGATGTGGCGCACATGTTGGTCATGAAGGGTGTGGTTCTAGAAAAAAAATGAAGATATTGTCAAGATATGATAATGAACTATCCTGCATGTCCCCAAAGATATCATTAATAGTGTTAGAAGGTCACAGGAGTGTTGCACATCCCAAAGGGAATCACCACGTGCTTGAAGTCCTCATTTTTGAGTGCAGAATGCAGTCTTCCACTCATTCCCTTCCTAAATCCAGACCAAGTTATAGGCCCCATGGAGGTTGAGCTTAGTGAAGACTTTGGTGGAGCAAAATCTCTAGAAGAGCTCATTGAAGGGAGTACCTATTACAGATTAGTTACCTTGTAATCCACACAATGATACAGGGAGCTGTCTTAGCCACAAAGAAAATCAGGGCCCCCACTGAGGCTGTGGAGGGACAAATGAACCCCCTTTTCAGGGTCTCTCAGAGATAGTCTTGGAGCATCTGTAACTCAGGTTCCAAGTCCGAGGTTCCGTGGGGACAGGCCTGGAACCCAGGTCTCTGGGGTGGCCAACACCTCCACTGTCACTACGTGGCAGCCATCGTAGGGTTGCCTGCATTACCACTAGATCCTGTGGAGGTATATGCCACAGGAAGTACCACCTCAGAAGGTTGAACTGACAGCTTCCCTTGTGGCCCCTGACAGGTCCAGGGACCCTGTTTAAGCTCAAGAAGAGTTCCAGGAAGAGTCTGTGCAACAAAGTGGACACCCTCGCCAGCTGTAGTGATGGACTTGCCTATCAGCTTGCTCTTGGACTCCTGCCCCTTGGTTCTGACTCCTGGTCTAACCGTCACTGCTCTGCCCACCCTAGCTCTGTTCAGGACACTGAGAGGATGGGAGTAGATACTCCTCAAGGGAAACTTGGCACCAGACTGGAGGTCAATGGGACAGTCACAGTGACGATGAGGTGGCAAGATCTCAGCCTTCTTACTGAGAACATCTGCACAGTCTTGGTACTTCACTGGGATCACCAAGACTGCTAGGAGGGATGTGGTAGCTAATAAGAGTGCTCTTGCACTGGCCTCCTCCACCCCTGAATCCCTAGGCACACAGGGCTTATGCAAGATTGAACTACAGAGAACCTCCAATCTGGAACTGTGTTCAGGGAGACAAGGCTGATAGTATGGAGAACTAAAATGCACCACATAGGATGCGTGGATCATGAGTGGTGAGCCAGGTGATGCCAAGAATGACTGAGAAATGCGTGGTGCAGACCTAACTGAACTGAACTCCAAGGGCACAGTCTCTTGCATGATTGGGCCTGATGAGGAAAGGGATCCATTAGTGGACTCTTTCAAATCAGAGAAAGCCTTGCAATGTGTTGCGATCTTATTCACTCAAGTGAATTCTAAGTCCATAAAATTACTGGAAGTGCCAGTAACTAGAGCCTCCAGTTGACTCTGACATGGAAGAGTACCAGAGCCAAGGAGAATCTGAATGTATGTCAGGTGCTGGTTAGATGCTGCCAGACTACCAGTGGTAAAGTGAGGGTGCTGCAGGTGAGAGCAAGGAAAGAAATGCCATCTCAGCTCAGACTCCCCTATCAGGGCTAGGGCCTGGTGTTTCCTGACCAAGATGTGGATCAAACCTTGGCAGAAGAGCTCAAGGCAAAATGTCCAGGTTCCCTACAATACAGATATAGACCAGACACCCAACATTGGTGAAGAACATTGGTTCTTCTCTGCATTGAAGAGGTGGGGCCATGCCAAGCTACATCAGTTCAGGTTGTTGGCTGGACAAAGGAGGTTGTCTGGCAGGTTTCATCAACAGAAGCATGGGTCAGGAAACCATCCTCCTTTCTTGACTGTGTTCTAAAAGGCAATTGTCAATCTTGATACTTGGATTGATTAAGGCGTCCAGCCCAGTCAGGGGTTCCACCCATGCCAGCTCATCTTTGATCTCATTGTTTAAACCAAGTTGGAAGTGATAGCACTTCATGGCCTCATTCCATCCAAGCACTGAAATTCTGTGGCATAATTAGCAACCAGCTGGCATCCCTGCCTCAGTGCTTGGCAAGCAGCTTCTGCCATACATGTATGACTCAGGTCATCATGAATCACTGCCATGGCTTAGACAAAGTCCAGGAACTAGATGTCTCCAAAAGTGGAGAGGCCCAGCCCAATGCCTCTCCAGTTAGCAGACTGATAAGTCTCACCCTGGACCAGTCTGAGAGATACCTGTGCAGGTGCAACACGAACAGGAGATGACACTGGTTTAAAAAACCTGATGGAACTTTCGACAGTCATGGTCAAACTTGTCCAGCAAAGAAATCTTAGTTCTTGATGGCCTAGGGCCATTCTACATCTACAGGACATTAGAGGGTGCCCTGCAGACCCAGGTTAACTGTGCCCCTAGCAGTAAAATGTTCTCAAGGGAAGAGAAAATAAGAATTGTATCTACTCTAGTCTTTTGTTCAAAAGTGTGGGAACTACCCCAAAAGCTGCCATGTGGATTCCAGGTGTGGTCAGGGTGAACATGAGGCAAAGCCTAAAGGAACAGCAAAGGTGATAGGTTTGGTGATTACTTCATAAGGAAACTTGGATTTTCCCATTATTTACCTATCAGACAAGCACGCCTATACTGTTCTGTGTAACTCTTTAGTCTCCTCCAGGTTTACAAAAATAAAGCATTCATAATAACTTGGCCTGTTTACATTGTGACTTGCAGACTCATTCAAGTTCAGTTTTTGTTGCATTTTTCTCAACCATCCTCCCAGCTTTCTCCAAATGTTTATGCTTTTTGCTTCTATCTCCAACATGCTGCATCCCTTCTTTTTTTCAGTGAGTTTTAAATTTCACTTAGACGTTTGTTTAGATTTTTTTTAAAGGTTAAAAAAAAAATCTAATCATTGTCCCTGATCTAGTTAACTTTCCTTTTAAAACTCCCCAAAAAGCATAGTACAATACTGTAGTATATTAATCAGTGTATAAATGGCTAATTTCAACTCTCTTGACCTAAATGGAGTTACACCAGTGTTACGTTTAACCCAGTAATTGCAAGAGGACTAATGTCTTGCATTTTTACTTAATTTTTTTCTACTTTGTATTCATTTATATATTTGGAATGTAAATGTATAAATTTTGCAGCTGAGTCAATTATACAAAGGAACTGTACTGAAGAAAAAACAGTGGGGTGTTTTTTGCTGTTCTTTCTGTATGAAAAAGTTAAGTAAAGGAATGTAAAATGTAGCACCTAACACAATATGAATAGGCAGAATGATGGATGTTACTCACCCTTTCCATTCTCTCATTAGTGCAGCTTTCCATCTTCCCTTCACTATAACTAGCCTCATAAATCCTGATTTCCTGCTGTGAAATGTCATCTCTTTTCTGTTATTCAGTCTCACCACTCCATAACTTCTCATTGCTGCCACTTCCCAATCACTAAGTAACAGACAAATCCAGTTCAAGAATTTCATGCACCAACCAGGCATCCTCTCAGCTACTCAGACACAGACTTCTTTGCTCTTGTGAATCTAAAATGACAGGCTACATGGAAGAAAAAGAAACATGGAAAGGGCCAGCTAGTGCCTGACTATTGGGCAGATGCACAGGAAGGGTGAAAAAGGTGCAAGAACAAAGCCGTCCTCCACTGCTATTCACAGCAGCTGGGTAGTCCCTGTGTGTATGTCTACACGGCAATTAAGCAGTCATGGCTGGCCCATGTCAGCAGACGTGGGCTACAGGGCTGTAAAATGGCAATGTAGACGTCCCCATGCGGGGGGGAGGGGAAAATGGGAGAAAGGAGGTCCCAGAGCCCAGGTTCCAGCCTGAGCCTGAATGTCAACCCCACCATTTTACAATATCGCCGCATGAGTCAACTGACATGGGCCAGCTGTAGGTGTTTAATTGCAGTATAGAAAACCATGTATTTCCCTGAGTGCTGGGACCCACCTCTCCATGCACACCTCAGGGCATAAAATGGTTGTCACAGGATTCACTCACCACTGGGCACCTTTGTGTGACTGTGTCTAGGGGTTAGCTCCACTCAAGTCTGACACTCCCCACTTCTGATGGCTTGCTCACACTGTATCCCTCCTCGCTCTACAGAATTCGCAGCGCTTCCTTTTTGTGACTCGGCCCTAAAGCCAGGTCACTATATACTCCTCCCCTTCTGGGCTATCAAAGTCTCACAGGGTCAGCTGTCCACATGTTGTTCCAGACAGTCTTCTGCTCCAAGGCCACATCGTATGCTACTTCCCCACTGACTAGCAGAGGAAAACTGGGTCCACCGTCCACTCACTATTCCTGATTCCAGCCCAGAAGCCCTATGTCTAGCAACTATGGTCTGCTTGCTCCCAGACCCTGTTGTTGTTTCTCTGGACTCCTTCCTACTTTCCTTCTCTATTGTCTGGCCCCCTCATCTGGGTTTACCAGCCCAAACTCTTGCCTCCCAGGGAGTCAGTGTAGACTCCTACTTCCTTTGGGTTTTTGCAAGATGAGGTAGCCCCAAACATACCTCCCTTGTCCCAGGAAATGATTGCAGACTACTTCCCCTACAGCCCTTTTCTGGTCTCAGCTTGCTGACTTATACAGGATCAGCTATGGGTTTCATCATCAATTAGGCTTTCAGTCCCTGGGTGGCCCTAGGGGTGGACTATCAGGTTAATTATCCTAACAACCTGTTCTGCCTTGTATGGGGTCAACACCCTATCACAGGAGGAGATGAAGCTGTGGCCCATTTCTCCCCTGTACACCAGCTAGAAGAGCTGGCCAGGTGCAGACGGGGTAGCTGCATTTCTAAGATTGCCTTGGCTGATGAGATATCCAAGCCTCTGAAGATTCTGCTGTGAGAAAGGGAGCACGGGGTGTAATGAAGTGTCAGATACACTACTCACTATAGGTCCATCCTTAGTTTATTGAATAACACTTTTCTGAGTTGGTATGGTCCTTTAATGTAGAAAAGTTGGAGTCCCTCCTCCAGTTAGAGATTCCTGAACTTCTAATCCTTGCACATATAATAATCATGTTGATTTGAATGGGAGCAGTGTAAGCATGCTAAGGGCTAAATGATCAAGCAAGTAGCCAATGTCATCCCTGTTGTTCATGATTATTAAGGCCTCATAGTGAAGAAGTTTCTCCTCAGAAAAGTGCAGACTACAGACACACATGGATAATCTTCTTACCTTAGACAATTTCACTGAAATTCTTCTAAGTCAGCTTCAAGTAAGCAGAAATGTTGGGTCCCAGCTTAGAATATGTCTGAAAGGGGGACATATTCTTCTAAGTCAGCTTCAAGTAAGCAGGGTTGCCCTGCTTAGGATGCCACCTGATGTACTGAGATACCACTGAGCCTGTCTATTGTGCCAACCTGGGATACCCTTTTTACCTGTCTTGCTGGCTATTCTATTAAGCCTCCTTCAGCACGCACAGAGGCAGGGCAACACCAAACTGCAGAACGAAACAGACACTGAGATCAGTTCTGTGAAGACTCACAAAAGGGACTTGGGTGTCCACCTCCCTTGGGGTGAAGACCCAAAGATATATTATGAAATCTGCCGCCTCCCTCAATGTGGAGAAAGGTATGCACAGCCTCTTCCCCCTCACCCCAATTGTGAGTTGTACAACCAGGGTTATATTATAAACAAGAAATAAGTTTAACAACTACAAAAGGTGAATTTTAAGTGAATATAAGAGATAATAGACAGAACAAAGAAGATCACTGAGCAAGTAAAACAAACTATGCAAGCTAAACTCACTATACTTAAGAAACAGGTTACAAAATGTGATTTCTTACCTTAAATGTTGTTTTAGGCAGGTTGTAAAGTTTCTGTGGTTCAGAGTTCCTGTTATATTTCTTTTCAGGCTGGACTCCTGTCTCAATCTGGACTCCCCCCTTGCTTTCCCTTCAGGTGTCTTTTGCAGTCTTTCTTCTTGGGCAGACAGAGAGGAGGAGTCTTGTTTGCCTTCCTCCCCACCCTTAAATAGAATTTACATAAGGCGGGAATCCTTTTGTTTCCCAAAATTGAACCCCCATCCCCTCTCAGTGGAATGTTACAAGAAGTCCCAGATAATGTTTAGTGTCAGGTGACACTACTAGGTCAAGTGGTCTTGTCAAGTTACATCTCCGGACGCCTCCCAGGAGGGAGAGAGATTAGTATTTTCTTGGTTTTGTTTCCCCTTCCTGATGGCTCATCAAATCTGATGGCCTCTTGTCTGGTGGGTGTCTTCCCAATACACATCCAGTTGTAATGGTTACATAGTCCATATTCCTAACTTTAGATACAGAAATGATATATGCATACAAATTGGATAATCACATTCAGTAAAGCATAACCTTTCCAATGATACCTTACAAGAGCCATCTTGCATAAAATATATCTTGGTTATGTCATATCCATATTATAAGCATATTTTCATAAAGAATTTGGAGCATAGCATCACACCATGGTAAACAATTTGCTTCTGAAAAAGACCTTTTTTTAATTAGTATGGCTGCTGAGCAGGGACGGTTCTATGTTTTTTGCGCTCCAAGCATGGCAGTCAGGAGGCCTTCGGTAGCATCCCTGTGGGCGGTCCGCTGGGGACGCGGATTCGGCGGCATTTCTGCGGATGATCTGCCGGGCCTGCGCTTTTGGCGTACCCACCGCCGAATTGCTGCCGAGGCCGCAGGACCGGTGGACCTCCCGCAGGCATACCGCCAAACGCTGCCTGACTGCCGCCCTTACGGCAACCGGCATGCCGCCCCAGGCACGCGCTTGGTGCACTGGTGCCTGGAGCCATCCCTGCTGCTGAGCACTTGAGATGGGCTTAGGCAAAGCCATATTTGCAGAGTTTGTAACATTAGGTAAAATGAATACCCTGTCTGATTCAAGCCAAGATGGGCAAAACTTCCCCTGCCTGCTCTGAGGAACCTATGCTCCTTCTAAAGCATTGGATTTATGAAAGCCTGCTAGGACTTGTCTCCTTCTCTCCACCCTGGAAGATATTAGTAAGATTTTCTGAACTCTTCCAAAGGCCAAACAGGTGAGTCAGAAGGAGTTTTATAACTGCTACAGAATGCCTAAGGGCTGCTGTAAGGGATGGAGCTTGGTTTCTTAAGTGAGTCTGACAGTTTTTGTCTTTCCCAAAGAAAAATATATATATTTAAAGGGGAAGTACTGCATGTCCTTAACATGTTTATTCCTGAACATTTTGTAATCTATACAAAACAGACCACATTAGTTTTAGGACTAAGAGGAATAAGAGGAATCCCATGGGTAAGTTAGAAATTCTCTTGCTGGGAAAATGGAAAACTTTCTCATTGTCTTAAGACACAATGATTAATGATTCTGTATCTTAATTTTAGCAATAGTGCTTCTGACATTTTTAAACTTTTGATTTTGTGGATTCATGAAACAGAGGTTTTTCTATTTTACAAGGATTTGGAATTATATGAGTCCCACTGCAACATGGCACAGAGAAGAGCCAATTTAACTAATGGAAAAAATCACAGAAATGGGATTTGGGGGAAGAACTGCCTCTCCCTATGGTCAATACACTGGAGTTCACTATTGAGTAATCAAGTGGGGGCATGGACAGTGGGACAAGGGTTTAATCAAGGAGTTTAGGCACACAAGGAAGTGAAGTCATACTTCCCTTGGGGAAATAATCCACTGCTGCCTGGACATCCCACAGGCATGTATGTTGATACTGCTGAAGTCTGAATCAAGGATTTCAACATACAGCAACCATGAGAGATATGATTTGTGTATTATAGGGGGAGCTGGGAGTGACCTCTAGATTTAAGTACTCAAACACTTTTAATTATTAAGGATTCTTGTGACCTTTTGTTTGAGAAGTATTAACACATTGTTTTCAGCATGCCTTTGATACTCATCAGGGAGAGCCTTCTCAAGTTACAGAAGCATCTCTTCTTTGCCCCTTAAAACTCTGTTCAGATACAGGGCTCATCTATACAGATTTTTTTCCAGTTATAGCATTTAATTACACCACTGTAGTTATACCTTTGTAACTCCTCATGAGAATACTCTTACTCCACAATAATTGGATTTTTTTTCATCTTAGTTTAAACCACTTCCAAATAAGGTGAACCGGAAAAAGGAACTCTGGAATAAGTGTCAACATAGGGAGTCATACTGGTGTAACTAGAGCAGTTTAAATTCATACTCTACCTTTATAGTGGTATAACTTTCAATGTGGACAAGCCCTTGGCTGAGTTGCAAAGTGTTAACAATCACTACTTCCTTTCTCTCACTTGTGTTCCTCAGGAAACATTTGGCAGCCTGACAAAATCTCTGAAACATTCTAAAGACTCCAGTCCACGTACCAGGAACAACTGGAACCTGCCAGAGCCACTGGAGCAAGTGCAAAAAGGGAGAGAGCCATGCTGAGCTTGGGATGAGTCAGCATGAACAAATAGGAAATAAATCAGGTGTCTGTAGTGAATGAAGTTGTTGTCTGTCAGACCTGTTGACTACAGAAGTTGGAAGGTGTATGGGGGGTGCTGGAACAGGGGTCCATGGCTCAATCACTTTTGGGGAGGGGGCAGAGAGGAGCAAGCAGGGGCTGGGGTCTTGGGGAGAAGAGGTGGCAAAGGGCCAGGGCCTCCAGGGAAAAGGGCAGTGCAGGGAGCAGGGCTATGGTATGGGCACCTATACCGCCCCCCTTTTAGCTAGCTTCCGTCACTCCTGGTGTGTAGTGAATGAGGCAGGAGATTTCAGGAAGCAAAAGGCTGGCATTGTGGTGGTCAGGGATGCAGAAACTGGGAGGGCTGGGGGGGGGGCATGGCTCCCATGTGACTGGTTCCCTCTGAGGTGCCACCTGGAACTGGGGTACTACTGAGATCCCTGACCCATCAGACTGGGCTCCCTTTTACACTGTACTGCTGTGACAAGCTGCCAAGCCCTCTCTAGGCTCCACCCTGCATTTTCACCAGCACATGTACAGGTAGGGACACACCCAGCTGCAGTTATATGTGGATGCTCTGACCAGCCCCTGCATGGGAAGGCTCCAGCTATGGTGCTTCCCAGTTCCTAGGCATGTACCCCATCTGGAGTGTAAACCCAAAATTATATTGTCTTGCGCTGCACAGGGAATTGTACAGCATAAGCTCATGAAATTCATCCTTTCCCTCAATGTGGAGAGGAATATGCAACAGCTTTCTGCCCTGAGTTATGACACCCACTCACTGGTTTTAGATAAAGCAAAAACAAGTTTATTAACTACAAAAGATAGATTTAAGGGATAACAAACAGATCAAAGCAGATTACTTAGCAAATAAACAAAAACCACAAACTAAGCTTAATATACTACATAGATCAGATATGAATAGCAGATTCTCACCCTAAGAGATGACACAAGCAGGCTGCAGATTAAGGGGCAAGCTGCACTTGCTTACAGCTTGGAATCCCCAGTGTTCCACTCATAGGCTAAAAATCCCTTTAGCCTTGGTCCAGCCCTTCCCTCCAGGTCAGTCTTTGTTCCTCAGGTGTTTCCAGGAGTCTTCTTGGGTGGGGGAGTCAGTGAAGAACCACAATGATGTCACTCCCCTGCTTTATATAGCTTTTGCATAGGGCATGAACCCTTTGTTTCAAAGTTTGGTTCCCACGCCAGTCAGTGGAAAAATACTGACATCCCAAGATGGAGTCCAGCACCAGGTGATCTGGTCACATGTCCCTGGAGTGTCACAGCAGTCATTACTTGGAGGCTGTCTATAGCATGCTCAGGAAGGCTCCCCAGGTGGGAGATAAGTTTCTCCTAAGGCGTATTGTTCTCTCTAATAGCTCATTAACCTGAATGGGCCCTTCCCAGCCAGCTATCTAGAATGAAAGCATCTTCTCTAGTGTGCATTCCCCAGGTATAAACACATTTGAAATATAGATACATAGTCAATATTCCTAACTTCAGATACAAAAATGATACATGCATACAAATAGGATAATCATATTCAGCAAATCATAACCTTTCCAATGACATCTTGCATGCCTTGTCTTAAATAAAATACATCATAATTATGATGTAATTATATCATATTAATATCACTGTGAAGAATATAGGATGCAATGTCACAGCCCCCACTTTAAAAGCAGGAGGGTCATTCACATGCACCTTTTAACATGAGCAGAGTGGCAGCAGCAGGAGCTGTGCAGAGCAGCGAGGGAGCTGATAGGGTAATCAGCTCCACTGCCATGAATCACAGCCCATACTAGTGGCACCAGCCTCTTCCTGGTGGGGGGGCTAATGTGGGCCTTAGTTCCTCCCCTCAACACAGGGGCCCTTGCTCCTCCTCTTCCCCCTGAAGCCTGACCCCCTGGCAAGGCCAGAAGGCAGAGCAGGGCTGTGGTAGGAGCTGCCCAGGGAGCAAGAGCTGCTATGGGGAGCCCTGGACCTCCCACCTTCCCTATCAGGGAGAGCTTATTTAAACCCTGCTTACAGTGAGAACAAGGATAAGTTTATTATCAAAGAATAGAGATTCAAGTGATAGTGCGTAAGAATATTGGAAACAAATGGTTACATAAAAACCAAAATCATAACTCACTTTCTTGAGACTAAATTAACTAACAGGTTAACCTCCAGTCTAAAGAAACTTACCTCACCCAAAGTTCTTTCCAGTATTTTCAACCAAGCTTGGTCGAGACGTCTTTTTCATTAAGCAAACTCGCTATCTGTTGACTTCTGCAGAGAAGAGCACCTGGGTGTCTTCTCTGCCCCCCAAATATAGCATACCTTTGAAGTGTACCTTAAGATAAGGTTCTCTCCCCCTGCTGTTTTCTCTTTCTGGTAGGCCTGGTCTATACTACAGAGTTAGGTCTACATAAGGCAACTTATGGTGAGCTAACTGTGTAAGCGTCTACACTACAATAGCAGCAAAGAGTCCTGTGGCACCTTATAGACTAACCTACAATGTTCCTTCTACCGATTTAACTCATAGACTTTAAAGTCAGAACAGAAGGGGCCATTGTGATCACCTAGGCTATGGCTACACTTAAACTTCAAAGCGCTGCCGTGGCAGCGCTTTGAAGCGCTAAGTGTAGTCAAAGCGCCAGCGCTGGGAGAAAACTCTCCCAGCGCTGTCCGTACTCCACCTCCCTGTGGGGAATAATGGACAGCGCTGGGAGCGCGGCTCCCAGCGCTGGGGCTTTGACTACACTGGCGCTTTGTAGCGCCGCAATTTGCAGCGCTGCAGAGGGTGTGTTTTCACACCCTGCTGCAGCGCTGCAAATTTGTAAGTGTAGCCAAGCCCCTAGTCTGACCTCCTGCACATTGCAGGCCACAGAACCTCAACCACTCCTGAAATAGACTCCTAAGCATTGGCTAACTTACTGACATCCTCAAATCATGGCTTAAAGACTTCAAGTTACAGAGAATTCACCATTTACACTAGTTTAAACCTGCAGTGCCCCAGGCTGCAGAAGCAGGCGAAAAAAATCCAGGGTCTCTGGTCAATCTGACCCAGGGAATAATTCCTTCCCAACCCCAAACATGGTGACTCTGAGCATGTGGGCAAGACCCACCACACAGACACCTGGGAAAGAATTCTCTGTAGTAACTCAGAGCTCTCCTCATCTAGTGTCCCAGCTCCAGCAGTTGAGGATTTTTGCTATTCATCCACTACATCGACCTAATAACTCCACCTCCACAAGAGGAGTAGCAATTAGTTTAATGTAGTTAGGTCAACACAGTGTCCGTGTAAACACTGCATTGCTTATATCTCCTGTTGCTGCCACTGACAGCCAGAGCCCTGCCCGCCCTTGACCTGATGGCTGCAGCCCCGCCTGCCCCTGGGCTGACAGCCTAGGGCAGCGGGGCTCCATTTATCAGTGCACCACAATGCCCCACTTTAATCAGTGCAAGCACTCCTGGTGAGGGGACACACTGCCGAGAGGAAGGCCACGAAGAGCCAACTTAATTACTGTGGTGGCTGTAGGTCGACCTAACTTAAGTCAACTTAATTTTGTAATGTAGACATGCTCTTAGGGCTAGTCTACACTGGCAGCGCTAAAACGCTGCTGCGGCAGCACTTTAACGTGCCCGTGTGGTCGCGGTGCAGCACTGGGAGAGAGCTCTCTCAGCACTCTAAAAAAACCACCTCAGTGAGGGGGTGTAGCTCCCAGAGCTGGGACACTGTTTATACTGGTGCTTTACAGCACTGCAACTTGCTGTGCTGGGAGTGTTTTTTCACACCCTGAGCAAGAAAGTTGTTAATTGTGTAGACAAGCCCTTAGTTTCTTTCTGAAGTTCTTACAACCCTTCATTTGCATTCAGATTGGTGGCAGGAGACCCACTGTGAATGAGACAATACCCAATTTACTTGTAAACAGATGGAAGGACAAACATCTCTTCTCACAGAGCTTTTGTTTTTCACCTTTGCTGGTGACCAACCCCTCCAGACAAAGACATTAAGAACATATTTTCAGTATATTTATATAACTTCTTACATAGTATCTGTACATGCATTTCACAATTATCTTGATGATGAGAGTGACACAGGCTTTTATTCAAGACCTCACATGAAACTCTTTTGGTGAGCAGAGTCAGGAGATTCCTGTAACCACAGGTGCTCAACCCCCCACTCCAGTCCAGGCCCCATCCCCTACCCCACCCCTTCCCCAACTTCCACCCCTGCCCAGTCTCTTCCTGCCCCGCCCCCACCCTGTCTCTTCATGCCCAGTTCCACCCCCTCCTCCAAGCACACCCCATTGCTCCCCTGCCCCCCCCCAGCCCCTCCTTCACGCTGTAGACCAGCTGATCACAGTGGGCAGGAAGTGCTGGTGGGGGGGAAGGGGAGCTGGCTGCCGGTGGGTGCTAAGCACCCAGAATTTTTTTCTGTGGATGCTCCATCCCTGCAGCACCCATGGAGTCGGTGCCTATGCCTGTAACCCCTATGCACCCTCTCTGTGCCCCTTGCCAGTTGGCACTAAGAGCTTCCTAGGTCAGACAATGGCTCTTTATAAAGATTCAAGGCTCTGTGAGACATGCTAGATTAAGCCTTGTAAGATTTGGAAGCTCAGAAAGTAACACTCCTTTATACAGAAATGGCTTGCCTGTTCCATGCCCTGAAGACTCTTTTCAAAATTCACTCTGCAATATTAAAATGTAAAACAATGAGCAGGATCCTGATCTCACTTGCACTGGTGTGAGGCTGGAGTAAATCCATGAAAGTCAGTGGTGAGAATCCCGAGTTTCACTGCTGATACTGAGAACAATATCTAGCCTAATGGGTTTAAATCCCTGCTTCACACACTACCTAAATTTTAATTTGCACTGTTAATTTCTGAGTGTGTTACTTCTCAGTATCTCCAAAGCAGCTTCTCTTACCAATCAATCACCCATGACTGGTTTTCCCTTCCTTTATTGTTATAGTTAAAGGATGTGCCAATACACATATTGCTGCTTTGATGGAATTTTCTTTCCCATTATAATTTAGAAGGGTTTCTGTGGTATAATGCCCCCTTTCAACTCTATGAAAATGATATAATCAGTGTGACCCAACCGCCAACCAGTTTACCCTTATGGTTTCTAAAATTATACTAGTTGACTGAGGATGCTCTTCATTTTTGCAGATCAATCATTTTTACAGCCTACTGTTGTGGTTTACAATGAGCAGGTTGTGACATCCCAGGGCTCAAACCCAGGCTGCTGAATTCTTAGACAGCTGTTGCATCTTGGCCACCACCCAATATCTAGTGAAAACTGACAGCCTGAGAAGCTAACAGGACTACAGCCTCAGCCAAGACACCACCCAGGGGAGCCCTGATTGGAGGATCACCCAGCTCCACTGATTGGTTCAACCATGCTATATAAGCCAGAAGGAGGCATAGCAAGTTGTCTGAGCAACTAGGTGATTCTTCTGCTGCTGTATTAGACCAGACATGCTGCACCAAAGTCTGTTTCTGATTCCTGCCTTTGCTCCCACAGTGCTCCTGCTCTGTGCCTGATCCTTTCCTCTCCTCCAGTTCCTGCCGTTATGTCTTGCTTCTGTCCATCGGTTGCCAGTCCTAGTTCTGACCCCCAGTTCTGACTCTGGCTTGACCCTTGGCTCTGGCAGTTGGTACCTGACTACAACAGGGTGCTGGCCAAAAAGGTTCTGGCCAGGCTCTTGTTAGCCCAGCTCCCATTAAGGGGTATTAATTGGTACTGGCTGGGTGTGGCTTGCCAAAGGGTCTAAAGAAAAACACCTGCAGGCCTTGTTAGCCAGGAGGCTATATAAAGCTGGCAGGAAGGAAGCCGGGGCGGGCCAGGAAAGGGAGGAGCCTGAGGCTGTAGTTCCCAGCTGGCTGAAGAAGCTAGCTGTCTCTCAGGGAGCTGGCTGCAATAGACTGTATATAAATGGTGGTGGGAACTGACACAAGGAATAAAAGGGCACTGGTGCTTGCATATTAAGTGGTCTCCGACTGATTTTTGGGACAAGCAGTGAAGTGCTCTGTTACACTGACCCTACTCCCAGCTTCAATTCCTGGCTCTGATTCTGGCTTGCCCCTGGGTTCTGGTAATCAGCAATTGACCCTGGTGCTGACCCTTGACTCTGTTCCCTGACCTGGATGCCTACTCTGACCATTAGACTGCCTACATCCTGGTCCCTAACACTGGTTTGCCTAGAGCCACACACCAGCCCCACCCCAAATTAGAGGACTTGAAGGACAGGGAATTACTTGTGGGGATGACATGGCCAAATCTGAAGACATATCTTGATTGACAAACAAGGAATGCAGTAACAAACATCCCTATCATATGCCATGTTCCTGAAGGTTTCCTGCTGTTTCCAGGACACAGTGATACCACAATGGGTTTGGCGGGATTGAGATTTGCAATTGGGGAGTAGGCCATGTGAGACTACTCCGGGGGGGGGGTCACCTCTGGTCCTAATTCTGCTTAGCCTCTCACTTGCCTGACAGATCCACAGCTGCCCTGAATGGAAAATCCAACTATTTCATTTTGGCATGCATTCCACTTCTATTAAAACATCCTTGCCAAATGGAACAATGACTGTAGAAATATATTTCAGTAAAGCGCTAGAATTTATTAAAAATAAATGGAATTCCATTATTGAGCAGTGACTGACCCAGCACATCTTTAAAACAACTTGACAGCCTGCCACTATCTTGTTTTAATGGACACTTTCAATCATTATTTATGAAGTGTCATCAGTGTGCATTATGTTGCAAAAGTAGAGAGAAGGTGCCCTAGCACTGGGCTTCTTCGTGCTATCAGTTCTGTGCACTGCCCCATAGCTGCTGTGAACGATAATTGGCGATTAATTCTTCATTTTGTTTATGTACATTTATATATTTTCTGTTTCTGAAATAAAATAGCATTTTGCCTTTACTGAAGAATTTTCTCAATCATATTGATGGTGAAACACAGCCATAGTTCTAGGGACTCAAGTATAGCTTTCTGCATTTGATCTCTATTGACAACTGTCAAAGTTAAATGCTTCAAGATTCATTTTTCAAAGCCCTTCACCAGACTGCTGTGAGCTATCTGAAGGACAGTTTCTTTCTCAGTGATCATGACCTCCTGCAACAGCTTCTTTCCAATGGAATTGTCAGCCTCAAGAACGAGCAGTTTTCATGGGAGAGACAACACTTTCATGGCAACTGGCCCATATCAGTGACTTTGCTCTCAATACTTGAGAATCCCTGCAAACCTCACTACTGTCAAAATAAAATTTAAAACCCATTTTGAACATAGCATCCCAAGTTCAAGTACACAAATGATCCTACTGACTTCAGTGGGACCATCTGTGTTTAAAGTAATGTACATGCTTAAACACCATAGTGAACTAGGGCTTCACTCTCCCCATGTTTTTTTCCAGCAGTGATTTTTCTCAGGCCTGGCCTCACTCAAGTGCTACATTAAGAAAAAGGCCATCGCAGCGCTGTAATTGACTCTCTCACTTGACGGGAATCTGCCTCAGAGATATCCACGAAACTCTCATGGAGATACTGGGCAAACCGCTGCTGCAGGTGTTTGTCAGACCTGCTTTGTTTCTTTCTCCATTAAGGGTAACTTTCCTGTACCACTCTGCCGTCATGGTGGGGCTGGGGGGGAAATATTGCTGCACACAGGCAGGCCGCATAAGGGCCAGGGCAGAAAGTGCCCCATGTATGGCTTCATAAGCCATGGCATTAAGGGGTAGGCAGGGTTTCCCAGGATCACAATGGGCATTTCGACTTCCCCTATGGTGATCTTCTGGTCCTGGAAGAAAGTCCCTGCTTGCAGCTTCCTGAACAGCCAGTGTTCCGAAAGATGTGTGCGTCATGCACCTTTCCGGACCAGCCTGCGTTAATGTCCATGAAATGTCCATGGTGATCCACAAGCACCTGAAGAATGATAGAGAAATACCTCTTCTGATTAATGTACTCGGTGGCTAGGTGGTCTGGTGCCAGAATTGGAATATGAGTGCCATCTATCACTCCTCCACAGTTAGGGAAGCCCATTTGTGCAAAGCCATCCACAATGTCACGCACGTCACCCAGAGTCACGGTCTTTTGGCCCTGCACACTTCTGACAACACAAGTCCAACGGTCGACTTTCCCACTTCAAACTGGTTAGCGACCGATTGGTAGCAGTCTGGAGTAGCCAGCTTCCACCGTGCAATTGCCACACGCTTCTCCAACGGAAGGGCAGCTCTCATTCTCATGTCCTTGCACTGCAGGGCTGGGGTGAGCTCATCACATGATCCCATGAATGTGACTTTCCTCATCCGAAAGTTCTGTAGCCACTGCTCCTCATCCCAGATGTGCATGATGATGTGATCCCACCACTCAGTGCTTGTTTCCCGAGCCCAAAAGCAGCGTTCCACTGTGGTCAGCACCTGCGAGAATGCCACAAGCAATCTCTTGTCGTAGCTACTATGCATGACGAGATCAATGTCAAACTGCTCTTGCCTTTTTGGTTTAAGGAATAACTCCACTGCCACTCATGATGTGTTAGTGAGAGCAAGCAGCATATTGGTCAACAGTGCGGAATCCATTTCTTCAAACTGAAGAGGCAGAGCAGAGCACGCAGTACACAAACCATTGAAAAATGGTACAAAATGTGGATGGAAGCACAGGGATTGCTGGGATGTGAAGCAATGAATCACGGGGCATTGGGACCGGATCCAGGATGCCCTGTGACTCCCTCTGCCTTCCCACAACTCTTAGAGGCAGAAGAAGAAGAGGTGCCCTGTGGGATAGCTGCCCAGAGTGCACTGCTCTGAATACTGCTGCAAGTGCCGTAAGTGTGAACAAGCTATTGCGCAGGCACCTGACGGTGTGAACACACAACAGCGGTTTCCCTTCAGTGCTCTCTGACCGGCGCTGTAACTCTGCCAGTGTAGACATACCCAAATGTCCCTTACTTCAGATTATGACAATTACATCTTGTTCTACCTTTAGTAGCTATGGAGAACAATTGATTACCATCCTCTTTATAGAGGCCTTCACATATTTGAAGCAGCCCTTCACATATTTGAAGACTGCTATTAGGTCCTCCCTCAGTCTTCTTTTTTCAAGACTAAACATGCCTAGTTTGTTTAACCTTTCTTCATAGGTCAGGTTTTCTAAACCTTGTATCATTTTTGTTGTTTCCCTCTCGATTCTCTCCAGTTTGTCCACATCATTCCTAAAGTAGTGTGCTCAAAGCTGGACACACTACTACATCTGAGGCCTCACCATTGCCAAGCAGAGTGGGAGAATTACCTCCCGTGTCTTACATATGGCACTCCTGCTAATACAACCTAGGATATTAGCCTTTTTTGCAACTGCATCACATTGTTGACTTATATTACATTTGTGATCCAATAGACCCCCTAGATCAGTGTTTCCCAAACTTGAGACACTGCTTGTTTAGGGAAAGCCCCTGGTGGGCCGGGCCGGTTTGTTTGCCTGACGCGTCCGCAGGTCCGGCCGATCGTGGCTCCCATCGGTCGCGGTTTGCTGCTCCAGGCCAATGGGAGCTGCTGGAAGCGGTGTGGGCAGAGGGACGTGCTGGCCGCTGCTTCCAGCAGCTCCCATTGGCCTGGAGCAGCGAACCACAGCCAGTGGGAGCTGCAATTGGCCAGACCCGCGAATGCAGCAAGTAAACAAACCAGCCTGGCCCGCCAGGGGCTTTCCTTAAACAAGCGGTGTCCCAAGTTTGGGAAACACTGCCCTAGATCCTTGTCTGCAGTACTATCACTTAGCCAGTTATTCTTCATTTTGTATTTGTTCCATTGATTTTTTTCTCATGAGCAGAGAACAAGAGGATAGACAAGAAAATGGTGGCTAGACTATGGGAGAATGGAGAGGATATGGAGTGAGCATTGGACCAGCAAGCCTGGAAAAGACTGATCTGGTGACCTGATCCTCGCTACCTGGGAAAAGGGATTTTTTTTTCTTCCTAAATGTGTGTCAGGCATCAGGGCCTGCAGCATAGCCAGTCTCTGGGCAACCTACCAAGCACAGTTGGCCTGTAGCTGCCTGATTGGCTACATTGCTTGATTGGTTGGAAGGGTCAGCAGACCAGCTCTTAAGCCCAGCAGCAGCAGTAGTTCAGGGACAGCTCAAAGCATTCATCCATGGCTGGAAGACCTGCTTGCTTCCAGCCTTACTCCTGCTTTGTTCCAGCCCTGCTTCTACCTTGGACCCAGCCCCTGGTCTTGCTTTGACTCCAGCCTTGCTCCTGCCTTGCCTTACTCCATGTAACCCAGTTCTGACACTTGGCTCCAATTCCTGACCTCTGACTTTGGCTCTGACTCTTGGCTCTAGCATCTGGCCACTGACTCCAGTTCTGACCCTGAGCTCTGATTCCTGGCTACCAACTCCTGTCCTGATCAAAAGGCCTGACTTCTACTCCAACAAGGCATGAATGCCCTTGTAACAGTCACTGACAGTTTGAGCAGCCCCAACACAAACAATAAGGGGACTAGAGATGATATAGCACACATTGATCCTTCAAAGGCCAATATCTCTCTGACAGAGATAGTGGGAGCCACAGAGTTGCCATAAAGCAGTGGGTTGTCCCACTGCAGGTGCAGAATGCAGTTCTGCAAGCTCAAGCCATGCTGCCTTCAGCCCTGACCCCCACATTCCACAAGTGCAAGTTCCCTCTGCCTGACAAGTTCATTGGTGATCATGACACATGTTGAGGGTTTCTAAATCAATGTCAATTCCTATTTCTTCTGTGCCCATGGTCATACTGACCAGTGGGATTGATTATTAGCCTGCTTACTGGGGAGACACTGGCTTGGGAGTCTCTGCTCCTGGAAAACTCATCCCTTCTCTGTTACCAAACCTATGCAAGCCAATCAGGTCCAGCCCAGCTCTCTGTCATGGGGAAGAATTGATGTCAGGCATCAGACCTATGCCTGTACTGCAGAGAATCAGGACACTTCGCATCAAGCTGCCCTACCAAGGTACAATTGTGCTCTGGTTGGGAAACACCAAGGTTCAGCCCCAATCGGGGTGGGGTCCAGGCTGGGTTGGCGCCATCTCCTGACTTAGTGGATTCTATAGATGGGTCACTCCTTTTGTCAGGACTAGTCATCTACCAGACAGCTCCCTTAGAGGTAACTACCCTTTGAGATCACTGAGAAGTCCTCCAGTTTGAGCTAATTTGTGCATCGCATTCATCAGTTGTCCTTGGCATCCCTTGGCTTGTCACCCATGAGCTGCACATCCACTGGCGGTCAGGCACAGTACACTTTGACTCCCCATCTCACAGACAATCCTGTTTCCCAAGAGCCAACCCAGGACCAGCAACCCTTTGTGGCTTACTTGGTCCTCTAAAGAATTCAGAGGCAAAAAGAGAAGATTCAAAGGTGACCCTGGCAATCCCCAGGACTTCCCTATTCCTGTTAAATCTCAACACTATGTTGATGTGTTTGGCAAAAAGAAAGCCAACACCCTACCACCTCACTGCAGCTGACTGCCCATCAACCTCCAGCTGGGGACAGAGATTCCCATTTACTCCCTCTCCAAACCCAAACTACAGGAACTCCAGATTTATCTTGAGGAAAACCTGAAGAAGGGGTTCATTTGCACCTCCTCATCCCTAGTGGGGACCCCAATCTGCTTTGTGGTAAAGAAAGCTGTCTCCTTCCTTCATTGTGTGGACTACCCAGCTCTGAACAAGCCGCACAATATAAAACTGGTATCCGTTACCACTCATTAATGAGCTGTTTGAAAGACTCCACTCTGCCAGTCTTCACAAAATTGGACTTCTGTGAAGATTATCACCTGGTGAGGATCCAGGAAGCAGACAAATGGAGACTGCCTTCCATACCAGGCATTTCCATTTTGAGTATTTAGCCATGCTGTTTGGGTTGTGCAATGCCCCGGAAATCTTCCAGCATTTCATACTCTTCACATCTTTAGGGACATGCTGATCCAATTTTTCATCATTTATCTGGATAACATCCTAATTTTCTCCAAAATCAAGACCTCCACAATTATCATATGCACACTGTCTTGGAGCGGCTCCATCAAAACCATCTCTACACGGGAGTTATTTAAATTAAGCACCAATGTGGACACAAGAACAAATGGATATAAACTGGCCATTAACAAGTTTAGGCTTGAAATTAGGTGAAGATTTCTAACCATCAGAGGCGTGAGGGTCTAGAACAGTCTTTGAAGGAGAGCAGGGGGGCAAAAAAACTAATTGGTTTCAAGATTGAGCTTGATAAGTCTATGGAGGGGATGGTATGATGAGACTGCCTACAGTGGCATGTGGCCCATTGGCAACTGCCAGTAGCAAAAATCCCCGACTGCTGGAGACAGGACACTAGATGGGGAGCGCTCTGAGTTATTACAGAGAATACTTTCCCAGGTATCTGCCTGGCAGATCTTGCCCACATATCTCAGGGTCTAACTGATCACCATATTTGGGGTCAGGAGGGAATTTTGGCAGAGACCCTGTTTTTTTTTTTACTTTTCTCTGCATCATGGGGCATGGATCACTGGCAGGTTTAAACTAGTGTAAATGGTGAATGCTCTGTAACTTGACATCTTTAAACCATAATTTGAGGCTTTCATTACCTCAGCCAGGGACTAGGGGTCTATTTCAGGAGTGGGTGAGGTTCTGTGGCCTGCAATGTGCAGGAGGTCAGACTAGATGATCACAATGATCCCTTCTGACTTTAAAATCTATTAATCTGAGTCTATGAAGCTGGAAAATGTGAGGACAGAGTGGAATTCTTGGGAAATACCATCTTGCCCGAGGGACTTGCCATGGACCCGCAGAAGGTGGCAGCAATCTCTGACTGGGCTGCACCTAAGGATGAATGTGGGATGCAACAAATCCTGGACTTTGCTAATTTCTACAGGCAATTTATTAAAGGTTCTCCAAGCCTGGATGCAAAATGGGGCCTGGTTCACCTGGGCCACGTCAGCTCAGTCATCCTTGGATCAACTGAAGAGGTCATTCACCTTCCGCACAGACTTGTCTGGAAGTTCCCTGGTACTGGCTAGCATGGACACAGCCTCCCATCTACACCAGGTGCACTAAGAGCTCAAGAAACACTTGCAGTCTGCCAAAAAGGCCTATAAACACCCTGCAAACCAAGATGGTGGGGGATAGCTCAGTGGTTTGAGCATTAGCCTGCTAAACCGTGGGTTGTGAGCTCAATCTTTGAGGAGACCACTTAGGGATCTGGGGCAAAAATTAGTCCTGCTAGTGAAGGCAGGGGGCTGGACTCAATGACTTTTCAAGGTCCCTTCCAGTTCTAGGAGATTGGTATATCTCCAATTATTACCTTTATTACTATGATCAGGCTGCCCCCAATCTGTCCATAGTGGGACAAGGTGTGGCTCTTTGTTCAGAACTTTAAATCAAGCTGACCATCTACCAAATTAGACTACCAATACCTGGGCCCCTTCAAGATTATAACATGGGTGAATCGAGTGGCCTTCAGGTTACAGCTGCCCAATTCCTTGAAGATCCACCCCATCTTTCACATCTCACTTTTAAAGGCCTATACTGAGAACCTATCCCCAAATTCCTCCACACACCCCCCACCACCTCCCATAACAGTCTGTGGACAGGAGGAATACTTGGTTCACCAAATCCTTTATTCTCCATGAGTTAGAGGAAGACTACTACCTGGTGGAGTGGGAAGGATACAGTCCAGACAAGCAGTCTTGGGAACCAGTAAAGCATGCCTCAGACATAGTGGAAAAGTTCCATCAGAAGTACCCCAAGAAATCAGGCCCTGAGGCCCCTATAAGGTGCCCTTGAAGAGGCAGTACTGTCAGGAAGCAGGGCCTGCAGCGGAGCCAGTCTCGGGAAACATGACCTGGCCTGTAGTAGGCTGCCTGAGTGCCTACACCACCTGATTGGGTGGCAGGGTCAGCAGACCAGCTTTTAAGCCCAGCAGCAGCAATTTAGTGGCTGCCCAAAGCATTTGCCCACGGCTGCGATAGCTCTTGTGCCTATTGTTCCCAGCCCAGCCTAGCCCTGTTCTTGCCTTGCATCACTCTGTCATCCAGTTCTGACCCTCGGCTCCAATTCCTGACCTTTGACTTTGGCTCTGGTATCTGGCCTCTGATTCCAGCTCTGACCGCTGGGCCTGACTCCTGCTCCAACCACTAGGCATGACTGCCCATAGCCACTCAGTGACAGTGCTGTATTTTGCACATGTCTTTGTGGAATTTCATTTTGTTGATTTCAGAACAGTTCCCCAATTTATCAAGGCAATTTTGAATTCTAATCCTGGCCTCCAAAGTGCTTGCAACTCCATCTGCAAATTTTATAAGTATACTCTCCACTCCACTACCTTAGTCATTAATGAAGTCAGCAGGGTTTGAACTTCAGTGGTAAAAGTATGAGTCTCTACCACTTGAGCTAAAAGAACAATTTCCTCAACAGTTAGTAGTAGTAAAGTTTTATGTTGCTTTGTCAATCTGTCATTAGAGGGCAACAAAGTCAAACATGGTGCTAGCATGGATTACATCAACAAAGAGTTTTTGGCAAAATTTTCCCACTCTTTCTACTACTGGTTGTAGCAACAGTCAGTGCTGGTGCACACAGGTATTCAGAGGGACCACCACATCAGTCAGCTCTGCTCAAAACAGGTCTACAAACATGGTGCTTAAAATGCCAGTGGCAGTTGGCAGTTTTTCTACACTAGCACACCTACTGTTGCTACTACTAGTTGGTAGCAATGGTGTGACACTTTTGTCCTAAAAGCCTAGTGTAAACAAGGCCAAAGAAGACCAGATGACAAAGAGTGCAAACAACGGTCATGTCAGAACCTACTGTAGATCACCAGTAAAAGAGGTGAGCTGAGTAACGTCAGTGTAAAGATAGTATCTTAGTAAATCATAGAATCATAGATTCTAAAGACACCCTTCATACGATCCCATCTCCTAGCAGCACCTTATCTACATGAGCAATAGGAGGGACAAGAGAGAAGCTCGTTGCCCTTCACACACAAGACTCATAGGCGATGATGAGCAATCACCCATCATCACCTTTTGAGACTTCCCCTCCAATAACAAGAGGAACCACTGAAAAGCAGTTTGTCTACTCCCACCAGGGGTATAGTCCCACCACCACCTGTCTATCAACGGATTGCTGATAGATCTACTACTATCAAGAATAGCTCCCTTCATCCATTCCTAGAAGACCATCCATTACTTTGAGCAGATCTGTCTCTATGCCAGGAAACAGATTGAAACCATAATAAAAGATGGTAAAATAGATTGAATCCTACACCTGCAAGGTCTGATCTATCACCCACTTAGGGTTTTATACTGCCACCCATCCATATAGTAACTTCCTTCCACATAATATAGATTGGCAATAGGAAAGTTCATGTTAGATGGTCTTCATGGGGTCTCTGGGCTTGTCTACATACAGTTTTTGCATTGATTTAACAAATCAATAGAAAAATCCATTTCATTAAATTGGTGCAACCTCCTAGAGTGGATGCAGTTATACCAGTTACCAAAACAAGCTATACTCCTATAAATGCCTTTGTGCAAATAGAACTGGTCCACATTATGAGACTGCATCAATTTAACTAAAATCCAAAAATGTATGTGTAGATTAGTCCTCTCAGTCTTCTCCCTTTTCTGGTTACGGAAGGCTCTACTTGGGGTAGGGTTTCTGTAAACTCTCAATACATTTTATAAAATGGTAAAACTAGAGATCAGATAGTAGTTTCCCAAAATGTTAGTATCAAAGGAAAGGTTTTAAACATTAGGATAGTTTTTGTAAAAATGATTATCTTTTGAAATATCATCATAAAGACAAATTCCCTCCCTGTTTCTTTTGGACGGCAACTATAGTTTAGAAATAATAAGTCCTCTTCTGATTGTTGGAGTTTTTTGAATAGGTGATAGTCCGATTTGATTGCTTCAGATTCAAAAGGGCATGTCCTGTCACGCTAGAATAAAAAGGAATACAGAAAGGATAGGTACGTGTAAGAGGGTGGAAGTATTGTTTTTAGCTGTCCTGAACAATTCTTCGAGTTTCATGTGTTTAATCTGTCTTTCTGTGAATGCAGCCTTACAAATGTGCCAAGCCTTCCCATCTGTCTTGTAGACACTATTTGCCAATTCTCCAGCAACTGGCAGAGGCAAAAGAGTACACGTGTTGAGGCTCATAAAGAGGCACAACAACATCCACTTGAAGCAGTTTAATACATTGGCTGTGGTTCAAGGGTGTTCCGGTAACTAGTAAACTGAGAAGTCTAAAGTATACACAGCATGCGTTAATAAAAGGCTTGATGGAGAGCAAAGAAATCCTACCAGTCGCCACAAGGAAGGTTGGCCCCAGGAAATGAAAAGCACACAGTGGTGTACACGTGCGCACACACCCTCCCCGGGACTCTTTTGAAATCAACCCACCCACACTTCGTCCTGAAGGAGACCTGTGGGGATAGTCAGCGGGTGTCGAGAGCCACTAAAGATGGACCGTTGGCAGTGCTCCTAGACCATCGGAGACGGAGGTTTGAGACCTAAGGACAAAGTTTCCGCCCTCGGGATCTTGGCTCCATCCATCAACTGGAGTTCTTCACTATGAAGCTAGAACTCCAGAGGTTCCCGATTTAGCAAAGAGCCTGCGGTAAAGTACCGAAGACAGGAGCTGTGTGATGTGAGCATTTGGAAGCTCCCGCTCTTTCCTCCACAGTTACCTTTCTCGACAGGCAGCTACCAATCCGACTTGCTCGTGTTAAAGCAGGCTTGGCCGCCTGGGTGTGTACAGACTGATCCTGTTGCGGTGCAGGCTCCGCTCCGGAAACGTGCTCCATAGTCAGGTCAAGAAGACAGCGCTCTGGGGGAGGGAGAAGGAGCAACACTCTTCGGGAATTAACAATTACAAGCCCAGCCTGATTCCGGAGCGCTCTAGTCGACACGGAGCGGGCGAGCCTTGCTGCACCCTCGAGAAGGAAACAAGCGGGCGGGAGCAGGCGGCTGGACCGGTCCCACACTGAAAAACGGAATACAGCCCATGTACGATTTTTAAACCGGTTTATGTCCAATGCGATTGCGTGTACTCCCTGGTGCATGTGATAATGTGGTGCCGTACTGCGCGTGTGGCAGCCAGCGGCAGCAGACAGCAGATTAAATCGGACCGTGCGACTGGGGCTGGGCTAGATAATTGACACCTGCTGGGCGCCAAAGAGGAGAGGGGATGCAGACCAAGCGCCGGGGCACGGTCTGGAGCCCGGATCCTGGCGCTACTGAAGTCAGTGGCCGAGCCCCTCTTGACTTGACGGGGAGCAGGGGTTAGGCTCCACGCTGGGACCCCGGCGATGTATGTAGGTCACAGCAGGCACCAGTTTAGCAGAGCTGAGGCGCAGTTTTCATTGTAACCAGTTATCGGGAGTCGCTGACCCTGCTCCCTGGGCTGCCAGCACCTTTCCCCGGGGAGGCTAGAAGCGGGCGGGGGACTCGGCGCCACAGCGAGCTGCTCGTGCCCCCGAGCCCTAGGGGGAGCCGGGGAAGCCGCTCGCTGCAGCTCCCGCTGGCTCCGATCCTGAGGCGGCAGTGACGGCAAAAGCGGCCGCTATTGGTTCAACACCATATATGGGATGACAGGAGGGTCATGTGGGCTGCGAGGCAGCTGCAGCCCCGGGTCCCTGGAGAGAGGGATCTGCGCGCCGTGCCCGTGGGAGAGGGGGAGAGAAACAGGACGGGGGAGGAGGAGGCTGAGTGAAAAGAGACGCGAGAAGGAGGAGGAAGGGAGCGCGGTGCAGGGGCGGAAGAGAGAGCAGCAAAGCTGGTTAATTGCCACAATCTGCAGCAGGAGAAGCAGCAGCAGCAGCCGGCGGTGCCCTGTCTTCCCCGCTCTCCGCAGCCTGGAGGAGAGAGCCCTGCTGTGGGGGGTGATGGAGCAGCATGGGCACCCTTCCTATAGCACCCGCAGCCCAGCCTGGGAGGAACTGGTAGGTACATGCAAGCTCCGCACGGCACAGGCATTTCCTACTCGCCTGCCTGCCTGCCTGCCGCTATTGTTCAGCCAAGGGTTTGTGTTGTCCTCATTCCGCCTTATCAGTTTCCCCGTCACTTCTTCCCACTCACCAGAGCTTGTCTGCGGTCTCTCGCTCTCTCTTTCCCCGCTATTATGAGTGCCCCACAGTGTCTGTCTGGTTTGTTCTTGGTCTTGTCTTCCGTGGGAAGTGGAGTTATTTTACTGTTTTAGTTTAATTGGTTTGGTGGGAATCCTGGGCTCAGCCCGGAAGGCTAGTGTACAACTTTGCTGGAGGGGGAAGGGGAAGGAAATAAGATGATCCCCTCTGTGTTAAACAGTTTTTTTCAGGGAAAGACGGAGGGAAGCGAACCAGTGTTCTGATATGGGGGGTTGTGTCCTGAGAACAATCTGAATCTCTCCACATAGATCATTCCTCTAATCGAAATAAATTGCTGTTTATGGCTTTGCTTTAACTATTCTCTTAGCAGAGGGATGGGGCCTTTCCTTGCTGACGGCAAATTTATTTGGTTAAATATGAAATGAGGATATGACACAAACTTGAGGAAAGCTGCTGAGTGGGGGATTGTCGGTTTGTTTAGGCAAATCCTAGTCTCCCTTTTCAATCAAAGGAAATCATGTCACCTATATAGCCACTAGATTATATCAATTTTCCCTCTGAAATATTACCAGATTCCGTTGCTGAGCCTTTCTGTATTGTGCAAATACACACACACGCACAACGTGCAGTGAAGGATAAAAATAGCCTGTGGGTAAGTCACTTGTGGGATTTAATACGATCTCAGGCTGCTGCGGCTGTGTTCTCTCTGACATATTGACCTGATACTGTACTTGAAATGGATGAAATACAAGGCTATGCTGTATCTTATTATGACTTTGTGTCTGAAGGGCTGTGTGATTTCCTTCCAAGCTGAAGTGTCAGTCCCGTGCTCTCCTCTCCCCTGCTTGCTGTCTCCACCGGCCGGAGGTTAGCTTCACCCCCAGCCGCATGTGCAAATTTCACTTTGTTTTACTGTCGGTTTTGTACAGATGGTCCAGGATAAGAATATTTTGGCTGGTTGTTTCTGCATTTGCATTTTCAAGAGTGTAGTAGTCTTACACTGTATCTCTTTGAAGACACCCATAGTGAATTAAATTAAAATCCTAACAGTTAAGATTCGTCAACCTTACCTTTGTTCAGTTGCTCTATAGTTCTTTGCCCTTAACTCCTGGGTGTTTTTTGTCTGCATTGTTTGAAAGTTCAATTGCCCCCCCTCCCCCATTCCGTACACAGTTCCCAAATCCTACTTGAGAAGCAGCTTTCATAGGAAAACAGTTCCACTCATTTTTCAATAACATGTTGCTGACACCGAAACGATTAAATACATGTGAAAGGAAGCCTTCCAAAAAGATTAGACACCGTGATAGGAAAACGGCGAATCTGATTCCCATTTAATGTGTTACTTTATTAAACTGTAGTATTTACATTGAAGGCCACCATCTAAAACTCAGCCGAAACTCAGAACACAAAGCAAATTGAGTCCCACAGGTTGGAAATCCTAGCGTCATTTCTGGCTGAAGGATTGAGGCACATTTCCTTCCTTCTCACATCCAGTGGCTTGAATAAACAAGAAACAAATCACCCCCCCCCTCAATATGGGCAAGATTTGCCCCTGTACCTCTTGTTAACATTTAATGTCTCCTCTGTAAAACAAAGGTTTTTTTGTTTTGTTTTAGCCGGTTACATCTTTGCAGCAAGAGCCACATCACTCTTATTGCAGCTGACTTTTTATTTAAGAAACAAAATAATTTTATAGAGGAAAGGGCAGCAGGGGAAATTAGGACGTGTACAGACCCTGAAAAACCATAGAGAGGGACAAACATTATAGGGGAAACTACTTCATTTATTGCTGTTTCCAGAACTCTGCATATTAATTACCCATTCAAGTTATCGGCAGTTACATGAAATGGCTATTCCTATAATACTTCTCTGTAAACTACCAAAAATGGGCATGGAACAGAAAACACAAGTTCACCTGCTTCTAAAATCTGGGCTGTACATGTGTAAAATTTCAAACTTCCATGCAATTATTTTCTGTATTTAAGGCACACTTTTACAAGGGGAAAACTCCCAATGACTTCAGCCAGAGCTGGATCAGGGCCTTAGTAATTTCAAATACGTAGAAGTAATACATAAGATTGTGAAGCCCAGTCCTCACGCAGAGATTCAATAGTTTTGTCTATGTTAGGCTTGAAGGATCAGCCAATTTATGTGTATTTAAATTAGAAATATACACAATGTGTGTTACACATGGTTGGTAACACTTTAAAGAGTCTAGACTCAGTTACTGACTCTTTATGTTGGCCACCTATGATGTGTAGATTTGATCTTCTGTCTGATCAAAAGCACTGATACTTTCAAAATAATCCCTTTGTCTTGGGTAATATTGCCTTTTTCATGATATTCTATAGCTCTTCATCTAGAAGTATACTGATAAGCTTTTGTAGCCTGTACTTACGGAGCCATCTCAGTCACCACTGAAATACAGCCACCACGGTGATAAAATTTCGGTAGCCATTCTGCTCAACAACAGTATACAGGTGTATTGTTATATTTTGCTTTGTCTTTTTTTTTATTATTAAGGAGGTCATGTGGAGAATAACAGACAGAATAACCGAATTCAGACAGGCAGTGCATAATCACCTGAAATTTATTTGCTCAGGATTCCAAGTCCAGTTAAACAATTGTACTTAGCACTTATATACAAACAGTAATCCTCACAATTAGAAATGGTTTAATACTTATTTAATAATAAGATGAACAATGCTTTATTAATCTAATTGCATTATTTGACCAGCTCCTCTCAGAACAGCCTGTGAGGTGCATAAATAAGTATTATCCCCACTTTACATATGGAAAACTGTGCCAAAAAGGTGAGGTGATTTGCCCAAAATCACGAGAATCAACGTGGGAATTGGAACTCTTTGCTCATGTTTGTGATCAAATCTTATTTTTTCTCACAGTAAATTATATCTAATGCTGTTATTGCAAATGGGTTTCAGTCATGCTATTCCTAGTGACAATATTAAAAGCTGTACGGTGTTTAAAAAAATGAAGCTGATTTGTCCAGCACTTTGGGGTTCCTTGAATATGAGGGGAAAGAACTTCAGCTGGTGAAAACTGTCATAACAGCATTGACTTCAATGGGACTATGCTAGATTTCACCACTTGAGGATCTGCACCGAAATGTTCACATTTTACTTTATTCTTTCCACCAATCTTCATCTGCTCTAGTTCTGATTAAAATGTTAACAACTCTTAAAAATAATATGAAATATAAAACACGTTAAACAGAAAGCAAGAAAAAAACATATCCAAATATTATATAATAGCTGCATATTTAAGTACATATAAATGTCTCACCTATGTGCACCATGAACCAAATTCAGCTCACAGTAAAGTCAGTGGCCCCTTGAGTGCTACCATTCATTCTACTGTAGTTAAAAGTCAAATTCACTGTTGGCTATAACATGATGTATAAATCTCAACGTGGGAGAGAATTTCTTATACCAAATCTGACTTAAATCAGTTTGATTAAGTTATAAGATAAAGTATAACAAAGGTATAATTGTAGTAGTTTAGCAAGATGAGAGCCTGAACCTGCTGTCCTCAATGAGGAAAATATCATTGGCAGTTTTCCCTGTGTGAGCACTGTGGCCATGATTATGTAGATTAGCGCCTTTCTAAAGCAGAACCTGTAGAAACATTGATATTTTATAAATTGCCTCTGTACAGGCACAATATGTACTTTTACAATAAGAACTGTTTACATTCATATAAATGAACAGTTCAGGGTGATTTAGCACTTACACAACTTTATTCACCTTCAAAGCACTCTACAAACATTAACTAATTGCAGAATATAGAGCATATTATCACACAAACTTCCATTAAAAACTCTGAAGAAACCATATTATAAATGATCTGTAATTATGGGCCATACCCAGCCACTTGGACAGATCTAGACTGTTGCTACTAAGATAATCAAATATTAGCACAGAATACCCCCCACCAATGTAGCTCTTTCCCCAGCATTCCAATTTTGTAAAGCTGAAATCTTCATTAGGAGATACAAATCATTCTTTTGGGGAGGGCCATGGCCCTGTTCACAACTGAAGGCCTGTAGCTGCTAGGGCAGAGTCTTGCATTGGCTCTGTAGAGTGTAGATCCATATTTAAGCACATCTAGCAATTCCTACACAGTACAAGAAGCATCTAAGGACTATTGTGCAAGCTCATAGGGTGGTGTAGCAGCCACGGGGGAGCTACACTGTATTCCTGCACACTGGCTGTTTTCCTAGCCCTCCTGCACTTCATCCAGTTACTTGGGGTTTCATAAATTCATAGCATTTTAAGGCCAGGAGGGACTATTAGATCATCTAATTGGATCTTCTGTATTTCACAGGCCGTTAAATTTCATCAGGTTACCCAGCATTGAGCCAAATAACTTGTGTTTGGCTAAAGCATAATTTCCAGAAAGGCATCCAGCCTTGATTTCAAGACATTGAGATGGAGAATCCACCACTTCCTTTGGTAGCTTGTTCCAGTGGTTAATCACCCGCACTGATAAAAATGCATGCCTTATTTCTAATTTGAATTTGTTTGGCTTCAGCTTCCTGCCATTGGCTCTTATTATGCCTTTCTCTAATGGGCTAAAGACCCCTGGAGTATTTTTTCCCCATGAAGGTACTTAGACACTGTAATCGAGTAATCTCTCAATCTTCTTTTTATACGCTCAACAGATTGAGTTCCTTAAGTCTCTCCCTAAAAGGCCTTTTCAGCAGCCCCACATCCTTTTTTCTGCCCCTTTATCATTTTTTCAACATCCTTTAAAATGTGGACACCGGAACAAGATGCAGTATTCCTGTATCAGTCTCACCAATCACATATATAGAGCTAATACCTTCCTGCTCCACGTCACTACTCCCATTTATACATTCAACCCGTGCATGAGCCATTTTTGCCACATCACGCTAGGCACTTATGTTCAGTTGCTTGTCCAGTATGACCCCTAAATCCTTTTCAGAGTCACTGTTTTGCAAAGTGCAGTCTCCATGTGCTCTGTAGGTATGGATTGCATTTCTTGTTCCTAGATGTATAACTTTGCATTTGGCTGGCTGCAAGAAGCTGTTAGCAGTCTAGTTAAATTTGTAATTCCCTTGCACATGTTCTAGGGTCCACTACTCACAGGTTCTAGATATGTGACAGAAGTGGGGTTTTTAACTTAAAAATATCTAATACTGTAAGTTTAATATTTAATATGATAAAATATATTTAAAATCAATTGCTACATGATCCAATATTTTATCAAATTCAATATGGATTTTTAAATTAGTCACTGACTCTCTAAAAAGTAAAACTGGTTTGAAAGAGAAAATTAGATTAGTATTCTGATCTGGAAAATACTGATGCTATTTATTTAAAAATGTAAACATTCCAATGTGAGGTCTTGAGCCTGGAAACATTTACACATCTGCTTAACTTTAACCACCTAAGTATTTGCAGGATCGGGGTCTAAATTACATGCAACTAAATGATGCTTTAGAAAAAAAAAATCCAGGGCGTGCTTTTCCAAACACATTTATGCAGGTGAGTAACTATAGCCAACTGTGTAATCCCATTGAGTTATAACATACAACCTCAGAATTGTACACTTAGTTAATATGCAACCCTGTAACATGCTTGGTGTCTGAATGTGCCTTTTTTCCTGTCATGTCTTGGCTCTGTGTATACACTAATCTTGCAGTGATGCACCACATGACAGCAGAAGTCCATTTGTAATCTCTTTGTAGCAAGAAATGTCATTTATTTTTGGTTCTGTACAGAACTCAACACAATGGGGCCCCAAACCTGTAATACAAATAAATAGATAATATTCATATATACAAATATTTGCAGGACCAGGCTTCATACTCACAAATATGGGACCAAAGCCTGTCCACCTTACTCATGTGCGTTGTCCCAATAACTTCAGTGTATTGCTTACCAGTATGAGATATTTCACTGACTTAAATTCAACAATTCACAGTGGTAAGCACTAATATAGTAGCAAGTGTTTATAAGATCAAGATATAGTTGCATGTATTTGAATATTAACCAAACACACACATAAATATTCAGTTTGAATACACATTCCTAAAGTATACTCAAATATTTGTAAATGAGTCAGGATCTTTTGCAGTTTGTCATCTCATTAAGGTTTATAGAAAAGGAGACTCACATAAGTTCCCCTTTGGAGAAGAATTAGACATGGGCATATTCATCCATTAGCTTCTTTTGTTACCCACAATCAAAGGCAATTAAGCTAGGATGAAAAGTGCTGTATTACAGGTAGTTGTTATATCTGTGAAGTGGTGCTTATGGCAGGATTTGGCCCCTAAAGATAACTGTTCCAATGAATGACACAGAAAATAATGTGCAAATTCCTTTAAAATATTTCCAGTAGAGTAAGGCATGAGCAAGGGTGGCAGAATCTGACTTTAAGTGCCTGACACAACTTGAAACCAAAGCCCTGAGCCTGCAAAGATTTATGCAGTGCTTAATTTCCCATATTGTGAAATCAGTGGGACTCCTCAAGTAAGTGAAATTAAAGACATAAATAAGTATCTGTAGGAGCGGGGCCTAAACTATGGTTTCCATTTTGTTCCTGTGACATATTTGGGATTTCAGATTCCTTTCTAAAAACCATGAATGGAATTGTAGATGGAATATATATTTCTTTGCCTTATATTAAATACACACACTGACAAACATTTGTGTGTTTTTCTTAAATGTTTTCTTAAATGTTTCTGTGATTAAAATACTGATCCATATACACTTATTATAAACCAACAGACCAGAGGGATTATTTTTTTTTAAGATTCTCACAGCTGAAACACTCTGGCAGTGTGTCACAAAAGTTTGAGCTACAGAATGAGAGACTAAAAGAGTGACAATAAGCAAAAGATGCAAATGGAGAAAACAACAAATATGGTCATTAGGGAGGTGGACAGACAATATGAGAAAGTAACTGTAAGCGTGTTCTTGCAGATGTGTAATGTTTCAGGCAGGTGGGAGAAAAACAAAAGATACTAGGGGTGTCCTGTTATTTATTGTTTGTATTGTGACAACAGTTAGAAGCCCCAATCATGGGCCAGGACCTCACTGTGCTAGGAACTGAACAAAGAACAAAAAGTCTCTGCCCCAAACAGCTTACAAGCTAAGGTTCAAACTTTAAACTGAACCAATGCAACAAAGGTCTTTCTCATCTAGAGCAAAATAGTGTCTTATTTTTGAAGGCTTTCTATATACACATAACCCAATCCCAAGCAATCTTTTATACCTCAAAAAGGCAGAAAAAACAAAAAACCTCTATAAAATCCACTAGTGACTTCACTATTGCTAATTAGTATTACATTGAAGGGGTATTACATCAGATTCTACAGAGATGGGTGATAGTATAAATCCTTATGGGAGGTCTACATTACACTAGAAAATTATATCAACACGACTGTGTTGGTTGGAGTGTGATTTAAAAAAAAACACCTATATATTTATACCGGGGTCGGCAACCCTGGCACGCGGCTTACCAGGGTAAGCACCTTGGCAGGCTGGGCCAGTTTGTTTACCTGCCATGTCGGCAGGTTCGGCGGACCGCGGCTCCCACTGGCTGTGGTTCGCTGTCCCAGGCCAATGGGGGTGGCAGGAAGTGGCACAGGCGAGGGATGTGTTGTCAGCGGCTTCCCGCTGCCCCCATTGAGACAGTGGGAGCCGTGGTCCGCCGAACCTGCTGACGCGACAGGTAAACAAACTGGCCCAGCCTGCCAGGGTGCTTACCTTGGCGAGCCGCATGCCAGAGGTTGCTGACCCCTGATTTATACCACTATAAACCCCACTGTGTATGGAGTTATGCCAGTATAAAGGTGCTTTATGCTGGGATAGATTATTATGCTTCCTGAACCAGAACAAGTTATACCTCTGCAAAGCACTTTTATTGTGATACACAACAGAGGAAGTCTGCAGCTTTGAAGCATCAAAACTTTGCAATGTAGACAAGCCTTCAGATAGACAGTGTTTTCTTACTGCTAGGCACGCTGGTCCCACTATCATTGAGGTCACTGACTTTGTCTTCACTACAATAAAGGTGTGGTGGTGTTTTTTAAATCCAGAGATAGCTATCTTGATGTAAAATCCTAGTGGAGACAAAGGGCACAGTATTTTTTACCTCAGTGTAGCTAGTTGAAGTCAACACTGCACCCCCCACTAGCTACATGGAAAACGACCTGTGCATTGTCTCCACTAGGATTTTACATCCAGATTAAAAAGTTTGGTGGTGCAATGAAGACATAGCCATTAACTTCTAGCGGAACAGACTAGACTTCTTCCCAGCAGTGGTGCTGGAACTGGGGGTGCAGCCAGTTTGAAGTAGTAACAACAACCACCACGTGCGTGGTTTCCATCATCAGCCCCCCGGCTTGCCAGCGGCTCAGCATCCCCACGCAGCGGTCAGAGTGCGGCTGCGAGAGTAAAGCCGGCAGCGAACCCTAAAGCTTCCGCGCCCGCCTTGGCGGGACTGGCCCGCGTTTGGGGGTGTGGGTGTGTGTGTGTGTCTTGGCCGGGGGGCAGGCACTCGTCCTGCACGCCCCCGGCCTGCAGCGCCCGGCGGCTGCCCCCTTCCGCCACAGGTCCCTTGGTACAGCCAAAGAGCGCGGAAAGTTGCCCGGAGGGCGGCTGGGCAGCGAGCAGGGGAGGGGAACGCAGAGCCCCCCGCAGCGGCTCCGGAGCCAGACAAAGTCGCGGCGCCCGGCTCCGACCTGGGCTGGGTCCTGACGCCCCGGGTGCGGTGTCCAGCCTGTTGCTCTGTGCGGGCGCGGGGGGGGCTCTGCGGCGGGGCGGGGGAGCCGGCTGGGCGGGGAGCGTGTCCCCGCCGCTCTCCAGGGGGCAGCGGCCGCCCTCACCTCCCCTCAGGTGGGAGCCGGCAGCGCGGCCCGGCACCGGCCCCGGAGCGCAGGGGGAGGCGGTGGAAGATGGCGGCGGGGCGGGCCGCTCCTCCAGCGCTGGCTGCGGGCTCCTCCTCGGCTTGTCCCCGCCGCCGCCTCCTCCTCCCCCGGCGCCGCCTCCTGCCCGGGGAGGGGAGCGGCAGCCCGGGCTGAGCCGAACTCGTGTGCGCTCTCTCGGCAGGAGTCCGAGAAGATGGCCGGGGCCGAGGCGAGGATGAGCGGGGCCGGGATCCAGCAGCAGCAGCCCCAGCCCGCGGCGGTGGGAGCCGCGGCGGCGGCGGGAGACGAGTCCTCGGACAGCGAGGGGGAGCACGAGGGCCCCCAGAAACTCATCCGGAAAGTGTCCACCTCGGGCCAGATCCGCAGCAAGGTAAGAGCCGGGCCGGTCCCCGGGACACTTCTGCCTGCTGGAGCCCAGAGGCTGCCGCGTCCCTCCCCAGCCCCGCACAGCGAGCCGGTGCCTGGGGTCCCCTCCTGCCTCCCCCCAGCTGGGGCGGCAGCCTCTGTCCCCGCCTGCAGGGGGCTGAGCAACCGGGCTCGGGGCGAGTCGCTTGCAAAGCTCGCAGCCTACCCGCTCCGTCCCGGGCAGAGAGGGGCAGCATCCGTCCGGCCAGCCCAGCAGCGCCTCTTCCTTGGCCGAAGCCCAGCCCCGGAGCTGTCTCCATTCACTCTCCATTGCATGCCCCTCGGGCTCCCGGCTGGGCGGCCTCAGCGCCGGGAGAACGCCAGGCAGGGCTGGGTCCAGTGTGTGTCCCCGCTGGCGGGGAGCTCGCTAGCCCCAGTGACCAGCGCCTTGCCTACGGCCAAGTACAGACACAAGTTTTGAAACCCACAAGGGCACGTACGATTCCTCTTTGAAAGCGGGAGTGCCACGAAGGAAACATGATTTCCGTTTGAAGCCCACGCTGGAAATATGGAAGGAAACGTCTATCCATTCCTCCGGTTAGGCGTGAATACTTAAAAATAGCTGTCAAAATTTAATGTTAATGCCTAAGGGAAAGTTTTCTGGCCGTCTCAGAAGGCTTTGAAGTCACCCAGGTGGGAATTGCCTACTTTCTCATTCTTATCGACTTCACACCTTTCTTGTAAAACTAATGCAGATAAGATTGCTCTTGAGGCTCTAGATAATCAGTGCTAAATACTTTCCCACTCAGGAGGCTCTCAAAACACTTTACAAACTATGCCCTGATCCAGCAACTGGATCCTCACAGAGAAACTGCCTGCCTGCCCAGTGCCCCGTCGAAGTTAACGTTTCTATGGATGTAGTGAAGTCAGTAAAGACCTTGTACTACTCAGCAGTCATAGAGTCAGTTTTTGGGATCAAAACGACTCTGCAGGCCCACATTGTTTATACAACAGGTCATTCACTGTCGTTTTCTCTGCAGAACTCTCCTTACTGTTTGGAGGATCAGTGGCAGTTTGAGGATCAGTGGCAGAATATGGATTGCATTTTAGTAAAAGATTAAGTGCAGCCACGTCCAGGTGAAAAGCATCAACTGTTTAATAGCATAGAGTAACACTATACAACAGTTCAGGGTAGAAAGAAATCCCCTGTTAAGAAGGTAGGGTGACATTCCCTTTTGGTTACTAAAAGTCAGTTTTACTATTACAGATCTGTACTTTCCCCATTGGGGAAATTCTTGTAGCAAAGCATTACTTAATATTTTGTTTTTGACAAATATTTCACATTCTTTAAACTTAAAACCATACAAAAAATTCCATCTTGACATCTCTTGCATGTGACTATCTTCAAAATATTAAAAAAGTAACAATGTGTAACACTTCTTTTTAATATTGCAATGTTAAATGTGTTAATTTTCAAGCATCTCTGAAAAGGTTTATAATCACATAAAGAGATGTTATGAAGTATATGAATGTGATAGAATCAGTTCTGTGAGAAATAATATTGTCTTGCATGCTAAAAAGACACCTAATGAATTGTCACTTTTTCTAAACTTAGCTTGCATCTTTTGTTCCTTTTGTGTGTGTGTGTGTGAATCAGATTTGTATAGGAAAGACTAACTACTGATATAACTGTTGTGTAGTGTGTGTTCAGGAAATCTAGATTCTTGCTTTATCAGTTACAACTGACGATAATATGCAAACCAGAATATAAATAACTCTCCACCTACTTAAAAGTGATATACTTTTGTTAAAGAAAAGAGCTGTAATAAATACTTCACTAGCACTTTATTTTATAACTCATGATGCATTATTTTAAAGTATCTATATTTAGCCAGACAACTCCCATTTAGTTTAAGGATGTTGTATGTTTGCTATTGTAGTGGTTGTGATCAGTGGTTACATGAAACCACTGGAACAAAGAACACCAGGGGACTTTTCTTGGACTCAGCTAGTCCCTGTCATTGAAATTAGATTGGTTAAGATTCACTTACTCAGTGATTGTGTTTGTAGGCCAAGGTTTTACTTACATGGATTGGGTTCCTCTGGCAGCTAAGAATAGACTTTTGAAAGAGACCCAAACAGGTATACTGCATTTATTGTTCAAGTTTGTGGGGCAGTATAGTTTAACACTGCTATTTTTCTCAAGTGTTTGTTTACATAGTTTCTTGAAACATTTCTGCAGCTTGTATTGATTCATTAGCTTAGAATGCAAAAGCCTCTGTTGGTAAGTGCTTTTTTGTTTTTGTTTTAGTTTTAGTAAGGACAACTTTACTTTTAGATGTTTTGGTACAGTTGATCACTAGTGAAAACTCCATTTGAAAAGAACCACCATATGGTAGTCATTCAGTAGGGGATTTTTTTAATGTTGTGTATATCATAGCGTTAATCAAATGCATTTATCTTAATAGGACTGCCTATCTTGCTCCTTTCATAAACATATATTTGTCATTTCTAAAACTGGCAGTGCTCAAAGTGAACCGCTAAACTTCAGCTCTTCTCCTGAATTAGATACAAAAAGCTTGTTTACTTGACTAAAGAAAAATGAAATGGGAAATGAAAAGAAAGAAAACTGCCTTTGAAGACCTCGTTAGACTGATCAGTTATGCACTGCTCCTCAATTAAGACTTCTGCTGCAGCATTATTTATTGAAGGTCCAGTTTTGCCCCACTTACTTATGTGGAGTAGCATTTTCTCCACAAGTTTCGATGGTATTACTTTCACCGTACGTTACTACTCACCATGTGTAAGAATGACAGGATCAGCTCTTAAAATAGCTAAGTTACTTAATTTGAATGTGAATTTAGTAATGTGGTATTACATGTTGGTTTGGCTTGGATGGCTACAGTTTCAAGCTTAACAATAAACCACCTGTCCACACTTTTAAGGGCATGTCCATGGTACAAATAGGACCATTGTCCATATCAAAATTCTGTCAGTGAATCTTAATCATCCTCTGTACCCTCTAGAAGGCTGGAAAGCAAACAAATTTGGACTCTGACAAACTGAGGTGGAGGGAGCAAGATGTGAAGTTGAAGACTGAAAATATCCTTTGGGAAAGCATCCTCTTTTCTTAAACCTGGGAGCTGTTTGCTTAAGCACCTTGCTGTTTTCCATTGCCAGGGTATCATGCAAAGAGAGAGAAAGTCTATAAGGTATCCAGAACCCAAATCATTTAGTGCTCTTATAAGTTAAAATCAGCATCTTTAAACATTATCCTGGAAGCTGCTGCTTACTATGGTGCACAGGTGTAATATACTCTCTGAAGAAAATGCCACTAATTAAAGTTTGCCACATTCTGCATCGTCTGAAGTTTGAGAGGTCTTCAGTTTCAGTCCCAAATAGAGGGCATTGCAATAGATTAATAAGTAACGTGAGTTCCCTCACTTTTTTCCCCTCACTGTGAATGAGGAAGTACCCATTTAATATTTTAAATGTTGCTCACTGGGATAACCTTATAAAATAAGCGCATCCTTTTCATGATGCTCTTGAGAAACAGCAGTCATACAGTTTTATAGCTGCATGCTCAGTACTGTACCAACAATATTATATGCAAGACAATTAACCTAAAATAGCAGAAAACACTCTACAGTCCAAAGGCCAAATTCTGTCCTTATTTACACTAAATGTGGCATACTATTTCAGTTCCTTTCAAGATGATAGTTCAAAAGTTTCTTCAAAGTAGACAGTACCTACTTAAACAGAACAGGTAGCTTATTTCAGCTGTTTGGGGCAGCAGTTCCAAAAGTCCTCCTATCATAATCAGTTTGGTTCTAGTCACTTTAAAATACAACTGGGTTTAGTGAAGAGCAAACTACAATCTAAGAAAACTGTAACGGTCTTGTTTCAGCTCTTAAGCCTATCTGGGAAAAGAGGATTCAATTTAGAGCTGATACATTTTTTTAAAAGTTTGCTTGTCTCAGGGAAATGGTCCCTGAAACACTTTGAAGCAGGTTAAATAGATGAGTGTAGTTACCCACTTGGTTAATGAGGAGCAGGATTTGTATCTTCCGTAGCTGACCTTGCTTCTCAGATGTGTGGTTGTTTTTCTAGCCTATGGTTTATTGTGGGATGAAGCAGATGTACTCTAGTGAAAATGCAGGGAACTACAGTGTGATGGGTTGGATCACAGAATCCCCCTTGGGAACTGCCAACTGATGTGCCAAGATTACTTCTGCCCCTGCTTTCCCTGCCAGCTTGGGACTCCAGCACCCTGATTTGTTGAGCCAGACACGCCCGTCTGCTCCAGCACAGACGCAGGGTCTGAACCACATGCCCCAAAGCTGCAGACTTAACTGAAAGCAACTTAAGAAGTGTTCCTGTCTTTAACACTCAGATGCCCAACTCCCAATGGGGTCCAGACCTCAAATAAATCCGTTACCATGTATAAAGCTTATACAGGGTAAACTCAAAAATTGTTCGCCCTCTATAACACTGATAGAGAGGTATGCACAGCTGTTTCTCTCCCCTCTCCCCCGTTATTAGTACATACTCTGGGTTAATTAATAAGTTCAAAGTGATTTTATTAAATATGGAAAGTAGGAGTTAAGTGGTTCCAAGTAGTAACAGGCAGAACAAAGTGAATTACCAAGCAAAATAAAATAGAGCATGCCAGTCTAAGCCTAGTACAGTAATAAAACTGAATACAGATAAAATGTTACCCTCAGAGATGTTTCAGTAAGTTTCTTTCACAGACTGGACACCTTCCTACTCTGGGCACAATCCTTTCCCCTGGTACAGCCCTTGTTCCAGCTCAGGTGGTAGCCAGGGGATTTCTCATGATGGCCGCCCTCTTTGTTCTGTTCCATCCACTTATATATCTTTTGCATAAGGTGGGAATCCTTTGTCCCTCTGGGTTCTCACCCCTCCTTTTCAATAGAAAAAACACCAGGTTAAAGATGGATTCCAATTCAGGTGACATGATCACGTGTCACTGTAAGACCCCAAACCTTCATTCCTCCCAGCCTGACTCACAGGAAGGCCTGCTTGCAAACAGAGCCATCCACAGTCAGTTGTCCTGGTTGATGGGAGCCATCCAGATTCCAAACCACCATTAATGGCCCACACTTTGTAAAATTACAGTAGGCCCTCAGAGTTATATTTCATATTTCTAGTTTCAGATACAAGAGTGATACATTTATACAAATAGGATTACCACACTCAGTTGATTATAAGCTTTGTAATGATACCTTACAAGAGACCTTTTGCATGAAGCATATTTTAGTTACATTATATTCACACTCATCAGCATAACTTCATAAAATCATATAGAGTACAATGTCACATACAGAAATAAAAATTGAGAGGGGTAAATAAACTTGCGTTGTCCTGTGGACTGCCTTTTCCTTTCCCCCCTACACCAAATATTTCTGCTGCTGCTTTTACACAAGTACTTTGTACTTACACAAATAGATGTTCTGAAATTGGGATGTGTTAAGTCAGCAAAGATGATACTGCATTGTTATTTAGTGTAACAATTCTAACGATAACTTTTATCATCATACTTTTTCTAAACTCATTTGCTTTTGAAATGTCAGCAATCATTCTAGGGTAATACAAATAAAATAATAAAAATACATAGTATCAATTTGTCTTCAGTATGTAACACCAACCATTTATGAAATTGAACTTTCAGAAATGTTTTAAAATCTACCACATGCTTCATAGTGCTAAGTTTCTTTAGTCAGTTGCTGTTTGCTTCTGGTATAGGTTTCTCTCTAGTAAGTGGCTGATGACAGTATTAATATTAGATTTCAGTGAATATTATTTTCTCTTCTGTAGTCTGTTTTATCTAGTGTTTATTTGGCAGTTTCAGACTTGGATACCAGCTGGCCAGTTGTAAGCCCAATGGTAATTTGACAAAACAATATTATTTTCTGTACAAAAAACTGTCATGAGAATGTTAAGGTGTCAAATCTAACTTTAACTTAGTTCTCTTTGCATATGTGTTATGGTTGTCCGTATGACCATATACTAATTCTCAAATTCAAAGTAACTGACAATTTATTTTTCAATAATAGAAACACGTGTAGCAGCTTTAAATTATATTGTCATGCATATTCACAAGGGGCAGATTCAAAGTTAGAAAGTGTGCAGTGGTCCTCCTTAATTTCTTTGGCCTGACACTGTCTGCAGACTCTACAGGGAATGAGCCTCGGAAATGCTTGCCTCAACCCATGTGTACCTGCACTGTTGTTTTCACTACACAACTAAGTTAGTTATGCAGGCATGCACAGCCCAACCATCCTTAGCTGAATGTTTCTGAAAACTATTGAGAATGAGATTTTTTTTCAAAGTCTCAAACTCAGTTTTCAATTCAAGCAGCTCTTGTCATTGGGGGCTGTTCTGTAAATTCAAAATCATCTTTTCACTTTAGGATGTTTCAGTTGTAGCCTTGTTCACAAAAGGGTAGAATAATTATTTTTTATAATTGGAATAGTGCACTCTTTCTCCACTCTGCTCATAATTATATTACTGAACCACATTACACAATTTTCCAGAAAAAAAATCACGCTTGGAAAATTTTAGTCCAAAACATGACAGTTTCAGAAAGTTATGAGCTATTAGCATGGAGTGTAGGAGAGAGTGCAGTTAGAATGGAAAAGTTATGCTATTTTAAGAATAGTGGTCATTGGCACTTCAATTTGTAATATATGTTCGTATAGCTGAAATGAAATCTATTGAGGTTTTTCTTTTGTCATATATATATAAGCAAAACTTATGTTGCTTCTAACGCTGCATATCAGAAGTGGGGGAGGAAAGGGAGGTGCTTATACAATCTATGGTAGATAGCTACAAGTAGTTCTTGAAAGAGACTAATTGCTTTTGGTGTTTTGTGAGGAGTATATTTTCTTGAAAGGGTTGATACTATTTTGGTTAGAAAAATAACAGAAATGAAACTGTTTCCTGCTGGCTGGTGAGCTACAGATGTGAAGAAAGGCAAGACAATCAAACATTTATCTAGATTAGTGTGAGAAATTTTCTTTTTATTGCTTTCTGAATCAATTTTTTTTAAAGGTGTTGGGGAACAAAGGTCAAGAAAATCTTTACCCAGTTTTATGCATTCGTGTAAAACTTCCACAGAACTCTGCAGACATGTTTGTATAGCCTATCTATATGTGAAAGTCTTCCACAAATCTTTCAAGGCTTTATCCTTAATATTTATTGTTGTTATAATCTATTATTTATATGTTGGTAGTTTCCAAGAGGAAGACAGCATTTGCTGAAACATAATTGGTAAATATATCCTTAAGGCAATATTGTAGCTTTCTTTCTTTTTGTTTTTTGTCCTACTTTGTATATTGAGGTGCTGCCTTTTAAATATTGAGTGATATGACTCACATTATTATAGTTCAGTATTCCTGTGTGATAGTTTAAGGAACATTTTACATGCTTTAAACAGTTTTCCAGGCCAAGTTATTTAAATCAAGCTAATTCCAATTAGTTGAATGCAATTTTGTAGTAATATATATGGAGGGGGAAAATGGACAAGGTCTAACAAATTATTAGCCCTGCAATGTGTTTTCCTTTTAACTGTGGAATGAAAATGTAAATGTTAAGGCTTATGTTTGTTAAGGCTTATGTTTGACTAGCAAAGATTGTTTCAAGCTTCTTTGAAAACTGACATTTAAAATTAATGCCTTCTAAGTTTTTCTGGGTTTTAGCAAATGCTATTTGTTAGTTCAGATGGGTGTGACTAGGAAGTGTTTGCACTCCATGTAAGAATAATTGATGGTGTTTTATGAATGGAATGTTTTATTAATTATAATTAAAATAAATAATACCTAATAATACCAATAAGACCTCAAGACTAGACTGCTTCCTATCTTTCCCCTCTGCTTACTGAATGCCCTTCTGGCTAAAGAGTCAGACTGAACATGTTTATCTTGCAGTATGACCTAAAGATCAGCAAACTCTGGCTTTGAGGGAGTGCAAGAAGGCGTGTATTCTTGAAGAAAAAGTCCCCTCTAACAAAAATATCTTATACCAACAAATTCAAGAGTCCAACCCTAGCCCCAGATGGCAAGAGTATACTGTAACTGCCATGCCAAGGCACAGGGACGGAATGCTCTAGGAAACAGCTGGGTCTCAATCCATTTAGGGCTTTATAGATAATCCATCAACATCTTGAATTGTTTCCAGCTGTGAATAGGAAGCTAGTGCAGAGCATAGGTTTAATTTGCTCACATCAGACTGCCACATTTCATTATGCACTAGCTGGAACAGCCAAATAGTTTTCAATAGTAGCCTATAGTAGAATGCATAGTATGACAGTAGTCTGTCCTGGAAGTAACCAGAGCATAGATTACTGTGATGATGAGGTTTATATAAGAATGGAAGGCTAGGATTGTCTAGGCTAGCTGAGGATGATAGAAAGCATCCTAGACAAAAAATGTCACTTGACTTAGGAATGGTGATGGTTTCAATAAGACCATTATGAACCTCTGAAATGGAGGCTGAGCATAACTCCTCATTTAAGGGATAAATTGCAGACACTGCCCATTTCTTATGGTTTCTGCATCCATCCATCTGTCAGCATCACCTCCATTTTGTCTGGACTAAGCTTTGTACAGTTAGCTCTCATCCAGAATTCTATCTCAGCCAGGCACATATGGCATGGAGACTGCAGAGTCTGAGCTCAATGTGAAAGTCATGTAGAGCAGGGTATTGCCATACTAAATGACTGGAGCCCCAAATATGATTTGAAGCAGCACTGTGTAAATGCAAAACCATATTAACATTACCTGATGGGGGTAATTAAGGCAGAGAGCGGTTCAGTGACGTGGCAGGATGGACCCATGGAATTGGCATTGGATTTAGAATCAAGAGAACTGGATTCTAGTCTACTTTTCTGTGATTTCCTTACTGTTTCTTACTAGTATTTGGAGTGAGGATAGGCTGTGCTGTGCATGCATGTGTTATTTGCTCAGCTGTATGGTGAACATACATATCTTGTTAAGTGTGTAATGAATGAGATTGGCTTCCTCAGAAATTATCAACATGGCTGGGTCTGCCCCCCCACCTGTTTAATAATTTGGTGACCTGACAATCTCACTTATTTAAAAAACAAAGCAACTTTCTATCTTTTCCTGTGGAAAAGGGGGAAAAATTATATCCCTACTTACCCCCTTATACCCTCCACCCCTCCCTCCCAAAAAGTGAAATTTCAAAACCAAACTTCATTTAAAAAAACCTCCCTAACAATTATGGTTGCTGATTGACAACAATTTAGTTAGCTATCATATTGTTACTAAAGCAAGAAACTAAGGGCAAGGGGCAACTAAGCAAGTAAACACATAGTCGTGGCATGTATGTCTTACACTGCACACATGATAAGCAGGAATAGTATTCTTATAAAGCATGTGTTTCATCACAATGCAGCAACCATAATGGTGGCCCGAAATAGCTGTTATTTCGTTGGTAAGCTCAAAATATAAACACTACACAAGATACTTAGAAAAAGAAACATAGGCCCTGATCCCACAAACCACTTAATCATGTGTTGAAATTTAAGCATGTTAGTAGTCCAATTGATGTTTATGGTATTTATCACATTCTTAGAGCGAAGCACATACTTAAATGCTTTTGCTGGATCGGGATCATAAAAGTTGGTCAACAAGTACACATACGTATATACTTATGCTCTTCTCTGTTACAGTACTTATATTTGCTATTTTATTTGAATAATGTATTTTTCAGATAAGTTTATTGTCATTTGATACCTGTTACTGTTTAGCAGTATTCTTTTAAAAAGAAAATACTTAGGTAAATACTGCAGCCAAAATAACATAACTCTCCTACAGGGATTGTTGGAGATTTTAACATTGTTGTGTTGTGATGAAATAGACATTACTTTATATTTAATGAGAAAAATGTTTATTGTGGGTGTAGTGGCCTTTATGATGTCCTTAGCTATTCATTTCTCTGCTTTTAAGTGTTTGGGTTTTGTAAATGATGTGAGAGGTAGCTGCATTATTGTCACTTAGTAACCTTAATGGGTATTTGAAGCTAAGTATTTAGTTTTTGTGAGGTTGTGAGATTCCATACTTGTTCAATGGGAAGTTAACCCCCCTTTTCTCCCCCTCCAGGACTACACAGGAAAATGCTTTGAGAGGATGTACACATCACAATCCTGTAGGTCCTCCCTGAAAAGAACGAGTGAAACTCCTGTAAAACCATGCTGTGTACTCATGTAATCTTGTAGGTCTAGCATGCTTCTGTGCTGAGATGACCTGACTCAGGCCTGCCTGGTCTACACTGAAAATTATGTCAGTTTAATTCTTCTGTCGACGTAGCTAGTGTCTCTCGGGGAGGTGAATTACGTACTTCCACAGGAGAATGCTGAAGCACTCCAGCGGCCCGGCTTCAGTGGTGCAGCTGTGCTGCTGTAATGTTTTGAGTGTAGCCAGACCCTAAGTTCCACATCTCTGGAGATTTAACTAGATCAGTGGTTCCCAAACTGAGGTTCACAAAATATTACAGGGGGTTCTCAGGGAAAAATTCCCTAATTGCGGACAGAGCTGTCCCTAGGGACCTCGGGGCCAGCAGCCCGGAGCCCCTGGACTTCCAAGAGCTAAGCAGATCAAAGCAAGCATGTCTATCACACTGAGGAGATTTAAACTTCAAGACTCCTTCTAAAAAATGGTAAAGGGAGGTGGATATTTTTTGCTGTTTTTAAAATTAAATAGGCAGCTAATATTGTTTTTAAAATTATTATGAAGAACAAGTTTAAGCTTTGTTGTAACGTGTGTTGTTTGCCTGGACTGCTCAAGACCTGAATGCTTGTGTAGGAACTCTTTGAGTTGGCTTCCTAAACACCTTCATGCTGTTTCACATCTGATACTCCTTGATGAAACATAGGAGCCTTGTCTTATAACAGACTTATTCAGGGTGACACAAGCTACGAAAGTGAGATCTTGGAAGAGTGTTGCCATTTTCATAATGTAATACAAATACTGTAATGATAAATAATTAATAATAAATAGTGTGCAATAAGCATGTCATAAAAACAAATTTTATATTTCCAAGATCACTGCTTTTATAATTTATACTCAGGTAAAGGAGAAAATCCCTGGAAATATTCATTTTTAGCAGCGGGTTCACGAGACATGACATTTTAGTGAAAGGGGTTCACAGGTTGTTAAAGTTTGGGAACCACTGAACTAGATCCAAAGGGGTTACAGGCCACATTGGATAGCTATGTACTGTTACATGGTTGCTTAATCCCAAGCCTGGTCTACACTACGCGTTTAAACCGGTTTTAGGAGCATTAAACCGATTTAACGCCACACCCGTCCACACTAAGAGGCCCTTTATATCGGTATAAAGGGCTCTTTAAACCGGTTTCTGTACTCCTCCCTAACGAAAGGAGTAGCGCTAATATCGGTATTACCATATCGGATTAGGGTTAGTGTGGCCGCAGATCGACGGTATTGGCCTCCGGGCGGTATCCCACAGTGCACCACTGACCGCTCTGGACAGCAATCTGAACTCGGATGCAGTGGCCAGGTAGACAGGAAAAGCCCCGCGAACTTTTGAATATTTCCTGTTTGCCCAGCATGGAGCTCCGATCAGCACGTGTGGCGATGCAGTTAAAAATCAAAATAAAGAAAGAGCTCCCGCATGGACCATGCGGACGTGATCGCTGTAAGGGCAGGCAAATCTGTTCTATCAGCGCTCCGTTACAGAAGACGAATTAAAAAACATTTTTAAAAAATCTCCAGACAGACGCCATAGCAGGGACTCAGCGAACTGCTGCGTGACAAGCGTAACGGAAAGCCAAGGAATCAAATGGACGCTCACGGACTGGAGGACTCAAGCTATCCCACAGTTCCTGCAGTCTCTCTGAAAAGCATTTGCATTCTTGGCTGAGCTCCAAATGCTTCTAGGGTCAAACACAGTGTCCACGGTGGGTCAGGGCATAGCTCGGCAATTTACGCACCCCCCTCCCCACCCCCAGAAGTGAAAGGGAAAACAATCCTCTCTTGACTCTTTAACATGTCACCCTATCTTTACTGAATGCTGCAGATAGACGCGATGCTGCAGCACTGAACACCAACATCCTTGCTCCCCCCCCGTCATGGGTGGCTGATGGTGCAAAACGACTGGTACCCGTCCTCATCATCAGCCTATTAGCACATGGGGCAGTGCAAAAGGGCTGGTAACCATGCTGACTAGCATCCGTCAGATCGATCAAGGGCGCCTGGCCCTAATTTTTCCTGGTAGATGGTGCAGTATGGCTGATAACCATCGTCGTCATAGCAACAGGGGACTGAGCTCTGTCAGCCCCCACCCTTCATGTGTAAAAAAAAAAGATTCAATTGCCCCTGGACTAGCAGAGGGATGCTGGGCTCCTCTCCTCCACACTCCTTACTGTCCTGTCTGGACTATCATAGCAGCTGGAGGCTGCCTTCCACTCATTTCTCACTAACAAGTCAGTGTGTCTTATTCCTGCATTCTTTATTACTTCATCACACAAGTGGGGGGACACAGCTACAGTAGCCCAGGAAGGCTGGGGGAAGAACGGAATCAACAGGTGGGGTTGTTGCAGTAGCACCCCCTGTGAATAGCATACAGCTCATAATTTCTGCAGGATCTGACACAGAGCAGCTGTGCTCTCTGATACAGTGGTTCTCTAGTACACTTGCCCATATTCTAGGCAGGACTGATTCTATTTTTAGATATCAAAAAGGAGGGATTGACTCTGGGAGTCATTCCCAATTTTGGCTTTTGCGCCCCTGGCTAAGAGCAGCCAGGGGCACTTATGACAGCAGCAAATGGTGCAAAACGACTGGTAGCCATGATCATCTTTTTACCAATTTATGGATTGGTAGATGGTGCAGTATGGCTGGTAACCATCTCTGCTGTCATGCAAAAGCAAAAGCATGCTGCTGTGTAGCGCTGCTGAATCGCCTCTGTCAGCGGCATCTAGTACACGTACGGTGACAGTCACAAAAGGCAAAACAGGCTCCATGATTGCCATGCTATGGCATCTGCCAGGGCAATCCAGGGAAAAAAGGCGCGAAATGCTTGTCTGCCGTTGCTTTCCCAGAGGAAGGAGTGACTGACGACATTTACCCAGAACCACCCGCGACAATGATTTTTGCCCCATCAGGCACTGGGATCTCAACCCGGAAATTCCAAGGGGCGGGGGAGGCTGCGGGAACTATGGGATAGCTACGGAATAGCTACCCCCAGTGCAACGCTCCAGAAGTCAATGCTAGCCTCGGACCGTGGACGCACACAACCGATTTAATGTGTTTAGTGTGGCCGCGCGCACTCGATTTTATACAATCTGTTTTACAAAACCGGTTTATGCAAATTCGGAATAGTCCCGTAGTGTAGACGTACCCCCAGATGCTCATTTTGTGACATCACTTATGGCTGCTGTTGTACTCAGGAACAACAGCGGGGGCAGTGCCTACCCCAAATCTCTGGCGTGGTTTACATGACAGAGCTGCCTTACATCAACCTAACTCTCTGAGTGTCTACACTACTGTCATAGGTCTCACCCCCACTTAGAGCTGTTGGGTTCCAATGTGGGGACCTGCTCTGGTTTCCCTCTAAACTAAAATCCTAGTTTAGATCTAGTAAAAGCTGCCACCACTCAATCAGGTATGTGGATTGAGACACAGTCCTTCCCCAAAATCCTAGGGGATTCCAAGAGCCCCAAATCCATGGAGTTCTTACACCCAGGAGAAATAAACCATTCCCCCCTGCTTCCTCCCACCTCCCTTTTCCTAGGCGAGACACCGGGATTTAACTACAGAGGGATACCTCCCCCCTCCCCTTTCCTGAGAATCCACCCAAAGAAAGATCAACCAAGTCCTTAATAGAAAAGAATTTATTAAAGAATAAAAAGAAAAGTCACTGTCTCTGTAACCAAATTGGAACAATATACAGGGTCTAAACTTATCAATCACTGGAGAGAATTCCCCCTCCCTTCTTTCTCAGTAAAAGCAATCACAGTACAGACTTAAAGAAATTCTATAGCAAAACACAGAATTGCAAATACAGAAATAAAAGTATAAGAATACTAGTTCCTTGCTAATACTCACTAGCTTGAATAGAAGAATTTGTTGCAGAAACCTGGGAGGACTTGATTAAGATGTCTGGACTCTCTTAATTCCCAAGAGAGACTCTCTAAGAAAAACAAAGAACAGGGAAAAAAAACTTCCCTCCACACGGATTTGAAAATAATCTTGTCCCTCATTGGTCCTCTGGTCAGGTGTCCACAGGTACTGCTTGTTAACCCTTTACAGGTAGACAAAAACCTTAACCCTTAACTAACTGTTTATGACAACTACAATGTTGCTCCCGCCAATGTAAGTCGCCCACTACATCGACCTAATAACTCCACCTCTGCAAGAGGCGTAGTGCTTAGGTCGATGTAGTTAGGGCGACGCAGTGTCCATGTAGATACTGTGTTACGTACATCGCCTGTTGGCTGTCAGCCCTGCTCAGCGCTAACAGCAGGAGCCTCCCTGCCCTGAGCTCTCAGCCTCTAGTGGTGGAGCTCCAGTTCAGGCTGTCAGCCACCCACCACTGCCCCGCTTCAGTTGGTGCAAGTGCTCCCAGTGAGGATACACACCACTGGCAGAAAGAGGGTAGTGTAGACATGAAAAATCATAGTAATTACCATAGTGGCTGTACGTCAACCTAACTTAGATCGACTTAATTTTGTAGTGTAGACAAGGCTGCAATGAGGAGGATGGGATTTCCCTGGTTTAGTAACAGCTGAGGAAGTCTAAATGGGTCATTGTAGCCAGTTGTTAGTCCCAGCTGCCCATCAGGGAGAAATTCCTCCTTCCACTTATGCATCTAATGTTGATCATGGAGGAGATAGATGCACACAGCCACACCTGTACTTGTTTTGAATCTCTCTTAGTAACTTGTGCATCCTGACATCCACTCTTTCCTGGCTGCTGCTCTGTGAGGGTTTGTGTGGTAACTTGCACAGAGAGAGAAAGGGACTGGGCTCAAGGAGGGCTGTTGAGGACGTAGATTTGGTGGAATCCTGGGTACATGTGGTTGCTGTCTCCTGTGTGGTGACACACCCTTCTGTCGTGTGATGTGTGCTAGGCAACTCTACTCTCTTCTGCATCATGAACACATAGAAAAACATAAACTGTTGAGCAGTAGTCAACATGGTTTCTGTAAAGGGAAATCGTGTCTTACTAATCTATTAGAGTTCTTTGAAGGGGTCAACAAACATGTGGACAAGGGGGATCCGGTGGACATAGTGTACTTAGATTTCCAGAAAGCCTTTGACAGGGTCCCTCACCAAAGGCTGTTACATAAATTAAGCTGTCATGGGATAAAAGGGAAGGTCCTTTCATGGATTGAGAACTGGTTAAAAGACAGGGAACAAAGGGTAGGAATTAATGGTAAATTCTCAGAATGGAGAGGGGTAACTAGTGGTGTTTCCCAAGGGTCAGTCCTAGGACCAATCCTATTCAATTTATTCATAAATGATCTGGAGAAAGGGGTAAACAGTGAGGTGGCAAAGTTTGCAGATGATACTAAACTGCTCAAGATAGTTAAGACCAAAGCAGATTGTGAAGAACTTCAAAAAGATCTCACAAAACTAAGTGATTGGGCAACAAAATGGCAAATGAAATTTAATGTGGATAAATGTAAAGTAATGCACATTGGAAAAAATAACCCCAACTATACATACAATATGATGGGGGCTAATTTAGCTACAACGAGTCAGGAAAAAGATCTTGGCGTCATCGTGGATAGTTCTCTGAAGATGTCCACACAGTGTGCAGAGGCGGTCAAAAAAGCAAACAGGATGTTAGGAATCATTAAAAAGGGGATAGAGAATAAGACTGAGAATATAGTATTGCCCTTATATAAATCCATGGTACGCCCACATCTCGAATACTGTGTACAGATGTGGTCTCCTCACCTCAAAAAAGATATTCTAGCACTAGAAAAGGTTCAGAAAAGGGCAACTAAAATGATTAGGGGTTTGGAGAGGGTCCCATACGAGGAAAGATTAAAGAGGCTAGGACTCTTCAGCTTGGAAAAGAGAAGACTAAGGGGGGATATGATAGAGGTATATAAAATCATGAGTGATGTTGAGAAAGTAGATAAGGAAAAGTTATTTACGTATTCCCATAATACAAGAACTAGGTGTCACCAAATGAAATTAATAGGCAGCAGGTTTAAAACAAATAAAAGGAAGTTCTTCACGCAGCGCACAGTCAACTTGTGGAACTCCTTACCTGAGGAGGTTGTGAAGGCTAGGACTATAACAATGTTTAAAAGGGAACTGGATAAATTCATAGTGACTAAGTCCATAAATGGCTATTAGCCAGGATGGGTAAGAATGGTGTCCCTAGCCTCTGTTCGTCAGAGGATGGAGATGGATGGCAGGAGAGAGATCACTTGATCATTGCCTGTTAGGTTCACTCCCTCTGGGGCACCTGGCATTGGCCACTGTCGGTAGACAGATACTGGGCTAGATGGACCTTTCGTCTGACCGGTACGGCTGTTCTTATGTTCTTATAATCAATACTGACCTATTTCTGATTGATCATTGTGAAACTGTTACGCTGGAAGCTAAATAAACCTCTTACTTACTGCTGATGAAGCATTGTAACCATTTATTATTACTTGACTATTCACACAGCACTATGTTTGTGCTTTATGGATAAACATTAACAGGTCTCTCTCCTAAGGAACTGACAATTAAAATTAGATATAATGCAACAAAGGATAGGAAAAGGTAATGGGACGGGATATGGAAGGCAAGGATTGCATTAATGAAAGATTATGATGTACCAATTGTTACATACATTGTTAATTTCTTTTGTGTGTTAATTTTTAGTATTCTAATATATGAATACTGTTGGGGATGAAGGCTGGGTAGAGATCTGCAATAGAAGGTTAACAGAGAAATGAGTCACTTGGGTCAGCAAAGAAGAGCAAACATTTCAGAGCTTTTAAGGAAACAAAAATGAATTTTTATAGTTCACATAGCTTCTCATTAAAGGCAGAATAAACAGACTTAACCTTCGTAGTCGTCAGACCTGTTGCTCTTTTATATTGTTAAATTTGATTTTTCCCCACGAGTGAATTTGTCTAAGCAGACACTGCATACAATATAGAAGTCTCCATTACAATATAATATACCTTTGCAGGAAATAACTGAAGTTAAGAAGCTTTCTTCACGAAGCTTGATTGACTGCTGCCTGTTTTTTGTGTCGAATGAACATTGGACTTAAGGTGTTTTATAGCAAGACACTATTTCCTGTCTATTTCAGGTTTTATCTTTTAAGATGCAATGAAAGGATTTCTCCCTAGAATTAGAATTTTGTAGTCCCTTTATTTTATTATGTATTTATTATTAGCATTATAGTAGTGCTCATCATCTGTCTACGGGCTATAGCCACGCAAGATACTGTCCCTGTCTCAAAGAGGTTAACCTCTAGAGCAGTGGTTCTTAATCTTTATTGCAGCCTGCACCCCTTTGGTTCTCAAAATATATTCTCGCACTCCTTATAAAAAATCAGAATATGTTCTCACACCCCTTACACCTAGATATATTTTTTGTTTGTATATTACAATAATTGTTAAAAAATGTATAATGTTAATAAATACGTAGGTTTGATGAAACGAAGTAGTTGTACTTACGTGTCTGTGCTTAATTTGTGTGTTCGATGATTTACCTTCCAAAAAAATCTAGCATGTCTCGCACCCCCAGAAAGGGCATCCCGCACCCCCAGGGGGTGCATGCACCCCAGGTTAAGAACCACTGCTGTAGAGGTTATATTGTGCTTCTGCACTCTATACTGTGTATGCAGTGATGTGTAGCTCTGCTTTTCCAGGAGCAGGGAAAGGAAATGTTCCTATGCTCTGCCCACCTATTTCTGGGGAGTAGCGTTTGACTAGTACCCATTCACCCTTGCATACTTGGAGCCAAGGCCTGGGTAGGCAGCTTTTGTACAGGAGTGTAATCTTACCCTCCTTATGTCCCTGTGTGACTGCACAACCCTATACCACACTCTAGACCTAGGAAGACAAGCAACAGATAAAGGCAGGGAAAAGGAATAGAAAATGTAATTATTATTTTAAATCAGCTTTTATTAAATATCAGTTATTCCCATTGCTATTCTAAGTAGCCATGATCAGCTGGCCAGTTTCTTCTATTTTGATAGAAGTGGGTCTAAAGGAGGACAGCAGGGGTATTGGCCTTACAGTCCCGTTGATGGAGGGTATTCCTTGCAGAGGTAATTGAGCAAGATCAGAACATAAGAACGGCCATTCTGGGTCAGACCAATGGGTTCATCTAGCTCAGTATCCTGTCTTTGGAGTGAGTGAGCAAAACAGGACAATTTATTGAGTGATCCACCCTGTCATCCAGTCCCAGCTTCTAGCAGTAAGAGGTTTAGGGACACCCAGAGCATGGGGTTCCATCCCTGACCATCTTCGTTAATAGCCATTGATGGACCTATCCTCCATGAACTTATCTAATTCTTGTTGGAACCCAGTTATACCTTTGGCCTTCGCAACATCCCCTGGCAATGAGTTCCACAAGTTGACTGAGTTGTATGGAGAAGTACTTCCTTATGTTGGAGGCTTGGAAGCATAACTTCCTTATGTTTGTTTTAAACCTCCTGGTTCATGTGTGATGTGAAGGGTAAAGAGCACTTATTTACTTTCTTCACACCATTCATGATCTTCTAGACTGCTATCATATCTCTCCTCAGTTGTCTCTTGTCCAAGCTGAACAGTCCAAGTCTTTTTTAAATTTCTTCTCGTACGGAAGCTGTTCAATACCCCTAATCATTTTTATTGCCCTTCTTTGTACTTTTTTCAATTCTATTTTAACTTTTTTGAGATGGAATGACCAGAATTGCATGCAGTATTTAAGGTGTGGGTGTACCATGGATTTATACAGTGGCATTATGACATTTTCTGTCTTTTTATCTATCCCTTTTCTAACGTTCTGTGAGCTTTTTGACTGCTTCTGCACATTGAACAGATGTTTCCAGAGAACTATTCAAGATGACTCTAAGATCTGTTTTGAGTGGTAACACAATTTAGACCCCAGCATTTTATATGTATAGTTAGGATAACATTTTCCAATGTGCATTTTTCAATGTTAAGTTACATCGCCATCTTTTTGCCCAGTCTCCAGTTTTGTGAGATCCTTCTGTAACTCTTCGCAGTCAGCTTAGGACTTAACTATCTTGAGAAGTTTAGTATTGTCTGCATACTTTGCCACTTCACTGTTTACCCCTTTTTCCAGATCATTTATGAATATGTTGAACATTTACCTGCTATTTACCTCTCTCCACTGTATAAGTGGACCATTTATTCCTACCCTTTATTTCCTATATTTGAGCCAGTTACTGGTCGATCAGAGGACTTTCCCTCTTCTCCTCTGACTGCTTACTTTGCTTAAAAGCTTCTGTTGAGAGACCTTGTCAAAGGCTTTCTGAAAGTCACAGTACACAATATCCACTGGATTACCCTTGTTCACATGTTTTTGAACCTCCTCAAAGAATTCTAAGAGATTGGTGAGGCATGATTTCCCTTTACAAAAGCTGTGTTGACCCTTCCCCCAACATATCGTGTTCATCCATGTGTCTGATTATTTTGTTCTTTTATGTGATTTCAGCCAGTTTGCCTGTACTGAAGTCAAGCTTACTGACCTGTAATTGCCAGGATTTCCTCTGAAGTCTTTTTTTTTCTTTTCTTTTTTCTTTTTTTCAAATTGGCATTATATTAGCTATCCAACAGTGTTCTGGTACACAGGCTCATGTAAGTGTTAGGTTAATACTTAGTAGTTCTGCAATTTTGTATTTGAATTCAGAACTCTTTGGTGAATACCATCTGGTCCTGGTGACTTATTACTGTATAACTTACCAATTTGTTCCCAATCTCCTTTACTGACACCTGAGTCTGGGACAGTTCCTCTTATTTTCACCTAAAAAGAATGGCTCCCGTGTGGCAATGTCTCTCTCATCCTCTGCAGTGAAGACCAATGCAAAGAATTAATTTAGCTTCTCCAGAATGGTTGTGTGTTCCTTTAGTGCTCATTTAGCATGTTGATTGTTCAGTGGTCCCACTAATTGTTTGGCAGGTTTTCTGCTTCTGAAGTACTTAAACAAATTTTTGTTTGCTAGTTTGTGTCTTTTGCTAGTTGCTTTTCGGCCCGTCTAGGTATACTATTAAACTCTGGCAAATGAAGTGTGTTCCTTTTTATTTCTTCAGTAGGATTTGAATTCCAATTTTTAAGATTTCTTTCAGGGATTTGGAGCAATCAAATTTTTGAATTGCTCCATTCTGGCTCAGCTCCAGCTCCGGGCAAAAACCTACTGATCTGCGCTCCAGCTCCAGGCTCCGCTCCAAAGCCCTGATTTCTTTGTGTGTCTAGCCATCTCTTTTACTCTTAGCCGTGGTAATATATTTTTTGGTCCTCTTACTGTTTTTTTAAATTTGGGGTATATATTTGGTTTAAATGCCTATTACAGTGTTTTTAAAAAGTTTCCATGCAGATAGCAGGCATTTCACTCTTGTGACTGTTCCCTTTAATATCCACTTAACTAGCCTCCTAATTTTTGTGTAGTTCCCCTGTATGGAATTATATGCTACTGTAGTGGGTTTTCTTTGGTATTTTCTCCCCTACAGGGATTAAATGTAATTACATTGTGGTCCTTGTTACCCAGCGGTTCTGCTGTATTAACCTCTTGGATCAGATCCTGTGCACCTAGGGTGACCAGATCACCCAGGTCAAATATCGGGACATGTGGGGGGGGACAGGGACAGAGGGGAAAAAAATGGCGGCAGAGCAAAAAAAAAAAAAAAAAAAAAAATCCCCCACCCCCGATTCCTCCTCCCTCCGCAAGCGCTGGAGGGAGGCCCGGGAGACTCAGGGGAGCGCGGGGCTGGGGTGAGTGTGAGTCTGGCCTGGCCCCAAGCAGGCAGGACTCGGGCGCGGTACCTGGAGGGAGAGTAGGGGGCGGCCTGCAGGGCCAGGCGGCGGTTGTTCTCCCCACCTGGGCAGCGGGACTTGGGAGCAGCCCTCACTGCCGCGGGGGGGGAAGCGGCCGCTGGCCAAGCTTGGCGGCTGCGGCTCTAGCACCCATTAACCGCCCGGGCCTGCTGCGGGGACCCAGCGCGCACCCAGCCCCTGGCCAGTCGCGTCTGGGCTGGCTGCCCAGCTGGTGCAATTCCGCGGGCGGCCCCAGAGTGGGGGCAGCAGGCCCCAGCCCCCCCATCCCGCTTGGGTCCCGCAGGAGAATGAATGGGGCTGGGCTGCCGATGCCTCCGCTGCGGGATTGCACCAGCCGGGCAGCCAGCCCAGACACAACTGGCCAGGGGCTGGGTGCAGCGTGCGCGCTGCTGGGTCCCTGCAGCAGGCCCGGGCTCGGGGGGTTCTGGCCCGTGCGCCAAAGCCGCAGCCGCTGAGCGCCACGTGCTTGGCCACTTCCTCCCCCCCGCGGCAGTGGGAGCTGCAGCAGCGGCTGCTCCCGAGTCCTGCTGCCCAGGTGGGGAGAACAGCCGCCGCCTGGCCTTGCGGGCCGCCCCCCTACTCTCCCTTCAGGTACCGAGTCCTGCCTGCTCGGGGCCAGGCCAGACTCACACTCACCCCGGCCCCGCACTCCCCTGCGTCTCCTGGGCATGGCATGCTTGGCAAGAGGCGGGGATTTGGGGAGGGAGCCAATGGGGGAAGGAGGGGGCAGAGTCAGGGAGGGGGAGGGCGCGAGCCCTTCTGGGCTCCGGAGCCTTTGCTTGTTTGTCCAGTGTCCCGACCTAACATTGGTCGGGACGCGGGACAAACAAGCAAATATCGGGACAGTCCCGATAAAATCGGGACGTCTGGTCACCCTATGTGCACCACTTAAAACTAAATCAAGAATTGCTTCTCCCTGCGTGGGTTTCAGGACTAGCTACTCCAAGAATAGTCATTAATGATGTCTAGAAATTTTATTTCTGTATCTGTCCTTAGGTGACATGTTCCTAGTCAATATGGGGATTGTTGAAATCCCCCATTATTATTCGGTTTTCTGTTTTTTGTAGCCTCTCTAATCTCCCTGAGCATTTCACAGTCACATCACTATCCTGGTCAGGTGGTCGGTAGTATATTCCTACTGCAATGCTGTTATTGTTCAAGCATGGAATTTCTATCCATAGAGATTGTATGGTACTGTTTGATTCATTTAAGATGTTTACTATATTTGACTCTATGCTTTTTCCACATATAGTGCCACTCCCTCCAGAAGATGACCTACTCTGTCACTTCTATATACCGTGGAACCCTGTCTTGGGACTGGGGTCTGATCGGATAATCCAGAGAACGGGCACAGAGCTTCAGCTCTGGTCGCTGGGACTTGGGCTGTCAGCCCCTGGTGGCAGGGCTCGCGCTTCAGCCATATTAATGAAACTGGGGCTGAGAGCTGGAGCCCCGCCACCCGGGCTGTCAGCCCCAATTTGGTTAATATGGAGAGCCAGATAATGGGGGCTCAGTTAAACACAATTCTACAGTATTTTGTACCCTGGTATTACCATGTCCTATTGATTATCATCATTCCATCAAGTTTCTGTGATGCCTGTTATATCAATATCCTCATTTAATATCAGGCACTCAAGCTCACCCATCTTAGTATTTAGACTTATTGTATTATGTACAAGCACTTATAAAATTTGTCAATATTTAGTTGTCTGTCTTCATATGCTGTAATTGAAAGGGATTTTTTTAAATTGTTTCTCTTAAGTTCCTACCTATACTTTATCAACTTCTATCCTCTCCTCTTTACTAGGATATAGAGTATCCCCTTTAACAAATCCTCCCCTAAAGGATGTGTCTGACTGAACCATGTGCTCCTCTGCACCTGGTGGCTTTACCCCCCCAGCCCTTAGTTTAAAAACTCTTATATGACCTTTTTAACTTTACATGCCAGCACTCTGGTTCTGTTTTGGGTTGGGTGGAGTCCATCCTTCCTGTATAGGCTCCACCTTTCCCAAAAGATTCCCCAGTTCCTAATAAACCTAAATCCCTTCTCCAGAAACCACTGTCTCATTCATACCTTGATATCTTGCGGTTCTGCCTGTCAAACTGGCACTGCGCGTGGAACTGGAAGCATTTCAGAGAATGCTGCCATGGAGGCCTTGGACTTCAATCACTTACCTAGCAGCCTGAATTTGGCCTCCAGGAACTCTGTCTTGCCTTTCCCTATGCCATTGCTGCCTACATGAACCACAACCACCACTCCTCCCAGCACAGCACATAAGTGTATCTAGATGTCTTAAAAGGTTCTCAGCCTTCACACCCAGCAGGCAATTCACCATGCGATTCTCCTGGTCATCACAAACTCAGCTATCTATATTTGTAACAATTGAATCCCCTGTTACTATTACTTGTCTCTTCCTAATAATTGGGGTTCCCTCCCCTGGAAGGGTATCCTCAGTGCAAGAGGATACCGCATCATCATCTGGAAGGAGGGTCCCAACTATGGGATCATTTCCCTCTGCTCCAGTTGGATGTTCTCCTTCCCTGAGACTTTCATCCTCCTCAGCAGCTCAGAGTCGGAGTGGGACAGCTCTCCTGTGCCCCAGAAAGTCTCGTCTTTGTACTTATCTATCTCCCTTAGCTCCTCCAGTTCAGTCCCCTTGGCTTGAGAGACCCAACTCTGTCTCTGAAGGCCATGAGTTGCTTGCACCAGATGCACACATACGCCACCTGCTCACAAGGCAGGTAATCATACATGCTGCATTCAGTGCAGTAAAATTGCGTGCCCCTACTCTGCTGCTGGATTTCTGCCTGCATTATTTTTCTACTCTTGAAGGGTTTGTTTGTTCTTTGTGTGTGTCGTTTTTCCATTGGCGGGGTTATTGGCATAAATTTAGAGAATGTTTAGTAGGTGTATCTGGCTCTCCCGCTCTAAACTCCCAAAATTCCGGTTTGCTGCTCCTGTTCACTAGCTTTTGTGGTTGCTTATGAGTTGGCTTTTTAAACCCCTCTTCTCCATGCGTTAGCTGTGCCCCCTCATCAAGGGATCCTAAAGGGATTAGGGATCAAAGGATGGCAGGCTAGAGCCTTGTTAGGAAGCTCTCGGCCTTGCCTTGCTGGCCATTAGGCTCAGCACACAGTCCCCCAAACAGACCACACTATAAACTCCAATGAAGCAGGCACACAGTAACAGACAACAAATTCACCTCAAGGGACACTTAGGGATCTCCTTCACCTGGAGAACTCCCTCTTAAAACTTTCCTGTTTACTGCCCCTGTTTGCTATATGTCAGCCCAGAATGCTGTCCTTAACAGCTGTGATTTTCAATAAATAAATAAACTGTTTGTTTTTCTTTTTTGCATTAGGCAATATAAAAATAAGCTCTGATCCTGAATACTCAATAAGTAAGTGTTTGCAAGGTCAGGGCACCAAGCGTGTATGTTTCAGTGATCTGTAAAATTTCAGAGAGCAAAGTGTGAAACCATTCAAAATTTAAAAACTGTTAACAGTGCTGTCGTTGGAATCCTTTTTGTGTGTTGTCTGCTAGCAGGCAGGTTTCTCCTCTTAATCTTATACTCTTAAAAATATTTTGAGCTCTTCTAGGTCTATCAGAGCCAATATTCCATGTCTGTGACTGCTATATCATAACACTTTGTCCTTGTTCTTTTGCAATATCAGGAATGTTATTCAACGCTTTTGGTCCCAAATGTATTTGATTTTTCTTATAGCAGCACAAAGAGAACTGAAACCCATTCCTTCTTTTATGCCACTAAAACTCATTTTCTCAAATAGTTTGTTGTTCCTGTCCTTATCATGTTGTTTTAAGTATGATTTCCATGGAGCTGTGAAGTTTATCTCAGTGGGTGTTTGCTCCTTAGGTTATAACACTGACCTTACAAGAAAAGGTTGCTTTTTGTGGAGATTTCTGATTTTCTATTTCATCACCTTCTGCTACAAACCAAACCATTTGTCATAATTTCTCTTTCCCACATAGTTCATATTTTTTCTTATTTAAAAAGCCTACAAGTGATTTTAACATTCTCAAATCTCCAATCAAAGTAGTCAAAATCAAAATCAACAACAGTGAAACAGGCCGGAACCTGATAAAATTGCTGTGGCCTGATACTGCTTTACTAATAGTTTTCTGAAGTGATCTTAAGCAGGGTTTGTCCGTCCCCCCTTGCAACTTTCAGTTTTCCCTAGTTCTTTCCTAGATCCTTCTGTTCTTTTCATTTTTACCATCTAATACTTTCTCGTCTATCCAGTGCTGTCTTTTCTACTCTATATAATCACTGGATCGTAGCTGTTGTCACTCTGTGTCAGTTGGATACAGTAATTCATGACTTCAAAGTTATCTAAGCTATTGTGTTCCAGAATACATCATATTGATTTGACGTTTTTGTCTTTCCCTTTTTTTTTAAATTTTAAAGTAAATGCTACTAGTTTAGACCCTAAACCTGCAAACACTTACACACACACTTAACTTTTTATACAAGTGAGTAGTCTCATTGAGCTTAAAAAAAAAATCTAGGTGACTGCATTATTGATGGAGAAAGATGTTTTTCTAGAAATTGTGATCAAATTGTTGCAATACCAACTTCATTCCAAATATCATGACTGAGTGTAGGTCTGTGATTATCACACTTTGTGTATAAAGTGGACCGTAATTAGATGCTTTTGGTGTGTGTGTGTGTATATATATAACAAAATGTAAAGAATAATTTATATTGTATTGAAAAAAGAGGCAAACGGGGGGATTCTTGGAGAAGTAAATCTGTCACTAAGTGGAAAACTTGAAATAAGAAAAAGAATTTGTATCATGGATTCTAATCCTCTCCCATCCTCTTTCAGCACAATGATGTACTGCCAATAATTTAATATAGAGCTCTTACTTAAAATAAAACATAAAATTACCCACTTAGCCTGTGATAAGCCTTGTGTCCCAAGGGAGTGCTGATAGAAAGGAAGCGGGAGTGCTTGGGGAATCTATATATTTCCATTAGAATTAAATACTTTCAATAACCACAACCAAGGAAGGAGGCAGCAAACAACTCATGTTATGCTGACTTGTGCTAACGACAACTATACTTTATTCTTGAAAAATATATTGTATTATCAATAGCAAAACACACAGCTTAATTAGTAATTTGAAGAGAAATGAGTTGGGAGTTTGTTGTAGAATAAAGATTTTATAAGTGATTTAGGGAGATGTCCTCCCCGAGGAGATATCACCTGTGTGAATGTTTGCCACTTTTCTGAAAAACAGCTTCTGCAGTCTCATTTATTTCAAAGGAAATACTTTGCTTCCTAGGTATAAGTTATCCCTGATAGGGATGATTTAGCAGCAACCGAAGACTGGGCTACTCCATCAGAGGGAGTGGTAATCACTTCAACTTTCTCTTTCATTTGGTGGCACAATTTTAATAAAGGGCTCCTTGGAGCCCCCAGTAGACACCTTTAGCATATCAGCATCTCCACCCACAGACTCATATAACACAGTATAGTGACACAGAATGACCACTTCTTATGTACCAGTACCTCTTCAGAGTGCCACTGCACAGTTCTTACTTGATAAGGGATCACTGTTCTGACACGTTTTTGTTTGTGCTGCAGATAAGACGGCATGATTATAAGACAGTGCTAGGGAATCCTGTTATGTCCTGGGAAAGGTCCATACACTTGTTCTGTCCAAACTACAAACAAAAAGCCATATTATAATATGATCCCCACTCCAGTAATGCTTTTTGTGTCAGACAGTTGCGTGCTGTTATAGTTAGACTTGTAGGTTGGGATTTTCAAAGGAGCCGAAGGGAGTTAGGTACTGAATTTCCATCTGTTCCCTTGAAAATCACAACCATAGTGTAGATGGGATCTTAAAAGGGTCTCCTTGTTCTTAATTTTTCAGTGCCATTTACTCTCATCTGACCTACCTTGAGTCCTTCCATTCTGTGGTGAACAGAAAATAGTGGCTCCTCCTGTAAGAACTCCAAAAAGAAGCTAGATGGCATTCTTGATTGGGTTCTTTTGGTAACCTGTTAAGCTTTCACAAAAGCATGGAGCTGTGCAGTAGTGGGCAGGTGCATTTTTCCCCGTGAACACTTATCACTCTATGTCTATTTCCTTCTTAATTTTTTTCCCTTTAATTGCTGTGTCTTTCATGTAGGCTGTAATAAAACATTTCTCAAACTGTTAGGAAGTTGTGCAATTAGGTCTGCCTTCTCTCAGATCCTAAGCTTGCTCTTTGCTTTTATTTGACCTTAAACCACCTTGAAGTTGGTGGGTCTGGAGTTGCTGCTAATATCACTAATCCATTTTACTACAACATATGGCCGTGGAGAAATACAGACTCCAGATGTCAAACCCAAGGTGTTAAGTAACACCAAAAGCCTAGATTTTGATGTGTGCAGAGTTTTGTAATGATCAGGAAATGATCTTTACATCTTCCCTTATTGAGGAAGCATATGTGATGTAATTTATACATGGTCTAGACTAGAATACAGAAAAAATGATGCCTGAAACCTGCAAAAAAATACATATTGTTTTTGTTATGTTTTGATTAAAATAAAATGAATAAATTCGGAGAATACATACAGGGATGCTGTCTTAGAAACATTTGCAGTAGAGCTTTTTCCCCCTAGGTAGCTGTGCAATGTACAAAATGATTATTCATCTCAGAAGTATAAATAAAGAAAAAGGTTCTGACATGTATTTAATGATGGCTTGATGTTTTAATTGCAAAAGTACTTTATTTCAAGGTAGAAGGGCTGCAAATCACATACCACTTAACAATATAGTGCTAATTAGTCTCTCTCTCTTTTTAAAACAACCTCTTAAATCTGACTGAGTGCAGCACTTGAATTTTACCCTAGAGAATGGAACTTTCATAGGAAATTCTCTGTGTGCTGTCAGTTGGAGAATTCCTTGTTGTCATAACTCTTCACTCCTTTTTATGTACTGTATGTCTCAGCAATGGGGGTATTCACATCCTCAACAATGTTCTTTTTAATTTTAAGATTTAGGACCAAGGGTTAAGCCGGTAGTTCAGGCAGTATCCTGGCAGTACATCACTTATTATACCAGTACCATTTGTACTATTCTTTTAAAGGTTTCAGAGTAGCAGCCGTGTTAGTCTGTATCTGCAAAAAGGACAGGAGTACTTGTGGCACCTTAGAGACTAACAAATTTATTTGAGCATAAGCTTTTGTGATGAAGTGGGCTGTAGCCCATGAAAGGTTATGCTCAAATAAATTTGTTAGTCTCTAAGGTGTGTGCCACAAGTACTCCTGTTCTTTTAAAGACCATCTTAGCATTTCTGTTACAAACATCTAGTCTTAGGGATTTATAATTTGGCTATAAAAACTCATTCTGGACAGAGCCAAGGACTTGTATCTTTAGGAGCTGATCTTAGAGTGAAAACCCATTTCAAAGCAATCGAGTTAATTTTGTTAGTCATCATAATTTCCCTCAGTATGAAAAAACTAGTGATCTGCACAAGCAGCAACCTGAATACTTCAGGGGAGTATAAACAACGAGGAATCCTTGTGGCACCTTAGAGACTAACAAATTTATGTAGGCATAAGGTAAACCCACTTCATCAGATGCATAGAGTGAAAAATACAGGAGCAGGTATAAATACATGAAAGGATGGGGGTTGCTTTACCAAGTCTGAGGTCAGTCTAACAAGATAAATCAATTAACAGCAGGATACCAAGGGGGAAAAATAACTTTTGAAGTGGTAAGAGAATGACCCATTACAGACTGTTGACAGGGAGAAATTAGTATTGGGGAAATTAAGTTTAGGTTTTGTAATGATCCAACCACTCCCAGTCTTTATTAAGGCCTAATCTGATGGTATCCAGTTTGCAAATTAATTCCAGTTCTGCATCTTCATGTTGGAGTCTGTTTTTGAAGTTTTTTTTGTTCAAGATTTGCCACTTTTAGGTCTGTTGTTGAGTGATCAGAGAGATTGAAGTGTTCTCCTACTGGTTTTTGAATGGTATGATTCCTGATGTCAGATTTGTGTCCATTTATTCTTTTGCATAGAGACTGTCCGGTTTGGCCAACGTACAAGGCATAGGGGCATTGTCGGCACATGATGGCATATATCACATTGGTAGATGTGCAGGTGAACGAGCCCCTGATGGTGTGGCTGATGTGGTTAGGTCTGTGATGGTGTCCCTTGAATAGATATGTGGACAGAGTTGGCACCGGGGGTTGTAGCAGGGTTTGGTTCCTGGGTTGCTGTTTTGTTGTGTGGTGTGTAGTTTTCTGGTGAGTATTTGCTTCAGGTTGGGGGGCTGTCTGTAAATGAGGACTGGCCTGTCTCCCAAGGTCTGTGAGAATGAGGGATCTGTCCTTTTTGTGTAGGTTCATAGAAGGCACGGGAAACAGCACAACATGAAGTACCAATATCCTAAGGATAGGACATGGGGACGGACATGCTAACTGTTCTTGGAAACTTGTGAGCGTAGCAATGCAGGATAGAGAGAGAGAGATGCACTCATGGGTACAGTGCAATTTGAACACCTCACTGCAGTGTAGGGTGTGATGCTGTCTACCCTGGTGCCAGCTCAGGACAGGTCTGCAGGCTAATTCACTCATAGGCTAATGGAGTGTCAAAGGAGTGTCAAAAAGTATTGTAGTGTAATCAGGCCAATTCACTTGTGTGTTAGCTTAGTTCAAAAGAAATGTTAATGGTATTGTCTTCACTTATCTGTAACCTGTTGATTGCTATTGCATTTCATTATGCATATCCCTGTAACTACTTAATCTGACATTAAGTGTGTGTGCTAGTGTTAAGGTGAAGAATGTGATGTGTAAACCTCATGAAAGATTGTTTGCTATTACATTGTGTATATCCTTTGTAATTAAATTACCCATCAAATGCAATTGGAGCCTTGGAAATGTAAATGGAAAAGATCCGCCAATTTCAAATCGAGGGCCATTGTGTTCAACAATGGAAATTCACAGAGAGTCTGCATTTCCTACTCATCGAACCCACATGGGTGAAGACACTGTTCAGATTGTTTTCCGGAGAAGAAGATATAAATATTGATTAAAGGAGTGGTCCTGTATCTCTGACTGTTTTGGACTTTTACAGGGAAGATACCAAATGCAAAATGGAGATTCCCAGAAACATCTGGGTTCCCTGAAAAGTTTTTGGGAAACTGAGAGATTACTACAGCTCTGCTATTATTTTTGACTTACAAACTGTGACTCACCTGTCTAATGTGTTTTATCTGTTTTAACCTCTCAGTAATTCATTTCTTGTTTTAACTGATAAATCTTTAGTAAGGGTATGGCTACACTTGAGAGTTGCAGCGCTGGTCGTACAGCTGTGTAGGGAAAGCGCTGGTGTGTGGCCACACTCACAGCTACCAGCGCTGCAGTGTGGCCACATTTGCAGCATTTGCAGCGCTGTTGGGAGTGATGCATTATGGGCAGCTATCCCAGCGTTCAAGTGGCAGCAACGTGCTTTTCAAAAGAGGGGGGTGGGCTGGAGTGTGACAGGGACCGGGGGAGAGAGAGAGAGTGGATTTTTGGAGCTGACACTGTGTATCAGCTCCCTGCCTTGCAAAATCAGAAAATTTTTCCGACCCCTTATTCTTAACTGCAAACAGCCTGCAGACCAGATAAGCAGCTGCTCCAATGGACTCCCTTTCTCCGCCCTGCCCCCGCTGTTTCTATCGTCAAGCAAACACTCATCCCCCTGCCTGCCTCATTCATAGCAAGGTAGTGGGTTATCTCATTTGATTGTTTACAGTTACAGATTGATCACGGCAAACAGGAGCTGTGTTTGTTTTTTAGATAAGCAGCTCCCGGAGCCCCGAGTTCACAACAAAACAAAGAGAGGCAGCATAACAAAACAAGAGAGTAATTTAGTTAAAAGCATTCTGGGATATCTCCTAATACCCTGGAGGCCAATAACAGCACTGGTGTGTGGCCACACTTTACGAGCAGCGCTGCATCACCAGCGCTGCACTCGTTATACCCCAAACAGATCCAGGTGTACAGCCAGCGCTGCAGGCAGGGAGTTGCAGCGCTGGATGTGTCCTGCAGGTGTGGACAGTTACTAATTGCAGTGCTGGAAAGCCTCCACCAGCGCTGCAACTCTCAAGTGTAGCCATACCCTTAGTTTACTAGAGAATTGGTTGCCAGCATTGTCTTTGGTGTGAGCTGGGCCGTCCTTAGGATTTACGGAGCTCTATGCAGTATTATTAAACTTGTGCCCCTATGCCCGACTTGCTCTTAGCAACACAAACATAAGTTTACAGTGTTGGAAAACTTGCCACATGCACTGTATTAAAACCTGTTTAAACTAATTAAACACACTATAAAGCTGATGCACTGTACTTGCACTAAAGAAGTAGTGCTATAGAAAAAATTCTGATTTATTGACAGAATGATGCAAATAATTTTTTTTTAAATTTGTCAACATTTTATTGGAAATTTCTATGAAGAGGTATTGAAACAAGGATATGTTTTTAATTAAAAGCAACCTTTCTGGCTTTTTTGGCTGCAAAATCAGTAATAACGTCATCATATGACAAAGACAAAGTGATGTCTTGTTCAGCTGCAAGAATAGCAAGACCAGTCAAGCGTTCCTGACTCATTGTAGAGTGGAGATAGTTTTTAATGAGCTTTAGTTTCCTGATGCTACTGTTACAGGAATTGTCAGTAGAATACTAGTGGCAATGTACACATTAGGATATATGTCAACAAGTTTGCTGGTATGAATAAACTGTACAATGTCCATCATCGATTTTGCGTGTGGCAACATTGATGACAATGTACTCAATTCTTTGTACAGTTCAAGTCCATTTAAATCAAAACTATCACCGTGCTTCAGGTTCTTGCACTTTGCTTTCTAGGTTCTTGCACTTTGTCATTAGTTGCTCTCGTTTTCCTATTTTGTTGAATTTAGTTATGTCATACAAAAATCCAAACTGTTCATGATGTGCTTGTAAGGTATTAAGCCTTTCATCAATGGAAGATATTGCTTTATCCATCACAAATTAAAAAAAATCAACCTCAAATTTCTTTTCTGGATCTTCTGTGGGCTCATCTGCTCCTTCATATTCCTCTTGCCGATGAAACTCAATGTTGAAAAATGCACATTGGAAAATCTATACATACAAAATGCTGGGGTCTAAATTTATGTTACCACTCAAAACAAAGATCTTAGAGTCATCGTGAATAGTTCTCTGAAAACATCTGTTCAACGTGCAGTAGCAGTCAAAAAGCTCACAGAAAGTTAGGAACCATTAGAAAAGGAATAGATAAGATGACAGAAAGTGTCATAATGCCACTATATAAATCCGTGGTACACCTACACCTTAAATACTGAGTGCAATTGTGGTCATCCCATCTCAAAAAAGTTATAACAGAATTGAAAAAAGTACAGAGAGGGGCAACAAAATGATTAGGAGTATGGAACAGCTTCTGTGTGAGGAGAAACTGTTCAGCTTAGGAAAGAGATGACTGAGGGGAGATATGATAGAAGTCTACAAAATCACAAATGGTGTTTTTTAAAAAAAAAAGAAATGTGAATATGGAAGTGTTATTTACCCATTCACCTAACACAAGAACCAGGGGTCACCCAATGAAATTAACAGGCAGAAGGTCTAAAACAAACATAAGTACTTCTCCACACAATGCAGACAACCTGTGGAACTCATTGCCAGGGGATGTTGTGAAGGCCAAAATTATAACTGGGTTCAGAAAATAATTAGATAAATTCATGGTGGATAGGTCCATGAGTGGCTATTAGACAAGATGGTCAGGGACGCAACTCCATGCTTTGGGTACCCTTAGACCTCTGACTGCCAGGAGCTGGGACTAGATGACAGAGAGTGGATCACTCAGTAAATTGCCCTTTTCTGTTCACTCCCTATGAAGCATCTGGCACTGGCCATTGTCAGGCGACAGGATACTGGGTTCAATGGACCATTGGTCTTACCCTATGTTCTGACTCAATGGCTGTTCCTACGTTCTCACCCTAAGATCTCCAAAGAGCCAAAAGCAGAAAAAAATACTGGCTCCTTGGATGGAGCAAAAGGCCTTGCTCAGCATAGAGGCAGTCATCCCTCAGGCAGAAAAAGATTCTCCAGCTTACAATGAATTGGAAACACAGGGGTGGGCTTAGAAGAGCGCAATAATGTAAAGCCCTACCCTGATAAGTAAAGATATCAACTGAACACTTAATAGTGCCCAACACACCTTTTGGATCTGTACGCACTGTACTAGGTTAAGTTATTGGAATGTTAATTTTAGTTAATTACAGATACACTTTATAAAAGAACTCTGAGCACATACAGTGGTGTTAAAAGATTTTGATAAGATCCCAAAGCTAACAGAGCGGGAAGGGCATTCCAAGTACTGATGTGCAAATAGGCAAAGCAGGTGTTTTGCTTTAGCACAGAATTCTGACCCTATTGCCTATCTAGCACTTTTACAACAGGCAGCAATACTTATCCAAGCCAAGTGTGCAGCTAGTGACACTTTGCCATACCAGGACCCATCACTATGCCCTGGCATCCTGGTCTGGCGTACAATAACATTCACGTACAAAATTCTACCAACCTGTTTTAGAAAAACAATAGAACATAAAAACATTTTTAACTAAGTAGCTCAATCATTTTTATTCCCCTATCATAACAATCTAAAACGTATTTTCCTTCTAACAATAATGGATAAGCAATAAAACATTAAAAAAACAAAACAGAAGGCATGGTATATGTGTTCAATATATCATTTAAAGCAGCCACTTTCAACTTGGGAGTGCTAACACCTTTTTCCAGACAGTCACATCATTTTCTGCAGACTCTGCTTTTGGCTCATTTACAAAAAAGGCTTCTGGCCTTCTGGTTTAAAAGATAACCTTTAGAATGTAAATTGCTACTGTAATTAGAAGTATTGCTTATACAGCATATTATTGAACAAATGTGTAAGGAGCATAAATTCCATAATATGTAAAGTGAAAATTATGTATATAGTATTCCTAGGAACACAACAGTGGCCTTCTAGTTCAGTATCCTATCTGACAACTTCAGAGAAATGTGCCAAAAACTTTGTGGTGCCCATTTATGGAATAACTGGCCATAAGGTAAGTTTCTTCTTAATCCCCATCTGTTAGCAGCTGCCTTTTGCCCTGAAGTATGAGATTTATATCTTCTTTGGTTTAGTTAGGAAAAAAGTATGAATTTTTTAGTCAAACTTCTAGAAATGTAGGCAATTCTATCTATTTTGACTTTGGTATAATGAGCAAAATTAAACTGACATTTTTTTTTGGTCCTCTGACTGTTTTTGTTGTTGTTAAATTTGAGGTATATGTGTAGTTTGAGCCTCTGTTATGGTGTTTTTATTATGGTTGGGTTGTGGATTGGCTTGAAACTCAGCTCTTCCTTCTAAAGAAGGATGTTTTATTGAGTTAACACATGAATATTGTATTAGGAGCCCACTGAGGTGAGTGGGGTGCATTTAGTTCTGCTTGCACGTATAGTAGTGGTAGCATGTTTGGAAAGAAATTTTTTGGTCCCTAGTTCATTACTGGCAAAAGGAGCTTAAATGTCTCGCTGTGCTAGGACAGTCTCTGCCTTCCCCCACCTGGTTCATACCAAGAACTCCATTTAGCACTGTTATTGTAACTAACGTGTAGCAAAACTTAAGGCAGAAAGGGACCTATGGGGAGTGGAGGCAACTTATTTCCTCCTATAACTAACAGTCGGGTTGTGGGAAAAGGGCATGAGGAAAAATGCCTCATGTTTCGATCTCCTCAAATTTTTTTAAATCTGTCTTTGCAGTGAGCACCTCTGTGGAGAGGAAGGAAGAGTATAGTAATGATTCAACTTACCTTACTTCCCCTCCAAATAAAAATGCCTACATACTGCAAGTATTTACACCTTTACAGTTATTGCAGCAATATCTAGAGACCCCATCACGGTCAGCACCTCATTGTCCTACACATTTTACAATCTGAGTTTAAAAAAAAAAAAATTCACCACTACTCTATGAAGTAGAGTTACAGTGTACCGGTTTCAGAGTAGCAGCATTGTTAGTTACAGTGTAGTTAAACATCACATTTGTACATGGACTGACAAAACCCAGACAACTCAATGCTTGATCCTTTACTCATACTATTGTTCCATAATATTTTTTCCTCCATTACATCATGAACTATGAAAGTGCCAACTTTTTTTTTTTAAACTGCCTGGCCTGTTCTTTTTTTCATGCCACAACCTTTTTACTTAAAAATAACTTTGTATTCAGTATATATTTAGAGAGGAAACTCCTCTTTAATGTGAAAATGTTGAACATCTGTGGTTTTACCCACAATATATTCTAAGCATTTGGCATATGCATTTATCTGTAGGGACACAATGACATTTTTCTCGGCAGTTGTAACCATGACAACAACTGGGAATGTCTGTGCCTCTTAACTTTTCAGAAGAATATGACTTTTTACCTTCCTAAGGGAACATTTGGTAGAAAAGGTTTTTGCAAGTTGCTAAGCATATTCAATTTCTTCAACCAGTTCTGTCAAGTTTATAGTGTTTCAGTTTTAGTACGAAAAAGTTTTAAAAGTAAGAGTAGAGTTTAAGTGAAACATCAGAGGTATATTGGTGTCTCAGCACATGCTTAAGAAACATCCATGTGCATGTGAAAGGATAAAAGTACAAAAGTTTAGTCCTATTCCATAATCGCATTACAGGTTTAAGTGTAAGTGCAGAGAAACTAGGATGTTAAAGAAGTTGATTTTATCTTCATGGAGTAACTTCAGTGTTGACATTTGTATGAAGTAAGTAATATAAACATTTATTCTATTAGGTCCTGAGATGTTAAGGAGCAGTGTGTAATTACATAATTCACTTCACTTATATAACATCACTAAAGTTTCCATGGATACATAGAAATTTACAGATTATTTCTTAGTATAAATGTCTTTGTAAAATAAAATAGTCCTGGAAAACAAAGTTTTACAAGACATTGTACTTAGTGCAATTCAAATTTATATAGCATCTTTCACAAACTGTACCAACATCCTAAAATGTAGAACATAGTATGTGGTATAGCAAATAGTGGTTCAAATAAATATCAACCAGATTATCAGAACTGCTCAGGACCCAGCAACTCCAATTTGGTGACATTTCAGTGCCTAAATGGGAGTGGATAGTGCTAAGCTCTCTTGAAAATCTGGCCTATATTGTTTAAAACATTCAGTTGTCGTAAATTTAACAGTGGAAGGAGTAAGATGAAGAGGCATGGGAAATTGAGAGATGGTAAAAATCTGAATCCAAGGACAAGTTCATCAGATGCGGCCTGCAAATGTATAGGCTGTTAAACAGCAAAAATCTCCTAGTGGAGAAGGTTTCTGGTGTGATAATTAAGTTCCCAAGATTTATTGTTCTGGGAGACTTCAACACCCATATTGATAACACCCTTGCTACAGTGACCTAAAACCTATTCTCCACACTTTCCACCCTGTTTCTCACAGGTACTTTCACCTCCACACATATCCAGTCACATCCGGAACCTGATTTGCAGACTTCATATTGCTTACATCAATCTAGGATTTACCAACCCATCTTCCAGGCTGAGATTGAAAGTCTCCCGCTTTCTAGTCAAAAGGAAGCAACCATAATAATCTAGGAAGTTAATGAGTTCCAGTCAAATTCTAAAACATCTTTCCAGGTGAATGCACACAACCAAAATACCATGGAACAGAAGATCTACTCCTGAGGGCATTCTGTGCCAAAAAATTAAAAATTCTGCACACAATATTTTAAAATTCTGCAAATTTTATTTGTCAAATAAATGTGGAGGCTCCAGCATGGCATTGGGGAGCACAAGCCACTGGCTGTGCAGAGGTGGGAGATCACTGTGCAGCTCCCCACTCCAGGACACGGACTCAGCAGTGAGACTGCACCCAACCCTGACATAGTGTAAGGACCGGTCCTGCCCCAGAAACACCCCAGGGACCTGCCCCTCCATGTCAGGTGCATCAGGTATGGGGCAAGCATGCTCAGCAAGGCAGGATCCAAATGTGGAGGGGCTTAGTGTGGGGATGATCCAGGTGTGGGTTGAGGGGGCTCTGAGTGGGGAAATCTGGGTGCAGGCGGCTCAGTGGGGGATCTGGGTGTGGGGCAGATCTGGATGCACAGGGGCTTGTTGGAGGGTTATGGGTGCAATGATAATGAGACTCTGCAGGGGGGTTCCGGGGGATGGTTGGGGCTCAGCGGGGGGTCTGGGTGTGGGGAGGATAGAGCTTGGCAGGGTGGTCTCGGTGTGGGGGGCTCATTGGGTGGGGTCCAGATGCTGGGGGAGTAGGGGTCAGTGGAGTGGGGATCCATATGCAACTGGTTGGGGCTTGGTAGGGTGGTGGTGCGGATGGTCCCTTATGAGGGAGTGGGGGAGGGGGAAACAACCAAATGGAAATGGTATTTGGCACACACAATTCTTGTGAGTCTATGACCTCAGCATGGGAGAAACAAAGGAAAGCTCACTTCTGCTTCATCATAATAGCTGCTAACTCATACCTTGTTGAACTGTTGCAGAGAGAGAGGAGATTTAGGAGAGTTCTTGTCAGAGGGAAAGCGAAGATGTGCCAGTATTTCTGTAAAGTCTCTCACTGAAGGATTGATTGGAAGTGAAATTGATCTTCCTCAGTGGCTAAAATCATGGAGCTTTAATCCTTGTTCATAAAAACTTCCATTGACTTAAATGAATGATATAAATAGAAGTTCTTTCTGGACAAAATTTGCACAAGGACATAAAGATTTTGCCTGGAACCATTAGTTAGAACAGGGGTCGGCAATCTTGCAGAAGTGGTGTGCCAAGTCTTCATTTATTCACTCTGATTTAAGGTTTCGCGTGCCAGTGATACATTTTAACGTTTTTAGAAGATCTCTTTCTATAAGTCTATAATATATAACTAAACTATTGTTGTATGTAAAGTAAATAAGGTGTTTAAAATGTTTCAGAAGCTTCATTTAAAATTAAATTAAAATGCAGAGCCCCCCCAGACTGGTGGCCAGGACGCGTGCCATAGGTTGCCTATCCCTGAGTTAGAAGTTAGTGTAGGGTAAGAGGATGTGGCCTCTTTATCTTTGCTAGGTCTCTGAGGATTGTCCCAGTCTACAGTTTAAAAACAACACTTTTTTATTGACATGAGTATGCAAAGTATATCACAGATCTCTGCTACATCTAGTAGAACTTTGATTTCACAAACATAGGGAATAGAATGAAATAGCCTATTTTACACCGTTGTATCTAGACCAAGTGTTCAACATCATTTTTGAAAGGTCTTGTTATTTCTCAGCCTATAAAACAGTTCTTCATTGTTGGTACTTTGTGAAACTTTTGAAATCAATTCACATATGTTTTGGGGTCTTTTTTTTGAGTTTCATTGCCATATGACACACACACAGCTGAACAAAAACCAACCAACAAACAAACAAAAAAAAGCAGAAATGCCTGTTTGAGACGTAGTAGAATAGTTGTCAGTAAGGATACTCAAGAGAACTGTCCCTGGATCCAGTAGAGAATTTTCATTTCAGTAGTTGTTTCACAGTGCATTGTATATTTTCCCAGTATATTTGTAGTTTTTACACTATTCTTCTGTTCGTGGGGGGAAAGGGGTGTCAGTCAGCTTTTTCTTCGTTGCATTTCAAAAAATATTGTCTGTGATTTCCTTAGCTTTTTTTTAATTGAATTCCTATCCTGCTCTTAAACAGTGAACACATGCTCTGTAGAGTCAAAAATTCCTGGGGTTTGACTTATTAACAAATTAATTAGACAAACTCCAGCGTATGACACTTCCTAGGGTTTCCTTAGGTCTGCTCAGCCCCAGATTTCAGCTTCTTCTGACCAGAGGGGCTTCTTCCACCTCCCTTATATCCAGGGTAAGTTAATGAGCTGCACATGCCCCAGTGAGTTAGCAGAGCTCAATTCCAACACCTGCTAATAGTGTGTTTCAGCAGAAGAACCCAGCTGCAGTTTTGTGGTGTCAAAAATAATGAATCAAGAAATAATATTGTAGTTTTTGTTTTTACTGCTGTATTTTGAGTTGATACACCAGAATTCTCCCAGTAGTATGGGAGTCCCCATGTATATTTCCTTACTTTCTTGTGCTTTCAAATTTTTATACATTACAAGTAATGAGTTTTGTTACATCAGGTGCATTTAGCATAAAGCAGTTTTTAACCCTTAATCTTCTATTCCAATTAACAATACACACTGGCAAATAGTTGTGTGCAGATTTTTGCAAGGTACATAGCAATGTGAACTGGGAGAAGATGGAACCCTACAATTATAAACCCAAGAATGATCTTACAGTAAGACTTTTTGATATTTTAATATTTACAGTCTATTTCTTCAAATTCTGTTTTTTAAGGTGGTGGTTATTGAACAGAGTTTGAACAGTTTGCCACATGTTGGTTTTTAGAATTGTGTATATACCCATAATTTAGTGATCCACAGTAATTCTGCTCATCTGTAAGAGCAACATCAATGCAATGAATTAATTTATCAGTAGAGCAGACTATTTGATCGGAAAGATCTAAAAGAAAGATAATTAAGTCTGACTGATTTCTGTCTCTGTCTTTTGTCTGACTGACTCTGGAAACAACTTAATGAAATTTTAAATATTTGATCATCTATTAACTGAAACTGCTTTCCTAAATTGTATTAATTTTATGTGATGTAACACTGAGTTAGTGTATATTTTGTTCATAGCTGCTAATGAACACGTCCCATTTACATTGTTACTCCTGGGTTTGCCTAATGAAAACTCACAAACTTAATAAACTTCAGAAGTGAGATATAGCAGATGCATCTGGACAAGTATCTGGTAATAATTAGGCTTGGAAGGATTCGATTTTTATCAGTAAATGTCAGTAAATACCAATTTCACTTTACACAAACTGACAAAAAATATTTCTGTAAATGGTAATCTATTTACAGGTAGGCAAAATAAGAAAAATGCTGCTTGAGAATTTATTAGAGTTTGATTTAAGGATATTTTCTCTGTATATTTTGACATGAGGTTGACAATTTGTTTTCAAGGTTAGAAAGCTTTAACTTTTTGAATCTCAGTGTCTGCAGTCATTAAATAGTTATTGGCTGACTGCCCCCCCTCCCCAATTTCCCACAACTGTGAAAATATAAGTCTGTACAAATAGAAAAAAATGCTTAAAAACCCATTAATTCTGCTGAGAACAGTAGTAATAGGTTTAATCTACTTCATTATAAAGAATATGGAAAAATATTTGAAGCAGCTGCTGAAGTAACTTTTTGCTTTTAGGTATCAAATCTGTTTTCTCCAGGTTTTCCAGTGTGAACGACTGCAACTGTGGTAGGTCAGATCAATTAAGTTTCACACCCACGTAGCATTACACCATGAATCACTGGACAATTGTTCTAAACCTCTCAATGTTACATTGAATATGGTGTGTTCTGACTGGTTCATATTAACTTCTCTTTTTAAGTAAGAAGTCATACTCCTGTTAAGGTATATAGTGTAAAGGTTTACGAAATTCAGCTTCTGTGCCTTTAAGAAACCTCATATGATACAAGCAAATATATTAGATGTCTTGTCTGAAGCCTTTTTTTAAACCTTCATGCTTAGAATTCAATAGGAACATAATTCCTGTCGGTGTAAAAACAGATTAAGTCTGAAAAGTATTCCCTTTATATATTGGTTACAAAATTACTTTTCTGGAAATGTATGTAAACATGTCTGCAGGTATCACTGTGATAGTAGGTGAAAATCTAGCATTCATATTGTGATATGTCTTAAGTTTTATCCTAAGTGCACACACTTGATTGATGTTCATAACTTTCCCTTTCCTGGTGTTTTTATTGTTAAATTAAATTAACAGCAAAACATAAACCACAGCATATAGTTGCTCCTGAGTTTGACATAGGGTACATTGGATTTCTTTGATGGTTTAGTTTAAGAATTTATCCAGTCCCCAGGAACCTCATTATGCTCTATTCCCTTTTCAACCCCAAGCACCCAAATACTCTGTGCTCTTTCCTGGACTTCCAAATTCTTCAGTTTCCTGTAGTTGTGAACCCCACACTCAATTACTTTACCAGTTTTTTTCTTATATATATGTACTTTATCACTTAGTTTTATCGAGGTAGATCTCTGCTTTAAACACTTGACATTCAAGTGTGGATAACTTTCCCTGACACAGAGCTTGATTCTATATTCCATGAGGAAGAAAAGCTCCCACTGAAGCTGATGGGTTTATCTGTTGCAAGGAGTATAGAGTTGGGGTCTTGATCTCAGCTGTCTTTTGTAGATGCTAGAGATTTTTGTAGCATTGCCACTTTTTTACCCTGTAATTTAGTTTTCATGCTTGCTAGAGATTCTGAAGGACATTCTACCCTTCATGTGTAATGTGGCAGAAATGTGCTGGGGTGGTCTGGGTGGCCCAGTTGCCTGGCATTTAAAAAAAGAAAAGAAAAGAAAAGAAAATATGTACTGCTTGACTTCCTTCAACTCTTTCCCATCTTTTAGAATAATCTGATAATATAGTCATTATATACTATCAGGTTGAATAAGAACCTGAGCAAGATAGCTATCTGGTTGAATAATAAGAAAACTGTTCATCCATGAACACCTTTGCCAGTGTTCATAAGATCAGGTTTCTGCCACTGTCAAACCAGAGTTGGTCTGCAGTGCTCCCTGCCCCTCCCCTTGCTGATGCTAGTTTATGAAGCTGTTCATAATAGGGCAGTTTTTCCAGTTTAAAAACTTGTCAGGTAAAAGGGCAAAATGTGAATGTTTTGTGATTTGCTTAGTTAATGGCTTTATTGAAAGTATGGATCCAAATAACTAAGGACATGGAGTGGTAATTCACTAAGTCAATTATCAGAGGATTGAATTTACACAAGTTTTCAGTGTGGGGCTAACTTTCACATTAGGTTAAATGGTTTTTATATATTATTTAATAAGCAGTTTAATTTGATGCCCCCAAATAGGGGAAGAGTTTATCATCTTAATATGATTCGATGCTTAAGATGTTTTAACTTTAATTTCTGTTTGTAATAAATCAGAGTAGTTTTGTTAGAGCAAAGGCTGTCGCGGTTCCTTGTCTAAATGCTGAAAAGAGATAATACAACAGTTTACACTTTATTAGGAAATTACGTAGTCAATGGACTTGTCTAGACTAGCATAAATGGTGGGTTTTTTTTAAATGTATTAGCAAAAACATTTGAGGGCTCTAATGGAGACAAGGCAAGTGCTCTCTGGGAGGCAGGGACCTTTGGTTTCCTTTAGGGGTCTGAGGATGTTAGCAAAAGTTCCAATCTCCTCTTGTCCCAGTTTGTATCTTACAATTTCCCCCTGTGGCTTTTCCCAGAGGTGGCTCCAGGCACCAGCACCCCAAGCGCGTGCCTGGGGTGGCAAGCCACGGGGGGGGCGCTCTGCCGGTCGCCGCGAGGGTGGCAGGCAGGCTGCCTTCGGCGGCATGCCTGTGGAGAGTCCGCTGGTCCTACGGCTTCGGCGGACCTCCTGCAGGCTGCCGCCGAATTTGCGGGACTGGGGACCTCCCGCAGGCAAGCCGCCGAAGGCAGCCTGCCTGCCGTGCTTGGGGCGGCAAAATACCTAGAGCCGCCCCTGGCTCTTCCCTGCCTGTTTCAGTGCCTTCCCATTTTTGTCTCCCCTTATCACTGTGTCCATCCCCTTCTGTGTTCACCTGTGCCTCTTGTCTGCACCCATGTCCTCCTGTGTTCTCCATGTCCCAGTCCCGTAATGAGGTACAGGAGAGAATTGGACAGCCCGAGATACTCACTGCAGGCAGGCATTAAGGGGGGGTACAGGCTAGTGCTATACTGGGAGATAGGAGGCAGCATTGGGCACTGTGTGCTACCCTCTCTTTATTCAGCCCCTACTTCTTCCCTGACTCTCCAGGGGCAAGGAGAACAGCTGAGATGGGAAAGCAGGAGGAACACAGTGAGCGGCTGCTCTGGTTGTTCTTAATCTGAAATTAACTAAAAGCAGTTAGAACCTCATGATGCTAGTAGGCAGATGCAGGTGTTTAAAAATATAATAAACACCACAAAAAATTGTAATTCAATATTTACTGGTAATTAGTTGATTCCCTCCCCCACTGCAGCAGGTTGTATGCTCGTGAGGTATCTTAAACTTGATGCTCAAAATATTGCTTTATAAAGAAACACTTTATTGTTAGTCCAGCTGTTCAGTTTAGCCAATCAGATGTATTCTACCTATATTAGATTATGTTGAAGCAATAAATATAACTGGGGGTAGGGAAATATTAGAATCTAGAGAGAGTGAAACCACACTACAAATTTAAGGTCTCTTTTTTACCACATGTTCTTAAGGTTTGTCCAGGGCAGTATTGCTGAGATTTATTTGTGATCCTGTAAAAGACTTGGGTTAGCCGGCTCTTCAAATTCTGTGAAGCAGTAGGTACGGTATAAAATGTTACACAGCTTAATGAATTAAAACAAACTTTTTTGTGTAAAACCATTTAAGATATGTATGGTGTTGTTTGTTATGAATTCTTGCAATAGAGCTTTCTTCAGGAAAAATCATGAGCAACTTAGACTGTTATGCATTTTAAAATAATAGCATGCTTTTAATTATGTTAAAAATGTGCAACTCAATTTGTGTTCAGTAAGATCACTTGTTCAAGACAGTTACCACCTCTTTCAGTTTCTTTTCTATAACTATTTTTCTTTTCTGACACTATTTCCTACTGCTTTTCTTCCATTAAAAAAAAATTGTTTAGTGATGACTTTCAGGAGAAAATAAAGCTGTTCTTTTTTCAATATTTATTTTTCTTTTTGGTCTTGCATCTGTTTGCATTTTTGTTCTTAGTCTTTTGGATTGTAAATATATTTTAAAATATAATTTTAAAATATTTTAAATCCACTGCTATCTTAACATTGGTTTAGTCCATCAGAGTGCCTGACAGAATTTTAGTACCGTATTTTTCCCTTAGCCTCTCTTGTCTTTATTCCCTTTATTTCTGGCTTTTTTCTTCTGTTCAGGTAGAGAGGTTTCAGTCACCCAACCTGGCTTTCATATTTTGTTTTTCATCCTTCTCCTACCCCGCCCCCCAACATTAAAGTTTTTCTCCTTGGTTTTTATTACGGTTTCTTTTGACTGGCTCATTTTTTCATGCCACTGTTCTCCTTTTTGTTGTTTAAGTGTCTGATCTGTTTTGCTGCACTAAAACTCATTCACTGCATTGTCACTATTAGCATTAAAATTATGCCGCTCTACAGAAGTTCTTGCTCCAGTGGGAGCTGTGATCGGCCAGACCTGCGGACTGGGCGGGTAAACATACCGGCCCGGCCTGCCTGGGGCTTTCCCTACACAAGTGGTGACCCCTGTTTGAGAAACCCTGCTCTAGATGGTTAGTAATATGCAGTACTAATTAGATTAATTAGTTAATACATGTTCAACACTTTGTTTTCAAAGCACTATATATGTGCTAAGTTGCTAGTGGCTGCCTCTTGAATTCATATTTGCTTTCTTCCATTCTACTTTATTATTTACATTATATTATGTATACTTTAAAATGTAACTGGATTTTAGAATAAATGACATTTTAACCATAATATTGTATTTATGTCTTCAGTATCTTGTATTCTTAACTTACTGACATTTTTTATTATAGTCTGCACTCTAGAATAAGGTCTATTTTAAATGTGTTTTGTATATCACCACCATCATTTAAAAATAATAATAATGATGTCCCATTTGGACAGAGAACAAGCTTTAAAAATTTGCATTCAAATGATGATTTTAGTGGAAAGGTATAAATGTCTAGAAAAAATGGAGAGTCACAGAAGCAGAGAATTGGGTGAATGCTCAATCATGACTATATAACTTAGCTACTGCAGTGTTATTGTCACAGTCTTGGTTGAGCTCCCCCTGCTGGATGCCTACCAGGCTGCAGTCTTTGGACCCACAAGTTCAGCTCATGTGCTCCCTTTAGTCACTGGGTAGGCTCCAGCTCGCTTCTTGGGCATCAGCTCTGTCTGATACCCCTTCTAGAAGTGGGATCCCACAGGCCAGCTGCCCTAGGCACCCAGAGCTAGTACTGACCCTCAAGATACCCCAGTAGTTTAAGCACACCTTCCCCACAGCTCCACCCTTGTGGGCACTCTGGTTTAGTTTATCACTTCAGAGACATAGCGTAATAGACATAGACATTGCAGAAGGGTTTCTAAAATATTCTTTGTTTTAGACGGTACTAGATATACTAATCTAGGCAAAATAATAAACACTTGCATGCTATTCCCTTCTCCCTATTTCCTCACCACTCTTGAGTGTCCTTTCAGATTTGGGTCAGTGTCTTTTCAGGGTTCCAGGTTCCCTTTCTGAGACTTCACTCTTCCAAGTCAGGCTTTTCTTCCAGGTCAAGAAGTTTCCTTTCTGATCCCCTACAGTAAGCTTCCTTTCAGCCTTGGCTATTCCCACAGTCAACAGGCCCCCTCTTGCTCAGGAAACCTTTCCCTTTGAATCTCTTGGTGAGTCCCTCTTCGACTTCACAGCCTTTGTGTTTTTAACCCCTGCTCTGACATCATCTGTCTTTTTGTTTCCTTCCGGGGGTTTTCCACTCCTTAAAACTTTAGGTATCCAGAGACAAGTGGAGAAAAGTGGTTTCACTTAGGATGTAGCCATCCCATTGTTTCTGTTTGGGCAAGATCTAGCCAGGGGTTGGTCTTTAACAAAAATCCTGTTCAGAGAGACACCCCTCTTTGTCTCCTTACTGCAAGGAGTATGAGGCATGGGTACAGTGAAGTTAATCATAAGAGTTTAAACATACAGAGAATTCATAATCTCTAACAGAATTTGTAAATTGTACATAGATTTCCCTAAATCATCACAGTTATAAAAAGAGTCAAAGATTTATATGGGACAGTGAGGATATTCCAGAACAGGGGTGGGCAAACTTTTTGGCCTGAGGACCACATCTGAGTCTGGAAATTGTAAGGAGGGCCATGAATACTCATGAAAGTGGGGGTTGGGGTGAGGGCTCCGGCTGGGGTGCGGGCTCGGGGGGGGGGAGAGAAATGAGTAGTTCAGGGTGCAGGAGGGGGTTCTGGGCTGGAGCAGGGTGTTGAGGTGGGGGGGTGGGCTCTAGGGTGGAAGAGTATGGGACCAAGGGGTTCAGAGGGCGGCTAATGGGAGCTGCGGTGATGGCGCTTGGGGTGGGGGCAGTGTGCGTATCCCCTGGCTGCCCCTACTCATAGGAGCTGAAGGGGGGACATGCTACTGCAAGCCACACAAGCCCCAGACTCCACTCCCTGGCAGGAGCTTGAGGGCCAGATTAAAACATCTGAAGGGCCAGATGTGGCCCTGGGCTGTAGTTTGCCCACCCCTGTTCTAGAAGGTATGTCAGACGAGTGAAGAAGTCTGGTATTTAAGGATGGGTGATCAAAATAAGAGGGTCATCAGGTTGCTCAAAGTCTCCTGTGTAGTGATGAAGCATAGTATCATTTTGTCATGATACACTGTGAGGAAGTGAGTAGTGAAAGGAGAAGAACTGTATCTGAAAGGAGACAGGCAAAAAAAGTATGCATGTCTGTTTGCAGTATTCGGGTTTAGGAGCATATCCCTTGACATTAAGACCTTATAAAGATCTAGGTTTTATATTGATGTAAATACAACAAATAAACTTAGAGCTTATTTGGTCTTTGCTGCCTGGATAATTGATGCAGTTTCCAGTATTTTAGGAATTAAGATTTTTATAGTCCGCATATATAGAATATGTCTAACAGGCTAAACAACTTTTTGGTTTTATTAAAATCCCAAATGTGCACCAAAGCTACCAAAACAAGCTGCTCCTAATAAACTGCTCTGGTCTTATATATCTCCTGTCCTGTCCATAGCCTTATTTTCACTAGGAGAAAAGATATGTTCTTATCTTGTGTTAGCTAACACATCTACCTTGACCACTTAACACATGTGAAAACTACAAACTTTCCTTCACTAGAATTTTATCTTGTGTTAGCCATGTGTTAATACAACCTAAGAACACATCTTTTTCTTAGTGTGGATGCATCCCTACACGAACAAAGTTCCTGTACTCATCTTTCATTTAAACGTAGGTCTTGCAGCCCCTTCCTCCTATGCAGTCATGTCCCTGGACATCTGTAGTATATATGTTTGTGTGCTTGATGTAGTATTTTGGCACAAAACTTCCTATATTACCATCAAATTGTTTACTCCCTAAGTCTCATCTTTTTTTTTTTAAATGTATTTTTCCTTCTGTTTGCCTTTTTCTCTCTCCTTTTTGTTACATATAAATTTGTTGCTCATTTATCATCCTCTCTCCCCTCCCTCCTTTTAGGCTTGATCCAAAGTCCATTGAAGTCAATAAGCTGTGGATTATACCCTGAATCTCCATCCTCTTTCACTTCCATCTTTCCTCACTCGTTTGCCCTATATTTTACCCCATTATCTCTTCTAAATTTACTATCCCACCCATTTATGCTGTACCAGGAAAAGAGATGGAACCTTCCCAGGAATTATTTTATACCAAGTTTATTTTTCAGAGAAGATATGTGGAGACTATTGTTTTTTCAGATGAATACTTCAATCCCCAGTGGTTGTGTGAGCTTTCAGGAAGTGACAAGCTCTTCTGAAATTACTGTTTAAAATCTTCATAATTTGAGTTTAATCAACTAAACTTTGGCCTCGCTAACACTAGATTTCAACCTATTGAATCCAGTAAAGTAAGTTTTATCTCTCTCCCTCTTCTTCTTCCTGTGGTGTTTCTTTTTCTTTCCTTTCGTTTGCTCCAAAGTGGCCAAAAATATATATATAGTTTTAGCCCTGATCTCTGTATTGATTTGAGAACCTATTGTTAAATGCACAACAAAATTGTTAGAAAAATTCTGCCCTTTACCTGGATCAATTTTGACTAGTTTGTATTTATTTCAATTGTAGTACAGAGGGACCAGAATAAGTCTTACAGTAGAAATTCAGTGGCAAGCTTAATTAGAGTTGATGCTGCCACTCCGTAATTCTCAACAGCCTATCTCTAAAACTCAGTAAGTTAGTCTCGTATTAAAAAAATCAGCAAGAGCAGCATATCGTAATAAAAACAAGCAGATAAAGACACATGGTTTTGCTTTGTGAAGTTTTTTCAATACTTCTGAACTATAGCTGATCCTATTTAAGGGGAATGCAGTTTTAAGATAGTAATCTATATGAAATGGAGAATATGCTTTGTTTTCATCTGTGATCCCTAAGATTGTAGCTACATGTAGATAAACATCCAGATTGCTATTTAAGGAAGTAAACTTTAAACTATGGCAAAACAGCTAAAAATAGTAACAAATAACTCACACATTTTCATCTAAATAAAGCTTACAGAAAACTTCCTTTGAGCATGCTGCAGCTTTGTTTCATGAAGAGGTATTGTTACACTAAATTGAAGGACAGATGCCACTTTTTAAAATACAAACTTGAGGTGTAAATTGGGGAACACAGAACAGTCCAACTCCAAAATTGGAGGGGACTTTAGGGAAGGAGAAGTAAGAAGGGGGCATGAACGAAGTGTAGAATAACAGAGAAAGGTGCTAATGCAGAAATGAACTGCACACAGCCTGGAGCAGAGCAATCATTTAGATTTGTTGAGAAAATAAACCTAAGTCACTTGATTGTTATTGGTAGAATACAGGATTTGGGATTAGATGCAGGTAATAATAGCATAGTTGGGCAATTTATTCTCTATAGTTCTCAAGTGTCCCTCATGCCCTTTGAGAACAGCTGGTAACTTAATGAAATAGTTAATGATTTTGCAGACAAAGCAAACTGAAGGGATATGGGCATATGCCTTCTGCCAGCTGTGTGGAAGAAAACTAGAGCAAACGTTACTTATGTTAGTTATTTTGATTTTATTATATATATATTTTAAAAGTGCCTAATTTAAGATGTGCATGAAACAGGATAGTTTTCTTCTCTGCTGTTTTGGCATTACCATGAACTGGATAAAGAAGGAGTGTATTAGCAACACAAACATTGGTATAGTATGGGTTGAGGGCAAATGCCTAGAAGATTGGACTTTGCCAATGATAATGCACAATTGAGAAAAGCTATAAATAAAGACAGGCACCATGGCAAAAACAGCTTGCCAAGCAAGGCTCCAAATCAGTTATGCCAAAACAAACATCCTTGAAACCCAGACATCAAGGAGTAACATCATATTAGAAGGCAAAAACATCAAGAAAGTAGAACAATTCATTTATCTGGTAAGCACCATACTAGTCAGCAGTGACCTCAAGAAAGATGTGACATCAAAAGAGAGGAAAGGCATCCACAGCATTCACTAAACTCAACAATGTATGGAAATTAGAGATACACTGTACCAAAAAAAACCTCTCAGAATTTCCTTAAGGCTGCGAGAGCTGGATATCTGTAAAAATGTTAGAAAACTAGATGCCTTTGAAAATAAGTGCCTGTGAAAGATTCTGGCATTGATTGGAGAGACTTTATCACCAAAAAAAGAGATCCAAAGAATCACTAACCTTCAGCTTGTCTCCACTAGAATTAGACGGACATGTTGGATGTATTTGGACCATGTACTCCAGATGCCAGCGCGCACGCTCCCACATGAAGCTGTCTGTAAGGCCCAACTGGTCTAGAACTTGGACCTGCAGAGCTGCTAGTTAGCTGACATTGCCATGGTGTCACTTAGCAGCAGCTGTAACAAGCTTGCACTCCCCTGCCTGCAACCTGTTTTGGACATAGGCCATGGGAAGTCCCATCTCAAGTGGTCTGACAGGCAGCAGCCCTATGGCCCCTAATTGGCTCCCTGCCTTATATAAACCTATGGGGCATTCCAGGAAGCATCCAGACAACAATGTGGACTTCCTATAGCTGCCACAACCATTCTCAGCTCTTGAACTCCTGGCTTTGGCCTCAGCTTGATTTGGACCCTAAAACCTGACTCTGACCCCTGGTATTGACCTTGGCCTGGAACCTGACTATGCACTGCTTCACTACTCCCTGCCTCAGGTTTGCCCCTGCTCTGGTCCTGGGTTCTGACTGCCTATGATGGAATCCTGACACTGTCAAGTGGAAAACAACTGGTATGAGGCAATGATGGCACTCAAGAGAAACCTTAAGAACCCTTATCAGGAAGGGCAGGATAGTCGATCTCAACACCACAGAGCAGATGAAAACAGCAGCTAATGGCAGAAGGGGATGGAAGAGACTGGTTTCCACCCTGTGTGTCAACAGCAGAGGGAGAAGGACGGAATAATGACCAACTTAAGATGTAGAACTCTTCTCATATCTTAACAATTAACAATTCCTCACCACAAAACCAGAAAATGATTATCGAGAAACCCAATAAAAACCAAATAAACACTTCCTCACTGCAAATAGCAACATTTGCTATGTCCTCTCTCCCAAAAGCTGGGGTCAATAGATGGACCTTGCAGCATGTCCATAACGTCAACAAATTTGGGCTAAACCTGACCAAACTGGTACAGTAGAACCTCAGAGATACAAACACCAGAGTTATGTATTTACTGGACACCCTGTGGAACCAGAAGTCCTCAATCAGGCAGCAGCACAAACCAAAAAAGGAAAAAAAAAAAAAAAAGAAGCAAATACTGTGCTGCCTCGGGGCTAATGGTTGTGGCTTCAGCCCCAGGGTGGGAGCGTTGGGTCTCGGGGCTTTAGTTTTGCAGGAGGTGCTGGGGCTTGTGGCTTCAGCCCTGTGGCTCCATTGTTGGTTTCAGCCCCGTGGGGAATGCTGGAGCTCAGGGCTTTAGATACGAGGGGAGCATTGGTTTCAGCCCCAGCTCTCCCCCTGTAGCTAGGGCCCCAAGCCCTGGTGCGCCCTGAGAGGCTGAAACCAGGAGCGGAGCCACAGGGCTGAAACCCCGAGTCCCAGTGCTCCCCTCCCAGGTCTAAAGTTCTGAGTCCAAGTGATCCCGTGGGGCAGAAGCCGTGAGCCCCCTGCCAATAGCTGACTCTTCCTTGCAGCCTCGCCATTGGAGAGACACGGGAACAGTGCATGGTTTCATCAGCCACTCTGAGACCTGGCAAACTTTTAACAGAGTGAAGTTGTTTAGGAGATTGCTTTACGCTGCCCTTCTGGTCACAGGCTTACAGTGGTGTTGCAAACAAGATGGCTTTGGCTGGCTAAGCCAGACTCTTATTAAACAGAAGACAAAAAGAGATAGAGGAAAGAGGAGAAATAGGGTGGGAAAAAGAAAAGGACTTGGTATCAGGAACCTACGTCTTGCATCTTTGGTAGTATTTGAGATTTAGCTGGATCCAGTAGAGGTGGCGACATCATCTGTGTCCCTTTCCCTGTGATCTGGTTTGGTCAGGACATATTTCAGAGTCAGGACAATGAAAGCCAAATGGGGAGTCATGGTGGATCCAGGAGTCCCAGGAGATAATGGGGGTGGGGATGGCAGCTATGATGGTGAAGCAGTTCACTCATTTCTGAACCAGCCAGCTAATTAACTAAAGTAATGATTTCTTCCTAAACTCTCTCTTTGCGGACCTCAGAATATCTCATCCTCCTATTATTTTGTCTACCAATTAGTCTTAATTTCCAACATATCAATTTTGGTCCATAATTTCGGTCCCCCATTTCTTTTATTTACCAGACATAGTCTTAACACAGTCCTTGAGTTATATGAATAGGCTTTTTTGTTTGGGCTAATTCAGTGTGTCTCCCTTTTGTACCTTTTCCCATTAACATAGGTGATTGGATAAATGTTTATAAAATGTTCCACTTTCCCTACAGTTGAGCTCACAATTGGGGTAGACCTGTTGAGCGCCAATTATCACAACAGTCCCGTCCCTGATGACAGCTGTGGCAATATCCCAGAGAGGCAGTCTCTTAGGCAGGCAGGTCCCAGCCCAACTAATATCTTAAATTTAACCTGTCCGATTGCATGACTGAAACTTTTGTAAACAGGAGGGAAATTTGAAATTTCAAGATTGCAACTGAAACACTTGAGCAAGGCTGAATATTCGCTAGTTTGTCTGGGAGCATAATGTAGTAAAATCTCCTTTTGTGGGTGAATTGGTGATAGAAAGGTAAGGGAGGTGCCATTTGGCTTGTAAAAATGTACAGAATCATAATTTCAGTGGTGCCATCCTCTGAGGCATGGCAGCGGATACTTGCTGCCCTCAGCTCCAGGTTGTCTTATTGGTGGAAATTTTGATAATACAGTTTTGTCTAGAATGGGTTGAGTTGAGTATCATTTGAAAGCTTTTTCTTCCATGAATCATTAGTACCAAACATTACAAACCTAGAACAATTATGTAGATATATGTTCAAGAAAATGTTTAAAATCAACTTTGTTTAAAATTATACTTTAACACGGATGCATTGCTTACATAAAAACGACACTGATTTTTGGTAATCCTAGGGAAGCTAGCCTTCGTATGTAGGACTGAAAACATTTATTCATCAAAGTCCTCATCAGTGTTATCTTAGTCGAGGGCACCAGCACTAGACATGTTTTCACACTGACCCTCGCCCGCATCACACTTGCACATCTCTGTACAAGGCAGGCTGCTGGCCAAACATTTGCAGGGTGGTGAGCATCAGTTCTTTGCATACATGCATTTGATTAGCTGAAGGATTGATTGACACACAACTTGTGAAATCAGTCCATCCTCCAAGACCTATCCATGCCCGAAGCATTAACAGATAACACAGTACTGTTGGTTGAGGGCCACTATTTAACTTTGTGAGGGCTACATGTTTGACAGACCTGTGTTAAAGTATAATTTAAAGAGATGATTTTTAAACATTTCCTTGCATATATACATAATTGCTCTAGGTTTGTCACAGTTGATACCATTGTGTTCATGGGAGAAAGGGCTTTTGAATGATATCCAACACAACCCATTTCCAATGAAATTCTATTATTCACCAACTGGAGGACTGGGAGCTGGAGGGATCAGCGAGTCCCCTTGCCACACCACAGAGGGTGACATTTAGATATTTATGAATCAAATGACACCACCCTTGCCTTTCTCTCATTAACTTGCCCATGGAATTCCATGTGCTCCCAGACTGTCTTTTGCTTTCCACAGATGTTCTTGAGAATAAAAACACTTTAGTTTTTGGTCCAAATGTTTGCATCTATGTTTTGATGTATTTACTCAGTTTTAGTTGAGTTACTTTTTTTGGATTTTTTTTCAGTCAGACAGAAGAGCTCTCATTAAGACAAACGAGTTATTTGAACATTGGATCATAGAGAGGGAAAAAAGAAAGTCGAAGTCTCCAGCAAAAAATATTAATAATAAAAAAAATCCAGATCCATTTTGTTAAAGGGGAGGGAAGGTGGTATGGGTGTGTGAGAGAGAATGGAGTGACCTGACATAGCAATGTTGGTTGTTATAGCTGAACAAGTTCTGACAGATATACCAGGAAGTTAAAAATAAACAATCATTTGTAGAAGATTAATTGTGTGGGAAGGGGGGAAAAAAGTACAATCTTTCTGGTTTGTTGATTCCAAAAATCTTTACAGAAAGCATGATTTAACTTGCCCTCCTTTGTATTACTCAAGTAGTAATGAGGTTAAAATCTCCACCCAAAATAATATCGGAATTGGGGAGTGGAATAACTTTAGCAATAACAGAATTCAAGATATTGGAAACACACATGTTATATTTAAATGTACTTCCTCATTTCCAGAATCTTGACAATATAATCATTCAGTGCTTCTGGAATCTGTATGGATCTTTTGTGTGAGTATAACTGTTTTTCTGAGGTACATGGGGAAAAAAACAGTCTTTCAACAAATGTTAATGTTCACCTCTGTTTCCTCCAGAAGCCTATTTTGAGCAATGCTTGTTATTTACAACAGAATGCCCTTAGTGTTCTATGAACAGGGCCAGCTTTAGCAAGTGCGGGGCCTGATTTGTATTCACCTGGCGGCGCTCTGGGTCTTTGGCGGCACTTCGGCAGCAGGTCCTTCACTTGCTCTGGGTCTTCGGTGGCACTCAAGGACCCGCCGCCGAAGACCCGGAGCGAGTGAAGGACCTGCCAGGGGTGGCTCCAGGCACCAATGCACCACGTGTGTGCCTGGGGCAGCCTGCCGGTCGCCTTCAGGGTGGCAGTCAGGCTGCCTTCAGCGGCATGCCTGTGGGAGGTCCGCTGGTCCCGTGGTTTCAGCGGCAATTCGTCGGCGGGTATGCCGAAGGCGCGGGACCGGCAGACCTCCCTCAGGCATGCTGCCGAAAGCCGCCTGACTGCCGTGCTTGAGGCAGCAAAATACATAGAGCCGCCCCTGGGACCCGCCGCTGAAATGCTGCCGAAGACCTGGAGAACACCGCCGGGTCACTAAAAATTAAAAAGGTGCCGGTGCAGGGCCCTGTTAGGTGCTGGCGTGGGGCCCTCTTAGGTGCGGGGCCTGATTCGGGGAAATCGGCCTAAAGCAGGCCCTGTCTATGCAGCACTTCCAACTTGTACATGACAGATTTAAAACATTTTGCAAAAGTTAACCCCTATATTATAGAAAAAAACCAATAACCTAATGAAAGAATATATATTGTATGGGATATGTTCATTGGGATATATTATATCTAATAGGATTTATTTAAAATTTAAACTGTAAGTACATGGTTTATCAAAACTATTTGCTTATTCAGTCAGAGCATGAACACAGCTGTATAGTAGAGTAGCACCTCCTTTAAACTTATATTGCATCCACATATTCTCCACTTGAGTATGTTCTGAGAAGAATAAGTAAAACAGGTGCCAGTACTTATCAACCTTAAAAACAAACATAAAAAAACACTAATAAACCAGCTTACACTTGTGACAGAATTGGGAGTGTTTAAAATTGTGCAATACCCCAAAGCTTTCAGTAAACTGACTGTTCTGACAAACACTATAATTTACAGGAAATCAGATTGTAGGCAAGAAGTTCTTACTGTTTGCTGTAACTACTTTAAATTCATAACTATATCGTGTTAGTATTGATTCAGGAAACAAATGTCAAAGTGATGAGAGATGGTCTGTGGCGAAGACTTAGGAGATCTGGGTTCAATTTCTAGTTGTGCCACAGATTTCTTGTGTAACTTTTGGTAAATCATTTAGTGCCTAATCCAAACCACACTGAAGTCAGTGGGAGCCTTTAAATTGGCTTCTTGTCCCCATCTGTAAAATCAGGATAAAAAAAAACAAAAAACTTCCCTATTCTATAGTGGTATGGTGAAAATAAGTACAATAATGCTTGTCAAGTGCTTAGACACCGTTGTGCTGGAGAACTGTAGAAGCATATAGGTTGACATGACCTGGTTTTGTACTAGCTCTTCTTGCTTTCTTTCTTCTCCTCCCTTATCCATACACTTTTCTGAGCCTGATGAAGTTCTTGGTGAAGAAATCTAGGTGGATAATGTTGAGGCACCTGAAGTAAAACCAGCATATTTGCATGAGACAGAGCTCTTTGAAGAAAAAGAAGGGAGTGTAAGGAAAATGTAGAACCAGAGAGCTTTGTTCTCACAGTTCGTAAGTGATTTTCAATTTGAATTTCCATTGTATTGTAATTGTTCCTACAGGTACATTTTGATACCTTTTCTGTCTAACTGCAGATTGAAGAAATGGGATGCAGGAGTTTGGGGAGAATCTTGAGTGGTGTAGAGGCGCCAGTGAACAACATGTAAAATTCAAAATAGAGTATGTGACTAAATTCTCAACAGTGAGGTGGCGATTCTTGTTTTAGATTCAATATTCTATATTGGAAGTTCCCAAGCTGTGATCTGTGAACCACTCATTGATCGTTGGCGCACTTATTGGTGGGAGGCAGAGTACTGGGTCTCCTTTTTCCCAGGCTCATCATTTCAGAGGAGGAGAATGTTCAGACAAACAGGGAAAAGGCATGATGTGTATATTGGTTGGGAATTATAATGGCATGGGCACCATACAGCTAGTAACATGGTTTGATTTTTTTTTTAATTGCTCTGTTATTCCAAACATGACCTGAGAATGCACCATGGTCAGTATCTGGACCTCTAGGATTAGTATCTGGTCACAACCAACAAATCCCCTTAAGTGATTAATACATATTGTGGTGTTCTCAGCTAAAAGGATGGTGGACATAATATTGTTCTCAGACAGTGTATGAAGTCTTAAAGGCAGATACGCTGATACATACAAAGACTGCTATGATTGTGGGTGTGGTTGCCTGGCAGCAGCTGTACGCAATTTTTTTTCACCCGTTAGCACAAAAACATTTGAATTTTTTTTTTGAAAATGTAGCGTGATCCATGTTTCAGCTTAAAAAAAGGGAAGAAAATAACACTGTTTGGCCTTGAATGTTAATTCTAAAGGCCTGGTCCACACTGCAACTTTTAAATAACTTTGTCACAAGTTAGTGGATATGGTTTATGTCTCTATACAACTCGTCAATACTCTTAGTAACCATGGCAGCTAGCAGTAATATTGCTCCTGCCAACAATCTAGGCTGGAATTTGTTTGCCTTCCTGTAATCCTTTCCCAACACCTGCACTTTCTTTGGTTGGGATCCTGTAACTGTGTAACTGGCCTGTCCCCCTTCCTCTTAGCTTTCTGATTTTGCTGTAGGTGAATGATGTTTGAACACACTCTCCTTTGCTGAGGCACTATGGCAGGGATCGGCAACCTTTGGCATGCGGCCCGTCAGGGAAATCCGCTGGTGGGCCGGGACGGTTTGTTTACCTGCCACGTCCACAGGTTTGGCCGGAGCTGTGGGAAGTGGCGTAGGCCGAGGGATGTGCTGGCCGCCGCTTCCCGCAGACCCCATTGGCCTGGAACGGCGAACCGCAGCCAGTGGGAGCCACGATCGGCTGAACCTGCGGATGCTGCAGGTAAACAAACTGTCCCGGCCCACCACTGGATTTTCCTGACCGGCCATGGGCCAAGGGTTGCCGATCCCTGCACTACGGGATAACAACCCATTTCCCCCCTGAGAATGTGCTGATATATGTAGGCATGGGTTTAGGTCTGAGTGCACAGATTTGGTTAACACATGGCTGTGTTGTGGAATATAAAAATCTACTGAGCGGGTACAACTAAACCTTGTTTGTTGTAACCAGGTAAGATGAACTAACTGGTAACTGAACAAAGCTGAATTTGTAGCATAGATAGGGCACAGTGACAATCCTGTATTAAAGATGGAGCTTTACACAAGGGCAAACTTTATAAGAGACCATTTATAGAAAAAGAAAATATAATCTATTGCCACTGCTAATTACTGAAATATAGTATGGGACCTCAAGCTAACTTTTCCTCCGGATTCTGCAGTGAAGTCAGAAACACAGAACTATGACTCCCCAAAATATTACTGTAGAGACATCAATTGATGTAAGGATGGAGTATAAAGGTAACAGGCTTTTATGCCTGTTTATGCAGTGCCCTTGCTTAAACAAAATTGATAAACACCTATAAAAGTCCCATCAAGAGAGTCGAGGAGTTAGAGGAACAGTAATATTGACGAACGTATTTTACTTTGAGGTGGGGGCATATATCTCAATATTTAAAACACATCCAATATTAAAAAAGATTAAAATCTTTAATACAGCATCTCCATTAGTTTGTTATTGGACTGTCTGACAGGAACAACATGGCCAAAGCCACCATTCTCAAAACTCAACATGCACCTGCCTAAAGTCTAAAATAAAGAGAATGTGTTCACTCTCTTTATTAAAAAAAGGCAGCTCCCTGCCTGGAATGTTTATTACCCTCTCAATGTTTGTAAATGCAGGATTGTCTTATAATATGTTCAATACAGTGTTTGAATATAATAGTTTGTTTTTCAGAGTGGTTTTTCTAATTGCTTGTAGTCCAGCAGAAAATGTTATACAGATAACTTCTAGAAAAGATAGAGTAACATTTAAAAAGCAAATGGCTTGATCATTTTTTTCCCATTATATCTTGCCTATCTCATAAGGGTATTGTGAGGACCTATCAGTTATTGTTTCTATAGCTGGTCTTGATAAAGCAGTGTTCAAGTGTTAAGTAGTAGTGGTAGTCGTCATCACAGACTTTTCTCCAAGTTATTGCAACCTTTCACCCATCCCATACTTAGCCTTGAGATTCAGCTAGAAAACTTAGCTTCACTTTCACTTCATAAATTAAAGCAAGATGTGATGGAGTGCTATCAGCAGTACCCTGATTACTGACAATGCTGCAGCCTAGAGAAGGCTGCAGGCCCAGCTGAGGGCAATTACTGTACGTACTTTCTGGTGGGGCACTGTGAACACCTGGGTGACAACCACTGGGTTACTGTAATTGGAGAGACTATAAGGGGAGGAAACAGGAAACAAGGGCTGGTTCAAGAGGAGCTCAGAAGGAAGCTTAGAGTGAGTCTGGGCTGAGGGCTTCAGGGAAGCCTATCCTTGCTGTAAGTCTGTGTTGCCTGGTATTATTATGTAATAGCGAAATAAATGCACACCATGGTGAAAGATAAACAGCCCGGTGTGCATTTGTGACTGCAAAACCATCTGAACTGGCCCGGCAGTGAGTTTCACCAGGTAGCAACGGAGGCACCTGTGACACAAGAGAATTTCTTAGTCACCAAGGTTGCAATTCAAACTCTCTTCTGTTTGTCTCTGCTAATCAGGAGCAAAGAGATTCACCTTTAGTTTTGGAACCTATGCATCTTCAAGGTATTCTGAGTACTTTCCCTAAATGTATTTACACTTTGTATAAGATGAAGCACAGAGAACCCAAAAATAAAAGTAGACATACACTGAAAAAGTATTGCTGAAAACTACTTGCATGGTTTTGGTGGTAGAGTAGAAAAAAGAAGTTAACTATTAAAACTTGCAGTCATTTCTGTTTGTGACCTCCAGAGATCTGCCTTTCTAGTAGGAAAGTCATCAAGGCCCTGGGAGGAAGAGAGGGAGGAAGGAAGAAGCACGTGGCTTTCCTTCTTGAAATTTTCAGATATCCTGTACATGCCTCCTTTCTCTGGATAAGTGACAAACAAGACAGGTAAAACTAGTCATCCGGTTTAATTTAAATTCATTTCACTTTAGTGTTGGGTGTAACTTAATTATCTTGAAAGTCAGTTTCTCTGTTCCCTACTGGGAGTCAAAACCAGGCTTTTATTTGACAACTGCTGTGTAATTACCCTTATTCATTGAAGTTGACATGGCTTGAACATGCCATATACTAAGCTTTTATACATTTGTCAGTAAAAGCTGAGGCCAAAATTTTCAGAAGTGTCCACTAGTTTTGTGTACCTCAGTTTTTGGGTGCTCCCCTTGGTGCAATTACTGCTTGAGTATTCCCCCTCCCAGCTACTGATTACACCCATTTTCACCGTAAATTGATGGGATCTGTGGGTATGCAACACTCATGAAAATCAGGCTTGAAATATCTCATATTAGACACTCAAAAGCTGAAGTGCACAAAGTTAGGAATACTTCAGAAAATATTGACCTGAACTTGTTCTTGTTTGAAATTCAGATTTTGAATCTTACATGTATACTACATTAAAATTACATTGTTTTCTCCAGGTTGAAAACAACCTTTGAGCACAACACTTAAATGTTCTGTTTCTTAGTGTTCTACTACGTAGTGTTTTGTGTGTCTGTCTTTTTTTGGTGGACTGTTTGTATAGCGACAGATGCTGTTGCTTAGCAACCAGTAGCATAGTGGAAGTAGGTAATTAATGCAGTATGAATGTTAATTTCTCTTAGGAAATGTATAACTTAAATTGCCCAACAAATCTATTAAAATAGTTTTTTTTCTAGTCCTTCCTCTTCCAGTCATTTCTGTTCAGTAATGCTGCCGGGTCATCCTTGTTTTTAGCTATCAACTCTGATATACATGGTATAAAATAACAAATGATGTCAGCTTGTTGTTTGGGTATAGAATCTGCTCGTTATAAACATGGGGTGACATGAAAATGTAAATCCTAGAATGATAAATATGACTATTTTTAAAGTTCTGCTTTAATCTTTCAGTGATTTACTTTAAGGCACAAACACTACATTTTAAACATCCTGTTATATTTGATTTTCCCAAATTAACAACTGTTTTTTGCTGCTATACATATTTACTAACCTCTCTTTCACATTGGGCACCAGGATATCTCATCTCTCTGTCACATAACCATGTGTCCAGTATATAGCTTGTGAGGATTATTTGAAGGTTGAGGTATCTTATGGACATGCCTTGGGTGAACTGAAGCACACGATTAAAGGCCATCTGTCTCTGGCAGAAGGAATAGTAGATATTCTGAAGAGCATTACACTTATCATAGTAATAGTCTACCATTTTGCAATCGGTTCTAAATTATATGGATGTAGTTTCACAATTAACAGATTGGAATCTTCATCAACCTCTCAGAGTGGTCTCTCGGCTCATTTTAGAATATTTAAACAGAAAAAATAGAACAATTAAAACCTATTCTTTTCTATAGTTGATCAAAGTTTACTTGATATTTCCAATAGTTCTTCTGAATCTTTTAATTATAAGCTTTTTGACAACATTAGGAAGCTCTAACTTTATTTTTATGTTTTTAAGATTTTTTTTTAACCTGAGCATGTAAAATATAAAACACTGTGTCTGAAGATACAGGTACAATTTAGTCCCCTTAATAGCTATGTTCTGTATCTTGTGAGCCCAGGATGAGCCTTTGGCTACATGTTGTAATGATCAGGACCACTGTAGCACTGTCTTATTGGATAGATCTGTACTTTCCGCAGTTAATGTGCAGGTGCGAATAGTCTAGTAGGATCTGACTGCTAAGCTATATATGTGCAATACTTCAGCTGCTTACAAGGATGTTTAATACTTAAGAAACTTTCATAAAAGAATTTTCCTAGAATCTGAGTATGAGGAATAGTTGGTTAGGATTTTATGGTCTCTATTTAGAATAAGTACTGACTTTTTGGATTTTGAACTAGTGGGACATGTAAATATTGCTTTTAAACTAGGCAGGGAAAGGGGAGCTTTCATGGATTAATTCTGTATGAGGAATAAGTTGATTGATGTACTAAAATGTATATACAAAAGTGCAAGGAATATGAAAAATAACCATGAACAACTAAAGTGTATCTTAGCAATTGATAAAACCAGAACCCTTTTTTCAAGCTCATTGAATGTTAGAAGAATTTTGAATTTCCAATCTCTGGATCCGATACAAAATCAGGCCTATTTTTCAGTTCAGATGCATACAAAATCTTGCAAGAACAGTTGATATAATGTGATTTCCAACATTCAGGATGAAATTTCAGCATGGTCTTGATCACAACTCAAACCCTAGCTTGGTTTCATCCTCTAACCTAAAATCTAGCTCAAATCCAATACAGATCCAAACAGTGCCTTCTCAGTCCATGTTTCTCACTAAACTATGGTGATTCTCTTCTAGGGAGTGATACTGAAAATTGGTGGTGGTGATCCCTACAAGAATGTCAGCTGAGAGAGGTACAATCAGTACAGGAGAATCAGGAAGAGAAAAAGGAGGGAAGAGATATTGATGTAAAAAGTATTTACAATGCCAGAAAGTTAAGAGTAGAGAAGTGTGCTGGTGAAATCTCTGGGTTGAAAGACAAAGCAGAAATGACGGTTGGTTTTGGTTACAACCCTCTTGAGCTTGTGGAAAGTATGAATGAAAACTCTGAAGATACTGGGAAACCAAGAATCATACTGTATTCAGAAGGGATTTTTAACTCTGGGTAACAAAAGCCAAATATGTATAATCACAGATATTCCAGTTACACAGAATATAACTTTATGATCCAAAAACAGAGATTCCAGTCAGAGAAGAAGCCATGTTCTAGTTGTTTTACAAGTAGGGAGGAACTGATTAAGGCAATGACAGAAGTGAGAAACAGATTCTTCCAACTTCATCTTCTTTTAGTAGACTTCACTCCTTCCTTCCAGAGGAGACTCTGGCCATGGTCATCTGTTGTTTGTCCTTCAGGGTTAGCCTAGCCTGGGGATGAGTAGCCACACTGCAAAGCCATACCCATTGGCCTGGAGCAGCGAACCGTGGCCACTGGGAGCTGCGATTGGCCGGATTGGCCTGCAGATGCGGCAGGTAAACAAACTGACCCGGCCCGTCAGGGGCTTTCCCTGCACTAGCAGTGGAACAAGTTTGAGAACCATTGACCTACACGGATGGTTGTTACAGAAAAACCTAATAAAGATTATATTGAATTCTCACAGCAAAGTACAATTAATCCATAGATTTAATCCTTCTCCCAAAAAAACCTCCCTATTGAATAAATTAAATATAAAATATTTGAGGAAATCTCAATCTGTTTGTGGCTATTTAATGAGTACTAAGAGGCTAATGTGACAGATGCACTATATACTGAATTATTTACTCATTTGAAGTAATTAGGATTCCAAGTAGTCAAAATGTGTAGGCATCTATTTGAGCAGGCATTGAAGATGGCTGAGGTTTGTGTCGGGTTACGAGTTTTGAGGAGCTTAGTGGAGACATTTGAGAGTTGTAAACTGTGGGAAGAAATGTTCTTTTGGGGTCATTGCCCCTCCCCCACAGTGCGTAAAGCTGCATAAAAGGACGTTCTCCCTGGAAATCCTCACAAAGATTCCCTTGCAAAGTTTATCTCCATGTATCATTGAGGGTAAAGGCAGGGGTTGCCTCTTGGAGTAAAGGCTGTGGGAGTCTGCCCCCACACTAGTTCTGACCCCGACGGCTCCCTCTTGCTTCTGGGCCTTGACTGCCCTAGATGAGGGGCCATATGGCAAAGGGAATACAGCCTCACTGTGTATTACCTTAATTGGATAAGGTTTGTGGAAGTGGAGGAGGACTGAGGTGGGTGCTGCATAGGTGCTAGAGCACCCAATTCACTGTGGTGGGATTGAGATCTGCGCATTGTCTGGGCTTTGATTGCTGCTGCTATCACCTGCTGTTGAACTGCATTTTAAATTTGTCAAGGGCGCCAAGAGCCTTGGATAGTTATTCTTTTATTATAGGGACAGCTAGTAGCAACTCTGATATTCAGTTTGCATAACACTTTTCATTATAAAAGAATCGTGTACCCTTTTTTTTTTTTTTTTTTTTTTTTAAAAAAGCTGAGTCAACTCCATTATTTGCAGCAGGCCTTTGCAATTCATCAGGGAGACATGCGGGGCCAGAGAATTGTCCTCTTGTCCCATGCAATTCCACTCAGGTTTAGCTGAGATATACCATATATACTTGTTCATAAGCAAAATTTTTTTAGTAAAAGAGGGAAGCACCAGAGAAGGGGGTCGGCTTATGAATGGCTATAGAGAGGGAGAGGTGGGACACAGCCCCTCCCCCCAACAGAGGGAGCAAGGAGAGGCAGCACAGCCAGCAGAGCCAGAAGGGAAGAGGCGGGGCCAGAGTCTCTCCGCTTCTGGCCTCGCTGCTCTCCCCCAGTCTCCGAAGCAGCTGCAGCTCCGGGGCTGCAGCTGTGCCACTCGGCCCCGCCCCCCAGAGCGGACTGCGGCCGCACCGCCTAGCCTGCTGGAGCAGCTCCAGCCATGCCAGAGACATCCTCCCCTGGCCCTCTCCAGATAAGGTGGAAAGGGATGGGATGGGGAGAGTGTGGGGGTCCCGGGCTAGGAGTGGGGTCATGTTACTCCCCTGACTCCCAGCTTCTCCCCTCCCTCCCCCTGAAAAAATTTCCCCACCAGTTGCTGTCCCGGCGCGTCAGGGTAAGCAACTGGCACGCCGGGACACTTCATTTACTTAGGTTTACCTCCATGCCTGCAGACGCTCGAGGTAAACAAACTCATCTTGACCCACCAGTAGCTTATCCTGATGGCCCGGGAGCCAAAGTTTGCTGACCCCTGACTTATAAGGTCGGCTCATGAACGGGTTATAAAATTTTCCATTTTTACTTATCCATCTTGGTGGGGGGTCGGCTTATAAACAATCCGGCTTATGATGGAGTATATACGGTAAACTACTGAAAATGGACATTTTCCTTCTTTAATGTATGTTGTCAGCAACATTCTGGCAGCTTGTCAAAATTATGACCGAACATGCACATTCTAATCTAAGGCTGGACCTGTGCTGCTGTCTTCTCTGCAGCAGCATACACTGCACCACTGGGAACTCTGGGAGGAGGCAGCCCAAAAGCTGGGGAGGAGAATAGGGATGAGGTGTGAAGTGCCAGGCTGCGCTCTCCGCAACAACCATCTCTCTGACTCATTAAACGGCCCCAGTAGCCCTTTGGTCCTCTGGGATAACAAAGGATGGATGCTACTTTGGGAATGAATTATGGTTGTGTAGTCTCTGAGGCTCTTGTCTGTAGGACCTTTGCTTCCTTCATTGTAGAGGTTGGCAGATGTGTAGAGAATGAGGAAGGGGATTACAGGAAGGAAAAGCATGTTCTTGTGGATAAGGCAGATGAATGCCATGCAGAGAATTCAGTTTATTCCTGCCTCTGCCAGAGGCTTCCTGTGTGATGCTGAACCAGTCACTTAAAGTAAAATTTTGGTAGGAAGGCACTAATTGTGTGTGCCTCATTTTCTTGGTGCCCAACTTGAGACACCTGAGTCCTGCTCTGAGCACTTGAAGCTTCAGCAAAAGTCAGTGGGAACAGTGAATGCTCAGCTGCTCTGGCAGTAAGGCATGTGTTTTGGAGGAATGAGCACAGGGATGGACACCCAGAAGTCATATCTCGAGGTCTGATCCTGGCTCTTTCATTGATTCACTGAGACCCCTCAGGCAAGTCTCTTTGTCCTCATCTGTAAAATGGGAAGAATAATACCTCACAGGGGAGATGTGCAGATAAAATTAGTGTTTTTAAGCCACTCAGATTCTATCGTGATGAGCACCTTAGAATAGATCATTAGGAAACGAACAATTCTGTGTTCAATACAAGGTTTGGATGATGTGCAGTAAATAAGGCACATTGAATGATGAGGATAAAAACTAATATTAAACAGCTGCCTCATTCGTGGAGCACCATCCATCTTGTGCATTGAATGAGGAATGGGTCCACTGGAGAATATAGTACAGTAGAACCTCAGAGTTACAGACATCTTGGGAATGGAGGTTGTCCGTAACTCTGAACAAAGCGCAGTTCGGGCTCCAGATCCAGCACCTGACGCCCCAGGCCAGGTTTCAGCAGCAACTGATCTCCATACTCAGCGCAGGCATGAGTTTGTAAGCAGCGTGTCCCCCTTGCTGAGGAAAGAAAGTATGAAAGCAGCACAGACCCCAGCGCTGCTCTTGCTCTGCTGACTTTAGCTGCCTTGGGCTGGCAGCCCCAGCATCTTGCTATAAGTGGGTGGTGCCCTACACGTGGGGGTGGGGACAGGCAGCCCAGATGAAATACAGGCACAGTATAGTATTTGTTTTTTGGTCTTTGCTGTTTGGTTACTTCTGATTTCACACGGTGTCCGGTTAACTACTCGGACTGTAACTCTGGTGTTCATATCTTTGAGGTTCTACTGTATGTGATTATGTAATTAAAAGACAATCAAAATGTATATGCGCAAGGGGGCTGAATTAAAGTTGAACGAGCATTCTGAAGTCTGGCATTTCCTAACTTCAGGTTGCAAAGGCAAGCACTCAAAATACCATTCATTCAATTTAGCTGTTTTGGTATGTAATATTATATAGGTAGAAGTAAAAATAAAGCCAAAATAAGCGAACATTTGTGTTTGGTTTTGCTCCTGTTTCTGTGTGTTTCCAAAGTGTTTAGCATATCTTGGGTGCTACTGAATAATAGTAATACTTGCATGGGTGATGCTGATCATGTAACTAGGACTTTTGGTTTCCAGTATTAATGTTTATGGAAAAAGTGGTCAGATTTTTTAAATGGAATGCTGTATAGCCTATTTTAAAAAGTTGTTTTACATGACTCTTATGGTCAATCTTGTACCATATCGCACCTCTTCTTGTCAGTTTTACGTTAAGCCTAGAAGTCGAGTTCAGCTGCATGAGGCTTAGCTGCTTGTTTCAGCTAAAACTTTACCATAAATCCTGGCAATAACTCTATTAGAAATAAAAATCCCTGTTTATAACTCTGCTCTCTGTGTGTACTCTTGTATTTTTGTTGTTGTTGTTGTTCCTAGAGAGCTTTAGGAACAAAGGAAAGTTCATGTGCATTTACCACAGTATCCCTTATGCAAGTTTATTTAACAGGGTATGTACAATATGGTGAATGTTTAATCGGTTCTCTTATCTTCTGTTTATTTGGAGAATAAGACATCACCTGTTTTAAGGAAAAAGCACAGCAGAAATAGCATGGAAGGTTTTTTGCTAGCTCAGAATTCGAGTTGGGATGAGAATTCACAAAGCAACTTCCAGTTATAAACTGGTAACCTGGTTACTTTTATATTTGTGGAGATTTAGAGTAATTATCAGTACTATCCGTTTAAACTCTTTAAGAGAATGCCTTTTGTTGTTGGAGTCTATATCATGGGTTTGCAGGAGGGATGGTATCTGATGATCTAGTTAGTTTTTTCTGTCTTTTTAATCAGTTTCTAAAAAATAGTGTTGCATTTAGGAAAATAACAAATCATTTACCTCATTAATATAAATGTCATAACCTTTAATTTAAATTGTGCTTTAATATTTCACTTAGACCCTGATCCTGCAATCAAATTTCTGCATTTGGATCCTTGAACCTGCATGGAATCCCATTGAAATCAGTGAGGCACTCCATCAGTGCAGGATTTACCCGTACAGATCCAATTGCAGAATCGGGGCCCTTGAGTGAAACTTGGCACCTTATTTTTGTTGTCAGAAAGACTAAAATTGTGAGCTGTTGTGAGCACAGTGGATTGATTATTATAATAGAGATCATTCAGTATCCTGAAACTGCACTGATGGAAGAATTCTCTCCATGTGTCTGGGTTTCCTTGTGATTTTTGTTGTTGTTGGTCATTTTAAATTTGTCTTAAAACTTTAATACAACTTGATCAGGGCACTTTAATCAAACAATATAATAGATCCTCATTATAAGAGGAATCAAGAGAACCATTCACCTCTTCCCCCTCAAGTCCTTTTGCTGTCCCCACCCCCATCACTGCTGCCTCTGACCTACTTTCATTTTCCTGGTTGCTGTAATCCTTTCTTTCAGTGACAATTTGGTCACTAAAAGGGACTCAGCAAACTACAAAAATGTAGATGTGGGGAAGGAGACAAGAAAACAATTGAGGGAATAAAATAGTTCAAAATCTTGGAGTGCAGTGACCAGATTAATATAAAAAAAAGATATTAGCGGAATACATATCCTCCACATATACCAAGGTTATGCCCTAGAGATTTCCTTTGTCTAGAGATACTCTTCATTTCCATTCCTTCCTCATTATCCCTATGTAACAGGCTGTTGCAGAAAAAATTAACTGGTCGCAGTCTGTTCCATCAACTTTGTTTTCAAATGTGTGAAGGTGGGTTTTTTTAATCATTGATAAAGACTATTGCAATCTCTTTTTTTAAAATGAATTAATGGAAAAATTTCTGATAGAAAATGTATTGTTCTGAAGTTTGTTGACAAGACAGCAGTATATAATGGGAGACAAACTAAAGAAACATTGCTTAGATTCAACATTTGAAGCTCTGCCTAGAGCAGGGGTGACCAACTTGTGGCTCTGGAGCTGCATATGGCTCTTCAGAAGTTAATATGCAGCTCCTTGCATAGGCACCGACTCTGGGGCTGGAGCTACAGGTGAAACTTTCCAATGCTCACTGTTCAACCCCTGCCTCTGCCACAGGCCCTATCCCTGCTTCCCCCAAGGCCCTGTCCCTTCCCACCCCCTTTTCCAAACCTGCTGCGCCCTAGCGCTTCTCCTTGCCTCCCAGAGCCTCCTGCATGCTGCGTGAGGCACAGGGATGGAGGGGAGGCGCTGATCAGCAGGGCAGCTGGCAGGCGGGGCGAGGGAGCTGATGGAGACTGCTGACATAATACTGTGGCTCTTTGGCAATATACATTGGCAAATTCTGGCTCCTTCTCAGGCACAGGTTGGCCACCCCAGGCCTACGGCATCAGTTTTGTTTGCAAAGGAAGAAGAGTTAAGGACTGTAGCAGTCTCTACTCGTGGTAAAAGTGCCTCCTTGCATAAGAAGTTGGCGTTATACGGATCTGCCCCTCTAGCACTCCCTTTGGCTGCTTCTGCTGTCCTGCACCAGCTTGTCCTTTGCCTTTGTGCCCTGTGTCTTAATCCTCTAGCCAAGATACTTCTCCAGTCTTGTTTCCTTTCAGGGTATCAAAAGGCCAAGATAATAAGAGCCAATCAATGGTAAACAAGAAGGTCCTCTACCCTTTCACAGGGCTACATCAAGATTGCCAACTTGCCGGTCGTTCTTCCCTCAGGACTTCCCTCACAAGAGCCTGTCTTGCTCTCTGTGATACTCTCCTTGCAGGGGAATTCTGCCTTCTCTGCATTCTCTCCTCTATTGAATTCCCTCAGGTTCCTATAATCCTTAAATGTTACCTAGCTCTGCCCCCTCTGAGTGGGGATGTAATCAGTCAATCACCCCACAGGTCCAAAGCATGACTCTAATTGGGGTTTTCTGCCTTCTTTAGCAGGTGATGAGGGAAACCTGTCAAAAGGACTTTTAAGTATGTGAGGGAGGAGGTAAGGGAGACTGCTTGAGCCCATTCATATTACTTTTAGATGCATTTTTAAGAACAGTGAATCATAGAATTGAAGATGCGTAGGACTGGAAGGGACCTCAATAAGTCATCTAGCCAGTTTGATTAGATTGACTTACTGCTGCAACTTATGCTAAATCCCCAAAATGTGACAATATGTCCTCCATGATTTCATATGGGTCCTTCAGCTTCTTCCATTTGCCTTATTTAGAGCTGATGATCTATGTCTATACATCTTAACCACCAAAGTGACATTCCTTAGAGCCATTACACTAGCTAGGAAAATTTAAGAGGTAGGAGCTTGATGAACTTTTAGGCTCCATTTTTCACCTTGTCAGATCACGGTAGTTAAACAACTTTGTTAGAGTTCATTGTCCTAAAATCAACTCTCTTTTCCACAGTGCAGAGGAAATCCTAGTTCACATTGGAAAAATCACATCATAGTTTCAGATATCAGGAAGCATTAACATATGTGTTTTTGAAGAGCTCTTTAGATAGCTGGCTAAAAATTTGAATTACACAAATGTGTATAGTCAACAAGAATCCAAGACCAGAGCAACGTAAGCATCATAAGCAGAAAGAATTTAATGTTTCATTTCAAGCTGATCTGCAAAGCTGCTACTTGTTGGAATTTACACCTTTGCTAAATGTTAGAAAGTCTGTTGCAAGCATCCTCTGATGCAGCTGTTGTGAGAAATGTTTTCCAGCCTATGGGGTCTCATTTAAAGTAATAGTATACATAATTTACCCATGTTTGTTTCTTTAAAAATACAGGGTTGTCTATTTTTGCCTTCCCTATTAATAACTCACAGCTAATTTCATCCCTATTTTGGAGATTGACGGACATACAGTAGAACCTCAGAATTATGAACACTAGAGTTACGAACTGACCGGTCAACCACACACCTCATTTGGAACCCAAAGTACGCAATCAGGCAGCAGTAGCAGAGACCCAAAAAGAAAAAAGCAAATACAGTACAGAACAGTACTGTGTTCAATGTAAACTACTAAAAAAAAAAAAGGGAAAGTTTTTAAAAAAGAAAGGAAACTGTTTCTGTGTTTGTTTCATTTAGATTCAGATGGTTAAAAACAGCATTTTTCTTCTGCATAGTGAAGTTTCAAAGCTGTATTAAATCAATAGTCAGTTGTAAACTTTTGAAAGAACAACCATAACGTTTTGTTCAGAGTTGCAAACATTTCAGAGTGAGAAACAATCTCCATTCCTGAGGTGTTCATAACTCTTAGGTTCTACTGTACTACAATTAAGAGGGAAACCTTTCTTAACTGTTAATTTCTTCTGATCTGTGTCTTTCAGTCTTTTCCAATTTTGTGTTAGCATTCTACTTCTAAATGTGTGTATAATAATAGAAATGTAAGTAGTTATAGTAGTTTAGTTTAAGGTGATTTTAATGCTTGTTTGTGACATGACCTATTCTACAAGTAAATTTAGGGTGGGAGGGGGCATAGTCCATACCTCTACAACCCCTCTTTGGCAATTTTGTGCTGCCCCCTTTCTCTAGTGAGAAACAGCCCAGTGCTCCTAGGAGAAAACAAGTTAGAAGCTAATAAGTTGTACCTTTGTTGTGGTTTATACATTATGGGTACTAATTTATTTTTTTAAATGACTTACTGCAAGTGAAAAGATGACACATACAATGGAAAGGTCTCCTATTGCTAGTAGCAGTCCATTAGTAACAGTTATTAAAATGGCAGAATAAATACAAGCAGGGAGAAGATTAAAATGTTTGTTATTGAATGGTCAAACCATTTCAGAAATAAATGTCCTATTTCAAAGAAATACAGTAACACCTTAATGAGCCTGTGGTTACCTTAAGGTTATGAGCTTATGTGCCTATGTCTTTATAGCCTGGAAATCAATGTCAGTGGAGATAGCAAGTGAAGGCCATAATTATTGGTTTGTATGAGGATGTTCAGTGTGAAAATAACTGGGTGTCACTGAAGAGGTTAGATTAACTGTTAGAGTTGACAAGGTATAATTGCTTATGAACAGCTCTGCTTTAACAATGAAAATTTTGTTACTAAAGCTTTTTCTTTTTAGTATAATGTCTGGTCGGAGAACTGGTTTTAATTAGAGGTTGACATTGCTGAGAAGTAAATGCTCATTTATTTTTAGCTAGGATAAATATCCCTAAAATAGTTTCACTCAGAAGTAAAGGGTAATGACAGCAAAATATTTGAAAATGGAGATGTTGGTAGTTTAATTGAATTTGAAACAAATAATTTAAAATCCATAGACTGGCCATAAACTGACTAGCTCTCTTTTAATTGGTTTCACTTGGGCACTGCTAAACATTGAAATTTTCATACTCCCGTAGCTTAAGTTTTTGAGCTGTGTCAAGATGTAGCCTCAAGTAGACCTCTCCAATAGTGTGGTCTTGAAATGGCAAAGACATGGATGATGGTAGCAAGCTCTACTTCTACAAGTAATGGTCACAATTGTCTTGCCAGATACAGATGGAAAAAATGCTCTTGGAAATCCAGGGATGCTCCTAAGCTGTAATATTGTAAATAGTAAATGGCAGCTGCACACCCCCAGCCAAGGGTACCAAGGTAATTTCACCAGTTCTTTGAAGCCAAGATTTCAAGAGTAACTAGTGATTTTGAGTACCTCAGTGTTTATCTGCTCAATGTATATCACATTGAAGGGGCCTGATTTTCAGAAAGTGTTGAGAAGTCACACTATGAAAACTGAGTCCCTTTAAGGAAGCTCAGATTGGGCATCCACAATCAGTAGTCTCTCCTGAAATTGTTGGCCTCAGTTGCTTCCAACAGAGAGTACTTTGGTCTTATCTTGGTTGAGCTTCATTCTTGTAGACACTTGCCATTTTCTCTAATTCAGAGTTACATGGAAAGGCTATATAAAGCTGAGTGTTCTCAGCATATTAAGGACATAACGGTCTATATTTTTTTATTAACTCTCTTAGGCCGTGTCTACATGGGGAAATTGACCAGCATAGCTCATCTGCAATAGCTATTCCAGAGTAGCTCCCCATGTTGACACTATTCCAGAATAAAAGTGATATAGATTCTGGAATAATTACTCTGCTTTGTGAGCGTAATAATAACTCCCGAGTTCTCGGGACACTCACTGCAGTATCCAGCCCCATCACAGGACACTCACAATAACTATCAGTTAAACTGTCCCCCCAAAGAGACAATGTATATGCAGCTTGACGAGTGCAACTCAGGATCAGGTCCTTTATAACATTACAGCACTAAATATATTTAGAGTGAAAGCAACGAAAAGTTTATTTTCAAAGATTAAGATAACCTGTGGAGCTCTTTGCCAGAGAATGTTGTGAAGGGCAACCCTATAACAGGGTTCAAAAAAGAACTAGATAAGTGATGAGCTGCCAAAATCTTAACAACGGGTTCCCTATAAAAAGTTCTGATTTAACAACGGGTTCCCTATAAAAAGTTCTGATTTAAGGGATGTGCGACAGCATGTATTTTTTGTACCAATAGGGTTACCATACGTCCATATTTTCCCAGGAGGTGATTAAGAACCGAAAAGCCTGACATGTCCAGGAAAATACAGATGTATTTTAACCCTACCTAAAGTTCTTTTTTAAAAAGATGGGGCTGAACTAGAAATGAGCTCCGTTTCACATGTGTGGGTGGTGATCAGGGAGTCTCAATTTTTGGGTCTTTTTCTTATATAGGCTCCTATTATCCCTCACCCCCGTCCTGATTTTTCACACTTGCTGTCTGGTCACTCTAGGGTGTGCACATGTGTGGGTCCCAGCTGCTCCCTGCCCCCCCCCATTGAAGCAGGTGTGCAGGGTTACTGCCCTGGGAACTGCAGGGCACCAGTGGATGTGGGGCTGGCTGCAGATAGGGGCGTGGGGCAGGGCTAGCTGGAGGCAGGGAGTGACACGGGCTGGCTGTGGGCAGGTGATGCAGACGGGCGGGCTGCGGGTGGCTGCGGGCAGGGGGTGGCTGCGGGCGGCTGTGGGCAGGGGGTGGCTGCAGGCAGGGGGTGGCTGTGGCAGGGGCTGCAGGCAGAGGGCGGCGGGGGGCTGGGGCTGGCGGGGGGCAGGGGCTGGCTGCGGGCAGAGGCGGCTGGGGCAGGGGCTGGCTGGGGCAGGGGCTGGCTGCGGGTGGCTGCAGGCAGGGGTGGCTGTGGCAGGGGCTGCAGGCAGAGGCTGGCTGCAGGCAGAGGCTGGCTGTGGGCAGGGGCTGGCTGCGGGCAGGGGGTGGCTGCGGGCAGGGGCTGGCTGCGGGCAGAGGCGGCTGTGGGCAGGGGCTGGCTGCGGGTGGCTGTGGGCAGGGGTGGGGCAGGGGCGGCTGTGGGCAGGGCTGGCTGCGGGCAGGGGTGGCTGTGGGCAGGGGTGGGGCAGGGGCGGCTGTGGGCAGGGGCTGGCTGGGGCAGGGGCTGGCTGGGGGGCAGGGGGCTGGCTGGGGCGGCTGGGGGGGCAGGGGTGGCTGGGGGGCTGGGGTGGGGCAGGGGCTGGCTGGGGGCAGGGGCAGGGGTGGCTGGGGCAGGGGCTGGCTGCGGGTGGCTGGGGGCAGGGGTGGCTGGGGCGGCTGGGGCAGGGGCGGCTGGGGCAGGGGCTGGCTGGGGCTGGCTGGGGCAGGGGTGGGGCGGGGGCTGTGGGCGGCAGGGGCAGCTGGGGGCAGGGGTGGCTGGGGGCAGCTGGGGGCAGGGGTGGCTGGGGCAGGGCTGGGGCAGGGGCTGGCTGGGGTGGCAGGGGCTGGCTGGGAGCAGGGGCTGGCTGGGGGCTGGCTGGGGGTGGGGGTGGCTGTGGCAGGGAAGGCGGGGGAGGGGCGCAGACACTCACACGGGGGGGGGGGCTGGGAGCAGCAGGACGCAGCCGCGGACTCACCAGGCAGCAGCAGGAGCCCCAGGGCCAGAGGTCCAAAGAGCAGGAGCAGCAACAGGGCCAGGAGGCAGCTCACATGGCTCTCGCAGCACAGCGCCCCCCGGCGGCCGGGAGGAGGAATTACAGGCTTCCCAGGCAGAGCCCATCAACGCTTCCCTCGCAGGGAAGCCTAGTTAACAAGCGGTTCTAAAACCGCTTCTAAATTTAACAACGGGTTCACGCGAACCGGTGCAAACCGGCTCCAGCTCACCCCTGGGGATAGGTCTATCAATGCTTATTAGGATGGATGGATAGGGATGGTGTCCCTAGCCTCTGTTTGCCAAATCTGTGAATGGGAGACAGGATAGATCACTTGATGATTGCCTGTTCTGTTCATTCCCTCTGGGGCACCTGGCATTGGCCACTGTCAGAAGACAGGATACTGGCCTAGATGGGCCTTTGGTCTGGCCCAGTTTGGCCGTTCTTATGATTTAAGAGATACTGAGAAAGGATAAGGGGTGGAAACAGATCTGGTTACACACATAAAACAAAACAAAAAAAGCTCTACACTTATTAATGGTTACACTTCCTATTTTATAAAGTAAATTTTCTCCCAAGGATTCAGTCTTTGATAGAGCTGCTGGTTTTCAGTCAAAACCAGGATCCAAGTTTTTATGAATATTCCTACACCCTACAGGGAGTTTCCTCAGTATACAGATACCAAACTTGATAAATTTATGGAGGGGATGGTATAATGGGATAGCCTAATTTTGGCAATTCATTCATCTTTGACTACTAGTGGTAAATATGCCCAATGGCTTGTGATGGGATGTTAGATGGGGTGGGATCTGAGTTACTACAGAGAATTCTTTCCTGGGTGTCTGGCTGGTGATTCTTGCCCACATGTTCAGGGTTTAGCTAATTGCCATATTTGGGGTCGGGAAGGAATTTTTCTCCAGGGCAGATTGGCAGATGCCCTGGGGGGTTTTCGCCTTCCTCCGCAACGTGGGGCATGGGTCACTTGCTGGAAGGTTCTCTGCTCCTTGAAGTCTTTAAACCATGATTTGAGGACTTCAATGGCTCAGACACAGGTTGATACAGGAGTGGGTGGGTGAGATTCTGTGGCCTGCATTGTGCAGGAGGTCAGACTAGATGATCATAATGGTCCCTTCTGACCTTAAAGTTCATGATTCTACCACAATGGTTTTCAGCTTTTTTTAATATTTCCAAAAATTCATTGTTTTGACCTCAGAATAAAGATCCCCCCGCCCCGCCGTTGTTTGATGTGCTGGCTCCAGGTTGTTTTCATATCCTCTTGTTAACTTGACATGCAAGTGTAGCTCCCATTTTGTTTGGTTTATAATGCTTATTCTCCATATGAACCTAAGTAGACATGAATATACTTTGCTGTGTCTGGCAAAATCAATTCTTTACCTCTTTTGGGGGTGGGAAGCTTCTCCTTAATACAAACTATATTAATAACCAGCATGATCCCGGCTTTCATTTAAGATCCCACATGATATTCTTTATAGATAAATACTACAGCAACCTATTTAGTGTAGTGAATTTGTCAGGCCCCATAGAAGTTGCTGTTGCAGAACAATGAACCCTTTGCCAGTTGGCATCAATGGATTCTTGATTTAAATAATTGCAGATTTTCTGTAATTCTCTGCTTTTCTTGTGAGAGCAAATGTTAGTAAAAGATAACATGATTTAACATGTCTATCCCAAAACAAAACAAAAAAAGCAAAACACATTTTGCCAACAGATCTTACTATGCTAACCCTCCCCCCTAATTTGTGGAACTAACAATGTTTGCAAACCTCTCCTGTTCACTTGGTTGTGTATTACATTGAGTGATGTAGTGCTACATTTGGTAATTCCAGGAGCCCCGCAGAAATCTCAAGTTAGTAATTCTGTCATGCGTGAGAGTGTCTCCAAAACCATCTTGTGTGTGTGACATCACCGTAAGATAAAGCACCCATATTCAAAACCTAAGTAATATTTTACCAATTTTATCTAATTGAGAATCTGTGTAACAGTAATTATGAGAGTTCACATATTAGTAGTAAATACTCATATTGTATCAGGGACAGTATGATTTATATTTGCCCCTTGGGCACATGCAGGGGCGGCTCTTGGCATTTTGCCACCCCAAGCACAGCAGGCAGGTTGCCTTCGGCGGCTTGCCTGCGGAGGGTCCACTGGTCCTGCGGCTTCGGTGGACCTCCCACAGGCGTGCCTGCGGAGGGTCCACTGGTCCCGCGGCTTCGGTGGACCTCCCACAGGCGTGCCTGCGGAGGGTCCACTGGTCCCGCGGCTTCGGGGAGGTCCTCCGAAGCTGCGGGACCGACCAGCAGACCCTCCGCAGGCACGCCTGTGGGAGGTCCACCGAAGCCACGGGACCAGTGGACCCTCCGAAGGCAAGCCGCCGAAGGCAGCCTGTCTGCCGCCCTCGCGGCGCCGGCAGAGCGCCCCCTGCGGCTTGCTGCCCCAAGCACGCGCTTGGCGTGCTGGGGCCTGGAGCCGCCCCTGGGCACATGTCAATTAAAAGATCCATTCTTATGAAGTTCTCAGTTTTACTTGATTTCAGTGGGGGATTTATATTTAAAGCCTCTTTCAAACTCCAACCATATTGGAATGGGAGCTGTTTAAGTGAGAAATTACCAAATCCTTTTACCTAAACTGTATAACTATAGCTGGTTGCTATCCACAGTCAGATACCTTTTCAGGTGAGGATGATGCTGAATTTCCTCTTGGAACTCACTGCTACCAGTTTTTTCACATCTTATTAATTTCTCTATATCAGTATCTTTCTGCTGGCTCCTATGCCAGTCTATTGACCCACTGACCTTTTCTGTATCTCTGAGCATTACAAACTTGATTGACATTCCCCATCCCATCCTTAGAGAATGGCACACCTCTGGTTCATCTTCTCCTAAATCAGGCCTCCAGGACAAGGCATCGGCATTCTGGTGTTGCTTCTCTGGGCAATGTACAATCTGGGAGTCAAACTGAGCCAGCTCTTCCAACCATTTGGAGTAAAGCGTGCGAGCCTGCACCTGTTCCTCTCCAGGTTGGGCATTTGCTGAGTGGCTAGGCAGCAGTTCTGCAGAACAGGACCTAGGGGTTACAGTGGATGAGAAGCTGAATATGAGTCAACCGTGTGTCCTTGTTGCCAAGAAGGCTAATGGCATTTTGGGCTGTATAAGAGGGGGCATTGCTAGCAGATCGAGGGATGTGATCATTCCCCTCTATTCAGCATTGGTGAGGCCTCATCTGGAGTACTGTGTCCAGTTTTGGGCCCCACACTACAAGAAGGATGTGGAAAAATTGGAAAGAATCCTGCGGAGGGCAACAAAAATGATTAGTGGGCTGGAGCACATGATTTACGAGGAGAGGCTGAGGGAACTGGGATTATTTAGTCTGCAGAAGAGAAGAGTGAGGGAGGATTTGATAACAGCCTTCAACTACCTGAAAGGGGGTTCCAAAGAGGATGGATCTAGGCTGTTCTCAGTGGTGGCAGATGACAGAATAAGAAGCAATGGTCTCAAGTTGCAGTGGGGGAGGTTTAGGTTGGATATTAGGAAAAACTTTTTCACTAGGAGTGTGGTGAAGCACTGGAATGGGTTACCTAGGGAGGTGGTAGAATCTCCTTCCTTAGAGGTTTTTAAGGTCAGGCTTGACGAAGCCCTGGCTGGGATGATTTAGTTGGAGATTGGTCCTGCTTTGAGCAGGGGTTGGACTAGATGACCTCCTGAGGTCCCTTCCAACCCTGATATTCTATGATTCTATGATTTGCACCCTTAGCTTACATAGGTGTGGGAGCTCCTGAGATAGAACCCAGTTACACAGAGTTTGTAACCATTTATATATATATATTATATATATTATATATTAGGCAAGGGAATAAGTTCAGACCAGAGGGCTGCAATAGGGATGGGAAACTAAGGGAATACAGTAAGAACGGTGAGACAGTGAACCAGTAGCACAATTCCTTCCTCCACCTCCAGAGGTGTCCAAAACCTTTATCCCAAACCGGAGACCTTTAACGCCACCAGAGGTACACATAAAACAGTGCTGCGCTAGGCTGCTGAAGTTCATTGCTCCTTTGGTGACTGCTCATTCTGGACCTCCAGCCTGGTGGGGTGCTGTTCCTCAGCTTCTTGGCCCTCATCTGCCGTTGGGACACATGCAATCCTCAGATCAAAGTGCTTACCACAAGTCCCAGGCTAGCAGTGTTCATCCCGGTCCTTTTCCCTGGGCTCACGCACACCCGCACTCAGGGAAAAAACAGTCTTCTTTCCACAGAGGCCCCATGCGTGCACACACACTGCTGCCCCCCTGGTTCCTCCTTGCTGTCATGGAATCCTCTGGCTTCTTCCCCCTCTAGGCCGTTGATCCTCCAGGACTTGGCTGCTTGCATTTAGGTGCCATCTGCTGGCTTTTTAAAGCTTCTTTGAAATTCAATCCATACTGGCCTCCCTATTCTTAAAGTGAGAAATTCTTTTTAACTAAACTGTTTAATTATAGCTGGTCGCCATACATTTACAATGCTCCAGTGGTTTCCAATAAAAAGTAAGCATTTGGCAACAGAAACCAGACATATAGTATATGAAACAGATGCCATGTAAAATTATAAAAGCACCTTAGAAATACCATTCATAGCTTGCACTACTTGAAAGCTTAATTGGTGGTGGATATTGCTTAGTTGAGATTTAAGGGCCAGATTTGACCGAAAACTAGCAAAACGTCTGTTCTGCTAGCTAAATAAAATACAAGTCATAACAAGGCCTCACCTGACACAAGGGGGTTGTGCTCATTTGACCTCTCTCATCCCAGTCCAAATGCTAACAGCTTAGCCCCATTTCTTCTTCCTTCATAGGTGGGCCCAGGTTTAAGCAGAAAACTGCTTCTCTTGCCTGCTAAAAGTCACAAAGCCATCAATTGAGGAGGAATGCATTCATTATATATGCATCAAATCTACCAAGTAGACACTGACCCTATATTCCACAACTATAAATCCACTATGCTATTTAAATGAGACCAAGATAGAAAAAGAAGGGATTTGGTGGTTTCATGCTGAAGAAGGGGTAAACTATTAATGCTATTCTATATGCAATGGATCTTTTTATATTGTATTTAAATTTCTACAGAAAGAAAATGTTCTGTAGGTGCAAGTTTACATACCTTATTTGTTTTGTTCATGTATTACTGAATGCTGCTGTTTATATGGAAGGCAATTTCTATAGAAACACATGAAGAGATGGGAAAGGGAAGCCCGTGTACTACTTTTTTGGGGCAAGAAAAAACATTGTCCAATAAATGGCCCTCTGCCACAGATGCTATAGGGAATGGTTTTGATGTTTTATAGGAAGAAACATATAAAATGCTACTAAATAGTGTTTTGAACAGCATAGTTTCTGCCCCGTCACCCTTTTTTAAAATCCCTTCACAGGCTTCTACTTCTACACCACATTAAACACAAGCTTCTGATCCTTACCTTCAAGGCGCTTTATAACATAGTCCTGTCCTTCTTTCCTGCTTTCAGCTGTCCTCCAATGTTTACTTGTGTGCGTCTCCTAACAGAACCTTTATGCTTTCTTTGACACAGAATACCTCTTGGAACTTGTAGCCCGCTGGAGCACTCACTGGTGTGGTGCCTCCTGCTGGTTGGTCTGGAAATTAGCTCTTCCAGCTTCTGAGCGCCTCCTGCTGGCCAGTGTCTCCCTTGCTGCTGCCTGCTTCTCCCTTTTTCTAGTACCACCCTTTAGTTCAGGCCACACATCCGTCCTGGCCCGCGGTGCCCCTTCTCTGGGGTACTGCCCTGCAGCAGTGTCCCCACACTATGGAATCCTCCCCTTCCCGGGGAACCCCAATTCCCCAAAGCCCACCTTGCCTCAGTGACCGAGGTTTCATCTAGCCCCTTTTCTCAGGGGCAAACTGTAGTCTGAAATGGCCGCTCATCATTGGCAAGGGGGTTTGGACCTGCTGCCTTTTCCTGGCCTGGCTGCACCTTCAGTACCTCCACAGGCCCTTTTAGCTGGGACTCGCCTGGCCAGAGCTCCCCAGCTCTGCCTGTCCTTCCCCAGCACTGCTGTGTTTGAGATACCCTTTTCTAGCCAACAGCCAGGTCCTTCTCACTCCACCACTGGAGTGAGACTCCCTCTGCTTAGCTCCCAGCCCTTTTATCAGGGCCAGCTGGACCCTAATTGGGTGTGGCCACAGCTGCAGCTGCCTACCCAATCAGCCTCCCTTGGCTGTTTTCAACCCCAGCCCTCTCCAAGGGCCGGCTTTTAACCCTTTCCTAGCCGGAGCGGGGTGATTGCCCCGCTACAGAACTAGTCAGTGAAGCTGTGTTAGGGTTTTCTGTGCACAACCTAGTGGCTAGATCGCTGGTCTTTCAGCCAGTAGGCCAGAAGGGATGATAGGGGGACCGGGCCCTCCCTCTCCACTGGGTCCCAGCCCAGGGCCCTGTGTAGGTCATGGGGAGATGGGTCTCCCTCCCAGCAGGGGGGATCAAGACCGGCTTTCCTGTGACTACTTCCTACATGTCTCTTTAGTTTGGGGTGTGGCCCCGCTTGTCCAATTGCCCCATAGCTAGGGATTATTTGTTTCCATTTTCCTTACTGTCTCTTGACTTATTGATGATAAACTTATTGTTGTTTTCACTATAAATATATCTCAGTGCTGTGGTGTTATACAAGGAGCTGAACCTGAGTTCATTCAAATAAGCTGGGGACAGGAGACCTGATATTTCTGTGAGTGTTCAGTAGATAAAGGGCTGGACACTATAGAGGAACATTTCAAAGGGGATCTGGGACTGGGGTCCACCTATGGTTAACCTGTAAGGCAGTGTGAGGGCTGGCAGAGCCCTGAGGAGAGTGTTTGGGTGGCTAGCTGGGTGGTAGTGTCAGGGAGCTGACACCTAGTTAATCTCAAGCGAGTCCCCCTCTCGTTGGAGGCAGGAGGGTAACAAGGTGACTCACAGTAAGAACTGTCACAGGAATCAAGCCCCAGATCTTTATATCTGAACTGGTCTACCCCTCCCTTTCTGCCCCACACTCAGCCCTGCTTCCCCTATCGCCCTGGAGGGGGGTTGCCTCTTCCACCCTACACCTTACTCCTCTCTGTTGGCTCAAGCCCTGCCCCCTCCCTTTCTGCCCCACATCCAGCCCTGTTCCCTCTCCCCACCTTCTCCCCCACCCCTTCCAGTCCCCAGAAGAGAGTTACCTCTACGTTCCTTACCTCTCACCCCAATGAAAGATTTTCTCTAAAAAGGGTGGGGGGTAGATCCAGGAGCCATTTCGCTATCCTAAGATCAGGTGGCTAGTGTATCGCCTGTGAGCTCCTGTTGCTTAGGTGCAATAATTGTCCGCCCTAAATCTTCATATGTCAGTCACTACAAAATAAAAAAATGAATAATTTAGGAGTGCGCTGAAGACAATAGAGAGGAAAACAAACATGAAGATCATAAAAAAACAGCTCATACTACTGTAACTTTAGCGCCCTCGTGGCCAAGATGCAGTCTGCTAATTGAATATATTTGAAAATGTAGAAAGACATCCAAAATGTTTAATAAATTTCAATTGGTATTCTGTAAAAGCAACAAAGAATCCTGTGGCACCTTATAGACTAACTAACGTCTGTTAGTCTATAAGGTGCCACAGGATTCTTTGTTGCTTTTACAGATCCAGACTAACACGGCTACCCCTCTGATAATTGGTATTCTGTTGCTTAACAGTGCGATTAAAACTGCACTCTTTTTTGAGTTAATAGCATGATTTAACTGCGATTAATCCACAGCCCGTTTTCATTATATTTTGTGTAAATGAAAGCCAAAACTATGGACAACATTAAAGGGTACTATTTATAGTTCAGTGCTGTGGATTCGCCCCCCCCCAACAAAAGTGTTAACTTTGTAACAATATACTGGGTAATAATGTTGATATATAATTGCCTTAATATTCGGCATTTTATTATGAGGATGACTATTAAAAAGGGACTTTTTGTATCCTCTCATATCTGTCTCAGTAAAAATGAGTATTTCTAAATAGCCAATACTATAGCTGTAGGTTGCTATTACTTACATGATACTGCTGGGTTTTTGCATTCATTTATTTTAAGAAAGCATAATAAATAAGAAATAAGCTTAGCATTTTTTTAAATTATGCTTCTTGGTGGTCTAATGTACAATACCTCCTCTTTTGTTCAACCCTGTAGAATCCAACACTTTAATGTGAATCCCAAGTCCGTATGTTGCCAAAGAAAACATGCTGGTAATGTTCTTTGAGTCAGCAATGCTGAACCTAAAATACTGTAGGATATATGTTTTTTTATTCTGTGATACTGTTTTTCATAATAAAAAAAGCATTTTGACTTTAGATGATGAGGAAATGAGATGTGCCAAACCATGTTTGTGGACTGATCTAAGATATGGTAGGAAACAGATGGGGGAAAAACACTACTGTAAATGACAATTCACTCTTTATGTGTATCTGTGTTAGCATTAAGTTCTGGAGTACTCTGAAATTTGCATCTAAGTCAAATGTGCCCACTTTGGTTGCAAGCATGCACAGAAAAGGCTTGTTGTTTTTATAGTTCAAGTTTAAGAATGAAGAAAAAAGAAAAGAAAAGAAAAACAAAACAAAACAAAAAACTCAGCCGCTGTCCTTATAGTACCTGGGATGAAAAGAGTTGCTTACGAGAGAAGCTGAATTGTTAGCTGTTTGTTGGGAGCCCAATCCTACTCCCACTGAAGTCAATGAGAGAGTTCCTTTGTTGTCAGTGAGAACTGGATTGGGCCCTTACATGATAAACTGCTGTACCTACTTTTGGGAGTACTACATGAATATAAAAAGAAAGAAAAGGCTGTCGCTTCTTGAGAACTCAAGCTAGGAAGAATATCCTTTTAAAAATTTTGAAGATCTACGGAGGGTTGTTTATCTATATGGGTTTTTATACTATGCTCATCACCATAGTATCCGGGTGTATAACATATGATGTGATAGTGCATCTTTGTCCTGTCTTAAAGACAACACAACCCATTATCTGCTAATAGGTGCCTTGGTCACTGTTGGAAGCATGTGTTATCCAAAGTTTTGATATTGGAATATTATCCTAGTAGAAAGTTATTTTTTTATTTTGTTGTAGTTTTGTTTTTAAACTAAGCTCCTCTTTCCAAAACTTCAACCACCCAAATTATCTGAGATTTAAAATAGGCTTAAACATTTTGTGGGCTGTGGAGTGTTTAAACTAGAGTACTAGTTTAGCTTACTATAGAAGGCCAACAAATGTTGAATAAAGCGTTTCAAGCCAAAAATAATGATTTAAAAAGCTATTTTTGCTTTTATTGCTGCTGCTTGATGGTATTTGGTTAAGAGAGAGAGTCAGACAAATTAGTGGTGGGTGACTCCTCAAAATTGCAGATAGGCATCCACAAGTTCAGATGCTAATGTGAATGTATTCAGGAATCCATGGTCTAGATGTGCCCACAGAATAGGATTTTCACTGTTTCAGCCCGAAAATAGAAACAGGCTGCTTCTTCGATTGCTTGCTCATGTTGATTCCATTCTAGGTGTGCATGCCCACGTGCACAGTCGTCGGAGATTTTTGCCTTAGCGATATCTGTAGTGCCGGCAGTGGTGCTCTCTGGAGTGCCGTGCTCATGCATCCATATATTAGGCGCTGCAAGTCCTACACCCTCTCAGTTCCTTCTGACCACCCTTGAGGGTTGGTCAAGTGCCTTATCTTGCCTTGCAAGAGTGTTAGCAGTTTTTCTAACAGCCCATTGACTGTCTTCTTTGTATATAGTTCTCTGATACTTAATGATTAAGTGTTAGCTATTAGTTTAGTAGTTAGAGTCCTGGCAGGGCATGCCCTGTTCCCCAGGCTTCAAACTGTGTTAGTCATGCAACAGGCCTATGCCTGTTAGTGACCCCCATAGTACCTGTTTGGAGTGCTTGGGAGAGTCCCACAAAGGAGAAGTGCAGGATTTGTTGTAAGAACTTTCGTCCGAGAACCGAGGAAGAGCGGGACATCTGCCTGAAAGCCCTCCTCATGGAGGCTGCACTTCACCTGGCATCAGAACCCTCTCAATCAGTCTCCACGCCCAGCACCTCAGTGTCAGGACAGAGTGCCCCACTGGCACCAGGTTCCCCCTGGCACTGTTACCCCTTGATGGTGACCAAAAAGCAGACAAAGAAACAAATAAGCTCCCCGGTGCCATCCAAAAAGGAGAAGAGAATTCTGGGCAAAGGACCCAGTTCAGACCATGTGCCCATAGGAGCTGCAAGGGAGTGCTGCGTCGGTCAGACCCCCAGCCCAACCAGGGTCCACCTTCAACTCCTGGGAGCAGTAGGGGACCCCGGCTCCTACTGGGCCTTCGATGCCTGAGGCTGCCCAGATGGCTAAAGACCTGGTGGGCCTGCTGGTGCCGCATATTCCGTGCCCAGTGCTGGATGTGGCTGAGGCCCTGCAACCCAAGGGCAAGCCAGCCATGGGGCCACCCCAAAGGGCAGTGGAACGTTGCCGGTCTCCAGAATACAGGTGTAATTCCACATCCTCACGACCTAGGACCCTTTCTTTGCAACCTCGGTCACCGGCCAGACTACTCATGTCTCTGGCACCACGCTTACGATTTCCCATCTCTGCGGCATGGGACACCAGAATCGAGGCGCCGGTCTCTGCATTCCCAGTACTGACCAGCCTCTCGCCAGCAATCACCCCGGTGCAGGTTCCTATAATCTAGATGATCCTCCATGCATCGGTGCCCACTGCTGCAAGACCGTTCACCATCGCGGGCACCGGTATTCATTGTCCCAGTACTGCTCTGTGCAAAGGTGCCGATACCCACCCTCCAGGCATCAGTCTCTGGTGCTAAGAGTAAGCTGGCAGACACACAGGCTTCCATGGCCCCACTCTGGTCTCTGGAAAGTGACTGGTCCGAGTTCAGCCTTTTGCCAAGGAAGCATAGATCTCTGGCTACTTTGGAGACTGGCATGTCACCTATGGCAGCAGGGCCAGTGGCTGGCACAAGAGCCTTGTTGGAACCATTGGGGCATGCCTGTGATGCTGGTGCCATACTCTCACCACTCCTCCCTGGCTGCCTTGGACAAACCATCCCCATCAGGCTTGGAGCACTGTGCGGAATCTGACACGGGTAGCACAGCAGGTGCTGATGCCTAGGGACCCATCCCCAGAAGGAGGAGGTGAACCCACCCCTCCGTTTGCGATGCCCTTGTTGTTTTCGTCGCCAGATGAAGTGGTGACAGGGCCTTCCCAGACTAGCAGCTCTCTCGATGACTTTAAGGAGCACCAGGCTCTCCTCAAGAGGGTGGCTTCCAGTCTAAACTCGGAGGACAAAGTGTTGGCAGAGCAGTTGGATGAACTTTCTAATGTAATATTGGCTGCTGCAGCACGACTCAAGATGGGGTCAGTCCACCCAGAGGTCCTCAAAATCGCGAAAGTGTTGTGGCAGACCACCTCATCCAATCTGCCCAGTTCTAAATAGGTGGAAAAGAAGTATTATGTCCCTGCAAAAGGTCTTGAGTATCTCTACACTCACTCACCAGCTGGGTTGTTGGTTGTGTCCGCAGCCAACGAAAGGGATAGGCAGGGCCAGGTGAGCAACATGCCTATGAATAAAGAAGACAAATTTGGCAGGAACTGTAGAGTGGAAAATTTTTGGCAGGAAAATTTATTCAGTGCCCAGTCTACAGTTACGGGTGTCCAACCACCAGGCCTTGTTGGGCAGGTAGAATTTCAATCTGTGGGACTCCCTTGGCAAGTTCAAGGAGGTCCTCCCCCAGGACCTCTCCCAAGAATTTGCCACGATCCTGGAGGAGGGCAAAGCAGTAGCAAGGGGCACCCTCCAGATGGTCTGGGACGCTACAGACTCGCCCGACAGAATTGTTGCCTTGGTGGTGGTAATGAGGTGCAGCTCTTGGCTGCAATCCTTGGGTTTATCCCAAGAGATACAGTCCACCATTCAGGACCTCCCATTTGAGGGCACGGGGCTCTTCTCTGAGCCTTAAAGACTCCCATGCCACCCTATGCTCACTGGGCATCTACATTCAGCAGTGGGCCAGAAAGCAGTTCCAGGCTTCTCCTACTTCTAGATCCTGGGGTCTTCCTTGGCAAGATGCCTACAGGAGAAAGGACAGAGACAAAGGGTATAAATGATGATGATGCTTGTCCTCTCACTCACATGCTCAACCTGGCCCTTCGAGACACCGTGAGGGCCAGAGGCAGGCATTTTGAGAGTGCGCTCGAGGATGGCTCCCCAGTGAGATTACAGGATCCACCCTCCTATTCTTTCCTTAACTGCCTGTGCCCCTTTCAACTGGCATGGTCGCGAGAAACCTCGCACTGTTGGGTGCTCAACATATTATCTTTGGGCTACACCCTACAGTCCTTGTCCGTCCCTCCCTCCCACCCCCATTCCCTGTCCCTCTTCAAGGACCCTTCTCACAAGCAACTCCTCACTCAGGAGGTAGAAAACCTCCTGTGGCTGGGGGCAGTAGAGGAGGTGCCTCAGGAAATGAGGGGAAAAGGGGGGTTCTTCCGCTATTTCCTAATCCCGAAAGCAAAAGGGGGTCAAAGACCCATCCTGGACCTGTGATGCCTTAACAAGCATCTCAAAAAGTTGAAATTCTGCATGGTCTCCCTGGCCTCCATTATTCTCTCCCTGGAGACTGGTACGCCACCTCCAGGAGGCCAGTATGTCGCCTTTGACTTGAAGGATGCATACTTCCAAATCTCCATTTTCCAAGGACACAGACGGTTCCTCCATTCTGTGCTGGGCCAGCACTGTTTCCAGTTCACGGCACTATCGTTTGGACTCTCATCAGTCCTGAGAATGTTTACAAAGTGCATTGCGCCAGTGGCTGCATACCTGAGGCATTGAAGTGTTCAGATTTATCTGTACCTCAATTAATGGCTCATCAAGGGATGATCTCGGGATCAGGTGCAGAGGAACCTCGATCTGGTATGTGCCACCTGTCGCGATCTGGGTCTGTTGATAAAGAAAATTCAGTTGATGCTGGTGCAACAGATAGAGGTAATTGGGGCTTGAGTCCTTGATTCAACTCGGGCCGAAGCTTTCCTCCCCAAGGCCCAGTTCTGAGCCATGACAGATCTGATCTCGTACATGTGGGCCCACCCTCTCACCACTGCTCACACATACCTGAGGTTGTTGGGCCACATGGCAGCCTGTACTTGCGTAGTCTGGCATGCATGGCTCCATCTCAGGACCCTACAGGCATGGCTGGTGTCGGTTTACGCCCCAACAGACACAACATAGACCAGTCAAGGTACCAGACCACATAGTAGTCACTTGTGTGGTGATTGAATCCCGTATCGGTATTGGAGGAAGTCCTCTTTGCGGCCCCGACCCCATCGGTAAACTTGGTGTCCGATGCCTCGGATCTGGGTTGGGGAGCCAACCTGGGCAATCTCAGCACACAAGTTCGTCCTTGAGTCACAGTTGCCCCCTCCACATAAACGTCAGAGAGCTCAGAGCAGTTTGCATGGCCTGCCAGGCTTTTCTGCCTTATCTGAGGGGCAGAGTGGTTCAGATCCTAATGGACAACACCACCGCAATGTTCTATATCAACAAGAAAGGTGGATCCTGGTCGTCAGCCCTTTGCCAAGAAGCTGCTTGGCTGTGGAAATTCTTTGTATAGCATGCATGCCATTCATCTCGTAGCTGCGCACTTCCCCAGGGCCAGGAACGCTTTGACAGATCGCCTCAGCAGGACCTTCTCGTCTTGTCACGAGTGGTCACTCTGTCCAGAGGTGGTTAGCATCATCGTCCAAAGGTGGGGAACTCCCTGGGTGGACTTGTTCCTGTCCAGGCAAAACAGGAAGTGCCATGTTTTCTGTTCAATTTGAGGGATTGACAGCGGATCCCTGTCTTTTTGCTCCCGTGGTTGAGGGTTCTGTTGTACGCCATCCCACCAGTGCCATTAATACACAGAGTCCTCATGAAAATCAAACAGGACAGGGCGAAGGTAATCCTCCTAGCTCCAGCTTGGCTGCACCAGCACTGGTTTGGCATGCTGCTGGACCTTTTGGTGGCTGCCCTGCCACAGTTGCCACTTTGGCTGGACCTGCTGTCCCAGAACCACAGCAGTCTTCTGCACCCCAACCAGGCAGCGCTGCACCTGACAGCTTAGGTGCTGCATGTTTAATTGCAGAGGAGCAGGAATGCTCGGCTTCTGTCCAAGTACTGTTGGGCAACAGAAAACCCTCCACTAGGGCGACCTACCTTGCCAAATGGAAGTGGTTCATGTGCTGGGCATCGGACCAAGGTATTTGGCCCGAGCAGGTCTCACTGCAATCAATCCTGAACTACCTTCTGCATCTCAAGCTCCAAGGTCTGTCTCTTTCATCTATCAAGGTCCATTGGCCGCTATTTCGGCCTTACAGCCACCACTCCAGGGTAGGTCAGTCTTCGATCATGACATGATGGTCCGATTTCTAAAAGGTATGGGGCAACTCTACCCTCACGTCCATGGCCCAGTCCCTCCATGGGTCTTAAAACTCATACTGTTGAGGCTCACCGGCTCCCCCTTCAAATAATTGACGTCCCATTCCCTCCTTCTGCTCTTGTGGAAGGTCTCGTTCCTGGTAGCAATAACATCTGCCTGTGGAGTCTCTGAGATTAGGGCACTTACCTCAGAGCCATCCGACACAGTGTTCTATAAGGACAAGGTCCAGCTGCAGCTGCTCTTGGCCTTTCTGCCTAAGGTAGTTTCACAGTTTCATGCCAGCCAGGACATATTCTTACTGGTCTTCATTCTGAAATCTCATAAATCAGATGAGAAGTGTAGATTACATTCTCTGGATGTCAGGAGAGCATTCACCTTCTGCCTCAAAAGAACTAAGGCATTCCATAAGTTGACGCAGCTGTTCGTTGCAGTGGCAAACAGACTGAAGGGGCTGTCCGGTGTCTGCCCAAATAATTTCATAATGGATCACCGCCTGCATCTGTTTCTGCTATGAAGAGGCAAAGGTGCCTCCACTGGGGATTGTCACCACCCATTCTACTAGGATGCAAGCCTCATCTGCAGCTTTCCTGGCCCAGGTGCTGATCCAGGATATCTGCAGGGCTGCTACCTGGTAATCTCTCCACACTTTCACGTCCCACTACGTGATTACTCAGCAGGCCCGGGATGATGCTGACTTTGGCGGAGCAGTATTGCAAGCTGCACGACCGTGAACTGAACTTCAAGCCTACCTCCAAGGATACTGCTTGTGGAGTTACCTAGAATGGAATTGACATGAGCAAGCACTCGGAGAAGAAAAAATGGTTACCTACCTTTCGTAACTGTTGTTCTTTGAGGTATGTTGCTCATGTGCATTCCATTACCTGCCCCCCCTGTCCCTCTATCAGAGTTGCCAGCAAGAAGGAACTGAGAAGGTGTAGGGCCAGCGACACCTAATATACCAATGCATGAGCGAGGCACTCCAGATGGCGACACTGCCGGTCCTATGGATACCGTTAAGGCCACGTTAGAAACACTGCACCGGCAACTACACAACACATAACAAAAACACTAACCCAGGAACCAAACCCTGCAACAAATCCCAGTGCCAACTCTGTCCACATATCTATTCAAGGGACACCATCATAGGACCTAACCACATCAGCCACACTATCAGGGGCACATTTTCCAATGTGATATATGCCATCATGTGCCAGGAATCTGACATCAGGAATTATAACATTCACAAACCAGAAGGAGAACACTTCAGTATCCCTGGTCACTCAATAGCAAACTTAAAAGTGGCAATTCTTTAACAAAAAAATTCAAAAACAGACTCCAACGTGGAACTGCAGAACTGGAATTAATTTGCAAACTGGATACCATCAAATTAGGCCTGAATAAAGACTGGGAGCGGATGGGTCATTACAAAAACTAATTTCCCCATACTAATTTCCCCCTACTGTTACTCATACCTTCTTGTCAACTGTTTGAAATGGGCCACCCTCATTATCATTACAAAATTGATTTTTCCTCCCTTGGTATTCTACTGTTAATTGAATGGTCTCATTAGTACTGACCCCCCACTTGATAAGGCAACTCCCATCTTTTCATGTACTGTGTATATATACCTGCTACTGTATTTTCCACTCCATGCATCTGATGAAGTGGGTTCTAGCCCATGAAAGCTTATGCCCAAATAAATTTGTTAGTCTCTAAGGTGCCACAAGGACTCCTTGTTGTTTTTACTGCTTGAATAGCCTTTCTTAGGTTAGGAGAGCTTAGACCCACACTGCCAGTTCTGGTTTTGAAACACAGTCCTGGCTGAAACCATGATGTGCAGAGGTGTAAGAACGTGAAGACAAAGACAACAGAGATCAACCAAACTTCTTAGAACCTCTCAAAGATTCAGTCTGACTTGTGAATAATGGTTCAGTTCCAGTTTTGTCCTTTCCCTTTAAGATTAAAACAAGATATCTAAAGTGGCACAAGATAGTAGACATGGGCCAGAGCCTGCAAAGTGCTGGGTGCTTCTACAAAGTGTTAAGTACTCTTATTTCCATTATCCTTAATGGCTGTGGAGGATATCCAGCACCTCTTATGGTCAGGCCTCTAATGGGGTGATGATTGGTTTTTGTTCATTAATCTGTGGGAAAAATCCAAAATGTGATAGGTGTTTTTCAGACACAGCACTATCTAAACAAGGGGGGAAAAAGATATATTTTAAAAATGTGTTAAATAATATATTTTAAGGAACACACATTTAAACACCCTTTAGAGCTTGTCTATGCTGCATCGGCTTGTGGACTATGGGGTGTGAATTGTAGAGCCCACCAAAGTGTTGTGAGCTAACTGCCCTGTGTGGACACTGTTGGCACAAACTTCAGTTCGTGTTAACGTGGTCCTATTTGAAAGAACACTCACAAAAGTGATTGTTTTTTGCAGTGTTCTTGTAGCCATGTTGGTCCCAGGATATGAGAGAGAGACAGTGCGTAAGGCAATATCCCTTAGTGTACCAACTTCTGCTGGTGAATGAGACAAGCTTTTGAGCTGCACAGAGCTCTTCTTCAGGTGATTGTAGTTACTCAAATTTCTCATGTTTAAGGAGGCTGTGCGTGTGCACACATGCTTTTTTTTTGTTTTTGTTTTTTTAAAAAAAAGCACATTCCAGTCTTTGAAATGTGCCTGTCATTAATTTAAATGCTGCCCTTGAGCATGTGTTGTGTCTGTTTCTTAAATTCTCATTCCTAGTCATAAGCCCCTGTCCTCATTAGTCTACTAATTATTGTGACCTATGATGAAGCAACAGCCTGTTGCTATTTTTCACCCTGCTGTGTAGACGCTATGCATGCATATGGGTATGTGACCTAGTATGGGGTTACTGTGGGGGAAAAGAGAGCTAGTTTCATCATTAAATATTAGATATTTTCCTATGATGTGGCTCTTTTATGTTGTATGTCCGTATTGCTGCTTTTGAAATCTATTCCCATCTTTGATCATGTGTTTTTGGTTAAGGGGATCTTCATGCTATTCTTGTTAAATACGCTGGATTTTTACTGACGCCATGTTTTCAGTTATTTTTCTATTAGGCAGTTGGGTTAAGGTAATTAGTAATGTATTTGAACATTTAGCTAAATGTGTGAGTTGAGACTCTGTTTGTATTTCCTTTCTCATTTGTGCATCAGAGACCTGATCTCTCCATGTTCAAATTCCATTTTTTATGCACCCACAAACAGAAAAAATATAACAATAATTAATAAACTGCTTTCTCTGAGTCTCTTGGTGTGTCCTAACTTACCTATTTTTATGGTTAGGATTCTTTGTGTAGGTTTATATATATTTTAACCAGTACAACGACTTCTCCAACCCAACCCCTTTTTTGCTGCTGCAGATAAAAATTCTGCATATCAATTTAATCAGCATGGATATGTGACCCATGACCATTAGATGGGCTACCAGACACTTTTCTTTTGCCTTTGTCACTTTCTGGTTGTCCACTTGGCCCTAATAGTAATGTCCTTAATGTTCTCTTATTGATCAGAATTTTGCCACTGAGGAGGCACATCTGCATTTTAGTTACAGATTGGTTTTTATTTTGGAATATTTATAAATATTGCACTTTTTTGCAAATGTAGCATAAATGTAATTATGATCCATTTTACTGGACCATGTTGTGTTCATGCTTGTGTACTCACATGGAGAGGCAGGAGCTATGAGCAGCACAGAAACTGTGTTCATCGGGGGAGGGTTTTATTGCAACACTGGACTAGGAGTCATGAGATCTGGGTTCTGTTCCTGACTGCCAGGTTTCCTCTATGGCCTTTTGCAAGGCACTCAATGTAGCCTTCAGTGTTCTCATTTGTAAAATGCAATAAGGCTAATATTTGCCTGTTTTACAGGCTCATTGTAACTAATTCTATAAATGCTCTAAAGGGCTTTCAGTTCCACTGATGGCAGGTGCTGTATTAAGTATTAGAGATTTTTAATTGTTATAACATTCCTGCTGTCTGTTGTCAGCAGGTGTTTTGGGTGGCAATGCGAGAAATATTGTTTCCAAGAAATCTAGAGTAGAGCCTTCGCTCAATCATTAATGGAATGAACAATGTTTCCTTGGTATTGTTTACAAGATGTTGTTGAGTAACAAAGTTCAACGGAGAAAAGTTGTTTTCTCTTGCCACAGAGGGCAGGACAAGAGGCAATGGGTTCAAATTACAGCATAGCAGATTTAGATAAAATCTCAGGAAAAAACTTTCTAATTGTAAGAACAGTAGGACAATGGAACAGACTGCTTCAGGAGGTCATGGAAGCCCTCACTGGAGGTTTTCAAAAAGAGGGTGAATAGCTATCAGTCTTGGATGGTTTAGAAACAACAAATCCTGCATCTTGGCAGGGGGTTAGACTAGATGACCCCTGCCGTCCCTTCTAACCCTATAGTTTTACGATTCTATGAAAACTAGTTCTCACTTCTGACTGATATGTTGAAAGAATTTGTGTCAAAGAGATGCATACAGCCTCATTCATGTAAGTAAAAAAACCAGGAGTACTTGTGGCACCTTAAAGACTAACAAATTAATGCTAAAATAAAATTTGTTAGTCTTTAAGGTGCCACAAGTACTCCTGGTTTTTTTGCGGATACAGACTAACACGGCTGCTACTCTGAAACCCGATTCATGTAAGTGTGGAGCGAGAGGAAAATACAAGTGGTTATTTTTCCTTACTAAATAAGTATCATCTGACCCCCATTCTTAATAATATTTTTTAAAAGATAAATTTGTTCTACATAAAGCCTGAGATTAACCATATCCTCCCACAACAGGTCACATTTTAACCTTGACCCCTATTTCCTGTGACAATGGTGCTTAGATATGTAAGGTTCTGTCAGTTTGACATAGCCCTGTATTACTGGCTGTTAACCAGAAATGTTTTAAAAAAATCCCCCTCCAAAAAAAACAACAACCCCCCCCCCAGCTTTTGAGTTTTTCCACACAGAGATATGACAGTACAGTCCAGCTCTGGCTGGAATCAGTCTGCTGAATAAGTTGAACTCAATTATCATCATTACTGTAATAATGGAGCTGTGTTCTGTTGCGTTGTGAACTAATTAGGTTTCTTTGTTTTTATCCTTTAAAATTTATCATATAAACTTTTGTAAGAGACTCCTGATAGTCAAGCTTTTCATGATGTTAAAAATGCAAAGTTTTAGATTTAATCTTGAATTGAACACTGTTAAACACTAATACATGACATTCACAAGCCTTTTGGTAGCCCCTTTGGAAATGTTGTATAGAGCCCTTTAAATTGTCTATATTCTGTCTACAAAAGTTCACTTCCCACCACTGAGTAGATTATAGAGCCTTGCCAGTCAGAAATCTTAAGGGAAAAACACTGTTCAGAAAATGCTGCTGAATTGAGAATACTAGGACTTGTTCTAAAAATAAACTTACTTGAAAAGGTTTGTTTTGTTTACTAATGTGGTTTACATCACTGTTTTAATATTTAAATAGCCGAATGTTGTAACCCAGAGTACAAGAATACTTTTTATGTGCAGAACTCCCACCAGAATCTTGGAAACCTTACATGAAACATTATTATGTTTATTTTGCCACTGGCAATTTTCTTGGTTTAATGTTACAAAAGAGGATGAAACTGTGTACTTCAGAAATGAAAAACAGATGATAAATGGGTTAAAAAATTTAATGTAGTTTTTGCCAAGTAGTTATGCTTAGTCAGGAACAATATTTTATTTGCAAATGATATTATTCATGAGACTCTATCAAAACAATCTGTTAAGGCAATATATTTTTGAGGTCCTGATTTTCAGAAGCATGGTGTTAGCCTAGTTCATCTCTTTGTGCCTGTAGCTTTCTAGGCATAAATAACTGCATACATAATTTTTGCTCACTCTTACATGTATTGGCAAAAAGGAAACCTGGGGTTGAGGAATCTGGCCCTAAATCTATTCTATGTGTATTCTTAAATTTTACCTTAGAGCATATTTTAATTTTAAATTAACAAAGGAAACTAATTATATCCATAGTAAACAAAGATTAATAACATTTTAATATTTTTTGATTAGGCTCTGCCACAACAGCCCCAAACAAAGCTGAACCCTATATGATGTGTTACAACCAAATTTCCCCTCACAGGTAGTTTTCTTGTGTAGAGGGGACAGGAAGATAAAGAATTTCCATCGCAGTTTCCATTAAATTTTTCTGTTTTTGAGGGAAGAGGGGTTACGTTTTCCCCTCCTTCTTTCCTTCCCAAGCCCCACTGAAATGGAAGGGGATTCATCCTACAGAACCCACATCCCCCCTGAGATTCATAGGAGGCCAAGGCAGTGATGTGCTCAGGGCCGGCTCCAGAGCCCAGCGCGCTTGGGGCGGCATTTTACCGGCAGGGCGGCAGGCGGCTCCGGCGGACCTTCCGCAGTCATGCCTGCGGGAGATCCACCGGAGCCGCGGGACCAGCGGACCCTCTGCAGCCACGTCTGCAAGAGGTCCCCTGGAGCCGCGGGAACGGCGACCGGCAGCGCGCCCCCTGCGGCGTGCCACCCTGCTTGGGGCGGTCGGATTCCTAGAGCCGCCCCTGGATGTGCTGTTGGTATTTTAGCAACAAGTACTCAAAAAAACTTTCCCTGTCCTATGTGTTTGCAGAGAGGAGGTGAGAAGGGACTGAGGCACCTACTAATTAGTTTTCCTATTTGAAAACAAATACTTTTTCATAAGCATAACCAAAGAAGGAGGAAATGCCACTTGTCAAACAAACTTACATTGGGTACAACCAGAAACCCTGGTCTGGATAATAAAACTGACAACTCAGTTACTTATTGGCTGATGAACCAGTTGTGGATGTGCACTTAAAAATCTTGGGTCATTGACTAAGCAACTTATCTGATACAGTCTAAAATTGAAAAAAAGCCTCTTGTTTTCTTTGTGAATGCTACCAATTGGCATAAGTAATGGAGGTTTTTTTGCAGTCTGCCACTATACTAACTTTCACCTCTGGCCTTGTGTTACCCATGGAGAAGAATGCATGGGGCTAATTATGTGCTCAGCCTTTCCAAAGGCTTTACCACCGTTTGGTGGTACAGTATTTGTAAAGAAACTAAGATGGGAGGCTGTTTTTTATTTTCAACCTCAATATGGATTCACCAGTTCATCAATGTATCCAGGTGCTGACTCCCAAGAAGGCAGAGGCAGTATATTTTTGTCAGACAACCTTGTTGTAAATCAGTACTGTATTTGGTTTTCTTTGGACAAGTTTCTTTTATATTTAAAAGACAAACAAAAAATCCTATCCTGCCTGCAGTTCACCTTTAATTAAGGAATATTGAAGAAACCCTATTACCATGAATTTGGCTTGAGAGACAAGGTGAAATGTATGTGAATTGTAGTTATATGTTGAAGTTAGGTATAAATTGCTTAGCTTTATATTTATTTCCAAATTCCATAATTGTTGCTGTAAAGTGCTTTTCATTAGTTTGACTTGAAGTAGGCTTACTGGAGAACAGTAACTTAACATTTGCATTGGCAACTGAAAGCTAAAGGCAAGCTGATTTTTTTTTCTCCAATGATCCACCGTGGGTGGGTGAATGTGTATTGATTTTCTTTTCTTTTCTAGTGTCCTCACTTAACCTTCAAGGATGATTGAAGGCTGTGTTAATTATAGACATGCTTATGACAAAAATAGATTCTCTTTTAAAGAATGAAATGAATCCAGGTTTTATTTAACACAGTCATGAACAGCCAAGCAGTGAACAAGTTTGTAATAGGTATGCTTGATCCTGAAAAAATGTGTGTGGATATGCTAAGCAACATGGGTGCAGCCAGTGACCAGAATGCTCTATCTTTGTTGTTTAGTTCTGTAGTGACAGTGAAGCAGGAAGGGAAGAAGGGGTGTCCTTACCCCAGTTATTACTTTGTGGGTGTGGAAATATATTGCTTTTACCAATAACTGAACATCATTGTTACCTATAAAGTTCCTATTTGTTAATGAATATGTGATAATTCAGAGTTAGACTAGAGATTTTCTTTTAAAGAATTTTGTGTCTAAATGGAATGATAAAAACAGAGTAAACTTGGCAAGGTAAAAAGAGTTGATTAATGCCAAAGGAAATACCGGTAACATCCATTACAGGTTTAAAACTAACTCATCATTACATGTGATTAAATGAAATGTTTGGAGGCCCCATGTATTCATTACAGTTTTAGTCATGGATTGTTGCCTCTTCTATTTAAAGTGATGTTGATTGTGGTTCTAAAGATGAAACTTACATGTTTACAGATGGGGAACCCAGATGTTTTTATAGCCTTGTCAGCTGTCTTATGACGCTAAAGTTTCCAACTGCTGAGAAGAAAAGTGATGAAACTGAACCTCTCCTACATTGTGTGACTTCATAACATTCGAAGGGTTTAAATGAGTTTAAAAATCTAATTTCCAGTTTTCCAGCAACCAAATATTTTAGCACATAATGTAGGTAATATGATCTACCAGCAGATGGAGACGGGAAGCAAACTAAAACTTGGTGAGGTCAATTTTCAGTGCCTTTCCATTCTCAGCTGGTGAGAGTTGCAGATAGGCTGAGCTAGAGTTTTAATTTGGCTTGTTTGTCAGATACTTTATAATCCTTTACTGTGGTAAGATTACTTAGCTAGACTAGGCGCTCCATTGTGAGAGGTTAGTACTGCTATTCTCTTTCTCTCTTTGCTTCTCTCACGCTGTCTGGAGCAACCCTCTGTCCTTGATTTTTCCACTTTCTTTTTAAAAGAAAGAACTGTTTGTGCTGGAACTATCTAGGTCTTTCCCCCCATCCACTCCTTTCTCCAAATGTCCTTTCATTCCACCTTTGATAAAACAGACTGGACTCTTTTTGGGTGATCCATAGATCCCTATATGTCCCACATCGCTTGCTTGTACTTTGAATTAAGAGCTGAAAACTTTCTACCCAGAGCCTATTACCTTATTTGGTTTTGCTGTGAACATACTAATTACATAAGAAGATAAGTCCCATTGTGAGGAGCTGTTCTTTTAGCATGATATGCTGCTCTTTTGTTGGTCAGATCTCATCTAGAAAGGGAAGATGCTGAAATTGGTACTGTTCCAAGATCCCAAGGTATATGCATGTTATTACTGAACACACATACCAGGTACCATTTTTTTTTATAGTTAACAAAATAGGAACTGTAAAAGCAGCAAAGAGTCTATAAGGTGCCACAGGACTAACAGACGTATTGGAGCATGAGCTTTCGTGGGTGAATACCCACTTCGTCGGATGCAACAAAATAGGAACTGATTCAATTGGCTGTATATCTGAGAGCCTGTATGTTTTTTCATTTAGATATAAATATTTAAAACTACCAGGATTTCTGTAGGAAGTAATTCATAATACTCATTTTAAAAAAGGGTTTACATTTCAAAAGTATTGTTAAGTTTTAATTAAATTCCATAAAACGCATCTGTTGTATAGAGATATTATTTTTAAAGCAACATACTTTGGAACCAACTTGTGACTGTTTTGGCTAATTTTAAAAAAATCCAAACTGAAAGATATGCCTAAAATTGTGATAAACTTTTAGAGCATATCAGCTGATAACTCCACTTTTAGTATTTTGCTGATTTAATATAGTTCATGTTTCAAAAGTAGTAGGGCAAAATATTTACAGTAAAATATTTTTTGTTAGGATTTGACTCCATAATTCTGACAAAATTAGAGCAATATTCTGAAATTGCAGAAATTTTCAACTCACTTTTATGCTAATGTTGGTTTGCTGTTTAGAGAACTGAAAATTCAGTAGCAGATTTGTTTGCATTGCATTAAAATAGTTCAAACTGGAGTGATTGATTGTGACCTGTCAAATCACATACGATTGTTTGTAGTTTTCTGATTGGCTAAGTTTACCCTGTGCAGTGAAGAAGCTTGGGAGAAGTTACTCTGACTGCGAGAGAGTGGCTGCAATGTGGGTGTCCTCTGAACTAGAGAGAAGAAAAATTGTTAGTAACAGTGGAAGGTGGCTTTGTACTGGCTCCTGGTTGAGTTTGGAGGAGCAGACCTACTTATATCAATCCATCACCTGCTCTCAAAGACTATCTAAATTTAGCGGGGCTATTGGCTCTACCTGGCACCCTCACAAAGACCTTGTGGCTAATGGAGACTCATTGGCTGAACTGAAATGCACTGGCTGGGATTTGGTAGTTGCAAACAGTAGGACGTGCATATTTATTTATTAGCTATTTATCTTTTCTCTCTTTCCTAAACCTGAGAGGGTGAATAGATTGATGGGCAGTCTATTTTGCTTTACAGTGTGATTTTAATAGGCACCCAGAGTACAGGATGATTGCCTGTAGTTGCATTTTAGAACTCTGAAAGCAAGCAAGCAAGAAAGAATATGCTGCTGAGAGATAATACCCAGAGCTTCAGATACAAGGTCATATAGACGTCAAGAGGTTGTGATTGCTTAAACATGTACGTTGTTATGTGGTGGTAACTATATCCTTGGCTAAGGCTAAGGCCAAGGGAATCGTTGTTATGACTGAGTTAGCACAGAGCATCTCCAAGAAGCTGGTATATTTCAATATGCTGTTGTTCCTTCTTACTCTTTTCCCTGTCTCTTCCTCCATGACTGCTCCTCTCAGTCTATATGCTGCTTACTCAGGATTATCCCCCACACCCACAAGTAAATTACTTGCTTAAAATAAATTAAAAGCTCATTTTTTCTGAATGTGAACGGTGAGGGTACCACCCCCTTCCCTTGTTCCTTACCTGCCGGTCAACACTGCTCTTACTTACTTACTTACAATAAAGAAAGATGAGGAGCTCTATAAATAAATACAAATAATTATTAAAAATTACTCTTTGAAGAGTTGATTTAGCTTTCATCAAAAGCAAGAGGCAACACAAGTAGGTAGGGTTAGGAGGAGCCGGGCTATATGGAGTGACTGGTGCTAGGGAGGGAGATCAAACTGATGCATCCATATTTGTTGTGGACGTCTGAGGGCAGTAAACAGCACAGTGAATTTTCATTTAGCACTGTTAGAGAAATTGCCATATGTCAATGCAAATCAGTGTGCTGTGAGTAAGTATCATTAGCATCTTTACTGGGATTATTGAGAAATAATAGTGCAAATCAAACTCCCTCAGTCAGTCAAAGCACAGGGATTTTATGTAAGTAAGATCATCGATGACTGTACTACATCTCTAAATTCTGCTGAGATCATTGCACTTCAGAATAAACAATTATAAAATGTTTTGTGATGTCATCAGAACTTCAGTGCTTCTATGCTTCTATCAGAGTTTGTGCTTTCCAGTGTGAACAATACCAGCTTTTAGGACATTCATTCATTAATATTGTGAATGCTGTAGTAGTTGAGGATCTCAAACATATAGTTAAAGGATAACCTGCTAAATGTCATTTGTCAGAGTATGCAGTGTAGTTATATCCATGTCAATCCCAGGATACTAGAGAGACAAGGTGGGTGAGGTAATAACTCTTATTGGATCAACTTCTGTTGGTGAGAGGGAGCATCACCTCAACCACCTTGTCCCTCTAAATTTATCAGAATAGAATTATTTTGAGGGAATTACGTCTATGCTTAGAGGTCAACTCCGTTACATTGCTGTAATGTCAGGTTTTTATATTGGCTCCAATTAAGCAAAAAGTAACTTTTCTGGCTGAGTGAGGCTTTGTGGACATCTTTTTATATCAGTTACAGTATGTATTATATGAAAATACACACACGAACGAGACAATAGAATTATCTCACTGTCCTAGGGTCTGGTTATACATTTGATGGTATTTTTACTGGCTGGAGCTATACTATTTTGCACATCCATAGCATGTTTTGTCTGAAGATCTCAAAATGTTTGACATACTCTAGTGAATTACATCCTCACCTCTTTTGAGCATTAGGTATTATCCCTGTTTTATAGCTTGGGGAAATGGTACACAAAAAGATTTTCCAAGGTTGTACAGTAAACCAGAGGGAGAGAACATGTGTTAGAATGTTCTTGACTGTTAGTCAGTCCTGTGGTTTAATTAGCAATCCTTTTTATTCCTGAGTTAAATACCCGGATATATGAATTTTAAGACTTGCATCAATGTCACACTACTTCTGCCAGCAAAATAATACACAGATCAGCATTCTCATTAATGCTTAAATGGCCTTTTGTGTTTGGGTTATTTTAAAATTCAAACAGACTTCTATTTGCCAAAGGATGAGAGCACATTCAGACTACCTTATTACAAAATTTAATCTTTAATGCAACTAAACATCTGCTCAGTTTCCAAAGAGATATTCTTTACAGTTAAGTAGATCTACTTGCAGTTGTGTTGTTTGTTTCTGTTTATTACATTTTGGTATCTACTTTGAATGTATTTTCCTGCGGTCTATATGTCAGAGGGCATCATGAAAAGATGAAGTCAGTGATATGATATTACTGAGTTGGTTTCCCTTCCTCAAATTAATTATATTGGGCTTGTGAAAGATGTGTGGAGCGTTGCTATTTGAACTGTTCTGGTGCAAATTCATTTTTAAGTTTAGATATCAACATGAATTAGTTAAAACCCATCAATCTGTCATCTTTAAAACTGTGCAGTGGTTGGAGGAAATAATCAGATCATCTTTTTCATATAGATAAAAGAAATTTCAGGGCTAGATCCTCCTAGTTGGAATTTTGAGACTTCTGTGGGATTGGGTATAGGTGGGAAATCTTGCAGAATTCATTCAACAAACTTTTGTACATCTGCTTGGAGGTACAGGGCCAGATCTACACTAGAACTTTTTGCCAATATAATAATGTCGGGGTTTTATGGCATTTTTATAGTGGCAAAAGCCTGAATGTAGATACAGTTATACTGGCAAAAGCACACTTTTGCTGGTAGTAGCTGCCTCTATACTAGGAGAGTTTGCTGGTATAGCTATGCTGGCAAACATTTCTATAGTATCTCAAATGGGAACACTCATTGTAATTTAAATTTGTGTCTTGGTGGGTATGTCAGTGGCTGTCAGTTTCCTGTTCCTGCTCCCTTCTTTATCTCAGAGTTCCTTGTCCTCTGGGTTTTCCTGCATGCTGGAGTCCATTCTTTCCAGACATCACCAGAAGTGGACCTGTGATGGTACTTAGCCACTATGGGCTCATACTCTAACATTTTGCATCTTCAAAGTCTTTTGCAACTGTAACTCAAAATCGTATAACATTCTGCTGAGGTAGGTAGTTTCAGCAGTTTTAAACCTTTGGGTTATTACCCCTAAGAGAGTTGACATGAGTAGCATTAGAGAAGGGAAATGGGTGTGGGATGGGGTGGGGAAGGTGAGTGGAGTGTCTCATAACTACTCATATTTGTTGGGACTATTTCACTTAATTGGATTTGGATAGCTACACTCAACCTAGATCTTAGACATGAATAGTGTACCACATTTGCATCAATGTATTTGAATATCTGTTGGGTCCAGGAGAAGGGATTCTGGGAAACATCTGAGAAGACACTGATTGCTAGAGGCCAAATGTAGTGGTTTGGAGAAAGTTGCCTTAGTTAAAGAAATCTGTGGCTCTTTGAGGAATTTGTTTTAAATACCCATAAAATATTTAAGGTGCTTATCTAACTCTTGAACATTGAGATTGCGTTTATTTTCATTGTTTTGTTTTCCAAAACATTATCCCAGCTTTGTGCGTCCATCTTTGAACCCCCCCCCCCTAATTTTTATTATTTGTATTATCATAGTGCCTAGGAGTCCTAGTCATGGACCAGGACCCCACTGTGCTAGGTGCTGTACAAACACAGATCAAAAAGATGGTCCCTGCCCCAAGAGGCTTACAATCTAGGTATAAGACAAGGGACAACAGATGGGTATAGAAAGATGGAGGAAATACAAGGAAACAATGAGACAATATTGGTCAGCATGACAGACATCTATTTTGCACAGAGTACACTTAGCCACAGAGCATCCCCACTTTTTAAAATCTAATGCTCATGTTCAGGCTTTACACTTTGTGTAGAGGAAATGAGGTTTTTTTTATGACAAAGGAATATGCAGCTAATCTAAGTCACTGGAACTCTATGAAACTTTGGTCCTGGAAATTTGAAGAGTCCCCTACAAAGTATGCTTTGCATCTGCTGTGATATCACCATCTTGGCTTTGATGAATGTTGTCAATGAACTAGCATCGTGTATGACTTGATCTCTGATTAAATACCTGACCTTGCTTGCATTAATAAGACCTTTTTGGATAACAGTTTACCTAATACTTGGCATACTTGTTGCAGCAAGCATAGCACAAATCTAACCGAAGAAAGCGGGAAGGATTGGCCATATTTTTTCATATCCAGCCTGATAAACAGGAAGATGTGCAGGTTATTGAGCTTTCACAGAAAAGATCAAGTGTAACTATGACAATCTCTCCAACTTCCTAGGAAGTGCTAGAGCTGAAAGTGGTCCAGCTAAGTTTAGGTCTGACTTTAAAGCACAGATGCTGAAACTATTGAAGGAAGTCTTTGCCAATTATATTTAATTTTGGCCTATGCTTTTCATAGCAGTTGAAAGCTAGGTAAGAATAACTAGGACAATTGCTATCTGTCCCCTCAGAGAGGGCATAATCCTAAAGCATCCAGTGATCAGATCCAACCTCAAGAAAATTGCACTTGCTGCCAGTTGCTGTGCAGTCTCCCCTTCTTGGGTAAGATAATTGGGAAGGTGGTGACTAGACAAATTCAGCAGTACCTTTCCAATCTGACTTTGGCTCTAAAATGAGGTTTGGCACTAAGATTATAATAATAGGGCAAATGGCTGTCCTTGTCTGGATTATGTGTGTGCTGTAGCAGGAGTTAAAAAAAATAAAATAAAATAATAATTAAAGAAAAAATTTCCTAACCTAACCTTAACTCCTTCCCAGAGAAGAGATTGCAGATAATCATAGAATCGTAAGACTGGAAGGGACCTTGAAAGGTCATCTAGCACAGTGACCTGCACTCATGGCAGGTCTAAGTATTCTCTAGACCAGGGGTCGGCAACCTCTGGCATGCGGCTTGCCAGGGTAAGCAGCCTGGCGGGCCGGGCCAGTTTGTTCAGGTTCGGCCGACTGTGGCTCCCATTGGCCGTGGTTCGCCGTCCGAGGCCAATGGGGGTGTCGGGAAGCTGCGGCCAGCACATCCCTCAGCCCGCACCACTTCGCACCGCCCCCATTGGCCTGGGACAGCGAACCGTGGCCAGTGGGAGCCGCGGTCGGCCAAACCTGCAGACGCGGCAGGTAAACAAACTGGCCCAGCCCACCAGGGTGCTTATCCTGGCAAGCCGCATGCCAGAGGTTGCCGACCCCTTCTCTAGACCATCCCTGAGAGCTGTTTGTCTAATCTGCTCTTAAAAAAATCTCCAATGAGAGAGATTCCACCACCTCCCTAGGCAATTTATTCCAGTGCTTAATCACCCCGACAGGAAGTTTTCCCTAATGTCCAACCTAAACTGTCCTTGCTGCAATTTAAGCCCCTTGCTTCTTGTCATCAGGGATTAAGGAGAACAATTTTTTCCCCTCCTCCTTGCAACAACCTGTTATGTACTTGAAAACTGTTAAGTCCCCTCTGTCTTCTCTTCTCCAAACTAAACAAACCCAATTTTTTCAGTCTTCCCTCATAGGATATTTTCTAGACCATTAATAATTTTTGTTGTTCTTCTCTGGACTTTCTCCAATTTGTCTACATCTTTCCTGAAATGTGGCTCACAGAACTGGACACAATACTCCAGTTGAGGCCTAATCAGCGCCGAGTAGAGCGGAAGAATTACTTCTTGTGTCTTGCTTACAATACTCCTACTAATACATCTCAGAATGATGTTTGCTTGGGGTTAGGCAAATGCTATTAAGCCAGGACCTTCTGATGGGCTCAATCCTATCAAGTCTTATGTGAAGCAGTTGGGTGAACCTGGGAATACAGTGCCACTCATTCACTGTCTCCTCAGACAATAGAATTATCTCACTGTCCTAGGGTCTGATGGAAATGGGAATCTGGATGAAAAATTGGTGGCTCAAACTCACCTCAGGTTAGACTGTGACAATGCAGGTTGGAAGAAGGAAGTGATTGGAGGAACTAGCAGAAAATGTGACCACACCCTTAATGAAAACATCTGGCCTCTCTGTCAAAGTGGTCTGAGGTATAATGGCCAAGTGTCTGAAGAATATAATAATTATAGATCTTGGCCTCTTTCAATTCTCCAAACATACCTGGAAAATCTGTTTTTATGCCATCCTACTTTGAATTAACTACATAGTTTTCTCATTGTACTTTTAAATATACACTTTTCTTTGATGGTAGTTCTTGCGACATGTCTGCATTACTTTACAATTATGCATGACTCAGTTTCCCTGTTCAATTTGGTACTGCATCCTACCTCAGTGCATAGAGGTAAATCAAATGAGGCTGTAAGGGGCTGTTACAGAACCTAATAGGAAGGAGAAAGCAATGACAGAGATAAGTCACCTCATGTACACAGCTTTGAGGGAATTAATGTAACAATGGTTAGGCCATCAATTGCTGGGAGAATTTACCTAGCTGTCTCCATCCAGGATAGCATGTTTTACTCTTCCCACAACAAGGCCTGGGATCAAAGACGATTCAAAAATGGTAGAAAAGGAAAGCTTTTTGGGTGAGCTGAGAGAGGCTGGCCAGTGCGTGTCAGTGAAAAGGCTGGCAGTCCAACTGAGACATTCAGAGACAGCAAGAAGTGTGAAAGCTGTGTAGGCTGTTCCAACTCAGAGATGGGGGAATAAGTCAGACCAGTCTGAGCAGTGGTTGGAGAAATTAAGCTTAGGTAAGGGACTATGTGTTTAGGTCTCTTTCTTCTTCTCTAACCACTATGCCATTGGGGCAAAATAAAACAAGCTTTTTTTTTTTTTTTAAGTTTTGTCTCACTGCAAACCTATAGCATCAGAGGCTCCCAAAGAGAACTGCCAGGGCCTGGTGAATTAGTCATGGTTGGTTCTCGGGTCTTTGCCTGAGAGTGGATGAATTGTAGAATTCCACTGTAAGAGAGGTAAAGGCTGGAGGTCCGGCATCTGTGATGGGTGCAGTCAGAGAGATCCAGAGAAGGGATAGCAGTGCGGGTAGTCTGGTAACAGCTCTAAAGAAAATTAGGTGATTGATCTTGCCATCAGTTACTGGTCCCTTGAAACTTTAAAGTGAACAGCTAATTTTTGTATGGAAAAGGGTTTAGTTACACTTTAATTTTCCCTAGCATAGAGTAGCTGCTCCCTGAAGAATACAGTAAAACCTGCCAAGAATGATCCCTCATGGGAGTTAGCAAAATTGGTCTCTTATAAGAGGTGGTCTATCTTCAAAGGTTTGCACGCCAAAGAGTGGTGGTGTTCCGTGACCTCTTCAAGTAGTCGCTTGTGACAGGTGGTCTCTCTTCAGAGATGGTCTCTAAGGCAGGTTTTACTGTATTGTCTGTAGTTTGTAGATGAGGTGATGATTAAATATAAATTTATTTTACCTAATGGTCAAAGATTCTTACAGAAGAACATATGGACATATTAATGAAGAGCAGTAAGAGGGGCATATATCAATATGTAAACCTGCCACATTTAATGTAGCTCCCTTATTGTGGCATTATCAAAGTATTAAGCATGAGTACAATATCTAAGCATGAGTACAGGTATCTAAAAGGGTGTCATAAGGAGGTGGGAGAAAACTTGTTCATTTTAGCCTCTAAGGATAGAACAAGAAGCAATGGGCTTAAACTGCAGCAAGGGAGGTTTAGGTTGGACATTAGGAAAACGTTCCTAACCGTCAAGGTGGTTAAACATTGGAATAAACTGCCTAGGGAGGTTGTGGAATCTCCATCTCTGGAGATACTTAAGAGTAGGTTAGATAAATGTCTATCCGGGATGGTCTAGACAGTATTTGGTCCTGCCATGAGGGCAGGGGACTGGACTCGATGACCTCTTGAGGTCCCTTCCAGTCCTAGAATCTATGAATCTAAGATGAAACAGGAAATGAGATCACAGAAGTGCATTAAAAATTGATACACAATATTTCCCTCTTCAAAGTGAAGCCTGTAACATGGAAGATTATATTAGCAAACGTGACTTTATGGTGCATGAGAGAAGTATTTAATAAGTTACACACAAGTTAATTTTCTGGATTCAGATGAGAGAAGGGAATGTTGGCTAGTGTTTAGAGCAGAGGAGTGAGTTGGGATTCATAGTTCTGCTACTGCTGACCCACTGAGACCTTAGTTACGCAAGTCACTTTACTATTTCTGTGTCTCAGCCACTCAATCTAAAAGGAGGCATTATGTTTAACTTCTAGTAGTGTCTGAAATTTGATGCTTCAGATTAAAGAGATGTGAACATTCAAGTCCAGTCAATTAAAAAAAAAAGTTTCAGGTACCATTCATTTCCGTGCAACTCCTTATGTTTGTTTGTTTTTTTAAAAGAAATTCTCCTTGTATTGGTGTAAAAAACCTTTTAAAAACGGGAAATTCATTATTTACTATACTGAATAAATAGTGAAACTGACTATATGCAAAAGTGCTGTCAAATGCCCTAAGTGAAACTGAAAAATAAATATTTTTGTTCTTTCTTTCAGTTATAGTAATCTTAGGTCTTTGTTTGACACTGGTCTTATAGCTGCCCTAGCCCAAATCCCTAGGGCTTGTCTAGTCTAGGGGAATTTTTTTTTTTGACAAACATGTTAGCTAACGAGAGACAGAGCCTTCGGTGTTACTTGTTAAAATCGTAGGTAAAAATGTTCAGACAGAAGTAAAAGTGTCCCTTTTACAAAGCAATCTTCATTCCAAGGCAGCTGTTGGACTCTTTCACAAACTACTCAAGAGATATCTTCCTGTGCTGTGACACACAATTATTTGTAACAGTTACAGTATATCTTTAATATGTTATTTTGTCTCATTGGGTACTAGAAATAGATTGTTCAAAAAATAATACACACCAGCCTAAACATGGCTTTACACAGCTCCTGAAAGATAGCATGTGACATCTGCTTGAATTTTGTTGTGAATAGTGTCACTGAGTTATTTTTCCAGTTGGGTCTAGTTCTTATTAAATAAAAATGGAATTTTTATTTATAGCTCAGGACTCCAGCACCCTGTCTTGTTGAGCCAGACACTCCCGTTTGCTCCAACAGAGACCCAGGATCTGACTGACTTGCCCCAAAACTGCAGGTTTACCTGAAAGCAGCTAACAGAAGTGTGCTTGTCTTTAGCACTCAGATGCCCAACTCCCAATGGGGTCTAAACCCAAATAAATCCGTTTTACCCTGTATAAAGCTTATGCAGGGTAAACTCATAAATTGCTCACCCTTTAGCACACTGATAGAGAGAGATGCACGGCTGTTTGCTCCCCCAGGTATTAATACATACTCTGAGTTAATAAGTAAAAAGTGATTTTATTAAATACAGAAAGTAGGATTTAAGTGGTTCCAAGTAGTAACAGACAGAACAAAGTAAGTCACCAAGCAAAATAAAATAAAATGCGCAAATCTATGTCTAATCAAACTGAATACAGATAATCTCACCCTCAGAGACGCTTCAGTACGTTTTTTCCTCAGACTGGACACCTTCCAGGCCTGGGCAGAATTCTTTCCCCTGGTACAGCTCTTGTTCCAGCTCAGGTGGTAGCTAGGAGATTCTTCATGATGGCTCCTCTCTTTGTTCTGTCCCTCCCCTTTATATATCTTTTGCATTAGGGCAGGAATCCTTTGTCTTTCTCTGGGTTTCCACACCCCCTCACTGGAAAAGCACTAGGTTAAAGATGGATTCCAGTTTATGTGACATGATCACATGTCACTGTTAGACCCCCAGCCTTCATTCCTCCCAGCCTGACTCACAGGAAGGCCTGCCTGCAAACAGAGCCCCAGTCGATTGTCCTGGTTGATGAGAGCCCTTAAGATTCCAAACCACCATTAATGGCCCACACTTTGCATAATTACAATAGGCCCTCAGAGTTATATTTCATATTTTTAGTCCCAGATACAAGAGTGATACATTTATACAAATAGGATGATCACACTCAGTAGATTATAAGCTTTGTATGATACCTTACAAGAGACCTTTTGCATGAAGCATATTCCAGTTATATTTACTTATTACCATATTTTTATAAACCCATATAGACTGCACAACATCACAGTGAGACTATAACTTACCATCATTAAACAAGTATTTTAGAAGTACCTCGTGCTTCAAACAAATCCTCTTACTATCAAGAGCAGTGTTGATATGGGGTTGCCACCTCCAGGATTGTCCTGGAGTCTCCAGGAATTAAAGATTGTCATGTGATGAAACCTCCAGGAATACATCCAACCAAAAGTGGTAACCCTAATGATAGCAGAGGTTCTACTGCCCTTGCCAGTAGTACAATACCTTTATGATTTCTTCTTGGATTAGTTAGGGGATTTTTAAAAATTGGGATAATAATGAGAAACTAGACTCAACCTTAACAATGGCACAACCCTTAACACTCAGTGGATACTTTTCACACTTACTCTTCTTTATATATTTAGATTTAAATAATAAAAATATGCTGTCTGTGCAAAGGGAGGATCCCTGGTATATTAGTTAACATTCCAGCATAATACCCCAAGTACATTAGAAAACAAACATTTTTGGGGGGTTGGGAGGAAAGGGAGCAAATAACTCATCCCTTTCAATCTAAGTCGGCCACCAACTCCTAAAAAGCTCTTTTCCCACCACTCTGGGACTATATCCTCAACCATCTCAAAAAACCTTATCAAATAAATATGACTGTCACATGTTTAAAAAAAATTGGAAAATTTGTGAACACGTGTTATTAATGACAGTATGGATGAGAACAATATGCATTTAATAACTATAAACATTTGTTGCAATGCCTAGTTACATAGCTTAATCCTGTTGATTTATATCTGGTATTCACTTCTCTTTTTTCTCCGTCGATATTTGCACTCTGTAAAAGTCCAATAACATTTTTAACTTAAAAAGCCCAAACAAACAAAACCCGCAAGCCTCTTATGTGTTGCCTGTCATTTATCCCACAGCTGCATCACCCGGTGGCATGCTTTTTCTCACCTCCCTTGCTCTAAAGATGGTGGAAAGGAATTAATCTTCCTTTTGAGGAAGATTAAACTCTACACATTGTCCCTTAAAAATAAGTGTGTAGAATATTGACTCCTATGTTTATGGAAGGAATAATCAACCACTGACATGTTACCAACTTGAGTCAGCAAAAATTTATCCAGCCTCATGCCACATAGTACTTCAGAAATGTTAAATGGACGTCTTCTTGCATGGCACATGAGTTCAGGGCATCAGGCTCTGTTTCCTAGATTAATGAAAGTTCAGTGCAATCATATGGTCAGTAAAAGCTTGCTGATGATTAGGGCCCTATCAAATTCACTGTCATGAAAAACACATCATGGACTGTGAAATCTGGTCTCCCCCACCCCTCCCCTGTGAAATTTGGTCTTTTGTGTGCTTTTACTCTATACTATACATATTTCACGGGAGAGATCAGCATTTCTCAAACTGGGTGTCCTGACCCAAAAGAGAGTTGCAGGGGGGTCACAGTATTGCTACCCTTACTTCTGTGCTGACTTCAGAGCAGGCTGTTGGCTGGATGCCCCGCTCTGCAGGCAGCAGCGCAGAAGTAAGGGTGGCCATACCATACCATACCATCATAATTTCTGTGCTGCTGCTGGTGGTGGCTCTGCCTTTGGAGCTGGGCTCCTGGACAGCAGCCGCCGCTCTCCAGCTGCTCAGCTCTGAAGGCAGTGCCACTGCCAGCAGCAGCGCAGAAGTAAGGGTAGCAGTACCTCAACCCCCCCTACAATAACCTTGCAACTCTCCCCCCCCAACTCCTTTTTGGGTCAGGACCCCTACAATTACAACACCATGAAATTTCAGATTTAAATAGCTGAATTCATGAAATTTACAATTTTTGTAATCCTATGATTGTGAAATTGACCAAAATGGACCATGAATTTGATAGGGCTATCCTGGGATAATTCCGTAAATAACTACAAGAAATTATTCAGACCTTTTCTGGCAGAACGTTAATTTGTGACTGTTTTGTTTTTCACAACAAACTGTTCACAGACAGCTGACTGTTTGTTATATTACTCCATTTGCTCCCCCCCCTCCATATTTTAGGACCTTACCCTGTAGTTAACTGCATGTAGGTGCAGGGAGTAGAAGTAAATGTAGCATCACGCAGGCCTACAGGTGTGCCCCTCCACAGTCTACTGCAGAAGTGGGGCCACAGATGTTGTGTTAAATGACAGTGTACGCAGCAGTCACTGTAGAATGCTAAACGCAAGGCACTGCATGTATTTGGGCATTACCATAACACCACTACCACCTTGTGGTAATTGGCAGTAACTGAATTTTATACAAGTAACAACAAATCCTTATTGTTCATGCGAAGGATGATATAGCTAGATCTCATACATAAATATATTTTCTACTTAAAAATAAAGGAAATTGTAGTTTCTCATAAAGAGGTTACCAGTTTGGCATTTTTGTTGTTATTTTAGAATTTGATGGAGATGTTAGGTATATCGAATTAAGAGTGACTTCTCTACCGGCACACTTTTCCTGGTACACATAAATCTGGTGTAATGTATACAATATTTGTGTGCAAAAATATATTATCTAGCAAGTAGGCATGAGAACTAGCTATTGCCAACAGCTTTTTTTCTGGGCTGGAAAGAAGAATGTCTGGGAACTTAGGCCCAAAATCTGGACTGTGTTTTACAAAAATTGCTAAACAGAATATTAACATGTTTTAATAAAATGTAAAATAAAATTTTAGATTTACAGATTTAAAGTATCCCAATCTTTTTTATCGTTGGCAGCTTCAGTAAATTTAATTGATGAACTAGCTGAACTAGCTTATATTATGAGTCATCATAACAATGTTCAGTCTCCTAGTGACTCATTTCAGACCTTTTAAGAAGCTTATACTGCATTCATGTTGTTTAATATTGGAAATATTCTTGTCCATTTAAAGTCAGAACTACCATTGTATTATCAAAATACAGCTTTAGGCCTTGTTACGATGAGTACCAAATATATGCAATGGGACTGGCCTTATGACTTCCATTTTGTCCCCTTGTCTCAAAGCTTGGACTTATGTTAGATATTTGGAATCCATAGTCTTGGGCAACATGACTGAAGATTAAAAAAACCCCAAAAAACCCCCAACCTTGGATTTTTTAATTTTTTATCATTGACATAGGTGTTAAATTGGTGTGCGTGTCACAAAAGTGCACACTTTTTTCATCAATCAAAAAAGCAAGATATTCAGTGACCCTTCAAGTCTATCTAAAATGCAGCTGCCAGATTGCCTGCCTTGCCTTCCATGTGACTATATCACCCCATCCACTGGGATCACTCAGTCTCCCATTGTCAACCGATCAAGTTTAAATTTCTTCTCGCTTTCAAGGCCCTATATAACGCCATTGCATCTTGCATCCTCCTAGCCTCATGTTGTATACTTCTCTGGCAATAATGCCATACTTAGCCAATCTCCTCTCAGTACTTCTTTCTATGTCATCACCTCTGTAAGGATTCCCCGTCACTTCCTGTTTGCCATTTTTCTGCTCTGTATATATTAAAATTCCTGTTAAAGACTTATTTCTTCCACAGCGCCTGGAAGAAGTGAATCAATAATAATATCATCCTGCCATTGCCTCTAAAAGAATAATGAAGTTATTCCTTCCTCTGGGCTTCCCGGTGCATCCTGTTGTCTTTGTACATGGCTTGTTTAGACTGCAGCCTTCTTGAGGTGGGACCTCTTTGCATAGTTCCCTGGACAATGCTAAGTACATTCTCAGTACCTACAAATATAATACCAGCCACCACTCGCCAACCTGCCACCAGCTTGAAATAGATCTTTGGTGACTAGTACAGCAAAAAAAGTTATTTGCCAAGGGAATGCTTTTCCCCAAAATTCACTTTGTTTTCCATTTAGATCAGTATTTTGTGTGAAATCTGTTTTTAGATATGTTTGTCATTTATAAACAAACAAAAACCCAAGCAGAGCTCTGAAACAAAGTGAAATATAATAAGACTGTGAATGAGACTTCCACCAAAACAGCCTCTACTGCAAATGGAACAATAGAGAAAAAACAACTTACACTGCAAACATGAGTGGCCAAATTACTTATATATATAAAACTAATATCACCACTTAACTCATCATAAACAAAATATGTTAAAAGCAATTAAAGTAACTGTTCACCCCCTCAGTTATAACGCAGCCAGTCTCCAGGGCAGAAAAAAAGCAAATTCCTGGTGCCTGTTATTCCTAGCTGAGTCCACTAATTAAATAACCCTGCTTTGATTGGTTCCACAGTCCAGAAAGGGATTGCGGAGGAGATGTATTAGGTGATTAGATTGCAATAAGTGCACCTCAGGCCTCCTGCCATTCTCATCATGTATTAAATTGTCAATGCTTGTCCTAATTTTTTTCTATGGAACCCCCAGGTGAATCCAGACCTGCATTAACTTACAGGTATATAAATTCAAACCTGACTTTCAGTGTAGTATGAACATGTTTAAGAATATATCCCTGCTACTTCCCTACATAATTATATTTAGAAAGCACATTAATTCTTAAGACACTTACAATGCCAATTAATGAAAGGGGGAGATAACTCCAACTCTTTAAAATGTCCTCTGCCTGCACAGGTTCAGAGGAAGTCTTTGAGGGACCCACCAGCAACCAAGCTACTTTTCTTTGATTTATAGGTGAGAGGGGAAAGTTCACTTGGTACTAACAACAATGTTTTCTCAAGAGTCATTAAGGAATTTCAGGTTTGTAACCAGAAAAGGTGGTCTGCTTTTTCAGTGTTGCCATATCGGACATGCAAAAAGAAGCTCAAAGTGTGTGACAAAATAGTTTAGAAATAACAACTATGAGTTAGATTAGATTAACCATCCTGTCAGTAACTCAGGCAACCTTAGAGTGAATGTGCAAACTTAAGGTAACCCTGAAGCTGAGAGCATGCCTCCCAGCCCAGGTAGGCAGACTTGCACTAACTCAGCTCAAGCTAGTGTGCTAAAAATAGCAGTGTGGACGTTGCAGCTCCAGTGTAGGCTTAAGCTTAGCCACTTGAGCTTGGTCCTGTGTGACCTCAAGTGGCCAGCCCAAGCCTTTGCTGATGCTGTGTTGTCCACACTGCTATTTTTAGCATACTAGCTCAAGCTGAGTTAGTCTGAGCCTGTCTTCCCCAGGCTGAGAGTCACACCCCCAGCTGCAGCATAGATATACCCTTATAGGCTACAGCTGCAGTGAAGTTGGCTCAGTTGCCTCCTGAAATGCTCTGGCTGCTTTTAGCTAATTCCATTGTCCTGTGGTTTTGATTAGTCAATATTTTAGTTTACTGCCTAAAAGTCTTCTGGCTTTATAAAAGGAAAAATATGCAACAGTGACCGTATCTGCAGCTCATGGGATAATCTACTGCAAACAACATGCCTGATTTTTAACTTGTCTCAGGTCGTGGGAAAGGGCCTGTCCTGGCAGTACTAGCTGCTATGTGTCCAGTTGCTGATGGTGTTGAAGATTCCAGTGCAGAAAGATAAAGCCAGCTTCTCATCCGTACGGAGGGGGAAGTGTCTTTTTTTTACACTTCTCAAATGTAATTCCTCAGACAATCTGATTCTTTCTGATGGTAGCTGCCAAACACTGGGAACACCGATGGGACCAGCCTATTGTGGTAAAAAAAAAAAAAAAGACAGTTATCTGTTGATATACGCTTATGCCTTCATGGTATTATTAATTGTCTTGGTCCAGTTGCATCATGTCTCTCAAAATTCATGTTCTAAAATCTGACAAGGAATCAATACTATGTAACAAAAATAACCAATCAAACAAAAAACCTTCACTCTGTCAATATCCCTATTTTCAATCTCTGTTTCTTCTCTTGCCACAGAAATCACATTCAGGAGCGCAATGATATTGTTTGAGAAAGATCTTATCAATACAAAATCTTCCTGAGATAGGATTAATCACTCTTGTTCTCTTTTCTTGTCTTGTTGCTAGTGATTAACTATATTAAAAATCTGTTTTAAACAAGTGAGATTGGATGGGACTAGCTGTCTTTCTAATAGGTACAAAGGCTTTCAGTTCATTGACACCTTCCTCTCCCGTGTAGTATACTTCCCAGGTCCTGGCTTGGAGCCTAAGATCTAGGCCTGGTCTACACCTACAAATTAGATCACGCTAGCTACATCATTAAGAGCTGTGAAAAAAGTCACACCTTGTGCAATGTAGTTAGGTCGACCTACCCCCACTGTCGATGCAGTTAGATTAATGGTAGAATTCTTCCGTGTAGCTAGCTTCTGCCTATCAAAGGGATATATTTAGTACAATGATAGAAAAATCTCTTCTCTCTCTGTAGCAAGTGTCTGCGCTACAGATGTCTATGCTGTGGAACATAACTGCAGCACACGTAGCGTAGACATACTCCTGGAATCAGAGCATGAATTAATAGCACCCATATGCAAATGAGACTTTGTTGTAAGCTTATGCTGTTTCCTTTAAACTGTGTTCTTCCATAGTCCTTTTTTTTTTTTTTAAATAAATGAAGTACAGTAACCTACTTAGCACTGGGATTTTTTTATTATGCTACAACTGGAGAGAGAATTGTACTCTAAGTAAATTCAAATAAGCTACTTTTCAGTTGCGTCATTGCTAGTAAAAAAGTTAGCAGTAAGTCTGATCCTTGGTGTGGTTTTACATGGTAGAAAATGGAGGTTGCCTTAGCTTTTTAAAAATCTATTGAATACGTGTTAGCGTGTCTTAATCCTTTTCTGTATATAATTTCTGATGGTGCTGGAATAGATAAAACATCTCTTGCACACTGCTCTCACTAGAGTCAAGTGGACAGAGAATAGAGGATTTCAACCAAAACCATCAGATAGAATTAACAGTCTGCTTAGCTCTTCTGCTTCCCACAACTGAGCAGAGTGGGATGGTTTGGATGACTAGTCAGAACAAATGATTGAAGGGAAAAGGGCTCATGTCTGGACTCTCTTAGAAGCAAATGGCCTCAATTTAATCAGCTTTATAGAGCACCCCCTGGTAGCTGGATGACTGAGATTAGCAATCAAAAAACTGACCAAGAATTTTAAGAGGAAATCTGATAAAATAAGTTTGAGGTGCCTCCTCCTTTTGTGTGAAAACGTTTTTTTGTAAATCAGTTCATTTTGAATGCTTTTTGGCAATGAAAGGATTCTGAAAGCATTCTTCTTATAACACTGACTTATTGAATTGCTATTGAAGACTATACCAGTTTACTGAGATTATATATAAATATCCTACCACTTCCCAGGAGTGATCCGGTAGAGGTATTAAGTGGAAAGAAAATATCAAATGAAATTGCATGAGAAATACAGATACTTTCAAGTTAGCATGACTGTACTTTTCTGTCCCTTATTTAGATTTTTAAGTTATTTTGAAAGTTTATTTAAAACTTTATAATAAAGTGCCCCAACTGCCGGAAGTTAGACAAACAGATGTGGTCTCTGCCCCATGATGGTTCTAGCAAGCACATGTTTGGCATGGGGAAGGGGAAGAGACTTAGGCCACGCACTACCGCGCTGGATGCGGCATAGATGTGTCGATCTATCGGATTTTTTTTTTTGCCCGTCCCGCGATAAATCAAATCAATCCCCCGCCCGCCAATACTCCACCTTGGGAGGAGAGGAGTAAGATGACGGGGAGGGGGTTGACTTGACCGACCCGTGAGAGTGGCCGAACAGGTAAGTCGAACTAAGATACTTCATCATAGATCGATTTCACCCTGCTCCCCCCAGGGTAGACCAGCCCGTAGATAAGTGATTGAGTGGTGATGGCTTGAATGCCAATTGTAGTTACACATAGTTTTAAAAATCTGCAAAGAAGCTTAAAAATACAGTTGGGTTACAAAATGGTGTGATGTGAATAGTAAGATTTGCATTCCCTTTTGCATCCTTTGTTTTTTATAAATGCTAGCAATAGTAGTTGTAATAACTTTTTTGTCTTCTCCTTCTTGCCCCCTAAACACAGCTCTTTAATTTATTTGAAGTTAAATCTCTCCAAAAAACCTCAACCAAATAAACTAGGTTAAAAAAACCCTAACAACAACCAAACACGAAGGCAGGAAAATTGTAATTTTAGGAATATACTTTGAAGTGTAAGTTCTGCATTTCTTTGCTACCGAACTTATTCTCTGGGTACTAGCTTTTGTTCCCAAGTGCTACTATGCAAAGCAGTTCTTTTTGCATGAGACTATTTGATGGAAGTGGCTTCACATTTATTATATTCTGCTACCAGGTGTGCATATCAAATACAGGTCATGCAGCTTGAAAGAATATTGGATCAGTTTTATTAATCATAGACCTGGCAATGCTATGGTACATAGTACTGGAAGTACCAAATGCCCTTCATTACCACTAACTGGAATGATCTTGCGTGAGGGCCCTTCTGAAGCCAATACATCAATCTCTCATGAACTAAAAGAACCCTGCAATGTTGGCAGTTGTGTCTTCCATGCAAGGATGTTAAAAACTTGTGTCTTCTTCACAAGGCCTATTATAAAATCGTAACACACAATTCTCATCTTATTGCATCTCATGCAACTGGGCATTCAACAAAGCCCCTAGGCCACATGCACAAAGAAGATGGTTCAGTACTGTCTCCAAAGGTCTCGTCACTTCTTTCATGCTCTCAATAGGGCAGAACTAATCATGTCTCTTCAGACAATCCTGAAGCGATCACCTAGAGATTCACACAAAGCAAAACTCCACAGAAACAGGTTAACAGTTATGAGGAAAAAATTGTATTAGCTTCTAGTTTGTTATTGTAGAAGACAAGCAAATACCAAAGAAACACATTGACCTGTTTTCATATATGACACTTCATTGAGAGGTGTCAGAAAACAACTTTACCTATCTTTAATGTATATACTAAGTTCAACACTAGTATAAACTAGGTTCAGGAATTTTTAAATAGTCCCTACATTTCTTCAGTGGCTGAAAATTTGATATAAGACATCTTTACTCAGGATAATTTTTTCTCTTCAAACAATGTACAGTAGAACCTCAGAGTTACGAAAACCAGAGTTATGAACTAACCAGTCAACCACACACCTCATTTGGAACCAGAAGTATGCAGTCAGGCAGTAGAGATTTAAAAAAAATAAGCAAATACAGTATAGTAGTATATTAAACATAAACTACTAAAAATAAAGGGAAAGCAGCATTTTTTTCCTGCATAGTAAAGTTTCAAAGCTGTATTAAATCAATGTAGTTGTTCTGTCTCAAGTTCACAACTGAACAACGTTTTGTTCAGAGTTACAAACAACCGGCATTCCCAAGGTGTTTGTAACTCTGAGGTTCTACTGTAATTTAATAGAAATTGACTAGGTCAGTGAAACAGGGTGGCTTGCCCCAGGGACTGGAGAGCCTGGGGCTAAGACAGTTGTGATTTCTGCCTGAGCCCCACCTGTCAGAGGATCCAAGTATAAAAGAAGCAGGAAGTTGCAGTGAAGGGGGCAAGACTCAGGAAACTGTGGCAGGGTCTGCAGAGAGCAAGGAAAACTCTCCAGGCAGGGAGGCTTGGGTGAGACCCTGTCCAAGCAGAGGAGAGACTGCAAAGGCCCCAGGCAGAAAGATCTGGGAGGAGGAAGAGAAACCTTGTGTCATGTGGTTTATGAATGGAGTTTATTTGGGATTTTGAGTTTTATTTGCAGTTTTTTATATTAATAAACCCAGTACCCTCCCAAGGAGGAGTATTTTTGACAAAGAAAATTAAGTTTGATTTGAATACACCCAGAGAGAAATTAGCTGCCTGTAGTGTGACCCTGGCCCACAAGGGGGCACAAAGGAGGCAGTCAGATTAAAAAATCCTAAAACCGGTGTAATAAATAAGTGAAGAATAATAAGACAGTGTTACAGTATATTTACATATGAAGTTTGTGATCTAAACAAAAGAAAGTCAAGTAATTTTAAGTTACGGCTGATACTCTACACCATGCTGTTCTCCTCCCCCTAGTTTCTTCTCTCACAATGGTGAGAGCTAAGAATGGACTCGAGTCTTCACTTTAAAATTTCGTGATTATTGTAGATCTGTGTCATAAGTATAACGCTGGCATGCATAGAATTATTTTGCCTCTGAATAGGGAGTATATGCATTATGTACATAATGAGAATTTAAAAAAACATATTACAAATAAGGTGACTGAATGTTTGCAGTTTTTATAAAGTGGAGATAAATCCTCCCTAGACCTTAATTCCATTGACTGTACTTTTGAATACTAGTCCGTACGTAAACATGCTGTATGGTTCATAGATGCTCTTAGCTACAAGGGGTGCTAAATCCTAACCCAACATGTGTGGATAAGATGTCTGTTTGTATGAAATTGAGAATTTATTTTTATGGACAACTTTTTATTGATAAAATGAAAGGCAGTAATTATAGAAGTATAACTTTTTTTTGACAGTTTTGATACTCTAGCACATTTATTTCCATGCTTGTCATTTCTATTTTTCCATGTTTTTCTGTTAAAACTACTTTGTTAATAATCTGTTCAGTTGTTTTAATGGAAAAAACAGACATCATGCTACTTAAAACTTAAAATGAAAAGTGCATATTTAACTGCACAACTCACAGTAAAAGGGTGAATAATTACAATATCTTTATTGAAGTGAAGGTAATTGAATAGTCCTATTCTTACGCTTGTTATTCTAATTTAATTACACTAGCTGCCAAGTGATCGGTGGACTTCTCATATCAGAGTGCCAGAGGAGGTTCTGCAGCAAAACAGGAAATACAACAGAAGAAAAACATTTAAAGAGAAAACACTCTTTTAAAACAAATTGTGTGTGTGTGTGGTGGGAGGAGAACACACAAGGTGCAGTGATGGAGAAAGAGGATGCACACAGTTAATAATGGTGGTAATCACAGGGGCTAATGAAAATAACTTTAGGTAAAAAGTCTTAAGGTAATGGTTAAAAGTGGAGAGAGGTCATGGGAAAGAGAGTCCCTCACTCTAGGGTCCTCTGAAGCAAAGGCAATCTTGTTAGCTTAAAAAGATACATAATATCTGTCAAGCTGTCCTCCAGTGGCTCAAGAGCGTGAATACCTGTCCAAGACTGTTCAGAAGCAGGTCACAAACTCCAAATTGGTTAAATAATAATAATAATAATTGGAGATATACCAATCTCCTAGAACTGGAAGGGACCTTGAAAGGTCATTGAGTCCAGCCCCCTGCCTTTACTAGCAGGACCAAATTTTGCCCCAGATCCCTAAGTGGCCTCCTCAAGGACTGAACTCACAACCCTGGGTTTAGCAGGCCAATGCTCAAACCACTGAGCTATCCCTCCCCGTTGTGAGTTCTATACTTAGATATCACCAATTATCAAGTGAAAAAACTCTTCAAGCACTATGGAGGCACAGACAGTCCCTTGTGTATCTTACCACCCCGTTAAGCTTACCTTACACCAAACATCTCAGCAATATTCAGATTACTACCAGTCCCAAAGACCAGACCCTTACCCTAGGTCAGTTACACCTGAGATCTCACACCAAAGACAATCCTATAATAAACTATCTAAAGATTTAGTAACTAGGAAAAGAAAATGAGAGAGTGGAGCTTTTTGTACTAGTTGGAGTTTCCTGAGTGCTGTAGGTTTCATTTCCAGGTATATTGCGTTGTATGTGTTCAGCCGAGAAGTGACAAAGGCTGCAAATCCTCAAAATACTTTCCTCTGCCCATGAGGATCACCTCTGTTTTGCTCTGGTTCAGATTCAGCTATCTGTTCTTCATCCATGAGTTCATCTCATTCAAGCTCTGAGCCTGCTTGGTGGTAGCGGTGTGGTTGTTTGTGATGCAAGGTAGAGATATAGGTCAGCTAGTGTTGTTGGCAGTCGAGTCCATGTCATCTGAACAGTTCACCTGGTGGTTGCATGTAGATGTTGCAGAGGACTGGAGAGAATTGATTCTTCTGAGTGTCCAGAGTCCTCTTATCCTCAGTAGGTCTGGTAGAGTTCCAGTAGCCAGAAGTCCCAAGCAGCTGGACCTCCCACAGTGGCGCTAAGAGTATAGATCTGTTATCTCCACTGACTGTCAGCTACTGAGTTGTTCTGTTCTCTTTTTAAGCTCCTCCTCCATATATATGCTTTCCAGGTCTGGGGGTTGGGGTGGCCTGGGCCCTAAATAGCACTTAACTCCTTCCTTTTCTGTGTGGGGTTGTACACCCCTCACAGCTGGCAATAACAACACCACCATGAGGTAAGGAAGTATTATCCCCACTTTGCAGATTGGGAATCAAAGCACAGAGAATGAGTGATTTACCTGCGGTGAGACAAAAAGTCTATAAATGAACTGAGAAAAGAGTCCAGTCTTCTGAATACCCATCGGTGCTTTTGTTCTCTTAATGAGAATGAAGCTGTAGCTGGAAATAAGGAGTGGAGCCTGTACCATGTAACTAGTCAGCCCCCCACAGATCACTGGCAAGTAGAGCTGATGGGGAATTTTGCAACAAAACTTTTCTTTTGGGGTCAGAAACTGCTGATTCATCAAAACTTTTGTTGGGAAAGTTTCTTGGGTCCAGGCTGAAATTTCAGAGCAGATGGGCAAGGGAGAAAGGGAAAAACAAACAAACAAACAAAAAAAACCCGTAGCATAGCCAATAGCCTTTGGTGGTTAGTGGACTCACCTGAGATGTAGGGGAGACTGGTTCAGGTCTCTTCTCTGCCTGATTCTCTCTGCCCATGAATATGCAATAAGTTCCTGCATTGAATTGGGCAGAATAAGAACTTGAACCTGGGTCTCCCATATCCCTGGTTGTCCCCTAACCAACTGGCTTTGTCCCAAGGAATATTTAATTATTTATACAAAGTGGAACAGCTCCAACAGGAGAGATCTAGAGAGTCTGACTGTTTAGCTCAGGTGGATTCACAGCAGGGATTGATCCTCTATCTCCCTCATCCCAGGTGAGTGCCCTACCCACTGGGCTATTGGCTATTCTGGGCTGGTCCCTATCCTTCTCTTGTTTTTTGTGAAAAATTTCTAACGGTCTTGGTCTCATCCCAGTGTGGAACAAAAACAAATCTTGAAACCTCTAAATTTTTCATAACCCAGAATAATTTTTTTCGGATTGCCCTACCAGCAAGTGCTCTGTTGATCACAGTTTAAGAGCCATTGGTTTACACCATATCTTCACAGAACTGCATGGTATAAAGGCATCTTTTGATGCTAAATCAAACATTTTAATAAAATATGAAAAGCCTAATCCAGTCCCCAGGATGCCAGATTACATAAATCATGAAAATTTAAAAGACAGTAAGCACAGTCCATAATTCTTCAGCTTTATCTGGAGTCAGTTGCTATAAACTGCTTTTTCCATGTTGCACAGTTCCCTGGCACACTTTTACCATAGTCACATCAATGAGATTGCTGCTTTTCACACTTAAAAATATGGATTTCTGGGCAGTGAATAATGAATTAGAGAGTAATCTTTTTTTTCACCACTGAGATCTGCTGGAAAGAGGTGCCCTGTCTAAGGAGTTATTGTGGATGAAAGGTTTAATTGAACTGGCTAATCAAAGAACAGATGTATTAAACTTCTTGGGGAATAGTTAGAAAACTGAATTCAAAATATGTCATAAGTAACCAGAATTTCCCACACCTTCTAGTAAAGTGGAGTGAAGTCAATGTAAACTTGGAATGCAGTGAAACCAATGAATTATTTTAAACTGTATAATCTGTAACTCAAAAGGAAATGCTCTAAAAGTAGGCCTGGCAGAATTCAATTTTTGTTTTTTAATTTTGATGGATAATATCTCTGTTCATTTTAAAGCATTTTTTATTTTTATCAATATACATTTTCACAGTTGCAGGAATTATGGAGGTGGGTCTGACAGTAATTATTTAATGGCATTAGATGCTGAGATTCACAAAGTTAACACTTGATAACTGTTAGAACACAAATTGTCAACATCAGATGTCAAAATATACTCAATAAGTATTCTTAAACTCTAAGTTCTCACGCAGCATTTTTCTTAGTTTGCTTATCTGTATATTTTGATGATTATCCATGGAAATAGCTTTTGGTCAGTTTGTATGTGTATGCTGAAATCGACATTTACTGACATTTACCAATAAAAATCTAATCCTTTCAATCCTATCTATAAAGTCTCAAAGATACCCAGCACTTTAATGTGTCAACTAACAGGAGTTTGATAAACTAGAGTTATGATATGAGCTGCAGTTTGTTATAACACCTGTTGTTGTCTTATACAGACTTAAAGCTATTAAAATATCAGAAACAATATGGTATAATGACAGATCATTTTGTAACCAAAATTGTTTGGAAAGCCTTTACTAATGGAGGGGTATAGTACTGATGCATGTTTAGGTTCTTCAGAAAAGTCAATAAATATTAAGGTTCTGGGAACACTCTCCTATCACTTTATAGGTCTTCACAACATTTATATTGTCCAAAAGTTCAGTATTTTCACAAATGTTGATAACATTTAGTGGATTTGATAGCCAGAAATAACAGTCTGCTTTCTACTGAGTACAACTCCTTAGAGTTGTGTCTTAATCAATGGAATTTGTTAGTGTTCTTAAAAGGAGAAAACCAACAGAGTAATATAAATGAAAAATTGAATATTTGTTGAGACAGACCTAATTATAAGATTGATTTTATTGTAATTTTTGTTTATATTTTCTTTCAAAGAATGATTTGAATTGAAAGCATTGCCGCAGTGTTAATGTGCCTCTCTGCGGCAATGCTATTGTTACATCCTTTAGTAAGGGATGATTGCTGTTGTTGACATTTTAAATGTGTTAGACCATTACCCTAGAACCACAGACACTATTTACTCTTCCCTGTGGAATTGTAATGGGATTTTTGCATTTTGCTTGTGGGAGGCATCTTCTCTTGAGTAGTTTTAGTAGTTTGTCTTATTTTATAGTTATACGTACATGTACTTTATGGAACAACAAAATCTTTGAGTGCCTACTCTGCAGCCATTGAAGACAATAGCAACACTCCCATGGACTTCACTTGGTACAGGATCAAATCCAGCATGACTTTATTAAAATTAGCATAACCAGCAGTGTAATTTGATTGTGTCTCTGGAAAGAGTCATATACATTTCTGTAATTTTCCAATTTTGATTTTCTGACGTATATGGTATTTACATTCCACTCTTCTGCCTGGAAAGAGTCATTTTACCCATTTTAAACCTTTTAACTCAGAACTAGTGAAACTAAAATGAACAGTACTTGATATTCCAAGTAGTAGCTGTACATTATTGTTCTAAGACAGAAGTTAGCTCAATTGTGAATAATACCCAAGCCCTTAAGTCTTCGGAACTAAATCACAACCTTGTAAGTGATCTGTCCCTTGTGCAATATTTTACAGCTGTTCTATTCCCCTTATTAATAAGAACAGTCTGTTCTTTCAGTTAATTGTCTTTCATTTACATAGTATTTTCCATTTTCAGAACTTTACAAACATGAACTAATGAGATAAATGTTTTGTAGATGGGGAAACTGAAGCAGAAAGGATAATTACTCAGGGCCACAGAGAGAGTAAGGGCTTGGTTATAGGAACATTTCATTCATGCTAAGCTTGGATATGAATCTATCTCACGCTAGCCTGCCGCATGCTAACTGTCCATGCAGACCCTGCTGACACGTGCTAATTGTTCCTTAGTGCACTTTGATCTAGTCCTGTTTCAAAGCAAAGTAGATCAAAACACACTAAGGAATTGTTGGAATTTTAGTTGTGGCCAGAGGTGATTTACCAGCCGAACAAGGAGAGAAATCTGTAGACCAGCGGTCGGCAATCTTTCGGAAGTGGTGTGCCGAGTCTTCATTTAATTTAAGGTTTTGCATGCCAGTAATACATTTTATCGTTTTTAGAAGGTCTCTTTCTATAAGTCTATAATGTATAACTAAACTGTTGTTGTATGTAAAGTAAATAAGGTTTTTAAAATGTTTAAGAAGCTTCATTTAAAATTAAATTAAAATACAGAGACCCCCGGACCAGTGGCCAGGACCCAGGCAGTCTGAGTGCCACTGAAGATCAGCTCGTGTGCCGCCTTTGGCACGCGTGCCATTGGTTGCCTACCCCCGCTGTAGACGTACAGGTCAGAGAAGTACAATTGGTTATGATACCACAAAAAATTGCTGCATAAAGATAATTTACATTGGGTTTCTAGTTTTTGTTGGTGTTTATTTTTATCTTTAGATACATATTGAAACTGCTACAATCTTTTTTATTACATTAAATTACTTGCACCTTTTCTATCAATTTTTTCTGTTAATTTCTTTAACTGTGCCCATTCATAGCCCTGGCATAGCAATTTTTAAAGGTCAACCTTTTGTGTTTTTTGATGTCACAAGAAACCCTCAATAAAAATGTACTCTTACATTGAACAATTGGGTGAAGATTTTGTTCTCTGTAGATACAATTTATTTTTATTTTGAAACAATTAATACAGAGCTGTCAGTGTAAGTGGCAGTAATGAAACCAGAGGTGAAATTAAGCCGGTACGGTCCGGTTTGACGTACCGGCAAGAGCCAGTAAACGGTGCTGGACCGCACCGGCTTCCACGGCAGGGATTTAAAGGGCTCTGGGCTTCCCACCGCAGAATCCCTCTCGTGGCTCCGGTGGCCGGGCTGGGGCTGGATTTAAAGGGCTCAGAGCTCCGCGGTGGCCGGAGCCCTGGGCCCTTTAATTTGCCCCTGAGCCCTGCGGGGCTCCCAGCCACCTCTGCAGCTGGGAGCCCCGGGTTGATTTAAAGGCCTTGGGGCTCGCAGCCACAGCCGGTGCCCCACAGCCTTTAAATCTTGAGAGGCACCACCTCTTCTGGTTGAGGCCACGCCTCTTCCGGTTGAGGCCAAGCCCCCTCAGGACTCCGGCGGTACCGGTAAGTCCTGTAAGTTACTTTCACCCCTGAATGAAACTACTGTTTTGAGCTTGGCAACAAAGCATAGACTTGCAATCCAAGATCCCATCTTGATCAAAATTCAAGACTTTGATTGAAAAAGACATATTATTAAAAATGTAATGATCTACAGAAGACTTGGAAAGTTAAGGGAGTATGAGTTAATGAAAACCATGAGATTTTCTTTTTCTGTAATGTGCTTAGAATTGTGCTTGCTTCAGACCATAACTGTGTGCCCTGTGAACATGTAGAAATCTCACAGCAATACAGAAATATTGGTGATCTGTTTTGGTATTCAAATGTAGGAAGGTAAATCAATAGGCAGTGTCTCTGGAGGATGGAATGCATGGTATATTATTTTATTTAAAAAATGGTTTGCGTCCTTAGCAACCAAAATATTAACTGTCCAGGCTTCTGATGGCCTAGGTAAAGTCAAAAAAAACAAAATTTAAAACAAAAGGTCAACTTGAAAAATCACTCTTCTGTCTGACGTTTTTTAAGTTGTCCCTAAGATTATATAACTGAAAGTGACTAGGAAGAATGTAATTTTTTCTTTGATTTTTTTCAGTGTGTTTTTTTGAGCTTGGCAGTACTTTGTACATAGTTGGTTTCAATATTTTCCCTCAGCAGGCTTACCCTATTGTTTCTGTGGATTTTTCTCACAAAAATGGCCCGGGGGACACATCCGGCCCGCGGTACCATCCTGCCCAGCCCTTGAGATTCTGGCCGGGAAGGCTAGCCCTCGGCCCCTCCTCTGCTGTTCCCCCGCCCCCAGAGGTACGCCGCTGCGCGGGCAGCACTCTGGGCGGTGGAGTTGCACGCTTCTGCCAAGCAGAGCGGCAGCGTGTCTGGCTCCGGCCGGGCGGCGGGGCTGCCAGACATGCTGCTCTGAGCAGCATGGTAAGGGGACCCGGGGGTTGGATAAGGGGCAGAGGATCCCGGGGGGCAGTCAGAGGATAGGGAGCAGGGGGTGGTTGGATGGGGAAGAGGTTCTGGGGGGCGGTTAGGGGACCGAGTGGGGGGTTGGATAAGCGTGGGAGTCCTGGGGTGGCCTGTCAGGGGGCGGGGGTGTGGATAGGGGTCAGAGCAGTCAAGGTACTAGGAGTAGGGGGGTTGGATAGGGGGTGGGGTCCCGGGAGCAATAAGGTGTTGGGGTCCAGGAGAGGGTGAGGAGGTTGGATGGGTCAGGAGTTCTGAGGGGGCAGTTGGGGGTGGGAAGTGGGAGGGGTCAGATAAGGGGCGGGGCAAGGCTGTTTAGGGAGGCACAGCCTTCCCTACCCGGCCCTCCATACAGTTTTGCAACCCCAATGTGGCCCTCGGGCCAAAAAGTTTGCCCACCCCGATCTAAGGTGATAGTCATTAATTCAGGGGTGGGCAAACTTTTTGGCCCGAGGGCCACATTGGGGTTGCAAAACTGTATGGAGGGCTGGGTAGGGAAGGCTGTGCCTTGCCAAACAGCCTGGCTTCCGCCCCCATCTGACCCCTCCCACTTCCCGCCCCCTGACTGCCCCTCTAAGAACCCCTGACCCATCCAATCCCCCCCTGCTCCTTGTCCCCTAACTGCCCTCCTGGGACCCCACCCCCATCCAACCCCCCCCGCTCCCAGTCCCCTGACTGCTCTGACCCCTATCCACACCCCCGCCCCTTGACAAGCCCCCCTGGAACCCCATGCTTATCCACCTCTCCCTGTCCCCTGACTGCCCTCTGGGACCTCCCGCCCCTTATCCAAGCCCCCAGCTCTGGCCCCCTTACCATGCAGCTCAGAGCAGCATGTCTGGCAGCTGCGCTGCCCGGCTGGAGCCATACACACTGCCACGCTGCTTGGCAGGAGCGTGCAACCCCGCCGCCCAGAGCGCTGCCTGCGTGGCGGCATGGCTGCAGAGGAGGGAGGACAGCGGGGGTGGGGAGAGGGCCTAGCCTCTCTGGCCGGGATCTCAGGGGCTGGGCAGGATGGTCCTGTGGGCCGGATGTGGCCTGCGGGCTGTACTTTGCCCACCTCTGCATTAATTTCAGTTTGCTGAGCGTACAGCCGAGTTCATTGATAACTAAAGGAAAATTGCATTGTACTGTCTATTTTATTCATGAGTATTTGCTCTGTCCCTAAATTTTTAGTTTTTAGTTTGTGTGCAGATTTTTATAGTGACCGTGTATAATTGGATACACGAGCTGTCATGGGGGAAGCTGGAGGTTTTAGCAGTTGAACGGGAGACAGAGCTTTTGGCAAGCATCGCAGTGCGGGCTTGTGAGATGCACCCATTAACTGGATGCTTCTGCCAAATTACAGCAGTGAAGTAGTTAACAATATTGACAATTGTTTCCATTATGCTTCAGAGTTAATATTCTGCTGAGGTTAATGGGTCAGTTCATGGCTCTTTGATTTTTCTTGTCTGAAGACTCAGGGAGACATTATTACTGCTTTGGTTTCTGCTCCATTTGTAACTGAAGGTTTTCCTCTCAACCCTGGGGGTTAGCAATGTGATATATATATGACCCAAGGACCTCTGGATGCCAGCTGGCAGATGGGTTAGTGGGGGGTTCATCAAAAGAATGTCATGTAAGTCTCTAATGAAAGCCTGTATCACACAGGTCATCATAGACATTGCAAAGCATATGGAGTTATGAATATACACTGAAAATTATGTTCTTAAGGTCTGTGACTAGAGACGGGTCACCAGAATGGTGTAAAGCGGGTTTTCTTTCAGGCAAGAAATGTGTGTCTATTTGTCTGTTTAGGTGTAAATTAAGGACCGTATGGTTCAAAATGGGTATCTATTCACAGCGTGAGCCAAATGCTAATGAAGGATTGTGAAATCTTCAAAGAGAGGAAATTTAGAGGAAGAAGTGAACCAGTAAGGACAATGAACTTTTGGGGAAATAACTTGGAGGTATGAAGAGGAGGGATAGCTCACTGGTTTGAGCATTGGCCTGCTAAACCCAGGGTTGTGAGTTCAATCCTTGAGGAGGCCATTTAGGGATCTGGGGCAAAATCAGTACTTGGTCCTGCTAGGGAAGGCAGGGGGCTGGACTCAATGACCTATCAAGGTCCCTTCCAGTTCTAGGAGATAGGATATCTCCATTATTTATTTATTTATACCCTTATTCCTTTAATCTGTGAGGCCAGGCTGCCAGCGGGCTTGATTTTATGAAAAGAGATCTCAGCCAAATTGGTTGAAAATGCTGGGGAAAATACTTGGGGTATATTTTTATATCTTGTAGGAGATTGGGCAGTGCCTTTTAATTAAGTTTAGGTTCTAGAAAGAATGTTATGATTTTGTTTTATGTGTAACCATTTGTTTCCAATATTCTTACTTTCTATCATTTGAATCACTATTCTTTGATGATAAACTATGGGCTTGTCTACACTTACTAGTGAAGATGCTACCTACACTGACGAGAGAGCTTCTTCCATTGGTGTAGATACTCCACCTCCCCAAGAGGTGGATCCTGAGCTGAATCTTGTAAACAGAGGGGTGCTGTTCCTTTGGGAGTAGTGTATCTGAGAGTTCTGTGTGCGTTCAATGGAATGGGCTGAGCAGTCCAGAGGGACCCTCAGAGGACTCAGTGGTTGGTGCGTACCTATTGCTAATCTTTGCAGAGAGAATTAGGGCTGTGAAGGCCTGGAAGGTCAGTCTTGTCTTGCCAGAGGCTGGTGGCTTCAGAGAGCTGATCCACAGCAGGCACAGGCAAGACTTCCTGACGCTAAGGGCAGGTGGTGGGGAGGTGCCTCACAACCCCAGGAAGTGTCACACTATAAAGGTTAGATTTTTGGACCAAAGTAGGGGCACAATCGGAATTTTCCTGAGGAGGAGGCCCAGGTAATCTGCCAAGTAGCAGAGATCACTACCAAAAATATATGGGGATAAAAGTCTGCATTTGTACATGTTACACAAAATATTAAAGCCCATGTGTTCCAGGATTGCATCACACTGACCTGTGGGACTCGCTAATCAACATACAACCAAGAGCTGCACACCTCTGTGAATTCAATGCTCCCAATTTCATTTTCAGCAGCATCCCATTTTGTGCATGCATTGGGTTCCAAGAGGCACCCACATATATGTTGTTTCCACCCTTCGCATAGCTTGAAGAGAGGGCAGCCCAGGGTTCTGGAAAACAGGGAGCTAGGGTTGGAGCCACAGGAAAAGCTACTGCCCCCTCTCCAGGCCCTGCTGTTTGCTGACAGCTTCAATCACTACTTTTGCCTCATCTCCCAGGACTGGTCTCAGGTGAGAGAGACCAGCCAAGACCTCTCCGTCTCCCTCTAGTGACCTATCATTAAGGCTAAGATTTTGTCTCAGATATTTTTAATAAAAGTCACAGACAAGTCATGGGCAATAATGAAAAATTCACGGAAGCTCGTGACCTGTCCCTGACTTTTACTAAAAATATCCATGACAAAATGAGGAGCCTGGGTAGTGATGGGCAGGGTTGAAGCTCCAGGGTCCCCCTCCGCTGGTGGTTCGGAACTGCAGGGCTTCCCCTTGCTGCTTGTGGTAGCCGGGAGCGGTGGGGGGGCTCTTGCCACTTGGAGTGGCGAGGGTACCCCACAGCTCCCTGGCTCCGCAGGCAGCAGGGGACCCTGCAGCTCCCAGCCGGCACTGGCTGAAGTCATGGACATCTTTGACGTCCATGATTAAATCGTAGCTTTACGTATCATCTAATTCCAAGCAAGTGAAGGTCTGGGCTTACTGAATCCCTGGAGCAAAGTTCTGTAGCAAGGGTTGGATTTTGTACCAGTGGAACTGGATGATGCAAGTACTCTGCTCTCAGTAGTGTATGTCTGTTGATGAAAGCATTTACACTGTACACAAATGAATGAAAATACGTTACCTGACTATTTTAAATTAATAAGAATATTTATTATCAGGATCTGTTGTAATAGCTACATATGAAAAAAACTATGCTATAGTGGTTAAATGGTTTTTCACCTCCAACTTTAGAAGGATTTTTTTTTTTTTGAGAAAAAACTTTCTCATAGTTAAAATGAGAGTTTAAAAGATTTGTCATAGAGTTTTGATTAATAAGCTGTTTACGATTCCGGAGCCATTTAATGGACAACACAATCCCTTGGTTACATTAAACATGTTGGAGTGTTTGTGCAATATTATTAGTGCTCTAAAAGGGAGAGAGAAAGCCGTGATAATGCCTGTTTTTGTAGAAATGGCATTACGGATTTAATTTAATCTTCAGGAAAACAGTGTGTATTTTTTAAAGTCTAGAAAAATAAATAGGCCAACAGATTTATGTTCTTTCTATAGATTTTAAATTCATGTGCCAATGCCTGTTATGTATTTGAAGAGGGAATTAGGATCATTGGATACAGAGGTTAAATTGTATGGAACTGATTTCTGTATTATTCTCGCTTTTGAATTGTGTTACATATGCATAAATCATATGCACGTAATTCATGTGCACCATGAAAATTTCAAAGAGGGGTACAAAACACAAGTACAGTATGGATATAACAAACAAAACCAAAACTGGTGTATGTGCCTGTGACTACTGTTGACGGAATTGTTAACAAATTAAATCCATTACATCACGTGAAAATATTTTATCTTTGTTAGATATATTTTGGGGCATTTTATTTAAAAAAACACTAAAGAATTTAGTACAGTAGCCATCCTATGGATACATTTAATAATTGTTTCACATTCATCAATGGGAAATAGTGGAACAAAAAGGTATATTTTCCTTTTTTTTGTGAATGTATTATGTTAAAGTTAAGAAGAATTTGACATCCATTGAAAGAAGAATATGTAAGATGCTCTTTGATTAAGCTTATAAGTGGTCCAGATCAACTTGTAAGTGACCTTTGCATCATGTTGTCTAGAAATTGCACTGTACTATGACATCGGCATCATGACATAATACAAAAGGGAAATACCATGCTTCAGAGACCATTTTAGAGCAGAGAATCCAGATCCATATGTATCTTTGTTTCCCTTTTAATAGTGTACTTCCAAAGAGAAATTTGTGTATTTAAGACTCTTGGTGATATAGGCCAATGTGCACAACTATATTATACCATTGAGTTATAAAAACTCCTCCTATGAAATGTACATGGAGAGTGCTTAAAAATCAATGGTGTGATGAGGCCCACAGATATTACCAAAACATTTCTAAATACATTAATTTATTGTGCTTTTGACACTGTTCTTCCAAGTTTCAGCTGGTGTCTTCTTTTCCATTTTAATAGTTAGAAGAAAGGGGTAGCAAGAATACAGATGCCACCGAGTAGGATCTGTATGTGCTTATATGGCATAGATAGCTAATATTTTTTTTTCAGAATTGTGCAACTGCCAATCATTTCTCACTACAATATTGTGGTTTTGGAATTATAGAAGTAATACAGTTAAATAGCAATTTAATCTCCAGAATAGTTATTTGCATTTTTAGTGTATATCTCCACTGCTTTTTGAGTGCATACACAAAATTAACATTTTGCCAGTATTCTCATTGTTAAAAATAATTGTGCATAGTTTGATTGTCAAATGATAGAATCAATCATAATCTCATATACATGAATACAAATAAAAATAATGAATATCTTTATACAGAACAGAAAATTGTTTACAAAGGTCTAAGAATTTTTTTATATAGTAGATTTAGATACTTGGATATTTGTACCAGGTCTGATGTAGTTAAATATTTTTTTCTTGTTTTCAGACAAGTATAAAGGAAGGGCTACTACTGAAGCAAACAAGTTCTTTTCAGAGGTGGAAAAAACGTTATTTCAAACTTCGAGGCCGTACCCTTTACTATGCCAAGGATTCAAAGGTAAGGATATAAGAGACTGCCTTATGGGAACAAATGCCTTATGCTTCTACCACCAATTGTCTCTTAGGTTTATTAAAATTAGAACATCAATTTAACAGTGATTTGTTTTCACAACCAATTTGCTATTTATCAAAATTAGTATACAAAATTAACTTGCAAAAGAAGACAGGTTACATACACCTCTGAGTTTTAGGTATGGTGGTTTTGTTTCTGTTCTTTTACCCTTTTTAAACAAATTAGTCAAATAATGTTAATAAGCTGATTTCTGTGTTTTTTACTTAGGAAAATAAATTTTAAAAAGGAAAAAAACATTGGAGGGATATTGTTCAAATGTTAAACCTCAAAGTTCAAGCTATTATTGTCTGAAGGGCACTGTCCTGAAAGATACTTAAATGATTATGCTAAATAATGCTAGTCAGGAGTCATCCCTTGAAATGAATTTTTCAATGGAAAATTAAGTTCTGAAAAACTGAAATTTTCAGTGGGAAAATTTCATTTTCAGAAATTACTCTTCTTTCTGTTAGGGAAAATCTAAATGAAATATTTCATTTCAGGTCAGTTTGATCCAAATGGAAATGTTTCAGTTTGTTGAACTGAACTGAAACATTTAATTTCAAGTCAGTTTGTCATTAAGCTGCTTCTGCGTGAGCCCCCATGGTGCCTTCTGGGAGTGGTAATTCAGGTGCTTCAGGCCCTCATTTGCTCCTATTGATTGGCCTCCTTGACCCCACTGCATTTCCCATAATGCACTACAATCTCCCCTGCGACTGAGCTGCATGGTGCATCAAAGGAGTCACATAGGTAAGAATGGGGGCATGAGTCACCCAAGCTAGGCACAGTTGTACAGTCACTGCCCTGAAGAACTGACAGCCTTAATTAACAAGACAGACAAGGGGTGGGAAAATGGCAGGACCATTCATATATTACAGATGGGAAACTGAGGCAGATCTGGGAATTAAATCCAGATCCCCTGCCGTCCCAGTCATACCTGCCTCAACTGCAGGACCATCCTTAGTTTAGACTACCTGCCATGAGCTGTGTGTGTGTGTGTGTGTGTTTCTTTTTTACTCTCTTTTGCCCACAGCACAGGAAGGGAGGAGAGAGACATGACTGGAATTTTTTTTACTGGTCATCAATGAGCCTCAGTGAGCCAGCAGAACTCATTTAACCCTTTCCCAGCAGACTTAATGCTGGCAAATAGGCTGTGATGTTTAAAGTAAACTCTGCCAGACTGTTATATGTATCTTTCTTCTTTGACTCCATTATGGCATGTTTATGTGGCCCTCCACGGCTGAATATCATATTGTAAATTTTCTCAAATTTTGAAATGAAGATTACTGTTTTGACTGGGATAAAATTCATTTTCAGCCTGCTTAAGTTTTTGAATTTTCCTACTGATCCGATTGTTACATGGCTCCCTCTGAAAGGTGAAATTAGAAAGATTTATCTGCTTAGTAATTTTTCTACTTTTTTCATTTGATTCCTAAAACAATAATGTGGAAGTGAAAGTGCAGTAGAGTAAGTGTGCTTAAAAGTGGTGTTTAATGTGTTTGTGTTATTTTCCATTCACAGTCTCTAATATTTGATGAAGTTGACCTGTCAGATGCCAGTGTAGCTGAATCAAGCACAAAAAACGTCAACAACAGTTTCACGGTATGGTGCCTTTATCATAACTGTAGCCTTGAAAGCTATAAAAAGACTGTAACTAAGACAATCAAGAATGCTCTCAATAAAGTTGTTTCTCATTTTCCTTTATATGGAAGTGTATTAATGAAATAGCCTGTAGTGTCTTGACAACATTATATTAACTGTTGATAATTCTGAACATAGTTTCATGCACATCTTTTATCAGCTTTTAATATATTTAATATTTGTTTCATAAAATGCTGATACAGAACATTAAAAAAATAGTGAAGGTGAATATCAACTGTCCTTATTTTCAATCATCTTTATTTTATGCTGTAGTTTATCTTTTAATGTGTCATATTCTTTTAAGTTAAATTTCCTGGATGATTATCACTAAGTGTGATTTTTATTCCCTATTCTTAAATAGATAATTCTGATCCTCAACTGTATTAAAATAATTGGGTTTTTTGCTAACCATATTATTCTTAGTTGGTTTCAACCTCGCTGTCTTTGTACTTATACCTTATTTATACAGTGGCATATGAGTGAGGGCATTACAAGTTTATATAAATCCATATCGGAGTTTTATACAAAAACCTAGAATGTTGTCGTCTTTTCACGCTCCTAAGGGAAGGCTGAATGTTTTGTAAATGTTTTAAATTATTTTATTATGGGAAATAAGTGATAAAGATCAGTCTGTTATGTCCCCGTCCCCCCGCCCCCGAAAGTGGTGAGGTTTTGTGAAAATTTTTAACTCTCATGGAAAGGTATTTTAAAGCCAAGGACTAGCTGCCAAGAAGACACTGGGTGAAATCCTGCTCCATGAAATCAATGGAAATTCTACCATTGACTTTAGTGGTACACCTCCACCCTGATATAACGTGACCCGGTATATCATGAATTCAGATATAACGCGGTAAAGCAGCGCTCTGGGGGGGGGGTCACACTCCTGTGGATCAAAGCAAGTTCAATATAACACGGCTTCACCTATAACACGGTAAGATTTTTTGGCTCCTGAGGACAGCGTTATATCGGGGTAGAGGTGTACTAGGATTTCATCATCTTATCTGCAACTCCCACCACTCTCAATCTAACTATTAACCTTTCCGTTTTTCCTGAGGATTTTAGCAGTCCCAGGTGATCTTGGTCACATAGTAAGAGTCAATTTCTGAGGAGGTTCCGTGCCTGCCTGATGAAAGCTTTGCTGATGAAGTCTCCAGAGGCTCGCTCATTCTGGTGTTCGATGAGTAGCTAATGTAATCACAGCAAGCGTGCTTTTATCAGCCTAGGTTGGAGGTCAGGTTGTTTCTTTAGCATTTATAATTCCTTCCCAGATACAGTGATTTTCAATAACAAAGTCTGGACGACCAGATCCACATCTGGCAAGATAGTATGTGATCTTTTGGCTAGGGGAAGATAGAAAAAGACTGCCTTTTTGCTTTTTGGCTGTCTATTGTCAGTGAAGAGTCCAGAAAGCCCTCTTTGCTGCATGTCACTCTGATGACAGTGGGGCAGATGCCCTCTAGTGAGGGTGATGGAATGTTAGCTATTTTTTCATAGTGGTTTTCATTACCTATTTGAAATTCTACTTCCATCTTGCCTGTTTTTAGCTTTAGACAAGAACTATTTATCATTCCAGCATTGGGATAGCTGAAGAATGAAGAAGAAGTGTACTCTACCTGTGTGAGCAGAGGTTCAAAGTTTCTTTGGCTATCTTTCATCAGCAGAAGAAAGGCATGGGTGTGTGTCTCTGTTAGTGGCCCCAATTTCTTTCAGTGTATCTAAGAATGCCTATGAGATGAATAGAGAGGGTTTGTTGTTGTTGTGTTTTTTGAAAAAAGGATGTAATACTGGTTTTTCTGTTCTTGGCCATCATATCTTGAACTCCAGAGTGTCCATCTTTGATGTGAGTTGTCTTCTATGTGCTTTTCTTTTGGATTTCCTTACAGAGGTTGGTGCTGGATTCTGGAATAGGTTGGAGAATTCTGAAGGATATTTTGTTTTTTCACTTCATTTTTCTGGGCTTTTTTGAGAACCATGGAGATAGTGAAGAAGGTACTGGGGAAAATGTCTTTGGGGCCACAGTGTTGACAGCTGTGGATAGTGTATTATTTTCATATCTTACTAGGTCTTCCAGCCTGGGCAGAGCTTTCACTAAGAAGTTTTATTTATTTATTTAAATTATATCTGGGTCTGTAATTCTTCCGGAGTGGACTATATACTGGCCCTTGCCATTTGTTACCAACTCTCATCTCCTTCTTGGTCTTTTGTCTTCTTCCCTTGAGTTTGTGTGACATAGTCTGACAGCAGCAAAGCTCAATGGGATAGCACATCTCTGTCCTTGCCCTTTGACTAATACTGAGGGTAGAGGTTCCAGAAACTTTTCGCCTTTCAGCACCTCTCCATGGGGAGTACTGAGAGCTCTCTTTTCTCTTCTTTCTTTAAGAAATAACGTATCCCAACCCAGTTTCATTATCTGTTTCTTTGGGTTATCTTCAGCTTTCCCCTGTAAGCATTTTGTTCACTAAAAATCTGTCAAGAAAGAAATAGATGATGTGGATAACATGCTATTGATTCTCCGTCCTAATGTGTGACACCCATTATTAACTTAGGTTTATTTTGGGTGGAATAACGTCCGTCCTAATGGGTCACTGTGCTGCTGTCCAGTAATGATTGGAATGAGATAACTCTTTCCTGCCTCTTAGGAGAGGGAAATGCACCTTCATGAATATTTAGTAGTTTCAGTGAAATAGTAATTTAGTTTTATTTTTTTTTAAATCCATTCTTATTTTAAATTTCAGACTTGCCATTTCACTTTAAAAAATCAGCTTTCTATGGAAAGCTTTATATTCTCTCCCCTTCACCCCTTCTAGTATTGCATCTTTTTGGAGATAGAAAGGTGCATGTTGATATTTTTAATACACTAAAAGCACTATCCTTGGGAAGAACCCACATCCTAAAATTAGACACAACACAGCATTAAGGTTGGATTTATCTGAAATGTACACAATGTGTATTGCACATTTGTAGAATATTTTGTGTGACTAAATGTTATGCTTATTCACCAGAAATACTTTCTCACCGAAACGAAGTGGGAGGAAAGGGAAGAGATTTGAAGGGAAATAAAATAAAATAGAAAGAAGCCAGCTAATAAAGCATGTAACATAACATCTATTTCAGTTTGTTCTTCATAATTATTTCTACCCATGAATATCTCAACCCCCAGACAAACCTTCTTTCTGACAAATAGTGCCTAGTGGACAGGTTTGTACTGATGAGCAGTGCAGTCCTCTCCTTTTTCAGTCTCTGAGGACCTGATGCAAAATCCACTGAAGTAAAGTAAAGGATTCCTAGGGTACGTCCAGGCTACCCACTGTATCGGCGGGTAGCGATCGATTTATCGGGGATCGATATATCGCGTCTCATCTAGACGTGATATATCGATCCCCGAACGAGCTACCCATCGACTCCGGAACTCCACCAGAGCGAGCAGCGGTAGAAGAGTCGGCGGGGGAGCCACGGACGTCGATCCCGCGCGGTAAGGACAGGAGGTAAGTCGGAATAAGATACTTTGATTTCAGCTACGGTATTACCATAGCTGAAGTTGCGTATCTTACATCGACACCCCTCCACACACACCCCCCGCAGTGTAGACCAGGCCCTAGTGACTTCATCAGGTTTTGAATCAGGTTCTAAGTGCCTATGTTGCTCCCTAAGTAGTCTGCTTAGCTTGTTTGGGTCCCCTTCCCCCCAAAACAGTGTACAACCTCTGCCTCAGTGAGCTGTTTAGAAATGTGGGTGTCTTATACTCAGCAATTCAATAGCAATATTAGATTTCTACTTTGGAATACTACTTATTTTAGAGAATCTGTGGGCCCATGTACACTGAGAGTATAACTGTGTCAGTACATGGCTGTCTGATTAAATAAGAAGCACTCATATTTTAGTACCATTTTCTGTTTTTAGTGTGCATGGAATAGTGTGGTTCTATAGCCATTTTAGGGACTGGTCTTACAGCCTAGTTCCTAATCATAACATAATATGGTCCTGTTCCTCAGCTCCATGCTATACTTGTGTTATCCTGTTCTACAAACAAAAAATGGTCACAATGTGGATATCCATAATTGTGCTGACATGGTTTGATAGTAGGGTAATGCAATGAGCAAGCTGGACTTGTTTCTCCATCGCCCTGCACAGTGTGTAGTAATTTGTGTCAGAGCAAAGTGTGTGCAAAACACTACCAAATCACAATGGTGCAACGTTTCACACCTGCTTTGAACTGGTCTAAATGCCTACATGAGATGCAGGGCAAAAGAAAACTAGTCCTGTTGGACTTAAAGGACATATCAAATATTAAATAATGAAAAGGGGAGAGGTGGGGTTGAGAAACACCTCTTTGGACATTCTAAAATTTAAAAAATATTTTCAGGGCTTCCATTTTCCTGGTCCATCTGTCTAATGTTAGTAAAGGTAATGACAGGAATCGCAGGAACCCCCCTTTCCCCACCATGGTGGAATGGAACACCCAATAAGGCATTACCAAAAGTCTGGAAATGCCTTTATTGGGTAAAGAGGCATCTCTAGCTGTCATTTCAATACAAGCTGAGGAATGTAAAAGCACAAGCTGTTCCTTTTGTGGGGAGGGCATTAGGGTGAATCAGACTCCTATACCCATAGCCAAATTAGAGATGGAACAGTGTCCAATTTCGCCTTTCTTTCCTTTGTATCCTAACTCTACTTGGATTTTTGAACGGGGGAAATAAGGGTGCCTCATACCTTTATTCAGGAAAATTACTTTATTATTGTGCAAATGACTCTTCATTCTGTTAGATATGGAAGAGTTTTCTCCAAGATGTGGCAGTGGGACTCTAATCAGTTGGAGCATTTGAGGGGTCTTGTGTGGGAATTAGTTTCCATTGGCTCAAGTGGATATACTTAGTAGGAATCTTTCTACATTTAATTATTATGGTTCTAGGACAGGCAGAGCCAAATTAATATGAAGCTCCTCAGGATAACAAATATAACTGCTAAAAGGAATCTTTTTCAAGTTTTGACAATATAGCTTTTATCTTCAGTGTCTATCACTGTCTTGTCTTTTCATTAAAAAGAAGTACATTAAATAACTTCAAAACATTTTAAAAATGCACATAAATATTAACCACATTTATTTTCAGTCATTGATCTACAGGTGTATGTAAAATGCTATGGTTACTGCAAATCCATCTGGCTTAGTGCAGTCTTATGAAATGCACAGGCACCAGGTGGTATAGCACCTATTTTTAGTCCTAACTGATGTTTGGAAAATTTTAGTTCCGATATCACCTGCCATAACAGGTGTGCCTGAAAGATGGTTAACAGTAGGGTCTGAATTTTAGCTCTGAGCTGTTAAGTTGTACTTCTAACCCTTCCTGCACATGCCCACAAAACCATAAATGCTCACTTCCTTTATCGCTTCTAAATCATCCAGTAATGGGAAAAACTTCAGTGGTTTAGTTCTGCTGGCTAGTCTCTTCTGTGGGTAATAAAGGAAATAATGAAACCATATTTTGGACCAGTCTCTGCTAGGAACATATGAATTGCCACACTAGATCAGACCTATGGTCCAGTATACTGCCTCTGACAGTGGCCACCACCAGATGCTTCAAAGGAAGGTGCAAGAAACTTTACAGTAGGTAGATATGGGATAATCTGCTCCTTTTGGAAGTCTTGTCCTTACCCGACATAGTTAGAAATTCGCTTGAGTCCTGAAGCAAGAGGTTTTATATCCCTTATAATTTGTTTTGTTGTTTTATTTTTCTAGATATTTTGTTATCCAAATAGGTGTCTAATCTCTTTGAATTTTGCTAGTTTTTGGCTTCAATGACATTCTGTGGCAAGGAGTTCCATAGTCTAATACTGTGTGAAAAAGTATTTCCTTTTATCAGTTTTGAATTTGCTGGGTTTCAGTTTAATTGAACAGTCCCTTCTTCCAGTGTTACAAAACAGGGAAAACAGAAGCTTCCAATCTACTTTCTCTAACTGGACCACTTATTATTTTCTATATTTCTGTCACCTCCCCTCTCATTTACCTACTTTCTAAGGTAAACATTCCCAGTCTTTTTTTCAGGTGAGAGTTTTTCCATGCCCCTGTGTATTCTCACCAGTCATCTCTGACCCCTTCAGATTCTGCAATATAATTTTTGAGGTGGGGTAACCACTACTGCACGTAGTACTCCAGATGATGGGAAACCACTGATTTATATAATGGGATCATAATATTATTTTCTCTCCCATTCTTTATGCATCCTAACATTTTGTTTGCTTTTTTGATGGCAACTGCACATTATACAGAGGCCTTCTTTGAACTGTTCAGTGATGCACGAGTGAGGTCCCTTTCCTGAGCTGATACAGTTAATTTAGATCCCTATAAGGTGTATGAATATTTAAAAATTTCCCTCCAGTGTGCATTATTTTGCATTATCAACAATGTACTTCATCTGTTATCATGTTGTCCATTCACCTGCCTTGTTTAAGTCCCTCTGAAGTTCCTCAGTTTTTTCTGGGCTTGAATACTCAAAATAATTTGTCATCTGAAAATGTAGCCACTTTTCAGATTGATCCGCTTTTCAGATTGTTAGCAATGATATTAAACAACACCAACAGTAGTACAGAACCTTGAGGCATGCAGCTGTTAAATTTTTGCTGTGATGAAAGCTTACCATTTATTCCTGCTCCTTTGTTTTCTGTCTCTTAGGCAGGTTTTGATCCTTGACAATACTTTCTCTCTCATCTCATGATTACTTAGTTACTTCAGCAGCTTCTTCTGCAAGCCTTTGTCAAAGGCCTTTTGAAAGCTAATAAATTATAGAATCATAGAAGTGTAGGACTGGAAGGGGCCTTAATAGCTCATCTAGTCCAGTCCCCTGCACTCAAGGCAGGACTACATAATAACTAGACCATTCCTGACAGGTATTTGTCTAACTTGTTCTTAAAAACCTCCAGTGATGGCGATTCCACAACATCCCTAGCTAATTTGTTCTACTTCTTAACTACTCTGACAGTTAGGAAGTTTTTTCTAATGTCCAATCTGAATGTTCCTTGCTGCAATTTAAGCCCTTTGCTTTTTGCCCTATCCTCAGGGGTTAAGGAGGACAATTTTTCACCTTCCTCCTTGTAAAAACTTTTTACGTACTTGAAACTGTTATCATGTCCCCCCTCAATCTTTTCTTCTTCAAGCTAAACAAATCCAATTTTTTCAATCTGTCCTCATAGGTCATGTTTTCTAGACCTTTAAACATTTTTGTTGCTCTCCTCTGGACTTTTTCCAATTTGTCTACATCAATTCTGAAATGTGGCGCCCAGAACTGGATGCAATACTCCACCTGAGTACAGTGGAAGCATAACTTCATATGTCTGGCTTACAATATTCCTGCTATTATCTTTCCCCTGTTCTTGAATAAGGGCCTACCCTGTCCTTGGTGTTCCTCTTCCTTCTAATGTATTTGTAGAATGTTTTCTTGTTATCTTTTATGTCTCTAGCTAGTTTACTTTCGTTTTGTGCCGTGGCCTTTCTAATTTTGTCCCTACATGCTTGTGTTGTTTGTTTATATTAATCCTTCATAAATTGACCTAGTTTCCACTTTTTTCAGGACTCTTTTTTTCAGTTTCAGATCATTGAAGACCTCAGGTTAAGCCAGCGTGTTCTCTTGCCATACTTCCAATCTTTCCTATGTAGTGGGGATAGTTTGTTCTTGTGCCCTTAATAATGTCTCTTTGAAAAACTGCCAACTGTCTCAAAGTGTTTTTCCCCTTAAATTGCCCCCATGGGCTCTTACCTACCAACTCCCTGAGTTTGCTAAAGTCTGCCTTCTTGAAATCCATGATCTTTATGCTGCTGCTTTCCCCTTCTACCATTCCTTAGAATCATGAACTCTATCATTTCATCACCACTTTCACCCTAGCTGCCATCCACTTTCAAATTTTCCAACCAGTTCCTCCCTATTTGTCAAAAATCAAATCTAGAACAGCCTCTCTCCTAGTTGCTTCCTCCATCTTCTGAAATAAAAAACTGTCTTCAATGTATTCCAAGAACCTGTTGGATAATCTGTCAGCTGGTTTCTCTTTTATCCAATAGTTTGAGATGTTCAAAGAATTCTAATAGGTTAGTGAGGTGTGATATTCTTTTGCAGAAGCTGTGCTGATTAGATCTTTTCATATTATGATCTTTAAGGTGTTTTGTTATTCTATTTTTAATCATCATTTCATCCTATTTACCTGGTATAAATGTAAAGCTTACTGATGTGTAATTCCCTTGATCATCCACACAGCCTGTTTTACAATATAGGTTCAACATTTGTTATTCTCATACCCTCTGGTACAGTAGCTGTTTTTAATGAGATTGCTTATCCAGCACCTCTTTTTCTGACACCCCAATCAATTCTTAGAGTTAGGTGTTTTGCTGTATTACTTCTCCCAACTCCTGATAGCCACTAAAGGCTTTAAAAACATAGTGCTTTGTGGGATTGCTCTGCCTAAAATATGTTTTGATGGACAGGATGAATTCCTTAGATTCTTGAACTACTTTCACTTCCGTTCTTGTTGTCCAAATTGTTCTAAGCTTTTGTCAAGGTTAAAAAGAGAGAGAATGAGAGAGAGAGATCATAAGAAACGGTCATACTGGGTCAGACCAAAGGTCCATCTAGCCCAAATTCCTGTCTTCCAGCAGTGGCCAATACCAGTTGCTTCAGAGGGAATGAACAGAAAGAACAGGTAGTCATCAAGCGATCCATCTCCTGTAGTCCACTTGGTATATCTGAGTGCAAGAGTTGCTAAACTATCTTTTCCCTGCCAACAGCAGGAAATTAGAAGTTTTTTTTCTCTGGAGAAATTAGAAGCATTTAATCACTTCTTTAGTTTTGGGTACTACAGGTGTCTGTCCTTTTGACTTCAGGTTTCATAAATCATAGCCCAAGACAATTACCCCCAGTTTCGAGGATGTCTGTTTTGGTACAAAATACCATTTACTTTCCTCTGTGGATAATTTTACATAAAAAAATATTATTGTTACCCCCTTTGGCCCAGTTGATTAGCCAGTATTCAGAGCCTTCACTGTCATTGTCCATGTTATTGGAGATATACTAATCTCCTAGAACTGGAAGGGACCTTGAAAGGTCATTGAGTCCAGCCCCCTGCCTTCACTAGCAGGACCAATTTTTGCCCCAGATCCCTAAGTGGCCCCCTCAAGGATTGAACTCACAACCCTGGGTTTAGCAGGCCAATGCTCAAACCACTTATTCTATCATCCACTTGTAACTGTCATTGCTTCTTCTGTTCATCTGCACCATTCATAGTGCATTTGTTGCTCTGGTCTCTGCGTGTTAAATTGCTAGATAGCTAAGTTTGAAATTCCAGTCAATTATTCCATGATGAAGAGCTCAGTGTTCTGCTGTGTCTTCATGCTAAACACACACAGCAAATTTTCTAAAATGTGGAGCACCTGCAGCTCCTGCTGACTCCAATATAAGTTAGATTTAAATCAATTTAAGAGGGTCCACAAAGAGGTTAGCACCAGTTTCACTAATTTTTAAAAATTATTACAGTTCAATTGGTCCAAATTTTGTATGTAACAGGCTGAAAGAGGCCCAAAGCCTTATCTTAGATCAGATTTGTGAGTTGACTATAAGTTAATTTTGCAGCTTGTCATAGAGCCACTTAAATAAATTTAACAACAACAAACATCAATCTGCCAACCACCAGCACTCCACAGTTTTCTGGAGTCAGATGGATTACATTGCTTGCAATGTTAATTGAAAAGACTAATTTTTAAGAATTTGAGTAACCTTTCTATTTTCTTTTCCCAGGAGTTACCGATAAACTTTTTCTTTTGAATTCTGTCCTCTGCCATTATCAAAAAGGGCAATGAGTAGTGTCTCTTTAAGATTTAAAACTGGCTCATTTAAACACTTCCAAATTATGTTTATTTTTTGTTCCAATGCAATGCTAACAAATGGTCCCAGGGTGATTATCTGCAGACTGAAGCCCTTTTTTTATGAAAACAAGGTAGAGCACGGGTAACAAGCTTCTGTGCACACATACCTCAACAGCATGACTCACCCAGGAGCAGATAGTTCAGTCTCCATGTCCATTTAGTTCTCAGTATTTCTGCAGAGACTGCTGTCAAGGGTGTCCATTAATATCCTTTGTGATTGTAGTCTACTTGTAACTGAGACCTGGTTGTGGTCTACTAGTAATTTAGGTTGCCTGCTCTTTGAGAAATTATTAAATATCCCATGGCTAATAACGAGTTTTGACTGCTATTGATCTGAGCGATAGTCATACTACTGAATTAGTGGGGGAAGTGCTTTGTATTCCGTTCAGTCCCATATGGAGTCTCTCATACTCATGCTGTTTTAAAAACAAACCAAACTGAAATAGCAAATTAATTATGTTGCAGCAAAGAATGGGAACTACAGAAACAATTAGTATTAGAGTCTTATGAAGTATTTAAATTTTTTACTCCATTTAACACTTATACTTTTTTTTCCTGATAATGATTAAAAAATGTAATGAAACTGGAAGCTCTCCAGAGTAATGCACCATTTTATACGATCTGTGGATACTTTGATGGGTCTGGGTGTGACTCTTAAGATTAAGCATTTTTAGGTCAGACATGGCACACTGGCTGTCTCCTTCCCTAGTGTGCCTGGAGACAGTGAAGCTCCGAGTTTAATTATGAAATAGCAATAAAGCATTTGAGTGGTGAGGCTATAATCCATGGATAAACTCCATGGGAATGGGTCTATTACAATGAAAGCTTAGTACTTCAGAAGAGAAAAAAATAATTAGCAGATTTTTAAGACACTGGCTACACAAATAGTCTTGTTTTAGTAATATTTTAATGGATCTTGTTTTCTACAGTTATTTGGCTTAAGCAGGTCACAGGTAATTTAATAATTTTAGGGGCAAAAAGGGAATTACATGGCTTATTTAATTTGCAGAATTTGAAAAAAACATATAAAAAAGACTTAAAGGTAACTACATCAGTAAAGAGATTAATATAGATTAAATATATGTTTTATTTCCTTGTCTTGTCTCATTTTCTGTTACTCTGTTAAGGCAGTGAGTACAAGTGACAGTGACAAGTGTTTTAGAAATTATTGCTAAACAACTATCAAATTTCATTCATTGGAAACTTTTGCTTTTAAATTGTTGTCCCACCCACCCCACTTCAGATCCATACACTAAAATGGATTATAACTATGAACAAAAACATTGATAAAAATGCCAGTAAAAATCTTGCAAAATACTTCTAGAACAATTTCAGCATGCAAAATAGTTTTTGTTAACAATGCCTTGGATGTAAAGGACAAATATATTTACTGTTTGATAAACAGTGACCTCTAAATTCAGACACGTGTTAGTTTTATGCAGGTATATTACTGTTTCAAAAAGGAAAATGGTTGGTGCTTGATTTCAATATACTGTGTGTTGTTTTGCATACCAATTCAACAAGATACATAAGAGAGTGCCTTTCTTTAAATATGCAAATCTTCCAGTGTGACAGTTAGGGTACATCTACAGTGAATGGGAGCCCATGTAGGCTAGATAGCTCGCTAAAAATAGCGGAGATGATGCCACAACATGAGGCTCAGCGCAGGCTGTACAAGCTCATGGGTATTAATGTGTGCAGCCAGTGCTGAAGCTCACATTATAACTAGCAGAGTACAGCTAGGGCAGTGCAACTATGCAAGCTGCCACTCATGCCCCCAGTTGCAGTGTAAGACATACCTTGAGACATATGCTTAAATACATTGCCATATCTGTCACAACAGTCTCATCCATGGAGAAGGTAGTTGCTGTACATTGCTATGCACTGAGACCCTGATTCAGCAATCTCCTGCAATAACCTTGGAAGACTTTATCGTATTAAGATGTGCTGGAATTGTATATAGCTTCCGTAGTGGGGAGATGTGCCACCTGTGAGACCTGATAAGTGTATGGGAGTTTGAAAGACTATATTGAAAATGTGCCAGACAAGTATGGACTTTTGGGATAATTAAAGTGGATTTCCTGGGGAATCCCTTAGGAGATGTTGTTACAAATCCCCCTACTCCTGTTATGCAAAACACTGCTTTTTGAAGCAGCCCCCTGAAGAGAGGGTCATTACCTGCTGATTGCCTGCTACAGAAGGCCAAGATCAAAGGCCTGAGCTATATAAATAAATGGCAGATTTGCCCAGCCTATGTTCTGGTTGTGAATCTAAGGGTTTGGCTACACTTACAAATTTGCAGCGCTGCAGCAGGGTGTGAAAACACACCCTCTACAGCGCTGCAAATTGCGGCGCTACAAAGCGCCAGTGTAGTCAAAGCCCCAGCGCTGGGAGCCGCGCTCCCAGCGCTGTCCGTTATTCTCCACAGGGAGGTGGAGTACGGACAGCGCTGGGAGAGTTTTCTCCCAGCGCTGGCGCTTTGACTACACTGAGCGCTTCAAAGCGCTGCCGCGGCAGCGCTTTGAAGTTTAAGTGTAGCCATAGCCTAGGATAGATAACTTGTAATCATGGAGAAAACCCAGTTCTGCATTTTGAAGGACTAAAACCTACCAGAGCCCTAGGTTAGAGTTGGGAGTAACCTTTGGTAAGATGTTTAGTATAGATGTAGGTTCTTTTATTGTTTTAATGTGTTTTCTCTGTAATGCTTTTACCTTCAGAATAAATATGCTTGCTTAGAAGGAGCTGCATGGTAACTTATAACTGTGGACAATATACTGATCAGAACCTTCAGAGAGAAAACAAAGCACAGATGTTGGCCTTTTTTTAGGCTGTCTTTCTGGCTGGGAATATCACAGTGTAATCCAGGGAGTTATGCAGCCTTAAAATTCCCAGTCAGGTGGGGAGAGATGTGGGTCTTCGCCCAAGAGAGCTGGAAGATAGAAACCTGTAATTCTGTGACAAGTACATCACTTTTAAAAGGATGGGCAGGAATAAGATCAGAAATAGCAGCTTTAGACCTGAACAGAGTAGATGTTCAAGGAATAAGATGATATACAGAAAGTTGCTGGTTTGTGACAGATGTAAATAGTGGCTCAGGGTAAATCTCTCTCTCCTTCTGTCTCATCCTTTGTGTCATAAACTCAATCCCAGTTCATATCAAGAATAAATCTCCCTTCCTTGTAAATCACATAGTTAGATTCATTATCAGGCTTTCATCCTTTCATCTGAAGGAATTATTTTCTCATTTTAGCAGTTGGACTTTGCTAGAGACAGGATGTTGGATTAGAGGGTCTGTTCTATTTGTACATTTTAGCAGGGCAATTCCTATGTCATTTTTATTTTGCTTGTTCTTGACTGTAAATAAAGCCCTGACCCTGCAAAGGGATTCACTAAGGCAGACCCTCAAAGCACTACATTGACCCTTTTGCAGGATTGTAATTAATACAGCAAGATCAGAAAGTGGACCTGCACTATTGCTTTTACTACATATTCAAGTCTCATAAAAATCTGACACAGCCACAAAATTGCATGTATTCTTTTATGAATCAACAGCTAATACAAACTACATTCTTCCTCTCAAATAAAATAGGCTGGTAATCATCCGTTTACAATGCATAAATCTGTTTAATGGTCTAAAGTGTTTCCTTAAAAAAGACAGTTTCTTCTTTTTTAATACATTTATAACTTATTTGTAAAGTTTTCTGTCTATAAAGTATCAGACACATATTATGGCATTTTAGAAATAATTATATCTTAAAAAATACAATACAGTATGATCTATAACATCTAATGTGTGTATAACATATAAGAAGAAAATAAATATTTGTAGGAAGGAGGCAGTTTTTTTCCTACCTGTATTTACTGATTGCATTTTTGAAGTGATCCTTTTATAACTGTGTTTCAAAAAGTGCCTTTAATAAGACATTCCATTGGGACACTTTTTAGTGACTGCTGAAATTCTGTTATGGGGGAAATACATATTCCCAGCCTAGCAACTGTCGAGTGAGTCTGATAGAACTACATGATTTTACATCATCATTCTACTATATACCGACAGGACACCATCCTGTGAGTTGTTAAGTTTCTCCTACGTGATGCTGAGTAGATTCCATTTTCATTGGCTTCACTGGGGATTGAGAGAACTCGGTACCTATCATTTTCTTGCCCAGGCTTACAGTGTCTTGAGATGTTTTGTTTTTTGTTTATTGGCTAAGCTGCTAACTCATCAGACACAGCTTGTATCCCAAATACTAATATGGTGAAGGGTGATGCTATTACTTTATTGAATTCATGACCTCAATATACTTAAGAAAAGATGGGGATAAATACTGTGCCTTTTTGGTATGTGTGCTTTATGTTTTCCTGCCAAGAAATAGGTCATTGAATTAAACTACATATGAGTCATTTGAAGATGTTGCTTGGTGCAGCAGTTCTGCAGATATTGCTATGAAAAGCTGAATAAATGCACTGCAGTATTACTATTTTCAAAATCATATATTCAGTGCCATACATTGTTACAAAGCTAGGTGAGCGTTCTTCGACCTGAAGAGTTACAGTCAAAGGGTGTGACTCTGCTCTCATTGAAGGTAATAGAAAATCTCCCATTGACTTCAGTGGGAGCAGGATTTAAGTCCTAAATAGTCCATTCAAGTACAAGATGCTAGCCGAAAGTGGGGATTACTGATAATTAAGATGGATTACCAGGTAAAGTGGGTTATATTTGGAGGAGAAGAAATCAGGAGATGGGTAAAGGAAGAGTTTTCAAGGAACGCCTGGCAGAATGATAAAAGTTGAATGATTTGTTTTGGAGAATGGGGGGTGGGAGGGTGGAGGAGGGAGGAGAACAAGAAAAAAGAGATTGAATGAAATAGGTACAAAAAAGGAATAAATTTAAGCAGTACTTTAGAAAGCATGAAATTATACTTGATCCATGCTTCAAAATTCCCAAAGATCTGAGAAAACAGATGCGAGAATAGATTGCAAACTTCTGACTAATGTGCATCCCCAGAATTTGGTCTAACAAATAACATAAGAACATAAGAACATAAGAAAGGCCGTACCGGGTCAGACCAAAGGTCCATCTAGCCCAGTATCTGTCTACCGACAGTGGCCAAATGCCAGCCCCTGAGGAGAGAGAACCTAACAGGCAATGATCAAATGATCTCTCTCCTGCCATCCCATCCCATCCCTCTGTGAACAGAGGCTAGGGACACCATTCTTACCCATCCTGGCTAATAGCCATTTATGGACTTAGCCACATGAAATTATCAGTCCTTTTTTACATTGTTATAGTCCTAGCTAGCCTTCACCTCCTCAGGTAAGGGAGTTCCACAAGTTGACTAATGCGAGAAAGAAAAGAAGAAATTTTTTTTTTTTTTTTTTTACTGCTGCTTATTTTTTTTTTTGATTTCCCTTCTTATTATATTATATGAATAAAATAATAAATTTTTTTTTCTTTCTTCACCTCATCATTTTCATGATTTTATATTATGTCCCTCCCCTCTTCTCTTTCTTTTCTTAACTTTCCCTTTCCTTTAATCTTTTCTCTCTTGGGACCTTCTCTAAACCCCTAAAACTAATCATTTTTTCTTTTCTTTTTTTTTTGCTTTTTTAGAATAGAATTTCTTTTTTGAGGTGAGAGACCACACACATACACAGTATTCGTGGATGGGGTGATATGGTCATGGATTTATATATAATATATATTATATTCTCAGTCTTATTCTCTATCCTTTTTAATGATTCCTAACATCCTGTTTTTTTGATTTGCTTTCTGCTGCTGCGTGGACATCTCGAACTATCGATAACTCCAAGATCTTTTTCCTTTCTGCTTTGGCTAAATTGCAGAATTAGCCCCATCATGTTATTGTTGTTATTGTATTTTTTTTTTTATTTTTTTTATTTTTATTTTTATTCATTATTACATTAAATTTCATTTTGTATTTTGTTGCCCAATCACTTTGTTTTTTCAGATCTCTTTTTTTTCTCTTTTAACTCTTTTTCTCTTTTTTCTTCTTTAGTATCTTCTGCAAATCTTCACCTGCCTCCTTACTTTTTTCATTTATTTATAAATAGATTGAATATGGTCCTAAGGAGAACCCTTGGGGAACACCACTAGTACTGACCTCCCAAATACTATGTTACTGATGATGAAAAATGGATGCTGAAATAAAGCAGAAGTTAATATACTGGGAAAAAAATCTCTTACCAAAGAGGCCTCTCTTTATCTGTCAACACAGAAGGAATCTTCTGCATGCCGAAAACAATCCTATGAATAACTTAGGGCATGTCTACACTGCCCCACAGTTCTAACTACAGGGATTTGAATAGCAGTATGCACCAAAGTGCTGCACTGTAACTACCCCATGTGGACCCTGTAGGCATGAACTAAAAGATTCTTCTTCGAGAAGTATCCCTGTGGGTGCTCCATTTAAGGTAGTCATGTGCCCCAGCACTTGCAATCAGAGATTTGTAGTAGCAGTGCTTGATTGGGTTGCATATGCGCTGTCTCCGCCTTACAGTGCCTCAGGCGGTTATAAAGCACTGTGAGACCAAACACCCCCCACCCAGTTCCTTCTCTACTGCCTTTAGCTTGAGTTGGAGCACTTAGGAGTGCCTTGGTACCCAACCTAAATAGTATTAAGTTAATTGTTGATTATCTTATAGTTTCCTTTCCTTCTCTGTTTATTTTACTTCCCGTTTATATTAAGAAATTAAGTTTCAATTGTTAGTGACCCTTCAGGTAGAGTAGTTGTTCTCCCTTCTGGGGAAAAAGCCTTCTCTGAAGGGCATGCCCAGCTCCCCTTAAACTCTGCCTTACGTGCAGACTCTCTATTCTAGTCTCTGACGGGCACTCGCAGTGTGTCCACTGCCTTGGTGAGTCACACATCCCACAGAAGTGCTCACATTGCTATAACCTGAAAGCCTGCACCAGGAAGATGAGAGACTTGCAGTTGAAACTCCTTATGATGGAGAAATCTCTGCGCCTGGTGTCTGAGCCCAAATCACGGACTCCCCCTGGACAACGGTCTCCTACAGCAGCCTCCTATCCACTCTCCCACCTCGTCCCTCTGCAGAGACCCCTCTCATGAACATCTGCTGTGGCAGGAGGTAAACCACCTCATATACCTAGGCTTAGTAGAACCAGTACCAACACAACACAGAGGGAAGGGATTCTATTCACATTACTTCCTAACCTCGAAAAAAACTGGAGGATGGAGGCCCAGTTTCGACTTACGAAAACTCAATGAATTTCTGAAGACCCAACGCTTCAGGATGATTACATGAGCAACCGTAATTACAGCACTGGAAAGAGGGGACTGGTTCTCAGCCCTCGACCTCCATGATGCATATTTTCTTATAACAATATATCCCTCACACAGGAAGTTCCTTGGGTTTGTTTTAGGAGCAGACCACTTTCAGTACAAAATACTGCCCTTTTTGGACTCTCCACTGCCCAATGGCTATTTTTGGTGGTGGCGGCTCACCTCCGCAGACAAGGGATTATAATATTCCCCTATTTGAATGATTGTTTACTGAAAGCATTGACTCAACAAGGGGCACTAGGAGCTACTCAAAACACAGTAGCTCTTTTCACATGTCTAGACCTACAAATAAATGCACAAAAATCAACATTAGCACCTGTGCAGAAAATGGAGTTCATTGAAGCCTGCCTCAGTTTTCTGGAGGCTACAGCCTTTCTGCCCTGACAACAATTCACAACTTTACTCACAACGTTAGATAGTCCGCAGACATTGGCCAGGGCTTGCCTACAACTGCTGGGCCACATGTCCACAACAATGTTCATAGTTAAATATGCCAGACTGCACATGCGATGCCGGCAAGCCTGGCTCTGAACAGCCTACGTTCTGCAAAGACACAGCATAAACAAATGTCTTATGATGCCAAACAAAGTAAAAGACTCCTACAGTGGTGGACACGACCAAACAAGGCTTGTGCACGAGTCCTCTTTTTACAGAACCCTCCAACTGTGATGATTACTAGACACTTCCCTATTAGGTTAGGAGGCACACGTGCAGGCTCACACTATCCAAGACTATTGGTCCCCATCAGAATTCCTCTTACATATAAACCTACTGGAGCTATAGGCGATTCACAATACATGCTCCCATTTCCTACCTATGATCAAGAACAAAACCATAAAGATCCTCACAGACAATGATGCTTGCATGTTCTCTATAAACCAGTAATGGGGGGACATATTCACACTACCTATGAATGTCAAGTATCAGAGGGGTAGCCGTGTTAGTCTGGTTCTGTAGAAGCAGCAAAGAATCCTGTGGCACCTTATAGACTAACAGATGTTTTGTAGCATGAGCTTTCGTGGGTGAACACCCACTTCTTCGGATGCAAGCTTGGATTCTTTGCTGCTTCTACCTATGAATGGAAGCCATGCTACTTTGGATCTGGTGCATCAGCCACAACATCGACATCTCAGGATGCCAGAACACCACTGAAGATGCACTATGCAGAAAATTCTCCCAGGATCACGAGTGGGAAATGGATCCTTGAGTACTACTGAATATATTCAAGCAGTGGGGATTCCCAACTGTAGAGCTCCTCAGGACAACACAAAATGCCAAATGTCCACAGTTCTGCTCCAGAGAAGGATTGGATCCCCATTCTCTGGGTGATGCCTTTCTCATCAAATGGGACGCACCCCTTCTGTGCGTCTTCCCACTGACCCCTCTTCTATCATGAGTATACACAAAATCAGAATGGACAATTCCAAAGTCATCTTGATAGCCCCCACGTGGATCTGGCGAATTGGTTCCTTTACCTCCTAAAGATGGCTGTGTGCCCATCACACACACTTCCTCTTCTACCTCATCATCTCTCACAAGATGCGGGCCAGGTTCACTATCTGAACTTGACAAGACTCCACCTCAAGATGTGGCTATTCCATGGCTCCCAGAAGCCAAAATGACCTGCTCAGAGGAAGTAAGGGACATTCTGTTAAACAGCCGTAGACCAACTACTCGACATACCTACTTATAGAGGTGTGATAAATGAAGGGAGGGGAGTAGCTCCCTTTTACGGACACCCAGCCAGCCAGTAGCTACAAAATCCCTCTTAGTAGCTATTCTCTAATTGATCTACCTGTAAAGGATTAAAAAGTCTCACTGCTATGCATAGGTAAAAGGAAGCACGTGGGCACCTGGCCAAAAGAGCCAATGCGAAGGCTAGAACTTTTTAAAATTGAAAAAGAGACTCCCCTTTTGTCTGTCTATCTGTTGTTCTCCCGGGGAGAGGCGGACAGGGCAGCAGCTTTGCTATAAGAAGGTTGGGCCAGGTATGAAAAAATCATCAGTATCATACCTAGAAATTACTCATTTAAAAACCCAGATATGTAAGTAGATCAGGAAATGTCTAGGAGGATGCAATTAGGTTTATTCCTTTTATTTTGTTACAGCTTATGGATTCCTCTGTGCTAACCCCAGGTGCTTTTGTTTTGCTTGTAACGTTTAAGCTGGACCTCAAGAAAGCTATTCTTGGTGCTTAATCCATGTAGTTGCTCTTTTAAAATCTAGCAATAGCCTGAGTTCCCAGATGTATTTTCTTTCTTTTTTTTTTAATTAATAAATTTACCTTTTTTAAGAACAGAATTGGATCTTTGTGTCTTAAGAGGTTTGTGAACATGTTGTTTAATTAGCTGGTGACAACAGCTGATTTCCACTTTTTTTCTTCTCAGCTCTTCCCCAGAGGGGGGGTGAAAGGGCTTGAGGTTACCCCACAGGAAGGAATTCCCAAGTGCACCTTCCTGGGCTCTCAAAGGGGTTCTGCACTTGGGTGGTGGCAGCATCTACCAATCCAAGGTCAGAGAATAGCTGTAACCTTGGGAGTTTAATACAAGCCTGGAGTGGCCAGTATTAATTTTTAGAATCCTTGCGGGCCCCACCTTCTGCATTTGAAGTGCCAGAGTGGGGAATTAGCCCTGACAGGAGACGATTCACTATATGGGGCCAAAATAAATAAATCACGCACTCTACTCTACTCTTCTTCTGACATTGGACTATATGTTGGAACATAAGAAATTGGCGCTCTCCCTGAGTTCCGTCAAAGTACACCTTGCAGCTATCATGGCATTCCACCATAAGTTGGATGAGTTATTGATTTTTCACTCACCCAGCCACCAAGCATTTTCTTAAGGGCCTTCGTAATATCTACCACAAAATACAACCCCCTACTCCATCCCGGGAACTTAATGTACTGTTATAGGGCCATATCGGACCACTGTTTGAACCACTAGTGACATGTTCACTACTTCACCTTTCAATTAAGGTCGCCTTCCTTGTCGTCATCATGTTTGCCAAATTGGTGGGAGAGCTAGGAGTTCTCATGGCATACCTACCATACACAACATTCTTCAAAAATAAAGTTACCTTAAGACCGCATCCCAAGTTTTTAACTAGGTTGCCACCTTATTCCATCTGAAACAACGCATTCATTTCCTATTGCTCTTCCTGAAACCCCATGGGAATAAACAAGAAGCAGTACTCCAAACCCTGGACATAAAAAGGATGCTGGTCTTTTACATCGAGAGAACAAAGGCTTTTTCAAAATCACCAAAATTATTCCTCTCTATCACAGCATGCTCAAAAGGAGGCACCATATCTAAACAGAGACTAAATGGATCTCCAGATGCATTGACTTTTGCTGTCATCAGCAACGGCTTAAATCCCCAGCAGAGACCTACACACACTCCACCAGAGCTCTAGCTGCTTCGATAACCTTCCTTAACAATGTCCCCATCATGGATGTGATGGGTTTGGTCACAGAGACCTCCTTGGGACTGTCATCTGATGTGCTGAAATTACTTCTGAGCCCATTTTCCTTGATGGCTTAGGATTCCAGAACCCAGCCTTGTTGAGCCAGACACGCTAGTCTGCTGCAACACAGACCCAGGTCTGAACCATGCCCCCAAAGCTGCAGGCTTTAACCAAAAACTGCTAAGCAGGTCACCTTTCACCAGCACCCAGAAACCCCAAATAAATCCATTTTACTCTTGTAACTTTAGTGCCCTCGTGACCAAGATGGAGTCTGCTCTGCAGGCAGCTCTGGCCAAGAGATGGCGTGCGCAGGAATGCAGTAGGAGAAATCCCTTTCACCTCAGGGACACCTGTTCCAAACCCCCCAGAGTGAACACACCTACCCACAGGAAAAGTACAATGGATATAACAAAGGGAGATATTTATTTACAGAGGGATGGATGAGAGGAGAAAAACAACAAAGGGAAATATAGAGGGAGCAGTAGAACAGGGCTGCATCCAAACCAAGGCCCCACAGGCCCAGTGGTAGCACAGTCTGGAAGGGCAGACACTGAGCAATGTGTCTGCACACAGAGTTCAGGAGTCCTGAGCACAGTTCCAGTCCAGTGGTGAGTCTTGGGTGCTCCTGGTCGTCTTCGGCGCTAGTGAACTTTCCCCAACAAACCCCTCCGGTGCCCTCTTCTGCCTCTCTCTGCAAAGCTACCCAGAGCGACCACCTCCCCATTTAACTAGCTAGCAGCCTCCTTCCTTATTCCCAGTGCAGAGTCAGAAGCCTCAGTACTCACAGCCCCATGCAGCTCTGGGCAGCCGTGATACTGGGTCAAGCTCCGGCCTGTCCTTCTCGGGCGATTCCTCCCTGGCACAATGCTGCTCCGGGCTCCTGTCCTGGGGTGTCCCTGATCAGCCTTCCCAGGCCTCAGGCAGGTTCTCTGCTGCTTCACTTTGTGAGGGCCTGCGGGCTGCAGCCCTTCTCACCCTCAGAGCTCCAGAGCCACACCCCCGAGTTTCCCTCCTTTCTCTCAGTGCTCCCCTTCCCCCCTAGAAAAAGATTTAAAGGGGCCATGCTCTCTAAACCCAAAAGTGGTTGCACTCTGTAGAAAGCTTATATAGGATAAACTCATGAATTGTCCACCCTCTGTAACACCGATAGAGAGATATGCACAGCTGTTTGCTCCCCCAGGTATTAATCACTTACTCTGGGTTAATTAATAAACAAGGATTTTATTAAGTACAAAAAGTAGGATTTAAGTAGTTTCAAGTAATACCAGACAGAACAAAGTAAGTTACTAAGCAAAATAAAACAAAACATGTAAGTCTAAGCCTAATACATTTAAAAAACTGAATACAGGTAAATCTCACCTTCAGAGATGTTCCAGAAAGCTTCTTTCACAGACTAGACTCCTTCTTAGTCTGGGCCCAATTCTTTCCCCTGGTATAGTTCTTGTTAGTTCCAGCTCAGGTGGTAACTAGGGGATTTCTCATGACTGCAGCCCCCTTTGTTCTGTTCCACCCCTTTTATATCTTTGGCACAAGGCAGGAATCCTTTGTCTCTCTCTGGGTTCCCACCCTTCCTTCTAAATGGAAAAGCACCAGGTTTAAGATGGATTCCAGTATCATGTGATATGTTCACGTGTCCTATAAGACTTCATTACTCACTGGCTGGCACCCATGTATACAGGAAGTCTTACAAGTAAACAGCCATTTACAACCAATTGTTCCAGTTAATGGGTGCCATCAAGATCCTAAGCCACTATTAATGGCCTAATTGCATAATTACAATAGGGCCTCAGAGTAATACTTCATATTTCTAGTTTTAGATACAAGAATGATACATTCATACAAATAGGATGAACACACTCAGTAGATTATAAGCTTTGTAATGATATCTTACAAGAGATCTTTTGCATGAAGCATGTTCCAGTTGCATCATATTCACACTTATAAACATATTTTCATAAAATAAGTGGAGTGCAACATCACAGTGGACATCTGCAAAGCAGCAACCTGGGTGTCAGCTTGTACATTCATACAACATTATGCATTAGAGCAGCATTCCTCATCAGATGCTCCGTTTGTACTTACCATCTTATCACTCACCATGACTACAACTTTGAAGCCCATTCCTTCCACTGACAGGCACTGCTGTACACTCATCTAAAGTGGAACACCTACAGGGACACTCCTCAAACAAGAAGAGACGGTTACTCACCCGGTGCAGTAACTGAGGTTCTTAGTGTGTTTTTTTGATCTCTAGGTTCTTTAAAAGGAGTCTGCTTGTGAACATTTTTGTGTGTATAAGTGTGCTTTTATGTTGTTTGTGAATATAACCACTTAATATAATAGGTATGCTTTTATTGGGTGCTGTATGTTGCAGACACTACAAAACTTTTTCTCTAGCCTTTTTATAAAGGCAAAACTATTTAAAGACATCCAGGTAGTATAACAACCCTTCCTTTCTCCCTAAAAATCACCCCTATATTTATCAACATAACCAAAAATGATTTTTTTACAGAATTGCCAGGTGACCGCTTACAAATTTAACAGCAAAGGCTCTGGTACAATAAGGTACTTAACCAGGTATGTGACTTAAAGCATGCAACTTCATGGGATTAATGTTACATATGTGCTTAAGTACCTTGCTGAATCAGAGCCGGAATGCCTTTAACAGTAACATCACCAGTCAAGTGCAGATTTATCCCTCTTCAGACACCCAACCACCCTCCTTCCTGCTGCAGGCAAATTCCCATCCTTGTTAACCTGTACCTGAAATGCCAGGTGCCTCTCTGGGTTTTTCCAACTTTCAGTTCAAGTTCCACATGTGCTGCTCACTTGCCTCTCTGTTGTTAGTTGCTATCTGTTTAAAATATTTGTGACCTATTTGTGGAAAGTCTGTGGCACTCTGTGCCTCAAAGCAACACCCTGGACCACCCCCATATTCACCACTGTCATATAATTATGATAAGTTTTGTACAAAGTATGCCTTGTGAGGTATAATTTTTAAAAGTCTTGCTCTGTTGAACATTAATATGGATTGTATGTGCTATCATTGTATGTGAAGATATGAAGTTTTACTATATGTGTGTCAGAGAAAAACTTAGTTCTCACTTTTTGGTTGGGTGCAGCAGAGTCAGATACTTTATTCTGTTTAGCAGCTACAGAAGGGAGAGAGTGCACTAGGACATAGGGTCTCTCCTTCCTAGACAGGTCTCTCAACAGGTAAACAATTACAGCAAGCATTTATACTTTTGTTACAGACAATAATAAGTAACAGCTGCATTTTGTTTATACATAGGTCATCCTGATATCTTGTTTTTCTCACTGAAGAGACTGCAGTCTACATTTCGTATTATCTACACATTATCTACACAAGGTCGAAACAACTTCTCACACAGTTCTTTTCCACTCGCCTCTCACAATCCTCGCTTATACAAATCTCGCCTTATTAGGGTTACAGCTAGCCTAACTCTTGCTAACAGAGACTGTCATGCATTAAGATCCCCTACAAATCCCTGTCAGTTCTTTCTCTATTTATACATGTGTGTTACTGAAATATGTTGTGAGTTTGGGAACACCCACAACCAGCCTTTCAGGTACAACAATGGAGTAGCCAGATGCGCTGATGGCCCAGTAAAGGGAATCCACACTCCCAGCTACTATGCCAGGATCTGTATACAATGGAGACTTCTCAGAAAGAGCACGTAGACAATGGAGAATGCTTGACCAATGGGGTCATGAGCATAGAGCTTTCCAGCAAGCTGGAAGAAACTATAAAAGAGGGGAAGTGACATCATCTCTTAGCCTCACTCCCCCCACAACTCAACACCTAGAAACATGTCTGAAGGACAAAGATTTTGAACTGGAAAGGTGGTCCTGGGCTGAAGGAGAGTTCCAGCCTGTGTATTGAAGATCTGTAACTTGCTTGTACTATCTATCCGGGTGAGACACTGCTTGATTCAAATTCTGTTTAGTTTATAGAACTTAGACTGCAAATTTATTTTATTTTTTAGGTAACCAACTTTCATTTCTACACTTATTACTTATAATCACTTAAAATCTATCTTTCTGTAGTTAATATATCTGTTTTATATTTTACCTAAAACAGTGTATTTTGGTTGAAGTGCGTAGGAAACCTGCTCAGGTTATAAAGGCTGGTGTATGTCCACTTTCCTTTGTAAAAGTGGCAAAGTTAATGAACTTACACTGGTCAGGCTTCTGACTAGTGCAAGATGGTACAGTTTTGGGGTGCAAGGCTGGGAAGCTTGGGGGAATTGGCTGGAGCCTCTCTATTTAGTTCGTTCATGGTTCATGAGAAGCATGTAACTCAGTTAGGTGTGTCCCTGCCTGTGGATGTCTGTGTAAGTACAATGCCTGACAAAGGTTTGTGGCTTAGCAACAGCATCACTGTGTGAGAAGGAGCCCAGGTTGGTGGGACAAAGGGCTCAGTGGTCCCACAGTTCAGGTTGCACCCTGGGAACACCTATCACAATGTCCCAATTCAAATGCAGTATTGCCTAGCTGAAAAATACAAGAAATATGAGTCAGACCCCCCAAAATTGAGATACTTTTAAAAAATGGAACTATGTTTTATGGTCTCTTTAGATTTTCTTAACTCCCCCTCCCTCGTCTGCCCTCATCCCTTTCCAATATGTGTTAAAATTATAATGTTACCATCACTCACAAATTTATCATGAGTAATGCAATTTGGGGCTCTCATTGGAGGACCCAGCTGAGGTCAGGGCAACATTGTGCTGCTGTAAAAATGCACTGTGTGATAGACTGACAGAATCCTGCAATATCCTAGGCAAACCTTATGGGATTAAGGTAAACCTTATTGAATTAGGTTTAATACCTTTGGTGTCCATTGTATTAAAAATGCAGTTGTGTATGTGTTATTGTGGAATTATATGTTACTCCTCTAGGAGGAGAGGGGTGGTAATGTAATTTTTTTGGTTATTAGCTCCTTTGAAGCCACCCTGTGGAGAGGTTCACTTATAATAGTTCAAACTGACTAAAAGAATTTTTGGATGAACAGCTGGATAAGGGCTGGAAGGGACTTTATACAGAGAACCATCCCAAGTTTTTAACTAGGAACCCAGGAAAGGTAAAACAATGATCTAGGTAAGAAGCATTCCTTCAAACAATAACAAAGTTTATAGATGTGAAGAGGGACTCCTCAGCCCAGACTGTGGTAACAGGGCTGTTTGCCAAGGCTGAGAATCTGGAGATCAAAAACACTGATCTGCTAAAGACAGAAAGGGGGGATTTGGTGAGAGGTTGGCCTGAAACTGTCAGTGAAAAGGCTGACAGGGTGGCTGAGAAACCGAGACAAAAGCAGTGGTGGATTAGCCAGTAGACCTCAGGGGCCCCAGCCAACTGCAGGGACCTGGAAAAAATCCGCTGATGGAGGCAGAAGCCTGGAGCCCCAGCCGCCAGGCAGGTGGGTGGGGGAAGCCCCCGCATCCCAACCCCGTTATGCGGCAGCAGCTGTGGGATGGGGGAAGCCCCCCCAGTAGACCCTGTCCTTGGCAGTAGTTGTGGGATGGGGAAAGACACTCTCCTCTCCCTTCCGCCCCCAAAGCATCCATCCCCTTTCCCGACAGAAGCTATGGAGTGTCAGGACAAGCTCCAGCACCGTTCCATCCCCAGCAGAAGTGTGGGGGGTGGTAGGGGAAGCCCCAGCACCCAGACCCCCGCTGCAGCCCTGGGACTGGAGGAGCTCTCACTCCCTAGTGTGGCCTGGGTGCCATGGTGCAGGGACAGAGCTTCTCCGGTCTTGGGGCTGCAGTGGGGAGGGGGCAAAAAGGAGCAAAAGGGGTTGCAGGCCTGCAGTGGGGGGGACCCTGGGTGGAACAGGGGTGGGCCCCAGGGAAGGGGCAAAAAGGGGTGGGGCTGTGGGCAGGGCCACAGGCAGAAGGGACGGAATGGGGGTGGGGGCCACAGGCAGATGGGGTGGGGGGGCCCCACTTGGTCTGTCTCAGGGCCCCAGGAAACCTTAATCCATGGCTGCAGAAAGGAACCAGGGTGCAAGCAGTGTCTGCTGTTTCTGCCCACTCAAAGATGGGGAATAAGCCAGATCCATCTGAGCTATGGATGAAAAGGCTAAGGAAACGTGTGTGTGTGTGTATGATTCTTAGTGATTTAAAATCTATGTTTCTAAGTGCTGTGTACCTTCTGGCAAAATAAATCATGCTTTGTTTTGAAGAAGCTGTTTCGGTATTGCTGCAAACATATGCCAGCCTTCCAAATTGAAATCCTGGCAGGGTGCAGTCCCTGTTGGACCTGCTAACTAAATCACAGTCGGTAACCAGGGGGCTGTAATCCAGGTCCTGATCTGAGGATGGACAAATTGTGGAATTTCATTTCAGGACAATTCCAGAATACATAAAGAGGATGCACTCAAAGAGACTCCCAAGAAAGGACAGTGTGCAGCTAGTCCGGTAACAGTGAGCTGAATGATGAATATGTGTTTTCTCCATCTGCCTAGTACAAACAGAAAATATTAAATATAATGGTAACACTTTAAGCATCAATTTAATATAATGGACTTCAGCTAAATTAGTGATAACTATGACAGCCATATAAAGAACAAACAGGCTAATTGTGATCAGTGTGCTACAGTGAGTACTAAACAAATTTAAGATTGGCCATGTCAAGTGATAGTCCTGTAATGCCTGTGAGTAGTAATTTAAAGCACTGTAAAGCTTTTCTGTGCAAATATCATGTTCCTGGAAGTTGAGTGTTTTGCCATCACTACTGTCTCCCCCTCTGAGCTGTGTACACTGTTATTTTCTTAATTAGCATATGCTGTGTTTGTGCTTTCTGAATTGGTTTTTCACTTTACCTATGATTGATTATATCAGTCAGCGCTGCTGATATACCTGTTTCAAAACAATGATGGCAGTTCCTAATGGTGGTTTTATGGTATTAGGGTCACTATAAGACAGGATGTGCTGAGACAATAAAAATTAGTTGTGAGTATGATTACAGCAAGGAGGGAAGCTGCAAAGCAGATTCAGAATTCCAGAAGACCTGCAAATGAGTCAGCATTTCTCATTGCAATATTGACAATACAATTACAATATGAATGACATATTGTATTTTGTGGAAGTGCATAAATATTCTAGGCAGTGTTTTACATAAATTCCAACTGAAGTATGTAGTAATGTTATCTAGTGCCCCCCAGTCTACCAGAGGCCAAATGAACCGAATAATTTACAGTACATTGACATGACATACAATCTATGAATTATAAATTATCTACTTTATAAAGGCCTTGGGCTTAAGATGAACAGTGACCATTAGGAAACAGATTAATGTCTGTCTTTGTATCTATGCGCAAAGTATATAGTTATAATGATAATCTTACCCCACTGTGGCATTGTGAAACTGAGAGTCCTCATGTACCCGAGGCCTTCAGGAATCTGATGTAATGTTAGCTCCTTGAAGAATTATGCTATATGCTATTTTAAAAAAGTAAATTAAATTAAATTGTAGGGCTCACCTTTGTGTATTTTTTACTTTTACAGTTCTCAGCTTATCTTTTATAGCAGAAACACTTCGGATTGAGGAATGTACAGAATTTTATAGCCAGATTTAGCCCTGGTGGAAGCAGGTGCAACTCACACTGAATTTAATGGAAGTTTCACCTCCTTATGTGTGGGATGAATTTGATCCCAGTTCTCTTAGGTGAAAAATCAAACTGGCAGAACAAAAGCTGATTCTCCAATTTCCAGGGAAATGGACACAAAGTAAATTGCTTGGGTTTGTGTGTGTTTGTTTTAGAGAATAGATCAAAAATCCCAATATCAGTGTGTGTGAAAATCCTCTTTTCTGACAGCCCTTGCAGAAGAAGGGAGGTAGGGTAAAAAAGGTGACCCTCACCTCATTCTCCTGCCAAATATCCCCTTCTATTATTCAGAAGTAAAACATGGAGACTGTCACAGTAAAGGGTTGAAGAAAACAGCACTTACTTTTTCACCCCTTTTATTGTTTTTTAATCCTTTATCTGCAGTCCTCTCTTGGTCCCTAATCTTTCCTGTTCCTCCTCCCCAACGTCTCTTTGCCCCATGTGGTGCCTTCACTGCTGCCTTGAGAGCCTATTTTGATACCATCTCCTCCTCCAACTACTGCCCCATCTGAGATTTAGGCTTCTCAGTCAGTTAAGCATTGTAGCACTGAGCAGAACAATGTCTAAATACCTACATAAATCTGGGCCTAAACCACTTAGGTGCTTCTGAACATTTTATCCAAGGCCTTTTCTCCATCTTCATCATTTTTGGTGGTGCGGTTGATGTGGTTGAACACTTGTATCTCCTAAACTTCTCCTAGTCTTCAGAGAGCTAGTGCTTTCCTGGTTCTGATCCTACCTTTTCAACTCCTCCTTCGGTGTTTCCTGTGAGAGTTCTTCCTCTTTCTCTCTTTGAATTGCAAGCTCTTCCAGATTGGAACTTTTCTTTTACTTTTCTGTAAAGCACCTAGCATAATGTATGCAATACAGATAACAGTATGTGGGGGTATTACATTGATTGCTATAGGGGATCATGTTATTTAATATTTTCATTAATAACTTAGAAAGAGGAAGAAATATGTAGATGACACAAAAATTGAGATGTACTAGAAACATCTGAGGACAGACCCTGCCAATGTAAGAATGGTCATATATAGTCATACCAATGGTCCATCTAGCCCAGTATCCTGTCTTCCCACAGTGGCCAGTGCCAGATGCTTCAGGGAAATGTATCAAGTGGCAGCTTCTGGCAGTCAGAGGTTTAGGAACACCCAGAGGATGGGGTTGTATCCCTGACCATTGTGTCTAATAGCCATTGCTGGACCTATCCTCTATGAACTTATCTGATTTTTTTGTAACCCATTTATACTTTTGGCCTTTGCAACATCCTGAGAATGAGTTTCCCAGGTTGATTGTGTGTTGTATGAAGAAGTACTTCCTTATGTTTGTTTTAAACCCACTGCCTATTAATTTCATTGGCTAATCCCTTGTTCGTCTATTACGTGAAGGGGTAAATATAACAGTTCCTCCGTACCATTCATGATTTTCTACATCTATGTCATATCCCCCCAGTCCCACAAAGAGAATGCAGAAAACCTACAAGGAATGGAAGATGGGATGGATCAGCAAGGAAAAGAAATGGGATGGATCAGCAAGGAAATCTACCTCTTGGAGGACAGAAAGTGTAGGAAAAACAGTGAAAATTGCCAAAAGCCAAGCAGAGTTGGACCTTGCAAAGGAAACTAAAATCAACTGTAAAAGTTTCTATAGCCATATAACTAAAAAGAAAACAAGGAAAGAAGAAGATGGACCACTAAACAGTGAAGATGGGTGGAGATTAAAGATAATGTAGGCATGGCCTAACACCTAAACCAGGGGTCTCAAACATGTGGGCTACATGCGGCCCGCAGAGTTATTTTCTGCAGCCTGCCAAGCTCCCCGCCTCCTCCCCCCCTGGAGTTATTTCCTGTGGCCTCCATGCTCCCCTCACCCGCCGCCCCCTCTCCCGCACAGCGCACCGCATCCCCGCTCCTCTGCCTACGTCCAGGCACTTCCCACTGCCAAACAGCTGTTTGGTGGTGCTTAGCGCTTTCCAGGAGGGAGGAGCGGGTAGCCACATGTTCAGGGGAGGAGGCAGAGAAGAGGCGGGGCAGGAGCAGGGATTTGGGGAAGGGGTTGGAATAGGGGCAGGGAGGGGCGGAGTTGGGGTGGGAACTTTGGGGGAAGGGGTTGGAATGGGGGTGGGGCCTCATGGAAGGGGTGGAGTGAGGGTGGAGCTGGGGGCAGCAGGGGTGGTGGCTTTTGTACCTTTATATGAAAAGGTGTCAGTGATGCGGCCCTCAGGCCAATGTACTAGTCCTCATGTGGCCCTTGTGGTGATTTGAGTTTGATCTAAACGTATACTTTGCCTCAGTTTTCAGTAAGGGTAATGAGGAGTTTAGGGGTAGTGGCAGGAATGGAAATGAGGATATGTAAGTAGAAATTATCACATCTGAGGTGGAAGTCAAACTCAAACAGCTTCATGGGACCAAATTGGGGGATCCAGATAATCTCCATCCAAAAATACTAAAGGAACTCTCGTATGAAATTGCAAGTCTAATAGCAAGGATTTTTAACGAATACAGTAAGTTGGGGGTTGTTGTACCCTGTGACTGGAGAATTGCTAATATAGTACCTATTTTTAAGAAAGGGGGAAAGAGTGGTCCAGGTAACAACAGGCCTGTTTGACCTCAGTCATATTGAGGTCCTGAAAGAAATTTTGAAAAAGAACATTGTTAAGGACCAAGAGGTCAGCAGAATTTGGGATAAAATATAACATGGTTTTATAAAACTGGATCATGCCAGACGAACCTGATCTTTTTCTCCGAGAAGATTTTTTTAGACAAAAGAAATGCCGTAGATTTCAGTAAGGCTTTTGATACAGTTCCACACTGGAAATTATTAGTTAAATTGGAGAAGATGTTGATTAATATGAAAGATGGGTAAGGAACTGGTAAAAGGGGAGATTACAACAGGTCATACTGAAAGTGGAACTGTCAGCAGGCTGGAGGGAGGTTACTAGTGGAGTTTCTCAAGGATTGGTTTTAGGACCAATCTCATTTAACATTTTCATTACTGACCTGGGCACAAAAAGTGGTAGTGTGCTAACAAAATTTGTGGATGAGACAAAGTTGGGAGGTATTTCCAGTATGAGGAGGACCAGAATATCATTCAGGAAGATCTGGACAATCTTGAAAACTGGAGTAATAGAAATGGGATGAAATTTAATAGTGCAAAGTGGAAAGCCATGCACTTAGGGACTAACATCAAGAACATAAGAATGGTCATACTGGTTCGGACCAAAGGTCTATCTAGCCCAGTATCTTGTCTTCTGACCGTGGCCAATGCCAGGTGCCCCAGAAGGAATGAACAGAACAAGTAATCATCAAGTGATCCATCCCCTGTCGCCCATTCCCAGGTTCTGGCAAACAGATGCTAGGGACACCATCCCTGCCCATCCTGGCTAATAGCCATTGATGGACATATCCTCCATGAATTTATCTAGCTCTTGTTTGAACCCTGTTATAGTCTTGGACTTCACAACGTCTTCTGGCAAAGAGTTCCACAGACTGTGCAATGTGTGAAAAAATACTTCCGTTTGTTTTTAACCTGCTGCCTATTAATTTCATTTGGTGACCCCTAGTTCTTGTGTTATGAGAAGGAGTAAATAACACTTCCTTATTTACTTTCTCCACACCAGTCATGATTTTATAGACCTCAATCATATCCCCCCTTAGTCATCTCTTTTCCAAGCTGAAAAGTCCCAGTCTTATTAATCACTCCTCATAAGGAAGCTGTTCCATGCTTGAGAAGGGGCAATCACATCTGCATGCAGTATTCAAGATGTCGGCGTACATATAGAGATTTATATAGAGGCAATCTGATATTTTCTGTCTTATTACCTATCCGTTTCTTAATGATTCCCAACATTCTGTTTGCTTTTTTGACTGCCGCTGAATATTAAGTGGATGTTTTCAGAGAACTATCCACAATGAATCCAAGAACTCTTTCTTGAGTAGTAATAGGTAATTTAGACCTCATCATTTTATATGTATAGGTGGGATTATATTTTCCAATGTGCATTACTTTGCATTTATCAATATTGAATTTCATCTGCCATTTTGTTGCCCAGTCACCCAGTTTTGAGAGACCCTTTTGTAGCTCTTCGCAGTCTGCTTGGGACTTAGCTATCTTGAGTAGTTTTGTATCATCTGCAAATTTTGCCACCTAACTGTTTACCCCTTTTTCCAGCCAATGTGATGGGGCCATGAAAAAGACTAATATCTAAGAAAGATGAATTCAAACTGGAATGGGTGCAGAGAAAGGCTACAAGAATGGTCAGAGCAATGGAGAAGAGACTCAAAGAGCTTGACGTGTTTCGCCTAACCAAGTGAAGGCTGAGGGGATATATGATTCCTCTCTGTAAATACATCAAAGGCATAAAAACCAGGGAGAGAGAGGAGTTATTTAAGTTGAGTGCCAATGCTGATGCATGAATAAATGAATATAAACTGGCCATCAATAATTTTAGGCTTGAAATTAGACAAAGGTTCTAATCATCAGAGGAGTAAAGTTCTGGAACAGCTGTCTAAGGGAAGCAGTGGGGGCAAAAAACCTAACTGGCTTCAAGACTGAGCTTGATAAGTTTATGGAGGGGATGGTATGATGAGACTACAGTGGCGTGTGGCCTGCCTGTGACCACTAGGAGCAAATATCCCCTGTGGCTGGAGATGGGACACTAGATGGGATGGGCTCTGAATTACTACAGAGAATTCTTTCCCAGGTGTCTGGCTGGTTGGTCTTGCCGACATGCTCAGTGTCCAACTGATCACCATATTTAGAGTCGGGAAGGAATTTCCCCCCAGCTCTGATAGGCAGAGGCCCTGGGGGCTTTTGCCTTCCTCTGCAGCGTGGTGCATGGGTCACTTGTTGTTTTAAACTAGCATAAATGTCGGAATCTCTGTAACCTGAAGTCTTTAAATCCATGATTTGAGGACTTCAGTAATACAGCCAGAGGTTATGGGTCTATTATAGGAGTGGGTGGGCAAGGTTCTGTAGTCAGCAATGTGCAAGTCAGACTAGATGATCGGCTTTAAAGTCTATGAGTCTCTCTCTCCTCCTATGGAGGTAGTTCCATAAGCCTAATAATTTTTGTTGCCATTTTTGGTACCTTTTCTCTTCCAATTCCAGGGAGAAGAGAAAAAACATACAAATATGAATTGGGTAGGGGTGCGCATCTGTGGAATAAGAATTAAGTAACAATCGAAAGGAAACTAAATATGATATTGGAATGTAATACCATTGGGAAAAAGCCATTGATGAGATAATGTATTTGTATGTATACATTATATATATGTTAGTGGATGGCAGATGTAGTTGGGAGGATCTTGTAGGAGGTTTCTTCTGCCTGTTTCAAACTCTTTAGGCCTGATTGGATAGCCCTAATATTTTACTGAAATTGTTTTTATGTGAATTTTGTGGTGCTTCATGGAAACCTGTGATATTTGTAGTGAATGAATCATGTCCTAACAAGACTAAAATGGGGCATTCTTGATTTTTGTGGTTCCCAAAAAGATAGGAAAAGGGTTTTTATACTATGGGTAAAAGTTGCATCAGAGTAATGAAATCTAGCAAAGCATTAACACACTATTTAAGCCCCACTTAAGCCTTTTGTTTAAGAATTTAGGAGGTATGGAGAGCCATGGGTGGGTCATCTGTGCTGGGATACATTTTAACCCTGTATGTTTCAACAAATTCTTAAGTTGCTTACTTTGAATTAGAAAGCCACAGACACTTAGAGTGTGCACACTCACAAAGTAAGAGACTTTTTAAGTGTAAGCACTGTATGGTAAATTTACCTATTTAGCCATGGGACCATGTGACATTACTCATGACATGCCTACATGAGACATTCAGGAAGATTAAGCCAAATTAACTAGAGGTGTGAATTTAGAGTGCATTATGTTAAAGCACATTTAACAGCCGTGTAGATGGTCTCCTTCAGAAGTAAAATAGCTCTAGTTCGCTTTAAAGTGAACTAAGAGCACTTTATTTCTGAATTAAAGCATCCACACAGAAGTTTAATGCACTTTAAAGTCAGTCAAATGTAGTTGATTCAGCTTACCTTTTGTGAATATTCCCATATAGAGGGGTCTTCCGCATAGGCGCCGACTCCGTGGGTGCTCTGGGGCTGGAGCACCCACAGGGAAAAATTAGTGCGTGCTCTCCACTGACCGGCAGCCAAGCTCCCCTCCCCCCACTTCACCTCCTCCCCCGAGCGCGTCGCATCCCTACTCCTCCGCCTACTTTCCAGCGCTTCCCTCCGCCAAACAGCTGTTTGGCGGTGCTTAGGACTTTTCAGGAGGGAGGGGGGAGGAGCGGGGATGGGGCCCGCTCAGCGGAGGAGGCGGGGCGGGGTGGGGACTTTGGGGAAGGGGTGAAATGGGGGCAGTGCAGGGTTAGGGCCAGGGCCAGGGGTGGGGTCAAGCACTCACTGGGAACAGTGGAAGTCGGCACCTATAGCCTTCAGTGTAAATGGAGAAGAGAAGGGTGGGGTATTGTATGGTACATAAGATCATTCTCAACTCAGGAAACCCCTTAAGGATAGAAAGAACCTGAATTCATAGCTTCATTGCTTCTCTTGGTTGGAGGTCAGAAACTTAATGTTATTCCAGCATAGGTATTTTTATTTCATATAACATCAGGTTGTCTTTTTGTTTTGTATGTCTGGCTCCCTTACAATAACCAGACTGGCTGTTCCTTGAAGCTTGTTGTTGGAAGTGCGTGAAGCAGAAAGAATATAAGTAGATTAGTCTTCATAGCCTTTTACGTCCTGTATCTACAAATATGTGGGGCTCTTCCAACTTTCCAGTGTGTTTATTTTAATAGCTCTAATAATAATTTATCTAACATTCATATGTAGCCATCAATTGTATAACTTAATGCCTCTGCTACAGCCTGCTGTAACTTATATGAACAAATATTAAATAAAAGTGGTATTGCTATAGGAATATCTGGTATGGTTATACATGAGTTATTTGGCAAAGAGACTTTTTGACTCTTTCATGTAAGGGATTCTATGTGAATGATATTACTAAAGATAAGAGATCCGTGATATATGTATTTGATCTGTATTTTTTTGGAAAGATTATCAAGATTTTTTTCCAGAAGAACTTTAAGGAGCAAAGGTATTTAAATGTATTTTTGGATTAAATGTGTTTCACTACACTGTCTGTTGGTAGTCAGAAGGAAGGAATTGACATGAAATGCTCTGACCTAGCTGTGTGACTAAGGCAGCTTTGTCCTTACTTTAAAGCTATAAATGGGTATCTTTATTATGATATCATACAGTATATTGGGAAACAAAGACTGGGGGAAGTATTTGTACAAATAATATCTATGAGTTCGATGAAGCCTGGTGCTTGTTATTGGAACCAGGGTTATATTATGGTTTAATGGCTTCTTTGTGCTTCATTTGATGAGCTGTCAGAAAAACATTTTGAAGTAATAAAGCATCCATTTGGCTCCTAACTGATGAGAGAAGCATTGCTCTTTGCATTAACTGTTATTCAGGAAGAGAAGTGGACAGATGTTAATAAGTCTTATAAAAAAAAAGGGTGGAGAAGACTGAAGGAAATAGAAAACAGAGTGGAGTCCTCCAGTTTCATGTGCAGCTTGTACATTTAAAAAAAAAAACAAAGCTCAAAGGTTTGTACTGCCCTTCCATGTGACTTGTAGTCTGCTGTATTTCAGTTAGGTTGCTTGTCAGATATATTAAAGTGCAGTTCAGTTTAATGAAGAACTGCATAGCACAAACCAGGAGCAGAGGCTATCTCATGGTCACCGGGTGAGTAAAAACAGTTGTAAATAATTACTTACTAATAATGTATGTATTGTAAATGTTACAAGAACCTTATAACACCATGAGAGAAAATTAAGAGTTTTCCTGTGGTTTATGCTGTTACTTTACTTAGATAATTTCCAAATGTAGGCAGTATGGACAATGAAATACATGTTCAGACTGAACAAGGTTTTAGTTTTTAATTTTTGCAGAAGAAGCAAATGACTCTTTCTGTGATTACTTAGATTTTTATTTTAGATTCCTTCGTTGTTCTCAAAGCAACTACAATATCTATTTTAGTGCGGTGCTCAAAATAATTTCTGTGGGAGTTAGCTGATAGTTTTTGGTGCCTTACTGTGATTTTTAATTGTTTATCTACTAGTGGGGGAAGAAAAAAACACCTTTACTCTGAATCTCCAAGATTCAGCAGTCTTCAGATTTCAAGATGAATACAGTGTCTAAGATCTAAATCCAGACTACTGAACCCCGCACAACATCAACCTGTTCCAAGAGTGCACTGAAGCACTGCATAGGCACCATTGCATAGGGTTTGAGCTGTTTGTTTTTTGCTCTGTGTCTTTTGATTATACAGCTTGTGTAGGTGTATTCCTATATTAACTCATAAATCAAGTTTTTTTATATTTGATTACAACAATTATGTAAATACAATGTCATCACCAATGTAGGAATGAGAAATGCGCAGAATGTTTATGAATCTCCAGCTTTTGTTTATCAGTATGATTTGTCTTTGTCTACAGTAATTATAGATTTTGCAGTTGCTATAATGTTGTTATGAAACAGAACTGACATCTGTTTAAAATAATTTATGGAAAGATTTCTTAGCCATTTTAGAGCTTTGCAGGGAGTTTTACGTTTACATATGGATAAAGAGCTGAAAAAGAGACATAATTAATATATTTTTTTAAAAGCCCATATGAAAGCCCAATATAAATCCTGGGAATTTAAATTGAGAAAAGTTCACTTTACCATTTTAAGACAGTGATTAAAAAAACAACAGCACATAGCTCACTGATATTCAAGGTTTTGATTATCATATAGATTTAGGGTGTGCATTTCACTTGCATCATCAGAGAGAAGAAACATTGGCTTGTCAGATGTTACATTTTGTAATGATCTCTCCTATCTATAAAATTCAGAATCATTAAATTGAGACGTCTCTTTCAGATAATCACTCCGTTCCGGAGGCTGATATTGTGTGCTGAGAACAGAAAAGAGATGGAGGACTGGATCAGCTCACTGAAGTCTGTACAGTCTAGAGAACATTATGAGGTAAGATAATATCCCTTTCAGTGCATGTTGTTCTTCTTTCAGGATAAATACTGATTTAATATACCAAGCTCTACAGTACACAGAACCCAAGACATACAGTCTTGTGGAGTGTGAAAAACCTGTAAGGTTAAAATGCAGTTTTTGTTAAACCTTTATTTTACTAGTACAATTCATGCTACTATGCTCTTGTTCTGAGGTTTTGAGAGAGAGTTAGTCTCCTTTCAATGTATTTCTTCTCCACATTGAATTTTCCAGCATAAATATGGAACTCCTAAGTACTTTCAGTTTCTATAGCTGTGTTCTGTACTTGCAAATTTGTCTTAACTTCTCCTTTACTAGACCGCACAGTTTAATGTGGAACATTTCTCAGGGATGCATAACTGGTACGCCTGCTCCCATGCGCGACCTACCTTCTGTAATGTGTGCAGAGAGAGCCTCTCTGGAGTTACTTCTCATGGCCTGTCTTGTGAAGGTAAAGTCAACATATTTTTCCTTACAATATCCGATAAGCTAATAAAAAATTAAAAGTCTATAGGCAGGTAATAGTACTGAAAATGCTATGGAGTAAGAAGAAACCTACTCGTTGCTATAGAAAGGAACATTTCTGTTGGTCAGAATAAATGCTAACAATATGACACACATTATTCACACTCTGGACATTATTTTCTAGTTCATCTCAATATAAAAGGCTCCTCCTGCTACAAATACCTTCCCCCTCCCCCAGTTCCCCTGTATGTGCTTGCCTGAGTGCAAGGTTTTTGAGAGAAGGTGAGATTACTTTGATTTGCACTTCAAAAATGATGTGGAGCAAAAGTGCAACATTTTCTTTCCTCCGTTCTCAGAATTGATATAGCATTCCTTTGAAAGAAAAGAGGAAAAAATAGAAATATTGTTAGTCTCTCATCGGCAAAAATCTGGAACAACAGTTAACTCCTTAATTGGGTCCATGACCTTATTTCTTCCCAGTTTTTGTCTGATTTGCTGCTCTCTTTCTGCTGACTGATATTGTGGTGCAGGCAGGGAGGGTAAAATATGCTTCTTCACTGGTCACATAATGGATAAAAAAATCATTTATATGCTTTTCATAATTTGATAATTAAAGAACTAATATCCAACATCAATAAAAACTGGGATGGGACTAAAGGTTCAATGTTAGAGTGCAGGAATTATCTAGCACAGGCACATTTCTATAATAACCTTGAAAATATTCAGTTTTATTTTATCATTTATTGGCTTTTCACTGTAACTTCTGTGAAAAGCAGTGATATGTCTACCTTGTTTCCTGGAATGTGGCAGTAAATTAAGTGTCAAATGTGTCCTTATGGAATATATATGCCATTTACACACAAGCTTTGGTATTGCTTTTTCACTGGGAAGAAAAATATGTTCTTAATACTCTTTATAATAATGGTTAGACCTTTAATTACAAAATAATTAACTGCCCAGCAAACTCTTGCTGCTGTATAATAATGTAAATATGGTAATCAGTTATTACACAATATATTATTCAGAAATAGATTTTAAGTTGTATGTTACCTAACTACCTGTAGAATTCTGTTCCTGTTATCTGTACTGTGGAGTATCTGTACTCAATGCTAAACTGTGCTAAAGCCAGTGTCAGGTCCCTGTCGGTTAGTGTTCATCATCTGAAGGCATTCAGCAGGGTGAAACTGTCCAGGGACATTGATATGAATATACATGTAAACCCCAAGGAGATTATCTTGATTACTGGGGCTCTGTGTGCTGGTAGCTCAGGGAGAGGCACACTGTCACTGGGAGGAAAGGGGAGCCAAGGGCAGACTCAGAGTCTGCTCGGCAACCAGTAGGGAGTGAGGTGCCCTTCCATGGGAGCTCAGGAGAGGGGAGAAGCCACTTTTGGAGCAGTTTGGGCCAGTCAGGGAAAGGATAGAACTGACTGGGGGAAGGGGGCTGGTGAGCTCCAGGCCTGCTTGCAGGGTTCAGTCTCATCTTCAGTTTGTCTAACTTGGGTACATTAGTGAGTATGAAGTGGTGTTCAGGGTCGGTGCCCTCCAGCTCACACCAAGTTACAAGCCTCTTCTGGTAATCCATACTGGGAATTTACTCAATTTCCCTGAGAAATGAGCAAGGGTAAATGTAAGGTCTGAGTTTAAAAGACGGGATCCCAACAGTACCTCCAGTGTAGCACCCCCCTATCCACCTGGTTACCTCCTTTAGTGCCAATCTCCTTACGGGTTTTGATGGACAGGCCTGGATTCTTCTGATTCCCGCCACCCACTCAGTAGGGTGCAACTTATTTTTCTTCCCATATGAATTTATTTGCCAGTGCCTCCACGCCCCTTGCTCCTTCCTGGCAGGGTCACCAGCGCAGCTTGGGAAGCCACCAGCACACAGAGCCCCTGGAATCTAGGTAATCTCCTTGGGGGTTACATATATCACAGAAGTTAGTGATGGTGTAGCTGACCTCCACTGTCACTGCTATTTATCATTTCCCAATTAGTTTCCCTAGTCATTCAAATAGTTTTCAGTCATTCAGGAAGTTTTCGAAGTATGATTTTAGGGGACACAGTATCTAGTGCTTAATCAGAATTCAAATATATTGCATCTACTGTGGTTCCCTTTAAGAGCTAATATTGTACTTATTTAATAAAAAAGAGTAAGTTTTTTCTAGCAAGAATTATTTTTTTGTAAACTCATGTATTTCTCCTACACTCTATGATTCTGTGATTTCAACGCTTGTAGTCCATTGTCCACTAGCTAAGTACCTTTGTTTTTTGCATCTTAATGTTCTATTAGTTAGCTAGGACTGGCTGTTACATTTACATCAATGTAATCGCCAGGGTTGCTCTTTTTTGCCTTTTTGAAAATTAAAATTACTTTTATTTTATTTTAGTTTTCGGTTACGTTTCAATTTCTCCATGATTTTTAGATCTAATTCTTAGTGGTAGAGTAATTTGTTTCCTAATGTCCTTTGGATTCTAGAATGCATATAATCTGGACTGGTTTATGTGTATATATTCAAATATTCTTTCACCAGTTTCACATGTTCTTAATTTATATTTAAAGAGTCTTCCTTCCTTTCTAATCATTCAAATATATATATCTTATTGAAGGCAAATTTCATAAAAGGAGTATCTCTACTAGTCATTAATTTAATCTTCCTAATTTATCTATGGATTGACTCACTTTTTAGTATTGCAGTATTTCCTCCTCACCCCCTGATATTGTAAAAGCTGTAGTTAATCCCCTTTAATTTATTTGGCTAACAAACTCATTTTGGTTGTTTGCCTGCCTGTACTCTCTTTATAAGTCCTACATGACTAAGTCCTTGCTTTGTTGTCTCCCTTGTTTGTTTCCAGAATATTTTTAAAAATTTGATATTGCTTGAGCTGATCTTTGTAATACCATATTGGCCATTTCTTGTACTCCACAGTCTTTTTATCAGAGGTAATGTAGTGGGTATGGTGTCTTTTAGGAGTAACTAGGGTGACCAAATGTCCCGATTTTATAGGGGCTTTTTCTCATATAGGCACCCTCACCCCCATCCTGATTTTTTTACACGTGCTATCTGGTCACTCTAGGAGTAACCCAGAAATCTTCAATGCCACTTCTTCCCATTACATCTTAATCGCATGGCTTTTTTAATTTGCTAAAATGGTCATGCCTGAAATTTGACACCCACGTACTTCTGTATTCTGTGAATCCTTTTATTTCTATGCTAAATTCAGTTAGGGCATGGTCACTGGTTCCATGCTTCCCTGTTATTCACATGTACTCAGTGATTTTCTCCTTATCAGTAGATCCAGGATGTCTTCCTTCTTGTTGGTGTTTCTGGTTTCTGGCACATGAATTGTCTTCTGTGAGCGCAGCAAGTTGCAGCACCGTAAAGCGCCAGTGTAAACAGTGCCCCAGTGCTGCGAGCTACGCCCCTCGTTGAGGTGTATTTTTTTAGAGTGCTGCGCCATGACCACACATGGCATGTTAAAGTGCTGCCAGTGTAAACTAGCTCTTAGATTGTTTGTATTCTTTGATTCCTGGTTAGCTGTATTTGTTACCTTGTAGGTAAACAAAATTCTCTCAGTTAGTATCTTGCAGCTTAAAAACTTTTGAGAAATGGCCCAGTAATATTTCGTTCCCTCCAGTCCTACTGGTCTGAAGCAGATGTCCACAGGTGTTTTTCTTCTTTGTTTAATTGTAGCTCATAATTATTTCGGCAATACAGTGCTATTCCTCCAGTTTTTCTTTCCTTTTTATCTCTTCTACATACACTATCTACAGTTATCAGAATCATCCCACTAAGTATGTGATGCCAGCAAGTCAAGATTTGCATCCAGCTAGTGTCAATAACATCCTGATTCCTATTGCATTTGTGCACAGACATTAGTAATTCAGATAAATTCATGATGTGCCTTGCTTTGGAATTCTATGCAGAATAGAATTAAGTTAAATTCTCATTCCCCATCCCTTTCAAACTTTTCTTTCCCTCAAAGTTGTGAAGTCTGCCTTATTTAGGAGTCTTGAATTTAGGAGGTTGGTTAAGTGGAGGGACAGTTTTCAGACAAAGAACCATAATAACCCACAGAACCCTAAGAACGCTCCTTAGCCTCAGTCACTCACCACTAATAAGTTTAGTATTTATTGGTGCTTCTGTACTTCTGTCCATATCACTTTCTAAGGAATATTGCTCTTATGTGTATTCTGAATAGAAATAATAGAGTAAACTCAACTCAGAAGGTTTAGTTCTGAATATAGTATTATAGAGAGTCAATACATTTTTCATAACAGAGCTAACATTGACAATTCAAAGTCAGACATATCTGGTAAGTTAAAGACTGCAGTGCAAATGAGACACTTTCAGCCTTATTTCTTACACACACAAATTACATTAAAAGAACATGTAAGGTTGCAAAGTCACACAATCAAAAGTTAGGAAATGCCGGAATTAAGGTTGTCTGTGCATCCTTAATTCGTCCCCCTTGTGGTACCTGTGCATTATGAGACTGTCTTCAGTTACATAATCACATATTTTTTCCACAGGATCCCTGCCTCATTCAGTGAACATGATGGACCTGCTCTGAGGACGAATCATGATTGTGTTGTGTAGGAGGCTGAGTGGTAGGACCTTTGCCTCATTTATTGTAGAAATTGGAAGTGAATGAGGCAGTGGATTGTATGAAGAGAAAAGATCTTTAATTGAATGCTGCCCTGGAGGATTGGATTCTATCTCTACCTCTGCCACAGAATTTCTATGTGATGCTATAAGCAAGTCACTTAAACCAAACTTTTCTTGGTGGTCATTAATTGTGTGTTCCTCATTTTCTGGGCACACAACAAGAGACCCTGGGGTTTGATTTATGGAAGGTACTGAGTGCTCGCAACCTCAGCTGAAGTCAATGGGAGCTGAGCTTTGAACATATATAGTACTATGTGCTGCTAAGTGCACTGAAAAATCAGGTCCTAAGCATCTCAGTTTAGGCATCCAAAATTAGTGGTTGCTTTTGACCTATTCTCTCTGTACCTCAGTTCTTCATCTGTAAAATGAGGGTAATGCCACCTCCTCATCTCACAGGGTTGTTGTGATGTGAAGATAAGTTTCTAGAGCACTCAGATTCTATAGCAATGAGTGCCATAGAAGAGCTCATGAGGAAATTAATAATTGTGTATTCAGAGCAGGGTTTGAATAATATGGATTAAATAGGGCTAGGGCCGCACATTGAACATTGAGGATAAAAGATAACACTGAATAGCTGCTTGTTATTTGTGCACTGTCCATCCTGTGCACTGAATGAGACTAGGGTCCTGTGGGGAAAAATAGTATGTGATTTTATAGTTAAAGACTTTATCATAATGCATATGCACAGGGGACTCGAATTAAGGTTGCAGAGGCAGCCTTAATTGTGGCATTTCCTAACACTTGAGTGCCTGACCATTCAATCTTGAATGTTTTTAACATAATTTTTTTGTTTTAGTATATAAATATTTTATTATTAGCTGACTAAATTTACATGACAATGAGGAAACTAACAAGGCCTCTCCAAATTATTTTCCTAAACAGGTTTATCTAATACAGGCTGCAATTCGAGTGCTTTGAATTTTGTTGTTTTCATGTCAGTGTTTGAATTTCTTTTCAGTTGGATTTTTAATCCCAGTATTCTTGGAAACAAAATAACAGCTTCTGTGGATTCTCATGGGACAACTGTTTGTTTCTTGACAACATAAACTATGGGTACCAGAACAGCGATCTCCTTGTCAGTTTCAAAAGTTTGGCTTTAGCTTTTGAAGTCAGGAAAAACATTCCAAGTAAGCAGCTGTTCTTTGAAAACTACCAAAAAGAAACTTCGTAAGACGACAGAGAGAGGCTTGGCAGGACATGCAGATTTTTTCAATGCAGTATAATTAATAAATCAGTCAAGAAAATGATATATCTTTATGCAAAACCATGTTATAACAAAGATGTTTGTTTTCAAAGCAAGAGGTCCCATGACAGTGTTCTATTTCATTAACTTTATTTCTATTATACCTAATAATTGCTATAAATTTTAATTATTGTATCTGGCAACAGATGTTGGTGAAACTGTGACAATGCCAACTAGTTACATGGTCTACTTAATTGCTTTAAGGAAAAATGTTGTATATTACAGTTAATTAGAGAACTTTACCAAGCAATTTATACTTTTTAATAATATACTGTATATTTATGATTAACCTGGTTTCTGACTGGCTGCATTTTTCCTTTCCTTTTTTTTAAGCTTTATCAGCAAATTGTCAGCTGACATACAGAAATATAACTGGATGCTACAGAACTGGGTGCTACAGAACTCATTTATTAATCAGCCCCAGTATCATTTGAGATAGGAGCACTTAATATGTCACATTTGCAAAGCTCTGTGTTAGTTACGGTTGAATTCCACTTTTCTTTATAAATCTTATCTTTAAATGGTGGCATTGCTAAAAGGGAAACTATGAACAAGTTCATAATTTACAAAAACTTCTATTTGTAAAAACTCCTCACAAATTGCAATACTTCTTCCCTATTATTCATTTGTTCTTTTCCACCAACCACCCTTATTTCTGACAGTGTTTAACATACAGGGTGGCAGGCATTGTTTTCTGGTGGTGGGTGGGTTTATATATGTGGCTGTCTTTAGGCAGCCTTATTTGAAGATGGAGAAGAGGCAGGGTGTTCAGAAAGCACATGTGATGTCACTTGCCAGGGTATTATCTGCTGGTCCTGACTGGACACTTGCCTTTTTACTGGAATGCTGGGGATAAGTAGGTTTGAGTTACTTTTTGATTGGTCCTGAGTCTGAATTTGCAGGTCTTAATTAGCACCCATAGTCCTAGCCAATCAGGCAGCAAGCCATCCAGGTTGACCAGACGTTGGCCCCAGAACCATGCTATCTAATTGGATGGTAACTCTTCCACTGAACTGTAATGAAGTGAGGACATATAATTCTTTCCGACTCCTCATTCCCATCACTAGAGCATCCAATTTCTTCACAGGTGGATTGGATCTGCATAGCAAGTTCCTAGAAGACCTCATGAGGTCTTCATTCCTTTCCCTTCCAAGGTTACAGGAAATTCTGCTTGAGATATATACATATAAACATTTGTAAAAATCATTCCAGGTATGCTGAGAAATGCTTTCCTTGCAGCATGTCCTAGAGGTGATCATATTATGGATTAGTCTAATCCCCTCCGGAAGGTCATTCTACAGCTGAACTTCCTCTGCCTCCCACTCTTGTGTTTGTCATGGCTTTCATACTCTGTATTGTTTCAGAGTACAGCTGTCTTAGTGGGTCATGGCAAGGATGTGGTGTATGATATAGCTTGGTCTTCAGTTGCTGATTGCTTTGTAGATCAGGGCCAAAACCTTGAACTGGCAAGAGAAGCAGACTGGCAGCCAGTGGGGATCAGACCACAGTATGATATCCTCACAACAGCCTGTCTACCTGAGGTTTTCTGCTGCATTCTGCCTGAACTGGAGCCTTTGCATTGATTCCACCTCCAGGCCTAGATATAGGGCTTGGTTGGGATTCCCTATTCATGCTCTCAAAGGAGTAATAGGGCACAAGGAATCCCCTTACTCCCCTGTATGGGCTACCCACAATGTAGGTCTGTGTGTAGGAGTGAGAGTGGCCTCCGTGGGGTTGCTGCTCCTGCATAGGGTGACCAGACAGCAGGTGTGAAAAATCGGGACAGGGGGTGGGGGGCCATAGGTGCCTCTTTAAGAACCCCCCCCCAAAAAATTGAGACTGTCCCTATAAAATCGGGACATCTGGTCACCCTACTCCTGCTTAGGAGGACAGGTGAGGTTGGTGAAGTGGGAAGCCTTGGTTCTGCAGCCTCTCATCCCCACCCATGTGCTCACAGTCGCAGCTGAGCTGATGTACAGGGGGAAGTAAGCTGCTTCCCCTGGAGCAAGAGTCAAGTAGGCTCCAGATTGTGACTGAGTCAGTTTCATTTCTGGTCTGCTTCTCAGGTAGCACAACTGCACACTGCCTCTTACTTAGGCTCATGGTTGACTCTACAATATAGTCCACAGTGGTTTTGCAGGTTTCAAAGTGGTAGCCATGTTAGTCTGTATCAGCAAAAACAATGAGGAGTCCTTCTGGCACCTTAGAGACTAACAAATGTATTTGGGCATAAGCTTTCGGGGGCTAGAACCCACTTCATCAGCTGCGTGGAGTGGAAAATACAGTAGCAGGTATATATACATAGTACATGAAAACAGGGCCGGCGCCAGGCACCAGCATCCCAAGCAGGTGCTTGGGGCGGCAATCTGCAAGGGGAGGCAGTCTGTGTGTTTTTGCCCCCAAGCAGCGGCTGAATTGCCACCGCAGACGGCGGGGGCAGTCCGTGTGCCGTTAGGGCGTTTCCGCGGCGGTGGCAATTCGGCGGCAGCTTCTGTGTTCAGCTGTCTGCGGCGGTGCAGCTTCTGTCTTCCGGCTGACGACAGAAGCTGCTGCCGAATTGCTGCCACCACGGAAACGCACATGCCACCCTAACAGCACATGGACTGCCCCCGCCGTCTGCGGCGGCAATTCGGCGCACTGCTTGGGGCGGCAAAAACAGTAGAGCCAGCCCTGTATGAAAAGATGGGAGTTGCCTTACCAAGTCGGGGGTCAGTCCAACAATTCAATTAGCAGTAGAATACCAAGGGAGGAAAAACAGTAGAATACCAAGGCAACCCTCATTACCACTAAAAAGTGATTTTTTCTCCCTTGGTATTCTACTGTTAATTGAATTGACTCATTAGATTAACTCCCCACTTGGTAAGGCAACTCCCATCTTTTCATGTACTGTGTATATATACCTGCTATTGTGTTTTTCACTCAATGCATATGATGAAGTGGGTTTTAGCCCACGAAAGCTTATGCCCAAATAAATTTGTTAGTCTCTAAGGTGCCACAAGGACGCCTAGTGGTTTTGCAGTAGACCAGCCTGCAGGTGACAAAAGTGTGAATCATTGTGTCTAGTGCTGCTCTTGTTCTCATGACCCCATATTTATGGACCAGATTTTCAAAAGCATTCAGCACCCACTGTCAAGGCTATATAGGTCTGTCACGGACTCACAGGTCGTGTCCACTCTTGGCCCTGTGCGGTCCGAGGGGGGTGCCCCTTCAGTGAGACAGCCCTTCTTGGGGGTCCACTCTCTCTCGGGGTTAGGCCCCTCCACCTCCTGGAGCCGCACCTCTCTGAGTCCTAGCACACCTGTTTCGCACCCTGGGCCCCGCTCAGGGAGTCCACTCGCTCTGGACCCCTGGGGCCTCCACCCCCAAAGGGGATGATGCAACCCTGTTCCCTAGACCGGAGTGACTCTCAGCCAGCGTAAAACAGGAGGGTTTATTGAGAGGTGAACACAGCACAGGAAACTCTCCAGCCTCAGGCCTGGCCTCCCTCAGCACAGCACATCCCAGTTTCCCTGCACCCAGGCAGGCCCTGCCTGCTCCCCCTCCTCAGCCCAGTGCCCTCCTGCTTCCCAGATGGGCATCTGATAACACCGACCCCAAACCCTACCTCTGTCCATTGTTTTCTCTCCAGGTAAACAGGGTTGAAAACAGGGTCTCCTGGGCCTCATCTCCTCTCAACTCTGGCCCCTCTGGCTGGAACCAGCTGGTTAGGTAGCCGGGGTCCTCTCTTCCCAGCCCATTGTCCTCCCACTGGCCAGAACCGGTTGCAACTCCTGAGCTGCATCAGGTCATCAGTTGCTGGGGTATCCATCCTCCAGGCCATTGGCTGGGGTCCCAAGTTCCCTCTCTGGTTCTCTGTAACAACAAACTCCCTCTCCCCTCACTTCATTAAACCAGTAACACCCGGGGACACTGAGTCCCACTCCCTCTGCATGCAACCCACTGGAAAACATGAAAAAACCCAAGAACCCCCTTCCCCCCCCCCCAACTCCGTCACAAGCTTCCATTCAGATACCAGATTAAGTGGTGGATTTTCAAGTGAGCTGAGCTCATGGGGTACTCCCAGGCTGTTCCAGTGGAAAATGCAGAGTGCCGAGCACTTTGAAAATCCATCCCTTATTTCTGTGCCTCAAGGGGAGCTGAGCACTTTTGGAAATCTGGAACCACTGTGGGTGCTGAGCATTTTTGAGAATCTGGCCCTATTCCTCTGGCTGAGGAGGGATAGACATAGATACTGCTGGAACCCGTGAATGCTGCTTTTGAAATAGCCATGGGGATTGTTAGAGAGCAACTGGGATGCTCCTTCTGTTCTTCTGCCCTTCACTGTGGGTGGACCATATGCCTTTCTGTTCTCCTAGTCCCTGCCAAGGCAGGAGCAAAGGCCTTGTTCATTTTTTAAAAATCTGACAATGGATCAGTGGTATTAAAAATATAAATAAATGTATGGTCCAGGCTCCAGAGGGACCTTTTGTACCAGATCTTAGCACTTTTAATCTTGGACAAATGTTGGGCCAAAGCATTTGATAGTTATATTTGTTTGCAAAGAAACTACTGATACTGCCTGTGCTCTTATAAAGCTTTTATGGTTATTGCAAATATAAAGTTCTATAAATGGAATGATCTCATACACTTCCACTAACATAAAAACTCAACTGTAATCCATCAGTCTGTTTGGTACAATATGATTTCATTACATGGTATGCAAATTATATCAAACAAAATAAAAATTATTCAGACTTTTAAAATATCAAACCACATGCATGAGGCATATGTATAATACATTAAGACAACTATTAACTAAGGTTTGTAACCTGTCCTTTAAATCGGCTTCGGTACCCAATGACTGGAAGTTAGCTAATGTAACGCCAATATTTAAAAAGGGCTCTAGGGGTGATCCCGGCAATTACAGACCAGTAAGTCTAACATCGGTACCGGGCAAATTAGTTGAAACAATAGTAAAGAATAAAATTGTCAGACACATAGAAAAACATAAACTCTTGAGCAATAGTCAACATGGTTTCTGTAAAGGGAAATCGTGTCTTACTAATCTATTAGAGTTCTTTGAAGGGGTCAACAAACATGTGGACAAGGGGGATCCGGTGGACATAGTGTACTTAGATTTCCAGAAAGCCTTTTACAAGGTCCCTCACCAAAGGCTCTTACGTAAATTAAGCTGTCATGGGATAAAAGGAAAGGTCCTTTCATGGATTGAGAACTGGTTAAAGGACAGGGAACAAAGGGTAGGAATTAATGGTAAATTCTCAGAATGGAGAGGGGTAACTAGTGGTGTTCCCCAAGGGTCAGTCCTAGGACCAATCCTACTCAATTTATTCATAAATGATCTGGAGAAAGGGGTAAACAGTGAGGTGGCAAAGTTTGCAGATGATACTAAACTACTCAAGATAGTTAAGACCAAAGCAGATTGTGAAGACCTTCAAAAAGATCTCACAAAACTAAGTGATTGGGCAACAAAACGGCAAATGAAATTTAATGTGGATAAATGTAAAGTAATGCACATTGGAAAAAATAACCCCAACTATACATACAACATGATGGGTGCTAATTTAGCTACAACGAGTCAGGAAAAAGATCTTGGAGTCATCGTGGATAGTTCTCTGATGATGTCCACACAGTGTGCAGAGGCGGTCAAAAAAGCAAACAGGATGTTAGGAATCATTAAAAAGGGGATAGAGAATAAGACTGAGAATATATTATTGCCCTTATATAAATCCATTGTTATGCCCACATCTCGAATACTGTGTACAGATGTGGTCTCCTCACCTCAAAAAAGATATTCTAGCACTAGAAAAGGTTCAGAAAAGAGCAACTAAAATGATTAGGGGTTTAGAGAGGGAGGGTCCCATATGAGGAAAGATTAAAGAGGCTAGGACTCTTCAGTTTGGAAAAGAGAAGACTAAGGGGGGGCATGATAGAGGTATATAAAATCATGAGTGATGTTGAGAAAGTGGATAAGGAAAAGTTATTTACTTATTCCCATAATACAAGAACTAAGGGTCACCAAATGAAATTAATAGGCAGCAGGTTTAAAACAAATAAAAGGAAGTTCTTCTTCACGCAGCGCACAGTCAACTTGTGGAACTCCTTACCTGAGGAGGTTGTGAAGGCTAGGACTATAACAATGTTTAAAAGGGGACTGGATAAATTCATGGTGGCTAAGTCCATAAATGGCTATTAGCCAGGATGGGTAAGAATGGTGTCCCTAGCCTCTGTTCGTCAGAGGATGGAGATGGATGGCAGGAGAGAGATCACTTGATCGTTGCCTGTTAGGTTCACTCCCTCAGGGGCACCTGGCATTGGCCACTGTCGGTAGACAGATACTGGGCTAGATGGACCTTTGGTCTGACCCGGTACGGCCTTTCTTATGTTCTTATGTTCAAAATAAATCTATTAAAAATTAGGTTTGTCCTTACCCAAGTAACCTATGAGACTCAACAATAACCCCCAGTCTACTGAATAGACACATACCGTCCTAATCCTTCACCTTCTCAGAAGTCTACGGAAACTGGAAACAGGCCTTCTATTGTGCTGCAAAGGGCTACATTGGACAAAGAGGAAAGTAAATGCCCAGCAAGCATTTCCTTCACATTTAAACCAGAACTCTAGCTGCTCAAATGCCTCAGGTGATTTCAGCTGCTGCTATGTCACACAAAGAGAGAGACAGTTTCTCAGGTAGCCAAGACCCAAACAATTACATTTTTATAGGTCAAAATAAGTACATTAAATTGCACCTGGAAATTAATTGGGAGCCCATGTGAATCTCACAGGACAGATATAATAGGCTCCTTCCACGAATAACTAAGCAAACTGACTATTGCATCCTGCATCTGCTAAAGTTTCCAAATGGTCTCCAAATATAACCCCATGCAGAGTATTCCAATTGCAGTCATTCAGTTTCAAGGTGAGAAAGCCATGGATAACTGTAATGAGGGTTGCATTCAAAATATATCGAGCAAGAGATTTATGCTGTCTCTTTTATAATGTCAATGGAAGATATTTTTAAAAGCTACAGTATAAAAGAATTGCATTTTTTTAAAAGTCATTAAAATAACTAAAGTTTACATATGAATAATTGACAAGAGCAAGAAGACTTAAGACTGCCATTCCATGCTTTAATGTCTGTAGATCTTAAAGAATTTCAGGGGATACAGAATAGTGAGTAATCTTGCAGCCAGCAAACAGCAGTATGTAATCCCTAGACACAGTTCAGCAAGTAAAAGGTAGAGTGAGTTTGAACTCTGAATTTTCTTTGTTTTAATTGGTTTGTGTTTTGTCTGAAACAGTAAGTGAACATGTACTCCTCTGTTTTATAGAGTGATTTGCATTTGACTGAATTTCTGAAAATGTAACTGTTGATGTAATGCTTTACAGAGACTGCAGTCAGGGAATAGCTAATATAAAGTACATTTGTGTCTTTCTTCTAGTGTGTAAATTTAAAGCACATAAAAGGTGTGCGGTCAGGGCAACAAATAATTGCAAGTGGACTACGTTAGCCTCCATTGGGAAAGATATCATTGAGGATGAAGATGGTGTAAGTATTATTCAGGCTTTCAATACTTCACAACAGTTAATTGTTTGGTGGGTATTTTATTTTATTTTATTTTATTGGCCAGTATAGAAATGTTGTCATATGACCCATTAAAGTTAATGGTAGTTGGCTGTATTGCTATAGATACTATATTAAAAGCCTAATTCAGGGGTTCTTCAGGAGACACATTTACCATCAATGGGCTCTAGAAGGAAGAATTCCATGTTACAGAATTCTGGCGGAAGTATGGATGGATCCTCTGAGCTTTGAGAATTGCTGTGAGAAGCCCCTTTCTCTCCTACCTCAAACTTGAGTGAAGAAGGTGTTAGTCTTGTTGATATGCTGTTTTCTCGGCCTGCTTTGTCTACTTGTAACTGACCCCAGTTCCCCAGAAGATCTGTTTGGAATTCATTAACATAGTAGTTCTATTGATACATGTAAGAGTTAAAATTAAAAGTAGAAAATGTAACAACACTTTCTGTCTGAGTTGTGTCAAAGTAGATGAGTTAATTTTACAGCCACTGGCATGAAACACTCTTATCTAGAAGATTAGTGCTAGAATTACCAAAAATATGCACGCATACAGAAATTTACATATCTAGATATTGGTGCAAAGAGTAAATCAGAGGAAAGTTTCAGGAGGACACTGAATTACTGATATTTTTGTAGTTTTAATGGCAAGTTTCCATGCCATGGCATTTAACTTTATAACAACTTCCTCACAGATAGCTATGCCTCACCAATGGTTGGAGGGTAATTTGCCTGTCAGTGCCAAATGTGCTGTCTGCGACAAGACTTGTGGCAGCGTTTTACGCCTCCAAGATTGGAAGTGCCTTTGGTGTAAAGCTATGGTAGGTACCATATGGCTTGTAAAAATGTCTTGGATTCTGCCAGGATGATTATTTACCCATTATTCTTATTTTTCATTACTTAACCTTTTGGAAGGGAAGGGGACCAGGCAGCTCCTAGAGAGTGAGTTGGACAGATCTGTAACATTCGTAATCTAGAATATCTGTCCCACTTGTCTGTTGTTTTTAATAGGTCCACAAATATAGGTTTTTCTTTAATAGTCCTTGCTATATATCATTTATCCTTTGCATTTCTCCTAACTCTCTGAGGCCATGGTCCAAAGCTCACTGAAATCAAGGGGAGACTTTTTGCTTTTACCTCAGTGGGCTTTTGATCAGGCCCTTCATGCTTCATCCTGTACTGGAGGCCCCTTGTGTTTTGAGCAGGTCATCTGCTTGAATAGTTGGTGGCATACTCTGTGCCCCTTATAGTTATATGTATGGCTTTCATTTTAGCTTCCTTGTATCTTCTAATAAATATAAATCTAATTGTCCTAATCTATTCTGAAATACATAACTGCTGAAACTTTGTTACCCTTGTTCCTATCTTCTGTACTATTTTTCATGTAGTATAGATTTAAATTCTTCATCATTCTATCACTGTCTTCTCATCAATATATAATTGCATTTCTTCCCTTGATGCCTTTATCTCTTGTTAGCGTCCTGTATTTTGGTGCTTTTCCTAGAAAATCTGCAGAATTTTTAAGTATCGTAGTGCATTCAGAATATTTTGTTTAGAAATAGATAACTAAACAATTTATGGTTTAATGTTTGTATATATTTGAATATACTCCAGTATAGTCTGTTATATATTACCCTATCTCTGAATAATATCTAGCTACTGTATCTATTGCAATTTTACCATAAAATCAGATTAAATGTTAGGAAACAATTATTTATTTAACTTATTTTTCCTCAGGTTCACACTGCCTGTAAAGATCTGTATCCTCGAAAATGTCCGCTTGGACAATGTAAGGTATCCATCATACCTCCAACAGCACTCAACAGCATAGATTCTGATGGTACGTAGTATAACAGGGCCATTAGTAGGTATTCTATAGTTATGGTTTCACTGAGATTTCTACCTGAAGCAGGGCTAAAATCCCTCTTTTTCACAGATAAATTTAGTCTCCAAATTTAGCACAATAACTCTTCAGATGGTAATTGAACTTTCCATGTAATTATATTTTAGAAAAGTACTTAATAGCTTGCAGAGGAAATATTTTTAAATGCTCCCCTTTACAATTTTTGTGTTCTCCTCATGTTTCTCTGGGATCCGCCAGCTAAACAACCAGAGTCCTTGAGAACTTCACACACATGCATTCTGACATGGGCCACTTTCGGAAAACACAAAGAATGATTTCTTTAACTCCAAATCACTGTTTTGTGTTACGCAAAGATTAATTTACTGAACTCCTCAGATGCACTCTCTTCTGATGTTTTTGAGGGTAAAAAAAATATCATTTCCATTTTCTATCAAAATTGTATTTTAATTAGAAACACTATGTTAGTCATTGAAACATGAACAGATCACTGTTAAAGATAGTGAAAACTGAAATGTGCTCATTGGTTGTTCAGGACAGAGATCTTGACTGTAGGTGCAGGAAAGAAGGTGAAGTTGAGGTTGGGAAGATGAATTGTTGAGTGGAGTGCTGAGAAACTAATTGTTTTATTTCATTTTTTTTATAGTTTGTGTTGGTGGCATATGCAATCCAACTACCTTACTTATAAGTTAGGCACTTTTTTTTTTTGTATGGGATTGATATAAATGACTGTGAATACTGGAGATGTTCATTGACTGTGTGAACTTACTGTCTAATGTCTTTGGCTGAAGCAGTGAAATTGCTGCTATTTATTATTCATGCTAAGAAGATTGCTTTCATTATTAGTGCAATTAGATTGCTTATCAGTAAAAAAAAATATTGTTTTAAATTATGCATTAATAGAAAGTGGAATTATATTAAACTTCTTACATTTTCAAAGTCAATTTTTTCTAATTCATCAGAACTGATAAGAGTTTTAGCTTTCAGATTTGTTTTTAGACAATTAGAAAGAGATAATTACTTTATTCTTGCCTGAAATAAGCGTCAAAACCTGGTCACATATGGCCTGATTCAAAGTGGTGCTGAGCATCCATAACTCCCATTGGGCTCTCAATGAATGTGATTTTCATGACAACACTGGCCATTAGCACTGTTTACTAAAGTCCTGACCCAAAGCCCATTGAAGACAATTGAAAGTCTTGCAAAGACTTCAGTAAGCTTTGGCTCAGACCATAAGAGTGTGGTGTTCAGTTCTTCCATTATAACTCAGCTGTATAAATTCAGTCTGAAATAGAAGTTTTCATGCAAAGTCTCAGTTGGGCGTAATTTAACAATATAACATTTAGTGGAAATGTATGGGGCTTCTTAAATTTGGTGGGAATGGGAACTTTTGTAGATTGGAGGACTCAAGTCAACACTACTGCAGTGTGGTGGAACTTGATAGAAGCTTTTAAAAACAAGTGAGAAAAAAATATGGTTTATATCTGGAAAATGTATTTGATGTTATGGTGATATATGCTGGAAAAAATTGAAACATTCCATCAACCCACCTTTTTGCTGTGGAAAATAAAGCTATTTTCTTTTGTGTTTTGCTAAATTTAGACAACATTTCAGATAAAAATCTGGGAGACAAAAAGCAAAGTAGTAAATTTGAAGTAGTTTTAATATAACAGTGCTATTCTCCTTGAGGCTAATATTCAGTTCAATTTTTGCATTATGCATCATATGATTGCATCCCTTTTGTCCTTTCATCCATTTTCCTTTCCTTTCTCGTGATTTCTCTTGAATGTGTTCATATATAAAGATCTTATTTATTTCATTCTTTCTAACTTTTTGTTCACAGGATTTTGGAAAGCCACATGCCCGCCATCCTGTGCCAGTCCTCTTTTAGTTTTTGTTAACTCAAAGAGTGGAGACAATCAGGGAGTAAAGTTTCTTCGTCGATTCAAACAGTCGCTAAATCCAGCTCAGGTGTTTGATTTAATGAATGGAGGACCTCATTTAGGGTAATGAACTTTGCAATCTTGAGCAAGCCTTTTCAAAGGGAATTGAGTATAAAGGTGACTCAGTTGTCCCCTAATTATAGTATTTTTTACAAATCTCTGATATTTGCTTTCCTATTAACATCCGTAATTTAAAACACCAGTCACCTATAACTTCATTATCAGTTCTGAAGGTGTGTAGGATTTTATTTATTTTAAAAAAAGATTCACTTGAAATTAAAAATGCATTCATATTTTTCATGGACTTTTGGCTAGCTCCAGGCTGTGGTCTCTACAGTTACGTCTATACAGTCTGCAGCAGTGGGGCTTGTGGAGCTCATGCTAGTGCTCTAAAAATATCTGTGTAGACAGAGCTTTGAAATTGTGGCTGGGGCTGGAGCTTGGGCTCTGAAGCCCAGGGAGGGGGCTGATCTGCCACAGGCTATGTAGACATACCTAGTGAGGCCCTGATTTAGAAAGGCAATTAAGCACTTGCTTAGGTGCTTTCCTGAATCAGGGCATTATACACAGCTGAAAGAAATGTGTTCTTTTTGTGTGTGTGTATTTTCAACATACAGTTCAGCTATGATTGGCAGCTCATTTTGAATATCTATATACAGAAATATGTATGTGTAAATATTCTGTAATGTCTTAAAATAGCTTGAATAATATTCTAACAAAGCTTTAGGGCAGGTCTACACTACTGGTTAAGTTGCTTTAACTTACGTCACTCCAGGGTGTGAAAAAGCTCCCCCATGAGCAACACAAGTTTCGCGCTGTTTACACCAGCGCTATGTCAGCAGGAGATGCTCTCTTGCAACATAGTTTCTGCTTCTAGCTGCAGTGTAGTAATTATGCTGACAGGAGAACGCGCTCTCATTGGCATAACGCATCTTCACCAGACATGCTACAGCAGCGCTGCTGCATCAGTGCTGCTGCATCAGTGCAGCTGCCCCGATGTAGCACTGTAGTGTAGACTTGCCCCTAGAATTTTGGACACAAATGGCACTTTGAAAATACTACAGGAAGTGATGTGGTTGGTTAAGGACATTAGCTTTTCACCACTGGAGACCTACATTCAGGTTACAGTCAGTGGTGGATTAACAAATTTGGCGCCCGTAGGCCCTCAAAAAATTGCCCCCCTCCAGCTCACCTCTGCTCCCTCGCGGTAAGCCTGGGGGGGACGGAGGAGAAGGGGAGTTGTGGCGCTCGGGGCATGGCAGCGGTGGAGTGGAGGTGAGCTGGGGCAGGGAGCGGTTCCCTCCCCCCCCCCCAAGAGTCACTCCCCATACCCACGGGTCCCAGCTCACCTCTGCTCTGACTCCTCCAAGTGCTTTCACGCGGCAAGCCTGGGAGGGAAGGGGGAGAAGAGGCGTTGCGGCATGCTCGGGGCATGGCAGTGGTGGAGCGGAGGTGAGCTGGGGCAGGAAGCGGTTCCCGGCCCCCCCGAGTTACTCTCTGCGGGCCCCACCTCACCTCTGCTCTGCCTCCTCCGAGTGCCGCTATTCGCTTCTCCCTCCCTCCCAGCGCTTTCACGCGGCAAGCCTACGAGGGAGGTGGAAGGAGGGAAGAGCAGTGCGCCTGGGGGAGGAGGCGGGCCCGGGATTTGGGGAAGGGGTGGCGTTGGGGAGGGGTCGCGAGCACCCCTGCAAATTTGCTGCCCTAGGCCTAGGCCTTGTTGGCCTAGGCAATAATACGCTGCTGGTTACAGTTTAGGTCGCAAATGCAAATATTGCTTTGTGATTAAATGTCCTATTCATGTCAGGTAACACCAAGTGAATATATTGATTTCACATTTGTAAAGATGCAGAACCAGGGGTGCTGCAACAGTTTGTGTAGTGGGAGTGCTGAGAACCATTGAACGGAACTGTAAACCCTGTATATAATAGAAACCACTTCAAGACTTCTAGAACCCCTAGTTCCAGTACTTATGCACAGAGCTATGTTTGTATGATAAAAATTTAAAAATGCCCCCAAATAAAAAAAATGCATGTATCTATATTTATATTTATATCTATATCTGTAACTCACTCTCCAGCATAACCCTAATATAGATTCAGACTTTATTTAAAAAAACATCCTTTCCACCTAATATTTCACATGCAGGCTCTTGCTAGAGGAAAAAGAGAGGAAGTTTCAATTGAATTGGATAAGCCATTTTTGAGATATGAAAGTTTGAAAAATGTATCTTAAGTTTTTTAAAAGTCTGGGTTTTTTGTAAAGTTGTATCTCAAAAGCACCTTGGTTTAAATACTTGACACAGTACTAAAGTTGGGAATAAGTATCAGAGAGGTAGCCGTGTTAGTCTGGATCTGTAAAAGCAGCAAAGAGTCCTGTGGCACCTTATAGACTAACAGACATTTTGCAGCATGAGCTTTCGTGGGTGAATACCCACTTCTTGCATCCGAAGAAGTGGGTATTCACCCACGAAAGCTCATGCTGCAAAACGTCTGTTAGTCTATAAGGTGCCACAGGATTCTTTGCTGCTTTTAAAGTTGGGAGGTGATTGACTTTGGCAGTGGTTCCCAAACTGGGGTCTGTGGAACCTATTCTATCAGATGATGCTGATAACTTCCTGTTTTCAGCTATTTGAAAGGCAAAATCGTATTCTCTGTACAGTGTACTTCTAGAGGATTATTTCTGTTCCTGGGGTGGCAAATATCATTTTGGCATCAGCTTTGTGATTCCAAACACTGTTTGAGATGAGTAATATTGTGTCTTGTTTTGAATATACATCTGCCTATTATACAAGATTCAGTATTTTCATTAGAAATGTCATAAACACTTCAAAAATCTGACATTCACGTTATGTGCTTCTTTTAGAAATAATGCTAAGATGATACATGTTCTGGAAAATAATATGCATAAAAATACACAGCCGTATTTTTATCATTTAAAGAATCAGTATTTTTTTTTAGTATTTCTCCCCTTATTTTCTCTTAGTTTTCCCATTCCTGCTCTCTCTCCTCTTTGATCTCTATTTCTTCATGTCTCCTTTTCCTTTCCTCTTAGTCTCACCTCTCTGTTTGTTCTTTGTCTCCTCTGTCCTCCTTTTCTTTATCACCTAAGGAGAATATTGTATTGTGTATCTTGGCAGAATTTGGAGAACTGAAGGAACTGGAGGCAGGTAGTCTATGAGTAGAAACAAGACATTGTTTGAAGATCCAGTATGAAATATATTCGCTCTGTTTGCCTTGTATTCCCATGATCACCATCTCATGTATAGCGATTAATTTTCCTTTGGTTTAGAAAAGTCACAAGTTGGCAGGGGACTGGACTGTCACCCCATCCACATTCTGGACCACACACTGCAGTCATTGCTTAACCTTTACTGGTGCAAAACTCACATTGACTGCCATGGTGCCTCGAACATCCAACTTTGATTGGCATTCTCAGAGCATGGACTCTATGGTTTGGCTCAGTATTCTGACAAACCTCATATTTTAAAAAAACTGAAAACTGCGCATGAGATCTTAAAGGGAAATTTGTCATTAAAATTCTGCATGTTATTTCCCAGAAAATAGGGTAGGTAGAATATATTGTAACAGATAAAAGTGTAAGTTACATATGGTGTAGTAGTTGGACTTATCTACATCCCTATTATCACAAAAGCAAAAGCAGGCACCTATGTACTGTAAACACAAGCATTTTCATTGAATATCCATGAATGGGCATGCATTCTAACCAGCTGCATTTTCCCCTCAGGTTGCGGTTATTTCAGAAGTTTGACAATTTCCGGATTCTTGTATGTGGTGGAGATGGAAGCGTTGGTTGGGTTTTGTCAGAAATTGATAAACTCAGCTTGCACAAACAGGCAAGTGTATGTACTTACTTTTTTTTTTACCTTTTCCCACAGATAGGTAGGTAGCGGGCCAAATCCTGTAATCCTTACTTAATCAACACTCCCACTGAAGTCGCTGGGAAATTTGAACTGAATAAGGACCATAGGATTTGACCTACAGATTTGAATTAGTAATCAGCTATATAATTAACATTTGCTTCTTGAAAGGGTGTAAACATTTGTGTTAGTTCAGGGGTGGGAAAACTATGGCCCGTGGGCCAGATCCAGCCCCTCAACTTTGGATCCGGCCTGCGGGATTGCCACCCCCGTGGCGTCGCGGGCCCTCCTCCACTCTGGGAACTGGGAACCGTGGCCAATGGGAGTATCGGGGGAGATACCCACAGGCAAGGGCAGCACGCGGAGCCCTCTGCTCCCCTTCCCCTAGGGGCCATATACAAGCGGAGCGGCACGGGGATAGGGACAGGGCAGGCAGGCCCTGGTGCGTGCCACTGCCTCCCCAGAGCCCCTCCAGGTAAGTCTGCACCCTGCACTGCAACTCCCTGCCCCGAGCTCCCTGCCTGCACTCCAACCTCCTGCCGTACCCCACACCCCTCCTGCACCTCAACCCTCTGCCCTGAGCCCCCTGCCACACCCCACACCCCTCCTGCAACCCAACCCCCTGCCACACCCCACACCCCTCCTGCAACCCAACCCCCTGCCCTGAGCCCCCTCCCACACTCCGCACCCCTCCTGCACCACTGCCCTGAGCCCCTTCCCACACTGTGCACCCCAACTCCTTTCCCTCAGCCCCCTCATACATCCCGCACCCCTCCTCTGCCCCAACCCCTTGCCCTGAGCCACTTCCTGCACATTGTACCCCAACCCCCTTCCCCAGCCCTACATTCGTGGCCCTGCATGCAATTTCCCCACCCAGATGTGGCCCTCAGGCCAAAAAGTTTGCTCACCCCTATGTTAGTTCATGCTTTCAGTTCTTTTATTTGCAATAAAAGATGTGTTCTTTTGCTGTATTTCAGTGTCAGCTGGGAGTGCTTCCCCTTGGTACTGGAAATGATCTTGCCCGTGTCCTTGGTTGGGGAGGGTCATGTGATGATGACACACAACTTCCTCAGATTTTGGAAAAGTTAGAACGAGCCAGCACTAAAATGCTGGACAGGTAAAAATATAAGTATGTGTGTATGTGTATTTGTGACAAATTTCAGAAATACCTGCCCGGGTGTCTAATGGTCTAAAACTCTTTCTCAGAGGTTTAATTTGTCGTTGTTGTTTAAACAGCTTAAAAGGTAGCACATTAACAAACCCCATCACCAGTTGAGTTCATTTTCTCAGTTTTGTTAAGACTTTCTTGGTCCAAAAGCAACTATTCTCCCTCTTCCTTGTAGCAAAGGAAGATCTTTGAATTTAAAAAACAAATTGGCTGTGCTAACAATCTAATGAAGACATCATACCCTATTGTTTATTGGTGTGTGTATGTGTTTTGTACACGTGTGTGTATGTATGTGCATATTACAAAATAATTACACACTACCCCCATTCCTATGTCTCTCTCACAAAATCAGGAGTCATTTTTAATGGGAACTCCTCATCTGATCACTGGATCATTTTACAACATAAAAAGTTCTTGTTTTTGATCCTTAGTAATAATGTTAAGGTAGGCATTCAGAAACATGCCTAGAAGACTATTAATAAATCACTTTTTTTCTGTTTTAATTAAAAAAAAAACTTGGAGTCTCTTCTCCCTGTAAATTCCACAGACTGTTTCCAAGGTCATTTTTTGGCAATTACTTGCTTTCTTTTGCATATTTTGAGGCATGTTAGTTTTAGCAGCTTCATACTGTCAGTGCTATGCAATATTGTTCTATGCCAGAAAGAAGTTGATATTAATGAAGATACTTTGTCCCAGAACTGTTCTAGATTGAGGTTTCAGTATAGGAGGTTTTGGAACAAATTGATAAACTAAACAATAATAAGTTATCGGGACCAGATGGTATTCACCCAAGAGTTCTGAAGGAACTCAAATGTGAAATTACAGAACTACTAACTATTGTATATAACCTATCTCTTAAATCAGCCTCTGCCAAATGACTGATGGATAGCTAATGTGACACTGATTTTTTTTAAAAAGGCTTCAGAGGTGATCCTTGTAGTTACAGGTCAGTAAGCCCAACTTCAGTACCAGTCAGATTGGTTGAAACCACAGCAAAGCACAGAATTATTAGACACAGATAAACATGATATGTTGGGGAAGAGTCATTATGGCTTTTATAAAAAGAAATCATGCCACACCAGTCTATTAGAATTCTTTGAGAGGAGTCAACAAACATTTGGACAAGGATGATCCAGTGGATATAGTGAACTCAGACTTTCAGAGAGCCTTTGACAAGGTCCCTCACCAAAGTCTCTTAAGCAAAGTAAGCTGTCATGGGATAAGAGGGAAGGTCCTCTCAAGGATCAGTAACTGGTTAAAAGATAGAAAACAAAGGGAAAGAATAAATGGTCAGTTTTCACATGGAGAGCGGTAAATAGGAGAGTCCCCAAAGGATTTGCACTGGGAACAGAGCTGCTCAACATATTGCTAAATGGTCTGGGAAAAGGGGTAAACAGTGAGGTTGCAAAGTTTGCAGACTATACAAAATTTCCCTAAAATAGTGGCTTAAGTGGACCATTGGTCTGACCCACTATGTCCATTCTTATGTTCTTATCTCAAAGTGTTTTAGAAAGGAAGGTAAATACTGTTAGTCCCCTTTTACATATGGGGCTGCTGAGGCACAGGGAGGTGTGAAGTGACTTTCCCAAGGTTACACAGTAGGTCACTAGCAGAATTTGGGAATACTAGCCAGGTCTCCTGACTTCCAATCCAGTGTCATATCCGGTACACCACACTACCTGCTATAAGTAGCTGATGCATAATTAAAGCTGATGGGACTTTTTATACAGGAAGTAATTTGGATATCATAGGTAATATATGTTAAACAATTAAACAATGAATCGTGAGATGACAACGAATTCTCATCGCTCAGTGGCTTGACTCAAGAGATGCTGATAATTCACAACTCCCACTAACTTTCTAATAAGAGTTTTGTTGTTTGGCATACTCAGGGTGAAATCCTTTTTGAGGCCGAAAACCCCAGGAAAGACCCCTTATGTGTGTGATTATTTAGTAATTGATCACTGAATTTTCTTTCCGTTGACAAGTGGAAGTGTTTGTTTTGTGGATGTTCTTAGAAGAATCTGATAATTTGGAAAACTTCAAAAGCTGCTGCTTCTATTTCCTTCAGATGGAGTATAATGTCATATGAACTGAAATTACCATCAAAGCCTTCTATTCTTCCAGTTACTCCAGAAGAGGAATCTGAGGAATGTCAGGTGAGGCTTTATTTTGCATACATTTAGCTGTTTGAGTGACAGCACTGAAAAGATAACAAAAACAGTTCTGAGAAGTGGTACAGGAAATAAGTCTCTTCAATTGCTCTTTAAGTCACATCTAGTTCATGTCATAAGTATATAATATAATAAGGTTTCCATTTCTTGGTTAAAATATTTCATATTATTTTTCCAAAAAAGAGTGAGGTGAGTGAGTGGTCCTCATCAGAGTGATCAGAAAGAACTCATAAGAACAATGCAAGAATTTTTTTGTAAAAGCAAACATTTACTAGTATATCTTGAATTTGGGGAAAATGAAATGAGAGGGTTTTTTGGGAAGGAATTTGCTTTCTTGACAAGAATAAAGGCATTTTGGACCCGATGAAAGTGCCTTACAGGACTTCATGTTCTTCTCTCCCCTTTTTGTCCATTCAGACGTCGCCGAATAATTGCTGGACTGGTGGAATATCCTAATACAGCTTTCAAACTAGCTGCCTACCTCGCTGCCATTGTAGCATCAATCTGGGGGTGGAATGAAGTGTTGTGATTAAATTCATGTGGCATAAAAATGTAGTTATGTCTGGAAATGGAAAGATATCACCCTCCTGCAAGATTTCATGTAGCTATCAATCTTAACTTAAGACTACGTGAGAAGCAGAAATTAATGAGTAGGTCCCTGATTAATGTAACCATTCAAACATTACCAAACCTGTTTGGATAATCAGGAGTTGTTAAATGCTGGGAGTTCATTAGATAACTGAGATTCAGAGAGGCTGGGGTCCCAACAGCAGAAATTCTGCTGTCCTTTGCAGTGGTGCTGGAACAGTTTTTACAGTGGGGGTGCTGAAAGCCAGTGGTCCCCAAACTTTTTACCTCGTCCCCCCACCCCCCAGAGCTGGGGCCAGGAGCAGGGTCGTGGCTCTGGGAGGGGGGCACATGGACAGGAGTAAGGGGGCCAAGGCTGGGGATGGGAGCAGAGCCCTATGTGCAGGGCTGGCAGCAGCCAGCGGACCCTGGGCATGGGGCTGACGGCAGCCGGGGGCCAGGAGCAGAGCACCCGTATTTCCCGCACCTATGGTCCTTTACCACACAACTCTGTCCCCAGTGGATAGATGTCAGTAATGCACTGCAGAGATTATGTATTCTTCTACCATTTTGTAGAGCGGTCAGTGCCTTCAAATACATCTTCATCTTCTACAGTTAAGAAGAAGAAAATGTATGGAATGTTCCATTATATCTTCCTACGAAATTGTTAAATTTAGTTCCAATTAAAGCTAAAGAAACTAGTTGTAGAATACTTGTAATCTTAGTATTTAGAGAATAGGTACCATAGGCCATTTTGCTAACTGTAGTTATCTTGAATGATAAAGGATCATTTTCTTTTGGGCACCTTGAACTGCCTTCCCCCCTACCCCCCCACATATTAATATTTTCTGTATGGTTTAGTTTGGGTTAAACTGAATTTTAAGTCTTTGAAACAGTAGAGACGAATAGACTAATCTTACATTATGTGTTGTACCAAATTGCAGCATTGATTTAAAATGGTAGATATTGACACACACACTCATTGTCATCATAGCCATTTCATTTGAGACACATTGGGAGCTCAGACATCAGTGTTCGTTCTCCTATGCTACATTTTTTTTATTTTCTCTTTAAAACTAAAAATGCTTTCATATCAGAGCTCTGGAGCTAAGGTGGGTGGATAAAGGAAATGAAGAAATTATATTTCTGCTTATTCCATGTCATGAATGGAAACCCAAGTCACTAATCTTTAAATCTCAAGAACACACAGTCACTTTGAACCAGAACTTAGATTTTAAACTAAGGGCTAGATCCATACCTGATACGGACTGCCCACCATTAGGAACAGCATGGAGCTGCACCACCCTAGAGAGAGTGTCAAGAGGCAGAATGGTTCTCTGGTGCTCAGAGAAAAATCAGATGCTATTAAGGTATAGCTTGCTGCGCCTACGTGCTGGTGCAGGGTGAGGTCTATGGACATGGTCCTGGTCCATGATGCCTCCCTACACCCTTCCTGAGCATAGGGTGTGCAGTTCTGTGTGATCCTTACACAGACTGTGCAATCAGGGGGCAGGGGACATCTCTATGCTCTTCCCTGCATGCATCTACATAAAGGCCAAGCAGAATCTTGTCACGAATGGTTTATTCACTAAGGGCTAGGCTTTGATAGTATTATACCAGTTTAGTAGCCCATACTCCACTGCTCACCCTATTCACTTCAGTGGGACAGCTTGTGGAATGAAGTACTATTCAGTATTAATAAGGAGTTCAGAAGCTGGCCCTAAAACTATGATTTATTCCCAACCCATTGATTTAGTTGCAGGGTATCTTTCACTTTTTTCTGGAAAAAAGTTTCTGACTATTAAAGATCTGAAATCTGTTCAGACCGTCATCTAGAAAAATAGGATGATATTGTTGGCTATGGAGGGTGATAACTTCAAAGAAACCTTTAATTGGATTTTTAGCACAGAAAAGATAGAACTCTTAATTCAACGTCTCACAGTCACGGTGATTTTGAATATTAAATTGCAGTTAAGGGGAGGCATCTGACCTTTCTGCACTAAGTGTAGATCTCATATGTTGGAAGTAATCCCACTTATCTGGGAAGATAATTACCGCTTTGTGTTAAATGCTAACACGGGTGGAATATGAAGACTCATTTTTGCTGCATTTTCAGATATCTGCTTATGAGGATTCAGTTGCTGCTCATCTCACAAAAATCCTCAATTCTGATCAACACTCAGTTGTCATATCATCTGCCAAGTGAGTTGATGATTTTGATATATAGTGTGTGGGATAAATCCCAGCGTTCCATCTACATATATGAACATTATAACCTTTCCAGTAAGCTCAAATTCCTTCTGACTCTCGATCAGCTAGTTTGACCTAACACTATCCTGATTTACATGTTATAAAGTACAGTTGGTTTCTTTTTATAATTATGTTGTATTGTATAATTATATTGTATGTGTTAATGTAATTTAAACATATCAATCACACAAAAATCTTAAAGATCATGTAATGTAAAAATCACTTAGTTAATTAAGACATTAGTATACTGAGTTAAAATGTAAGCCATATTTTTACTTCTGCATATAAGAGATCTGGTTTATTTAAAGGGGTTCTTTTTGTTCACATCCAGTCTATTAGACGCACACACATAACCAATGTGGAAGTAGGAGTCTTCAGCTATATGGAATAATTAAATATGGGCTCAAGCCACAGAATTTTGATTCCAAATTTGAACACCTCTGTATATGAGGACTCATCTCTCTAGAACCATGAATCCCAAATGAAATCATAGTGTTCCATTTTACCGTGCTGAGTTCCACAGGTTGACTGTATGTTGTGTGAAAAAATACTTCCTTTTGTTTGTTTTAAACCTGCTGCCTATTAATTTCATTTGGTGGCCCCTAGTTCTTGTGTTATGAGAAGGAGTAAATAACACTTCCTTATTTACTTTCTCCACACCAGTCATGATTTTATAGACCTCTATCCTATCCCCCCCTTAATTGTCTCTTTTCCAAACTGAAAAGTCCCAGTCTTATTAATCCCTCCTCATACGGCAGCCGTTCCATACCCCTAATTATTTTTGTTGCCCTTTTCTGAACCTTTTCCAATTCCAGTATATCTTTTCTGAGATGGGGCAACCACATCTGCCTGCAGTATTGAAGATTTGGGCGTACCATGGATTTATATAGAAACACTTATATTTTTTGTTTTATTATCTATACCTTTCTTAATGATTTCCAACATTCTGTTTGCTTTTTTGACTGCCGCTGCACATTGAGTGGATGTTTTTTCAGAGAACTATCCACAATGACTCCAAGATCTCTTTCTTGAGTGGTATCAGATAATTTAGACCCCATCATTTTATATGTATAGTTGGGATTATGTTTTCCAGTGTGCATTACTTTGCATTTATCAACATTGAATTTCATCTGCCATTTTGTTACCCAGTCACCCAGTTTTGAGAGATCCTTTTCTAGCTCTTTGCAGTCTGCCTGGGACTTAACTATCTGGAATAGTTTTGTATCATCTGCAAATTTTGCCACCTCCCTGTTTACACCTTTTCCCAGATCATTTCTGAATATGTTGAATAGGACTGGACCCAGTACAGACCCATGCAGGAAACCACTATTTACCTCTCTCCATTCTGAAAACTGACCATTTATTCCTACCCTTTGTTTCCTCTTTTAACCAGTTACCAATCCATGAGAGAACCTTCCCTCTTATCCCATGACTGTTTACTTTGCTCAAGAGCCTGTGGTGAGGGACCTTGTCAAAGGCTTTCTGAAAATCTAAATACACTATATCCACTGGATCCCCCTTGTTCACTTGCTTGTTGACTCCCTCAAATTAAAAGGGGCCTTTCATTTTGGCAGCAGCCAATTGACTGACAATAGAGCCAAGATTGTATGCATCTGTCCTTACAGTTCTTTTCCATCTAAGAAAGCAGGTTATTACAATGCAGTTTGTATCAGGATGGCCTACGTACTGCACCATTAATATTTATCTGTGCCAGATGATCAGAACTCTGGATTTTAATTGTTGACTTTCTTTTTAAGATCCAGCATTTATTCATTGCGAATTGAAACTACACACAATTAACAATAGTAGGTGTTCATTCAAACCCAACACATAAATTTATTCTGCATGTTCAGAGTAGGCAACAAAGGCCAAATTTTGCTTTCATTTACACTAGTGAAAGGTCACTGACATCATTGTCATTTGGACAGGTTTATCTCAGGATAGCATGTGTCTCAAAGGTCTCGATCCTGCATTGAGAACTCCTGTAAATGGACCCTGTGATGGGGTGGATTAGGCCCAGGCTAGGAAGGAGCAGAAAAGAAGTCCTCCAAGCAGCCTAGAGTGGTTGCAGGGAAGCAGCCAGTTAGGGCCCAGCAAGGCCATATAAAAGGAGCTGCAGAAGAGAGCAGCAGTCAGTTGTTGGCTGGAGCTGGAGAAGAGAGGATTGTGTTCCTGTCTGTCTGAAAGAGCAGCAGGACCACAGAGAGCTCAATGTGGGCAGGGACCGGGGGAGCAACAAAGGAGCTCCTGGCTGGCTGCTGAGACTGAGTAAGGACTGAGCCTGGGGAGGGCCACAGGAAGGTAGTGTCTCCAGAAAGGAAGCTCTGGGAGTATGGACCCATACCAGGGCCAGATTTCTTAAAGACTGAGCCCAGGGAGGGCTAGAGAGACACCAGCCAAGGGGTGCTGAGACAGGCCCCTTGTGGACTGTATACCCCAGAAGGGGTCTGTTATGATACACATACACAATGTGTGTGACTCAGCCAGAGGGCTGAGTTGCTGGAAAACCACCTGAGAACCACCGACAGGAGTCACTCTCGAGAGGTGGGTGCTGACCCGGTACAGACTCCTGTACCCATGTAGAGTCTCACTGAAGTCTGCATGAGCGCAAGGGTCTGCCCACGTGGAACGATTTGCAGATTGGCCTAAGTCAGTATAAGGAGCACAAGTTATCAACTCTGTTGGTATGGTTGATGATACTGATAATAAAAGGTATGCAAACAAGGGAATAAATAAAAATGACCACATTAATGTCATCTAAGTTAGAAATAAAAGGGAAAACGGAAGGAAGGGGTAGGGAACCAATGTGCACCAAAAGACACTGGATACTTAAAAAGAAAAATATAAAATCTACTTTTAAAAATTATTTCATGGTGTCCCCTTTACAACCAGAATGGTCTACAGTTGTATATACACTGTAGACAAATGGCTATAATTTTATTGGTCGTCCACTTCCACATGTGAAGTATGTGATTTTAAAACTTTGGCTATAACTTTTTCTTAATGTTCTCATGCAAAAGAGGCATGGGAGTTCTCTTTGGATTTGGTGGAATTGTAATAAGAAAACCAAAAATATGTTAGTAATTAAAAAATGCATCCAATAATCAATATTAATAGATATAGCCAGTTCATTTCTTTTTATTTGACTCCCTTTTTTTATCCAAAGGATATTATGTGAAACCGTAAAGGACTTCGTATCCAAAATAGGGAAGACCTATGAAAAAACAATGGAAAATGCAGAGGAGGCTGATACCATGGCCATTAAAGTAAGAACTTTTCTTAACATGTTTTTTTCCAGCTACTATTAGGTTTTTACAATTTAATGAAAATTAAATTAATTTAGGGGGACTGGGTATTCTAATTCAAAAGTAGTTCAGGAGACCTGACCCTATTCTCAATGAGGTCAGTGGCTATAAGTTGTTTTTCTTTCCATTAAAAGGACCAACTTTACACTAGAAAACAATCTATTAAATTTACTAAAGATGAACTTTTTGTCTTTCCCATTCCACAAAATAAAAACAAGACTCATAGACTTTAAGGTCAGAAGGGACTGACAAGATCATCTACTTTGACCTCCTGCACATTGCAGGCCACAGAATCTCACGCATCCTCTCATGTAATACACCCCTAACCTCTGGCTGAGTTACTGAAATCCTCAAATCATGATTTAAAGACCCCAAGTTACAGAGAATCCACCATTTGCACTATTTTAAACATGCAAGTGATCCAGGCTCCATGCTGCATGTTCTCTGCCAATCTGACCCAGGAGAAGAGTCCTTCCCAATCCCAAATATAGCAGTCAGTTAGACCCTGAGAATGTGGGCAAGGCCCACCAGCCAGACACCTGGGAAAGAATTATCTGTGCTAACTCAGAGACCTACCCATCTAGTGTCCCATCACCACCATTAGAGATATTCGCTGCTACCCATCACAGATCAGCTACATGCCATTGTAGGCAGACCCAACATACCATCCCCTCCATAAACTTACCAAGCTCAGTCTTGAAGCCAGTTAGGTTTCTTGCCTCCACTGCAGCCCTTGAAATGCTCTTCCAGAACTTCACTCCTCTGATGTTTAGAAACCTTTGCCTAATTTCAAGTCTAAACTTGTTGATGGCCAATTTACGTCCATTTGTTCTTGCGGCCACATTGGAGCTTAACTTAAATAATTCCTCTCTCTCGCTGGTATTTATCCTTCTGATGTATTTATAAACAGCAATCATATCTCCCCTCAGCCTTCTTTTGGTGAGGCTAAAATAATGGACACTTGATGTTATTGAAAAGCTTATCAATTGAAAATTACTTTTCAGTTAATAGAGAGCATATATCCTAACCCAGGGGTTCTCAAATTTAATTGCACCATGACCCTTTCTGACAACAAATATTACTTACAAGACCCCAGGATGGGGGACTGAAGCCTGAGCCTACCAGAGCCCCGCTGCCCCGGGGGGGGGGGGGAGGGGAGCGGGGGCAAAGCCCAAACCCAAGCTCCACCCAAAGCCCAAGGGCTTCAGCTCCAGGCAGGGGGGCTGTAATATGAGCCTTGGGCTTCAGCTTTAGCCCTGGGCGGTGGGGCTCGGGCTTCAGCCCTGGGCCCCAGCAAGTCTAAGACAGCTTTGGTGACCCCATTAAAATGGGGTTGTGACCCACTATGGGGTCCTGACCCACCATTTGAGAACTGCTGTCCTAGGCATATATTAGGAAAGTGAGTAAAATGCATAACTACAACCACAGACATTCACAGAAATATACTGCTGTAGGAATTGACGTCTCTCTGAAAGGGATACAGTTAATTGCAATAAAACAATGGGATTGTGAAGAAAAAGTAACCAGCTGGAGGAGGGGGACAATAGTACATATAGTGGGCCAGGCTGAAATCACAGACCCGTGATCTAGAGTGGGTAAGGAAATTAAGAGTCTGGTTTGAGAGAAAATAATTACATTGCAGAAAAAAGAATACTTTCTCTGTTGACTATGTTATTGTACAATGATGCCTTTGTATTTCAGTCTCTGATGTTTTTTTCTTCACTGTATGCTTAAACAAAATAGAAAACTATTCAAGTAGTGTTTAATGAATAATACAAAAAATATCCTGTACCAGACAAATTATTACTCCAGTTTAGACTTTAGACAATCTGGTAGTTAACTTTTGAATTGACACTCAAGTGATTTTTTTTTCTTTTTGTTTGTATTTGTAACTTTGTTAGTGTTCAGAATTAAATGAGAAGCTAGACCTATTGCTCCAGGCTCTTCACACCGAAGCCCAAGCTACTCCCATCCTACCACGGCTCACTCCCCCCATTGTAGAGGAAGAAGTTGAGGAGTTTTCAAGTGAAGAATCCTTGTCTGAAAGCAAGGAACAGTTAACAGAGAGCATTGCAAAGTCTTCTACTCAGAAAATCTTCAAACCAAGAGAACAGTTAATGCTGCGGGCAAACAGTTTAAAGAAGGCAGTGAGGCAAATCATTGAACAAGCAGAAAAAGGTGCACATCAGTAAGGGTTTCCTTGTTAACCATAGAGTGTCACTGTTTCTGCTAGCATAAAGTTCCATTGTTAATACTTGATTCCCATATTCTTACATAAATACAGTAGATGGTTGTTATAAGCTATCTGGCAAGACATGCCATGTGTTAGAATACTGCCTATCCTATAGATATATATATCTGTCTGTCTGTATCTTTATACCATATTCATTCCTGGGCTATCTGATGGACAAGATGGAGTCCTTAACATGACATTTGTTTGCTGCCAAAGGGAGTAGCTAGTGGAGATGTACTCAACAATGTATGAAATCCCTACCACAGGGGTCAGCAACCTCTGGCATGCAGCTCGCCAGGGTAAGCACCCTGGCGGGTTGGGCCAGTGTTTACCTGCCGCGTCAGCAGGTTCGGCCAATCGTGGCTCCCAATGGCTGTGGTTCACCGTCCCAGGCCAATGGGGGCGGTGGGAAGCCGTGGCCATCACATCCCTCGCCCGCGCCGCTTTGCACTGAGTCTCACAATTACTGTGGTATTTGTGAATGCAGGTGGCACATAACTAGCCTTAAGTGTGCTCAGACACTATACCTGATTGCATGCACAAATTAAGCATACAGTTATGTGCATGTAATTTTGAAAATTAGACCCAAAATATATTCTCAGAAAATACAGTGATAGAAAATTTGACCCAACTATATAGCATTTAACTGGGCTAGATGGGATTTCTGATGTAATATGTTTTGTTTACGTTTGTAACTCTTCTCCTTCAGAAAGAAAAGTACTGAAAATTATTAGCAGGAAGCTTTGCCAAACCGTCACAGAGCTCCATTTTTAAAGTATTATTATCGATATGGTGGTGAATCACCTCTCAGTTTAATTATTCCATTATCACTGGCAGAGGATTGCTAAACTGCTCTTGAACTGATTAGGCAGAACAGTCCTTTTCTTAATATCTGTATGTCCTAAATTAGTGCTACAGTAGTAGGATGTTAATTTTCTACAGAAGCTTTACATATGCGTATTTTCTCTGAAGAAATTTTAACTATTTTTCCTCCTGCTATGCAGTTGTGGATGAACAGAATGCTCATACTGAAGAACAAGTGAACCAATCCCCTATAGAATATAGTAAGGAATTGGATGAATCCAAAGAAGAAGAAAAAGAGGAAGATACAAAAGAATACGAATCTCAGACAAGTAAGTAAATACAGAATAAAATTCTTTAAAACTCTATAGAGTATTACTTTTATTATGAAGCCAAAGTAGTGGCTTCAGAGTTAAACTGGTTAGACAGTTTCCATTATTAGCCTGATTCTGATGCACATATACACCCTCCACTTTTTTGGGGAAAAAAGACTTCTTTGTGAGTAAACTGTCCTATATATCTCTTGATAGGAGCTATTTTGAACTTCATCTGCTACCGTAGTGACTCTTGAAACAGGTGTGAGGCCTGAAAGTGGGGCTCAGTGCTGTAAGCTTTGATTGTTGTTTTTGCAAAGTTTATAACTTCTTTGAGGCATCATATGGTTCTGTTCTGTTGTTTTGACACTTTCCTGAGAAAGAGCAGAGTGAAGCCTTCCTGGATCTGATATAGGTTGAAAAAATCAGTGCAGGTTTATGTGTGACAATTCAAGATAATCTGTTAGAATTCGTGTTCTCAACAGGACAGATTTTAGTTTCAGATGGAAACTGCTGATAGTTTTTAATTCATAGGTAAGAGGCGGGTGAGTTTAATGTGATGCTGGAACCTTAATTGTTAATATCTTGAATTTCTGGCTTTTTTTTTTTTTTGAACTAAAGCATTCTGTTAATGCTAGTTAATAGGTGCAACATTCACAACCCTAACTTAATTTTTTTCTATGTGGGTATCTTTCCAAACCTTTGTTTCTCTATGTCGTATTTGGGCAGATGACATGTTAAGAATCCAGAATGTGCCCTTTTGACGCTAAGCCATATTCATCTACTTTGATATCCTTACTAGGACATCATAACTATATAACAGAAACCTGATTTTATGTGCTAGACCTGTATTGTTTTTAATATATTTTAAAGAGGGAACCAAAACTTTACTGAAATTGGCATTAACAGCAATAAGTGTACACTTACCAGAGAGGCTACGGTTTTGAAGGATTGAATGGGTATGGAGGCTGAACTTGGTCTGTGTAGGTGGTTCCTTTTAAATCAGGGTTAGAGAACAAAGAAGGGCTAATATGGGAAGCATCTGTTCCTGCTGCCTGTGCTGAGCCTCTTTCTGAGTGGATTTCAGACTCTAAGGCTGGAAATTTTTATGACCATTACATTTAAAGTTTAATTATAATAAAGAATGAAACTTAGAATTTTGTTTTATTTGTATTGTTAATTAATTAATTGTTCAGATCAGCTGAATTTCCGTGGGTTTTTTTCTTTTTTGTGTATGTGGAGGTCAGTATGGTTCAGGCCATCAGAAGGTGAAGTACACCTCTACCCCGATATAACGCTGTCCTCGGGAGCCAAAAAATCTTACTGTGTTATAGGTGAAACCACGTTATATCGAACTTGCTTTGATCCGCCGGAGTGCACAGCCCTGCCCCCCCCGGAGCACTGCTTTACCGCGTTATATCCAAATTCATGTTATATCGGGACACGTTATATCGGGGTAGAGGTATAGTTTGGGCATGTACAGTAAACTGCGGAGGAGATGACCAAGAGCTATCAAGAGTGTGATCATCTTCTGTCTATGCAGGCACACACAAGTGCTATGCCAAAAGCCAATAGGTGTTACAAAATTGCTTTTACCAAGATCACTAGTGACCTATTCCTGGCCATGCCTCTTTTCCATCCTTTCATCTTTGATCTATCCACTGTCTTTAACACCGACAGTTTGATGGACTACTCAGCTCCTCTACATAGTGTGACGTCTTATTGACCAGTTCTCCTCCATTCTGTTAGCAGTTACTTCTGCTAATCACTTCCGTGAGTTTATGTGGTCTTTGTGAAGAGTCAGCTCTTGACTGGTTTCCTTTACCAAGCCTTTTGACAACAAGAGACAGGACCGCAAAAAGCTTTCTCTCCCCTGTTTAGTTCAGTCTGGTTTTGGAAGAGGAAGGTCAGTACTTCTCTGATTTCCCAGAAATCCAATACCTGGAAGCTCTGTTGCTCCCATATCCTAGTTACTTGATGCCACTGTTGGCAGTCACTGTCACTTATTAGCATAGGGATTTTCTACACAAGAAGTTGTATCAGTATGCAGTAAGAATGGATTTAAACTGTTACAGTTATACTGGTATAGCTCTCCAAGAGGAAACGTTTATTCTATAAAACTATGCCTTTTTTTCTCATTTATCTTTATGTTGTTTTAGAAGCAGTTTAAGCTAAAATGGGAAGAGCCACTCTTATTTTGGAATAAAAGTGTCTGCATGGGGAGTTGCAGTGGTTTACCTGTGTCTGTACTATTATACCAGTATAACTTCCTGTGCTGACAGGCCTGTAGAGAGAAGGATGCTGACCATCCTCAGTTATGCAGAGGTTTTCCCTGTCCTCAAGAAGTGGAGTGAGATTCCATGCTGCACATCTAAGGAGCCTAGTGGGATGTGGGGGGCTAAGCTGGCTTTAAGCCATCTTTGCGCTTTTCCAAATCTTGGCTGCTTCTGGGGTCAGAGCAGCCACTAGGACAATTTAGAGAGCCCTGGGATAGAACATCACCAGTATATTGATGATACACAGCTGAATATCATCTCTTGCCCATAGACCCACTAGATCTGTCTTGGCTTGGCAAACTACTTGACAATAGTCAGTTCCATCTGGATGCACTGGAATTACAGTATTTTCTGTTCTCAACCCTGGGAAGATTGAAGTCTTGCTGGGGTGGAGCGTCATCAGTATGTGAGACCATCCTTTCTCTAGTATTCCCACTTAGTGGGGTCTTATTTGGGGGTTTTAAAACAGATAGTCTTTTTTGATCATGCCCATAGAGATTGTATGTAGCAGAAAGCCAGGCAGGAGGGAACTGAGGAAGGTTTCTAGCTGAAATTCTACAGTCATGTAATGAGTAGCTTTAGAAATACACCTCTACCTCGATATAACGCTGTCCTCGGGAGCCAAAAAATCTTACCGTGTTATAGGTGAAACCACATTATATTGAACTTGCTTTGATCCACCAGACCTCCTCGCCACTGCTCGACACTACTTTATACTATATTATATCCGATCGGATCGTGTTATATCGGGGTAGAGGTGTAATATTATTTGTGTTAACCAAAAAAGTTTCTTGTTGTGGGGAGGGGGGAAGTAACTCTTTCTGGATACTTCACTACTGCTACATGGCAGCTTGACTCTAAACAAACCATGTTTTGGGCATGGGTAAGAGACGTTTATTTACTTTCCCAGTTTCTTATTCTGCACCCCAATTTATTCCATTATAACATTACAACAGCAACATGTCCTGGCGGCTGTGGGGCTCCATTATTATAATTCCATCCTGGTATGATTTCCAGCAGTGGGCTTTTGTCACAGCTTACTAGTACAGAATGCTGCAGCATGTTTCCTTAGTGATTTAAGAAGCCGTCATTGTAATACTCTCTCTCTGCGTTCTTTATTTATACACTGCCTGCCTGCAATGTTGTGGATGAATTTTAAACTGTCACTGTTAGAGCCTTTAATGTGAATTTCTACTCAGAAAAATGACTATCTAAAATGGCATCTCTTTACTTATCTTTATCCCTTCTCTATGGTATATTGAGTACATCCGCTCACTTTAGTTACAATAATACGTTTTTACTGCTGTTGCTCTTGCAGACACAACACAGCTGTGAGAGTCTGAGCTGGATTCTGTTTCCATTTTATGCATCATTAACAAAATTGTTTACTAAATTCCAACTACCTGGCTAATTAGTCAGACCTTTGTAATTCCATTGACATTAGGAGGTTGCACAAGTGTTACTGAAAGTGTAGTCTGAAGATGGTGAGGTTACACTGGTGATGAGTTTAGCTTTCAGATCCCATGTTGACTTTGCGAAGCTAGTAATTAGAAAACACCTTCCCCCATCTCTTTTACTTGCAAGCTGATCATGTTTGGCCTGGGTGTCAGGTAGAGACAATAAACATAGACCCCCCCACAAAACCATTTTATTGAGTTGCTTACCAGAGCAGGACCATACTTTTGACACTGTAGGCCCAGCTAAGTTTGATCTCTCCTTTGAGCCTGCACCTAGAGCTGATGGTATGATCATGTGTTAGGTCCCAGTTCAGGAAAACACTTTAACTTTTAAGCATGTGCTTCAGTCCCATTGAAGTTAATCGACATAAACACATACTTACGTATTTTTGCTTAAATTCTTTCCTGAATCAGGGCCTCATGTTGACAGGTAATCTGGCTTGAACTGTAGTGGGTTCTATGATTTTTCCTCTTTACATTTGCCACAGCTCCTCCACTCCCTTCCTTTAAACACCAAGTAAAGACTTGCTTTTATTCCCAAAGTTTTTTTAAAATGGTAAGTACTCTTACCCTTAATAATAGATTACTTGTTACCCCAACTATTAGAATGTTTTCCTTTCTCTTCCATTTTTCTTTAGTTTTATTAGAGCAGTTTTTATTAGATTTGTTTATAATTTATTATGAAATTATTATATAGCACTCCAAGAACTTTGGATGTGGATTAGTGGCCTTATACATAATTCCTATTACAGCAAATCTTTTAAACTTTTTTCCTTCTTAATTCTGCAATTTTTTTCAATGGGACATCCAATTACATTTATCAGAAATGAAGTGCAGTATTTAAGGTAATATTAAATTAGTACATGCCCTAATGAATTGAAGTGGAAGTTGGGAACTCCAGAGTTCTTGTTCTATATATCTCTGAGGATTTTCATTTGGGCTAATCACTTGAACTTCCTGCATCTGAGTTTCTCCATGAATAGAATAAATGAAGTAAATACATAAATGGGGATATTTCTGGGTACAGTCCCTGCTTAGGCTGTCCCTTTGGAGATCCTTTTCCAGTTCCCCGATTGCACCCTTTCAAGGTATGAATGTGCCTCCACTTCTCTTTGGGGTGGATACCCATGATCCAACCACTCTGACTGGGTCTCTGGGATAACCCCCCCGCCCCAATTGCCAATTGGGATATCTAGCAGTCTCCATGGGCATGGCACCTATCAGAGCTTCCCTTCGGCAGCCTTTGGACAGTAATAATATGCAGTAACAGAGAAGCAGTTTGTGATTTATTTGCCAAAGATGCACAGCACTCTAAGAAGTGGATTTAAAATAACACACCTATATGCTGACTGTCTTAACTACGCTTGGCGTTCTTTCTCAGCCCCCTCAGTAGATATGACTTAGCCGTGGTGTCCTGCATTCTCTTGGGGACCAAGTTACATTGTGCTTTCAGCAGGACCGGACTCTCTGTCAGTCTGTGTCAGCCTGCAGCAGCTGACAACCTTTTCTCCCCACTCCCTTTCTGCAGGGCAGATCTTTTAACAGATAGGTGTCTTTTGATCTCTAGAGTCTCAGCCTTGGCAAAACAGCTACATTTTACAGCTATATTCCTGATTATTGTGTTTCAACATTTGCTGGGGTGCTTCTTCTCTAGGGCATTATTTCATCTCTCCTGCTTGGTTTCTTTAACAACTCCTTTTGATCTAACTCCATAGCAAGTAACCCATCACAAGCAAACACACAGAGGGACACAGAATATTCATACAAAAAAATACAGATATTTGCCAGTTCTCCAGAGATCTTAAAGTGGGTTAATAGGTTAGATTAATAGCTCATGCTTGTGCAATATGTTGAGGCTCTGAATCTTAGATAAGCACATATGCAATTGTATCTACAATTTGTGTGTGGGTGTATATTTAGTTCTAACTTTGTTATTTCTTCTTCTTTTTTTGGCATAGTTAAAGCTGCACCAAAATCTCCAGATCGACATACAAGTCGGGGCGTCCCCTCTCATACTGGCTCTTTCTCTGCCCAAGCTGTGGCAGCCAGTAAAGAAAACCTCCCTGTACTTAACACCAGGATAATCTGCCCAGGTAATGATGATTCTGAACTCCATTAGTCCTTTCAGTACCTTGCTATATGCCACAATTAGTTGTTAAATAATAATACCTTGCACTTACATAGTGTCTTCCACCCAGAGATGTCAAAGACCTTTACAAATATTAGTGAATTAATATGCATAACCTCTTTGTGTGGTACCATAGAGAATGTATATTCATTGAAAATGCTTCTGGTCACTGTCATGAGCAACAGATACATTACAAAAACATTGCACTTGGTTTGGGGAATGAGGAGCAGAAATGAGAGGGCTGTGTTCATCGTGGAGTCAAAGGAACCTTGCTCCCCTAGTGGATGAAGGCCGTGCTAGCCTAGTAAGAGGCTAAGGGCCAGAATCAGGTAAGAAATGATCTTTTGACTGAAGTCTGAATGGAATGCCAAGGGGACATACCTGTCAGTAAAAATATAAATTAAACTGTAAAAAGGTACTTTGCAACAATAGCAGTTAGAAAATCTGTACACATCCCAAAGTAAAAATGTATACCAGAAAGCATTGCTAAAACACTGGCTTAATGAACTTTCATTATCAGTATTAACAATATACCTCTGCCTCGATATAACCCTACCCAATATAACACGAATTCGGATATAACACAGTGCTCCGGGGCGGGGCTGCGCACTCCAGTGGATCAAAGCAAGTTCAATATAACACGGTTTCACCTATAATGTGGTAAGATTTTTTTGGCTCCCGAGGACAGTGTTATATCGAGGTAGAGGTGTATATTGAAACTAAGCACGTACTGTTTGTAGATTACTTTAACTAAAAACTTTTGAAAGCAAATTTCTATCTGCATTAATTAAACACAATTGTGCATGTTACTTTGATATTAGCCAAAATGGGCATGGCAGGGTTGCCAACTTTCCAGTGGGCAAAGCTAATCAGGCTCTGACCGTTCCCATGGTAGAAACAAGAATTGTTTCTTAGCTCATTAGTCAAATTCTCCCTGCCAGCCTCTCCTCTTTTGTCTTTCTTATTTATTTTCATTTAACTTGTATTTCTGTGTTTTTACACCTGCCTGTCTGTCTCTCTTTCCTCCCTATCCCATCTGACTTCTGTCTTTCTGTTCTCTAGTCCCCTTGCCCTCATTTTTTCACCCATACTTGTTTGTTCTGTCTGCTCTGTCCTTCTCTCACTTGCCTTCAACCCCTCTCTAGGAGATCAGAGTGGTGGCTTTAAACATTTGCAGAGAATTTCTCTTGTATAAAAGGGTGGCAAGGGAAGAACTCCCTGTTGAACGTACATTTATCAAGCTGAATTAAGGAGTTAAGCATTTCTCAAAGATTCTAAATGAGCTGATAGGCTGCATGAACAATGATCCCACTGTGGAAGCCTGCCCCTGTGGGAATAGAATGTGAGATGCTGAGATTGTTTAGGCTTTTGGGATGAGCTGATTGTGCTGGGAACTGTGTGTGAAGGGCTGGCCTTGGGCTTGTTCTTATCGGCCAGCTAATTGTAAATAGGATGATAAGTCAGACAGGTGTGTAGGATGATAATTACCCTATGGGTTACAGCTGTGGCTGTGAGAGTTTAATTAATTAATTAGCAATTGTTTGATTGCTTACCATATTGTATATAAGAGCATGCTGGGAATGAATAAACGCATATGCATACACACATGCCTTCTCTCTCTGTTTGGGATCACATTGAATGTTGAACTCTGTTCCTGCTCTTCTGCGATGCAACATGCCCCCCCCCCACTCTCTCCCAAACCACCCCAAAGTAATGAAATAGTTTGGAGACTGGGTGACTGGACTAAGAGATGAAAAATATGGTAACCTTCAATGGCATTAGGTGAGTCAGTTAATTACTGTGCAACCTGTCACCTCCGTAGTCTTGGATTGAAATATGACATTTTTATCCAGTGGTGGACAGTGAACCCCACCACCGAATTCAACTCAGTTGTCTTTCTGCTCAAGAGAGGCCAAAACTGGAAGAGAGAGGTAATGTAGGTAAGAACTTAGGTGCGGTAGCAGAGCTGTCTGAGAGAGTGCACTTCCTGTCCATCCTGTGCTTGGCTATAGACAATACTATTTCTCAGAATTGCATGCGTTACATTAACAAATATTGTTTTGTTTCTGTGTTTTCTCCTTCAGGTTTAAGAGCTGGATTAGCTGCCTCTATTGCGGGGAGTTCAATTATCAGCAAAATGTTACTTTCAAACATTGATCCATTTGGTGCTACCCCATTTATTGACCCTGATCCAGATTCACTGTAAGAAAATTTCCTTGTTTTCTCAAATTGACTATGTTAGGGTTCAGTCTCTTTTCCTTAATCATTTCTTTAGGAAATTGTACTTTGTAATTACTAGAATGAATAACGCAAGCCTTGAAGCACAATTTTTATAGATAAATTCAAAGAGCCAGATGGTGTCTTTTAGGCAGAAGCCCTGAGTTAAAGGCAGTGCAGAGTTGCATTGCTACAGCAGGATTACTGGAAGGCATTGTGACCGGTGGAGCTTCTTGATACACTCATGAAGCATGTTTTCTGTCCACCTTAGGAGCATGCAACCTCCTCCCCCCCAGGCAAGCTCTCCTAGATAGGGGTGTGGAAGTAAGGCCCTGTCTCTTCTGTTCCTTTTGAGGTGACTTACACTCCATGGTCCCTGTGACTGCTATAGAGTGGAAGGATGCTCCAGTGGTTATGGCACCAGCCTAGAACTTGGGAGATCTGAACGCAATTTCCTGCTCCATCACAGACTTCCTGTGTGCCTCAGTTTTCCATCTGTAAAATAGGGATAATAGCACTTCCCTATCTTCCAGGGTTGTTGTGAGTTTAAATACATTAAAGTTTGTGAGGGGTCCAGGTACTGAGTAATGGGGCCACATAAGTATCTAAGATCAATCAATCAAATGCTTTGCACCCTGCCTCAGTCATGTGCCTGTGCTAGGGCCAGCCACAATCTAGCTCAAAGCCCTAAAATAATTGTTCAGATAACTTCATAAGTGGATACTTACATATATTTATTCTTTTCACAGGGAAGGATATTCAGAAAAATGTGTCATGAACAACTACTTTGGAATTGGATTAGATGCAAAAATTTCATTAGAATTTAATAATAAACGAGAGGAACACCCTGAAAAGTGCCGGTAATGGAGTTCTTAGTGATAAAGCAGAGGCATTTAATTTTTCTTAATGTTGTTATTCTGTTTGCTTTATTTTATATCCTTAACTTTTGACTCTTTCCACAGCTTTGATACATAACAAATTGCGTGCTTCAGTATATGAATTTTTATTTACTTATTTTCAGAAGCCGGACGAAGAACATGATGTGGTATGGAGTGCTTGGTACCAAAGAGTTACTGCAAAGAACCTATAAGAACTTAGAACAAAAAGTTCAGCTTGAGGTAATATTTATTTTATTTACAGATTTGATGAGTTTTTGCCATTAAAATTTACAGTGCAGAACATGGGGATCATCTTGAAATATCTCACTTGTTTTGTACCTAACAAGTTAGGTGAAACTATGAAAAGTCTGTCCCTCATAAATGTAATCTGTGAAATGCGGTGGATGAGAAGTTAATCACAATGTGAATGCTTGGACACACAATGAGCATTTTGAAATCTGCAAAAGTATGGCGTTTAATGTTTCTGAATAACTTTTATCATTGTCACTATAATAATGTTTCATATAATTAAGGAGACAATAGACTCTAAGGGATCTGTTTTCTCAATATGCATCTCTCACTGACACCAATAAGAGGTTTGGGGGAGCTTTTGGGGCACACTGAATAGAGAGTGGGTCTCAAGAACAACAATATACATTACGGAAAAAAAAGATCATTAATTCTATCAGGTTGGTTTAGCTAGTATGGAAGCTGACTAAATGTCTATACAAAGAACTAATAAACATCTTGGAAAAGAAGGCTTAAGAATGATTTAAAATGACTTCATGATAAATGACAGATGAATTTAGTACATAAAGAACCAGGGCATTTAGAGAGACTTTCCTAATTCCAATACTGAGGGAACTGTGTAAAAGTAGGAAGATATTGTGTCTTTCCACAACACAGATACATGTATAAATCAATTCAATCTGGCTAGTTCCTATTCTAGTTCTAAAACCAAATTTAAGCCTTTTTCAAAATACCAGGAACTTGAAAAAGACATTAATCTTAACAAGTTCAGACATAGCAAAAGATTAGCCGTGATACAAGTCTGGGAAGTGGTTACATAAGTTTTCTTCCAAAGTTTGATGGGGGAAGGAAAGAACATGCATTGTCCTTTTCTTTGCACTAAATATTTTATCTGAAAGTTCATGTTATTTATATGAAGATACCTGTTAAGCTGAGAGAGTAATTTTAATTTATTGTAACTCTCTTTCTCTTGAGTGTGCTTTAGAAGGGTTTAGTATTATAGAAGCAAGTTTCCATTATCTAAGGATTTAGCAATTATCTAGAAATTGTGCTGTAGTTAGTGAAGATGATGATAGGAAAGAACATTATGTATGCTCCAGGTAGATTTCTAATTTAAGAACCTGCAAATGTAACATTTCTTTTGAATAAGATATATTTTAGCATTCAAATCTGACCTTTTCATAATTATTTCTGAATATTTTTGGAACTAGAAAAGTCAGTGGAAGTTTCATATTTAGTATTGTCTTACATAATTATATGTGTTTTATGTGCTGTGATAAAATACACAGCATTGAAGAGTGAAATAAAATTAGTCATTTTCCAAGAGTTAGAACTAATCATATACTATAACTCACAAGTGACACAGTCACATCTATTAATTTCATGTCATACTTTGGATACTGTCATATTTTAAGTTTTTATATTTTGAATTGCTGCTAAGGTGGAATAATATAAAACCAGAGATCACAGGTGCTACTAAGCATATTTCTAATACATTTTGGGACAGTTTTTCAGAAGTGGGTTCAATATGTTGTACTTCCAAAACTGTTCTCACACTGACTCCAGGGTTACTTTTTAGCAGCAGCTAGAGTTGTCAAAGTATTTTAGGAGATAGGGGATGTAGAAAGAGGGACTGTTCCAGAGACTGTTTGCATGTTTGGAATTTCATCTTCTGACTGGCTGTTTTTCTGTAAATTGTCAGAAGTGGACAATGTGAAGTACAAGGGAAATGGTGAAAGAAGGGAAATGGTGAAAGAAATCTTTTCATCATGGGATAGCAATTGGGCATGAACAGTTAAGGGCATTGAGGAAGATATAGAAGTGAAGCCAAGCATATAAGCACAAACAAGACTTCTGCTTAACTTCACCTTTCTCATTGTGCTGGTTTATTAAATCCTTTCCCTCCATCTTTCATTGTTTGTCTGATTATATTGTAAGCACTTCAGGGTAGGAAACACTCTTCTTGCATATTTAGCAAAGGATCTAGCATACTCTAGATGTTATGTAAATAACAATAGTTTAGCAAGACTATGAATACCTCTGCAGGGTGGGATTCTAATTATCCAACGGGTGAATGACGCCTTTTTTGAAATAATGAGAGATGAAGGTGGCAACATCCAATGAAATCTCAAGTTTAAAGTGAAATCTCACAAGAAGTACTTTTTCTCATTTTTCATAGCAATTTTTTTCTAGGCTTTATCCAAGAGTTAACAAGTAGATATGCTGCAATGGCTTCTGTCATTATGTGGTTGACAAATGGAATGCTACAGTTTATTAGTTTATTTAAGAAAGCAGTAGTCCTCTTTTTATATATTCTTACACAGCTTTTTACATTGTATTAACATTTTATACATTGTTTAAACATATTAATAATTTTTCATTTTATATTTGCTTATAATATTTTGTAGGCTCATTTGACCACTTTTCACTGCAGTAGTATAGTTATTTTTCCAGTGATGAGGTTCTAATTGCAACTAAAAGATGCTATCTGCTGTTGGTAGTATTTCTGGTTAGAAGAGAGTAGACATGCTGGACCATATGCCCCAAGATCAGTCCTGATAGCCCAGTATTCTGTCATTGGCAGCAGCCAGCCCCATATGCTTCAGGAGAAGGTGCAAGAAACCTCCAAATTCCTAGTAGTTAGAGACTGACATATAAAAGGATAAAGTTACTGCTGGGAACTTGAGCAAATTTCTATGAAGGGACAGAGAGAGTTACCTTTTGACACTGTTGCAGATACTTGTAGCTCAAATATTTTGTAGTTTAAGAAAAAATCTTGATTAGTGTGTGAAGAATAGATTCATGCAGAGCTACTCCACAGCATAGGAAAAATAGACTCATATAGAGCTACTAATGCAATATTGACTTTAGCTTCCATTGCTGGCTCTGTTGAAATGCTTTGTGAATTAGAAATGGTTGATTACTTTATCAGGTCATTTGTCTTACATTCTCACATAGGTTTTTATGCATTACAGTGTGATGGACAATACATCCCCCTCCCCAGTCTACAGGGCATAGCTGTGCTAAATATTCCAAGCTATGCTGGTGGGACTAATTTCTGGGGTGGAACCAAAGAGGATGATGTAAGTAACATTAAAGAAAAGTAACCTTTGGAAACAAAAATTACAAAAAGCACTTTGCACTATTGTTGTTCTTATTTAATTGTAATAGTACTGGTATATAGTCTGGATAACTATCAGGAAGCTATTGTTCCGTAAGGTGGTTTTAGTTTAGAAATGTGTGCACTCTTGCATTAAGCTTTTCCATTTTTGCTGAAAATATGTCACTTGGATTTCCATTTTATCTTTTCTTTCCTTTCTCCTCCCCTTAAAGTCACCAGCATTTCCAAGTAGGGCTCAATACTTAAAGAATATATGGCTATAAAGGTGGAATTTTTAGACATTACTCCTTTACAAACAATGATGGATGTTAATAGCAATTCCTCTCCTCTTTTATGTACTAGTTGATGATCTGCTATAATCAAGGTTTCCCAGTGCACACACTTTCTGTGCACTATATCCAACAGAAAAGAGAGCTGGCCAACTATATCATTCCCACAGCTTACATCTTCATTTTGCTCCTATTCTTTAAAAAGCTGTCGGTGGATTGGTGAATCTGAAAACAGGGACTGAGAATAAATTAATTGAAGAGAGGATTAAAAATTGTAGAATCCTTTAATTATCTTTTTGTGTGTCTATATCTTGTATATATTGTTGCTAGTAAACTTATGGACTGATCCAAAATGGTCCTTTTTTTTCTTGACAGACCTTATACTGCACAGACACTTTACTACATACATTACTGTTTCACTGCTTTGAGGGTATGCCAGATGGGATTCTTACTGTTGAAGTGTACTTTATGCACGAATGATCTAGTGTGATTGCTGTGGGATTACCATAATTTTGAATCTCCTGATTTAGTGTGTGTGAAGTCTGAATCACAGCATTGCTTTGGCATGGTTTTGTACATTTAATTATCATTTAAAATTAGACTTGTTAGTAAGATTGTGTTTTAACATAGACTATCCCTAACATTTCCCCCGAAGTGCTTAACTTTCTTACTGTTCACAATCCCTCACCCCTTTTTCCCCCCTTCTTCATCAAAAACATTATTTCTTATTCTTTGGAGTCTTTTTCCTATTCATAGTACAAGTCTTTTGAGCATGGCAGTCAGCTCAAGCTGCATTTGAGTAAAGATATCTAGCATTTTGGTGGCCTCCATATTCATGTTTGTGACATGGAAATTTCCCTAACATCCATCCAGGTTATGTTCAGGAATTTTTGCTTTTTTTCCCAGAGGGTCAAGAAAGAGAGGAAGACTGTTCTAGCAATCATATTTGTATGCAGCACACACGTATGTCTGGGAGCAACCTTGTTGCTACTCATAATCAAACGTGTCACGAAGGTGACACATTTATTCTGTGGGAGGTTAGGTGCACAACCCACTGCTCTTTGTGCCGTCTCAGGTGACTGATCAACAGAGCAATACTGACAGTAGTCTTTGAGAGGTTGCTGGTTCTGCTTATCTGAACAGAAGAAAGTCGCCGTCTTGACAGCGATGTCTATTCCTAAAATATTGCTCAGTGAGCCTGGCTGTGTTTGACACAACACACTTACTGAATTTTGTATACGGGGAGTTATCCCGGGGAGTTTGTTCGTTTGGAAAGAACAGGGAGATTAGAAGCAGAACCCAGGGGGAAAAAAGGGGAATGCTAATCCTTGAATTTGAATTCTTAGAAGACTGTTATTTCTTTTGTTGTTGTTGGAAAAAAAGCATGCTACAGAAGTTCTATGGAAGTAAATTAGACATGCAGAGAAACCAGAATATAACAACACCCATCTCTGCACTAAAGATAAAACACAAGCTAAATGGGCTTTTGTAAACAAGCAGGGGGAATGGAATTGATCCCAACTTGTGAGTAGGCTGTAATCCAGTTCCTGGGAAGATGGAGAAGTGGTATCCTGGAGTAATTTCCGGTCCACTGGTTACAAGTAAAGGACAAATTGAGGGGGCAAATGCAGGAGCATGCCATCTGTGTTATGCTATGCAAGCATTGCATGCCTCAGAATTCAAATGTGGTCCAAAAAGGCATCCTCCTCAGTTCACACACTGCGTGGAGGATGCCATTTTGTGGAATGTCACTAAAAAGGCCAGGGGCATGGCTCAGTGTTCATGTCACACTCCCTGTAAGTACCCAGCCCAAGCTTGGGAAGCTAATGATCCAACCAGCAGACCACATTCAGTGATGAATCCTGGTCATGTGCCACCTGAGGCATGTTGTGCATATGCTAAGAAGGAGACTAAAAAGGCATGCCATGCAAGCACAGAATTGTATACACAAGGTTTTAATAATTTTAATAATTTGCCCTTATGTAAGTAAAGAAGGGAACATCTCTCTTTGCATGAATCGATGAGTCAGTAATTATTAATAAGATATCATGCCTTTGTACATTTCTGGCAGATCATTAGATTAACTGCACTATAGAGGTTTAACAAGCTGTACTTCTGGCCCTATCAACTTTACATCAACACAAAGAATGTATGGCGTAAAGCCACTTAAACAACCAATACAATGCCTGCAGATGTCACAAGACTAGCCAGCAACACCTAGCAGCCTGTATTCAGTTAGAAACTTTTGGACAAGTTTGCATTGATCTTTAGTTGGATAAGCAACGGACAATTTATCTGTCATATTAAAAAGTTGTTGCATGTCTCAATAAAAATGTCTCCACACACCACTGCCCAAATTCCTAGGCCAAGCCAGACCAGGCTTACTTCAAAAAGAGATGTTGCACTGGCCTGTTTATTGCTGATGTGCAAGTGCCACATGCGGTGTAGAGGCCTTCTTGCGTGACTCTTCTGTCTTATTTCTCTGTTCAGGCTCTTGCCTGAGCCCTCACTGTAGAAGTTAATTGCACTTTTTAAAATGTATGGTAAAGGTTTTTATACAGATGGTATGCTACAAATGCATTTCTAATATACACTTATAAGAACAGCTTTCACTGATTCTACAATGCACATTACTAAGTAATATCACCACAAAGAAATTGAATTACACTAAAGTAGAAAAAGAACACCACATATTAACACACGTCAATCTAGTCACCACCTATTAATTTATATTTAAAAGAGAAAAAACAGAAACAAGACAGTCTCATCCAGCTAAAGAGGAATCCAAAAGATTCACAAAATTAATAAGTGTTAAAAAAACACAAACAAAGTCTCACATTAAATTACTCAGTGTCTTTAAAGGATGTTTCTTCAGTTAATTCGTCATATTTAGTATCTTGATTTTTCTTTTAAAAAGTGGTAGGCTGGTCTGTATCATAGAGCAGAAAAGTTAAACCATAATAGATAATTGTGCCATGCTTTGAAACAGCATAATAATTTCATCTCTGCTTTTTTAAGAATAATTTTAGGGATGAAAGAAATGCTTTCATTTTTTTCTTAAAGGCAAGTAAGCTGAAGCTGGATATATCAAAAGTTACTTGAAATAGAAAAGGAAGGAGAAGCACCTGGCAAAGAATAATCTTTTTGTTCTATATTCATGTAAGACATTTGCATGCCCTTGATGATGAGGGTCATATAATATCCTAGAGAGAGAGAGAAACTTTTTATTTTAGGGAACTGCCAAGCTAACTTACAAAATCTGCTTTCAGTGTTAGGTCCTGATGCTGCAAAGACTTATTTGTGTGCTTAACTTTTATGCCCTGTGATTAGTCCAATTGAAATCAATGGACATGTACTTAAGTCTTTGCTGGATTGGGGCATTAGTTTGATACAAAACCAGAATGTTCAAGTAAAGTTTTCATTATTAAAACAGGTGAATTTTATTCTGTAAAATGAGATTCTTCTTCAGCATTATTGAAGTGGCATTGACACTTCATTTACCAATATAGATTTTGAAGATGGTCTAAAGAGAATTCTGGACAAAGAAAGATAAGCACTTTTGAGCTCTGTTAAAATAAATGTCCTTCTTAATTACTCTTGGACTTTAGAAATATTGACCAGTTGAAGATTAGCATAGTTTTGTTTGCCACCTTAATCTTGCGTTGACTAACATTTCTCAGTATATGCATTTAAACCCGCCACCAACTTTATATATCAGGAGTTGGCAACCTATGGCACGCATGCCGAAGGCGGCACACGAGCTGATTTTCAGTGGCACTCACACTGCCCGGGTCCTGGCCACCGGTCTGTGGGGGCTCTACATTTTAATTTAATTTTTAATGAAGTTTCTTAAACATTTTAAAAACCTTATTTACTTTACATACAACAGTAATTAAGTTACATATTATAGACTTATAGAAAGGGATCTTCTAAAAACATTAAAATGTATTACTGGCACGCAAAACCTTAAATTAGAGTGAATAAATGAAGACTCGGCACACCACTTCTGAAAGGTTGCCGACCCCTGCTATATATGGATAATATACTGTGGCTTTCAAGTACTTTAATTGTCATTATGATCACCCTTGTTATGACAGTCCTTTGCTATGTTCAAGTGATGGTATAATTTATATATACTTGAATCTAGAATTTTATTTTTCAGATACATTAGTTCTACTATTTAAATACCTAAAGTGTGTTTGGAATTGCACCAGACATAAAAGGAGACAGAATCCTTGCACTGTGTAGATTGCAATAAGAGCTTAGAGTCTAATAATAATATTTTCTTTTCCTCTCAGATATTTGGGGCACCATCATTTGATGACAAAATCTTAGAAGTTGTTGCAGTATTTGGCAGCATGCAGATGGCAGTTTCAAGAGTCATCAAATTGCAGCACCACAGAATAGCTCAGGTATGTGTCTTGTTGGAAAGTAACCAAGATAGCTGGCATGCTGGGAGGCTGCAGAGAAAAGAGGTAGTCTAGACAACTACTGCATTATACATTAATAAAATATTGACTTGGCTTTAATTTTAACGGATAACAAGTCATCATAAATGATGAATGAAATACAACAGTGTTTTACCCTCAAGACAAACCTGGATAGAAGCCACAGCTCCTAACAACCAGTCTAATGCAGGTGGACTGTCAATTTCATTAATATATTACTCTGTGAACTAACATGTTTACTCTCTTTCAGTGTCGGTCAGTAAAGATCACCATACTTGGAGATGAAGGAGTTCCAGTGCAAGTAGATGGAGAGGCATGGATCCAGCCCCCAGGAGTTATTAAAATTGTACATAAAAACAGAGCTCAGATGCTAACACGAGACAGAGTAAGTTATAGAAAGCCTTTTATCTTTTGTATGGGATATTTCATTAGTGCCATTATTATAACAACTTGGTTCTATTATAACAAGAGAAAAGAGCTTATGAAATAATAATATGAAATAAGAGCTTAGCCCTGCTGTGTGCCGCTGCCACCCCAGAGCCACTCGAGGTAAGTGGCGCCGGGCTGGAGCCCGCACTTATGAAATAATAAATAAAAGATTGGTACAGATATGGTCTTGTACACAAATAGCTTAACTCTTATCTTTGCCACCTGATAGAATGTCTGACCATAACATTATTTCTTTTTTTTGATGAGATGAAATCCTCAAACTTCCAAGAGGAAACATTCTGATTATCTGGCTTTGCCTGTAGTACTATGTATACTTTTGTATAAACATAAAAGACTATATTAGTGACTATAATATAGTCTATATTAGTGACATATTAGTGACTATAATATACTTGCTCTTTCAGACACTAGCTTTGTACTTTATCATAAATTGAAAGTTTTAGCTGCAATTACTAGGTAATAAGGTATATAATGTGCCTTCTTCATGACTGCCGCAGCAAGAGCGCATGCTCTGCCAAATAGTAACAGAGCCCATTTCAAACCAGTTAGCCTCTGGGGGAATGTGCACTATTCTACCAATCTAGAATCAAGGGTGTAAATCAGGGGTGGGCAAACTTTTTGGCCTGAGGGCCACATCTGGGTGGGGAAATTGTATGCAGGGCCATGAACGTAGGGCTGGGGCAGGGGGTTGGAGTGCAGGGTGTGGGAGGGGGCTCAGGGCAGGGGGTTGGGGTGCAGGAGGGGTTTGGCAGGGGGTTAGGGGCCTCAGTGCAGGGGGTTCAGAGTGCGGGCTCCAGCCCGGCGCCACTTACCTCGAGTGGCTCTGGGGTGGCAGCGGCACACAGCAGGGCTAAGGCAGGCTTCCTGCCTGCCCTGGCCCCGCGCCACTCCTGGAAGTGGCCAGCATGTCTGGGAGTGGCTTATGGGGGTGGGGTGGGGCAGGTGGCTCCGCAGCACACTGCCCTCACCTGTGGGTACTACCCCCAAAGCTCCCATTGGCTGCAGTTTCCTGTTCCCGGCCAATGGGACCTGTGGGGGACGGTGCCTGGAGGCGAGGGCAATACATGGAGCCCTGTGCCTCTCCATCCCCCAGGGGCCGCAGGGACATGGTGCCAGCTGCTTCCAGGAGCGGCACGGGGCTAGGGTAGGCCGGATTGAAAACCCTGATGGGCCGGATCCAGCCTGCGGGACGTAGTTTGCCCTCCCCTGGTGTAAACGCTCCTAACTTCCCCATAGTTCCTCTGTCCATTGGCCTGAATGGATGCTGAATTCAGTCCTCTCCCTTCATCATGACCTGTGTTATGATAGCTACTTTGTTGTTTAAAGCAAGTTTGTTAGGGCTTTTTTTTTCTTTTCTTTTTTTTTCTTGTTTTCATGTTTGGACTCTGCATGACTGTTAGATTCCCACTGTGCTCAGCATAAGGTTCAGAACATCTTGTCCTGACAAGTAATGCCTACAGTAATGTCTTAATGTAAATTTATCTCTAACAGCATATTTTACAGAGGACAGGGGAGAGAGGTTACTCACAGAAGTAACTGTTGTTCTCTAATACTAATTTTAAACACCATTTATAGTGTGGAGTATTTGTAATATTTATGTAAAATGATGTACTAATCTGTGTGCCTAATAAGCTTAAATAAAAAACGGCCAGTACTGTCAGCTAATGTATCATACCATTTTCATCAGGCTTTTGAAAATACCCTAAAGTCTTGGGAAGACAAACAGAAGTATGATTCCTGCAAACCTGTCCTCCGATCTCACTTGTACCCTCAACAGGCTGTTGAGTTGGCTATGGAAGAAGAAGTTGCACAGATCCAGCTGTGTTCACAAGCTGCAGAAGAACTTATTACCAGGTACAGTAGAACAAATGGGTTTAATGGGATAGTAGTATACTCCCCAAGGTAAAATTATTTATAAAGCTGAGGGTATTTCTATATTCTGACTGAAGATTTGTTATCACAGTATCAGTTTTTTTAAAAGTCTATTTTATATACTATAGCAGATCAGCAAATGTTGTTTTCTCCCATGAAAATTTTTAACTTTGTGTGGATAAATCAAACATTTTCTGCCAAAAACTGAATGTTTTCAATGTTTGTTCAGAGAGTTTTTGATGAAAACTCAGCAGTTTCTGCAGAAAGCAGACACTTTTCACAAAAATACTTGTTTAGTCGAAAATAAAATTTTCTGTAAAAAAAAAACAATTTTGACCAAAATTGTTCAGTTGGCCCTGTTGTATACATATAATAATACACACTTTGATATTTTATTTTCTGATAATCAAAGTAGGTTTAGCCATATAACTTCTTTTTCAGATATCACTGTTTTAAACTCATAGATGTACCATTTCTCAGAGATAGAAAGTACAATAAAATAGTGATACTCATCTGTTTTCTTTGTCTGCACTAGATGAGACCATAACTACTGGCTTTGTATATTAAAGCTATCTAGTGGGTAACCGTTAAAATTAATGAGAGAGAGGTAACAAGTGATGGAAAAGTTATAAATACATGAAATCTATTCATGTTATATTTGGCTCCATTCTTATCAGCAAATGAAAATGATTATCTTTCTTATGCCTAACTATTAATAATAAGCGATACATTAAAGTTAAAAATATACTGTTGTTACTGGATTGAGTTTTTGGAGGTCACCAAAAGGTTACATTTAAACCCAAAACACATCCTAACTGTGCATGTGAGAAATGTATAAAAATACTCTCATATACAACGCATACATGGAGGTGACATCCATGTGATAAACTGCACAGTACTTCAAACACATGCTGATAACCACCTCATCTTCAAAACCCCACGAATTAAAAGAAAATCCACCATCTATAGAAGAGTTTATTTCTTTTCCCCTCAGATATATAATTTCCCCCTGAAATTATACCTGTTCTAGGCTCAGAAATTAAAGGATTCAATCCTGGGCCAGGAACAGCCTCGTAGTATGATCTTTGAATCTATGAACAATTCTTCTGTGCATAAAATACAAAGGGTTTTAATCTCTGATGTCTTGTGGCTCCTCATGTGTTCAATTCTTAGCATTAGATATGTGTGTTCAATCCTTAGCATTTTTTCCTCAGGCTTATGAAACATTTTCCTATCCCTCCATCCTCCCATCTGCCAAACTTTTTTCTCTGACTCCTATTCCTTACCCCAACACAAAAAATTGTGTGTTCCCCAATCACCCAATTTATCTGTATTAATGAAAATGTACAGCACAGTTGCTGCTTTTATAAAACACTTTTTTTAACATAAACACAGTCTTAACTCTTAAATGACTGAACAATTAAATATCTGTAGGAACAAAGTCTAAGCAAGTCTAATTGTCCGATAGACCTTTTGTATCTTTTTGTGTACATATTCATTGTTATGAGAGTTCACATTCTGCTGGAAGTCCTAAGAGCCTCTTGACTGTTGATCAGTTGAAGTTTTGCCCTTCAGGGGCTCGTGTGTGGCTAAATCTGCTGAAATCTTTTCTTCACAAGAACAGTGAAGAATTTCTAGTAGTTTGTATCATTTCAGCAAGGCTTTGCTGCGCCTTTCTCAGTTCCAAATCAGCCCAAAGTTCCAAATCAGTTGGAATGATTTGTTTCGGCTATTAATTTGAAAACTCCAAGCTGTATGAAACCAGTGTTGTATCCAGCGACCTACTAAAGAAATCCACTTTGAATTTAAATTTTAAAATCATACGTTTTTCCCATCCTCCCATTCATAATCAAACACAAACTAATCCCTTTTTGCTTTCTTGTCTCAGGACAATCAAATTCTTTTGCCTTCTCAGGGCTCGTCTACACAGGGACACTGAGGAAAATTGATCCGAATTAACTAAAGGTGTGAATTTAAAGTAAATGAATTAAACTGTATTAAAACATGGTGTGGATGCTCTTACTCAAAATTAAAGTGGCCTTAATTTGGTTCAGTTTAATTCACTTTGAAAGTGAATTAAGCTAAACTGAATTAAGGACACTTTAATTCTGAGTAAGAGCATCCACATGGGTTTAATGTGGTTTAACTAATCCACATTAAAAGTTAATTAAGATTAACCTTCTGAGTGTCCCCAAGTAGACAAGCCCTCAGCTGCATGCTCAAAATCATTTCCTCTATGTGGCAGAGGAATTCCATCCATTGAATCATTCTGTATTAACTTGCTGTCAAGGCTCACTTCAACAAGCACGTCATACCAATGTACACAAGGGTCACACTTTATTTAGAACTGTGGTAATGTCAGCTTGTAGTTTAAATGCTGTTGTTTTCAATATTTTCCAAATCTTGAGCAATGCATCCAAAAAACTATTTTTGGCTGATAGTGATATGCCTACACAGAACTGATTCTGCTCTCTCACTCAGCCCCAGAATCCATTTCCCCCTAAAACGCAAGATTTTTTTTAAGAAAGGGAAAATTCAGTTTTCAGAGCAACACCCCACTTTTTCAAAGAAAAGTACATTTTTATTGAGTCACAAACATTTTTAAAAGCCACCAGCAAAGTTTATAAGACATTTTAATTCCCCAAATCACCACTCATCTTTTTCCGGGGAACTTGCAGAGCTCTTTTATTTTTACATGAGACACCCCTTGAAAAACCAAGAAAAGGCCCACTAAGAATTCCTTATGTTTTTTGTTTTTTTTTAATAAAGGCCCTATGCTTTCAAAGAAGCAAATGTTTGTTTTTATAATAGTATTTGTTTTGAGTGTACCGCAAGCAAAGCCACTCACTCATTTTTAAGTCAGTTTACTGAATCTTTCAGAGAAACATAGGACACAGACTGGAAGGGATCTCCTGGGTAATCGAGTCCAGTCCCGAACTATCACAGGCATGCCATCATACAATCTCATCCATAATTTTATCAAGCTCCATCTTAAAACTAGTTGGATTGTTTGCCCCTGTTACTACTATTGGGAGACTGTTGCAAAACTTCATTTCTTTGATGGTTAGAAACCTTCTTCTAATTTCCAGCCTAAATTTATTCATGGCCCATTTGTTCTTGTGCCAATGTTGTCCTTTAGTTTAACTAGCTCTTCTCATTAGCACACACCTACTTTTTGTGCCAGTGTCATTGAAGAAAATATTAAATAAGATTGGTCCCAAGAGCAAACCTTAAGGAACTCCACTAGTAACCTCTCTCCAGCCTGATAGCTCTCCTTTCATCATAACTTGTTGTCGTCAATCATAACTTGTTAGACAGTTCCTTACCCAGTTTCCAATTCTGATATTAATCCCTATCTTAACTAATAATAGTCCATTGTGTCAAATGCTTTACTGAAGTCCAGATAGATTAGATCTACTGCATTTCTCTTGTCTTTAAAAATCAGTTATCTTATCAGAGAAACATATTGGCTTAGTCTAGCATGATCTGTCTTCGGCAAACTCATGTTGCATTTTGTCCCATCTTCTGTTTCAAATGATATCTTTCAACAGAAAATAGTGTAAATACCCTTAGTCTTGCTACAAAGGCACCCTAAGTGATGATGCTGAATGAGAGATATTTTATGTCTGAGATGATAGATGTGTTTAGGAAGGGGTCTCTCTCGATATCCAGTCGAGAGTCTCTGGATTTAAAATGTTTTGTCTCACGTATGCAGACACACACACCGTTTTCAGACCTTCATAATTTTAAAGGGATTTTCTTCAAACTTGGATTGTTTTTCCTGGTTCAGCAATGTATAGGATAGCACCACATTTGATGTTTCTAACTAGAGTCTTCTGTGTTGTGCAAGTGCAAAATTTCAGTTCAGTGTGTGGAATTTTTACTTTCCCTCCTGTCATCCCATCAATCTCGACTTAAAAAACTGCCGAACCAGTTTTGTATATGTTTTTTAAAACGCTCACCTTTGGGCAGATATTAACATAGATATTTTCAGTTTAAAAATGTTTTTGAGACTGTTATGAACAAGTAAAAATACCAGTTTACAGTGGACTGTATTATGGGGCTCACTGTCTCAAATGCTATAATATAAAAATCATGTCATGAACCAGACACTGTTAGAGCAACTGTTTAACTGCACAAGTTTAGGACAGGAATTGTAGAACAGCATATTCAGTTTAAACTGCAGGGATGACTCAGGTAGGCAGGAAGGGGGAATTTATATAGACATAGTGTAATATAATTATCCAAACTGAAATTCAGCCAGGTCATAGGTTAATACAGGGGCTGGCAAAGTTTTTGGTCTGAAGGCCACATCAGGTTTCTGAAATTGTGTGGAGGGCCGGTTAGGGGAGGCTCTGCCTCCCCAAACAGCCAGGCATGGCACGGCCCCCACTGCCTATTCATCCCCCCCATTCCCTGTCCCCTAACAGGATATACAGATTGTCACATGACACCACCATAATAATTCTCTTCAGAATGTGTTTCCTGTATGAATTATGTGAATGAATAGTCCTGGTTTAATCAGTATAATCTATATGTAGCCATTGCTGGTAGGATGACATGCCAGTTAAGACAATAAACGTTCCTGAAGCCCTCATATCAGAACAGATCTTCTGTATGAAGAATGTCATTTAGATAAGAGAGCAAAGTGCTTTGTTGTCTAAGGTGATACTTATATTTAAGCTTTAGATACGTAGAAATATACATAGGACTCTAGGACAATTAGTGTAAATGTTCTGTGAAATATTTCTTTTCCATCTGCCAATGTTTTTTAATTTTAATCACATTTTAACTGGTTGTAAAAGAAGGTGACAAAGTACCTTTCTTGTTTTTCATATTTTTGTAGAATCTGTGAAGCAGCAAAAATACACAGCATGTTGGAACAGGAGCTGGCTCATGCTGTCAATGCATGTTCACATGCATTAAATAAAGCCAATCCAAGGTTTCCGGAGGTAAAGGAACAACAAAGCGTTATTTAATAATAAATCAACTGTAGCCCATGTGTGCAGAAGTGTTTCTGGAGACATTGGAGTAGTCCCGTAGTCCCAATCACCATTTTCCAGTGGCTAGCATGTTAACTGCTGAGGTTATTGATATTCCAGGCTCCTGATCCTGCAAACATGCTCAACTTTAAGAGTGTGTCATAGGCCCAAGCACTGAATGGGATGGGGAGGAAACCAGCCATGCTTTTTCTCCTGCGCCTACAGCAGCAGCCTCAGCACCCCCTCCTTACGCTAGTAGGGCCACTTAATAGCTGATGGGCTCTGTTGAGACTCTACTTCAGTGAGTCTGAAAGGCAGAGACAGCACCAGCAGGGGTAACCAGAGGGAAAAGGAAGTGGGAGAGAGACTCCCTTCCTCACAGACCTGGAGCACATTGGAAGAGGCAGAGGATACCTGACAGCTCCCATCTCACTCTCCCCAATGGGGAGGAGGAAGGTACTGCTGGGTGGAAAAACGTTTCCTTTTGTGGAAACGGGACCTAAGTGGGAGTGAGACATTAAGCATATTGGAAATAGAGGGGGGCAAAGGAAGATACAGGGGCTCAGCAGAGCATAGCATTAAGGGCATGACTCAGAGTGCTGGGAGATGGACACAGAACTACACCCAGGTACAGTCATGCGGGCACACTCACACAGATGCACATACATCTTAATGGAGGACATGGTGCTAGTGGGAGAATTTCAGGAGGAGCAGAACTGAGCTCCTTATCTCCCAGCCCAACCCCCACAATTTGAGCTTTTGTAGGATCTGGGCACTAACGTGATTTCATGAACATGAGTTTGTCAGTCCAATTTTGTCTAACCTAACATAATCTACTTAAGCCCTCATCACCATAGTAACTATGCAGGCTAACCACTGCTTGTTAAAGTGTGGCAGCTCACCCCCTCAAGTGTGATGTGAACAATCCTCATTAATGATCCTTGTTAATAAAAGGCCCAGAGTTTCTTTATTGGCCTTAGCCAGCCATAAAGAACATGTGGCTAGTCACTTGATACTCTAGCACATCTGAGCCCTCAGTAAACAGAGTCAGGTGCAAACCAACCAGCAAATACAGTACATTTCCCCCTCTTCCATTCTGGATTCTTATGTAAACTAATACGGTCTGTTCTGCCTCTAAATAAACAGGTGAAATTCCCACAAGCTTCAGTGGAAGTTGTAGAGATGCATCTGAGATCAGATTTTGGCCTCTGTACATTGCTCTTTATCTTATTCCCTTTGGTCTAGTAGAATACACTTGTCAAGCAGAGCTGGATCAAGCTGGTTCCTTTTGGAAAAACTGGCCAAGATTGGGATTGTAAACTCAATGTACTTCTGCTCACAGTTTAACTTATTTGACTGTTCTGCTTCTATTCCCCAGAGTCTTACCAGAAATACTGCCATTGAAATAGCTGTCAATGTGAAGGCACTACATAATGAAACTGAATCTCTACTAGTAGGAAGGGTTCCTTTGGTAAGAAAAAATAAATGTTGTGTAACTTGGCCCTGTGTACGTCATGCTTCTCTAAAGGAGCACCATAGCGTTATAGTGCAATGAAATACTATACCTCGGAACCTATAAAAGGCTGAATCAGAGGATTTTATACTACACCTATTATTTGGGTTGGAATGGATTATGAATTGTTCTCCTAGTCCATTCACCTGCAGCATGGCAGGAATTAGTTTCTCTTCCTAAACCATTGTTAATTGGTGAGTGTCCAGTAAAGTTTTGTTGGCATTGAAAGTCATTGCATCTCTTCCCTTGGTTGCTTGTTTGTGGATCTATACGTAGTTAAGTTCTTCAATAATAACACGTGCTCTTGACATACAGTTAGAAATTGGTACATTTGATATGGTGAGGGGAGGAGGAAAGAAACAGGGTTCCTCATGCTTTTCTATCAATTGATACACTAAGTAGGAATGGTTATGTCTTTTTTGTGCCTTTGGTCTTCAGATTCAGGAGAAAAATTATTAATGTTTTATTAATTACCCTAAGTGTGTGATAATTACAAATGGATATTGATTGGAATATTTTCCTGTAGAGGGACTTGAGTCTGAAAGGAATGGTATTAAGATAAAGACCCTTTCACATCCTAAATAAATGGTACAAATCCACTTTATTTCCATAGTGACTAAAAGTCATTGCCACCTGAAGACTGTGTCAGCAGTTCACTTCTAGAAGTATTAACATGTTAGGCACATGCTCTGCTTTATTTAACTTTAGGAAGGGAACAATGCTCTTTAGATAGATGTATCCAATATAGAGGAAAAAATCTGCTGAGATTTCAAATTCCTATATGTTAATGTGGAGGCAAGAATGCAATATTTGGGTTTTTAAATGTTTGGGGAAAGGAATTTGGTTGAACAGTCTTCAGGTGGTGATTGGGATGCTAGTCTAAAGATGGTTTAATGTATCAAGGGATGATAGGACGTTTAAATTATGAAATCATACACACTGAAACCCCTCATTTTTCAGCCAACAGAGGGCACAACCTCACTCTTAGAGTATCTATGCTAAACCATTTTTTTAAACAAGGCTGTTATCTGATATCAATATATTTTCTGTGTCAGTCCACGTGTTGACTTTAGAGATACTCATAACTCTCATTTGCGAATCAGCACTAAAACTTAGCCTTGGACTGTCTTGTTGGCTTGTACTTCCATCAGTGCTGAAACAACATGTAGGTTGGGCTGACCCATGGAGATGATGGATACAGCTGAAAGTTTTGGTGTTACTTAAACTGCCAGTCAGGCACCATACTCCAATTTAACTGTCTCCCCTGACAAAGAAGCAGATCTCTTAATTTGCTCCTTCCTTATTTTTACCTCTTTTCATCTGTCCAGTTCTTCCACACTCCCCTTCTCTGCATCCAGTGCTCCTGACAGCCATGCAGTTGATACCATCATTGCCTGTACTGCCTGTTGATCTTTTTTCAGGAGTGGGAGGCAGGGGGGGTTGTCTCTACCAGTGTTGCTCCTTCCATCTCAAACTTCTCCTCCCCCTACTGAGAAGGTCTAATTGACAAGTCAGACTCTAATTCACTGAGCTAATCTTTCCATTAGAAACAGGAAGGTTCTAAGACTTTGTGGTCTGTTAGACATGCAGAGAAGAGATCTTGCACTAAGTTGGTCAATTCTCTTATCTCTGCTTCAATTTCACTATTGATTTCAGTGGAAGCAGGATCAAGCCCTTAGTGCACTTTCTCACTATAAGCAGAATTAATTGATTTTCCACTGCCAAAATGTAATTCTCTGAGACTCTATGTGAGACCTTAGATAGGTGCCATCTGAGGAAACCCATACCATTTGGACTAGTCCACTTCTTTTATCTTCCCCTGAGAAGAACAAATCAAAAACAGAATAATCCAGAAAATGAAAACATTCTAAAGTGATGTCCTCCTCAGAGGAAAAAGAGAGGCTTCATTGTCATCTATGCCCAAACTCCAAGCTCCCAGCGCTGTAAGCTAATCCCCACGGGGAGGTGGAGTACCTACAGCGCTGGGAGAGCTCTCTCCCAGCACTGGCGCAGCGACCACACTCTCACTTCAAAGCGCTGCCGCGGGAGCGCTCCTGCGGCAGCGCTGTGCAGCTCTAAGTGTAGCCATACCCAAAGTTTTCTCCAGGCCACTGGCCTTTATTAAATTCTTACCTCCCTTGTTGCGTGACATCATAGTCCAACAATAAGAACATACAACTATGAGCTTATAGCAGAATTGGGAAAAGCACAAAATATTAATATTTTTACATTTGGCACTGTGCTGATTACCAGTTGTGCTTCTGGATTGATTAGGGTGACCAGATGTCCCTATTTTATAGGGACAGTCCCCATCCCGATTTTTCACATTTGCTGTCTGGTCACCCTAGGATTGATGGAAGTTCAAGACCACAAGACTAGGGAATTTCTTACTGTAAATTTGGTTTCTCTGGGCTTGTGCATCCATTAGTTTGGGAGACTCTCCCGTGTGCTTTAAATCTCCATTTATATTTCTGGAGTGTGATGAGTGATGGCAGAAACGGATAGGTGGGCACACATCAAAGTTTTAGCTGTTTTAGTCATTCTTGTAGTTAGGACCAACCCAAATGCAGTCTCTGGATTGGTGAAATGCATGCGCAGGGAAATTAGATGTGGTAAGAAATTCCCCATTTGTTTACTTTCAGTATAAGGCAGCCATTTAACATTCTTTTTCTGGTTTGTTCATAAATAGCAACTGGATCCCCCCCATGAAGAGCTGCTGTCTGATGCATTACACAGTGTGGAGACTGAACTGAGAAAACTTGCTGAGATTCCATGGCTTTATTATGTTTTCCAACCAAATGATGATGAGGTAGGCCAGGTTATTACTCCTAAGTGAAAATAATTTTATTTCACTAGACAAGAGTAAATTAGAATTCCCCATCATCAAGTGAGGCAATTTTAAAGTTTAGTGGTTGTTTTCCTCTTTTTCCATGCAGGATCCCCCTCTGGATTATTCTAAGAGAAACAACAGAAGTACAGTATTTCGCATAGTGCCAAAGTTTAAAAAGGAAAAAGTCCAAAAGCATAAGAGCAGCCCTCAGCCTGGTATGTGTTTTGACATTGCAAGAAAGATCATAACTTTTGGAAGAAAACATGATTTCATATCTTTCATAATAGCTAAAATAATGTGCAACACCTAGAGGATAAAATCCTAGCTCCACTGAAGTCAGGGGGAGTTTTGCTGATTGATGAGTCAATGGGATGAGGATTTCTTGCAGTACATTTAGCAGGTGTGTGTCAATAGGATCCCCAAACGACTAGGTGAATAGAAGTAGTATTTTGTAGCTACTGTTTTGCCATCTACTTTTGGGATAGAAGGTCCCATGTGTCTGTTTGGGTGGTTTTATTTAACTAACTCCATGCCATCACAAGTCATTTATAAACCAGTTCTGTTTCTGTATAAATCACTGATTCCGGTTTTTCAGGGTAGTCTGAGAGGCTGCACAATGGCTTTCATTAACATTTGTTTAATTGAACTAGTCATCCTTTAAAGTCCCAAATAAGTTTTCACCGCAGTTAATTCTGTACATCAAACAAAATCCTGCTCTCTTAATTAGTTAGTAGAAGTTGAACAAACTCCACTCTCCTCTCTCCCCACTGTTATCTGTGAACATACTGCCCTGAAAATAACTGGTGTCACAACAGACCTAAAACTGCTCCAACACCTTGGTCTTTCACAGCAGGCAGTGTGTTAAACTGCCCTCAAATGCAAAACAAGCTCTCTTCAGTTGTTAATCTGAATTTAGCTTCTCAGTTCACTAATATGTTAAAATATAAAGCATATTAGAGTACTTCAGTCTGAAGCTAATCAGCATTGAATGAAAGATAAACAAAGGTACAAAAGAATAATAGTAACATAAAACTACTTTATTTGAATAAACTTGGCCTGTTAAGACTAATGTGGGCAACTAACCTTAGAGAACAATGTTGTCAAAGAGCTTTTTAATGGTCCATGCAACCGGTATAGTTAATAGAATATTCGTTGCATTAATTAAGAGCACTAGAAAAACTTCTGAAGTTGGGCTTGCATGCTGCGATCGCTATAGGAGTACAGTATATATGTTGATTTTACATTTTAATTAGTATTTGAAGTGTGGTTTTTTTTCTGACTGCACTGCAACCAATAACGTGTCATTAGTATACAGTGGAACAAACCTGGATCTTGCGCCACTGATCCTAATGTGATTAAAAGTGAATTTGTTGAAGTATATGAGGTTTGATGGCTTTATTGAGGAAACTGGAGTAAAGCTGAAAGCACGGCTGCAAAGCAAAGAACCCCATCTTTGTTTAGATACCTTCTAATGTTTATTGCTAACCTCTAACCTGCATGTGAAAAGAAACTCAGTTTTTGTGGAAATGATACCTTTAACCTTTTCCTTTGCTAGCACGGCAGTTCTACTCTGTTTTCCACTCTCTTTGGCCTAACCTTTGCTTGTAATGCATTTGAGCATGTAGAAATTAAGGGGGTTTTGCTCTTAACTTTGGTAGTTCAAAAATGGGGCACAGATGAAGTTGCTGCTTGGCTGGATCTGCTCAGTTTGGGAGAGTACAAAGAAATCTTCATCAGCCATGACATCCGAGGCTCTGAGCTTTTACACCTGGAAAGGCGAGATCTTAAGGTATTTCCTTTGTGCTACTTTTCTGCTCTTGAGAATTTTCTTTGACAAAAACAAAACAAAACCTTTCTCCTGTCCTTGCTTCTGTTATGTGCTTGTAGCTTGGCTTATACTGTGCAAATATGCAGTAAATTACTACACGCTGTCCTGTGGCCTGAATTTCTTATATGTTGACCTGTATTTTCAAGCCAAGGATATTAACAATATTGGAGATTATCTTTTCTCATGCTTCATATAGAATGATAGTATGTTCCATCAGGCTCAGTGAAAGCACTCTCATTGTCTTACCTACATCAATATACTACATTGTTAACTTTAAAAAAACCTCAGTTTTAACTAGATTTATTAAAGAGGATCAGTGTGGAAGGCGAATTATTCATAATCAATTTATTAGGCTAGTGATAATTATTTTAAATGTATCTAGTGCAAGGTCAGTAGGTAAAAGTTCATTTAAAATTATGAATACATTACTTCAGTAGTCAATGTGTGGAAGATGAACAGTTTGATGATAGTCTTCACACTGGCCATTTGCAAGCTTATGAATTTGTCTGTCAGGTGTCCAAATATAGCCCTCAGTACAGCTTTTTGTTTTGTTTTTGGTCAGTTTTTAATTTTGTGAAAAAAATCAAGGCTTCTATCTTTCTGAGATCACTTATTTAAAAAATTAAAAATCATTCCTCCCTCTTCAGTTCAAATAAATAAGAACCATGTTTTGGAAGAAGAAATGTTAGTGTGTTGAAAAATATTAGCCTGGCAAATGAGAGTTACTTTGCACTTTGAAATGGTGTTATCTGAGATTGCTGGTCTTTTTCAGGATCTACTTAAGTGCATCCATTATATGTAATAGAGACAGTATCTTTGGGGATTCATTAAATTACTTTTTCCTGGAACAGAAATAATGACCTTTTGATAATGTGTTTGAGAAATCTGCATGCAAAAATATGCAACTTCTCATACTGCATAAAACAAGAGGTTTCAATGTATACAGTATCCTAACATTTACCTCTAAAACACAAGTCATTGTGTCCAGCCACATCTGAATACTGCTGCATGTCTAGGCTGTTTCCATGTGGACATCTGTAAGGATGCTCCATTAAATTGTTTAAAAAATTGCTCCCATAGCCTGCAATACTTCCTGATAAGAGAGTGCTGACGTATGTCTGCCGTGGGAGGAATGCTGTTGGCAAAGGTAGTTGTGTTCTTGTAACGTACTTAGGGTATGGCTACACTTGCAGCTGTACAGCACGGCCGCGGGAGTGCTCCCGCAGCAGCGCTTTGAAGTGCGAGTGTGGTCGCGGCGCCAGCACTGGGAGAGAGCTCTCCCAGCGCTGCAGGTACTCCACCTCCCAGCACTGGGGCACTGTTTACACTGGCGCTTTACAGCGCTGTAACTTGTTGCGCTCAGGGGGGTGTTTTTTCACACCCCTGAGCGAGAAAGTTGCAGCGCTGTAAAGCGCCAGTGTAGCCAAGGCCTTAGTCTTGTATGATACATGTCACTGGTCCTTCTGTTTTATCCTGCATCAGTGAGACCCGTGAGCCTCTTTGTCACTGCATTAAACGCTTCCATTGAGGCCTCACAGATCCCAAACCTGCAAGAACCAAGAAACAGAAAATTATCCAAATAATACATCACAGACTACATTCCAGTCTCTGGTGTAATTGCCCATTGTCCAGCTATACTGAAAGAAGGAAACTTTATATGGATTTAATGAGGCCGCAGTTTTATTATTAAATGTCTGGGACAATCTGGCAGATAAAAGTGTATAGTGCAGGCAACTCCATGTCCTTCAAATAACTACCTGGGGCTTCTATCAACCCCCCTTCATTTTTCATCCAAGTCCCCCAGCCAACCCCTGGCTTTGACCTTAGCATCCATCCCCCACCTTGTAGGGGAGGGTTAACGTGGACTATAAGAAAGGGGGGTTTGGCTCTCTGCCATACCAATCATAGGAGCCCCGAACCGCTCCCACCGCTCTGTTCCTTTAACTAGCACATCCTTTTTAAGTGCTTTACCAGCCCATTTATCTGGTCACTGGATGCCTTCTCTATGGAGTACCTGCACTGGACATCCGCCCCACACTTACAGAATAAGTTGCAACACATAACCTAACAACCTTTCCTCCTCGCCGTAATAGGTCCTCCCTGACACCTGCTGTCGGGAAGGCGAAAAAACCCCACTCCACTGAAGCCAATTTGGTGTGAGGGAAAACATTCCTTCCCAGCCCCCATAAAAAGGAGTAACTAGCGCAATGCCCACTGCAAGTCCTAACCCAACCTGATATTTGCACCTCGAGGGGAGAGAAGTGGGTGGGTGGGGCTGCCTTGCCTGCTGCATGGAGAATGTCTGAATCTGCCCCTTTTAAAGCCTTCCGTCCTTAGGTACCCAGGGGATGAATCACCCACCCTTTTTACATTGGCTTCTGACTTCCTTACTTTCCCCCTACCTGTACAACACTGCTACCTTCCTCTGGCAAGCCAGGACAATGTCTTCTCCCCACCCCCCTTTTCAGGTGCAGTGCAGTCATTCTGAACAGGGACTAGACAATTCAAAAGCTAGACAGGAAACTCGGCACCCCAGGGCTGTGGCTTTCTCAAAATGGTAAAAACCCTTGAAAGGAAAAACCCAAGAGATCAAAATTGTAGTAAACAGCATTACAGCAGGCAAGGAAAGTCCCTCTGGCCTTGTGCAAGGATCATTTTGATTATGTGATCAAACTGAAACTTAACCAAGTAGCTTTCTGCAATGTGACCATTAACTGACTCTCCTTGAAGCTAGGGCAAATGATTAATCAAAGTGATTTTTAATTGCCAGTGGTGCAGGGAAGCCACTATCCATGAACTACAAAGAGGCTAGGTCATGTGCAGTAACCACAGTGTCATGTCGAGAGTGTTTCATATTTTTGCCAGAATAGCTGTGGAACTTCCAGCAAAAGTGCTCATTAAATCCCAGCAGACCCTTTGGCCAAATGTTTGTGTTTTTTGTGTAATAGCAGCATATCTGAATAAATGAGTGGAGTACTAAGGCTGTCTGTTGCAAACAATACTGGGAATTCTGAATGCAGATCACCAATTAGAGACAGTGCTCGGCACCTATGGTTTTCTGACTGCTGAGTTGATCAACGATATATCTCTGTGCTACAAGGACATTGGAAAACATGTCCACAAATTTCCCCTATCATATTTTTCTCCCACATGACTGAGATGTGAAAACTTTATGTGTCTTCAATACACAATCCACCTACATCCTTTCCTCCTTGCGATCCACGTTTGTACAGGCCCGCACTTGTACTATCTGACATGGTCTTTGATCCCTCACCTGTGTGTAACCATCTTGTTCCCTAGACTGTCTGCAGTGAATTTACCTTTCACCTTGCCTGAGCTATGGGAAATGGCTTCTGTCTGTTGCCCATTATAACTAAGCTGCCGGCCCACCTCTCTCCTCTACTATCAGAGGGTTACTGCAAAATTTTATCACCAGGAAAGCCCTTTCATGAACCAGATCCCCAGTGCTGGAGTGTAACCACTTCCTCCTCACCCCAGCATCCAAGCTGAAAGTAATTTATCAAGCTGAGGAACCTGACACCAGTCTTTTCTCTGTCATAGTTGGTATGTCCTGGACTCAGTTTGTGCCTCTCTGGGGCATCTGTTCAAAATGGAGAACATCTGCAAGCAGTGCCAGATGTCCCTCAAGACTCTGCCTCTCTTGCCCCTTCTCCAGCCCCAAGTACCTGATCTTAGCATGGACCTTCCATCCACAAGATCTCTCCCTTCTTTTGATGGTGGTGGGAATGAAACATTGACTGTCAGTGCCACAGGAGCTGTGGAAGGAAGGCCTGACTTAGACCTCAGTTCCCTTTGTCTGCTCTACAAGCAGACTCCCTCAGCATGTCCCCAAGTGATTCCCAAATAGTCTGTGCAGCTACCTGGGGACGAACTGAGAAGAACAATAAACTCCTGGCATCCCACGGAAGCCCAAACAGTCTGGCCAGTCATTGCCTCAACCTGTAATTTGAAGGTGGAGGGGGCAGAGAGGAGGGCTGGGTTGGATTATTGAATTGTTATAAGATTACATCTGGCTTTTATTATAACTCCTGCACTTCACCTTTCTCATAACTTTTAGAAATATCTCCTTGTCAGTTGAAGTTTTGATTGTAGAGGTTTTTGTTGGTTGGTTTGTTTTTTCTTTCAATGCTTGTGCAAAATCCAGTCACCCGTTTTATGAGGATTTTATTTATGAGGGTAGAAAGTAATATATGCTGGTTTCATCTGTACTCTCCAGCTTCTCTGTGTCACTCAGGAACCATAAACCTGTTTTTTGCTGGTCAGACAAGCTCAAAGCAGCCAGAGGATAGCAGTGATTCTGACCCTTTAATTTCATATTGTTATTTGCACATGCATTACTCAAAAATAGGAAAATTGTTCTTCTCCCTGAGTTCTTCTCCCTGAGAATTAACCTCTCTACTAATTTACAGTTATTAGCATTTTAAAACTGCTCCTGTGCATGAGAGCTGGTTGCTAATATTCCTAGCTGCAAGAGTGTCTATTGGGTTACAGTGGTAGCGTAGTTCTGATGTCTCCATAGAAATATTTCAGCACAGAAGTGTGTCCTATATTTGAAGATGCAGGATCTGGATGGTTGTATAGTGAGAGTCAAACTGAAATTTATGGTGAGGGTTGTGTATTGTTTTCATCTTTAGTTTTTGTTAACTGAGTAATAGGAACTAAGTGTTGTTGTAGCTGTGTTGGTCTCAGGGTATTAGAGAGAGACAGTGGGTGAGATAATCTAATTTATCAGACCAACTTCCATTGGTGAGAGAGACGAGCTTTCGACCTTACATAGAGCCCTTCTTCAGGTCTGAGAAACGTACTCAGTGTCACAGCTAAATACAAGATGGAACAGATTGTTTAGCCTAATTAGTTAACACACATTTCAATGGACAATTCAAGATGAAGTGGCCCTTTAACATACTTCAGTAATGGGGGAAGGAAAAAGGGGGCCGGGGGAAGGAAAAAGGGGGGAGGTGTTGGGTTATAAATTTATTGTAATAAGCTATAAAGCTGGTATCTCTGTTCAGTCCATGATTTTTAGTGTCTAGCAAAGTTATGAATTTAAGCTCCCAATTCATAACTTTGCTAGAATTATGGTGCAATGTCATTATATCAACCTAATTTCCTACAGTAGACCAGGCCTAAGTACATTTCCCAGACTTGAAGAAAAGCTCCGCGGCCTGCTCTACACTAGAAAATTAAATCCAGACCCCAGGGTAGCATAGTTAAGCTGACCTGACCCCTAATCAACATAGCTACTGCTTCCTAGGGAGGTGGCTTACCTGTGCTGAAAGGAGAACCCTTCCTGTCGGCATAGGTAGTGTCTACACTGAACCTTGGCCTGGTCTACACTACGCGTTTAAACCGGTTTAGGGAGCGTAAAACCGATTTAACGCCACACCCGTCCACACTAAGAGGCCCTTTATATCGATATAAAGGGCTCTTTAAATCGATTTCTGTACTCCTCCCTAACGAGAGGAGTAGTGCTAGTATCGGAATTACCATATTGGATTAGGGTTAGTGTGGCCGCAGATCGACGGTATTGGCCTCCGGGTGGTATCACACAGTGCACCACTGACCGCTCTGGACAGCAATCTGAACTCGGATGCAGTGGCCAGGTAGACAGGAAAAGCCCCGCAAACTTTTGAATATTTCTTGTTTGCCCAGCATGGAGCTCCGATCAGCACATGTGGCGATGCAGTTAAAAATCAAAATAAAAAAATAGCTCCAGCATGGACCATGCGGACGTGATCGCTGTAAGGGCAGGCAAATCTGTTCTATCAGCGCTCCGTTACAGAAGAAGAAATTCAAAATCATTTTTAAAAATTCTCCACACAGACGCCATAGCAGGGACTCAGCGCACTGCTGCGTGACAAGCGTAACGGAAAGCCAAAGAATCAAATGGACGCTCATGGAGGGAGGGAGCGGGGACTGGAGGACTCAAGCAATCCCACAGTTCCTGCAGTCTCCGAAAAGCATTTGCATTCCTGGCTGAGCTCCAAATGCTTCTAGGGTCAAACACAGTGTCCGCGGTGGTTCAGGGCATAGCTCGGCAATTTATGCCCCCCCACCCACCTACCCCCAGAACTGAAAGGGAAAACAATCCTCTCTTGACTCTTTTACATGTCACCCTATCTTTACTGAATGCTGCAGATAGACGCGATGCTGCAGCAGTCAACACCAACATCCTCACTCCCCCTCCCCCCACCATGGGTGGCTGATGGTGCAATATGGCTGATATCCATCATCATCATCAGCCTTTTGGCACATGGGGCAGTGCAAAAGGACTGGTAACCATGCCGACTAGCATCCAATGAGGTCGACCATGGGCGCCTGTGTAAAAAACTCTTGATTTTTTCTGGTAGATGGTGCAGTATGGCTGGTAACCATCTTCATCATAGCAACAGGGGGCTGAGCTCCATCAGCCCCCGCCCTTCATGTGTAAAGAAAAAATTCAATTGTCCCTGGACTAGCAGCGGGATGCTGGGCCCCTCTCCCCCACACTGCTTAATGTCCTGTCTGGACTATCATAGCAGCTGGAGGCTGCCTTCCACTCATTTCTCACTAACAAGTCACCGTGTCTTATTCCTGCATTCTTTATTACTTCATCACACAAGTGGGGGGACACTGCTACGGTAGCCCAGGAAGGCTGGGGGAGAACCGAATCAACAGGTGGGGTTGTTGCAGGAGGACCCCCTGTGAATAGCATACAGCTCATAATTTCTGCGGGATCTGACACAGAGCAGCTGTGCTATCTGGTTCTATGATACACTGGTTCTCTAGTACACTTGCCCCATATTCTAGGCAGGACTGATTCTATTTTTAGATACCAAAAAGGAGGGATTGACTCAGGGAGTCATTCCCAATTTTGGCTTTTGCGCCCCCGGCTGATCTCAGCCAGGGGCACTTATGACAGCAGCAGATGGTGCAGTGCAAAAGGACTGGTAACCATGATCATCTTATTGCCAATTTATGGCATGGTAAATGGTACAGTATGGCTGATAACCATCTCTGCTGTCATGCAAAAGCAAATGCATGCTGCTATGTAGTGCTGCTGAATCGCCTCTGTCAGCGGCATCTAGTACACATACGGTGACAGTCACAAAAAGCAAAACAGGCTCCATGATTGCCATGCTATGGCATCTGCCAGGGCAATCCAGGGGAAAAAAGGCGCGAAATGCTTGTCTGCCATTGCTTTCCCAGAGGAAGGAGTGACTGACGACATTTACCCAGAACCACCCGCGACAATGATTTTTGCCCCATCAGGCACTGGGATCTCAACCCGGAAATTCCAAGGGGCGGGGGAGGCTGCGGGAACTATGGGATAGCTACGGAATAGCTACCCCCAGTGCAACGCTCCAGAAATCGACGCTAGCCTCAGACCGTGGACGCACACCACCGATTTAATGTGTTTAGTGTGGCCACGCGCACTCGATTTTATACAATCTGTTTTGCTAAACCGGTTTATGTAAATTCGGAATAATCCCGTAGTGTAGACATTTGTCTCTCTCACCAACAGAAGTTGGTTTAATAAAAGCTGTTACCTCACCCACCTTCTGTCTCTAATAGGAATTACAATGTTCAAAAAAAGCTCTTTTAGAAAATATTAAAAAAATCCTTTGAGATTTGTTAGATTTTGGACTCACTGGATGTCTTTGTTAAATTAGTAATAAAGCTAGACGAAATCTCTGATCTTAAAGATGTTAACGTAGAATTCTATATATATTGTTTGTTTGGAAATATTAGAATGGAAACCTTTTTGCCAAAGATTGAGTGGCAGACCTTTTTTGGGCAGGGGGAGGCGGGAGGTAGAAGGCAGCCTACCCTCTCTAGCCTTATCTCCAGAGTATAGTACAGATGAAGATTCCCTGACAGCTGACAATTTAAGAAGAAAATTGTTGCAAGAACTTTCATCAGGTTCTTCTCCAGTTATTTTTCAAGGATCTCTTGAGTACTTACGTCATTGGGTGCTAGAAACTGTGAAGTGAGCTGGCAACGTAGCTAGCTGTGTGGCATGGAAATGGGGTGGGGGGCGGAGAAGGTCCTGCTCTGGAGCTAGAGTTGAAATTGTGCTGAGGGTCCCCCTTCCAACCTATGTTAGCTGCCATCTTTGAAAACCCAAAGCAAATGTTGGCCAAATGGAAGTTTGTTAATCAGATGTCAAATAAATAGAGAGATATGATACCAGATATAAGGTGATTAATGTATGCTTTTGGAGAGTGGGGTGCACTTTGTGATTTGCAGTGTGTTGCTGTTCCAAATCCCTCCCTTTGTGTAGGGCAAAAGTCAAAATAAAAGAATCCCTGGAAACTTTTTGGCATCTAGATGGCATCTAAAGTCGCCATATGTGCTGTCTTCTCAAAAGAATGGTTTGGGGAGATCTCCACAAGAGAAAATTCAGAGCTTTTTTACCCTTGTTTGGTTTTTTCCCCTCAAGGATGGCACACTTTAACTGAGGGGCCAGGAGAATTTGTAATGAGAGTCTGAGGCCTAGGGATGAGGAAAGAGCTGTTGATATGCTGAAAGGGTCATACAATGATCCTGTCCTCTTTCTAATCCCTGAAGTCTGACAAAATCCTGCTACAATGTTCAACTACCAAAAAATCCTACGAATGAAAACTCTGGCAATGCCTCATCAAATTCATGCCCAAGTTTGGTGGTGATGGTGAAAGATGTATATTCTATTTTCATTCTATGTTGAAGTGACTGTAATTTAGATGGAAACAGTAGATCCTCTGACAAATTGTTGCAAGGAGGTTTCTGAGTAGTTGCTTTGAACTTTTTTTTCTTCATTAAAAAATTAACTTGAAGGCAAATAAGAAAATTTTCTACAACTTTGAATCTATAACCTTATGCCCATTTGTTCTCAGGAAAACAGTTGCAGTCATTGTTATGTGTGTTTAATAATTGTTGCATACATTAACTATTTTTCTTTCTTAGATGTTTTTGTTGAATACTCAAGAAAGAGTGAGATTGACAGCAGAGGATAGAACAAAGTGCAGTACAGACAGATGTGCTACAAGTTTCTTCACATTAGTCTGTCAATCCAACTAAATGTGCAAAACCCTTGCAGTTTTAGTCTGGGGTCCATTCTGAGCAGGACCTTCTAATTATGCTGAATCATCATATGTGATGGTCTTGAGCTGTAGTGTAGATAATTGTCCATTGAGAAACAGGACCAATTTCTTTCCATTTCCTGCCTAACCTGAATTTGAACTCAAATCTTCAAAGGTGAAGAGAGGCCAATGTGTTCAGTTTGTACCCACTTAAATTTTATATAGCAAAAGGGATTTCTTTCAGTTTTATACCACACTCTCCTTGTCTCAGGCTGGTAAATGGAAATTAAATTGCATAATAACTTAAGTATCAATGCTTATTTCCAGAGTTTTAGATGTCTTCAGAACACATATATGTGAACTCTTGTAGAAAGTGTGCATACCATGATATATATATTGTTACCACAGTTTTTACAGTACATTAAAATAAGAATTAATTTATGCTGCCCTTTCCCTCTCTATTATTCTTGATGTGGAAAATGTATTCTCCTAAAGTGGAAGATTTTATATTTCAGAAATAGTTTATATGTTCATAATTTTTCAAATAACTTTAATAATATTTAAACCTTGCACTTACCTGGCATAATTAATCCAAGAATTCCAAAGTGTTTAACAAAGGTGGGTTTTGTATATGGGGAAACTGAGACTCGGAAAGTTTAGGTAAACTGCTTGAAGTTACATAGTCAGTAGCAGAGTCAGGAATCCCATTCTGCTACTCTGACCGCTAGACCAATACAAATTAAGCAAGGTTCAATTCCTTTTTTATTTCAACTACACACTGTTTACAAAAAAAACAAAAAACTAATTCCATAAGCAACCCATAGTGGGTTGGGTTAAATAAAAGTATGATGGCTATGCCAAAAATGTAGACAAATTGTTGAAATAAAGTGAATGAAAATGAGTAAGCTGAAACAAATAAATAAATCTTGCACAATGCCCTTGAAATTCTGCAAATTCACTGCCAAAAGGAATGAGTTCCAAAGGTGTGGGTGATTGGGGGGAGGCAGCCTCTTCGTAAGAGGTCCTTGCTACTGCCAGTTCTGAAGAGTTGGGTCCCAGAGAACGCTATCAAGAACATTTCAGCTGATCTTAACTGCCTCATTGATGTACATAGAGAAAGTTATACAATACATTCAGATTTGTTTCTTGTGTACTTTCCCATTTTCCTTCTAGATGTCATTATCATGTTTGTCAGAAACTTTCCTCTAATTACCAAGCATATCCATGTTAAGATACTTATCTTTCTGGACTGAGAAATTCACTGTAACTTTAGCTATTGTTCTCTGAAGGAAAGTTGTCCTACATACCTGTAGACCTACATCTACTTTCCCATGGGGATGTGCGTATTTGCTGATTAAGATAGGCATGTTAGAGCCACAGATAAAATAAAAATTGATGGATGGAAGCTATGATCTATCACATCTCTTGAAGCCAACAACTGCTAAGTTAGAGAGGAGAAGGAGATTGAGCAATTTCTGGAAATTTAAAAAAACCTAATGGCTGTGCACAGAAGTCAGGAGAACACAAAAGTAAGGGTTTGTGTTAGATACAGCAGTAGTTGCAGGTAAGTAATTTTCTCTGTGCTGAATAGAAAGAGGTTCATGATAAGTTGTCTGTAATGTATATTTTTTGCTACGTTAGATAACACTTTGCTATTTCCACATTTAGAAATGTGTTTGCTGTTGCAGATCACTTAAAATGAACTGTAAAGGATTCTGTAACTGCTGCTGGCTGAATTGCATTGGGCTTTTTCTCTTTTGTAAATAAACCCTCCTCTCCTTTTCTTTTGTAGGACCTGGGGATAACGAAAGTGGGTCATATGAAGCGAATTCTCCAGGGAATTAAAGAGCTTGGCAAGAACACTCCCTTGTCTGACGTGTAACAATACTGGTGCTATCCTTGGAAGGAGAGAGAATTGCTAGTTAGCAAAGTGGAGGCACTTTGCTGTCTTTGTAGTTTACTATATGGTTGAATAAGCACTGGTGTACTATGCAGGTTAATATATCTGCATTCTTGTGTGGTGAAGAGCTTGACCTGAGAATCTGAATGGTTTTGTGCCAAAAAAAAGGGGAGGGTTATATGTGCTGTGAAGACCTTTTCTTAGTGTGCAAACTTGGCAAGTTCAAGTAAGCACATTTTGGTAAAGAGGTTGGTATATAGTGAACTGCATTGCCTGGAAAATGTAATTAAGTAATGATTGCTTTCCTTACATATGGCCCAGTACAGCTCTCTTACAATGCAGCAATGTATCAATGTAGAGCCTGAGTTTGCCTGGTTAACTTTCTGAGGCATAGCTTCCCTAAAACATTTTGTACAGAAGACTGAGAGATGGAACGTTCCTGGTTTTGCTTGCAAGACTGACATTGCCTCAGGTACTTAGCACTCACTGGCCAAGGAGTATGGTTACAGACACCACGAATGCAAACTATAATGCATGGTGTACCTGTCTGAATCGTCTGTCTTTCTGTTGCATGACATATCTGATACTTCAAACACTTGAACAATTTTTATATCAGTTTTAATAAGATTTAATTTATTACTACTTGTGTGTCTTTTATTTGGTTACAGGCACTTTTCTATTCTTCAGTGTTGTATTTTACCTGAACATGTTATGTGGCAAAGGACTTGTGGATGTGAACACTTAGTATCTGTGCCATATTTAGCAAATGATGTGCATTATATATAATTGACACATTCTATAGTTAGGTTTTTAAATTACCCATGTAGACTAGGTATATCAGGTAATTAATGCCTGAGTGTTTTGGAGAGACAGGTACCTCACAAAATTATCAATCAGCATCCTAAATGGAAAATTATGAGAGAATTTTCTTATGGCGCATTTCAATGTAGCTAGTCAGTTACCTTGAATATCTGTACTATAATTTATTTATTATGCAAAAAGAGGATTAAAAAGGTTAGTGAAACATTTTTTAAAAGCCAGAAGTAATTTAATGTTATTTACTATTGTATAAAATGTTTTAATGTTATAGCTGATTTGATTTTGTGAGGTAAACTTCCCCAGTCTGATACAAGAACTTAGCCATGTGCACCATTTTAATATTATTTTTTAAAGGTTCATTAAATACCAAAACAATGTACGCATCTACTCCACATATCTATATTCAGTCTGTTTCTTACCAGTACTACTGCACTGGTAAATCATACATATTTAGTAAAAATGTTAATCCTTTCCCAAGTATTGTACACTATGCATGCTTAGGTAAATCACATGCAAAACAATAATACAGAGTGTAAACAGGTTCACTTAGAATTACTCTGATACTAAACATTTCATTAGAACAGGGTTTATGCAATTCAGTGGGGGTGCAGCTAAACAAGGCATAGTTTTATAATTAATTGAGTTCCCAGATAATTTTTCACCAAGTATTTATCTGATGGGAAAAGAATTTAAATATCTCTGGAGATAAAAACTACAGTAAAACTACTTAAATAATTAGGATATCTTGATGGTTCACAACTTGGGTATAGTTACACAGTAAGTTTTCTCTATACTGAAAACTTACATCAGCATAACTACGTCTCTCAGGGATGTGACAAATCCACAACCCTGAGAGACTTAGCTGTGCCGACTTAACCCCTAGTGTAGACAGTGCTAGGCTGATGGAAGAATTCTTCTGTCAACCTAGCTATCACCTCTCAGGGAAGTGGATTAACTATAGCAACAGGAGAACCACTCCTGTCACTGTAGGGAGTGTCTACACTGAAGTGCTACAAGAGTACCTGTAGCCTTTTAAGTGCAGACATACCCTAACCAGCTTGTATAAAATGGATACCTCCTTGCCGTTTGTAAGAATGCAGCATGCCAGCAAAAGAGGCATAGCTTTTACTAATATATCCTCCTTTTCAACAACAGAGGCTTTGTCAACTCTTAAAGGTTAAAGAGTAGGTTAATATATGATTGCTTTATGATATTTGAGCAGACTTTCATTTGGTTTAAAAAAGTTTGTTTCCCACATTTTTAAAGGGAACAGTGTCAAGTATTAGGTTTAACTTTGACCTACCTTTCTCATTTGGTACCTGGAAGGTAAATGTCTTACTTAATTTTTTTTCTAACATCATTCGCCACTCTCTTGCCAGGAAATTTTTATTAAAAAAAAAAATAGCTCAAGTCTGTCTGTCTCAGGCGCTATGTGCTCTTCTGCTGTGGAGTAAATAGAAGGACACAGTTCCGAGAACTATGCTGACATAACTGATTATGCTGGTAAACAAACAAAAGAAAGAAGCTGTGTTCCATTAGGTTTTCAGCAAAAAACAAACAAAAACTGTTTGCCAAGTGCATTATTTTCAAGCTGTTGTACTAAAAGGGTATGCAAACAACAGAGAGTTTTAAGAATGTACTTGACACTGACCCCTTTAATTATGTTCAGATGACATCTGTTATGTCTCCATAAACCATCTTTCCTTTCTCTCCCAGCTTCTCTGTAAGCTACAGTGTGTACATTTTAATGTGCAGCAGCATTCTAATTTGGGGGTGTTCTGATAGAATATATAATTAATCTTGCTGGTAAACTCAAGATTACAATTCATTGAAGTGTTTTCTTTGCTTTCCTAGTCATAGGATGAATTCTCTCTAATGTGCTCACTGTCTCACTAAACAATGCATAGAATTGGGCATATGCAGCAGAATTTCTTAAGACTATACAGAAATTGAGAAAGAGGACTAAAGTGACTGCCTTTGAAAAGGGTGAACTCCTTTTGCACAGGAAAATGTATTATTAATAATTCCTCTTTGTTATAACACTCCTAAAATTACCTCAGGATAGGACAACTTTTCAGCTGTTGTCTTTCTATCAATAGTCCAGGTTTTTTAAATGACTGCCAAAGAATTTAACGTCAGTTATGTAAGTGGGGGTTTTTGAATGTACAAGTTAGACTAAATATTTCAGACTTTATTTATATTGTATTGACAGAGGCCCAGGAGAGCAAATTTTATAGGAAACTATGACTCAAAAATGTATTGCATATCAGTTCCAAATGCATTGATGAGTAGAACAAAAATAACTAAAGAATCCTTTTACTGAAGGCACAACGTCTATAATGTTGTTTACTTATGTGGATTTTCTGCAGAAAGTACTCTTTAAACACAGTGTTACTAACTTATGATTTGATAGCAACTTTTGAAATATTAAGTGTTTTTGTTAAAGCCCCAGCTTCTGGAGTCCTTTTTTTTTTTAAAGAGAGTTTCAAGTCCTCCTGGCTATGGAGAAAAGGTTGAAAACATGTACTTGAAGAGCTCAGAAAGCAGAAGGCAAATGAAGAGACCCCCAAACTATTATGATTGGGGGGGGGGGGGTGTCTGACTCATGACAGTTGAAACCTTGTGGCAGGTAATACTATAACCAACAAACAAACAAACAAACAACACCTCACTGGAAAAAACATGACTTAATACACTTAATATAACACTTCTGCTCCTGTATGTAGACAACTCACCTCTGCCCCATTGCAAATATGTGCAAGGCAAAACAGGGCAGTTGTTATTAAAAAGGAAGTGACGGTATTTGTTCAGATGACCTGGCTCTACTTCTTAGAAGGAGGAAAGGGAGACATGCATGTTAAAATGGTAGTAAATTGTCATGGGCAGATATATTATCTTAAAATCAGGGTTTGTTTTTTGTATAATGTTTTCTCTTCCTGGCATTCAACTATTGTAGCAACCACTTTTTCAGATGGCACGTGTGCTGCCTTTATAATATAAAATGCCTTCTTTAAAAGAGTCTGTTCAAATCACAAATGCAAATAGTATTAGTTTTTACGGTATTGTAAGGGGGGAAATATGTACAAAAATGTGAAATTGTTAAATTTTTTTCTTTTCACTATATTTTTGTGCATTTTCCCCTTTCTACTTTTTTCCTATACCCCCCCCCCCCTCCATCCACCCCAGTACGCTTCTGTTTAAAAGGAAAATATTTTACACTTAAGGGGGAAGAGAAAATCAATAATAAAAAACCCCAGCTGAACAGTGTCTTTTTCAACATAATAGTTCTGTCTCAGCCTCTTCTGCTCTGGGGAAGGAGTAACGTTATAGCTAATGTGCCCTAAAACATATCATTTTAATGCAAGCAAGAATTATTATTTTCCAATATAATGCCATATTCCATTTTTGTGGATTTCTCTGCGTTCTCTGATATTTTGTCTATACAAATATGTAATCTGCCAGTTTATAATTTTTAACTGGATTAAATAATGCCAGTTAACCTTGTGAAAACTGCACAATACCCACATGAGACGTACTTTTTTTCACAAGGTATCCTGGTAAAGACTGTCAGTGTTCTGTCATTGTATCATAGCCCTGCCTGCTGGCAGGTTGACAGAAAACCTGTTTCACACTGAATGGTAAATTAATATATAAACCAAGACATAACAGAAAGTAGAGTAGTGTTACTTTTAAAAATGTATTTAAGAAAATATATTGTACATAGATAATGCCAATTGGACATGAAAGACAAAAAGGACAGAGAATCTATTTTGCTTGATTCCTAATGTTTATGATTGCACTATTAATGTTTACCACTGTTTATTCATAGCTATATCTGTACCTCTGAGTATTAGGCTCCTTCATTTGTTTGACAGTTCTGGTAACTAGTAATTAGTGGTGTAAAAATTGTTGATATTTGTAAAAGTTTCAGTTATGTGAGATATATATATATATATATTGTTGAGGATAAATGAGTTGGAGTAATATATTTATCTTACAACCAGGGAATTAGCTGATAATTCATGGGTGAGTAATTCAAAGCCACAGAGAGTTATATGGAGTTTTTCTCCTTTCTCCCAAGTAGGATAAATATCTCACTATTGCATTATACTGTGTTACATTTATACAACAAGATCCTCCTTTTGCTGATTCTTTAGTAACAGGTTATACATTTTGGGGTATGATTTTTATATCAAAATGCTGCTCGTTCAAGCTGCAAAGATTTTAATGTTTTCAGGAATTGTAAATGACTATACTGTTGGCTTGAGTAAAATAATTAGCTGGATTTTTTTGATGACTTGAGATAATTGAGGAATTTGGATAGGAATTAAAATTTGGCTGGTATACTTTTATAGACAAAAATCTGATACTTTATAATATTATCAACACTGCTGATAGCAGTATCACTTAATAATCATCAATAGAAGGTCTTCACTAGTTGTATAAATCTGTGTATTTATCTATATATGGGATATAGTGTGGAATTTGATATTTTATACAAAAATGCATTTTCTAGTTCTTTTCTACTGCTGTTGTGTCATGTTTAATAGCTCTGTTAATGGTTTGCTTATGTACTTGAAATGCTCATTTCTGCCATACAGAAGCCCAGTTTATTTCTCAGAAATTATATTGAATTTGGAAAGCTTCCCATCTTTACTCTCACAAAAGATTTTCTAGAATTCCCAAGGTCCATCCCGGCAACCCACTGAAGTCAGTGGCAAAACTCCCATTAACTTCAGTAGGAATAAGAAGAGGCCCCTGTTTTTCTTCTGAATTATTGAATTAAAGGCTGTAACAATAGGCACTTAAGTACAAATTCATTTGTTTAAAAAGTGAATGTGATAAAGGACAAAACACCCAAAAAATGAGAAGTAAAACCATCAGAAATGTAGGATTTTATATCTCCAGCATTTACAGGCAGGTTTCACCAAGTCTTAAACTTTTGTGTGTATTGCTATGCTAAATTTTATAACAAAAGACATATTTCATCCATTCACAGCCCAGAAAAATAAAACATGATCACCCTCATCAGTGACATTCAAATACTTAACATCCTTGACTAAATTGGCAACAATGCTGAGTTTTGTTCACCAGAGTGAGCATGCAGTTGTGCTTTAACATTTCCAGCAGGTGGCAGTTAAACACAACAGGCCAGATTTTGAAAAGACCTGAGCTCCCACTCAGGCTATGTCTACATTACCACAGTAAGTCGACCTACACTACTCAACTCGTAGCTGGAGTCGATGTACCTTAGGTTGAGTTATCACAGGATCTACACCACGGGGGGTTGATGGGAGAAACTCTTGACTTACCTCACTCTTCTTGTTGGGGGTAGAGTACAGGGGTCAACTGGATAGTGATCTGCTGTCGATTTGGCGAGTCTTCACTAGACCCGCTAAATTGACCACCAGTGGATTGATCTTAGAGCATCGATCCCAGAATGTCGATCTCAGCTGTAGTGTAGATCCTGGCTTAGTAACCTAAATGAAGCAGATGGATTTTGCCTGTCAGCGTCCATTGAGTTATCCAGCTATCTTAGAGATGAAATCATGGCCCCATTGAAGCCGGTAGGATTGGGACCAGTATTCCATCCTAAGTGTCTAAGTAGACGTTAAGCACTTTTAAAAAATCTGGCCACTTATTTAGGTGCCTGAAAAGGAGCTGTTTGGTGAAAATCTGGCCCCAAAACTACTGCATGCCCAAATGAGAGCAGGGGCCTGGGAAGCTAAGTAATCACACAAGTGCACTTTCATTAAAGCCAGTGTTACATGTATGTGACAGCAGCTGAGTTAATGAAACGTGCTGTGTAGTATATGGTTGTACACGAATCATATTCCCAGAGTATATATTTGATTTGAAATTAGTTTACCATTAACTTTTTATAAATCTAAAAATCACACATAACCCAAAGTGACAAATATAATTTTTTAAAATAATAAAAATCTGTATAAAACAATATACAGTAGAATAATGTAAATCTGATCCAGAATTGGACCTGATCTTGTAACTCTAACTGATGTGAGCAGTCCTTACACAAGTAGTCCTGTGGGTTTCTATGAGACTGTTCACGTAAGTATTACACATCTGAATAAGGGCTGCAGGAGTTGGTTCATACTTATAATAATATAGGGGACCAAATTCCGCCCTTAGTTATATTTGCACAGACCCAACTGGGGATAGTATTTGACCTGCTGCTCTTTAGACATGTCTGTTCCACCAGCAACTAACATTTATCAAGATAGCAGCATATTTTTTTAGAAAGAAACCCCTATGATCACTTACAGTGGTTTTTAAAGTATTGAAAACAATGAGACATGTTTTTACATTTCTAATAGCTGAAGTATGTAAGGGTTAGTCTATTAGTTCTTTTTGTGGAACAGATATTTCAGAGGTTAAAAACAAACTAATATCTGTAAGAAATTGGAATGGGCACACTCAGGGTCAAAAATATACTTTAAAATAAAATTAAAACAATATTTTACAAAACCTAAGATCAGTAGAAATTTTTCCATGATTTTTTTTTCAATTCTGATGGAAACAAATCCTTATTCAAAAGTAGTGTTTGCAACCCAAACATTGCAGCATTGGGCTAGAGCATGAGAACAGGAAAATGAACCTGACATGAAATGAACTAAAAGCAAAAGTGAAACTGATGAGTTTGTTTTCATTGTGGAAGCTGAGAGAAATGCAAAAATAAATAATGAATCTGACTAATAAGGAATAAATTAGAATGTTAAAATCCTTGTTATCATAATCTAAGGGAAAATTCTTTTTAGTATAATTATTCTATAGCATCCTTTTAATAGCAATTCAGAAGGAACAAATTATTTACATTATAAGGTAATTAACATTTTCCTCTCAACATCTGTGGAAGTAGGGTTTGCTTGGGACTAATTTTTGTTCTGCTTACAGAGGCAACTGTGAATGAGGGGTTCGGGAAAACTCTTGGAAGCTGTTTACTGTGCCATGGTTCAGATGAAGGCATAAATTAAAGAGGTTGTGCATGTTGGTGATCAGGGACCTGGGGGTGATCAGTAGGCGATTGTGAGAATATATGCTTTTCTTTGGACATCTTGAAAAAAGTTATATTAGCATGTGTGAGGAAGTGTTCAGGAATGCAGGTGCACACACAAAACACTTACTTCCAGTTACCCTAGACTCACAGAATTTCGTGTCTCTACATTTGTGTGTGCAATCGGCTTTACCTTCTGGTTATCAAGCTATCTTAGGGTTTTGTATTGGCACACAGCAGAAATAGTGTTCACGGCAGAGGATTATAGTCACAATAAATGGGATTTGCTGTTATGAAAACCTTAGCTTCATTTGAGCCTACGAGGCACTGAGTAACTTTTGAGAGGTGAGGAATGCCCGCTCTTGGCAACTCTTAGGATTGGACCTTGAAACACCAGAAACATCAGCTTAATGCCTCTGTCTGGTCTAGAACCAGAAGACTCATGTCTTAATCCATAATGGCAGCCCACGAATCAGTTAAATAACATGTGCTTTTATATAACATTTTGCTGACATTTATTTAAAACTAATAGAACTAGATGGCACAGTCCTAGCACAGGCAAACCTCCTGTTGAAGCCAAAGTTCGTTCTGCTGGTCCAGGAAGTGTAGGACTAGGCCCCAGAACAGCAGAGGGAGGTTTAGCTAAATTATTTTCTACAGCAGTCACCGTTAAAATCCCAGGCATCTTAATGTGTGTCAGCCTCAGGAAAATAACTTGTTCATAAAATATTGTCCTTCTCCTGAAGAGTTGAGAATACAGCTTGCTAACATTCCTAACTGCTATATTCAGGGCCATCCTAGGATTTATGGGTCCCTATGCAGTATTATAAAACTGGTTCCCCTATCCCCGACCGCAGCCCGGGCTCGCATGTGTATTTTAGATAAGGGTGGTCTTTTGAAGGATTTCTTTAAAAAAACTGTATGTCTGAAGATCCAAGTATTTAAGGCTAAAGATGAATACACAGATTGTACATCTAAAAACCTACACAAGGATTTTTTTAAAGATGTGATTTTATAATCTTCAGCAACACACTAATGGAATATTTTTAAAGCAAATTTTAAATTAAGGTCCTGTAGACTAACATGTTCTGAGTAAATATTACAGTCATGCACAACTTTTTTTTGTCAGTAAATTAAAAAACTGACAGTATATACCCTGGAGTTGGCAAATGACTGTTAAATGGATTCATTACCACTTGAATGGCTCTTTAACAGTTTCAGTGGTGTGCTAATAGGTCTGGCAGGCTGGAATGCTTTTTCAGTTTCAAGGCTTTTCCAGTTTCCTCTGGAGGAAGACTCACCAGGCTGCAGCAGCCAGCTGTGGTGGGAGCCTGCAGGAGGGGTCACATTACAACAGGGATAGGAAGCTGTTGGTGGGTGGACATTAAGACCCAAGGGTGCCCAAATTTTTGAGTACCCTAGGCAGCCTTGTATGCCTAAAGATGGCCCTGGCTGTATTCACATACACCTATACCCCGATATAACACGAATTTGGATATAATGTGGTAAAGCAGTGCTCTGGGGGGATGGGGCCGCGCACTCTGGCCGATCAAAGCAAGTTCGATATAACGTGGTTTCACCTATAACACGGTAAGATTTTTTGGCTCCTGAGGACAGCATTATATTGGGGTAGAGGTGTACAACCATGCAGTAAAGAGAATTAAGCAATAAAGTTCACTCAGGACCAGATGATCTCTCAAATCACCCAGAACACAAACCCTTCAACTATCTTTCATAATATGCCATGAGGAGAAGGTACCTTTTTTTTAATGCTAGGCCGTAAATGTTTATCACAATTATAGTCCCATTAAAGACAGCTAATGTAGTAGAAATAGTTTAGTTTCTGCATTTCATGTTTGTTTTTTAATCAGATTTCTTTCTCTTGTTCCCAGTTATATGTACAATGGCTATTAAAAAAGTGATTACCAGACAAAAATTGAGGAATAAATCATTAAAACTGTAGTAATCATGTTAATTTAAATCAGATTCTGACTGCATTTTAACACCATTGCTGTATTCCTTTCCCCTATTCAGCTGCTATTCACTGAAGTTGTTTGCACAGTTAGCATAGATTTTTATTATCCATACTGCAAACACAATAATAAAAACAACCACCACCACCAACAACCAAACAAGCGTGCAAGTAGCGCCCAATCCTGCAACCGTCCTTAAAACTGGCAGTCCAAATGAAGTCTGCTCCTGTTGGCTTCAGCCTTTAATCATGCAGTTATTCTGTTTTTATTGTGTAGTAGTGTTTGACTACTTGCATGAGTAAGGACTGCTAGTCCATATGTAAGGGTTGCAGGATAAATCTCAGTTAATAAAATCTGCTAAAATGTTTTATGAAATCATCATATAGTTTAAATGCTTGTAGTTGAATTAGAGATTGAAAGTATGACCTGACTTAAAAATGAGGTGGAGGGAGTTGAATATATGAATTGGCAAGTAGAACAATCCAACATGCTTTGTGCTATTTTTTCCACAGATATATTGTGAATGTCCTGGACACTTTTATATATGTTGAATCAAAGCTCTTTCAGAGATCTTATTGGTGTGAACATGCCAAACTGCTCTATAATTTGTTATATAGAGGAAAATTAAGTATCTTTGAAAACATCATGCAAAATGAGACTCTGATTCTACAAATCCTATGCATGTCCTTAGCTTTAAACTGAGACTGTCCATGTGTTTAAAGCTAAGCATTTGCACAAGTCTTCACAGGATCAGGGTGTACCAGCTCAATGCAGATAGAAATCGTTCCTCACATAAAAATGGGTATCACATTGGTGAACATTAGAGTCTGCAAATTTAAATTACATAGGAGTATACATATTTACACTGTCCATGGTATGTGTATACATGTGGATAATATGTAGTGTGTAAGCAAGGATGTATGTTTATATACATACTCTGCGTATGTGTAATGATTCTAACCCATGTGCAGGAAAACTTAAAATATATACGATACTAAAGATGGATTTCTCATAATAGTATTTTTATGTCAGATGAATTGCAGAAACTAGTTAATGTTCAGGATGTTTACAGATGCTAATTAATATTTTAAATATTTATAATATAGATGATGCAATAGCAGGGTTTTGGATTGTTGCCATCTAAAGAATTCTTAAAGCTTCTTGATGAAATTCTGGCCCTACTAAAGCTAATGCGAGTTTTGCCATTGACTTCAATGAGGCCAGGATTTGACCCCCTCTCTGAAAATATTGTTTATGAGCCATTTTCCTAATGTGATTTTTTAATAAGTGAAATATATTTATTTTTCCCAATGTGAAATCTACAGTTATTTTTTGGATTTTTCTATAGAACCTGCAAAATACAGCACAGGTAGGACTGTATGCATTTTAGAGCATTCACATTTTTTTATTGTTCTGTTCCTTTGATACACCTAAGAATATTAATAATGAATTTTAATATTTTTTTCTAAAATGTGTAAAAATTAATGTAGGATCTGCGTTTAAAAAGATCACATTTATTTCTTCGTCCCCTACATAGATGACCTACTGTATTGTGAGGGACACAGAAAAATTATATTGTCTCATTTAGTTTTCACACTCACAGATATCATATAGTTCACTTTGTTTCTTGGCTAATGTAGATTTTCAATTAGACACTTTAAAAACTTCTTTTGGGGCTCAAAAATACACTAATTTAAAATTATAATCAAGATATGGGGTGTGCTGACCTCAGTCCTAGAGTGGAATTTTTTCTTTTCTCCTCAGATAAATAAAAATGTATTACATAAGTATGCAGTGGTAGGGCCAAGTGCGGCAACCAGTTCAAGCGAATGGAACTACTAACATAACGACTGAAGGATCAGGCCTTTGATATGCACTGGTAGAAGAGAAATACAATAACGTAATGCTTCCTGAAGAGAGGAATAAAGGGATATATGAACCTGTGTATACGTTAGGTGGATGCCTCTCACCACTTGCCATGAAAAGATGTTATATGGTGAAACATCAAAATAAACGTACCTTGATACTTTTAATACCTTAATCTAGACCTAAATATATTAATTTCAGATAAGAACCACTATGCACTTTGGCATATGCACATCTGAAGCAGATCAGTGTTTGTCACAGATAATCACTGGTGAAGAACCTCCCAGGGATACAATAGGGTTCTTAAAATTATGACTCTGTACCAATGTTATCAAAAGCTGAAGAACTGAGAAGCTAAACATTTTCCTTTGGCAGGGATGTTCTATAGATGCCGAATGTCACCTGTTCCCTAATGTTTCTTTTCAAAGGGAAAATTACTTAGGTTCATAGATTTTTAGGTTTTTTGTTTGTACCCCTCTACCCCCTTGATAAAAATGATGTTGGAAAACAGCCTGATCTGCCGCCCTGGTGGAACGACCTGGAAATTTTGTCTGCTTGTTCCTTGAAGGATCAGACACCAAAAGACTAAACATAAAGGCCCTGATTCTGCAATCAGCCCTGCAAGGACTGACCACTGGGCTAGTGCAGAGACTTACTAAGGCTTTTCATGGGCACACCAGTCTGCCTAGGTTTGATTGTGCCCCCACTGTTGTCAATAGAAAAACTCCCATTGCCTTCAGTGGGAGCAGATTCTGGTCTAAGCAAGCAGATAACTCTCCTACACATCTTCCTTATTTTTTCTGTAATTATACTTGGGAATTGTGAGTCCATACTCATTGTCCTAAAGGACATAAATTAAATCTCAAACTAAGAATATATAGGGAATGAGGAAGTATAGTCCAGTGGATAGAGCACCAGACTGGGAGTTGGGAGCCCTGGATTATACTCCTAGCTCTCTGCCATTGACTTCCTGTATAACTTTGGACAAGTCTCTTAACCAAGCTGTGCCTCAGTTTCTCCTTCTGTAAAATGGGGATAATAATGCTTACCCACCTTTGTAAAGCACTGTGAGATCTGTGGATGAACGGTGTTATATAGGTTGCTAAGTTATATTGACACTATAATATTTCATATAATTCAGTTACTTTTGTCCATAACACTGCAAAAATTGCTTTTCTTAAGTTTCAGTTCTGACAATCTTGTTGATATTTAAGGACCTACTACATTTCAGGTGGTCAGTTTTGAAGCATAGTAATGCTGTAGTACTTATTTCTAAGAGTAAGACACACAGTGGGCTCTGTTTGCTGCAGAAAAGAGTACAACTTTAAACTGCCTGAAAAACTTGCCAATGAAATATATCTAACAGAGCAGGGTTGTAACTTTTGGCTTTATTTACTTTTAATAATGGTAAGGAACAGTGAGTTTTGTTTGTTTACATACTGTTTACAATGGCACAGTTTTATTTTTAATATATAAAACAATTGAGGTATTTATTGCATATACTATTTTAAAGATGGTTTATGTGTTTTCACCTTTGGAATATATTGTTACATTTCCTTGTACAGATAATTCGGGTGGCTTTGTTAATATAGTTAGTAATTTTTATGACTACTAAGTGACCAGTTTTCTGTGCCTTTTTATTGTCGGATGCATGGTTACATATTTATTATTGTATGGAAGTCACTGAGATGTGTATTTTTGTATTCTGCTGGAAGCAATGGTTGATTTTATTGTACATTATGAGAGGTGCCTCCTGTAATGGGCACTCACTTGAGATCTTCCTTCTCAAATAAACAGAATGCATTCAATGTAATAAGTCTTTGGGTTCTTTGTATGTGGGGGATGTTGATCGAAGTACTGGACAAAGTCGTAATTTCCTGGTTTTAAATGTTAGTGGGGATGCATTTTTAATTGCTAAGCTGTGGAATTTAGAACTTGGGACCTTATCAATACCATCAGTTTTAAAGCAAGATTCCCCATTTAAATCAATAGGACATTCTTCTTCAATCTGTTGGCACAATTGAGCCTTTGTAGTTTAAAAGAAAACTCTGTAAATTCAAATGGAATAAAATTTGGGTGTGTGGCTATCGTGCATCACCTCCTTGCAGTATGCCACACAAAGCCCTAAAGTTGTAAATTACAGCCTTTAAATGTGACTTTTAAAAAAACTCTTTCGTTATGCCTACGTGCAAGCCAGCATGTAATTTCTAAGTAGCTCACTGTGTGTGTAGGTGTTACTTTTGCAGGGATCTTGTGCTAGATGTTACTGACATACAGCAAATTAAATGTAAAAAAAAAAAAGAATGCAAGTGTAATCTAAAGTAACAATTGACTTTAAATTTGAATATACAGCAGTGCTCATTTTCCCAAGGTAAGTGACAGTAGTAAAAACTGTTTTCTTCTAGAGGTACGTATTGAACATCTGAGAGGCCATCCCAGCTAAACTGATGAATGACCTGATCTCTTATCAAGATTCAGAGGAGACATCAGCAGACCAGGACTAGCTTTTGTTCTCTGTGTCAGTGGGCTACTGGCCTCGTACTCACAGGGTACATGATGTGAAAGTGGCTACACTGATCATGGTGTATGCAGAGGAGAGTCTTTCTTTTTTTCCATGAAAGGCCAGTGAAACATTAACCCAATTCAGTTCTTGGACTTACGGGCCTGTTCCTGAGGTTCTGATCACTTGCAATGCCTATTGTCTCCAACCTGCGAACCTTTGCTGAACATAACTGCAAAGGTATGGAATCAGAAAGGCATTCTCCTAGTAACTCAGATCTTTTAAATGTCAGAGCTTGCTGCTTGAATACAATGGGATCACCTCCTCTTGGGATCAGAGCCCATACTTGGAATACTTTTCATGTATTTATTTTTGTGTATTATTTTTGAAGTGACCCAAAATGATTTGTTGTAATATTCAAAGCTTAACTTGAATCCCAATGAACAGTTAGCCTGAAATGGTAATAATGAAAGAAAATAGAAGACATTAGATCCTAGACAGCATAAGATAGATAGATCATTATGATAGTCTAGCTCGCTCCCCAGGATACTTTGGCGGCATCAGTAGCAATAAGCCTCACTAACAAGTAGGTTTCACAAAAAAATCTCACCGTCACCTTCTTTTATGTGTGTTTGAATAAAAAACAAAAGAATGTGATTAATAGTTTCATTATAACACTCTTATCTTGCGATATGCACATAGATCTCTGCAATTTCCATTTAAAAGAATCTGGTTTAAATATATATGATTTTAAATCTAAACTGAAAACACTGTAAAAGATGTTTTTGTTTGTCTAATTATTTATTTCATTCTCATCGTTGTATTGAATGCAGTAAACATCACTAAAGGACTTGAAATTATGCTAACACATAGTCTGACAACAAAATTCACCAAAATCCAAAACCAACATGAATTGACAAACATTGAGGAGTTGGAACTAGAACTGTTGCACAAATATAACTTTAGTGAGCAAATCTAAATATTCCCCCATTCTCGTTTATGATGTTTAGTGAAAAGGATGATGAGGCCTGTGGTCTAAACAAGTTAAAACCAAATGGGGATGGTTGGAGTGGGGTAACAAAAAATATAGTCAGAAGAGCAAAACTAATGGCACTACACAGATCTGTCATTTCAGATTAATGTTATGAGTAGGTGTAGTGCAAAAATGAAAAACAAAATTATATTAAAATGACGCCATTCGAACCACTGAAACAGAGTCTGCCTGTGCATCAGTTAAAAATCTGCCACTGGAAATAGATGTGGGAGTATTGTCTAGTTGTGCATTTAACTAGTTGTTTCCTTTGGAGCTATTACAGGCTATTTTCTAATTGCATAATTGCAACTTTGAACATATATATAAGTATACTCTTAGAAACCAAAAGCAGTTAAGAAATAAATAAATGGACTCATCTGATTGCAGTGCAGTGCCATGGCTCAGCATTTGTATTCTGAGCATGTCAAGGTGTAAGGGACTTGGAATCTGTAAAGTCAGAATGCACAACGCTTGTGGGAAGGCAGCACATCATGGGACTCTGAAGCTGTAGACGTGGCATTTCTTGATTTAATAAGGCTATTGACACAGTTCCACATGACATTCTCAAAGCAAAGTAGGGAAATGTGGTCTAGATGAAATTAGTATAAAGTGGATGCAAAACTGGATGTGCACTCAGAGTTACCAATGGCTTGCTGTCAAACTGGGGGGAAGTATTTATTGAGGTTCTGCAGGGGTCTGTCCTGGGTCCAGTTTTAGTCAATATTTTCATTAATGACTTGGATAATGGAGTGGAGAGTATGCTTATTTGCGGGTGACACCAAGCTGGGAAATGTTGGCATTTTGGAGGACAGGATTCAAATTAAACATGATCTTGATAAATTGGAGAGTTGCTCTGAAATCAATAAGATGAAATCCAATAAAAGCAAGTGCAAAGTACAGCATTTAGGAAGGAAAAATCATATGCCCAACTACAAAATGGAAAATAGCAGGCTAATCAATAGTACTGCTGAAAAGGATCTGGGGGATATATCGGATCACAAATTGAATATGAGCCAATAATGTGATGCAGTTGCAAAAAAGGGCTAATATAATTCTGGGATGTATTAAAAGGAGTGCTGTGTGTAAGACATGGGAGGTAATTATTCTGCTCTACTTGGCACTGGTGAGGCATCAGCTGGATTATTGTGTCCAGTTTTGGGTGCCACACTTTACAAAAGATGTGGATCAGTTGGCAAGAGTCCAGAGGGAAGCAACATAAATGATAAAAGGTTTAGAAAACCTGACCTAAGAGGAAAGATTAAAAAAACTGGGCATGTTTAATCTTGAGAAAAGACGATGGAGAGGGGCCCTGATAAGTCTTTGAATATGTTAATGGCTGTTCTAAAGAGGTCAGTGATCAATTGTTCTCCATGTCCACTGAAGGTAATTCAAGAAGGAAAGGGCTTACTCTGCAGCAAGGGAGATCTGAATTTCTTCATTGTTAATATTTTGAATATAATCACATCTCCCTGCGGCCGCTCCGTCATAAAAACGATTACTTTGTAATTCCCAGAATATTGAGTCTATTAAAATATTGATAGGAATACTAATTGTATCACCTAAAACTACTGGAAGAGGTAGCCCAGCCAAATGAAACTAAATTCCTGAAAATCCAATAACCGTTAACTGTACAAGGCCATTCAATAGTCAATTACTTCTCTGTCAAGAATTATATTTAATAACTTATTAAGTTCAACTAAGGTTTGATTAAGTGTTTGTTTTTTAAATAGAAATTAAATTATTGAATCATATCCATTGACTGGGAAATCATCAACAGTATGCCATAGACATCTGATTCACTTGAATCGCTTCTGAAAATACATAAACTACAAAAGGAAAATGAATTGACTGTCTAATACAATGTGGGGCAATTAAATTACAATTTAATCAAGATTTTCCTGTTGATGGACTAATGGGAAACAGTTTGAAGAACAAAGCTCTTTGTTTCCTTTTTGTCTAAATATAACTTGGGTTTTGTGGTTTCTGTCATACACAAAAATTCATATGCAAAACAAACATAAAGATGAAGACTGCCCGTGTGAGCGGAAAGAAAAAGCGGTTGGATTCTCAACTAATGTAAATAGAGCTAATAGTCTCAATGAAGTGACAATGATTTATGCTAGCTGTGAATCTGCCTCCTGGTGTGTTTCTGGGCTGGGAGAAAGACATCAGAACATGAGGAGAGAGGAGGATTTCCACTCTCCCAGCATTTTACTAATCCATTCATGTCCTGGCTGCATGACTCAGTCATATTCATTCCCAGCTCCCACTGTAAATATGAAAAGGTGAGTGAATGTGTTCTCAGGGCCCCACAACTTTGTCGGATCCTGGCCCCGGATAACTTTAGTCCATCCTTGAGCACCATAAGTGGTCACGGCACTAGAAACTCACTTCTGACCCGAGGTATGTAACAAAGTTGTTATCTCCTGTGTTCGAACTGCTTAATGTATCATCAAAGGTTGGCTAACTTTCAATATGAAATGAATAGGCTCTATCTAGCTGTTCTAGGCTTTTTTACTGTACTCACCACTGTGGTATCTAAGTGAGTCATTAGTGTATTGTCCTTGAAACTAACGTTCATAGAATAAAAGTATTTTTTCAGAACTGTATGTATGATGACATCTACCAGGTATTACTCTATTGGCTGCTCCAAAAGACATCCAAAATCTCTTCCATGTGTTGCCCTTCATGCCCTTCTTTTCAGTTTCCCTCTCCCCTCCAATTCCTCTGCCCATAACTGAACATGAACCACAGTGAAAATGATGTTACTAATGAGTCTGATGAATAAATCCAGAGAAAGTGTTGTTGAAAGCACCTGGTATTTCCTCAATAATCTTATCATGTGATTTATGAAGTAGTTAAGCTATTTTGGCCAATCCACCCCTCTTGCTTGCATACAGGAATAGATGAGATTTATATATTCTATTGAAAATGGGCCGCCCTGTGGATACACAATTGTATCACCATGAAAATCTAAAACTACTGTGAACAGATTTCTTTACTCCCTCATGTGTGCACTGTAGAAATACATAGCTGCTGATTACTTCATAAAGTATATCTATTGTGACTCATGCTACAACTACATATAAAGAAAAACGTATAAACTGAGCCAAATTAAAAAACATTAAGATAGAAACATTCATTTGTACTGTACCAAGCCCAAAATGTCACTGAATGCAAAGGTAAACTTGAGGCACCCTTAGGAAAAAACCAAACCAAACCCTGTAGCAATAGTATTAGAATTCACGAACTAAATATAGACTGCACTTGGATGGGACATCTAGGAAGACAACTGAAGTGGGCAGCTTGGAATGATGTTTCTGATGCAATAAGTGTCACCGTTTCCTCTGACTCAGTATGTAACCAATGCCCCAAGCAAGATGCTAGGGGCCACTTTTCTGCTGGAGATTTTGTTTTTCTGAGAAATGAACAGCATACCTGATAACTTGGGGTTATTAAAATGTTGTGGAACTTGTCCTATTACTACGGGTATTTAGCTCCAGTGCCCTGACTTCCCTAGCTTAAATTCTCCCAGCAGTCTCAAGTGGATATGATATTCTTTGTCGCTTTCTGTCCTGCTGTTAAATAGCGACTGTGTTTCAACCTTGAGAGAGCTGCATTTCAGTAATGAGTGAAGAGATCACTAACCAGCTCAATTTTTGCAAGGAGCTGAGTAACTCCAAGAGGTGTTGTAAACCCTCAACTTCCATCAAAGCCAATGGGTGCTTAGAGGTTTGCAATTTCCAGCCCTGATTGCTTTGGAATCTTTCAGAATGAAAGGTACTGTATAAATATGTTATTTGTCATTATTTTATTATAATATCATGGAGGCATCATTGGCAGGTCCATAATTAAGATTGTTGAGATTTTTTCAATTAATGCAGAGATTTAAATCCCTTTCTTAAGGATGAATGTTATTTCACCACCAAAATTACACCATTGACTCAATTTGTTGTTGTTACACATAAGTCTGCTCAATAGTTTAGAAATTGGAAAGTGTTAACAATGGACCCCTTTTGAAATGTTATGGATTTTGTCTAATATTTTTCAGTTCCCTCTAGTTTAAAAATAGATTTAACTAGTGAAACTTCAGGTTGATCTGAATAAAACCTCATCTATAGGCTAATTTTAAAATAAATAAAGTAAGAATAATAAATTTATTAGTATTATTCACCATACTGCTTCCATTTATGCCAAGAAAGATGATGCGGAAAATAATATTAACCTAAAATTGATGAGCAACATTTTCAGTGTCAAATAGCCGATGCATGTATTGTTCTACATCCACATACTGGCATTTCAGAGTTATGGGCCAGTCCTTTGGCAAAGTTCAAAGCCTCAAAAGCTCAGTCTCAGCTCTGACTGAATTGAAGAGTTTTGCTAGTCAGTCATCTTTATGAGCTGTGGCTCTTTGTGAAGTCTGCACCCAGATATCACTTAGTGGCTCACAATGTCCTGAATTACTAGAACGTGAACACTTTGAGATCAACAGGGCGATAGTCGCCATGCCTTGCTTTCTGCAGTATTAGGGTTACCAACCCTCCAGGATTGGCCTGGAGTCTCCAGGAATTACAGATTGGTCTTTAATTAAAAATTGTCATTTGATGAAATCTCCAGGAAAACATCCAAACAAAACTGGCAACCCTATGCAGTGTCCCCTGCCTCCCTAAAGTTAAGAAGTAATCAGGGCATTGAGAACTAAGGGAGGAATAGCCAGGTAGCCTATGATGCCTGGGTGATCTTAGAAACTCTCGAGTACACTGGGATCTAAGGGTATTAGCTTGATCCTCTTGAGCTATTTAAAATCTGCAGCTTCTGAAAGCAAGCTAGCTCTTAAGTGAGGCAAGTGCATTAGCACTTACAACTCTAGGATGGGTGCCAAAAATAGGATCCTAATTTCATATTTAGGCACTTGAATTAGAAGCCTGGTTTTCAAAGAAACTGAGCATCCTGGAGCTCTCACTGACTTCTGGGTGACTAACTGTCCATGTTTGCAAATCAGGGCACAGAATTAAGGCTTTAAAAAGGCAAAAGCAGCTGAAGAGCGGAGGAAAGGGATACAACATCCAAGCAAAGTGATCAGGGTGATGATAGGAACATGTCATTCATTCCACGGTTGTTTCCTTTTAAGCTATGCACAGGAAGTTCCATTCCTCTCATCCTCTTTCCATCATGTAACTCCCCTGACATGCCTCACAGCAATTTCTAACTTCATATCTAGCATCCTTATGTCCTTTCCTTTCAACATTAGATCCTGGCAGTGGTAAACAAAATGCAAAATGGTGTCAATAAGGTAAATCAGATGCTCCATTTACCCTTTTTCATAGTGAACAAAGTGGCATTCATTGAAATTTAAAGGGATCATATTTAAAACTGATAAATTGCCATTGCTTTATACACAGCCCACACTTAGCATGTGAAACTCACTAGCATGAGATATTATTTAGATTAGTTACTTGGGGCCTGATCCAATGCACATTTAAATCAATGAGACATATTGGATCAGGCCTATCTATGAATAGTGAGAACATTCATAGTTGCATTAGATAGGATATCTTTTTCAAAGAAAAGAGAGATGTGCTCATGCTTTGGACACAAGATGATTGTGCTAAATGTCAGAGAGATGAAATTTGCAATGGCGGCGTAGCCCTGTCAGTCCCAGGATATTAGAGAGAGAAGGTGGGTGAGGTAATAGCTTTTATTGGACCCACTTCTGCTGGTGAGAGAGCTTTTGAACTTCTTGAGCTTTTCCTCAGGTCTGTGTAGCTTCAAAGCTTGTTTATCTCCCCAACAAAAGTTGTTTTTTTTTATTAATTAATGGAAATATCCTATCTCCTACAATTGGAAGGGACCTTGAAGGGTCATTGAGTCCAGCCCCCTGCCTTCACTAGCAGGACTAAGTACTGATTTTGCCCCAGATCCCTAAGTGGCCCCCTCAAGGAGTGAGCTCACAACCCTGGGTTTAGCAGGCCAATGCTCAAACCACAGAGCTATCCCTCTTCCCTCAATAAAAGTTGTTCCAATAAAAGACATTACCTCACCCACCTTGTTTCTCTAGAGATTATGAAGAAATTTCACCTATGTTCTGATTCTTTAATTATTAGATGGATGGAATGAGACTCTTCCACAATAATTTTCCTGGGCTCCTCCAGATTTTAAAGTCACTCTTGCATTATGCAACCGTAAAATGGCAAACTGCATTCCAATGTACAGGACTTCATTGCTGCTCTGCATAATGTCTTAGTTATCAAGGAGCTATTTCAATAGAGATCTTTTATGTAAACCTTAATGAATATTTCATTATTTCTAATAAAATGAACCATACATACTTGGACACTTCCCCATGAGTTTGATCAGCAGTGTCCTGTCAGTAAGATTTATAATCTCTAATTCCCCTTGAACTTTCCACAGTACAAGGATGTTTGATGAAATGGGATGCAATCATTCCTATGTCACTTCAGATTAAAGTATTGGAGTTTTTACATGACGGATGCAGTCCAAAAGAACAGCACAATCTCCCTCGTGTGTTTTCAAAAAGTACTAATATATAGTATATATAAAGTCTCTCTCCATAATGAACCAAAACACATCTTAGAAATAGCAGGATAGCAGTGCCTAGGGATTACTGCGCAGTACTGTATATTTGGAGGGATTATTTAATTATTTTTATATCTCTACCGGCAGTGTGAGTTGTAAGACTGTGAAGACACCCACAGGTGGACCATTAAATGGCAGTCAAGCTGTTATCTACAAAGTGTTGGCATTTAAATTTGGAATTTAATTAGGATTCTAGGACAAAACAGATTCTGGAGAAGCTGGAAATGACAGTTTTGGTAAACTTCATGGTTTAAACTGAATCACAGTAAAATTTCATGGTCATGAAAATGGCAAAGTGACCAAGTTAGTCTCCAGTTACCATCTGTGACAACTTTAATTACCAGGGCTGAGATTATGTACTGCAGCCTCCGATGGCTTTAAGTCACCTTTGTGCGCTTTTGATCCTGAGCTGCTCTGCAGGCTGGAGAAGTCTCAAGTGTAACTTAGTATAGGCCATGGGCTTGTCTAAATTGCATCAGCCTCTTTAGGCTGCCATACAGACTATAGTCCTGTCTCAGTGCAGGGGCCTGGACTAGATGCCCTATTGAGGTTCCTTCCAGTCCTACATTTCTATGTTTTTATGGCATTGTTCAGAATCTCCACAGTGCTGTGTACTGCAGCGCTTTCCCTGACGTTCCTCTCTTACCCACAGCCCCACCCCAGCACAAACCCTACATGAGGGCTTGCAAGGGGATCTTTGCGAGACAACTTTATGGCCATCTTCTACAGTGTCTGCATTGGGAAAATTCTCCCTTGATCAGAGATGGGGCTTTCAGGTTGTCTGCCCAAAGGAGCTGAAGCAGGGATGAGGATATCGTGCCAGGATTTTGTAGATATTTCAAATCTTGGTACCTCTGGTATCTTTGAGGGAAATCAAGGAAGATTTTGTGACAATCCCTTGGTTAGTAAGTCCCCAAACATCATTCTAGTGTGTTGGAATCTGGTAGTATCCCTTTAAATAGTTTGAGCGCCCTCTTGTGTGTGCAGTGTTGTATGCATCAAAACCTGCCAGATCAGCAGTGTGTATATATGTAGGTAGGCTTTGCATGCTCTGTAAAAAGCAAAAGACACAATTGGCAATGAGAATCTTAATCCAGGAATACAGTGAAATAGTGATCATGAGCTCTAGTGAAACTGAAAAGGAAACTGCAGCCACCGGGACTGAGTAAACTGCTCATTTAGAAAGTGAAGCATTAAAAATGTCTGGTTGTTTGGGAAAACTGACTTGGTAGCTTAGTGGAGGAATGGCTCATCTGTGTCAAGAGTCTACAATGGTACATAATAACTACCAATTCAATTGATACAAAAAAGGTGGTGGTCTTATGGAGCATAATGGGCTCAACTTATAAGATGCTCCTACCAAATCCACAGACAAAGCATTTGCTGAGATAGTAGAAATTCTACAAAATCACCTATCCTCAAAGCCACTGTTAATTGCAAAGTGAATTATATGCTGAGTCAAAAAGCAAATGAATATGTGGGTGAATTAAGAAAAATAACAGAGCATTTCCAATTTGGAATTTAAATAATATTAATTTAAAGGCCTGCTGGGTGTGCTATGTAAATGAAGCAATTCAAAATGACTGAGGCTGGTTTGATCCTAAAATGTGCACTAGAAATTATTGTACTAATGGAGATAGCTAGTAAAGATGGCAGCAGCTACCACAAAACAGCAGTGGGTATATGTAAGCAGGCCTTGCTTGATATCTAAAGAGAAAGAGACACAATTCTGAAACTATTTCCAACGTGGGTTTCAAGTCCTGTTACTCTACCTCAGAATTTTGTTCACATGGATTTACAAACTCTTGAGCAGTAGTTAGCAAGGTAGCTGATGCTTGGGCAGTGTAATACCCAGCATATTGTGGTCTTAATCAGCCAGTCTTATTTATGTTAGGTTAGATACAGTAACTCCTCTCTTAAAGCCATCCCGGTTAACATTGTTTGGTTGTTACATTGCTGATCATTTAGGGAACACGCTCATTTAAAGTTGTGTAATGCTCCCTTCTAACGCCATTTGGCAGCCGTCTGCTTTGTCCACTGCTTGCAGGAAGAGCAGCCCATTGCAGCTAGCTGGTGGGGGCTTGGAACCAGGGTGGACTGGCAGCCCCACATCAGCTCCCTGCTCCCCTAAGTTCCCTGTGCAGCAGCCACCCAGCTTGTTGGCAGTTCAGCTGTCCCTCCCCGCACTGCCAGGTGCTGCTCCTGCCCTCTGCCTTGGAGCTGCTCCCCAAGCCTCCTGCTTGCTGTGCGGGGCGGGGGGGGGGGGGAGAGAAGGGGACTAATGTCAGGGTGTCCCCCTGCTCCTGCACCCTGCTTACCCCATCTCTCTCCATAGAGCGGGGGGAGGAGGGGGGACACACAACAGGGCTCAGGACGGAGGGAGCTTCCTGGCAGCAGCTGCATCTCAGCTTGCTGATTAATGTAACAAGGCAGTGTACTTAAGAGTGCAGTCAGCATACTTAAAGGGAAAATGTGCCTCTCTCTCACTCTCTCTCTCTGCCATGCTGTTTCCCCTCCCTCCATTCCTGCTACATTAACAATGAGTTAACCCCTGAGGGCTCAGCCAATTGCTAGTTCATCATTTAGCAGTAAGGCATTCCCTGGGAAATATCCCACCCTGACTTCACCACCTCAACCAAGCTTCACAATCATCATTGCTGTGTACAGTATTAAATTGTTTAAAACTTAAAGAGAGAGAGAATATATATACATAGTCTTTTGTCTGGCAAAATATTTTTTTCCCTTGAACCTAACCCCCCTCCCCATTTACATTAATTCTTATGGGAACTGGATTCGCTTAACATCGTTTCACTTAGTCACATTTTTCAGGAACATAGCTACATTAAGGGAGGAGTTACTGTACAAGTTTTGTTTGTCTTTTTCCCCTGTATTTAAAATGAAAAGGTGAATGGAATGTAAAAGCCAATTAATTATTTGCTGCCTTTCAGGTTGCTCTAGTACATCTAGGAATGGAAGATTCTAGAATATAAATAAAATTACCAACTTCTGAATTTTCAATCATTTGCAATGGATAAGTTTGTATTTTTCCCCCATGTATACATGAAAAATAAAACTAGATTTATCCTGTAGAACATCCAGTTTTGGGAGCCCAGAAACTGTTGCTGTGAGATGTTCTTTTTAGAAGCAACATAGAGAATAAGAAGCGTCCAATAACTAACCAATTTTCTTGTGTAATCACAAATTAAATATTTATATCAGACTGTTAAATATCAACATTTCAGTACAATCAATAATTTCCATTTCTAACATGATGTATGAAAACAATTTTCTGGGAAAACAATGGTGTACTGTAGGTTATGTTTTCATGTTTTTATGGTTTCCTGGTGGTTATAAATCCTGAATTTCAAAGATTTGGCAAAGTGCCATATAAGAAGATATTATCACTGAATAATCTAAAGGGAGTTGTAGAACAAAGGAAAAAGATGTCAGAGTTTATTTTTAAAGCTTTTCTTCACATATTTAGTTCCTGTTTTGTTCTGAAATTTTTTTTTACTTTAAGTAAGTCTTGACATTCAGAAAAAGCCACTCTGACAGTTATCAATTGTCCTGAACACTAAAAGGTATTTTAAAACAAAGAGGTTGAAACAGTGAGGAACTTTCCGTCATAAGCTTAACTGGAGAATTGCAGAGCTTTTGAAACTTATCTACTGTAGGGATGAGAAGTTTACAGAATATGTAAATGACTCCCAATGTATCTGACTTCCCCCTTAGTCCTCAAGAGTGGTGGAGCTTGTTTATCCCACCACTGTGACCTCCTTAGAATCAATGGGCTCCTGGTTCTTTATACTCCAAGCCTCAACAAATGCACAGATTTTAGCCCCTAACTCGCTAGATTTCCTGGATTATACAGGTTAAGATGCAAGTGGTGGTAGTAGTAGGGTAAATATATGAATGTGTAGCCTCTGACCTCTAGAGTGGTAATTATGATGCAACTGAGAAATACCAAATGACGAAGGACTAACTAGCAGTAAGAAGAAACTAACATTTTATTAAGGGAAAGGATAGAGTGAAATTAGAAGTGGTATGCGTGGGAATAAGGAATGAAAGGGAAAAGTACGGAAATCCATACACTCAGCCTTGTGCTTGGAGCTTGGTAGGAAGGTGGGGTATCTCTCACTGTGAAATGGAGAGGTCACTCTTTGGGGTCCCCTGGTACAAGGGAAGCCACATGGCTAGCAGTTGGTTCTTTCCTGGCTAGTGGAGCCACGGATATCATCTTTGTGGCTGAGAGCAACCGAGCAGTTCTCTTCTTTCTCTCAACCACTGCTTGTTCAGGCGCAGTGTGCATGTTCAGGTAGCCCCAGCCATACTCTGTCTTGGGCCTGTAGTTGGTCAGGTCCCTGGTTCTGTAGATCCTTCTCCTCTCAGGCTGTTTTGGTCTCAGGAACGTGGGTTAAGCCAACCTTTGGGGATTCTGGGGGGAGTCCTTCATTTTGGAGCATTCTCAGAGGATCCTGCTCAAAGTTGTTAAGCAACTATTCTACCTTGTGTCATTTCTTCCTGCTGCTGCTTATGTTGTGTCTGTGGGACAGCTCCTGCTTACAGGCTGCTAAAATGATAGGAGAGCCTCTATAAACTTTTTATTAAATCATTAGATGTTGCCATAAAATGAAAAATGAATCCAACTGGAACACCATTTTAAATACACACACAAAAAGAAAAGAGGGCAAGAGCCCCTGCAGCATATACAATTAAGTGCTATATTGTAACAGTGCATGAAAACCTGCAAGTGATATTGACTGTAAACTTTGAATATGTCATCAGACTTGGAGTACAGGCTGGAGACTCTCTTGCAGCACTGGATTTAACAAACGGTTGGGGAGGAATGAAGAAAGAAGTTCTCAGGCTAAATTTGAGAGAATGGGTTGAGACTGTGCTGTCATTACCTCAGTTTGAGTGTCCCTGGACATAGATGATTCTGTTTATGGTAAGTCTGCTTCCTATTCTCCCTGTAGCAGGGGCCTGATACAACTTTCATTGACATCAATAGGACTTTTTCTATGGAGTTCAGTACCAGTTGGGGCAGGCCATAGCTGAAGAATCTCAAAAAGATGTTGGGTTTTTAAACTTTTGCGCTTACCTACCCCTAAGGACATCTAAACTCAGGGGGGCGGGCCCAGAGGAGAAGAGAGATCAAAAGCCTGGCTAGAGCTGAAGGGAGTGTTTGTGTTGGGAGTCAGTACAGGTCCCCTCTTCTCAATGCCCTATTGTTTGTGAAGCCCTTGAGAGTCTCAGTGTTCTCTGTGCACTGGTACGGGGTTATTAGAAGACCGGCGTTTGGCTGGCTTTGGTGGTTGGCTTTTGCTGGCCTGTGACCATTTTTTGCAGCCTTCTAATTAATTTGACTGGGAGCAGGATCTAGTGCCACACAAACTTCCACCTGCCTGAAGATTGGGATTGAAACAGCTAACCAGACCCCACCTTGACTGGTCACTGGAGCGTGGGGTAGCCTACTGGTGGCAGGGGTGGCTCTAGGCATTTTGCCGCCCCAAGCACGGCAGGCACGCCTGCGGGAGGGCCTCCGAAGCCGCGGGACCAGCAGACCCTCCCCAGGCACGCCGCCCCAAGCACGGGCTTGGCGTGCTGGGGCCTGGAGCCACCCCTGACTGGTGGCAGGGATGCTCCTGCTCCCCAGGCCTGATGCACTAGGGTGCCCCTTCTCCGGCCAACGCCTGTCTCAGTGGGGGCCTTTTACGGTGCGCGCTGTCACTTCTGCACAGCTTCTCCGAATCCTCCTCCCCGCGTGGGCCGGCCTCACTGCACGTGCCCAGCTCCCCTCGCGCGGGCTCGGCTCGGCCCCCACCGTCTCCATTGGTCTCGGCCGCGCCCGGGCTGGGAGGCGCGCGCCGACCTCGCTCTCCCCTATCCCTTCCCGTCCCGCTGCGTTCTGTCGCTCAGTCCGGAGGGGGAGGCGGAGACTCGCGCTATCCCCTCGCCCAATAGGAGGCGAGGGCAACTCTCACATGACCTTTTGCTGCTCTAGTGCGCGCTGCCGGGGTGCGCGAGAGCGCGGCCCGGCGAACCTCGCGACTGTTGGTTGGAAGTCGCGCGAGAGCGGTGGAGGGGCGGGGCGAAGCGGAGAGCGCTGCGGCGGCGGGAGCGGGCCCCGCGGCTGTGCGCTGCTGAGGGGGTGTGACATGGCCGCGGGCGCTGGACGCTGCGGAGTCAGGTAGGGCCCTCCCCCCTCCGCCGCCCCGAGACCCCGCCCGAGGCGCCTCCGGCCCCGGCCGCTGCCCGTGACAGGCCCGGGCGGGCAGCGCAGGCGCTTGGGGCTGGGAACGATCCGGGCTGGGTGCAGCGGCGGCGCTGTCCCGTCCCTGGTCCCGTGCGGGGAGGGAGCCAGGGCTAACGGCTGGATCCGGGGGCGCTTCTCCCCATCACCGCAAGGGGAGCATCGCTGCCGCCTCCCTGCGGGGAGCGCTCGGCAGAAGCCCCCGGTCTGGGAGCTGGCCCGGGTGCGTGTCGCAGCAGCGCTGGGCTCGCTCCCGGGGGCTTTCCAGCAGAGCGGGGGCTGGTGGGCTAGTTTGGGGGACCCGTCAGCGAGCCCGGGGGGCAGGGCCATGGTGGGTGGCCAGGACCCCCTCCAGCTGCTGCAAGTGCGAGGGTGTTGGGAGTCTGAGCAGAGACTGTCCTCTCCCCTCCCCCAGCACCTGTTTAATCTTTATATCAGCTTCTGGTTAGTGGATGCTGAGCAAATGTGAAATCACTTCCCACCCCCCAGATTTGGCTGCTGTATAAATTTTGGATCCTTTCCCCACTCCTGTCAGGTCTGGGCCTCCTGGCTGCGGGGGGAGAGAGTCTTCTATTTCACTCTCCTAGACTTCATTTTTGTGAGTTGATCCTGTTCGTTGTGGTGTCTGCCTCATGGCTGCTGGTAACTTTCCCAAGCAGCCAATTTCACTTCTGCCCAAAAGTTCTGAGTAACACCTGTACACCACACTAGGATCCTGACTAGAATTCTCCAGTATTATTGTAATACAAACAATAAAGTTTAAGCGTAATAAAAATGCCTAGTCTTCTTAATTTCACCTTGCTGCTTCTTGGGAAAGATATGAGTGGCATAGTAGAGGCATTGGAGCTGTCCATCTCAGATTCAAGAAGACAGCACTGCATCTATTCACATTTGAAAGATTCTTTCAGAACTATAAGGATTAGCACTTAGATATGGGAATGGACACTATAAAAATGGAAATAGATAGAAACTTGGTTTTGAGATCCTTAATTATATGTAAATTTGTGACATTGGACCCATTTGTCAGGGGAAGGTCTCCAGTCAATGTGAATGAGTAGGCAAGTGGATTTTTCATGTCTTGTTTTTATGCCTAATTATATTGCTAACTATTCATGCTGTATCAGCTTTGTAAATTTCTTATGAAATTTCACTGTCCTACACAAAATTTAGAAGTCCATTCACTTGATGATGAAAAAAATTAATTATATTACTTACTCTTACTGTGGATGGACAGCAAAAGAAAATAGAATTATTTGATAATCTGAAATTTCATATCCAGAAGCAACCCCACGCTCAACATTTCTGATGGTAATTATGAAGTTTTCACAGATGGATCAAGTAGAGTTTGTTTAGTTTAAGCAAACATTTGACTTTTCTTAAAATGGTTTTAAAATGTATATTTTAGGGTAGGAAAAACATATTTACTTTTGCTTACATCTACCATTTTACTTCAGGAAAACTGTAAAATAAGAAGTATTTTTGAGGGTTCTTCTGGTTCCTTTGCTAATACTGCATAAGAACATGATGGCTATACTTGGTCAGACCAGTGGTACATCTAGCCTGGTATCCTGTCTTCTGACAGTGGCTGGTACCAGATGCTTCAGAGGGGATGAACAGAACAGGGCAATTATCAAGCCAACCATCCTCTGTTTCCAGTTCCAGCTTCTGGTAATCAGAGTGTTAGGGACACCCACAGCATGGGGTTTCATCCCTGACTATTTTGGCTAATGGTCATTGATGGACCTATTCTCCAGGAACTTAACTAATTCTTTTTTGAACCCAGTTATACTTTTGGCCTTCACAATATCCCATGGCCATGAGTTCAACAGGTTGATAGTCTGTTGTGTGAGGAAGTACTTCCTTTTTTGTTTTAAACCTGCTGCCTATTAATTTTATCGGGTGACCCTTGGTTCTTGGGTTATGAGACAGGGTAAATAATAGGAATCATTAAAAAGGGGATAGAGAATAAGACTGAGAATATATTATTGCCCTTATATAAATCCATGGTACGCCCACATCTCGAATACTGTGTACAGATGTGGTCTCCTCACCTCAAAAAAGATATTCTAGCACTAGAAAAGGTTCAGAAAAGAGCAACTAAAATGATTAGGGGTTTAGAGAGGGTCCCATATGAGGAAAGATTAAAGAGGCTAGGACTCTTCAGTTTGGAAAAGAGGAGACTAAGGGGGGACATGATAGAGGTATATAAAATCATGAGTGATGTTGAGAAAGTGGATAAGGAAAAGTTATTTACTTATTCCCATAATACAAGAACTAGGGGTCACCAAATGAAATTAATAGGCAGCAGGTTTAAAAAAAATAAAAAAGTTCTTCTTCACGCATGGCACAGTCAAACTTTGTGGAACTCTCTTACCTGAGGAGGTTGTGAAGGGACTATAACAATGTTTAAAAGGGGACTGGATAAATTCATGGTGGCTAAGTCCATAAATGGCTATTAGCCAGGATGGGTAAGAATGGTGTCCCTAGCCTCTGTTCATCAGAGGATGGAGATGGATGGCAGGAGAGAGATCACTTGATCATTGCCTGTTAGGTTCACTCCCTCAGGGCACCTGGGGGCCACCACTGTCGAGACAGATGATGGGGCTAGGATGGACTTGGTCTTACCCCCCCCGGGGCTTTCTTATGTTCTTATGTTATACTTCCCTATTTACTTTCTGCACACCATTTATGATTTTTATATCCCCCATTAGTCATCTCTTTCCAAGCTGAATAGTCCCATTCTTGACTCTCTCAGATGGAAGCTGAGCCATCACCCTAATCATTTGTGTTGCCCTTCTGTGTACCTTTTCCAAATATAATATATCTTTTTTTGAGATGGGGCGATGGGAACTGCACGCAGTATTCAAGGTAGATTTGTATAGTGGCATTATGATACTTTGTCTTATTATCTATTCCTTTCCCAATGGTTCCTAACATTGTTAGCTTTTTTTTGTTTGCTTGTTTTTTTTAACTAAAGCAGTTTATGAATAAAGAACACTATACTATTTTTATGATTGTGACGCTATCATCTGTGTACAGTACCAGGAAATAAACAAAAATAGCCATGTTAATTTTGACTCTGTCATTAACATGGAGGAAAAGATGAGGACTTGGTGTTTACAATGGCGAAAGAAAGATTATTTTTAAAATTCTAAGAAGGCAGAAGAAGAGTAACTAAATTTAACATTTCCTCACAAGTAATTATGCAGCTAGAACATGCCCTAAAATGTTATATTTTGTGATAAAGCATGAAAAATATAGACTGCAGTTGCAGTGGAGACAGTTTTCTAACTTAATTTTGTTAATTTTTTTAAATAGCAGAATGGTCAAGTCCAAATTATAGACTAAAGATTTTTAAGTGTTTAGTGTATTTATCCTCAGTTTTAATGTACTGTGGGTGTATGTTGTCTTTCTAAGAGATGTACTGCTTATTGTCAAAAACACTGACTCTCCCTGCTTTCGGTTTATATACCGGGGATTGGCAACCTTTGGCACACGGCTCGCCAGGGTAAGCCCCCTGGCAGGCCGGGACAGTTCGTTTACCTGCCATGTCTGCAGGTTCGGTCGATCGCAGCTCTCACTGGCTGTGGCTCACCCCTGCAGGCTAATGGGGGCTGCAAGAAGCCATGGCCAACACATCCCTTGGCCCGTGCCACTTCCCACAGCCCCCACTGGCCTGGAACTGTGAACCGCAGCCAGTGGGCGCTGCGATCGGCCGAACCTGCAGACGCTGCAGGTAAACAAACCGTCCTGGCCCACTAGCGGATTTCCCTGATGCGCCACGCGCCAAAGGTTGCCGATCCCTGTTATATACAAACAAATGGCTATTCTCAATATGCAATTGATCTATTTTGACAATTCCATAATAGTAGTGTAATCCGCAAATAAAAGGAAAATAGAAAATAGTTTGTTCATTTGGGTTTATTTTGTTTTTTGTTTTAGAAGATTGTGTTTGAAAGTCTTTGAACCTAAGTTTTCAAGCAAACCTTGGCATAAAGAAATGATCTGAAACTGATAACCAGAAGTTTCTCTCTTTTTCTAAACACTATAAACATGGTATTAAGCAGACATTTCTACAAAATATGTTTTAGGTTTTCTTCCTACAAATAAGCAAAGATGCAATTGTTTAATTGAAAATCACCATATAATTTGAAAATGGCCAGCTCATTTATATTCATAATTTAACTTGTTTATTTTAAATATGTAATTATGGAAAATTTGTTTTTTCTGTGCTGCTTATGTCATGGAAAATAGTGTCACTCTGAAACTGAAGTAGACTTTATGCGTGGTATCTGCCTCATGTCAGACTTTAGGTATGATGATGTGACATAACAAAGAATATAACAAAATTAAAATCAAAGCTAGCTTTTAAAAATTATCATGAAAATGTACCAATCCGTGGACAAAATCTGTTCACGCAACTGTACTGTGATTATGATTATAGTGGAAGCAATTTATAGGCCTATCCAAAAAAAAATAAAATTACCATGCATGAGCAGAATTTTTCTAGGCTGCCAGCTCTGCTTTTTAAAGTGATAGAGGTCACATTAGACATTGTAAAATCATTAGAAATTGAAGATGGAAAAGACCTTCTAGACTTTCTAGTCAACCCTATTGCCAATCCAGGATTGTTAAACTTGGTGTTATAGCGTAAGGTTGCAAAAGAGTTTACGTTTTCTCTCTCCTTTCATAACTTTCTGAACTGTTCGATAATGAGATTGAAGTTTTTCATGCTTGGTCCCTGCCTAAAGGTGAAATTCTTTCCAGAAACTTTGAGGAAAATTCCTTTAGTTGTTTTAGATTTGGGGAAAAAATCTTCAATTTTTAATTCAAAAACTGTATATACCTCTTTAGATAATGCTACTATAAAAAAGCTGTGGTTTGAAACTTGACATGGACATAATGTTGTCATAGTGAAGGCTACCAGATCATCTAGTCTGATCTCCCTCTATATCATAGTGCTTCAACACCATCCAGTACCTGCACACAAAACCCAACAACCAAAATTAGATCAAAGTACTACAGCCCACAGTATATTAGACCAGTGCTTCTCAAAGCCGGTCCGCCTCTTGGTCAGGGAAAGCCCCTGGCGGTCTGGGCTGATTTGTTTACCTGCCGCGTCTGCAGGTTCGGCTGATCGCGGCTCCCACTGGCCACGGTTTGCTGCTCCAGGCCAGTCGGGGCTGCGGGAAGCAGTGTGGGCCAAGGGATGTGCTGGTCGCCCTTTCCGCAGGCCCCATTGGCCTGGAGTGGTGAACTGCGGCCAGTGGGAGCCGCGATTGGCTGAACCTGCAGATGCGGCAGGTAAACAAACCGTCCCAGACCGCCAGGGGCTTTCTCTGAACAAGCGGCGGCCTGCCTTTGAGAAACACTGTATTAGACTGTTATGTGCCACAGACAGAAAATAGGAGGGACCAAGGTGCACCCGTGGCAGAAGCCCTGCTCCGGCAGTGAAATGATTAAGTGAGAGATGCCCAGATAATCACATGCTGCTGAAGAAGGCCAAAAAAACAAACAAACAAAAAGGGAGATTTAAAAAAACCTTCCAGAATACGTTGGAGGTGGGTGGAGAAATCCCTTCTTGACTCTGGCACGTGACTGGCTGAAACCTTGAAGTATGAGCATTTAGGAACGTCAAGACATAAACCGGAAGTGAGTCCCTTGGTTGTTGAGCCCTGTCCCCTATCATCCTAAGCAACTCCATCATACAATCACACCCTCATACAGTCCAACTCTCTCTCAAAACTAACTAAGTTGTTTGCCCACAGCTCTTATTGAGAGGCTTCTCCAAAACCTCATCCCTCTCATTATTGAGGACTAAAGTCTTTGGTTGGTTTGGAAAAAATGGTTTTGATTTAATAAAGATGTGTGCAGAATGCACAATCAAAAATTTCCTTATGTTCTCCGGTGTGTATTTGAATATAGATATGTTGAGTATGTGTACACAGCTAGTAGAATTGTAATTATTATTATTCGGCACCAATAATGACAGTGACACAATTCTGGTAAGTTTCATTGCCATTCAGTGACGACAAAGTGAAATGTTAAAAATAAAGTATATGTAATTTTCTCCAGGCATTGCTCAGAAAGGAACTTGTCCCACTCACTATTGACTAGAGGGAAGTATATTGGTTTTAATTATAAGATATTGAAACATTTTTTCTTTAAAAGAAACTAAATGTAAACTTTAAAGGGCAGTATCTAAAAGGCAACCTCTGCATGGATGAAAATTTTTTAAACTTTTTCAGTTTTAAGATATCTTTTGTCACAAAATTGTGGGTTCATTGCTTGTTTCATCAAAATTAGTTTTCTAAATATATGCTAGGTAAATGGGAAGCACAAAATAATGTAATGAATGTTTTTCTGTAGGTCTGTTTGAGCTGACTTTCTTCCATGACTACTAAGATCAATTAAACCATGGATACTTATACCAGAGCCCGAAGCAGTCAAACAAAGCCTAAAGTGTCAGTGAAAAAGGTAAACAGCTATTTTGTTCTTTTTAAAAAACCCCAATTCTTTGTGATCTGAATCTTGAGAGTTAGATTAAAGAAAATAAGCTGACAAGTCTGGTAAACTTTCATTTTTTGTTTTATCTTAGTAGGCTAAAGATTTAAGGAGGCAAGTAGTTTTCGGATTGCTTTTGCTTTGGTACATTTGTAAATCTGGGAAACTGAGTAACTTAAACAAAGGACATAGTGGACTTACCTCTTGCTTCATGTTTTCTGTAGTTCTTCTGAAATCTAGGAGACTTTCAGAAAAATTGCAATTGTTAGATGATTATTACCTTATTTAGCAAACCTAAATATTTTATTTGGGAGTATTCATATTAGTATACAATTTCCTACCACAAAAGAAAACATAAATATGTTGTTTACAATCAAACCTTATTTTGTGACATTTATATTAAGGATGTTGTAATAAGACATAGCCACAAAAATTAATTCCACCCCGGGTTCTTGACTGGTTTATGCTCAAGTTCACGTGAACTTCTGCTGGGCAGTGCTTTTGGAAAAATAAAATCTGTCCTCCATTTGTTATGGAGGGTATTTATAACAGTTTTTGTTGTTTCATTTAGGGTATGATGTTTAGCAGCTTTAATAATCTTACATGCTTTTTTTAAATAAATCATTTTAGATTGGGGAATATCAGAAGTCTTTCCTCAATGATTTTCTTTCTGTTTAAAACTAGATTTTTTTCTAAGTGCTCTAAAATCTACACAGTTACTTAGATAGCCTTGAAATTTGGTGTGCCTCATGGTGGTGCAGGGTTCTGACCAATGAGTTTGCAAAATATAGCTCCTGAAAAAAACAGCTTTTCTAAAAGTTGACGGATTCTAGCTCACAGATAGAGATCAACCCAGGGCTCCAATCATTGCATCACAGTTTCACATACTCAGAGTTACCCCCAACAGAGGGCATGACATCGATCAGCCCTTTGGGGGAAATCAAATTCAAATGTTGACAGACGTCTTTGCATGCCTACTGGATTACACTGAGCATGTGTGGACAGAAGAATTAACAGAATTGTTGGCCTTCAAAGTTGCACATGAGCTGGATGTTCAAGGAAATATACAATAGTCCTTTGAACCTGACCCACCCCGGGCAATGTCCATTCTAGTCACAGCTTGGGCATGAATGTTTAAAAGGTTTGGTGGCATATCGCTAAATTCTGTCTCTGTTAGGGTTTTGTTTTTATTTTATAAATAAATATAATCTAAATATTTTAATAAAATATATATGTGAATGCTTGCTGGCAGGATAAAGGCATTTTATGGGGTGGAGTAGTGGAGGTGATAGGGGTGAGAAGGATTTGTGGCTGCAGCAGGGTGAGGGGGATAAATGGGGATAGGTAGTAGGGGATATGAGAGGGGTTGGGAAGCCTGTCAGCCCCACATTCATTCCTTCTCTCTGTGCATGTCAGGATCGGAGGGGGTGGCGGGGGAAGGTCTGAGCCCCTCTCTCTCCCCGCTCCATGTGAGCTGAGATCTAGGGTTCCTGCTCTCAGAGGTGTCTGAGCCCCACTCCCTGATTCTCTCTGTGTGCACCATGGTCTTGGGAGTCCCTGTCCCTCTTCATCAGGGTGGGAGAGTCTAGGTCCCTCTCCCTGCCCCCTCGTGTGACCTGGGATATGGAGGAGGCCATGCTTCTTTGGGGGTATGAGCCTCCCTCTCTTTCCCCCCTGGGGTGTTTGTGGCAAGATCTGAGGGATCCCTTGCCCATCTAGGGGGGTCTGACCTCCTTCCATATGCCCCCCTCATATGAGCCATGGAGCCATGGTGGGTGGGTCTGAGCCCCTCTCCTTTCCCCATCTCATGTGAGGCTCTGGGGGAGTGTCCCTGCCCACATGGGGTGTCTGAGCTCTACTCCCTGCCTCCTTTGGTGTGTGCCAGGATCTGGGGTAAGCCCTTCCGCGCTGGGTGGGAAGCTGTAGTATTGATCTCAAAGGCCTAAAGAATTAAAGCTCTTTATAAACTCTTTGACTGTCAACATTAAACAGATAGGTAAGTTAAACAGAGGCCTTGGTTTTATTCCGCTACATGGCAAACACCCAAAAGCATTAGTTCAAATTAAAAGTTTATTGATTAAACATAAGAAAGAACAAGAAATTAAAACAAGCATTTATATTGAAACTGTGGTTGAGTGATTATGCAAAACAAACATAGTCAAAACCTTTAAAGTCTTTTTGGAGGCAAAATATGAGAGTCTCTAATTTTCAGAGCAACCTTTCTTTGATGAAAAGGAAAAGGTATTTTTATTCTGTCCTGATGCATAGAGGACATTTACTTATTCTGTTCTAGATAGACAAGATGGAGTGACAGCATAGAAAAGAGATGTGAAATAAGGCTTTTTTGGGTGTTTTTGGAACACTGGATCGCTAGTTAGTTACGAGCTGGTGCTTTGGCTGACAAGTCAACCACAATACTTGCTGCTTGGACATTGGCTTACAATCTGGTCAGGGATGTCATCTGATTATATCTTTTCTTCTTACACAAGGCAGGCTTGGATGAATAGAGCAGAGTTGACTTCAGGATTTGATGAATAGCCAAGAGAGTGAGAGAGAGGATAGAGATAGTGGGGGTAGAAAATAACACAACAAGGGAAGAGAAAACAATACAGAGTCGTATGTGCCTTTGCAGTGCAGTCAATTAGATATCCCACTGATGGGCAGAGGATTGTATAATGTGAGTTGCAGTGTTGTAGCTGTGCTGGTCCCAGGATATTAGAGAGACAAGGTGAGGTAATATCTTTTATTGGGCCAACTTTGGCTAGTGGGAGAGACAAGTTTTTGAGCTACACAGAGCTCTCTGAAGCTTGTTGAAAGTTTGTCTCTTTCACCAACAGAAGTTGGTCCAATAAAAGATACTACCTCACCCACCTTGCAGGTGAAAACAAAGTTCCTTGTACAAGATCAAGGCTGGCCAGCCAGCTTTCCTTTCAAGAAGGAGGTCCTTTTAGATGAGCCCATGATGAGCTGAGATGAATTGCAGTGCTGGTGGTTTGGCGGATAAGCTGGGGGATGCAGGATGGGATGGGAGATGAGAAGGAGAACTGAACTGATCCTTTTTCAAAGTCTCTTTTTCAAGAAACCCCAAAAGGGAAAAAAGGGTCAATGTAATTGATTCCCCCTTATTATGTTGTCCACCAATTAGATTTAATACCCGTCACACCAATTTTGGTCTATTTGCTTCTGGTTCCATGTCTTCTGTTTTGACCAAGCATAATTTGAACAGTCCTTGGTTTAGGCTAATCTAGCTTCATTGTCTTGTTCTCTTGCACTTGTTACAACTTTCAACATTGTAAACAACTTGACAGTTTTTCATGGTTATTGTAACATCTTATGATCTTTCACATACTTTTTTCATTTGAGCTCACAACAGGGGTGCAGTTTAGAGGTCAGGTAGTTAAAAGAGCTTAGAATGGGCAAGCTCAAAGCATGCACAAAGAACACAGTGGATATGTCTACACTGCAATTAAAAACCTGCGGCTGCCCTATGCCAGCTGATTTGGGATCACGGGGCTCATGCTAAGTGGCTGTTTAATTGTGGTGTAGACATTTGGGCTGGAGCCTGAACTCTGAGACCGTCCCGCCTTACAAAGTCCTGGAGCCTGGGCTCCAGTCGGAGCCCGAATGTCTAACTGCAATTAAACAGCCTCTTAGCCTGAACCTGTGTCAGCTGGCATGGGCTAGCCATGAGTGGTTAATTGCAGTGTATACATCCCCATGGCTGAAACTAGGGTGAGGCACTCAGAACAGGCACGCTTGATGCATGTCAGAAGCTCTCCAGCACCATGAGGGGGGATGAGAACACCCACTGACATGAATACAGCCTAGAACAATAGGTCTGAGACGTGAATTGCTCCATTCATCTCCTTGAGGTGTTCTCATTCATGAGACCATCACATTGAGATGAATGGGCCACTTGATACCTCCCTGAGGCTCCTATGGCTGCAGATTCCTGTGTAGAGCTGTGTGCTGCATTTACCAAGAATATGGGAGTGATGTGAGGGGAAACGCAGACTGGCCAAGCAGGGACAGAATACAGCTTCTTTTCAGAAAATTATGGTGGCTATGAAGAGTCTTTGGGTTCTCTCATCATCCATAGAGATTCCAAGGCCATGTCTAAGGGGAAACCTGGATTCACTGCCAGGGACATGCTCCATTCCCGCCCCCTTTGTGGGATGAGAGGAAGTGGGAACAAAATTGTTTGGTGGGGGTCAGATTGGAGGGCAGCTGGACTGGAAGGGACAGGGCTGGTTGGTGGGGCTGAGCGGTTACTCCTGGGGGAATTCTGTACCACTGAGCAATGCAGAATTTGCACAGAATTTCCTCCTCTCCCTCAAAGTGGGCTGCAGAGCTGCTGGCTGCTGCTAGGGTCCGCTGGACTCGGCAGAACACAGCTCGCAAATAGAAGACACTGCTGGCCGGAGGGGGAGAGGGAAGGGGAGGGAGCTGGCGGGTTCCCAGTTGCTGCAGTTCTCAGGAAGTCCTGAAGGAAGGAGGCGGTGTGCAGGAAACTCCATACAACAAAGCCTGGGACCCAGCAGCAGGCTGTTTCTCCCTCTGAATCCCTGGGCTCTGGGGAGTAGCGGGTGCGGGTGGCTGGGCTGGGGGGTGGTAGTGTCCGCAACTGGGCTCTGCGATGGAGAGGTGCAGATGTCTGGTCTGGGGGTGGGAGCACCCTGTGGCTGCGCTCTTGGGGGTGGGAGGGGAGGCAGAGAAACAGGAACTGGGTTGTCGTAGGGGTTTCTTTAACTCTCTATTCCTGGGGGAATTTTTTTCTATATTGTTAGACATACTTGCTGACAGGTATTTTGAAATAAATTACCAAAATAATTGAAACTGGCGTGATTATATAGTGTTATTTTGACAAATAAAATATGCAAAAATTTGCAGAATTATAAAATATTATGCGCAGAATTTTTAATTTTTTGGTGTGGAATTCCCACAGGAGTAAGGTGGAAAGGAGAAGGATATAGGACCAGGATGAGTATTCCCACCTGGCCTGCATGCTACAATGATCACTAATTCCTACAAACACATTTTCTTTCTGTTTAAAAAAAAACAAACCCAACACCTTAGGAAATAAAATGGCAAAAAACATTAACATAAAATTAAGGCATGTGACAGCTTGTGTCTTTTCAGAATTTTGAGTTCAGCAAAACTCAGGCTTAAGAAAACTGGGAAATACAGAGTTAAGGTACACACTTATGTAACCTTAACTCTGCCATTTGTAAGCAATGACCCAAAACACCCATAATACACATACTCTCACTCTGTCTTTTCACTGTACAAGGAAGAAACTATCTGCACCTGCCTACGCTTAGTCTGCTCTTCTGACAGTATACCACACTTGTGAAATTTAGCAGCTACTTCACACTTACTCACAGGGTACCATCTAAACCTGTATTTCACCTTACCCATCAGTAAACAGACTGTGCTCACATCCCATCTCACTGCTGACAATTCCCATGGTCAGAGACTCCCCCAGAAGCACCTTCCCATGCTTTGGTACTGAGACAACTTACCCAATTTTGCAACAAAATGATGCAGACTAGCTCCTCATTGTTCACATGCTACTCTTTCTTTTCCTCGTACACCTGGGGTGGGAGCAGATCCTGATCCCCTCGTATCGCAATCGCAGCTCTGAGACACTCCTCAAACTAATCTTCATTTGCTTAGCTCACAAATACACCTCTACCAACCTGCCCCACCTACAGTCTCCAACATTCAAACCATTCAGAACAGCTACAACTCACACACTGAATGAAGCTGCAGTGCTTGTGGATAATTGCCAGTAGCTATCGCTAGCTGCAGGGGGGGCACTGTCAAGGTTACACAGGCATATACCTTCACTGAGTTTTCTGAAGTTTGAGTTTTGCTGAACCTGGTGTTCTGGAATGACATGAGCTGTCACTGGAGACCTTTCATTTTGTATTTGTATTATCGTACCATCTAGGAGCCCTAGTCATAGACCAGGAACAGATTGTGTTAGGGGCTGTACAAACAGAACAAAAAGACAGTCCCTGCCCTCAAAGAGCTTGATACTATTATTGACATACAAGGCATAGTAGTCTTTCCATTCTATTGTACATTTTTTAATAAGTTTTAAAGCTGAATTTATGAAACTGGTAGTTTAGAAAGGATCGTTGAACTATATTAACTTACTTGTTGCGGTTCTCAGGTTGGATGTCCAGTCAGTTTTAGGGGGCTTTGGCTACCCTTCCTTTATTATCCTTTTACTACAGTTTTAGCCCTTATTGTTGTAGAGAGATCCCTGAAAATGAGAACAGGTTGTGAACCAGTGCAGTGATTCCTGCCTGAATCAATAGGTCCGAGAGGTATGAATTGTTATGCTAATCTCAGTTAGGGTCCTGGTGGACTCTGCAGTTATGCATCATTGAATTTAGCACTTCAAATATGCCATGACTTTTTTTTTTTTACCATGGAGTTCTACATTTTCATGCAACCAGGAACCCACCAAATTGTTTTCTGTCTGCTAGCCCTGTTGGGATCTGACTATAGCTCCCTCTTGCTCTCCACATTTCCCCAAAAGGGTAGTTAATTGGATTATAGTGCATGCTCCTTGTTTTGTTCCATGGAGCCAGCCAGTATGGTGGTAATGGGCCACCCTTCTTTTCTTCTGCTATTGAACCCCTCCTTGCAGTCTGGCTTTCCTTTTCTGCAGACTCAGACCAAAACACGTACAAGAATTTTTGTCAACTACTGTGATACTTCAAAGGAGTTTTTTATTATCTGCCAAAGCGTTCGGGTGCGTGGATGTGGCCTTGAGAGTGTTCTATCATTTGGAACCCAAGCAGCCAGCTTTACAAAAGAAACTTGTTGAATTCAAGTGAAAGCTTAAGAGTTTACTAGATCAGAAGATTGTTTAATTAAGGGGCAACACTGTAAAAGTGAAAGCACTCCAACAGTCATAATTTGGTGTATCTGCAAATAGTGAAACTCCTAAGCCTCATGTAATCGTAAATGTGTCTGATTTTGTTAGTTTTTGTTATGGCTGGTATCTGCTGCAGCTAGTCAGTTAAATCAGTTCCCCTCTACAGTGACAGTCACCTGATAAATTCATGACATGGCTGCAGATCTTTGGGAGCAGCTCTTTAGAAGAGTTCAAGAGAGCCAGTAGCCCTTACTACAATCTGATGAAAGTAGAGATGGCTTTTGTTCATTTTTTAACATTTGTTCGGTATGAGTGGGAAGCATCTGTACATGTGGACTTCCTGTTTTACTGTCCACTGAGAGGATATGGCAAAGTTTTGAATTGCTGCATTAAGCTAGGAAAAGAAGTGACAAGGATTTTCTTTGCTGAATACAGTTTTTCCTTGTTGAATACAGCACTTCACTGATCAGCACTGGTTTGCTCCAAATGGTTCTCAGGGTGAAATATGTACATCCTCAGTATAACTAATAAGAGTGAAGCCTTTGTTGATCAGTTGCTGATACTAGGATTCTTCACTGAACATCTCACAAGTTTTCTGGTTGTCTGTGTGGGAGGAATAGGCAGAACTAGCAAGTGCATCTTTGAGAATATTCATGGTTTTTGGCCATAACATAACTGGGAATTACATGCTTTGGTTGCTATTAAGAACAAATCCTGCTCCTGACTTGTGGATGAAGATGCTCTACCTCTACCTGAAACCTGAGTTCTCCTTCAAGTGGTTGTGCACATATACATTCTACTGCAGGTCTAAGTATGCCCAGTGCACTTCAGTTGGAGACTTTCCCCCCTAGAAGTATGGCTAGGTGGCACATGTAGCCCTATTCTTTGTGTTATCAGATGAGGGCATAAAAGGGGCACATCTGCTGCCTCCTTTTCAATTCCTTCTCACCACCTGTGGTGACAGCTGGACCTCCCCATAGCATTTGCTTCATTTAGCCAGCTTTTCATAACTCTTTTGGTGTATACAGTTAGTTAGTTAGTTTAGATAGTATTTTTAATAGTTACCAGGACAATTTATTATTAAAAAAAATCCCTAGGATTTAAGTAGTTTGCCATGTGCAGGGCTGTTATCCCTGTCACAGATAGGAATAAGAGTGCTTGGTTTCTTTCAGAAAACCTCAAGTCCAACCCAATGACATTAGTGCATGCCTACCTATAGCTCCCGGGCCACATGGCCTTGTGCACATACATAACTCCACATACCAGACTTCCCCTTATGCTGAATGAAGGCCTGCAGACAGTGATCATCCTTCCAGGCACCCTCTGGACAAGCAGATTTGCGTACCTGCATGAGTGCTTCAGTTTCTGGATTGGTGGCTGGATCTGTGAAACGCAAGCAAAGGAAGATCCATTTCTGTCCCCAGAACCAACTCTGACTCTGGTAATAGATGCTGGAGGGGCCTATCTCAGTCAACTTCAGGCACAAGCTCTTTGGTCACCAGAAAGTTTTACTCCACATAAATGTGCTGGAGAGCCAAGCTATTAATCAGGCCTGCAAGCTGTTTATGGTCTACCATCAAGACTCAGGTGATGCAAGTTATTAGGGACAACACCACTGTCATGATTTATCTAAACAGGAAGGGAAGTGCAAGATCATCTCAGCTATTCCAGGAAGCTGTCCTTCTATGTATATAAGTTTCTGTGTATAAGAAACTACTGTATATTCTGGCGTATAAGACGACTTTCTATATTAAAAAACAACCCCCCAAAATCGGAAGTCATCTTATACGCCGGGTATAACAGCGGGCGGCTGGGACTTAAAAGGCTCTGGGCTCCCCGCCGCAGCGGGCAGCCCAGAGCCCTCTGACTCCCGGCCGCGGCTGGGATTTAAAAGACTACCTCGGAAGGGGGGGTCGTCTTATAGGGCGAGTATAGCCCAAAAACCTATATTTTAACTCTAAAATTAGGGGGTCGTCTAATACGCCCCGTCGCCCTATACGCCGGAAAATACGGTATGTCTCCTGGAATGTGTTCCACCTTCCTTGAGTGAGAAACACAATTGTGGATTCCCTTAGCAGGGTTTTTGTAGACCAATACAAATGGTCAATCAGAAAGGATGTTCTCCTTCAGATTTTCCACTACGGGAGTATCTAATAATAGACTTATTTACAACTGACCTGAACAACAGGTGCAGGAGATTTGCTCCAGAAGGGTCTGCAGCCTGACTCAGTCAGAGATGCCTTCCCTTCCCCCTGCGTCCAGTCTTTGTTTCTATGCTTTCCTGGCAGTTCCTCTCATTCCAAGGTTACTCAGGAAACTGAAAAGAGACAAAGCAACATTTAATCCTTGTCACACCATCATGGTCAAGGCAGCATTGGTATCATCTCTCTGTCTTGTTGCCAATAACGTTACCTCTAGTCAAGGATCTCCTGTCTCAGAACCAGGGTGAGTCTCTACATACATCCCAACCACCAATGACTTCACCTCATGGCATGGACAATCTCTGTGGGGTGGATTGATTTAAATCATGGCAGTTTAAATCACCAAATGGAAAGCCTTCATTTAAATCATTGAGTTCAATCAGCTTTTCCATGTGTACCTAAGTTGTTTTCTAAAGAAAGGTGCATTCTCATTAGTTGATATAACTATTAAAACATGATGATTTACAACTAAATAGAACCTTAACACTAGATTTGGCACATTTTTTTTGCTACCCAGGAGTATACACTTTTTAATATACATTTATTTCAGAAATTTTATAGCTGAACTATGGTAGAATTGTTATGAGAAAATGGGCTCTGGAGAGGTTCAGATCATCTTGGTGAGCAGCAGAAAAGAATTCACTAGAGCCTCATATGGAGCAAAGTGGAAGAGATTTTAAGTTTGGGTGCAATCTCAACAGTTTTTGTCCCATCCCACAGAGGTGACATATGTGCTGGACTATCTGATGCAGCTGAAGTCATCAGGCCTTTCATTAGTTCTGTCAGAGTCTACTAGTTTCCATTTCTGCACTGCCTCTATCAATAGAAGGATTTTCAGTTTTCTCCATCTATCTTACTTCCCAATTCTTGAAAGGTCTATTCAACATTTACCTTCCTGTGTGTAATCCTGTATCTGTGTGGGATCTCAATCTAGTCATCTGCAAACTGGAAGGATTCCCTCCTGCCCCACTCTCTCTTTGAACCTATAGCTACAACCTGACTATCTTTATTGACTATGAAGACCGCTTTTCTGGTGGCAATCACTTCCACAAAGAGGGTTGCAGAACTTCAGTCTCTCCTGGCTAATAAAGTTTCCCTTTAGCCACGCCGTAAGGTCATGCCTAAGATAAAGTTAGCTTTCCATCTGAACCAAACTATTCATCTCCTGGTATTTTCAGTGAAATCTCATTCTTCCTGAGCTGAAGAAAGATTTCATACCTAGGATGTTTGTAGAGCTTTGACATTCTACCTGGACTGCACTAAGTCCTTCAGAATCTCTCAGAGGCTTTTTATAGTCTATGCAGAGAGAGTTAAGCGTCAGTCAGTGTCTGCTCAGTGAATCTCACATTGGATTTCTGACTGTATGAAGCTCTGCTATGGTCTTTCTAAAGTCTTTCCTCCACCAAGAATAATGGCTCACTCCACTTCATCTGTCTTTCTTAGCAATATCCCTCTAGCTGATATCTGCGAAGCAGCAACATGGGGCTCTGTACATACTTTTTCCAGCCATTATGCCATCACTCAAGGATGGAGTCGGAAGATTAAATGAATAGCAAAATAAGACACTATGACTGATTTATATCAAATGGACAAAACATTTACAGTATTAATTTCATTTTAAAATATTTCACTTGCTTACTGTTACCTTTCTGTGTAAATAACTGTTTTAGTTGTTGTTGGGATGTTGTACAATCTCCAGTGGGAGGGCAAGTGATCCAGGAGACAAGCACTGTACCAAAATGTGTTCCACAACTTGAACAGTGTTAAGAATCCTTAATCTAGGTTTACATTCTCCTTTTGTCTGACAGTTTTGAAGATGCTACCTCAATCTCCAATAGCAGGGAGTACAAAGGTAATAGTTTTCAGAGTAGCAGCCGTGTTAGTCTGTATCCGCAAAAAAAACAGGAGTACTTGTGGCACCTTAAAGACTAACAAATTTATTTAAGCATGAGCTTTCGTGAGCTACAGCTCACTTCTTCGGATGCATAGAATGGAACACACAGACAGGGGAGTGCTGCTCACTCTGGAATTATCAGGCACCTTATGGAGTGGCATGTTATACCATTTTTCTGCAGCCATGTTTATTCAATTGTAAGACATAAGACAAAAATTTTACCATAAAGTGATTATTTTTTCCTGATGGTATGTCGACAGCTCGAACATTCCCTGATTAAATTTGCATCTCTGCTACTTTTTGCTGATCTTTCAGAAGCTATTCAAGATTTAGGTAACTTTGTTGTTAATTTTGTACTTCAGTGTTAGTAGGTTCAACTCATTTTTTCATTTACTTCATTTTTTGCACCAACTTTAGATCTGGCTGGCTAGTTTTGCAGACATGTTTCCAATTACTGCTTAACTGCAGTCCTCTTTCAGGAACTACCTTAGCATTTCTTACAGAAATAAAGGAGACCTAGGTTTTTTTCAAACTGGTGGCCTTCTGCAAAGTACTGTCTCGCAGTAAAATGAGATGGCACCAAGTGTTTTTTTTTTTTCCTGAACTGAGGAGTCAAGCAGTTTTGTTTATCTTTTTGTTCAGTTTTACCAATCTTTTTTCCTATAGATTTTAAATTCCAGGTATAATAAACACATTTTTGATTCTTTTGTTCTTTATTTTAATTACAGAATTGTCAGATTACCAGCTTTTACGTACCTATTTTACAAACATCTGTAATAGTCTTCTGTTCATGTGCGCCTCTCCTGTTAAATATTTGCACCAAGAAACGCATGCAGTGAACCCTGTTCTTTCATCATTCTTTCAGTGGCTACGTGGGAGACCGAGTGAATATATTTCTTGTTAACTGCTGAAGCTGCCTCATTTTTTGTGTTTGTTTACCATAGGAAGAACAATTTTAAATTGTTGCCTATACAAAAGAAAAGTGTACAGGTTCCATTTGCAGGTACAGAGTGATACAGGGGCCTTTCTTTGTATCTGCCTAGTTCTTTATTCCCTGCTCATCCTAAGAGTCCAGGTATTGTTTGAACTAATCAATAGCAACTCCTGTTTTCTCTCTACTGTTGTTGTAGACCATCTCAGCTAGGACTTGGCATTTTTGGAAAGAATGTGGCTTTTTTGCATTGAGGGGTATTCTTTTTGTTGGAGAGAAGCGTAGGTCTGTTGGCAGTTTGAAAACTGCATGATCCCCCATAATCATAAGTAGCATTTAAATTTTGCAGCTGATGGCTGGTGGCCTGTACACACAATAGTTTGAAACAGTGTTCAGAAAAACAGTTGTATGTTTGTGGAAAAAATACCCCACATTTAAAATTCTGCTCAGCTTTTTCATTTGCTCTACATTTATGTGTTTCTCCATTGCCTTTCAGGATTTCACTGATGGTGTACTACGCTCTGTGAAATCATTGCTACAGAGCAGAAAAGAATTATGTAACGTGTCCGCTGAAGAATGTTTAAGGCAAGAGGAACAGGACAATTTTATTGAGGTTTGACATGGCATGTCTACTTACACTGTTGTATAAATATGAAGGATGCTTTTAGTTCACAACAGAATCAGAAGCTACAGGATTGTATAATGTGCAGTAGATCATGACTGTGAATTGCAAATAAACTCTACCCTCATACCTAATTAATTAGTTTTAGGTTCACCAGAAGAGTGAAGAATGGTGGAGTTGACCAACAGAGTAAACACTTCTGCTTTTTGAGAAATATCATGTGGTCTGAAGTCTAAGCAAAGAAGATGCAATATCTAATTTAATCCAAAAATGGATTGTTTACATATACTACTATGAATTAACTTAATGAGGGCCAATCATCAGATATTTCAAAGAAATGTAATGCAGCTTTCTGCATATTAACCACTTTTGGTAAAAACAAAAATTATGTTTGGTCTCAAACACTTTTTAAACTGGCCAGGTTAATTTAAATTATACTGTTTCATTTCTTTAACTAGAACAACTAAATTATATTATTTAGAAATCAAATAGATTAAAACATTGTTAACTTTCTTTTTAACTTGACTAACTTGAAGTTGTCTTGATTATTTTAATGTAAGATATAGTAAACTTTCTTTACATTAAAAAGTATTTCAGTCTACATTCTGTCATGGTTAATACAGCATACAGAGTATTAAACTGTGTAATTAAAGATCATATCATGAATGCATTTGAACAGGTTGTGTTTTGTGATACTGTGATTGGCCACTGAAAGTGGTAGATACTCCTTACAGCATACACCTCTACCTCGATATAACGCGACTTGATATAACACAAATTCGGATATAACGTGGTAAAGCAGTGCTCCGGGAGGGCGCACTCCGGTGGATCAAAGCAAGTTCGATATAACGCGGTTTCACCTATAACACGGTATAATTTTTGGCTCCCGAGGACAGCGTTATATCGAGGTAGAGGTGTACTTTTAAGGACTTTGTCCAGTTTGGTTTAAAATTTCTCAGGACATAAATGGTGGGATTTCTGAGTATCTAACAAAATCTAAGAAGATACAAGAGAGTAACCTCATTGTCAAGATCTTGCAGGACATATTAGAGATGATAGTGGCCTTCATGACATTTAAATTTGTCTGTAACCAAAACAGAGAAAACATTGGATTCATCGTAGAGATTAGTTCTCATCTGAAAAGTGACTTTTTGTAAAAATGGCATATTCTTGCTCAGTAAATCTGTTCCCCCTTTGTGCGTTCATAGTCGTATCTGCTGACATTACTGACAATGTAAGTTTACTCCTGTTTTTGTAGGGGTAATACAGCTATGAGAGTTGGAGATGGATTCTCTTCTGGCTCATGTATTATCAACAGAGTTGTTAAAGGACAAAATTTTTGCCTCTCTTATGCAAGCCCGGTGAAGTCTAACACAAATGTTCCACAGATTTAAATGAGGGTATAATTTGAATAACATGGAGTTGCACAGGTGTAACTAATAGCAGAATCTGGTCTGTATGAGAAGAAAAATATCCAGCTTGATTTTCAGAGCCCTAGGGTGAGTTTGCGCTTGGGCAGTTAGAAAAGCTTTCTACTTTTACAGAAACTCCTCACTTAAAGTCGTCCCGGTTAACATTGTTTCGATGTTAAGTTGCTGATCAATTAGGGAACATGCTCCTTTAAAGTTGTGAAATGCTCCCTTCTAAGGTCTCGTTTGGCAGCCGCCTGTTTTGTCCACTGCTTGCAGGAAGAGCAGCCCGTTGCAGATAGCTGGTGGGTGACTGGAACCAGGATGGACAGCAGCCCCCTATAAGCTCCCCCTATCAGCTCCCCACTTCCCTAAGTTCCCTGTGCAGCATCTGTCCCTCCCCCCACTGCCATGTGCTGCTCCTGCCCTCTGCCTTGGAGCTGCTCCCAGAGACTCCTGCTTGCTGTAGTGGGGGTTGGGGGGGAGAGGGAAAAGAGGGGCTAATGACAGGGTGTCTCTCCCTCCCTCCTGCTCCTGCACCCCGCTTACCCCATCTTCCATAGAGCAGGGGGGACACACAATGGAGGAAGGGAGCTTCTAGGCATAGCTGCTGTCTCAGGTCTCAGCAAGCTGATTTAATTAACAAGACAGTGTACTTAAGCCTGGGGTCAGCTACTTAAAGGGGAAGTGCGCATTTTTTCCTCTCACAGGGTGTGTGTCTCTGTCTGCTCTCCCTCCTTTCCTGCTACCTTGTAGAGTGTTGTGAGAGTTAACCCTTGAGGGCTCAGTCAATTGCTATTTCATTTAGCAGTAAGGCATTCCCTGGAAAATATCCCACCCTCTGACTTCTCCACCTTACCCAAGCTTCACAATCATCATCACTGTGTACCAGTGTTAAATTGTTTGTTTAAAACTTATACGGCGTGTGTGTGTGTGTGTGTGTGTGTGTGTGTGTCTCTCTCTCTCTCTATATATATAGTCTTTTGTCTAGTGAAACAAATTTCCCTGGAACCTAGCCCCCTCATTGACATTAATTCTTATGGGGAAATTGGATTCGCTTAACATCATTTCGCTTAAAGTCGCATTTTCCAGGAACATAACTACAACGTTAAGTGAGGAGTTGCTGTACTTGCAAACTGAGCAGATTTTTTTAATCATGAAGACAATAAATGTGGTACCCCACAAACCAGTTAATACATTTGTCAAAATAGAATTGCACTTCGAGTAAAAACCCAAGAACAGTTTTCAAAAAGATCAGAAATTAGTTGATTCTACTATTGTCAGGATTCTTTTTGTTCCTTATTGTCCTTAACTCTGCTGGCCGTAGATTTCTCCTGTGTCCCTTTGCTTCCCGTAGCCATTTTCTAGAGTTCTTAGCTTCTATATGATCTATATTCATTACTATCAACTTCCGCTTTCTTCTATTTGTTATATATTATTTTTTATTAGGAAAAATATTTTAATTTTAAGGATAGTTAAGCACTGGAACAGGTTACCAAGGGAATTCCTGTTGTTGGAGGTTTTAAAGAACAAACACCTGACAAGAATGATGTAGATATACTTAATGATGTAGATATACTCAGTGTAGGGTTGGACTAGATGATTTCTTGAGGTCATTTCCAGCCCTACATTCATGGTTTCCTGATGAGAAGGGTGATTAAAATGTTAATTTCATCTGTATGGTTGCATTTCAACATAAGGTATACTGAATAAGTTTGATTAAAAAACAACTTGTGTTGGATTCTTTTTTTTTTAAGTATCTTTCGAATCTTTCAGTCCAAACTGCATTCATTCAAAACTATTTGAATTTTATAAATGCAGTTTCTTCAAATATAGTATCATATGGTGAGTAAAGGAGATAGAACAATTGCAATACAAATCTGTGCATATTGGCTGAATTGAAGAGGCATTATCAACTTCAATGTTTTATGAAAATAGCACCTCATTTAACAGATCTGCATTTTGTATATATTCTGTCTGCTTACCTTACTGACAGCCTTTTATTAGCTTTATCTCTTATTACCACTGCAGAACCAGTGAAATTATTAGAAAGTGAGATTCGAAAGTGAGCTGAATTCTTTTTGACTTGCTTATTAACATAATTATTAATCAAGGTCCAATTTCAGCATCTTTATTACCAGTGATATGTAACAGAAAAATAATAGCTTGACTTTCAGCATCCAGGCTGAGTTTGTTTATTATGTAAATACTTAAATATTTTCCTAGATTAAATTTGGGAGAGAGCGGAACTGGGACTTTCTGAGCAAGGATATTAGGAATAGGCGTGGGGAGTGGGAGGGACTGGGAGTGGGGGAGATCAGGGCTTGAACAGTGAGCCTGGAGAGACTGGCTAGGCAAGGAGATTGGGACTGGGGTGATAAGCCTGAGGAGTGGAGACTGGGACCAGGAGTCTGAAATGGGGAAGAGACAGGACTGGGTCTGGGACAGGTTGATGGGAATGAGGCAGAAGGGGATAAGCTTGTGGGGGATGGGCAAAATAGTCTGGGCCCCCTAAAGCACACTCCCTCCAGAGCCTGGAATAGCACCCCAAATTCCTGAGTGTCACTATTGTTGTGCTGTCATTGAATAGCCGAGAAGCCTACTGGCAAAGTGTGACTCATCTCTAATGCTGATCCACAGAGGATGACAACCTACTACTGAAATCAGTTACTCAGTTAGCTCAAGTAATAGAGGTTTGTGTGGTGGATCTAAAATTTTCCAGCTCTGCTGATATGTGGGACCCAGTATGAGTGCCACATGATGGAATTCCTGGGGGCTTTTTTTAGTTAGCTTTTTTAAAAAACCTAGGAAATTATATGCTCCCCCCCCCCCAACCCTACATTATGGGAATATTAGATTGCAAAATCAAGCAATCCAAACTTAGATATGCCAGAGTTAAATTTGTGTGCAACCTTAATTCAGCTGCCTTGTGCTTATGTGCTACAGTGCTATCTTTAAATTACATACTGTTTTTTCCACAGGACCCTTCCTTGCCTCATTCAGTGCACAAGATGGACCTGTTCTGGGGATGAATCAAGATTGTACAGTGAAGGAGGCTATTGTCTATAGGACTCCTGTCTCATATGTTCCAGAAGTTGGAAGGCATGCAGTGAATGAGGCAGGGGATTGCAGGAAGAGAAAGAATGGTCTCTGGGCTAAGGCAGTTGAATGCTACCCTGGAGACTTCTTTTCCATCTGTAAAATGGGGATAGTTATATTCCCTCATCTTACTGTGCGTGTCTTAAATTCATTAGTGTTTGTGAAGCACTAAGATATTATAGTGATGAACATCAGAGAACAGCCCATGAGAAAATGAATAATTCTGTGTTCAGAGCAGGTTTTGTAATAATGTGGTAAATATAGAACAATGAGACTAAAACAAAATATTAAACAGCTGCTAATGAAATGAGCACTGTCCTGTGCACTAAATGAGGCCTGGTCCTGTGGCTAAAATAGTATGTGATCATGTGATTAAAGGTATCCTATGCACCAGGAGGCAAAATAAGGTTGTGTAGACAACTGTAATTTTGACATTTCTTAACTTTTTTGTTTACATGACTTTACAACCTCAATAATCTTTTTAAACTTAGTTTTTGTGTAATTAAAGTGTATCTGAGATGGTGGTAATATATTTGAAATCTGAGCAGTGGTTACCAAGGTAAATAACATCAAATTCTGCAGATCTTGGCTTTTTGCAGAATAGATGCCTGTATCACAGCTTTGATCTTAATATTAAACTGCGGTGTAACTCTTATTTGAGTAAATATTTTAGCATCACTTGTATTGAAATCTGTATAGTGGATTCCCAAACAAAAAAATAAACCTATGTTAAAATGGAATTAAGATTGAGATTGTGGTATGGTTACAGGCTAGCTATCTCCTTTCTGGTCTCTGAGGGCATACTCTCAGACTTTTACCTATCTTGGGATGGAATCTCATGATTTTTTCACTCCTAGACTGGGACATGTTGGATACCAATTGCTTACAGCCTGCAGCTGTGGCAGGTTTTCAGGCACCTGAGTTTCTTTCCTTTGGGAATCAGTGACCATTGAGATTGACCAAGAGCCTTCCTGAAATAGTATTTTTATTTAGCACTTGGAACAAAGCATTAGATGAGACTTTAGAAAAAAAAATCTTATGATTCAAAACAAACTGTTAGGTTTTCCTCCTAAACTATTGGAGCAAAACAGAACCAATTTATATTCTCCTAGCAAGGCCATTTCTCCTGGCATAATGGATCTTGATGATAACAGTATGAAGCTTTACTTTAAATAGAGTCACTACACTTTTCAGTTCTAAGCAGCTTTCTCTATAATTAGAAAACCAGAAGACTCTTTCTGGATCTTGTATTTCAGATTGTTTGTATGCTTGTTTTACAGATCACATTTCTAGGTTTTGCTGGAGAGACAGATGCTGCTCATATGCAGGTAATGTAAATACAAAAAATGACTTTGTCTCCAGCACTTGTTATAACTGAGATATTTCATGTTTTTGGTGTGGGAGCCCTAATACTTATTTTACTTCTAGAATATGCCATGGAACATACTTTTTAAAATAAATGGTCTGTTTTAAACATTGTAATTAACAGTTTTAATTTTTTTTTTATTTTCATGTGACCTCCAGTGTTTTGTATTCATTTGGAATATAGAACCCTGGAAAATCTTAAACCTCCTTTTTTTTTTTTTTTTTTTTGTTAACTTGAGTGCCAGCCTTGGGGTCTGTGCTTTTTGAAATACCCATGGCTAGATCTTAAGATAGTCTTAGGAGAGTTAGATAAGCAGTTCTTGTTTTTAAAACAAGAGTGTAACAAAAGTATGATGACTATTTCATGCAACTATAAAGAATATTAGGGATTTAACCCTCTCTCATGTGTGTTTAGTTTCAGGCCTGGTTTAACTTTAGAAGTGAGGATAAATCAGTGCTACTTTGTATGTGAACACTCTTGTAAACTATAGGTACAAGCTAAAATGATATCAGACAAGTTTAAAACAATGCAAGAAACTCCAGGCACAAAATTGTACTAGTTTAACTAAGTCTGTTTAACAACTTACCTTCAGGGGCAGCTCCAGGCACCAGCACGCCAAGCGCGTGCCTGGGGCGGCAAGCCACGGGGGGCGCTCTGCCGGTCGCCGCAAGGGCGTCAGGCAGGTTGCCTTTGGCGGCATGCCTGCAGAGGGTCCGCTGGTCCCGCGGCTTCGGTGGACCTCCTGCAGGCTGCCGCCGAATTCGCGGGACCGGGAGCCTCCCGAAGGCAGCCCACCTGCCCTGCTTGGGGCGGCAAAATACCTAGAGCTGCCCCTGCTTACCTTTCATTAAATGTGTGCATGTTCTGTGTTGACAAGCCCTTAAACTACTTTGTAGTTCTCTCTCTCCAGATGTAATAGGTCATATATTAAACTACTTTGCAATTCACGCTTTCCTCCTTCCCAGCATGGTATAGGTCATATCAAAGTAGAACTTTTGACTACTGTTCAGTTAGAGTTTTACAAATAAGTGAGAAATATGATTTACTTGTAATTTGAAGTAGAGTGGTATGAAAGAAGCATCACTGAGCTGTTGATTTTATTAGTACATTGTGGTTAATTTTTAAATTATTTTGGTTTCAGGGTGTCAGTATTTGCATTTAAACGTGTGCAATAAAGTGTAAAAGAAAATCAGGAGACATAAAACGTATCTTGTACCTTTTAGACATTTTACTTTTTGTGTGTGTTCTTGTAATGGAAAATAATAGATGTCTTAGAAAACCACACCAAAGAGGCTGCTGATTAGGTCATGAACCACAAAATGACTTATCCTCTCCACAGCTAATATAAAGCACAAGATGTATGGTGGAAGGTGTTAGTCATTAAATATAGAGGCTTTCCTAGTTAATGGTCCATTAGTAGGTAAAAGCAAAAGGATAAATACTGTGAGTTAAGTTGTGCTCAGACTTGCATTCAGTGCCAAATACACTAAGGGTGCTGTAAAAATAAATACTTTACAGATATTCTTCTAAGCACACAGGTCCAAACCCTGGGCTCTCTATTTGAGGTTGCACAAAGAATTCTGTTTACTAAGAGAAAGCTAGGTCCTCTGTGTTCAATAATTTATATTGGATTAAGCATAATTTTAAAAATTTCTCAATGTTTATGCTGTATAAAAAGTAAGTAATATAATATTAAACACGTAAGTAATATAATATTAAAAAAAATGTCGGCATATTTATTTTAGGTAAACATAATTCTATGTTGATCAAGATCCTAGTTAAACATAAGCCTGAATCAATTATTTTTTAAAAATATTCTGCTCAGATATAAACCCTATAATGGTGAACCTACAGCATGTGGAGAATACCAGATGGAAACAGTTGCATGCAAATTTTCCCTCTGTGTGTTTACATACCTGCTGTGATGTTCTGTGGCTCTTTACTACTCCCAAGTCTCTCCTTGGTGCTTTTAAAAGTTTCCCTGAGTCTTGGAGGCAGTGATATTATATTTCTTCTGGTAGAGGTATTTTGAGATCTGAATTAGAACACTGTTGTTAACTAGCCCTTTAAGCAGGATTCCAATTTGGTGTGGGAATATAATTGGAAAACTGAAGGGAAAGAGTGATGATTTTGACAGACTTAGAGGCTGGCAATATTTATTTAACTTTCTAGTGCTCCAGATCAAAAAGTTTCCTTACCATTAATTTATTAGTTTTATACTTAGTGTGTGAATTTGTGTTTGAATTAGGAATTGGCTGCTGTTTCTGTAGAGCTCCCAGATGTTCTGAAATCACTCCATTTCTGTAGTCTAAATGAAAATGAAGTTATTTTTCTGAAGGATATAAATAAACCCATGGCAATCAGCGATGTCTCTAAACATCAGGTAAAATTCCTAATCCTTTTTATAAGGTATACGGAATATTAATGTGTTTTGCAGTCTCTTCATCTTTCAGATGTGTGTTACAAAGTAATCCTGGCAATAACCTGGCCAGGTATTGCTATTTTATTAGTGCGTTTTGAAGCTATATGTGTTATATAAGTGCTCTGATATTTTTAGTGTTGTAGCTATGTTAGGATATTGGAGACACAAAGGTGAGTGAAGTAATGTATCTTTTGTTGGACCAACTTCTGTTGGTGAAAGACACCGACCTTCAGGCTTACATAGAGTTTACACAGAGCTCACCCACCTTGTCTGATGGTATTTTTAATAGTGGTATAAATATTATACTGACTAAAGACATTCCTGCTGCAATTTATGAAATATTAAGAAATGCAAGATTCTTTATCATAGGTACTTTCCTCTCTCCTTCCTAGTTCTAGGAAGATACTCTGCTGTGGAAGCCATAAGCACTGAACTAGGCAACAGCAAATTGTGCAGGAAAATGTGGTAGGAACAAGTCCCTGTGGGGCCCGTTCTCCCTTCCTCTTCACCATTCAAAAGTCTGAGTCTTCGATGGCCAAGGGAAAAAAATGGAGATATCCCCAAAGTGAACCACAGTTGGCTGTGTTGAACATGGCTGAGCATCAGCAGACTTCCCTGACAGTGAGCATGCAGTAAAAGCAGCTGAACTGCATGCTCAGCTGCCCTCTACAAAATGCCTGTGTGCTCATCCAATGGTCCACATACCTCTGCTTCCCACACCATAGTCCCTTTGTACTGCCATTTGGAAGGAAGATGAAACTGGTTGAGTGGGGCCGGGTCTACTCTACAGAGTTAGGTTGACGTAAGGCATCTCATCAGCCTAACTCTGTAAGCGTCTGCACTAAAATGTTGCTCCCGCCAATGTAAGTCACCCACTATGCTGATTTAATAACTCCACCTCTGAGAAGTATACAGCTTAAGTCGATGTAGTTAGGTCGACGGCAGTGTCCTCCTAATGAGGACGCACACCGCCGACAGAAGAGCATAGGGTGGATATTAAAAATCAAATTAATTACTGTGGTGGCTGTATGTCGACTTATATTGACTAAATTTTGTGGTGTAGATATGCCCTTAGTCTTCTCAACTCTTCTCAGATATAGTGCTGCTCTTCTGTCAAACAGGGGAGAGAAGTTACAGGAAAGGTTAGGTGCTCCCAACACTTGATACTTCCCATTTCCTCTCCAAATGTCAGTGAAGATAGCTAGAATTTGTTAAAACTGTTTTGACTAATAATGTATAATGAAGTAATTGTATTACTTGCAGGAGTAAAACTACTTAGAACAAACCAGCAGGGTTTTCTTCGTTTTTTTTCCTGTTTGTTTTGGGTTTTTTTTGTTTTTGTTTAGTGTAGCGATTTATTCATTCTAAAGAACTCCTATATTCAGAATGTACTTAGAGGATAAGAGTGGCCTCTAAACCGTCTGAAAACTTGGCTCTAGTGTTGTTGGATAAATCACTTAACCTCTTTACCTCACTCTCCTCATCTGTAAAATGGAGTTTTGTTTGTAATATGCAGTGAAGACTTAAATTATTGTTATACCTTTTAAATTACAGTAATATTAACAAATGTCTTTAGCAACAGTTTCACTACAGTTTATGTCCTTGACCTGTGCTCTTGTTGTTCTTGCCATTTTAAATGATTCCAAGTTTACATTATAGATGAAAGTATGTTATTGAGAACATTCTTTTTTGTTTTCTTGTTTTTCTTTCTCAAGAATCACCTTTCTGGAGTGCTTTGTGTGATGAGATTGTCTCCTTCGTTCCCAAGGATCAAAATTGATTCTGTATTTACCTTACTGAGCAAATACGCTACTGGTGTAAAATATACAATGGAAGTATACTCATTACAGAAACATGAAACGGAGATGTCCCATGCAGAGGATGATGACACTAATCAGTCAGTGTCTTCAATTGAGGATGATTTTGTCACTGCTTTTGAGCATTTAGATGAGGATGAACCGTCAAAGATACAAAATGCTGGTTAGTTTTCATGCCCTGTTGAAATAGATTGCAGAGCTCATTTGTTGCAATTTAGGCTAAAGAGGGATTTTCATGCTGTGGTAAACTACATGAAATCCATATTGAATTATTTTTTGCTAATCACCATCATTCAAGACCCCTTTTAAAAAAAAAAAAACCCACAAAAAACGAATAATTTGAGATTTCACCATTCTTTCCACAGCAGCATGCATGTGACATAAAGCAAAGACTTTGACTCCGTGTCAGATCCAGAAAAAGTAGAATCTGTGATATGAAGACGAAAGCTCTTAGTCATATTAACTCCACACTCCTCATCAGAACCCAGCCTGGGCTGGGGAAGCTAATGATCCAACCAGTGGACCAAATTCCGTGAAGAATCCTGGCCATGTGTCACCTGAGGCACATTGCGCATATGCTAAGAAGACGACCTGCAGTAGTAGGGGAACTGTCATTGACAAAATAAAGTGCTTATGGAATACTTTATTCTTTAAAATGTTCTCTAGTCTTAAAAGACCCTCTAACTTATTGTAGTAATTACAAATCTAGATATTACTGTCAAAATCATTTACCCAGTTTGCTATTTTAGTCTTTTGTTTTTAAAGTATTTTCTTTTTCTTTTTAGGCACAACCTATACTACTCAGAATCACCGGGATGCTGCTTCACAGACCATCCCTGCTCATTGTTTAGAAGCTATTGACTCAAAGATCATTGTGCACGCTGGGCATCGAAAATCATCTGCCAAATCTTCTGCTTCTCTGATAAATATCTTGGGACTTAAAGAACTGTCCTCATCTGTAAAGAATTCAGTCACAACCTGTATTTCTGATCCTTGGATACAGAGGAGTTTTTACAAGCCATGTAATTCCTCTGATCAACGTGTTAATGTTTTGCATAAAACATTGTTTTCTTCCTCTCCTGCTGAATCATCTGAGTCAGATTGCTCCAGCCCTAGCCCTGTTATCTTCTTAGATGAAGAAGGGTATCAAAAGAGCTTGAAGGCAAAACTTCAGCTACCAAAAATTCCAGTAGTGAAAGATGGTATAGAGGACTCAGACTCAGAAGTAAGTGAATTTTTTGATAGTTTTGATCAGTTTGATGAACTGGAACAGACTCTGGAAAGTACTTGTAAACTTATAAGGGATCCCATCCTTGGTAATCCACCCCAGAAGAGAAAGATTGCCCTTGAACAATTGCATTCTAAAACTACTACTATGAATCCTCAAAAATTCAAGTTTGATCGTCCCACTCTTCCAGCCAATGTAAGGAAACCAACTCCTCGTAAACCAGAATCGCCCTATAGCAGCCTCTTTGATGTTCCAGACTCCCCTCGGCCAGTGAAAACAGGAGAAGACAATGGAGGTTTATTCAGCCCTATAAGATCATCAGCTTTCAGTCCACTAGGGAGCTGTGCTTCAACTGAATGTCTTTGTCGGATGGATATCAATGGAAATGGGCTTAATCAAAATCATGATACACTTTATAGTGAATATTCAGATTATGCAAATAATGTTTCATTTGAAATACTGGGTTCTGTTTTTCCTTCTCAGTCTACATCACTACAGAAACATGCTGAAAACATTTCCAGCCTTAATAGGATTGTCTCAAAAGAGGAAAAAGGTCAAAATGCAGAACTCCAGAGGAAAACTGACAAGGAGCCAGCTAAAAAAGTTAAATCTAAACACAAATCACAAATGATTAAAGACAGCATACAAAAATTTGCAACGGAACTGGTTGAAAAAAGTTTTGGTAGTGCATTTAAAGACTTACAAAAAGGAGTTTCTTCATGCACCAATGCACTGTGTCACTTGGCTGCTAGATTGACTTCTTCAGTCTTTCAAATGGCTTTTTATGAGATAGGAAGGCGGCGAGCCTTGTCACTGAAGGAACGTGCCATTAATGGGCTAGCAAGCTTTTTGGTCAGTGAAGCTATAACAAGTGCTTTAAAAGAAATGCGATACGTAAAGAAACAAATATTTACTAACACAGTTGCAAGATTTGCAGCAGACCTCACCGAGGAACTTATTTTTGAGGGAATCATGGAAGTCTGCCAGTTTTCACATCCATCAACACCAACGACTGCACGGGATTGGGCCTTTGATTATGAAGACAAAGTAGTGAGATCATATGCCAAAGATTTGTCTGAATCTGTCATTCAGGAAGCTTTCATTGAATTATCCCAGGTTGATGTTACCTTCACAACGCAAGCAGCAATTAGTGTTTCCATGGACAACATAAAATATGTAAGTGCAGAAAGTACGTTGCAGTCAACACAGACTACCACTGCTTTTCCTAATTTTCATGATAATGCACTTTTAGCATTGAATCCAGTACAAGAAACTGGAAAAGAATATACTTTACAACAAGCCTTGTTTTGTACTTCTGGTGTTGTAAGTTCAATACCAGTGCCCTTAGCTGGAACAGCACTTTGTCAACATCAGACTTCATCTGATGTTTATAAGGCAAAAGTATGGACTTGTTCGACAGCAGGTGGCAGTCTGAAAATATACAAAGACGCTACACAGCCATATTTTACAACAAAAAAGAGAGAAGAGGAAGTGGCTTCTCTTAGAAATATTTACCTGACTGCAGATCACAGTGAAAGTACTGAAAGTAGTGCACAATGTTTTTTTAACCAGAATGATTTTAAACAAACAAACAACAATCCTGAAGTGAATAATAATTCAGATTTAACAACTGGGCCAACAAGCGTCAACAGTTTCTCTGGAACAATGGTAGATATGATAGTAAATGAGGCGTATGAAGCAATAACCTCATCCGGGGTTACCAAAACAGTGGAGGAATATACAGATTTTGTAACTAGAAAAACACCTCGTTGGCAGTGTGTTGATAGAGATATTCCTAAGAATACTTTTGCTGATCACTTGGCCAAGTATATTGTAAAACAGTCTGTAGATGAAACTAAATCTATATTCTCCCACACAAATGAGACTGTAGAATGTAATGGAGGCTTACAGATGAAGACAGATAACTGTAAAAAAGACCTGCATAGTGCAGTAAAGAAACAAGAATCTGAGAAACACAGATTTGTTCCTATAATTGTGGAACCGCAACAGCTGCCTCTGAATAACCCACCTAATTTTCTTGTTACGTCAGTTGACTCTGCTCAGTGTTTACTTTCAGTACCTAAAGATTGTGTTCAGGAACGTAAAGGAAATGAAGTACATAGGTTTTCTTCAAGCACTCCACCTCCTTGTCCTACTGTGACTCTCACTAGGTGTAATGTGGAAGAGTTTACTGATTCAGGAAGCAGTTCAATAAAATCCCAAAGTAAACTATTGAAAAAATATGATACGCAAAAAACAACGCTAGCTCCTTCAGCTTTGGGGCAAGAGAGCTGTTTTCTACATGCAAGTAACCTTTCTTTGGTGATGTTTGGCTGTGAAGATTCTTTGCAGATGGAAGATAAATCAAGCATCAGAGATGGAAATGTCTGTGCAGTACCTGATACACCACCACCAACTCCTTTAGTACCATCTCAGACTAGTTCTGAACGGAACCTAAGGAAGCTCACCAAGAAACTCAAGGGAGAATTAGCAAAGGAGTTTGCACCTGCGACACCACCTTCTACACCTTATAACTCACCTGCTGCTGCCTTGTCGGCAACTGAACATGACTCCTTGGAAAAGGAAGAGTTTATGCTGAAACTCATGCGATCCCTTTCTGAAGAAGTTGAAAGTAGTGAAGACGAAGAACACTCTGAATTGCTTGTGGAGAAAACTGAACGTTCAGAGAAAACAGTACAGTATGCTGATCATTTAGCTGGTCATATCATTTCTATGGCAACTGAAATAGCTGCTTCCCATTTAGATGATAAAACAATTAAAAGAGAAGCTGACAGACACTGCCAATTAAATGCACAAAACAAAATATGTGGGTATACTGCCTTTATAAATATCCCAGAAGAAACTTTACATTCATTGTGGAATTATGCAGGTGATATGGCTGGAAAGGTTATCAATGAGGCTAAGAAGATGATAAAATCAAGGCATTGCAAACTGCTGAGGTTGAAGCGGGTTAACTGTCATGTAGATTGTCTTTCTCTCAGAAAAGATGATAGAGACTGTAGGTCAAAAGAGAGGTGGTGTCCGGTAGTAAACCAGTGGTCCAGAGAGGTAGATTCATCCGTACTTTCTTTACCTCAGAGTGTAGGAACAACCGGTCTGACTTACCGGTATCCAAGCTGTGAGAGCGTGACCGATGAATATGCAGATCACATCATTCGAGTTCTGAAAAGGGAAGGTGGCAACAGTGAGTTAATAATGGATCAGTATGCTAGTAGACTTGCTTATAGATCTATAAAATCAGGCCTGCAACAAGCTGCCAGGAAAATCAAGCTGACATACAACAGAAGAATATTTCCTGTACAGAACACACAGGTAAATGGTAGGCTTGAGCTGTTCAAAATATTGAACAAAGATATGGATACAAAATGGCAAATGAAAAGTGGTGTTCATAGGTGTGGAGGCCAAGCCTGTGAAATAAACAATTTACACAGAACTGACAGTACAGAGTTATTACATTTTTCTGAATCCCTTGCTCATCATATAACATGTGATGTCAGAAGAAAACTGAAAATGTCAGCAGTTTGCTTGCCAAAATCCTTAACGGATTCCTGTCTGTATAGAAAATCTAAATTTGATGAAGCCACAGGGGACTGCCTTAAAACAACACTTTCTAAAACAGTTCTTCCTTTCTCACAAAAACATAAACTGTATCATAGCACAGGCAGTTTAAATGAATATGGCTATCGAGAAGGCATCATTCAAGCTATAGAAGAGTATGCTAGAAAAGTGGTGGATGACACCTTAGAAATGAGTTTGGAGTCTGCTGTTCTCCAAGCTGCTGAAAACAGGAAAAATGAGGATAGATTCACTTACACAGAAAAGTTGTCTCCATTTTCTGAAACAGCCTGCAGATACTGTAGTATGAAGGAATATCAGTATTGTACTGGAAGTTCATCTCCACACCTGCCTGGACAAGAACCCCTCCCTAGAATCAGGCAGCTCCCCAATTCAGGGTTGAGTGGTATCTGTCAAAAATCAAGAATTTTTCACCTTGATATTCCCAAAATTCACATTGACATGGAACAGAAGACAGTATTTTCTGAGAAGGTGGTTGGTGCAGCTATTGAGAAAGCGGAGAGAGAGCTGAGTAACACAAGTCTGACAGCAGATAGTGGTATTGGACATGGTGGAGTCAGCTTTGCTGAAAGCCTTACTACAGAAATAATGACTTCAGCTATGACTAATATTGGTCAGGCTGTTAACATAAGGTAACATTACATTCTCTCCTATTCTCTTGCTATTGTTACCAGAAAATGGCACCCACTTTGCTTAATTTATTAATCTGAAAATTTATATGGTCAGAAGCACTTTTTGCCACAATTACATTCTGAAAATATAATTTTAAATTTTAAAGTTTATTTTGGAACCTCCTGCTGGTGGCCTCCAGGCTGTTCGGAATTTTTTAATAATAATGATCTTGTCAGTTACAGGAGCTCAATGTCAGTGCAAACTAGTTTCTAGCCTACTTTAGAATGTACTTATGCTCTGATGGGTGACTCTGGTAAATGGGATTCCGTGATTTTTCTCTAACATCCTGATCAGATTGTTTTATCAGTGATATAAATTACTGGAATTTAGTTGACAATTCAGTTGATCTATGAGCCACAGTATAATCCAATTCTGTCTGTAGCTGCATTAGCTCTAAAGAACTGACTTACAGAATCTGTGACTTGCAATGTACACCAAGAGCAGGTGTATTACATTAAGTAGGTGTTTACATAGTCTCTTTTCATTGTAATTGTACTTTAACACTGTCTTAATTTCTGGAAGAAAAAAATTGTGTATATTTGAAAATAGAAATATGAAATAAATATTAAATAAGAATCATTTTATTTTTATATATGATTTTAGTTGATAAAGGATTATTAAAGCAGACTAGAAACTGGTTTGCAGGCTCTTGCTACATTGTTGATAAGGACTAATGTATTACAAGTCCTTAAACTATACCATATTTTTAGGTATATTGAAATAAATGAATGCCTTTAAATATCTTGATAGAAGATGGCACAGAATGTGGTTGAATTAGTAAATGAGAAGGTACATTAAAATCTATTTTCATTAAGAACTAGATGTTACAATGATCAAAGTGACTTCAAATAACACCATTTTCATGTCCAAGTGCAAGACCTATCTCTTCAGCGTAGTTTTTCACTGAGTAATAATTAATAACAATGTATTTCTCTCATCATGGCCTGGGAGTGAGATCTGTTTGGCAATAAACTATGTTTTATTTGCTTGACTCTGAGATGGTCTGGTGATGTATAATGTAAATACCTAGATGTGTTAACGTACTGTGGTGGCTCCAACCAGGCTACTCCTAGTTTTTCAAGGCAAAATTATGATGTGTATAAACACGTAATAAATGATGGTCTCTGCCATGAAGAGCTTATATTCTAAAAGATAGATCTTTCATTCTCTCACAGAACTGCTACCAAAACTCAAGGAACTTTTCCTCTCCTTTTTTGATTGCCTTCTAGTGTAGACCTTCCACTGAAAGTTCCCTGTAGCATATAAAGATAGAAGACTGCGAATTCATATTACTTGGCCCTTGTACTTATGTTATTTGGAATCCTTATTCAGAGTACATGTAATATTAAATGAGAATATACCGTATAAATAAAGTGCTGTTGAGTTCTTATACTGTTGATGTCAGAAATGTCACTTTTCACAGGAGGTTCAGAAATACAGCTTTTTAATCAATACTTCATGTAAAGTTTCAAGTTTAATTATGGTGCTGAGAGCCCAAGGGAATAATGGATTGGGGAAGCAGCTGTGCACCAGACCAGTAATGTCAGAGGGAGACATTGTGGCTCTATAAGATATACAGACTTCAAAGGTTGCTGTGAGGAGCATATTCATCATTTGTACTTACTACACAGTATAAAAAGTGTGTGTCTATCTGTCTCTCCCTTTTCCCTACTTCCCCTTGTAGCACTCGCCTAATGGTATTAGCTAATGTTGTGGAAAAGGACTCTTGCCACACCTCAGAACCACATACCCCATTTAAAATGTGAAGTGTTGCCTGTAGCACAATCATAGTAATCTTTGTACTTCGTGAACACAGCAGCCGTATTACGACTGCTTCCTTTGAAGGAGTGATGAGCAAATAAGACTTTCTGTACACTCTAGCCCAGGCGTTGGCAACCTTTGGCATGCGGCCTGCAGGGTAAGCACCCTGGCAGGCCAGGCCGGTTTGTTTACCTTCCGTGTCCGCAGGTTCGGCCGATTGCGGCTCCCAGTGGCCGTGGTTCGCTGTCCCAGGCCAGTGGGGGCTGCGGGAAGCGGCGCGGGCCGAGAGATGTGCTGGCCACTGCTTCCTACCCTTTCCACCCCGGCAAGCCTGTAGGAGGCGTGCCAAAGGTTGCCGACCCCTGGTCTAGCTATAGCACAGCTGCATGTGGGTAGCCACAATATGTCCCTAAGAGTAGTTCATATGCACTTGCCAGGCAAATTTTCAGACAGAACCACTTTTCAGAATGACCTCAGTTTTCTTTAGTGTTCTTAGAATGGGCCTGATGAAGGGTTTTAGAAATATCTTTAATGCACATTAAGCCTACTCACTTGATTTGGTTCTGGGTATTGAAAGTCTAGATTTTTCAGGCTTCATGTGCAGAGGAGAAAAGTCTATAAATAAATGGACATGCCTATTTTTTCTGAAACAGGGAGACTAACCCTATGTCTACACTAGGACATTTTTTCTAATACAGAGAGGGCTGTAGGAGGCCACCAGCATTTTAAGCATCATGTTGTCTACCCTTGAGCAGTTCTGTATGACAGGGTGCTTAAAATGCCAGTGACTGTGTTAGCCTTGATGGAGCTGAATTAGTCAGAGTGACACTGGCAAGTCCAAAGATGCCAGGTCCTCCCTGTGTAGGTGTAGTCACTGTAGTAAATGTGAAGTCTACGAGACTGAACTGCCCAGGCACTAGGGCTATGGCAATGCTGGAATGCTACAAACTATTTTTTGAAATTCGGGTTTGCGTCCATGCTACTACCCAACTTTCCCAGTGATAGATGGTCCTAAGTGGTGCTCCCAGACTTGAATCTCCTTACAAAAGTGTAATATATAGTTGCTGAGAATTGTAAATCCAAAAGGGAATAGTTGAGTCAGTTGACAAATGTCCCTTGTTTGCTAATTAGGTTAAGTGAATTTTTGCAGAACAATGTGAAATACACCACCAGTAATGCTGTCATCTTAATTTTGGTTTAGTTCTATGGGAAGAGAAGGATTTCACTCAGCTGAATCTGTAGTTAGCCAGCAGATGAGTCTCAGTATTGGTGATGATAGCACTGGCAGCTGGTCCAATCTAAGCTTTGAAGATGAACATCCCGATGAGAGCAGCAGTTTCCTTCACCTCAGTGACAGGTAACTGTAAACACGTTTATCTGCTTACACAATCACCTCAATGTATGTTGATCTGGTTTAGCTTTCTCTCTCTCGTCAGAAAACTTTATTTTCCATTGAACAGAATGATGCTTTTTCACTAAAATTGGCTTCAGCATTGTTATGTTTAAATCAGTTTTGCCCTTCAGAAGGGGATTTTTCTAGTGTGAATTCACATTCATACTTATAAAAATTGTATATTAATAGTTAGGGTATGAATTTTAAACTCTTATGGCAAGAAATCAAGTTACAGTTTTTATAGTAATGTTGACACGTCATGAGTAAAATCTGAATACTGTATATTAATATACTAATTTTAAAAGCAACACAGGACTGCTAAATGCAATGTATATGTAACATGGCATGGATAACATGAATACAGTAACTTTTATTTTCTTAATTTTTAATGCTTAATTTCTTAATTATTAAGATTTTATATTTTAATTTGCCTGTTTTTAGTGGGAGCTGCGATTGGCCGAACCTGCCGATGCGGCAGGTAAACAAACTGGCCCGGCCCACCAGGGTGCTTACCCTAGCGAGCCGCGTGCCAGAGGTTTCCAACCCCTGCTGTAGTATTGAATTTCAGAAAGGGGAACTACACAAAAATGAAGAGGTTAGTTAAATAGAAATTAAAAGGTACAGCACCAAAAGTGAAATCCCTGCAAGCTGCATGGAAACTTTTTTTAAAGACACCATAATAGAGGCTCAACTTAAATGTATACCCCAAATTAAAAAACATAGTAAGAGAACTAAAAAAGAGTCGCCATGGCTAAACAACAAAGTAAAAGAAGCAGTGAGAGGCAAAAAGGCATCCTTTAAAAAGTGGAAATTAAATCCTAGTGAGGAAAATAGAAAGGAGCATAAACTCTGGCAAATGAAGTGTAAAAATATAATTAGGCCAAAAAAGAATTTGAAGAACAACTGGCCAAAGACTCAAAAAGTAACAGCAAACTTTTTTTTTTTTAAGTACATCGGAAGCAGGAAGCCTGCTAAACAACCAGTGGAGCCACTGGACGATCAAGATGCTAAAGGAACACTCAAGGACGATAAGGCCATTGCAGAGAAACTAAATTAATTCTTTGCATTGGTCTTCACGGTTGAGGATGTGAGGGAGATTCCCAAACCTGAGCCATTCTTTTTAGGTGACAAATCTGAGGAACTGTCCCAGATTGAGGTGTCATTAGATGAGGTTTGGGAACAAATTGATAAACGAAACAGTAATAAGTCACCAGGACGAGATAGTATTCACCCAAGAGTTCTGAAGGAAGTCAAACCTGAAATGTCAGGACTACTAACTGTAGTCTGTAACCTATCATTTAAATCATCTTCTGTACCAGATGACTGGAGGATAGCTAATGTGACACCAATTTTTAAAAAGGGCTCCAGAGGTGACCCCGGCAATTATAAGCCGATAAGCCTGACTTCAGTGCCAGGCAAACTGGTTGAAACTATAGTAAAGAACAAAATTGTCAGACACATAGATGAACATAATTTGTTGGGGAAGAGTCAACATGGTTTTTGTAAAGGGAAATCATGCCTCACCAATCTACTGGAATTCTTTGAGAGGGTCAACAATCTTGTGAGCAAGGAGTATCCAGTGGATATAATATATTTAGATTTTCAGAAAGCCTTTGACAAGGTCCCTCACCAAAGGCTCTTAAGCAAAGTAAGCAGTCATGGGATAAGAGGGAAGGTTCTCTCATGGATTGTTAACTGGTTAAAAGATAGGAAACAAAGGGTAGGAATAAATGGTCGGTTTTCAGAATGGAGAGAGGTAATTAGTGGTATCCCCCCGGGGTCTGTACTGGACCCAGTCCTATTTAACACATTCATAAATGATCTGGAAAAAGGGGTAAACAGTGAGGTGGCAAAATTTGCAGATGATACAGAACTCCTCGAGATAGTTATGTCCCAAGCAGAATGTGAAGAGCTATGAAAGGATCTCTCAAAACTGGGTGACTGGGTAACAGAATGGAAGATGAAATTCAAAGTTGATAAATGCAAAGTAGTGCACATTGGAAAACATCCCAACTATACATATAAAATGATGGAGTCTAAATTAACTGTTACCACTCAAGAAAGAGATCTTGGAATCACTCTGGACAGTTCTCTGAAACCATCCACTCAATGTGCATTGGCAGTCAAACAAGCGAACAGAATACTGGGAATCATTAAAAAAGGGATAGATAGTAAGACAGGAAATATCATATTGCCTCTATATAAATCCATGGTACGCCCATATCTTGAATACTGTGTGCAGATGTGGTCGCCCTGTCTCAAAAAATATATAGGAATTCGAAAAGATTCAGAAAAGGGCAACAAAAATAATTAGGGGTATGGAACGGCTGCCGTATGAGGAGGGATTAATAAGACTGGGACTTTTCAATTTGGAAAAGAGACAATTAAGGGGGGGACAGGATAGAGGTCTATAAAATCATGACTGGTGTGGAGAAAGTAAATAAGGAAGTGTTATTTACTCCTCATAACACAAGAACTAGGGGTCAACAAATGAAATTAATAGGCAACGGGTTTAAAACAAACAAAAGGAAGTATTTCTTCACACAACGCACAGTCAACTGGTGGAACTCCTTGCCAGAGGATGTTGTGAAGGCCAAGAGTATAACAGAGTTCAAAAAAGAACTAGATCAATTCATGGCAGATAGGTCCATCAGTGGCTATTAGCCAGGATGGGCAGGGATGGTATCCCTAGCCTCTGTTTACCAGAACCTGGAAATGGGTGACAGGGCTGGATCACTTGATGGTTACCTGTTCTGTTCATTCCTTCTGAGGCACCTGGCATTGGCCACTGTCAGAAGACAGGATACTGGGCTAGATGGACCTTTGGTCTGACCCAGTATGGCCGTTCTTATGTTAATTCAGTTTTCAGGGAGGATTTGGTAATTTTGTTCACTTACAAATTTAGTTCCTCATAATTAATATTTTGAAAAGATTCCTCTGTTTATTTTCAGTTGGGGCATGCATGCTGGGTGCATTGCTGACTGTGAATCTTATTTGTAGTGAAGAGGAAATAGAACAGGCTAAAAAATTATACTTTTCCCCCATTGTTGAAGATTGTGTTGAGATTTGCCGTTCTAACTTTTGCAAGCAGTAGGTTAAAGAATGGGGAGATTGATTTGTCAATCATACAAAATGACTTCAGTGCTATGCTCCTTGCTGTCGTAGGTACAGATATATTCTGGAAATATATCCTTGCAACTTATGCTTTAAACATAATGAAGAATAGAGTTAAATTTATTTTAGAAATTGGTTCAGATGATCTAGAACTAATGCACTTTCCACTATGAAAATATTATGATCACCATTTTTATGTACTAAAGTGAAACGTCTCACTTAAACTTTTGAAGTATTTTCTTGCATTTGCTTTACATTATGCTGCTGGATCAATGTGTTAATTCAGTAACAAAGTCTGCCCTAAGTGATAGTTATGCAACACCATGTAATTCACTGAGAATATATGGGTGGAACTAAAAGCAGAATTTGGACTCTTAAGTGTGTGAAGTCAAAATACAAAGAAACAAATATTCAGGGAATTGGAAATAAAGAGTAAAAGCAACATTTTAAAGTATTTTGTTTTCTAGTAGCATCTAATTCATATGCTCCTAAAGTTTGCTTATAGGTGATTGTTTCCTGCCGTCAGTTTTCAGTTAGCATGGAGGGCGATGGTCAGTATTAATATTTATTGAACTAGTTTAAAATAATTGTGACTGTTTTTCATAGTGGAGAATAGGCTAAAGTTTATTTCTGAAGAGCAGAACATTTGGTCACAATGATTACATACCTTTTCGTAACTGTTGTTCTTGGAGATGTGTTGTTCATGTCCATTCCATTACCTGCCCTTCTGCCCCTCTGACGGAGTTACAGGTAAGAAAGAACTGAGAGGGCATAGGGCCGGCAGCACCTGATATACTGATTCATGAGCGCGGGACTCCAGGGGGCGTTACAACCGACCCAACGGATACCGCTAAGGCAAAAATCTCTGACTGTGCGCATAGGCGCGCACACACCTAGAATGGTATGGACATGAGCAACACATCTCGAAGAACAGAATGGGTAGGTAACTGTTTTTTCATTGGTCCACATGATGACAAACTATACACCACGCTGATGTTTTTGTAGCTATGCTATTATATTATATTATATTATATTGTTTTGATTAAGGAGCTGAATTGATTAGCCTGAGGCACTAATTTACATACTAGTTTTGCAACATCAAATATCTGTTTTCTTTGTGTTGAAACAGAAAGATTACTTTGAACAGCAGAGAGTGCTTTAATCCTTCTTAATAGTCTTTGCTGCAATAGTTTTTTGTAAAGTTTTACTAAACAGGTTTCATTGGATTCCATTTCCTCTGTCTTGTTTCTAATCTCTCCCGTGAAACATTTTATAGACAGACAGCCCTCCATCAATTAACTAAGTCATGTCTCATCATCCCCAAATAGCTCATAAATAGAAGTGGTAAGTGACTTTCCTTTGCTCCAAATTTATTTATCTAAATATGCATCTCTCTCCCCCTCCCCCAGTAAGATGAACTGGTTGGGCCCACTTTTATTTAGACTTGATTTTCATACATTCTCTATTCAAAGTACCCTGAAATTAAAGCACTTTTGTGGCAGCAGCATCCTGTAGCCCTCTCTTTCAGAGCTCTGTATTCTTCACTCTTCCACTGAAAGGATTAACAGGTGTATGGCTAGGGAGATCTACTTTACAGACACAGTAGTTCACTCCTTTTTCTGTTTCATCATTGAAGCTACCTGTTACAAACCTCTGTATTGGCCCTATATAGACCGCATCACTTCAAGACATTCAGACCTAGTGCTAAACAGCTTTGTTTTCTTTTCTAGCTACTTTCTGTACCAGTAAGTCACACATAATCTTTGATGATGTGTGTGGTAGTCTTGCTGACACCATCTTTGGCATTGTAGATACTTGTAGCACTGATTCCTATCCATAGTTCAGTAGCACTGTGAACTGTTATCAGTATCACTAATATTCATCCAAATTTAAAAAGACCCCAGTACATAACTTTGATCATAGATCTTCTAAAGAAGCAATAGACCTGTTTACCAGCACATTCAAAAATGTATGACTGTGCTTTGCTATCTATCTACTACCTTACTTAACATGTATTTTCCTTTTGATGTTTCTAAATTGTCTTCCAGTGCCAAAAGTTTTTATCCAATCAAGAGTGTGGTTCGCAAGTTTTGCTTAGTGACGTCTGATTAGATTTCAGTTCTTTTATGAACTTTCACTCAGTTCTGAAACTGAATTGAAAGTAGACATTCAGACATAATCTTCCATGTGGAAGAAATTGATAGATGTTAGGCTGTCTACAGAACTGAGTAGACAGCATAAACGCACAGGTTACATTTAGTTAGGCTTGGCAGAACTCACTTTTTTTTTTTTTCAATTTCAATAAGTAATATCAATTTTAAATTTTTTTTTTCCAATTTTGACTATTAGTATTCACAGTTGGGGAAATTATGCTGGGTAGTGTTAGGGTTCAGGCAGTGCTGGTATTAGAGCTGAATCTGATGCCTGAGGCACTAATTTACAAGGCAGAGAGGAGGCTGTGTCCTGGCCCGCACAGCAGAGACTCCCTGGCCAGGTCTGCAAGGAGGAGGACGAGCTGCTGCTGAACAGTTCCTGCCTGGCAGCAATGCCACATTCCTTGCTAGAGAGTGGGTGAGCAGGACCATGACTGTGGAGCTGCAGATGGCTCTCTGTGATGCTGCAGGGCTGATGACTCTCAGTTCCTGCAGCACCAGGTACACAGGGGAGGCTGCACTCACTCTGAGTGTTACCAATGGATATTTTTCGTCAATTTCAGTGTTTCAGCTGAAGTTGACGTTTACATTGAATCCTGCCAAGCCTATATTTAGTTATCTTCATAACTATAAGAGCTAGACTCATAATTTGTATTGGTTTAGGTACTGATGCACAGGATGAATTCCCCAGAGTAAAGCATCTGCACCTCAAGCTGTTGCAGTCCTGTCCAGCGTGTCTTGCTTTCCTCTTATTAAATATTTTCTATGGGAAGAGTACATTCTATGTAGTGACTCTTAAACAATCTTCTGACAGTATATATATTTATCTGGATGGGATATAGAGAGGTTTGTTCTGCTTTTGGATTGAAGAGAGATTGGATTAATGCAGATCCTTTGAAGATGCAGGAAAGGGCATTCCGCTTTAGGAGACAGAATGTCTTGAAAGAGTAGTAATTGGTTACAAAGCCTTATATCTCCAAGTTACTGAGGTGAACATGACCTGGAATAATTATAATGCAGTAGCCTTAGTTCAATGTCTGGTGGATACATGTACATAATACAAAAGATACTTACTTGACAGACCGATAAGTTTTACTTATTCCACTGGTTTCTCTATTAGTCATGGGTGAGGGCAGTGTGAGGGAACTTTATAATATTCCTTTCTGTTCACTGCATGTTCTGTGGATAGATGACTTCATTCTCCAGGGATCTTAATCTAGCATCTAGCAACAGCACAAAATTCACTTTACAAGTTTTCTATTGGCATTTATTTACAATTGGATTGCTTCATAAAGGATGAAAATCTTCAGAGCGCAAAACAGCCACTAATTGATACTTTTAGGAAGAAACTTCTCTTATCAGTGGGTTATACTATTATTGGCATACAGGGTTTCTTGTGACTTTCTGATCAGGAAAGAGATCTTGGAGTCATCGTGGATAGTTCTCTGAAGACGTCCACGCAGTGTGCAGTGGCAGTCAAAAAAGCAAACAGAATGTTAGGAATCATTAGAAAAGGCATAGAGAATAAGACAGAGAATATCTTATTGCCCTTATATAAATCCATGGAAAGCTCACATCTTAAATACTGCGTACAGATGTGATCTCCTCGTCTCAAAAAAGATATACTGGCATTAGAAAAGGTTCAGAGACGGGCAACTAAAATGATTAAGGGTTTGGAACGGGAACTCTCCATATGAGGAGAGATTAAAGAGGCTAGGACTTTTCAGCTTGGAAAAGAGAAGACTAAGGAGGGATATGATGAGTGGTGTGGAGAAAGTGAATAAGTAACAGTTATTTACTTGTTCCCATAATATAAGAACTAGAGGTCACCAAATGAAATCAATAGGCAGCAGGTTTAAAACAAATATAAGGAAGTTCTTCGCACAGCGCACAGTCAACCTGTGGAACTCCTTGCCTGAGAAGGTTGTGAAGGCTAGGACTATAACAGGGTTTAAAAGAGAACTAGATAAAATCATGGAGGTTAAGTCCATTAATGGCTATTAGTCAGGATGGGTAAGGAATGGCGTCCCTAGCCTCTGTTTGTCAGAGGGTGGAGATGGATGGCAGGAGAGAGATCACTTGATCATTACCTGTTAAGTTCACTCCCTCTGGGGCACCTGGCATTGGCCACTGTCGGCAGACAGGATACTGGGCTGGATGGACCTCTGGTCTGACCCAGTATGGCCATTCTTATGTTCTTATGAAAACAGATACTTTGCTACTATACAGTCTAGCCACGTGGCTGAGTATCTAATTTGAGTAATTCAGACATAGTGTGGCTTGTTGAAAATATATAAAGCTGCTCCATAATCAGAGCAGTATTATGTACAAGATAATTCTATTAGATTCCAAGCATCATACTATTTTTCTCTTTTACAGTCTGACTGAGACCCTAGTCACTTTTTACTGATCTCATTTAGTTTCTGTGTTTGTTTTTTAGTTACACTTCAGAATTTCTAGATGAAAGGTGCTATATGTCTGTGTAAAGCAGTCAGCTGAATAAACTATATTTAATGTTTGTGCTGTGGAATGCTATATTTGTATTTCAGAACTAAAAACTTCATTTTTTTGTTTATATAAAAATGAAAATGTTCACATAGTATATAGCACACTGTTGCTTGAGAAATATTTTCACAACTGCCTGTATAATAATTCGTTTTTGTAGTATTGTAATTATCCATGTTATTGTAGTAATTGCATGTCCAATACTTCTGTGATTTTGAGGTTTTTTTTTAAAGCTGTGCCATTTTAGTTGGTTTGCTGCAATTTTAGAACTTATTTACTTTCTTTGTAGACTCTAGAAATCGCTGCTTTTGTTTTTCTTTATTGGAATAGTGAACAGACATACTAAAACACAGCATGTTCTTAATTAAATGCACCAAACTGGCTGAATAAGAGGTCTGCAACATTTTTTTAAAAATATATTGGAAGGTTCCAAGCATTCAAGTTAAATTAGCATTCACCTCTTTGTTCTAGGGTCGTGTTTTACCCAGTTTAGCCCTGTCCTGCGTAGAAACATAAAAATAAATCCAATCTGTCTGTGGAATGGATCTCCAACTGCTAGTGAAATAAAACCTTATAGCAAAATAAGAAGTCATGTTTTAGAAGTGTTCTAAACAATAAAGAGCAATTTTTAAAACGTCACCTGTAAATAATTTTATAGTTCTGATGATGTAAAATATTATCTGCATATTAATCATTTTTCAATTCTAAACTTTTCCTGCTAATCAGACCTGTTGTAGATCACTGCTGGGGTTTTGGAATGAGAATTACAGAAATATTTTTATTGTGAAGCCTTCTTCACAGTGTATACTTTTACAAGCTCTTGCCTAATATTTTATATGCATACGCTTACATTGTGACCTGTACTCCTGTGAGTAGTCCTGTTGAAATCAATGAGACTATTTGCACAAATAAAGATCTGTAGATTTTGGCCCAAGGACAGAATTACTGTAAACAGTGACTTGGAAAATGTGTGAGTACAAATGAATCTTGTTACCTGTTTATAGCGCTCACCAGATTTCATGATTGTGCAGCTTACTATTCTGAACAGCCCTGATGGTCATGCTTATCCTCTGTTCCAGCAAACCTACTTACATCAAATATCTTGACAAAGCAGCTTTGAGGAAAATAAAGGTTCTAGTTTGAGCTATTGTTCTTTTCTAGTTCAGCTCTGTTCTCTTCTTCCCCTGGCAGTCATGGTAACAGCAGTAGCTGGAGCAGTCTTGGTTTAGAAGGAGATATGTATGAGGAGAATTTATCCTTTCCAACATCAGACAGGTTGGTCGAGTCCAAAAATTTAAACAGATAGGTTCCTCATAATTAATGCATGAAATCATCACTTTTGAAGATGAGGGATACAATTAATGTGTTAATCTGATACATTATCAACGTGCTTTTTTCACTTAATCATGACAATGAATTCATACTGAATGGATAAATTCTGCTGTACTAAAATGCAAATGTCTAATTGCAAAATGAAAAATACCTTTTGTGCATGTTCTGCTTTGCTAGTCTATAAATCGTTCATTTGCTTTGTCATGCAAACAAGAGAGCTTGCTTCCTACAGGATTTCTGTTTTGTTTTTTCTTTTGCTTCAGCTTATGAAAACTTTTTAAATTATTTTATAGTGGGGTCTTTAATATGAATAATATTAAACTGAAAGAATGCAGTGAACTATTTTGTTTTTTGTAATGAAGCTAAAATAAACTTTCCTGCTTACTCAAAAGTAGAAACATTTTTTTTTCCTTTTTAAAATTCCTTAGAATTTTTTTTGATATTAAGGTAGGATTTCTTTATTAGTTTTTTTTAAACCTTGGGAACTTGTTAACAAACCCAATTGCAACATGAAATGGTGTAAGAAGCAAAGATGCTTTTTCATGGTCATATTCCTTTCTCTTTAACACTCATCACTGATTCTTAGGATTGGCTCCATCCATCGTGAATGTATTGGGTATCTGTTAATTCTTCGATATTTTATTTTTAAAATCCAGTGATGGAACAGAAGATAAAGATGAAGACCCCAAGGATGCTGTAGAAGGTAATGATGATTTCAGTAGAGGTTGCTGTAACTGACTTTTGTAATTTACATGGGTTATTTTTAATAATTATTTTGCTTTGGTAGTACACACACAGCAATGTGACAAGCCTGTAATACAAGGGCATTTACATAGTACACATCAAGTAAAGTGTAAAGGGATATTGTTAATCTAGAACCATTTAGGGTATGTCTACCCTGCATCTCCGAGGGAGCGTCCCAGCGTGGCTCTACAAACTTGCAATAGCGGGGATTAGCATCCTAAAATAGCTGTGTAGACGTTGCTTTGGTGTTGCTACTCAGGCTGGATCTTGGTGGGCTTGAGAGCCTGAATGACAGCCTGAGTTGCAACATCAAACCATGTCTACACAGCTATTATTAGCATGCTAGCAAAGCCCTGCTAGTGTGAGTTTGTGGACCCGGACTGGGAGGCTCCCTTCCAGATGCAGTGTAGATATACCTATAAACACTTTCTAATGCCCTTTAAACTATGGTATATGGAAAATATAGGTTACAGTGCTGTTCAGATAATATGTACCTTTATTCACCTAAGCCATTGAACTCTCTGTCTAGCTCATTGGAAGTGTAAATTCATGTGTGTCATCATTCTGTGGCAGATATTAAATACAGGTGACTTTAACATTTCCACAAGGACCATATTGAGTGCACATTGGCCCAGATTCTCTGCTGTGCTGTTTCCTTTTACTGAAGCACAGAATAGGATCTGTCAGGGAATTTGTTACAGCTCATTAATTCTGAGGGTAACTCTGCACTGGCTCCAGTGTAGATGTGAGCCGCCAAAGGATTTTACACCAGCAGAGGATAGCTAGAATACACCGTGCTCTGGGCATGCTCCTTCCCTGTCCCTGAGAAGGGCTACTAGGATGATCAGAGGAATGGAAAACATACTTTGAGAGGAGACTCGCGGAGCGTGGCTTGTTTAGCCTAACCAAATGAAGGCTGAGGGGAGATATGACTGCTGTATAGATACATCAGAGGGATAAATATGAGGGAGGGAGAGTTATTATTTAAGTTAAGCACCAATGTTGACACAAGAACAAATGGATATAAACTGCCATCAACAAGTTTAGGCTTGAAATTAGACAAAGAGTTCTAATCATCAGAGGAGTGAAGTTCGGAAACAGCCTTCCCAAGGGGAGCAGTGGGACCAAAAAATCGCCAGTTTCAAAATTGAGCTTGGTAAGTTTATGGAGAGGGTGTTATGACGAGCTTGCCTACAGTGGCATGTGGCCCATCTGTGACTGCTAGTAGCAAATATCCGCAACAGCCAAAGACAGGACACTAAATGGAGAGGGCTCTGAGTTACTACATAGAATTCTTTCCCAGGTGTCTGGCTAGTCGGTCTTGCCGACATGCTCAGGGTCCAGCTGATCACCATGTCGGCGTTGGGAAAGAATTTTGGGTCAGATTGGCAGAGATCCTGCCTTCCTCTGCAGCCTGAGGCACAGATCTTTTGCCAATTTAAGCTAGAGTAAATGTTAGATTCTCTGTAACATAAAGTCTTTAAATCATTTTGAGAACTTCAGTAACTCAACCAGAGGATATGGGTCTGTTACAGCAGTAAGTGGGTAAGATTCTGTGATGTATAGGAGATTAGACTAGATGATCATGTCAGTCTCTGCTGGCCTTAAAATCTATGGGTCTGGAAGCCCGGGGCCAGATGAAAGGGGGGCTTGTGTTAGAGCTGGTTATGACATCGCTGTGCCAGCTGATACTCCCATGTATTGGGAAGATGTTTTAGATGGGACCACAAGGAGTTTGCTTGCTGACAAGGCCTCTCAAGTGTGAAAGAATAAACCTCTAGTTAACTCTTTCCACTAGGGAGTGAATTTTGCTGCCCAACTTCAGAGTGACTTGATGTGGGGAAACATACTTTCTGATGTGGAATACAACCACGGTCTTCTGAAAAAATAAATTAGTAGATGTTCAGGAAAAATAAAGAAAGTTTGGCTTGCTATTAAGCATCTGCAAGAATCTGAGGGAGATGATTGACTAAATTAATCCTGCTTCTCCCATCTTTATCTACACAATTATCTTTTTAATAGCTAATACCTTTTGTGTAATGTAATCAAATTGTATTCTGCTCTGTAGGTATACTTCAGGGCCTTCAATAATAAATTGTTAAATTTCCTTGTGTTTCCTACTTGATTGAAAGAGCCTTAAATTGTAGCATCACCAAGTGGCTTATGAGTAAAACCGTTCTTGATCTTTAACTTTTTACATAATTCCAAAATGTTTTCTAGAGTTTAATATATTACTCTTTTATTATGGAATTTTGTTGTCCATTTTTCTAGTGCAGCTATTTCCATTTTACCAAGGTATCCACTCATCATTCAATGGAGAGAATTGTTGTTTATTGTAATTTTATTGCTTGCGTTCTGGTATCACCCAAAGACCACAATCAGGATTGTGACCCTTTGTGCATGCTGAGCAAACACACAGGTAGGATAACCCCTGCCCTGAAGAACATTAGAGTATGTCACAGTATGTATCATGTCAGTCACTAGTTCTGTCTTCTCTAAACTAAGAGATGGGTGAGGTAATATCTTTTGCTGGACCAACTTCTGTTGATGAAAGAGATAAGCTTTCAAGCTTATGCAGAGCTCTTCTTCTGGTCAGAACTCTGTGTAAGCGCGGAAGCTTGTCTTTCTCGCCAACAGAAGTTGGTTCAATAAAAAATATCACCTTGCCCACTTTCCAATGTGCTGGGGAGTGCTTGACCCCAGACTCCACCCCCACTCCTGTCCTTCCCCCAAAGCCCCCACCTCACCTCTTCTCACTCCTGCTCCACCCCCACCCGCTTCTTCCCACCCCACCCCTTCCTTGCTCCCCCTTCTACCGCCTGAGCCTCCTGCAGGCTGCAAAACAGCTGATTGCAGCGGGTGGAAGGCGCGGGGAGGGAGGGGGAGGCGCTGATCGGCGGGGCTTGCTGGTGCACAGGAGGCAGTGAGGGGAGCGGGAAGTTCCAATAGGGGGGCTGCCAGTGGGTGCTCAGCACCCACCATTTTTCCTCTTGGCTGCTCCAGAACACCCACAGAGTCCGCACCTATGACCTCACCCATTTTGTCTCTTTAATATCCTAGGACCAGCACAGCCGCAACAACACTGCGAACGTTCTCTAAGCTAATTTTATTTGAGGTACCTTTCCAGCTATAGGATTTCTGGGTGAAGGTCTTCAATTTCCTCAGTTAATAATTAGCATGTAATCACTAGGCAAGTCCATCATATGTAGACATGTTACCACATCGCTTTCAATCCATTTGAGTATCAGGGATTTTCTGAAATTAGCATTTTCCTCCTATGACATGTCAAGCTTCCAGGCATATAGCCAAATCATTTTTCCATTGCCTGCTAAATGTGTACCTACTATTAACGCTTGGTTTCCCCATTGTCGGTTACACTCCTTTCTTTTCCTCCCAGAGGGCAGGCAGTCCTCTTCATTTCAGGATCTCTCTTCTTCCTTGCTGAGCTTTGCCACATTGGTGTGAATTTCAATTAAATTGTGTGCTACAATAGAATTATATAAATTATAGGCTTTCATGGAATAGAAGCTAAACTGATATAAACTGTGTATTTTAATATAGGCATTTAATACAAATAGTCGTATATCTGGGAAGAAAGAATGTAAGCCATACTTAGAGGAAGGGGGACTGAATTTTGGAAAGCCGTGACTCCAAAAAAGGTGCAATGATCATCACAGATAACCAACTAAATATGAGCTGCCTTTGTGATGCTGTGGCAGAAAGGGCTAACATAATGCTTAGTTGTATTAATAGCGGAACATCAAGCAGGAATAGGGAGGTGGCTATTGCCTCTCTGTCTAGCATTGGTGAGATGACTTCTGGAATAGTGCGCCTAGTTCTGGTACCTATACTTTAAAAAGGATCTTGAAAAATTGGAGATGACTCAGAAAAGAATGGAAAGTATGGTTTGAGTTCTGGAAAAATGTGTGTCTCAGTGAAATGTTAAAGGAGCTCAGTCAACTTAGTGTTTGTATAGAAGGCTAAGAGGCAGTTTGATCAGTGTGTAATTTGTACAGAGAGAAGTTATATTATACTAAAGTGCTATTTAATCTAGCAGTTGAGGGTTTAACAACAAGCAGTGGTTGGAAGTTGAAGTTAGCAAATTTCAGGCTGGAAGTAAAATGCTGATTTTTAACTATGAGAACAATTAATCATTCAAACATATTACATGGGGATGTGGTAAATTTTCCATCATTTGGCCTCTTTAAATCAAGATTAGATTTCTTTCTGCCTTTAGGTATGCTTTAGTTCAGCCACAGGTTGTGGAGGAGTGATGCTTTCCCTTCCCCATCCCAGCCTGTGTAGGAGAATAGGACGCTTTCAGACCAGTGTGTTTTCTAATCTCTGCTACTTGATCAAAATATGTTTGTTAAAATGAGAGTTAAAAATCAGGTATTTAATATATACATTCTCATTAAATATCTAGTTCACCTGTCTCAAGAGTCTGCGGTTGACTTGCAGATTTGATCATTTGCATTTTATTTTTAATATTAGGTGTGGGGCAGGTAGGAAAGGCATTGCTAATAGTGAATGTTGACATGGAACCACATATGGTGGACCCCCAGCTGAGAACAACCCTGCAGTGGCTGGCAGCTTCCGAAACAGAGGTGTCTGAGCTTCGTTTTCATGACACTGCTACGAAGGAATTCATTCTCGTGAGTACTGCGCTGTTGCCATGTGATTGCAAAGTGTGATTAGATTTTTTTATAGTATTATCTGTTTCTGTTGCATTTGCCAATGAAGTATGAGGTATTCAGAAAAATTACTTAATTATTTTAATACTTAGAGAGAATGAGAGCCTGTTTGTCTCTGAATATAGCATATACAGAATTGTATCAAGTGCTCAGTTAACCATATATTTTAATGATTTATTTCATTTAAATTTAATCAAAAGCAGATAAAATATAAAAGCTTTCCTTTAACTGAATAGACTGCATTTTCAAGAATTATTTTTGCAGCATTTGTTTCAGTTAGCAAAAAATTGACCCTTGCCATTGCCAAGACGTTATCCACACAAGTGAACTTAAATTACAATTATTTGGTTTATATCAGGGATCGGCAACCTTTCCGAAGTGGTGTGCCGAGTCTTCATTTATTCACTCTAATTTAAGGTTTCGCGTGCCAGTAATTCATTTCACCATTTTTAGAAGGTCTCTTTCTATAAGTCTATAATCTAGAACTAAACTATTGTTGTATGTAAAGTAAATAAGGTTTTTAAAATACTTAAGAAGCTTCATTTAAAATTAAATGAAAAAGCAGAGCCCCCTGGACCGGTTGCCAGGACCCGGGCAGTGAGTGCCACTGAAAATCAGCTTGCGTGCCGCCTTCGGCACACGTGCCATAGGTTGCCTACCCCTGGTTTATAGCTTAGTTTAATATGTTGATTGTACAAATCTTATTACAGTTGTGAATGTACATTTATTAGCAACAGAAGAAAAAGTTACACTTAAAATCAAGTTTAAATAGAAGTTAATTTTCATTCCGGAGACTATTATAAAGCAAATAGTTAGTTTTTTGATTGTGTGTTTGTACACCGTGCATTTATTATGTAACCAAGAAGAATGAAGGTTAAAAGAAGCCCAGGGTTTTGCATGCTCCTTTGGGGAGAGCCAAAGTATTGTAAGGGAGACTAACCTGGCGATCCCTCCACTTCTGATAGGCTTTAGAAATGTGTTCCTCTTATTATGATTATGCAGTGACAATCACTCCTATTCATGATTAAATACTGTATTAAATATACAAATATGTTAAATTACAGGCTTGAGAGTCACCTTTGAGAAGACAGCTACCTTTGGGAAATAGTGGCTTTTAGCAAGTTTGGGAAATGTAACCACAAAATTAGTGTGCTATAAAAAGTGAATCATTTAATGGAAGCGTGGACTTCTTTTGTTTCCAAGTAGTGAGACTGGTAAGAATGGTGTCCTGTCAAGTGTTCTACTTTTCATGCTGTTGACATGTGAAGAGAGAGATTACCCCTTAACATAATGCCATTCATCTTAGAATGAAGATCTTGGCAAGATAATTTGTGATAAGTGTATTTATATCTAAGAAAGCATAAGACTACTGTGTTTTGGATCATTTCGATTGCTAGATGTGTTGGCATTTCAACCTAATTGGTGCTTTGTGAAGTTCAAGCAGCTAAAGCAGTTGTTTTGTACTGTCCCAGGAAAAAAGGTAGATGGAAAAGCAGGTTTATTTCTAAACTCTTTGTGTGGAAAAACTCATGTACTGATTTAAAGAACTCCAGAAGATTGCAGAATAATTAATGGGCATATTGAAAAATGTGTATTCAGTATTCCATTTCTTGAAGGTAGATAAAAATAATTTAAATGACAACATAAAACTCATATTTCTAATGAAAATCAAAATATTAGGAGTAAGAGTGAAGTTTATGTCTACTGTGAACTTGAAAAGGGATCTTATCAAGAGGATTTATCTTCTGCATTCTATTTGCCTCCATTAGCTGTGGAGATGTTTTCCAAATTTAATTTCATTTTCCTGTTGTGTTTGTCAGTTTCCTCAGTGCTTTAGGGATAGTTTTTCACTGCTCAATTGTCATATGCATGATTCAAAGCCCGTTCAAGTTCTGTGATAGTCTTTGCATTGAATTGAATGGGTTTTGGATCAGACCCTATGCTCCTGCTTGGGAATCTGTTTTGTTTCATCTATCATTCTTTCCCTTCCTTTCATACTTGTTTTATTATTACTTGTTATTTCAAGCATTTATATAGCACCCACGGCATGGTGATGGAACCCATATAAATGCCTGTATTTATAGTAATAATTCTTGTACCGAGTGAACATGAGAGTCAGGGAAAGATCAGCTGAATGGTAGAAGCCTCTGCATACTTAGCACATCTCTCTTTTACCCTCATATCTTTACCTACTCTGATTTTCTTAGGTGTCAGACTTGGAGTACTAATACTTGAATTCTCACAGGAAGGGATCTAGATGAGCTGGTGTTAGAATAAATGTTGGCTGAACGTGCATTTATCTTTAGATACCTCTTGTATTTAGAGGAACACTGTAGAAAAGAGGTGAATATTCACTCCTAAACATTCAGGAGAGCGGCAAGACAGTACATATGGCTTATCCATATGACACTGCCATGTCTCAACTTTAAGATGACACTGAATTGACACATTCAGATGCAACATACAACTTGCAGGTGTTACATTCCCAGACCACGGATGGTCTTAAAACCTGGACTTTATTAAACTTAGAATAAAACTCCAAACTAACACAATTTGTGCAATCCCCACTCCAGCACAGTCTCAGTAGACCACACCTTGTTTCCCAATTGTGTAATCATTAATCTCTTCGGCAGAGCTCCAAACCCCTAAAGAGATAGAGCAATAGATGTAAGTGACAGGGCTCAGGTAAACATAATCCTGGCATGCCATTATGAGTGCTACACTGGGAGGTAGTGGTCACACAGTCCAGAAAGCATCAGAATATGGACTGACTATTGAAACCAGATATTGTATATTGCTTAAGCTTTCCCAGTACCTTATTTTGAAGTGGGTTGAAATATTTGAATTACCACAGGTAAAAAATTAGAATACTGTAGTAACATGGGTGAAATCAAATGGGATAACAATGAGGAGTCAGAGGATATACTGGGGAAATAGAGGGCCTCTCACAGATTTGTAACCTTTTCATGCACCATGTGAGATTTATGCTTGAACTTAACTAACAGACAACGACCGGGTCAGTCTGATCCAATAACACTTATCTTCATATGGTTTGAAGCAAGGTAGCATCAGTGTCATTTCTGGATAACTCAGAAAACTGTCATCAGAGGATTGAAGGTTTGGAGGATGAAAGATTTTCCAAAGTGATTCTTAAAATTTCATTTGTTCTTATTCATCTGGGCTTCATTCCTGTTATAGTTTGTGTAGACAGTTTATCCAGAGCCCAACTTCAGAATCAGGGCATTATTCTTAATTTTGAGGTTTCCTTAAAAAAACAAATAAACGAAACCCCTTGATTCCTGTGCACAGTTTCTTCATCTGTAAAATTGGAAAATGCTGCTTATCTGGCTTCTCAAAGCACTTTATGTAGTACTGCATAAACGCTATTGTTGTTGTTTATTATTTATTAACATTATTTCATAAAATCATAGACTATCAGGGCTGGAAGGGACCTCAGGAGGTCATCTAGTCCAACTCCCCCTGCTCAAAGCAGGACCTAATGCCCAACTAAATCATTTCTTCCAGATATGATGATTACCTTCCATAAAAACATTTTTAACATTCCCAACAAACAATCCCATATATTAATCAGTAAACACCAAGCATACTGGTCCTAATTCTAGGACCTAGAGCAGGGGTAGGCAACCTATGGCACGTATGCCGAAGGCGGCACGCAAGCTGATTTTCAGTGGCACTTACACTGCCTGGGTCCTGGCCACCAGTCTGGGGGGCTCTGCATTTTAATTTAATTTTAAATGATGCTTCTTAAACATTTTAAAGACTTTATTTACTTTAAATACAACAATAGTTTAGTTATATATTATAGACTTATAGAAAGAGACCTTCTAAAAACATTAAAATGTATTACTCGGCACACCACTTGTGAAAGGTTGCTGACCCCTGACCAAGAGTAACTCCTTTGATTTCAATTCTTTCAGTGAATTAAAAACACCAAACTTCCAAACTCTGTACATTTCACTTCTTTATTTTGTATTTATTCTGTTTGCTGCTTTTGTGCCTATGAACAGGGCCCGATTGTGCTAGGTTCTGTACAGTAGTGGTAGAGTAGTAGTATGCAGTGTAGTAGAAGTTCCTGCCCTGAAGATGATATGATATAAATAAGATTTAAAAGTAAACAGGACAGTGTTTTAACCCCACAAGGTCTGTTTATAAAGAATATGATGTAATTGTTTAAATACAGTATTTTTGGGGGGCTTGGGGGGAAGTTGTGGGCATACAAGCTGATTTTCAAAAATGGGTGCCTAAAATTTCATGCCTCTAAATCCTTATTTAGATACTTAAGTTACCTACTGTTCAGAAGTACACAGCACCGTCCCAACTTGAATCCTAATGTATAAATAGAAGTACTTCTGAAATAGCCCTCAGGTGAGATGCCACTGAATTGAAATTGACAATCCTTGACACCAAGAGAACAGAGCAACTCCTACTAAAAGGTCTCATAAAATCTGAACATATGACCTATATCCTTCCCCTTTTGGGCTTACTGTCTTGGGGCTTGTCACAGTGAATTTAAAACACATTAGATCAGGCCCTTAACTAATTAAAAAAAGGGGAAAATAATCAAATTTTTGATTTAATAATCAAATTTGTTTTTTTAACCAGATGATAACTCACTTAATGAAAACAACTCATCTCCGTATCATGCACACTTAATAAAGCTACCATATCCCTTTTCTGTAAACCCAACAAAGAGCCCATTATTCTTAACACTTGCTACCACTCATTAAATGCAGTAACAGGAAGCTCAAGAGAGTTCTGGAAAATGCACAATTTTAAAAAAAGACAGTGAGCAATATAAATAGTTTTAATAAACATGACAGTCATTTATAGAGGGAAAAATAATTACAACTGCTGACTCAAAGGAACAAAATTGGACCTAACTATTATAGGCGTCCTGGCCTCCATCCACCCATTTAAAAATTCCTCATTTCTGCTTGAGTAAACTGAAATATATAGCTGTTCTGATGACAGTAGGAAATTGACTAGTCTGATGAAGAAAGTATGGGCTTGACCTTTGAACCCTGAATTGAAACAATAAGATTTAGAAGAGCCAGTTGCTGTCTTTGCGTCTTTGTTTTATTATATTTTTACTTTCCCAGTATATGAATTCCAAAAACTGATAAAGCGTTTACAGTATATTTTTACTTAGTCACTAGAAAATAATCCTGTTTAAGAACATCAGCCAAATTTATGTTTGGATTATGACAAATGAGCAGCCTCACTTCTGGAATCTTCATGAAATAGTGTGGTCACTCTCTGCATTATTTTAAATCTGATGCCCAGATATTTTTTAGATAGTTTAGTCAGTTTTTGCATGTATATGTGCATCAGAGTTGTGTCCTTGTAGGATTCTATAGGATATACCGGTAATAAAAAACGATACAATTAAATAATTCTACAGATTTAAACAGTAATTTCTTAGAATGCTGTTGGCTTCTTTCTGGTTGAATTCTGTAGGAATTTTACATGAGGAATTTCACTCCGGTTAGTGCATTAAAGAGAGCACTCCCTGCTAGAGCAAGTAGTTGATTTTCCTATTTGTTTTTCTTTTGGGGTCTGAAAAGGAAAAAAAAAATCAGTTTGGTTTTCTTAGCAAAATTAAGAACTGAAGTTTTTTTTGGTTTGGGTCAAATGAACCATTTTGTTTGATCAGAAACTGAATTTTTGTTTTGTTTTCCGTACCTGGCTGTTTTTATGTGGTTTTCAGCCTGTTTGTTTATTTTGGGTTTTTTTTTTAACTGAGCTAAATGAACTGCTGTTTCAAAGTGAAAAGTCAAAAAATGTGTTACAACTTTTTTTTAAACCCCCCCCCCCCTTTTTTTTGGTTGTCCATAACTGTTTTCCAAATTCGACATCAGTTGCTAATAGTTTCCCTGCCTGAAAAAATTAAATTTAGTATTTTTCCAGTTTTTTAATATTTGCCCAGGTCTACTCTCCTCATTTAGACAAGAGTGGTAGATGTGCTTTAAACCTATTTCTTTTGTATTTTAACTTCCTCTTGATGTGGAATATTTGTTAGAGAGGGGATTCAGGCTGGACTAGCAGCCTTCAGTTACTGAAGACAAGCATGGATGAGCTAAATGTAAAGAAAAACAATGAGTGAATGGTGGAAGAAACCAGAATAAAAGGTTGTAAAACTTGAGGCTTGTAAAACATGTCAATTTGTCACTGTCTCCCAGTGCTTAGTATATATCTAATATATGAGGATTCCTGGTTCAGACCTCTGAGGGAAAAGTAGTTTCCAACTACACTTACTCTGCTTGTAAGTGGAAGTTCAATTTATACTTTTTGTTTGTTTGTTTTCTTTGGAGACATTGAAATTTCCTAACTGGAGACTGTGTTTCCGTTGAGGGCAGAGTGTATGTATACCAACCAAACCACACTATATGTTTTGAAAGGAAAATCCACATCCTTATATTAATCCTTACTTTTGTCTTTTACAGTATTACGTGTGTACTATTGGAGGTGGTGGCAAATGTATTAATCTTATGTTCAGAATTTCCTGTTTTCTGCAACCCCCATGAACCACAGACCACATTGCTGTGGGACCATATCACTTGAAAATGTCACTTCCTTGAGAAGAAATTTTTATGGAAACTAACTTAAAAAAAAGTTTGGTCCTTGAGGAAGTTTTGTTTTTATAGCTGTGGAATAATGTTTAACTCTTCACAGCTGGTTTTCTAATAAGACTGGATCAAGGAGAATTTTCATAACTGTCGGTCATTCAAGATATTTATTTCACTAGCTTAAATATTTTGTTGTTGTTTCTCTAGCTTTCAAAAAGACTGAGAGAGAGAGACTGGAAAGTGGGAGATCTCTTGCAAGCAGTGCTGAAATACTGTGAAATGATGGAGAAGATGTCTGATGGGGATAGACTTCTGAATAAACCTTTATTTGGCTGGCTTCTGGAAAATGTCTGAAAAATCCAAAGACCCAATATTCTTCCCTTCATTCCTCCTTTAGAAGGAGACATGAAGGACAAAGATGTATAGCGTTAAAATTTAACTGATGAATGGTCTATTAACTGTCAGCATTTTAAGAGACTTTGGGGTGAAAGTAAATATAGCTGTTCTGTAAGTATTTTGTGACACTGTATACGGTATGTTTATCCAGTGCATATCTTCATAATTGATATCAGAGTATTGTGTCCATCCACGCATATTTGTATATACTGCTGTGTTCAGACTATAGAATGTGTATGAAGAAAGATCTTGTCCATGGACAATAGTTGACAGGTGATAAAACAGAATATACAGGGATTCCCACTGTATTGGTATAGTTTATAATCGGAGGCATACTATATTAATAGCATTATTAAGTTTGAATTGCTAAAGAAACATGTTTCAATTTTACATGCAACCATTTTTATTGCAAATTCTATGTTTTGAAGCATTTTGATATGTTGGTCTGACATACTAATGCATTAGAAATAGCAAGTACTTGTTGGAGATTTTCCTCTTGGAATTTTGCCATCTTTTGAGAAAAACAGTTCCTTATCCCTAATTGTCCACATATAAATGATTTTTGTGTCACAAACTGATCTTCTGAATAAGGATCACTATAAAATAGTAAATTTTCTTAAAATATGAAAAGAGAAAAGTTTTGCAAATTGGTTGTCATTTTTCTTCAATAACTTTTGCAAAAATTCTTGTTTTAAAGGAAGCCATTCAATCAAGTCTTTTAACAAATGGAACTGTGAGGTTGGTTACTAATGCTGTATGCTTGTCCTGTGGTTGATGGGTTTGTCTGTGTCTTTACAGGTCTATTGGTTCGTAAGTGCTAATAGTTCATCTTGTTTTGTTTTACAGACCCTTAGGGGATAAAGTGTTCCCTGACGAATACCAGGATGCTATGTAAAACGTGATGTCACGGCAAGAGAATAATGGGGCCTTATCTATTTTGGGTGGCTATAGGAATTTAAACATCCAGCTGACTTTAAAGGACTGTAGCTGTTTAAATCACCAAATTTAGAACCAGATCCTGAGAAGTTGAGAACTTACAATGGAAATTGCATATGCTCAGCAACTCTCACAGTTTCATCTTTGGTTATAGATAAGGGTCCATGCATAGGGCTGGTGAGCCCACCAGCACTTTCCTTGCAGTGCCATTGTGCTTTGAAAAAGTATGCGAGTGCTCATCTTTTAGCCATTACAGTAATCTGTAAAAAGACCACCTCCCGCCAACATTGGAATATATATAAAAAGTTAATGTATACAACCTAGACCACTGACACCAGTTTAAATTTCCAGTTTCTTATGTCTGCTCAGGAACTGTTACCCGAGTTTAAATTCATGTTGCTGTATCATCTCATTAATTGAAAAAAAACAATTGGTGCCTCATGGCAAAATTAAAAAAAATCTATTTAGAGATAATTTTGTTTCATATGGGCAATTTGGTCTAGTTGATTTAAGCATAGCACAAGGAGACAGTTCTAATCCTAGTTTTGCTTCTGATTTGCTGTGTGCCCTTGCCCAAATTACTTAACTTCTTCGTCTTAAGTCCCCCAATGTGTATAATGCAACTAATGACAATTGTTTTTACAGTGCTTTGAAAATATGAAGAATTAAGGTTTGTTGTTTTGTCATCCTCCCTGAGGTGCCCCCCCCACACACAAAAAAAGAGATTTTTCAGGGGCTTTTGTTTTCCTGGTATGTGTACATGTTCGTGGTTGGTTGATTGTCTTTTTTGTTTTCTTTTTTTTTATTTCCCCCAGGACATTGGCTCTTTCTGCTTAGTCCTCATTTGAAACCAAGCTCTGTTTGTGACTCTCCTGTTTGCCAGAGCAATCAATAGAATTATCACAAATAGAAAATTGACTTTAAGTGATAAGCAGCCAGCGCAGGGCCGCCCAGAGGATTCAGGAGGCCTGGGGTCTTTGGTGGTGGGGGGCCCCCGCCACAGGTCTTCAGGGCACTTCAGCGGTGGCTCCCAGAGTGGAAGAACCCCCCACCGCCGAATTGCCACCAAAGACCCGGAGCGGAAGAAGCTCCGGTGGCCCAGGCCCCGCGAGAGTTTTCTGGGGCCCCTGGAGCGAGTGAAGGATCCTGCTCCAGGGCCCCCAGAAACTCTCCTGGGGGCACCTGCAAGGCCTGGGGCAAATTGCCCCACTTCCCCCCCACTTCCCCCCCCCCCGGGCAGCCCTGAACAAGAGCCAAATGAATCTGAAAAACAATCCCACTGTGCCAAATTCTGCTCTGATTTATGCTTTTTGCAATCCCATTAGTAATCTTTCAAGGGTTGAAGGACAGCACAGAATATTGGTCCAGGGTTTCCAAGTCCCCATTAGTGTCCCAAATTAAAACAGGGATGAGAAATACAAAAAATAATGTGAATACACAACGGTCTGTAAAAAAGAACAATTTTCCAAAAATTTCCATGCAGCATCAACAGATTAACAAATTTGTAGAATATGATGGATTTCTAAAAAGTCAGTTAACAGATTATCACTTTTTTATGAGGTGGGTTTACTACAAAAGGTAGACAGATGAGCAGGTTCTTTGACATTTATAAAGGTTTAAACAGTAGTTAAGCAGGAAATAGTTCATTTACATTAAAATAATAGTATAACTTTTAAAAAGTGATTCTTGCTTGGAGATTTTGGCCCCAAATATATCCATGTTTTAACTGCATTGACTTAAATTCATTCCTGATGTACCATTTGACCCATTAGCTTTTTCTCTAAGTAACATATAGCACAGATTTCAAATATGTGTGTGTAGGTTTTTGATGGAAAATACTTAATGTTTACTTTTAAGTAGATAATATTTTTACAAATCTTCTTTAAACTTATGTTAAGGCATTGTCATCTGGCTTCAGGACTCTTTTCAATTGCCAGTTGGATATTAAAAATAGGAGACAAGTTTATAGATAATTTAACTTCCATACAATTGTCATTAAATAAACAAAACTATAACATTTCGTGGGAATCCTTATCCTGAACAAATCTGATTGACATAATCTGCCTGTTAATGAGGAAAATTCACTTCTATTCTAAAGTGAATCAAAGATTATTCCATAAACTAGTTAATTTAAACCATTCCCTTCAGCATACAAGTGTAATGAAATGAAAATTCACTGTGAATGAGACAGTGGGCCAAATGATGATCTCTCAAACCAGAGCAAATCTGAAGTATCTCCAGGATTTAGACCAATTTAATAGAGCAGAATTCATCCCATTATGTGTACTGTGTGTATGTATTGGCATACTAAAATTAGGGAAATTTGTTTTGGTTATTCTTTAATTTTAGATTGATAGAAATATATGCAATAGCTACACTGTTCCAGAATACCATTTAGTAACCAAATTATAAATATATCTTTTGGTATTTTGAAAATTGGTAATGGTTTGATATGTTTTATAAGATTCTGTAGTTAAAGCACGTTAAGAAGGGTCACTCTATAAAATAACAGTGAAAATGACAGTGTTAAAACAAATATATTTTCTCTTCAAATTTGTAAAACAAGATGCAAACAAAAGCTTTAATATTAGGATTTTTTAAAAGCATTTCTAACAAGCCCATATGGTAAAATGCCATTAGAAAGATCTAGTATTTCTCTTTCAAAATGAGAATACAAAATAACTCAAGCCTTATTTAAAAGTGATATAAATAGTACATCTCTCCTTGGTGCACTTTGAGCTAAAAAATCACTATTCCAGAACTTATGATGTCTCTCTCAAAGATGTATCTGATTTTGAATGTTACATTTTTCTAATGTAACTGTATCTATGGGACCTCTTCTCTAAAGAGATGCTCAGACTTGGGAAGGTGGGAGCGCAGTAAGTAGTAAACATTGTCACCAGCACAAGAGGAGCTAGTATTTGCATTAGCTATTTACAAAGCATTATTTGAAGGAATAAAATATTGGTTTCAGAAATTTGTGTTGTTTTTGGTTTAGTTTAACAATTTCAGCTTTTCAGCAAGAGCCACTACTGTCAAACTTATACTGTATTTGAGCTTTGAAGAGGCAGGTACAGTGTCTGACCACTGTAGTCACTTTATTTTGTACCATCTTTGTACATTCCTGTTGTATAGCTGGAGCTGTAGTTCTAGAGGGTCATTGTTCTTTGTAATGTCTGAATAGTATTTAATACCAAACTTTATTGTTGTTAGCTGTAACTGCTGCTTATTTGGTTACTTGTGCATTCTTATGATAATTCACAGCCCAGTTCAGTGACTCAATTGTATACCAGAAGCAGAGTGAATAACTTTAAATGTTTATGTAACTATACTAAATGAATTCAATATGAAGGTCTTGTACTGTAAAAAAGTGACATCTTTGCCATTTTAGTAATTTGATAATGTATTCAGTTACCAGATTATGAACTTCAGGTTGCACTAAATTTGTCCTTGTTTTTCACTGTGGCTTCAAAGAAAATAAACACATCTTGTGTGCTTTCAAGAGAACTGTCATTTATTGTAATCTCTTAGAATTTTCTTTTTTTCTTTTCACCTCTCACAAACTAAATAGGATTGGTCCTGGTTATGTGAAAGAACTCAAAGGCTGGGACAGTAAATAGCGCTAGTGCAAGAGTAGATGGCCTTCTAACTGAGTTAGCACTAAATCGGTGTCCCATCAGGATGTTAAAAAACATGGTAGTGCTCTCCTTGGCATGAGGTGTGAAAACCAAGGTTCTGACCGCTTGTAGTAAAGATCTCATGGTCCTTTTTATGAAAGTTAGTGAAGTTAATGCCAAATTCCAAGTTGAGAATTGCATCCTGCCCACCTAAGTTTCCCCTAGGCTTGTCAGTTCAATACAGTGTTCTTCACATCCTGTTCTAAACAGTTGTGTAGTGTTGTGTGCTTAGCAGCTCCTTAAAGTGTTGACAGTTCAGTGCTGGTGAAGTGATTCCTGCATAGATTGTGCAGTGTTTGGGGAATCCTTAAGGATGAAAGACTGCTATGGAGTCTTCAGGATAAATGCAAGAAGATATGTGGTAATGAAAATATATGCATATGTATATTAATTAAAAATACTTAACTGATCTGGTGTTCTGTGAACTAATGTTGGTTTGCTTAACTTGTCAGATAAGGAATTGCTTTATTGTAAACTACATCAAAGTGACTTAGACTGTGCTAAATTCAAAGACACAATGTGGAGAATGAGTCAAATACTCAAGGAAGAAGTAAATTACATTAACATTTTTGTTGCTACACTAACACATTGAAAACAGTTGTTTTGAGGAGCAAGAAGTTGGGGGGGTTGATTTCACAATTTAAAAAAAATATAATTTTAGCCCAAAAAACCCCATCTTTATGGATATTGAGTTGGATATTTTTGTATGTACTTGATAGTTTCATTTGGTAACATTCTTTGCTTCAAGAAATCCATTAGAAGGGAGACTTTTATGCTTTTGATTGTTTCACATTCAACTGACTGGAAATCTCTACTGAATGGCTTGAAAATATATTGTATGCAGTCTTGCTACATTACATGGTAAAAAATAAACGGGACTAAAAGGAAATTTGGTGGGGACGAGTAAGGAAGATATAGTTATGATTTGGAGATTTTTCTTGCCTCTAGGAACTTCTTTGTAAAAGGTTTTGGTTCTCTCTGATTTCTGCTCAGCTATGTAACTACATCAAGTCAGTCTGGCAATGTCTGTCTAATCCAGACGTACTAAAACTTCTGTTGTCCTCAGTTACTCCATACCATTCCACTAGCACATACCCTGCTCCCGCTCCTTACACATCGCTTGTTTCCTTGCTGGCTTCTCCCCAGTCCATAGCTTGAACTCCCAATGTGACTGAATTCCATGCTGATTACCACCCTGAGGATCAGATTGAGAGGTGGCCAGGGAAGTGTCATCCTAGGACTGCAGGCTGAGGTTGAAGAATGATGCTCTGACTGCTACCTTGGGTAGCTATCAAATGTCTGGTAGTCTCCCTCCCCATCGCACCCCCCATCAAGGCAAGTTGCAAAGTCTGTGATCCTCAGAAACAAGGGAACTGTCTATGACAAGTGTGAGACCAGTGTGAGTGGTAACAAGAGCACTGGCCCCTGATCCTGGAGCTCGTTTCCACAACAGTTAAGAAGGACCATGAATCAGGGCCTTCAGGAGAAAATAATCAGATTCTTCTCTTCAGCACTGTTTTCAAGAAAAATAATAAAGAGCCTTCTTCCTGTTTGTGGAAAAGGTGGCAGAGATGGGATTATTTGTTTAATCCATGTTTTGGATGCATATAGTTGTATAACTACTGAGATGGATTAGAGTACTGATGACAGGGTATTCTTCTTCTTCTGTCTGTTTCTTATCCCTGTGGTATCTTCTCTCACATCAACTTCTCTATCCACAGCCACACTTCCCAGGCTCACCCTCCAAAAACCCTGTGGCCAGAACACTTCACTTGTCCACAAGGGTACCTCCTTGTTCACACCTACTTCATTTGTGTCATTGTACCCGTCTGATCAGCACTGCTGTCTTCACACTGTTTCTTTCCTGACCGCAGCTTCTTGTCCTGATGTGACTCCCACTCTGCTGATTCTTGGCCAGTGGGAGTGGTTAAAAACCAACAACTGGGGAGACTGTTCAGTTGGGAGGATAAGCCATGGAAGGAGGTCATCTCCCAGAAACCATCAAGCAGCAAAGTAGAAGAAGCAACCTAAATTATAGCTTTTTTCCCCCCACTTAAAAAAAAAATCTGGTCGTTTAGGTTTGGGATCTGTTTCATTACTGTCAAAACTCTGAAATTTTATGCTGACCAGCAAGCATGGCTAAGTAGCTACAGAAATATAATGTAAATTTAACATACTGTATTGTTTGCACAGACCAAGCATATTTGCTGTGCTGTATGGAAGCTGCTACCCTGCATAGACACAAGACCAGACTCACCCTGCTATTAGCAGGCACAATTCCAGCAAAATCAGTAGAGTTGCTTACATCGTCTCAGTTTGGACCATAATGTTTAATAACAAACTGGATATGATTTTTTATTTACTTGTCATTGAAAAAGGGTATGTTTTCACGATTATCACCTCTTCACCTTATGCTGTCAGCAGACATTACAGCCAGATTGGTTAACCACACAAACTCAGTCATGCTTTTCCTTCTCCTCCAAGAATGTTAGTGTAATATGAACAGAAATACAGTAAAGGGCTAACTGACCATCTTGTCACCATGGAAACCCTAGATTCACAGGAGATAAATCATGTTTCCTTTGAAGAATGGAATATAAAAGAAATGACCAAGCAAGAAACTCTCCATGGAAAATAAACTGAGGAAGAAGCTCATTGTAACATAATTGCCTGGGGAAATCACTTCCAGAGACAGCGTAACATTTATTAACTGCTAGGTTAAACTGAACTCTTTAAATTTATTCTATTATGTAACATATCCATTAATTATTAAAACTAGTTACTTTGAATTAACATGTAATAAATTCATTTGAGTTTTAAAGGAACTATGCTGTAGCATCTCCATAGCAACACAAGGGTGCTCATTTCAGACACCATTGATTTAGGAGCTAACTGAACCGACATCTCAATTTAAAGTTGAAATCCGTAGAGCAGAAAAAATGTGGTTGCTCTAACATTGGGGTGGGGTGGTTGGAGTAGTGAAAGGGTTAAGCTGGAAATCTTGACTGGCCTCATAAATGTTGGCATCTTCACTAAAACCTCTCTCTTCCTGTGACTGCCTGAGAAAATAAAGAGGTGGGTGTTGGAAATTCCCAAAAGAGTCTGGAGGGGCCTCCTTAATGTGATCAAAGAGCTTTTGAGAAGCTGTTTGTAAGGCTTCTTATAGACTTAGCTTTAGAGGCGAACTAATGATCATTTTTGATTAAAGATACTTTTTCCTTTTCCTTATACTGTCTTTGCGTGTGCTGTTTAGTGTGCATGCTTACCTTGTAGTTATGGTATGCTTAGGGTTAAACTTGTTTTATATTTTCCTTCAATGTAATAGCTTTCTATAATTATAGAGAACAATAATTTGAGTAAAGGAAGCATTCCTATGCTAACCACCCACAGAACATGCTGCCCTAATATAGATGAATTGGCATATAACCCTTAGCCCTCCGTACTCGTGTTAACAAAATAAGGGCTGTTTAGTAGCATCATTCTTTTTTAATTTTCTATTTTAAAACCTAAACACCAGATTCCCTAATTAAGATGAGGTTTCCATCATCCTGCCAAAAATGCATGTATTATCTACTTAATTTAGAGAGCAAGGGCTTTACTCGTTATATTACCCTAATGATCCAGACATCTCAGTTCATTTAAAGGTAGATTAATTTCCTCACAAGTGTCCTGTGTTTACAGTTCCCATGTGCGAATACACAGTCATGCAATAACTCCGGTATCTGTAGCAGGGTGACTAATCTCCAGGCAATCAAGGGGGATAGGTGCTGCGTGTCTCAAACCTTTCTAAAGATAGCTGCCATTGTGATGTGCCAGAAAGAACAACTGAAAACCCTGAGATTTCTTCATTGCTACCTTGCATCCCAACATTGCACTTTATGGCTCAATGTTTCTGTCATTATTGGAAGGGAAGAGAGAAACATAAATCCAACTTCATTTTTAATTATATTGTAATGGGATTCCTTTAGCTAGGTTTCAGGCAGGGCTGTGTGGTTTGAGAGATGTTGGAGGATGTGTGTGTCCGGGGCAGGGAGAGGTGCATACACACATACAATCAGAATTATATGTTCCATACTACAAAAATGAATCCAGATTACTGGGTAGAAGGAGAGAGAAGCCAGGGACTGATGGAGGGTTGGAGAGCTGCTTAATTTCCACTATGCCTGAACAGCAAGCAGCATTGCCAACTCTTGCAAGTTCCACAATGTGATGTTTTTCTTTAACCTCCACCTTTTGTAACCTCACTTTTCTTTTTCTTTTCTTTTTTTTTTTAAACGAAATTTCTAGCCATCATGGTTGTGGAGAAAAACTTGAAAATGTAAACCAAGTGCATATAGAAACCAGATGCACAAAGAAAGAACACAATTTATTATTTTTTAAAATCTCATGGCTTTAAAGCCAGTCTCATGATTTTTTTTTGGTGTCCTGACTCGTAATTTTTGAACACGTGGGTTTGACAATAATAATTCAGCACATCTTTCTCCTGGATTTTGTACAATGTCATCTTCAGTGTTGTAGCACCCATAACCTTAGCACCAACAGCGGCTGCATTGTTAAAAAGTCTGGAGATTTTTTACAGAAGTCTTGAGAAATTTCCTAAAAGCCTGAGGTACCATATGACCCTTTCCCAGCATTCACCATTCTCCCAAAGACGTATCTGTGTTATATTCAAAGACATATCTGTGTTATATTCAAAGTCTGTGTTATATTCAAAGTCTGGCACCAAAGTCTTGAATAGGGTATATTCAAAGTACTATAACCTATAATCTTGTTCATATCTAAAACACAGGGCTGGTCCCTATATGTATCCCACATGTGAGTATGCATGTGCACCATACACCTGAGACCAGAAAATATTGCATATAGTGTCATTAGTCCACACCTATGCCCTGAATCTCCTCCTGCTCTGCACTGAAGGTATAAGGGAAGTGTGGACTGACCACCTCTCCAGTTCCTCCTTTCCACTGCATGCCTTGAGTCAGAATCCCCTGTGGCTGGAGTTATCATTGTATTGTCTTCATCTCGGTAACTATAATTGTATATAGTTTGTTAATGTTTTATAGTATTCCATAGAGTTATCATAGGTTAGTTTTCCCCAAGCCTGGGGACCCTCTCCAGCCCACCTTTGAGGAGCATGGCTGTGCCTAGAATTCTGGGATTAAAAACTGTCTTCTGTTCTTGCTTCGTGGCTACCACCACTGTTAGTGCCTTTACTACCTTGGCAAGGTGCATAGCTCTGTCAAGTACAGTGTCGCTCCTTGCCACCCTGACCTGAGAGGGACAAAAGCGTTAACTGAGGAAGCACCTCATAAAAAAAGGCCATGATACTTCAGTCATATCCAGGCCAGGGAGAACTCCAGAACATTGGCCACAACTGCTGAGCATGAGCTCTGGAGCAGAAGCCAGATCTGAAAACCTGAAGACCCATTGTCTTGGGCTTCTCATGAGAGTAAAGGGGCAGTCTTACAGACAAAAAACAGATCCCTCTCTAACTCTGCTTCCAGGAGAAAGGGTCCTTCTCTGACTCCTTCCAAGTTGGGTAAGTCTTCATGCACCGGTCCCAAAGATCTGGTTTGCCTATGTCTCCTAACCCTGGAGGAAAATCATGCCAAAGCAAAGCTCTAAGAATAACAGCCTCACTACCCACTCTGATGATGGCCAGGATCTCCAGCAACCCGAAGGACCAACACTCACTGATACCAACCAAGACTTCCAGACTGGGCTCTCTCCAACAGTACTGGCCTGGCCCCCTAGGGATCCACTGAACACTAAGTCTGCTATGGCACTGGATCCGGCGGAATCAACAACCAGACCCCCTTGTACCTGGGGATGGATTGAAATGTATACTCCCACAGAGGGTATTTTCACCTTTCTGGACCCACAATCTCCTCTACGTCCAGTTTTGTTTCTGAGAGACATTTTAACCCAAGAAGAGGATACTACCACAAGGAAAAGGAGTTACTCACCTAGTTGAGCCAGAGCTTCCTTCCACTGGTGTCAACAATACCGGCAGTGGAATCTGATCTGACCTTGTAGGCTGAATCCAGTGTCCAGGATGAACAATCATCTCCCAGGGAGGTTAGTCCAGACAGGATTTTCAAGAGTTTCCTTGACCCATCTACCGTCCAAGCAGGAGTACCCGGCAAGGGATTGCTAGTGTCCATTTGAGCCTCTCCCAACCAGCCTTTGACACTTTGTACTGGCCTATTGGGGTCTATGGGATCCTTATGCATGGCATCAATTTCAGTAGTCTACTAGAGTCTCATTGCCCCTCTCCTAAATAACAGCAACTGGCTCCACAGGAATATGTGGAGGAAGAAGATCATGACCCAGATTTTCTGGGTGTATCATCTTCCTCACCTAGGGCTGTCAAGCGATTAATGGCGTTGTTAAACAATAATAGAATACTAATTATAAAAATATTTTGGATGTTTTCCACATTTTCAAATATATAGATTTCAATTACAACACAGAATACAAAGTGTATAGTGCTCACTTTATATTTCTTTTTATTATAAATATTTGCACTGTAAAAATAAAATATTTTTCAGTTCACTTAATACAAGTACTGTAGTGCAATCTCTTTATCGTGAAAGTTGAACTTACAAATGTAGAACTATGTGCGAAAAATAACTTCATTCAAAAATAAAACAAAGTAAAACTTTAGAGCCTACAAGTCCACTCAGTCCTTCTTGTTCAGCCAATTGCTCAGACAAACAAGTTTGTTTACACTTACAGGAGATAATGCTTACAATGTCACCTGAAAGTGAGAACAGGCATTCCCATGGCACTGTTGTAGCTGGCGTTGCAAGATATTTACATGCCAGATGCGATAAAGATTCATATGTCCCTTCATGCTTCAATCAGCATTCCAGAGGACATGCGTCCATGCTGATGATGGGTTCTGCTAGACAATGATCCAAAGCAGTGCAGACCAATGCGTGTTCATTTTCATCATCTGAGTCAGCAGCAGAAAGTTGATTTTCTTTTTTGGTGGTTCGGGTTCTGTAGTTTCTGCATCAGAGTGTTGCTCTTTTAAGACTTCTGAAATTGTGCTCCACATGCCATCCTGATCCGATTTTGGACAGCACTTCAGATTCTTAAATCTTGGGTCGAGTGTTGTAGCTATCTGTACAAATCCCTCATTGGTACCTTCTTTGCGTTCAGTGAAAGTCTTCTTAAAACAAACAACATGCTGGGTCATCATCCGAGACTGTTATAACATGAAATATATGGCAGAATGCAGGTAAAACACAGAGCAGGAAACATAATTCTCGACAACGAGTTCAGTCACAAATTTAATTAACTTTTTTTTAACGCGCATCATCAGCATGGAAGCATGTCCTCTGTAGTGGTGGCCAAAGCATGAAGAGGCATATGAATGTTTAGCATATCTGGCACGTAAATACTTTGCAATGCTGGCTACAAAAGTGCCATGCAAACGTCTGTTCTCACTTTCAGGTGACATTGTAAATAAGTGGGCAGCAATATCTCCCATAAATGTAAACAAACTTGTTTCTCTTAGCGATTGGCTGAACAAGAAGTAGGACTAAATGGACTTGGCAGGCTCTGAAGTTTTACATTGTTTCGTTTTTGAGTGCAGTTACGTAATTAAAAAAAAATCTACATTTGTAAGTTGTGCTTTCATGATAAAGAGATTGCACTATGGTACTTTGTTTACCTGCCGCGTCGGCAGGTTTGGCCAATTGCGGCTCCCATTAGCTGCAGTTCACTGCTCCAGGCCAATGGGGGTGGCGGGAAGCCGTGGCCAGCACATCCCTTGGCCCGTGCTGCTTCCCGCAGCCCCTAATGGCCTCGGACAGCGAACCGCGGCCAGTGGGAGCCATGAACCTGCCAATGCGGCAGGTAAACAAACAGGCCTGGCCTGCCAGGGTGCTTACCCTGGCGAGCCGCATGCCAGAGGTTGCCGACCCCTGTATTAAAGCATCTGGAACTGATAAAATAGTTCAGCAAGCTTCATTAAGAAAAAAAATGAAGGAACATTTTGAATCAAGCTCTCATTTGAGAGTTATAAATATTTTAAATGAATCTAAAAAAGAGCCTCTCACTACAGTGATTGATAAACTTACTGAAAAAAAAATTGCAATGACCAGCAAAATTTTCAACATAGTTTACAGCTTAGTAAAAAGAAACCGACCAATGTCAGATAGGGAGGATGAAGTAGAACTACAAATTAAGAATGAAACCGATTCAGGGAACTGCCTACATTCTTGATTTTTGGCCATCAGAATCGTAGAGCATATTGCCGAATTAAGAAGAAGAAAATTTTTTAGTAAAATCATTGAAAAGATTTGTATTATTATTGATGAAGCTTCTACAATTTCAAGTAAAACTGTGCTTGTAATTCTTATAAAAAGTGAATTACAAGATTCTTCACCAACAATTTTACTTGATTTAGTGGAATTAGAATCAACAAAAGCAGCAAATATTTATAATGCTTTGAGAAATACATTAACCGATACAGTATTTGATACAGAATATTTAAAGAAAAATGTAACTGGATTTTGTTCTGATGACGCGAGCACCATGCTTGAACATAAATCTGGAGTTGCTACAAGACTGATTCAAGATTTTCCAAACATTATAATTTGGCATTGTTTGAATCATCGGCTACAACTGGCTTTAGATGATGCTGTAAATGGTATCAATGAAATAAGCCATTTCAAGATTTTTTTGGACAAGATTTATGCAATTTTTCATTCAGTCAAATAAAAGTCAGTTTGAACTTAAACAGGTTTCTGAGGAACTATATATTGAAATCATCAAATTAGGCTGTGTTTTTGGTCCACGATGGGCTTCTTGTAGCCTTAGAGCTGTCAAAGCGGTCTGGAGAGCTTATCCAGCTCTTTATATTTATTTTTTCAAAAATAAGAAATTTTCTGGCATGGAAAAAAGATTGAAAAACAAAGAATTTTTAAAAGACTTTTCATTAATGATTGACATTTTGGATGAACTTCATTATCAAATTCACTGCAAGCGAGACAATTGAGTTTAACAAAGGCAGATAAGCTAATCAAATGAATGATTGATTTTTTCATACAATTAAAAGAGTTACAGTATACACAAGTGTTTCTCAAACTGGGGTCGCCGCTTGTGTACGAAAAGCCCCTGCTGGGCCAGGCCGGTTTGTTTACCTGCCCCGTCCGCAGGTCTGGCTGATCGCGGCTCCCACTGGCCGCGGTTCGCTGCTCCAGCTGCTGGAAGTGGCGCAGGCCGAGGGACTTACTGGCCGCCACTTCCAGCAGCCCCCATTGGCCTGCAGCGGTGAACTGTGGCCAGTGGGAGCTGTGATCAGCCGGATCTGCGGATGGGGCAGGTAAACAAACTGGCCCGCCCTCCAGGGGCTTTACCTACCCAAGCGGCGACCCCATTTTAAGAAACACTGGTATACACGAAAATAAAATTAATGAAATGATAAAAAATGATGCTTTTAAATGCATAGAGTTTGAAGATAATGTAAGTTTTAAATCACTGCCATGAGACACAGTAATAGAGTGTATTATTGAAAAAATAAAGGCAAGATTATTAAACAAAAATCGCATTAAATATAAAGAAGATAATTTAGGTCATTCTAGTAATACACCTAAAATAGTTGAATTATTCAGTGTTATGGATCCCACTTCATGGAATATTGAAGAAGTCAGGTTACCTTGGAAAACAGAAGAAGAAAAAGTGCATGAATTAAATAAATTCATAAAATTTGTAGTTGATTTAAATGATTTTTGTGACTACGTAGAGAATAACGTTCAATCAAAAAATCTTCCTGATCCAGAAACAATAAGGAGAGCAAAGTAAATTATGAACACAATTGCAGTTAGTTCTGCAGAAGCAGAAAGAGCTTTTTTTGTTGATGAATATTATTTGTAGTGATAAAAGGGTGAATTTAACAATTAAACATATCTCAAGCTTTCTGACCATCAATTTGTTGGGAAAACTACTAAGTTCCTGGAACCCAATACCATATAGACTCATAGACTATGTTAAATCATGGATGAGAAGTCATCTATCCACATTAGATACCAGAGTTCGTGTATCCAACACCAAAGATTATGGAGAAGATCAAGAAGCCATTTGGAAATTACTACCTAATTAGTAATAAATAATGCACTTAAATATTCTTTAAAATATTGTTTGTTGCATTGTATACTTCAACATTAATATATTACACTTTTTATTTTTAATAAGTTAAGTAGTTCACATGTAATATTTTAAAATACAAGAATAATAGGCATTTCATTCTTAAATATTATCGTTTGCTTACTCATACATCTCTTCTTTATATTTTCTTCTTTTCAAATGTATTTTGAATTCGTTTAATAAAGCAATACTTTTCTATTGTAATAAACATAAAAATGTTTTTTATTTTTTTATTGGAAAGCATGACTCCCAACGACTCAATGCATTGCCACTTCTTATGGAGAAAGGTACAAAAAATACTTAGTGTGGCACATCCCTTAAATCAGAACTTTTTATAGGGAACCGGTTGTTAAGATTTTGGCAGCTCATCACTGATTGTCTCCACTACTTGGGCCAGATGCATGTTGCCACTCGCTGCAACATGTGCAGGTCCTTCCTGTCAAGGATCCTTGATGCTCATCTTCTGCACTTCTGCAAGTTCCTCATGGTGGAGGTTCTCAGCCTTGTGCGGAATCCAATCCCAGACCATTGGTACTAATGGTGCACCACACTTCACCAGGGGTGAGTGTTCTGCCCTTGGCCTCAGGCCTGGATTCACTGTCACTGCCAAGATGTGAGAAGACAACCAACAAGAGCCGCAAGCGCTCTCATGAACACTGCAGCAGATCCCTGTCATGGACCACTGCAATGCATCACATTCCCTTCCCAAGGCAGGCTTGGTCAGTTGAGATGTCATATGATGACCCTGCAGGGCCACCCCCAAAGGCCGAGGGCAAAGCAAATTGGCACCGCTGGTTCCTGCGATGACCAAGGGTCATGATAGCCTGTGGGTGTATGCTCCTCAGCAATGGCAGGAGTTCTGGGGCTCGGCTCCATGTACCCTGCCCTGGTTCAGCAGACAATGGGATGTGCCCTGGACACTGAGATGGACAGATTTGCTGGTCCCTACCACCCACCTTGAACTGCTATACCCACCCTTGCCACTTCTCTCGGCCCTGCAGCCTCCAACACTGGCAGATTAGCCACTCCTCCTGAGCTGCCACCCACCTCTATTGGTCATGGTATCACCCGCCATTTCCAGAGGCTTCATCAGGCTTTTGGAGGGCTTCTTGGCAGAGAAGCCATCCCCCCAAGTCCTGATCGGACACAGGAGGAGTTGACCTGGTCTGTGAGCAACACGAGAAGGGAAGGCCTAATTTGGAAAGGGATCTGGCCTGTCCCCAACCCACTAGGTGGAACACAGAGACTGCGGGGATTGTTCTCCATTTCCCCTATGCTGGCCAGTGATGAGGTTAGCTGAGTGAACGGCAGGTTTGAGCCTCTAGCAGAAGCTGCCGTGAACCTCTGAGGTGAACAAATCCGCCAAAAAGTGCAGGACCCACCAAGGCAGAGGAGGAACTTTGTCACAATACATAGTTGCTGTCAGCTGTTTATAAATTAGCAAACAGTTTCAGTTTCTCAGTATATGCCAATATATTAAATTAATATATAATAGTTGATGCAGTGACTGACTGACTAGTCAGAATTTATTAGATAGCAGTGCACTATGTGCGGGTTTTGTGGACTTCCTGTTTTCATGTTAACAATGAGGACAAGTGATTAATCATTTAATGTGTAGTGATGAGTAAACACATCTGGGACAGTTTTTAATCAGTCAGGGTTTTCCATATTCTATTTCTCTAGAATCATGTGTGTGGTTTTATACTAGTTCTACTAGTTCAACGTCAAGCTCGGCAATTTCAGGCTACATTTCAGGGCATCAATTGATCAAAATTAGGAGCTTTAAAATGCTATAATAAAATCTGGAAATTTACCCAGTGCTCCCATTCCTCATCTAAGGCACATCAGTAGAAGTTTGGGATATTTTGCATGTACTTTCTTTGCCTGGATACAGTACATACAGTAACAAACAATGATTATGATAAAATCAAAGACCTGAATCTTGCAAACATTTCCTATCTAAATTCTTACACTTAACTGTATCTTTAAGGAAGAACCCCGTTGGATTTCTCTGTTTGAGGACTTTTAGTGATATATATTTTTATGTACTTCAATCATCTACATGTACTGCAAGTGGCTTTTTCTTTTTTTAAAAAAGGGGGGGGGGGAGGGAGGGGTATCAATTGTCTGAAGTATCTGAAATAATCCTAATCCTATGAACAGTGTTTAGGGACCATATGGTGTAGTTTTGATCTGCAAATGAGCCAGGTGCTTTATTTTTTGACTAGCTACATGCTTATGTGCTTCATTTTTACTATCTTTTTGTCAGAGATGACAGTAAAACTTGGTTTATCACCAAATGTAAAGCCTACCTTTGAAATTCCTACTTTGTCTTGAAGACACATTCCTCTCTCTCTTCCCCCCTCCATTCCAATAGGAGCAGCAGTTCCTGATTATAGGAAGATAGTGGTTTGATGATAAATTTTATGACTAAGGATGTGATTTCTATGCCAGATTCAGAAGAAAACACATTTTTCCCAGACTCATAGATGACAGAGAATAAAATTGTGACACAGGCAAAATGTAGGTAAGGTCATTCATTATCTTATCTACAGACCAAGCACCATACACAATACTGTCTGATTGCTGAAATGGTTCACAGAAAAGGGCAATATTACTGAATTATAACAGATGTAGTGGAAGTAGGGAAATGACTGGGATTTTAAAAGAGTAGACTATGCAGCTTATCTAAAGGGTAATGAAAGAAAGAAACTAGGCAGCTTTGTTGTAAAGTTAATGATGAATAATCCTGCATCTGGAGAGCAAAATGTGCATATTTTGACTAAGGAAGATAAGCTTCCAGTAACATGACCAATGTAAAACCAAAGAAGCACATAGATCACTGTTGTTGGAGAGAGCAATTCAATAAGTAATCCGCCTCTCTTTGGTGAATTCTGGGTCACACAACCTTGCTTTCCCGAGCGCCCTGGTTGTGGTTAGAAGGGATCACCCTGTATTGCAGCCAGCATTAAAAGAAAGGGCAGGGGGGTGCAACACTTCCTGTTTGTCTCCCTTCTACCCCAACCTGGTGCTGTTTTTGTAACAAAGTATTTGTGGGGCTTTACGCTAGTGCCTGTCCTCAAGCACCATCCAGGCTGCTATGGGAAAGGGGGTTGTGCTGAGGTTGGAACCATTTATCCCATGGATGTCTTAATAAAAGTTGCAGCACAAGACCTCTCGCCCATGCCTCATGGCCTTATTCACCATGGCTGGAGCAGCAAACCGACTCTTGCAGTAGCCAGCGGTTGTGATTATGTTGTGGCTTTCAGGGAAATGCATTGAGGGGTGTTTTTTAATAAAAAGAATTAACCTTACACCAGAAGCCATATATGCACTGTCAATGCTACCCTTGTGCTTTGTATTCTTTGCAGCTGAAACCTTGTCTGTAGGCGCAGCCAACACACGGGGACAGAGACTTTCGCAGATTAGAAGGCGGAAAAAGAAGACTCGGGAGGACATGTTCAATGAGTTAAAGCATGCCTCTGAGAGTGACAAGACGGAGCTCAGTGCATGGAGGATTGCACTGTCCGACAGCCTGCACAATGACCCTGAGGATAGGAGAGCATGCAGGGAACACGAGCGTTACACGCTGGATGAGATGCTGTGGATTATGAGGGAGCAAACAGACATGTTGAAGCGTCTGGTTGAGGTTTAAGAAAGGCAGCTGGATGCTAGAGTCCCTCTGCAGTCTATGCTGAACCTGGCTGCCATCATTACCAAGTTCCACATCTTCCCCTCCCAGACATCCTAGGATGCGGGGGTGGGGGAGAAGTCTAGTATCCCTTACACTCAACTCTGTGGGAGGGTACAAGGACCAGAAGGTGCCCATTCCCACACCTTTGCTTGTTATTGAAGTGCAACTCTAAGCAAGTTGTCCTTGTTTCTTCCCCCTGTGTTATCAGCCCCTTAACCCCAGGTTATCTTACTTTGCTGCCTTTCAGTGTTTGTGAGCATAATAAAAACTAATGGATTGAGGAGAAAAGGCTCTTTATTCATTCAGCACACTGTGGTTAGTGGGGGTGTAGTTTACAGGGGAGTACATGCTATGAAGGGGACAGCTTGGTAAGGAACAACACACATAAGTGTCATAATACTGTGGGTCTTTGATTAAACTAGTTTTCAAAGCTTTATGGAGATGCAGTGTGCCTCGATGTGCTCTTCTTATTGCTCTGGTGTCTGGCTGCTCAAAATTGGCTGCCAGGCGATCTGCCTCAACTCCCCACGGAAACTTTTCTCCCTTGGTTTCACAGATATTATGGAGCACACAGCAGGCAGCAACAACAATGGGGATATTGCTTTCACTGAGGTCTAACCTAGTAAGCAAACTATGCCAGGGGGCTTTTAAACATCCAAAGGCACATTCCACCACCATTCGGCACTTGCTCAGCCTATGGTTGAACCTCTACTTACTGCTGTCCAGGCTGCCTATGTACAGCTTCATGAGCCATGGGAGCAAGGGGTATGCAGGGTCTCCCAGGATCATGATTGGCATTTCAACATCACCAATGGTAATTTTGAAGTCTGGAAAGAAAGTTCCTGCTTGCAGCTTTCTGAACAGATCGGAGTTCCTAAAGATGCACACGTCATGCACCTTTCCCGACCATCCCGTGTTGATGTTGGTGAAACAGCCCTGGTGATCCACCAGTGCTTGCAACACCATTGAGAAGTACCCCTTTCAGTTTATATACTCTTTGGGAAGATGGTCTGGTGCCAAGATAGAGAGATGCATTCCGACTATCACCTCATTGCAGTTAGGGAACCCCATTGCAGCAAAACCATCCACTATGTCCTGCACATTTCCCAAAGTCACTACCCTTCTTAGCTGAAATCTGTTGATTGCCCCGGGAACCTGGATCACAGCAGACCTCACGGTAGATTTACCCACTCCGAATTGATTCCCCACTGACTGGCAGAAGTCTGGTGTTGCAAGCTTCCATAGAGCTATCACCACTTGCTTTTCAACTGTCACAGCAGTTCTCATTTTAGTATTGCTTTAGTACTGAGTATTTAGTATTCAGGGCTGGGGAAAGCTCTTCGCACAGTTCCATGAAAGTGGCCTTATGCAGTTGAAAGTTCTGCAGCCACTGCTCGTCATCCCATAACTGCATAACTATGCAGTCCCACCAGTCAGTGCTTGTTTCCTGGGCCCAGAAGTGGTGCTCCACTGTGTCAAGATGATGTGCGACTGTTGCCAGCGTCTGCAAATTGCTCCGGTCCATGGCTTCCAGCAGAGCTGCTTCCATGGCATCACATTGTTCTGTGTGGTGGCTCCTGCTTTGGATGAGTAAATACTTCAGGATAAGGCATGAGGTGTTTGTAATGCTCACAACAACAGTGTACAGCTGAGTGGGGACCATGCTTGCCATGCTATGGCATCTGCATGGGTAACCCAGGCTTAGGAAAAAAGGTGTGAAAAAGGCTTTCTTTGTTTGCTGTTGATTTCAGGGAGGGAGGGAGGTAAGTGCATCATGAGATGCTAATGCTATGTTCCCATACCCACCTGTGCAAATGTTTTGGTTCCATGAGGCATTGCAAGCCCAACCCAACATTCCACTCAGCTCTATGCACTGCGGGATAGCTACCCCCAGTGCAGTGCTCTGTGAGTCGATGCAAGCTCTGTTAGTGAGGATGCGCTCCACCAACACAATGAGCATAGTGGGGACATGCAGAACTGACTTGCTTAAATCAGAGGCTCAATGTCGACTTAAATAAAACCAACCTAATTTTGTAATGTAGACATAACTACACTCCAGGCACTATGGGTATCAGCAAATCAACAGCACGATACCCCTTTAATTAGCATTCTGGTTTTATATTAAAACTCTCTCAATTGTACAAACTTTTCCTTGACCTACTTTATTTCATCATCCATGAAAGACTTAGCCAGAGCCAGGAATTACCTGCCTGCTTAATTCATCATCAAGCTAAAAAAATCACTACCCAAAATTTCAAACTTTGCTGCCAAATTTAGGCTTCTAACTCCATATAGAGGTCACACATAGAATTTACCTGTAAGAGAATATTTAAAATAGCGAGAGGTTTACTACTCAAATTCTAATGCCATCTGGTATGAGGGACAAGCTGATTCTTTCTGAAGAGAACATAAGCCCTTCTTGAGGAGGAAAAAAATACACTTGCCAGTCCTGGGCATACCCCAACTGACCCTGTGGATTTCAAACTTCCTGCAGAAGATTTGGCACAGCTGTTTGACTTAGGCTGGGGACAGACAGAAATTCATATGGTAAATTTTATCACAGTCCGGAAACCACTTGAATGATTTTGCAGTAGGCGCCAGATTTGTTTGGACAAGTCCTGATTGAGAGTGACAGAAAAACACTTATTTTGGGAAATTTTTTCTCTTACATCATGCCTCTTTCATTCACTTTGTTACATTTTTGGCTGTTATGAGACAACAGTAAAGTGCTTCCAAACCTCTTTCCCCCAGTCAGTCACTGGTCAGTTCAATATTTTTTGGCTATGAAATATGAGGTAATGTTTTAAAAAATGCCTAACTGACATGGAAGCCTAAGTCCCATTTTTAAAAGTGATTTGAGCACTTCATCCCAGCTCCACAAAGGTATTTAGGTGCCTAAGTTACAGTTTTGGTTCCCCTGCGATTTACAGAACTTCTGCCGAACACCGTAGGTGCCGAAACTCACTTGATGCCCAAGTCTTTGGGTAAAAGATCCTTAGTTGTCTACATTTCTTCCTCTAGGCATGTGCACTACTGCCTTACTCTAAGCACCCAGAAGCCAATTTCCTGCCTGGACCCAAGGCCTCCCACGTCCCAGGTGAGTGCTCCTACTACTGAGCTAAAAGGTATAAGGTGGCCAGCAGCTGTTGCTAACACAGCTGTTTTGTGTAGAGTGAGGCAGGTGCCTAACTCATTCCCACAAGAAATGCGTGAAGAACCAAGGTGCCTGACAGCAGGTGGCTGGTTCCCATTCATGGACTGCTAAGTAGAAATAGGCTCTTCCCTTCAGCCTAGACTTATGTGCCTATCACTGTGATGGGAAGAGCGCAGGGCTCAGGACAAACACCTCGGTCAGTATCTCCCACTGGCTAGCTTAGGCATCTCCCTGCCTAGCGTGTTGGCTTTTATGGGTTATAGACTAAGGCACCTATCTCTCGACATTCATCAGATAGGAGCTTTGGTGTATAACTCAGCTTTGTGGCTTGCAGTATTGTTCCTGTGATTTTCTTAGCATCTAGGCTACTTAGGCTAGTTTCTAGCACCTAGTTAGGCTCTGTGAAGCTCAGAGTAGCAATGCCTGAGTCCCTTCATGGATCCCACCCTTAGAGCCTGAAATCAATGGGATTTAGACTCCTAAGTGCCCAAGTCACTTTTGAAAGTGGGTCTAGGGGCTTTTGAAAAATGTACCTGTGGTCATCAGACTGCTGAATACATGCAGGTTGTTTTGTGGGTTTTCTTTTTCCAGCCCTGACACGCTGGAGGGATTATATCTTCCAACCGGCTTGGGAACGCTGGGGAATCCCTCAGGAGGAGCTGGAAGCTGTTGTGGAGGAAAAGGATGTCTGGTCCTCCCTACTCTCCATGCTGCTGCCACAACTCTCACCAGGAAAAGCGGCATAAAGGAAAAAGAAGAGGAAGAAGCAGTATTATATGGGTTGCATCCACATTATATATACTACCTGCATGGCCCTGAGGATGTCACATGGGTCACAGTTGTCTGCTGATTGGGCCACAAGCGAGTTGGGGATTAAGAACCACTGGCATAGGGTATAAACAAAAAAATGGAGATGCCCTCTTGGTCTGTTTCATACTACTCAGTTATTAATAGTATTTTAAAATATAGCAAAACAGAGCTTAGAATTTCTGTAGGTAATAAAGTGAATCATTATCAGTAAATAATATCAAAATTGGTACCAATAGCTGAACCCTTTATATAAGCGTTTAGCCAATGTGGAAGGATGTATTTTTGAGGTAAGGAAAGCTGTGTGGCACAGGGGCAGCATTACCTAGGCCAGGGATTGGCAACCTTTGGCATGCGGCCAGGGGCGGCTCTAGGAATTCTGCCGCCAGGGCAGGCGCGGCGCGCGCGCGGCTCTGGCGGTCGCCGTCCCGCGCGATCGCGGGACCTCCCTGCCAGCCGAGGGAGAGTCCCGGAGTCTCCGGCTCGGCTCCCTCCACAGGCCACGCGCATGATGCCCAATGAAGCCATGCTCCAATGACCCATCCGCAGGCATTTTCGGTTGGCGTCATTTGGAGCTGCGGGTGACCCGGACCGACCGCCCTGTCATGTCATGCCTGCGGCTGAGCCGCCTGCCGCCCTCCCAGCAAATGCCCCCCAAGCGCGCTTGGCGCTGGGCTTGCTGCTGGTCTGGGCTTGCCTGCGGCCTGCTGCTTGCCAGGAGGTGGGGGCGGGGCGGTTTGTTTTGTTGCCCTGCAGGCCAATGCATTTGCCACTGGCCGCGGCGCGGCCCACGCTGGGCGGCAATGGGGGGAGGGGGCGCTGGGGCCAGCATCCTCGCAGCCAGCCCATCCCCATTGGCCTGGCCCCCAGGCAGTGAGAGCCGCACCGCAGCCAGCACAAACCTGCGGATCGAGCAGGTAAACAAACGGCACCCGGCCAGCCCGGCTACCCTGGTGAGCCAGAGGCCGCTGATCCCTGACCTATGAGCTGCTGCCTGGCATGGGACTGATCACACACTCACTCTGACTGGTAAAATAAATAATTGACTGCAATAGCAAGTTCCAAAAGCAATAGCAGGTTTTCAACCCCATGTATTCCACTCCCCAAGTATTCCACACTCATAATTTAATTTAAACATTAGTTTGTTTTAATGATTTATGTGTTTTATCAGTTTGTTGGTGATGCCTCTGGAGTGGAGTCCTCCCAGGAGGAGCCCTCCTCGCCCCTTGCTCCTCCTTCCCGCGGGAGCCATGAGAGCCATGGCCTCCCCTCCCCCGCTCCGGGAGCGCGCCTCCCCCCCCCTCCCCAGGGAGCTCTGGGCACCCTGGGGCCAGAGGAGCACCCGGCTGGCCGGCCTGGCTGGCTGGCCTGGCCGGAGCCGAGAGGGCCCTCCAGGAGCCCACTGGCCCCCGCCCCCAGCCCCCCAGCCCCAACCCACCTGCACCCTGAGGGCCCACCACCACCACCACACACCTAGCCACCAAGCACCCAGCCTCCACTGTCTCAAGCTCTCCTCTGGAATAATCCTCTGGAGAGCTTTCTTTGATAAGCTTTTGGCATTTCTTTGTTCCCCAGGGGGTTGATGGCGGTTACTGATGAACCCAGGAAACTGAATAGCACTTACTGCCTGTTCAGCTGCCCTGGAACCTGCATGGGGCATAATAAAACAGAAACTCCCCCCACCAGCCGGAGGTCTGGCGGCTGCAGCAGTGCCAGGGGAGCAGGGCCGGTGCAATCTATTAGGCGACCTAGGCAGTCACCTAGGGCACTAGGATTTGGGCAGTGGCATTTGCTTTGGCAGCGACCGTGGCGGCCGGATCTTTGACCGCCCTGGTCGCCGCTGGCATTTAGGCGAAGGCATTTGGGACAGGGGGGCACGGGGCGGGCTCCCTGCAGCAAGTAAGGGGGGGGCAGCCACCCCAGCTCACCCCTGCCCCGCCTCCTCCCCAAGCATGCCATGGCTGCTTCACTTCTCCCGCCTCCCAGGCTTGCGGCGCCTAAGCCGATTGGTGCCGCAAGCCTGGGAGGTGGGAGAAGTGAAGCAGCTCACCCCTGCTTCACCTCCACCCCGAGCACGCCATCGCCGCTTCACTTCTCCTGCCTCCCAGGCTTGCGGTGCCAATCAGCTTAGGCGCCACAAGCCTGGGAGGCGGGAGAAGTGAAGCAGCGACAGCGTGCTCGAGGTGGAGGCGGAGCATGGGTGGGCTGGGGCAGAGGGGGGGAGCTGCTGCAGGGGGGGAGCCTCAGGGGGGGGGGCTCGGGGACGGGGGAGGGCGCAAGGTGGAAGTCTCGCCTAGGGCGCGAAACATCCTTGTACTGGCCCTGCAGGGGAGGCAGAGCCTCTCCTGGTCTATTATACCTGCCACCCATGTTTCTGGTGCTTGAAGCTTTTCCCCCACAATCATGAGGGCTAGAAACTTACCTTTTCTTTTTACTGGAAACTGACATTCTCAGGTAATAACCTGATTCCAGCAGTTGGGGCTTTAACACCAAATATCATGAGTCCTACAATAAAATTGTGAGATTTGGAAACAATCATTATGAATTTGGTTTCATGGATGTATTTATTATTCATAAGTATAGATACTTGGACATTTTTTACTTTTTTAAATGGAAATGTGTGTCTGGAAAAATCAAAATTTGTCATAGGAAAATATTACTTTTTGCCAAAATTATTCAGTTTTCAGTCAGGCAAATCAAAATAAAGCATTTTGTTTCAGACTGGTCTGACTCAAATTGAAATGTTTTGTTTTGGATCAGTTCAATGTTAATCTGCATCTACCTGAGCCACCACAGTGCCTCATGGGAGTTGTATTTTGATTTCTGAATGCCCTCAGTATTCCCTGTGGGGCTTGCTAGTTGGACTACATGTCCCATGGTGCACTGTGATGTCTCCTCTAGCTGAGCATCATGAGAGTTTCATGATTATGGTGCATCTTTGAAGAGATAGTCTGGCCAGGAAGCCCGATGCATAGGGGCGCACCTGAACTACAACTCTCATGAAGTACTGAAGCAGCTCAGACAGATACAGATTGTCAAACTGACCTGAAAGAAAATATTTTGACATCTCAGAATAAATTTTTTTGGAACTTTCAATTGTATGTTTATTCTGACTTCTTGTCCCAATTTGAGATGCAGACAAGTGTCAAAACCTCAGAATTTCCTGTAAAACAGAAATTCTGTGTTTTGAACAGCTGTATTCACAAGTATTTGCCAAATAGTATATTTGAATAAATTTCACCTCATGGATTGTTTAAAAACGATTTACCTTGCCTATTCACAGTATGCGATTGGTCACCTAAGTCACATTTTTTCCTGATTAGAAACAATTTAAGTAAGACAATGACAAATAACAAATAATGCTCTTCTTGTACAAATTTTCAGATGAAAAAATAATTTGTGCTAAAATGCTTGAAACTTCCCTATCTCCCAACCCCCAACTCAAGGGGGACCCTTAAAGGAGCCCTACCCTTTCCCCCCACCAGTGCAAACTAAGCCCCCCCCTCACCTTTTGAGGTTACAGGGTTTATGTTGTGTCAGAGGGAAACAGTACAGCTCACCTCCTCTCACTCAAGTGTGTTGTCTCAAACAGTAGATGGGGTTTTTTGTTTGTTTTTTGAGACCATTCAGTTCCTGGCTTACATCTTGCATCAAAATCATAACAGCTGTGTCCTGACCCGTTCTAATGATATAATGTATATATCCACAATGTGCTGTACTCTATGGGCACTGACACTGAATAACAAACCATAAATAGGATAATGGATTTCCTCAGTACATTATCATTATTCATAAACAAAACCTCAGTTGTCTTGAGGTTCTTTTTTGTTTCTCTAAATTTCCTCATGGATATGGCTTTCAGTGGTCTTTACTAGTCATATTATACTGAGAGTTGATGACAGAGGTGTGCATTTGCTGTCATTTTAACCACGAAAAACTCAGTGCCCTGTCTGCGGTACATCGCATCCTCCCTGTCTCCTATTACCATTTTCTGCCCTGTGATGACCAGTCTTCTGGCATTCTGTCAGAAGGAAATGCTACAGCTCACCTCTCACTCAGGCATGTTGTCCCAAGCAGTGGGTTGGGTCTGTCTGTCTGTCTGTCTGTCTTTCTTTCTTTCTTTCTTGAGACCATTAATTTCACAGCTTACATCTTTCAATAAATAAATAAGGGAAAATATAGATCTCTCTCTCTCTCTCTCTCTCTTTAAAGGGATTTAACTATATGAGGATGTTGTGAAAACACAGACAAACCCTGTTGCCTTTAGGTGCTAGTTAGGACTTTGTTAATAATTATTATGTTTTGACTCTGATAAATTAATCCCTGCATTTACTTACCACAAGGATGAATATAGCAGTGTCCCATCATCCTACCCATAAGGCTTTAACTCACTAAAGGGCAGATTTTCAAAAATGCTTAGCACCTGCAAAGGGAGCTGTTGCGAGTGGAGCTCTGTCAGAAATGTAATGTCTGTTGATTGAAAGTTCTATAGAGGATTTAAGTATTTTATTTTATTTTTACTTATTTTGGTGGGAGATCCTTCTTGATGACACAATGAGTGCACTGACCTTTTTCTTAAATCAAAGCTATCAAGGAAAGTTCTGCTCAAAGCAATCTTTTGGCCTTATATGCCTTTTTGTGCTTCTGGATCCATTCAAATCTTTCACTTGTTTTTACTCGGCCACTTACTCTGTTTTCGGCAAATGGAATTTTATGTCACTATCAGTCTTAGTGGGAAGAAATGTGTTTGTCTGAACCTTGTTTTGAGTTAACGTGTGTTTACAAATGAGGACACGGTGATTGTGTTAAATCCTGGTCAGGTGACAGAGAATAAAACACCTGCAGAGTTGTAGCTGATTTTTTTTGAGCAAGAGAAAACTTAACCGAAATGCCTCGAACATCAGCACAGTTAACACTCAGGCTAGGTCCCTTGTGGTCTGTTGCCAGTGCTTCCACCAGCTGCTGAGGGAAGCTGGATGAGACACTCTTTTTTCCTCATGCAATTGAGCTGCTGCCAGAGACCAGGAGACGCCCCCACTCTGACCGTATGTGTATATTCCAGTGTCTGGGTGTCAGTTGGCAGAGAGAAACTGGAGCTCTAAGTTTTCCAGCTATTTTATTTTCCTTTCATGTTGTCTTGATTTGTCTTTATTTACTCAGGAGAAGGGACTTCACTGGTAATCTCTTAGGATTTAACAATGTCACAATTTCATTCCAGATTCATAGTAGTATATTATGTATAGTATATAGTATATTATTAAATGAAGCAAAGAACTGTCTGATAAGGTCTTTAAAATCATTTATAGATAATAGTTGCCCCAAACAGTATGTTAGTGAAACAATAGTGTGCTTATTATCTTCTGCTTTTTAGTTGAAACCCAGTTGCTATTCCATACGTAGAATACACAGTAACTATGGGCTAAACACCATATTAGCTTCTCTATATGTTTTTCACTAGTGCAGTTAATGGGAAGATTAATTACCATATGTGGTTTTTTATTTGTTTTTTTTTTTTTACTACAGAAAAATGATTACAGCCCAGCAGGCTCTCAAACCTTCCTGCCTGTCAGATCCCAACCTCTCCCTCATCAGTGCATCTAGCACATCATCTGTTTCCTGCTCCTCATTTCATGTGCACCTGGCAAAGTTGGCCAGAGCCTTTGCCTCAGTTTCTGAGCACATCACAAGGTGGTCAGGAGCCCTTGTCGCGGCGCGAGCTCACCTTACAAGGGTAGCAGAAGCACTTGCTTCAGCCTCTGCTGCAAATGACGACAGTTCAATAATTTAGCTGTGCTTGCATGCATTGTCCATTCTTCCCTTGCTGCACATTTGGGGCCTGATCCAAAGCCCCTTGAAGTCAATCAATAATCCCCCTCTAACTTCAGTGGGCTTCAGATCAGGCCTTCATTGAACTTAGCAAAAAATAATAAAATCTACATTTGCCTATTCTTCTTCTTCTTCTTCACTCCCTGTGGAGCATAAGGCGCCAACCACTCTCCTCCATTCATTTTGTTCTTGAGCGAGACAGCAGATTTCATCCCACTTCATTCCCATACCTTTCATTTCCTCTTCAATGGTCCTTCGCCACGTCCCCAATGGTCTACCTCTCCTCCTTCTTCCTTGTGGTGTCCATTGTAGGGCAATACGAGGGTGTCTGTCAGCATCCATTCTCAACACATGCCCCAGCCACCTCCATCTTCGTTGTTTGGCTTCATCCACTATATTGTTGATGCCCATTAATCGGCTCACTTCAACATTGGTGATACGCTGCGGCCAATGTATGTTAAGAATTCGCCTAAGACACCTTCCTTCAAAGCCCCGAAGCCGACTTCAAATGCAGATCACTTAGTCAAAACCTCATCAATTTTCTCCCACAATAAAACTCGAACAGCTCTGTAATGAATTCTGAAACCAGGCCAACTTTCCACCTTCAACCAGAGCTTTGCCACCCTCCCAAACAACCCCAAAACCACACACACTTTTTTAAAGAATGGGAATACTCTTCCTCATTTGTTTCTTACACAAAAAGGGCTGACTCATTTTTGCACCCATTTTAAAAGCAAGTTAATCTTTGGGCAAAGAACAAGCATGGAAAATTCCAGCCACAGAGCTGAAACTGTAGAAAGTTATCCGCAGGTGAATAAAAGGAGTCAAAATGGAAACAATGTACACGGCTTTAACCATAATGGATTATAACCAGCATCCTGCTACAACACATCATATTTGACTCTAACAGAGGGAAACACATGACAGTATGGGACAGGGAGACCACTATGTAATATAATCTCAGTGCTGCAGTGTGGGAACTTACTGGATATATATATATATCCACTGACTATCTAAAACTAAGGTTTATTCAACAAAAAATACCATTTGTTGCAGATATACTGGACAATCGGCAAGATGTGAAAGGCAGGGCCCAGAGACACTGATGAATGAAGGAAGCCTGGAAAAGATTTGCCTGGACTTATTCCAGTGACATGTTATGACATCCTGGGTTCATGGATTTTGATGACTCTTGTTTTTAAAAATGCTCATTATAAGCAGAATTGGTTGCCAGATGAATAATCCTAATCAACCAGAAATCCCCTAGTCCTGATTTTCATTAGCCTTAGTGATTTAGATCTGACCTTGAATTGTATAATTTCCATTAATAAACTGAAATTAATTATGACTCAGTATTTACCATATTATCTGCCTTCTGGGAAACTTTGGAGTCATGAGCCAATAACAGTTGATTGTTTCACACTGTGCAAAACCATTTCCGGTGTGGGAATGTTTACTGTCAAATAATAGTAGCAGTTATATTATCATGACTATTGATTATTTGTAACAACTAGCAGCCACAATCAAGATCAGTTAATAGTCTTTGTTAATGACAAGGTGCAAGAAACAAACAGAAGGGTGGGGTTTGAAGATGGTGATGTAATATGAACATGGTTTGGGTACACCAGCTGTGTCTGGGCCTGCTAATCATCTTATCTGGAGTCATCACAGCAGAAGTAAGGCTTAAAGAGACACCTGTATTGTACTAAATATACTTGGCCGAGCTTTTGAGGTAAAGAACTCCTTTATTCTTTTTAAAAATTTGTCTGATACTATAATTATGGATTGTGGATATGTGAATGAATGATTGGAAGTGTCCTCTTACATGACTAGAAGTTGAGGGGCAGGCCATATACCAAAAGTAATTTACCTTAGATTTGCAATGAAGTCTGTAATTAAGAATCACAGTTATCCAGTTAGTGTCCTCTTACATGACTAGAAGTTGAGGGGCAGGCCATATACCAAAAGTAATTTACCTTAGATTTGCAATGAAGTCTGTAATTAAGAATCACAGTTATCCAGTTAGTTATTCAGGAGCACAAATCCCATTGCAAGTCAGTGGGACTTCTGCTCCTACATTACTTAGGTGCTTTTGCAAATCCCATTCTAAACCTATGACATTGTGAGATGACCACTGAACCTGGGCCCATCATAAGTCCTGTCTATTACTCAGAAAGTGCCTCTCAAAGGTAGTAAGTTTGGGGGTAAGTTCAAATGATGAATGAGAAGCATAGTTACTTCCCGTGCATTACAGTACATTTGTAATTCTTTTATTACATGTGTGTTATTTTACTCGGTTATTTTTATAGTAGAAAAAGTAAGCTCTTTGTGTGTGCATATAGACCCTGGAATAATGTAGCTTCAATCCTGATATATAAATAACAAAAAATGTTCTAAAATGTTCTAGTAGTGGAAAATATATTTCACTCCTGCACTGACGGCTCTGAGCAAATGCCATTCTGTTCAGGGATGCATAAGTACACTTTTCTGGATACTTGGAAATGAGAATGCACATAGAATTTTACTGTAGCAGGGGGATGCTCATGGCCAGACAAGTGGTGGGCAAAATGACTCATAGGTTTCTCCCCCACACCCTCCATTTCTCTGTGGAAAAAAATGCAAGGGAATGAAAATTCAAAACTCAGTGTCACATAGGTTCAAGTTCTTAAAACGGACATCAGCTTTGCAAAATGACTATAAAAATGTCATTGTGTAGTCCCTGTTTAAGGGTGACTCACTGATTCAATAGCAAACACATGAACGTTTACTTGTAAACTGGCCATATTTGAAAACAGGGATAGGGACAAACATGGGAATCTCACATCATTTTTACAGAGCCATTTTTTCAGAGCAGAAAAATTGTACTTTCACTTGTTCCATTGTGCCTGTGTAGGCATTGCAGATATTTCAAAAAAGTGTCTCATCTCATCCCACAGTAGGTACATGTATCCTAATTCAGTGGTAGGGGCTATGGCTGTCGCCCCATCCACCTGAATTCCTTGCTTTTGTTATTTAATTTTTAGTGCTAATGTGGTTGCAGCATAAATTTGACTGTAATAGTACAGCACATGCTGACACATGGAGGACTTAACTTACCATGTGCTCATCTTCTACTTATGAATCTCGTATCAATGCTTAAGAGCTTGTAGAATACAATAGAAGTTGTTTTATATATATATAAATATATCTTGGTTAAAGTTGTTCTGTTTGGTTGCTCACTTACTGAAATAGTCTTGATTGTGAGGATGAATAGAAAGCTTCAAGAGATATTAGTCTGCTATGTTACCTATTTAAAGTTATAGGCCAGATTCTGATATTTTAATTCACATTAAGTAACAGCTTACTCTGTGTGTACCCAACAGAAGTAAATGGGACTGCTTGTACGGTGTAGTATTACTCAATTTGAGTGAAAATGATCAGAATCTGGTCCTATTATCATTGTACTTCAAGTTCTGACAATGCTGCAAAAGAATTGCTCATTATATCCTCCTCTGAGTAATGTAAGTGAACAAGTCAACGTTTTTCAAAGAACTCTGCACAGGAAACAAATGAGGAAAGCCACCATTTACCAGTCCTGTGTGGTACGAATGTAATGTCCTGTAGCTCATTTGTGGGATTGCACAATTCAGGGTTTTTCAGCATATATTGACACCTTGGTATGAGTGGTGTTTTCTGATGCAAGGAAGGGAAATGCGGTTTGCTTTAATCTTCTCAGAAGACTGAGAGTCGTGAAAAGTTGTTCTAAGGTAGCCTCCATAGTGACCCTATACTTTTTGGAAATCCCCAGTGTAAACACTGCAGATGGTTTGTTGCTTCTTTTGAGCATCAATATTTGGTAACCACTAAACTAATTTATTTACCTTTTATACTTGTATTATTTCAATGAACAGGAATGGCATTTACTTATCAATACACACACACACATTTTAAAATCTATAAATTATCCTTTTAAAGATTTGTACCCCAATGTTTTGTAATTAAACTACTCTTCCTTGAAGATTAAATACAATATTTCTCAGCCCTGGTTGTCAGCCTGTACTTTTCAAAACATATTAAATACTTGATTTTTCATTTTTCACATGTACATTTCTAATTCTTCTCAGATATGGCCCTGATTTGTGAAAACATTACTTTTCAGAGCACTTAAGTATTTTCCTGAAATGGGGCCTGCATATGGATATTTTAAACATGTCTAAGTTCCCAGTTAGGAATCTCAAGACCTTTTATCACAATATTCCTCACCCCAAGTATTCAAAAGTAGCGTCAGACCCAAAATTCATGATTAGTTTAAAATCATGATATTAAAAATAAACAAATACATTCAATCGTTCTTCAGTCTGCCTTCAGATCTTTGAGCCTTTAGTGGAAACCTTGCCTTTAATTTGTATGTGTGATCATTTGAGGTTGAAAATTCAGCCTTAGTGCACACCACCTACCCACCCGGACAGACACACAAAAATACAAATGTAGGTATCCACCCAGCCTTCTAGGAAGGGGATTCCACTTATTCTCTCCTAAACCCTGGGGTGGGAGCATTGTCACTTTTTCTTCTTCCTACTCTATTGCTCTCCATTCCTCCAGCCTGTCCCGCCCCACCCTGCCCTTGTCTCTTGCACCAATATTATCCTGTTCCCACACAAATCTTCTACTCTGTCCATTTCTCTTGCCCACACTCACCCTCACTCTTCATGTGTCCTTCCCTCTAGTTTGGTTTGCTCCCTACTCTCTCTCCCTGCCTTCCCACAAGTTTCCCTTCTACCCCCACACATTCCCATGTTGCTCTCAGTCTCCCTTTCTGCCCCACATATTACCTGTCCTCCTCCGTTCAGTCTGCCAATCACTCCACATTTCTGAATCCCCCGGGCCTGCAAATACATTTTTTTGTATACTCATCTTCTCTTGCCTGGAACACTCATAAAAAACTGGGGTTCACCATCCTCTCTGAGGGCAGCCTACTTTCCCATTGAACTCAATAGGAGATGGCAGCCATCTTCACAAGTAATACCTACAGCTCTACCTGCAAAGCTTTTGGAGATTGGGCAGCCATCTTTAGAATGGGTAGCCTAGCTTCATTCCCATTAAAAGTAATGGGAAATGGCGGCCATTCTGCTGTTCCCATGAATGTTGTGGGATTTGAAGAACCCAAATGTAACGGTTTTGAAATCTCATGATTTTTTTAACTCACTCTCATTATTTTGGGATCCCCTTGACTTAGAATTTTTGAGTGCCTGGGGTTAACAATGTTATTAAACAAAAATATCTCAATCACAATATAATTTAAATGAAGGGGGCAGCATAATAACAACTGTGATTACAATGTATGAAGCCTGGAAGAATGTAAATAACAAAGAAGGGGAAAATTATTTGGGATGCTACCTGTGAGCATAAGTAATGGAATGAAATTAAGAAATTTTTTGAATGAATACTAAGAGAAACTCCCTGACAGTGAGAGCTATTATTCTATGGAATAGAAGTGGTGGAAGCACCATAGTTTGGGATATTTACACTCAACCGGCCAAAACCATCTGACATTGGCAGAGGGATAGATTGGATGATCTATGGGTTCCTTGCCATTTCTTCTAGGGTTCAGTGATCCACAATGTCACTCGAACAGGATTTAAGGACTAGTTTTTCAAAACACTCATCGAAAATATATTTGTAGAAACAGGTCATTACAAATATAAAATATGCATTTGCACATGTAAAATGGGCCCTTGTTTGCATAAGTATACATTTGTGTGCACGGTAATTAATTTTGTATGCACAACTTTTTTTTGTCATCTGCATATTTGTGAATGCTTCTTAGGCATTTATTTTTGATAATATGACCCGTAACATACCCACTGATATTTTAGAACTGTGGTGTTTTCCAGAAGTTGCAAAAATTTGCCAAAAATAAGACAATTGCTCAGTACTTGGGATTGCACAGATATGTTTAACTCATATAATACACTATTGCTAGCTTTGCTAGTTATTATAAGTAATGGAAACATATGCATGTATTATTGTGCAATAACGCTTCTCCATTGCTGTCATTAACAATTTTGCACAAAACTTAGGTTGGCTCACTCAGCTCAAATGGTAGTGATGGGATTTATCATTTGTGAAATTCTGCTTAAAATTTTGAATGCTGATATTTTATACTTTCAGCCCTCTACCTGCTAAACATTTTTTAACATAAATGGAAATTATTTTGCAATTATGAATTTGTTAATTTCTCAAGCTATAGTTACATGCTATTAATCAAAAGAAAGATCTAACCATATGATTTTCAAATAAGTTTTATTTTGTGATTTATTTTGCTAGTAGGGACAGCCTTTTTGATACAGTATTATGAATCAACTGCAGATTTTAGACCAGCTACATTAACACAATATTGTACACATTTGGGGGATGGAAGAAGCCTTTAATAGATTAATTACTTCAACCTCATGTGATTTGGCAAGACTTTGAAGCATTCACATACCATCTCCAACAGTTATCAAGCCCAGTCCATCACTTCCCTGCCTTTCTTACTATTTAGTTTGCTGCAGATTTAGTTCATTATTTCTGATTTTATTTTCTTTGACTAGGGTAAACAGATTTTCTCTTTCCCTCATAAAATACCTTGTGTATCCATAGAGAGACAAGATAGGCGATGTAATATCTTTTATTGGACCAGTTTTGTTGGTGAGAGACAAAAGTTTGTGTATCTGTAGTCCTTTGTCATGTTCCATTGAAACTTCTTTTCCTACGATTACACGTTTGGTTCTTTGTTTTCTTTAAGATTTTTCCCTACCCCATCATTTTGGTCATGGTAGGTACCCTCCACCGTATCCTTTCCAGTGTATTAGTACCTTTAATTTAAGATTGTGCCAACTGTCTACACAATTTGAGCTTTAACCTCACCAGTGCTGAATATCAAGGAGCAATTCTAAATTAACAAGCAGAAATGGGTTATTTGTTACTCTTTTGCATGGTTCAAATGTACTTATTATTAAGTATGTCCAGGAGAAGATGAGGCTTGCAGATTATACACAGTGTTTACTTTCGTAATGTATTGACCAGACATGCCCCTTTGTATCCACAAAGTGCTTTATACACGTGGAAAACACCGTTGGCTTATCCACAGAGTTGTTTCCTATCTATCATTTGCAGTGGAAAATGCACTCAGCAGCATATGGGTTGGGATAATTACCACCTTTAAAGCTGTAGGCGTCCAAGATGGCCACAAACAAAATTTGTGTGAGACACTGGACAGTGAGAAACTCTGTGCTGTCTACAAATTTAGTGCGGGAAACAAGCTTTTTTAAAATGCATGTCTAAGGGCCTGATCTTGCAAACCCTTACTCACATGAGTAATCCCATGGACTTTGAAAATTGCTATCCTGTCCATTCCTCCCATTTCTTTTGTTACCATAGCATTTACAAAAGGGCAAAAATATAAAGTATATTAGGCATGCAAATTCATGTACAGAAGTGCGGATGCAGTTGTGTCGCTAACGTGTGTGCACTATGACAGTGACTACCTGCACCAGTTGACTGCCTGTACACACAACTAGCTAGTTCTGGTATTTTGCACGTGCAACTACCTGACTCACATGTGCAAACAGTAACTGTGCAAAAATTAGGCATACAATTGTACATGTATTTTTGCTCACGCAATTGCAAGTCTAACATTTTTTTTTAAAACCTGGCCCCAAATGCGTCCATGTGAATATTTATGTATTTGATATTTGCTTGCTAATCTATACACTGTCTTTAAACTTCTTTCTGAAAACTGCTGTAGCTCACTAGTATCATGTGTACATGTACCTGGGAATGTAGTAGACAGTGTAGTACATGAAATCTCTAGAATTGTCCACTGTTCTACTTATATGTTTTTCTGGTCTGCACATGATGTCTTTGAGTTACACAATCATGTTACTGATTCGGATGTCTAGCTGCTGCTTGGAGCTATGAATATTATGGTTCACTTATTCTGCCCTTCAGAGTAACCTCATCCCTCACCACTAATAGAGGCCTATGCTACCAAAATTAGGAAAGCGCTGTTGGAATATAAGGTCTTCTATTTTAAAAGAAAACAACAACCTCTTAACCTTGTAGAGAGATCTGGATTATTTTCCTGCAGAATGTTTCAGAAGTCCCTTCTATTTCGTGCAATCTGGCAGAAGCATTCTTCTAAGACAGGAATAAAAGCCACCCCAGTTTAGGATGGTTCAGCATAGTCCAGCAAGAGGGTGATCCCTACACAAATGCCTCTCTGTTGGACATTGGAATGGGATGACAAGGAGGCAAAAGAAAAGAGTGAGAAGCTGAGGTGGCTGTGTTTGCCATGTGCATGTGGATGGGGAATAATGGATCTCCTGTCCAGATCTTAACATTCATTGTTTCTCTATCATTCTCTGCCAATCCTCACACCAGGTCTAGAGACATTACCTATTTGACAGCATCTTCCCATGACTCTGAACAACCCTAGCTGTCATGGCATAGGAGTTTGGGGCAGGTGCAGGAGAGATGGTCACACACTGAATCATAGGCCTTGCAAACTGACGGTTCCAACTGACTGGTTGTGTTTGGCTTCATGTCACTGACATTCAAAGGGCCAAATTCTCTGGTCTAAAATGCCGCAGGTGCATTGAAATCAATGGAGTGGTGCCAATTTACACAGTCAGAGAAACTGGCCCAGAGACATCCTGTACGATGTTTCAATGTGAGGTGTTTTTACTTAACTCAGCTAGCTACCACAGCACATACAGATTTAACCCATCTGGCTGCACATACATAGTTGTTCAAAATTGTCATTTTGTTCCCATGGCAATGGGTGCTTCATTTTTAGGATTCATATCCATGAGGAGAGCTGTATGAGGTACTAAAGCTTCAGTATCACTGATTTAAACGGTTTTGAAATAGATTGCTAGTGTTCTCATCTGGCGGGCTATATAAAAAACATATTTGGGGAGTGTTATAAGATCACGGGATTCTGATAAAAAGTACAAATTATACTTAGTCACATTTTAAGCACCTACTTTTTGTCTATGCCAAGGCTATGTTTATTACAAGTCATGCCTAAACTTGGAGACCTGACCAATGAGTATATAGTTTGGATTGTTACTGGCAGATAGAGAGCAAAGAAATATTTTCCTGAGATACTGGAAAGCTGGCAAATGGAAAATAAGAAATAGATGGTATTAATAGCAGGTGCTGCCTCATTTACTTATAATATGCATCTGATAACAGTTCTCCTAATTATGTGCTTAATCTTGCAACCCTGGCTCATGTGTGTAGATCCATTGCAGTCAGTTGGATTACTCATGCGAGCAAAGATTTATTCACTTGAGGGTTTGCAGGAGCAGAGCCTATTTTTGCACTCATATCTTGAAGGATGGAGATAATATTTATTCTGTGATTTGTGTTTTAGATTTGCCTTACTAGCTTTAATAATATTTGTGTACACATTATACATTTATTTTCATATATCCTAAATGCTTGCTTGTTATAGTGTACATGTTAAACTTCATTTTAAAAAATCAGAGGTTAGAAAAGGAACAGGGCTGATTGCAGAATAGAGTTTTTAAGAATATACTATCTATTTTTTCTTCTTCTTCAAGTGATTGCTCATGTGTATTCCACACTAGGTGTGTGTGCTCGCCACGTGCACCGGTGCCGGAAGTTTTTCCCCTAGCAGTACCCATAGGGGGAAGAGCCCCCGGCAGCCCCTGGGATGGCACCTGCCTGGCGCGGTATAAGGGGAGCTGCACGCTCCCCCCGCGCTCAGTTCCTTCTTGCCACCAGTGAAGGTGCGTCGGAATCAGGGCCGGCTCTGGCTTTTTTGCCGCCCCAAGCAAAAAAACAAAAAAAAAGTGGTGGTGGGGGGGCGCCGGAGCAGCAAAGCAGGGGAAAAAAAACCCACAGCGCGGCTAGAGGTGGGGGGAGACACAAAAAAAACGGTGCGGCTGGAGCAGCAAAGCAGGTGAAAAAAAACAAACCTGCAGCACAGCCGGAGCGGTAAAGCGGGGTGGGGGGGGAACAAAAAACCGGTGCGGCTGGAACGGCAAAGCAGGGGGGAAAAAACCCCCTGCAGCACAGCCGGAGCGGTAAAGCAGGGGGGAGAAAAAACAAAAAACAAACAAACAAACAAAAACCACGTCTGAAGCGGCAAAAGGGGGGATGGGGGGCGGGGACAACGGCGCGGCTGGCAAAGCAGGGGAAAAAACAAAACAAAAAACCCTACGGGGCGGCTGGACCCAGGGTGCAGGGGGACTCCCTGTGCTACAGAGTGCGCACCTGGTCTAGTGGGGGGAGGGGGAGGAGAGAGAGAAGGGGGGCGGCAAGCGCTTCAGCGGGGAGCTCACCCCGTGGCCCCGATTGCCGCGCCATCTGCCGGGAGAGCTCCGCGCTGCTCCGGTCGGCAGGGAGGGAAGGACGCGGGCTGCCCTGCTGAGTTTGCTGCAGGGCGCTCCCCTCCTGCGCGCCCTACAGGGCAGCCAGAGCAGCAAACAAAACAAAAAAAAAAGCGTCAGTGCCGCCCTAGGATTGAGCGGCATGCCGCCCCCTAGAATCTGCCGCCCCAAGCACCAGCTTGCTCAGCTGGTGCCTGGAGCCGGCCCTGGTCGGAATTGCTCTGCTCCAGCTATGCTGTAGGTCATCCCCAGAACTGTTCGTTCGTTTAGTACCTGTAGTTAGTTAGTGTAGTTAGTTTAGTTAGTCAGCGAGCCTGGGCCAGGGCATGCCCTGAGCCCCAGGATTTAAGTCATGTGGTTCTCATCAGTGTTCTATGCCAAGAGGCAGACTGTTTGCGCTGCTTGGGAGAAACCCATATCAGTGAGAGGTGCAAGATTTGCAAATCGTTTAAGCCTCGGACCAAGAGAGAAAGGGACATTAGGCTCCGAGCCATTCTGATGGAGTTGGCGCCGACCCCAACCCGGCATGCCGCTCCGAGCCGGTACCAGGCACCGCAATGTCGGTACGCAGCGATCCGCCGGTGCCATCGTCCAGTCGCCACCACTCCCCGTCCACGGGGCACGCCAAGAGGACTCCCTCTTCGCAGCAGCACTGAGGCTAGGCCCATGTCGGGCAGTCCTTGATCCCCACCGGGCCCTAGGCCTCCGACTCACGTAGAGCAGAGTAGCCCGGCCCCTTTGGAACAGGCCTCTCCAGATGCCATCCACGCCTGAAGCCCTCCAGGCGGTCCGGGACGTCTTGTCCATGCCAGTGCCCAGAGCGCCACTGATGTCGGCCCCACGCTCCAGAGGCAAGCTTCCACTGGGATCTCCGCAGTCACCCCCGGCTCGGTACTGATCTCGGTTGAGAGAACATTCCCGATGCCGATCACCACCCAGCATCCGCTCGGGGCAGAGTCCATGTGGACTCTTGGGCTGGGTTCCATCCGGCAGGTACGTGCAGCACCAGTCCTCCTTAGAGAGCAGATATCGACGGGACCACGGTGGACATCATCGTCGGTCCTCGTCCTGGAGAGGGTACCGCAGTCAGTCATGGCATGGATGTCAACGCCGTTCCCGCTCGGGCTTCTGCTCCAAGTCTCAGCCAAGGCATCGCAGCCCGGGCGTCGATTGCCAGCACCTCACCATTGCGGGTCCGCCCGTTGAGGCCATTTGCAGCGCAGCCATTACCATCAGTACTGGTCCTCCACATCGAGATCACAGTCCTCTGACCATCGCAGATCCCAGCTCAGCCATTCCTCCTGGTCGAGAGATAGCAGTGGATACTACACCAGCCCGGTCTCCATTCATAGCCATACTTCAACGGGCCAGACCAGCCAACCCAGGCAGCCGGCCCTGCCAGTGCCACAGCAGGTGCAGTGGCACCGAGTGTCGTGGCTGGCCCAGTGGTACCAGTGGGCACTGTGGCCTCTGGCGCAGCCCCTGGTGGGAGCTCGCTCGGTGGCCGGAGCTTCGGAAGTACCGTTGGCCTCCCTCTCCAGACCCCCGACAAAGGAGTCGGTGGGACGATCGTCCTCAGTACCATGCCCGGAATGCCAGGGTCAGCCAGCCCCGACCCCAAAGAGGAAACAGATACAAGGCTGCATGGCATGAAGGACTCCCGCACGACCCTCCAGACTGTGGGTCTCTATGTCCCAGCTCCGGCAAAACCTACGTTCAAGCCGCAGCAGACTCCGACCCGGCCGCCCTCCCGAAGTACGAGGCCGACCAACAGAGGCAAGGGGACTATAAGAGACTCCCTCACAGACAGTCTTGGCCTGCCCCCTAGCCTGGACCCTCCAAGGGCAAGCAGGTGGGGAAAAGGTGATTTTGACAGGATGCTCGGGGACAACCCACCAATCCTCATCAGGGATCCACCCCCAATAAAGCTTCCCTTCTCCAACCAGTTTTGTGCGTTCCTTCCGGAATGGTCTTGGCTCACTTTGGACCTATGGGTCCTCAACACCATCTCCCAGGATTACACCCTCTAGTTTACCTCCTCTCCACCCAACCACCCCTGCCCCTATCCCTCCTAGGGGACCCTTCGCATGAAGCTCTGCTCAAGCAGGAGGTGGGGTGGCTCCTAGGACTAGGGGCGATAGAGGCGGTGCCTGAGGAGTTCATGGGCAAGGGGTACTACTTCCATTATTTCCTTATCCCGAAGGCCAAAGGGAGTCTCAGGCCCATACTGAACCTACGGGGTCTGAACCAGCACATGGTGAAGCTCAAGTTCCGTGTGGTTTCCCTGGCCTCCATCATTCCCTCCCTAGATCCCGGGGACTGTATGCTGCCCTTGATCTACAGGATTTGTACTTCCACATCCGCATATTTGAGGGGCACAGGCGCTTCCTCTATTTTGTGGTGGGACAGACTCATTACCAATTTATGGTCCTCCCGTTCGGACTGTCCACTGCCCCCAGAGTGTTTACAAAATGCATATCGGTGGTAGCGGCCTACCTCAGACAGCGGCGGGGGGTACAGATATTTCCCTATCTGGATGATTGGCTTGTCAAGGGCACCTCCTGGTTGCAGATGAGGGATTATGTGGTGCTCCTCCTGTCCACGTGCACTGCCTGGGGCCTACTGGTAAACAACACCAAGTCCACGTTAGTCCTGGTCCAACGCATAGAATTTATCAGGGCCCTCCTGGACGCAGTGTCGGCCAGGGCCTCCCTCCTGTCAGACATGTTTGAGACCCTGAAAGGTCTCATCGACTCGGTCACAAGGTTCCCGGCGACAACAGCCAGGGTTTGCCTGCAGCTCTTGGGTCACATGTCGGCATGCACGTACATGGTCCGTCACACCAGACTCAGGATGAGGCCCCTCCAGCTCTGGTTGGCCTCGAATTTCTCCCAGGCCATGGACAGGATGGACAAGGTCCTCACTGTGCCGGACGCTGTGATTACCTCCCTGCGTTGGTGGTCCACCCCAAACAACATGCTCCAAGGGGTCCCATTCAGGCACAGGGCCCCATCACTGGAGCTGGTGTCTGATGCGTCGGACCTGGGTTGGGGGGCCCATGTGGGGAGCTTTCAGACCCAAGGCCTTGGGTCAGCTCAGGACCTGACCTACACATAATGAAGCTCAGAGCAGTGTGGCTGGCGTGTATGGCCTTCCGCTTGCACCTGGAGAGCAAGGTAGTCAGGATCCTCATGGACAACACGGCCTCGATGTTCTATATCAACAGGCAAGGCGGAGCCCACTCCTCTGCCTCGAAGCCCTCAGGCAGTGGGACTTCTGTATAGCCCACGACATCCACCTGAAAGCCTTCCACTTACCGGCTGCCCGCAAGAAGGAACTGAGGGTGGGGGGAGCGAGCAGCTCCCCTTATACCGCGCCAAGCAGGTGCCACTCCAGGGGTCGCCGGGGGCGCTCCCTGCTACGGGTACTGCTAGGGGAAAACCTTCTGGCAGCAGTGCACTTGGTGAGCACGCACACCTATTGTGGAACAGACGTGAGCAATCACTCGAAGAACACCAGTTATGGAAAAGGGAACTATTTTCTTTGATATATGAATAAGTTTTCAAGAAAAAGTAATATTCCTTTATATACATTATTTTCTGTCATAAAGATTAAAAACAGATTTTATTGAGATAATTCATTTATTTTTCTTTTCAAATGAAAGATATACAGAATGAGGCAGAGAAATTGTGTGTGGGTTGATGTTTTATGTTGTAGCTACTTATTACTCAATGAGTCACAGTAAGTTTCCAGAGCCTACCACACCTTAAAGTTAAGCTCACTCAAACCAGACAGTAAACTATTAGCAGGGGTAGTTTGGATGATTTATTTCCAGAGTTTTGTTTAATTGAAAATAATATATATTTTTAAAAGAGTGTACAAAACTTTGAGATTATTTGAATTTTATTTTCTTGCACATCTTTCCCTATCTCCTTTTTGTTCCCCAAATACTATTAAACAAGAAAAAAAACAAACAAAATATTTTTACTGAGCACCAATGCTATTTGATTTGGATGGTTAGCACAGTCTCCTAAGAAAAATCTAAAATAAAATCCTTCATTATTAAAAAAAGAAGAAAATGCCAATTTTTTCATCGTCATTCATGCCTTGCTCCCCACTATCATGTCTTTGGTGTGAAATGTGCTAACAATAGTGCAAAATTAAGTAAGTACCCAGAAATGCTGTGATTTGAGACTAGTGCAAGCTTTCTTTGTGACATTTTTGTTAGCTTCTTGAATCTGTGTATTAAAAATATCTACCAATAAGTCCATTATATAAATTTAGCAGTAAATTTTGGGTAAATTAAAACTCCTTTGTGTAATGTTACATGTGTTGCATGTACATGTACAATTTTTCGTCAGTGAAGAAAGTAGTCATCCATGTTGGATAGTTATCTGCTAGTTCAGCAGTAAGCTATAGACACAGGGCTTGATTCTGCAAAGTGTAGAACACTCCAGCCCCAATTAAGCAAAGTATTTAAGTACATACTCAACTTTGAATATGTGAATAGTTCCACTGAAGTCAAAAGTATTATTTGTATGTGTAAAGTTAAGCACATGCTTAAGTGCTTTGCTGGATCAGGGTCAGAGCTCTCTGCACTTTTCAGGGTCAAACTGATAGAGCAAAGAACAGAATTCACCATAGATTTTCCAAGATTGTAGCATAATCGGGGGCCTAATCTTGCACCCACTGAAGTAAGTGGGAGCAGGAACAAGCATTCTGTGAGTTTGTTCTTAGGGTTGCAAACTTTCTAATCACACAAAACTGAACCTTGCCCCGCCCCTTTTCCAAGGCCTGCCCCTGCTCACTCCCCCATCCCTCAGTCACTCTCCCCCCACCCTCACTCACTTTCACTGGGCTGGGGCAGTGGGTTGGGGTGAGGGCTCCAGCTGGAGGTTAGGGCTCTGGGTGGGGCTGGAGATGAGGGGGTTGGGGTGCAGGAGGGAGTTCCAGGCTGGAGCTGAGGGGTTCAGATTGCGGGAGGAGGCTCAGGGCTGGGACAGGGGGTTGGGGTACGGGATGGTGTGCGGGCTACGGCTGGGGGTGTGGACTCGGGGAGTGGGGCTCGGGATGAGGGGGTTGGGGTGCAGGAAGGGGTGTGGGCTCTTAGAGGACATTTGGGTGTGAGAGCGAGTTCCAACCTGGGGCTGTGGTTTGGGGTGTGGGAGGAGGTTTGGGGTGCAGGCTCCAGCAGGGCGGCACTTACCTTAGGTGGCTCCTGGTCAGTGATACAGTGGGACTAAGGCAGGCTCCCTCCCTGCCCTGGCTCCATCCAGCTTCTTGGAACTGGCCAGCACCACCGCCATAGCTCCCATTGGCTACAGTTCCCGCTTGGGTGGGGCCAGTGCACGGACCCTCCCTGGCCCCTGTGCCTAGGAGGTGGAAATGCTGGCTGCTTCTGGGAGCCGCACAGAGCCAGGGCAGGCAGGGAACCTGCCTTAGCCCCGCTGTACTGCCAACTGGACTTTTATCCACCCGGTCAGCACTGCCACCAGCGTTCCTTTTCAACCGGGCATTCCAGTCAAAAACTAGTCGCCTGGCAACCCTATTTGTTCTATACATTTTATTGGAAATGTTGCAGCAAAGTCCTGCTGGAAAGGGCACTTAAAAATGATCAGAAATACTGTGTAATTAAAAAGAATCCCATCAAATGAGTAATGAGTTGCTAAAAAGCAGCCTTTACTTTTAAGTATTTAAGTACTTTTAATAGTATTGAATAAAGCTGAATGAATATGCAAGAAATTGCTTCCAGGAATATTCACTCAAATTGAATTCACTTTTGGCTGTAATTGGCATCCCACTTGTATTCAGCTTTTGTGCATACTCTAGAGAATTAATTTTCTAGCAAAAATGTTAATAGAAACAGCAAATTTTAAGCAGATTGTAGTGGCCCTCAGGCTGCATAACATTTTCTCTTCTAATCTCCTGTTTTCAGTGATTTCAACCTTCTTGAAACTTCCACCTCAAAGTGAAATTTTGGTGGGTGGTCTCTGCTGACAGGTGACCTTTTTTTGGAAGGTTTTGAACTACTTTTTGAATGGTTTGAATTGTTGTTTCCCCATTAGAACATATTTTTTGCAAGTTTTCTTTCTTCAACAACCCTACAGCCAAAAAGGAGAAAATGAAGCAAGACTAATTAAAGGAAAGGTGAATGTTGGTAAGGAAGTGAAAAGTATGTCATGCATCAGAAAGTGCAGAAAGGGTTCATAAAGCAAAAACCCTTCATAGTGAGGAAAAGAAAGGAGAAAAAAATTTAAATTAAGTGTGTGTGTGTGTGTGTGTGTATATATATAGAGAGAGAGAGAGAGAGAGAATCCAGTATTAGCCTATTGTTTCTGGCTAGCTACATGTTATTCCTTGCATTGGCAGGGCAAATACTAGTGTAGCTACGTCTAATTTCTGTGATGCTGTGATTTATTTTGTTGCCAGTCTGCTATAAGCAAATGTTGCATCCTCACATTATTCCCACAAACTTCTTGAAGCTGCTTCACTGACAGCTGACCCATGTAAATTTTATTTGATAATAAGTAAACCAAGAGTAACCAAGTGCTCCTGGCTACATTGCATTGTGAGCATCTGTTCCTGCAAATGTTTATACAGGTACGTAAGTTTATTCATGTGAGCAGTCCCACTAATGAGACTATTCGCCTGAGTAAAGTAATGCACGTGTGTGTTTGCAGGTTCAGGTTCTTAAATTGCCTTTACCTTTTAATTGTAAGACTAAAATGGTAGTGGAGTTATTTGCTGGTGCTTATGAATAGAGCTGGTCACATCCCATGGAAATTTTTGAGATTTAAAAAAATTTCCTGTTCTGTATCGGGATGAAAGATAGTGCTTTTGAAATTGAGAGAGATAGAGAGGACATGAAAAACACCTTTATTCACATAAAATCAAATTAAAAACTATTAAAACATTATAAAATTACAGTATATATGCAAAAAGATATGAATGAAATAAAGCAAAACATGTCTTAAATGAACATTAAACATGTATCACTAAAGCACCAGCATCACCAAGTTCACTTAAAATATTGTCCAGGTTATAAGTCAATTTATAAAAAGTGTAATCAAGCCACAGCCAGGATGCAATCAGTGCACAGAACAGTCCTAGCACAGCACACTGCTCTACCCTGGCCATTCTGTTCTGGTGAGATTACAAAAGGGCTGCTTTTGCGTGACCAGCACAAAGTTAGCCAGGCAGGAACTGTCTGAACAACTAGAGGAATCCCTGGCTGTCTGCTGCTTTGAACCTCTCCTGCTTACCTGGCTACTGAGCCTTGTATTCTTGCCTGCTCAGAAATATGCTGCCCACTGATATTTTAATACATAATAACATTTTAGCCATGTCTAAGCATATTCATGTTATAACCCAGTCCCAAAGTAAGTATTGATCTGATTCACCTGCTTTGTCTGTGGTGAGCAGGGAAGGCTGCAACAGGAGAGGGAAAGGCCCACAGACGACTCACACCTCCCCATACTGGGGGGGGCACAATCTAAAGGGGAGGATACGTGACCACCCCATGTATCTCCTCTGCCCAGTGACCCCCTGTGCCCTGTGCCCAGCCTGGGGCCTCCTCGCTCTCCCTGCCCCACGTTACCTGTGGGAGAGGGGACTCTGTCTTTCTCCCAGTGTGCCTGTGCACTGGCACGTTCGGCCACTCTCCTTGGCAGCTAGGCCCAGGTGGGGAGTGGGAGGGAGTCGCTTCTCTCGTGGGTGGGGCTGGCTGCTCCTGGTTGCTGCCTCTGTGCTGCGCAGCAGCTTCCTGAGAGTAGGGTGACCAGACGTCCCGATAAAATCGGGACTGTCCCGATTTTGAGGAGTTTGTCCCGCGTCCCGACCAGAGTATGGTTGGGACGCCATTTGTCCCAATATTTTGTTCCCTGGTCTTTGGCGGCAATTTGGCAGAGAATCCTTCAGTTGTGGACGGTCTTCAGTGGTATTTCGGTGGCGGGTGCTTCTGTCTTTGGCGGCAAGGTTTTTATTACCCGCCACTGAAATACCGCCGAAGACCCTCCGCGACTGAAGGGCTCTCTGCCAAATTACTGCTGAACTCCTGGACGGGTGAGTGTAAACACCCCCCCCCCCCACTGTGGCGGTCCCGGTATTTTCCCCTTAACATCTGGTCACCCTACCTGAGAGAGCCTGGCTGGAGAGGTGGTGGCAGGCCACCTCTCACCCGGGTCCAGCTGCCAGGGGTCGAGAAAGCCGAACACATGCTGGGGGGAAAGGGGACTGTAAGAGATTACTGTAAGAGTTGTGACTTATGTCAGAAGCACAAGGGTTTAAAGGGACCGTGCAAAGCACCTCTGCAGCCTTTGCCCATTATTAAAGAGGTGTTTGCCAGAGTGTCTGTAGATATTGTGGGACCTCTCACTAAACCTTCTAGGAATGGAAAGAGATATATACTTGTTGTGGTGGAGTCTCCCACCATGTACCCTGAAGCCACGTATAATATTGAAACTGAAATAGTGACTACAGCTTTAGTCACCATTTTTAGCAGAGTTGTTTTCCCAGAGAACTCTTGACAGGCCGTGGTGCAAATTTCATGTCTGTAGTCTTTAAAAAATTATGGGAATTATGCGGAGTGAAGCATACATAGGCTGCTCCCTATCATCCAGAAACTAATGGGGCTGTGGAAAGATTTAATGGAACGTTAAAAGCTATGCTAAGAATGTATGTCTCCAGGTATGAGAATGACTGGGATGTGTTACTCCCTTATTTACTACACCTCTACCCCAATATAATGCTGTCCTTGGCAGCCGAAAATGTTTACCGTGTTATAGGTGAAACCGCATTATATTGAACTTGCTTTGATCCGCTGGAGTGCGCAGCCCCACCCACCCAGAGCACTGCTTTACCGCGTTGTATCCAAATTTGTGTTATATTGGGTCGCATTATATCGGGGTAGAGGTGTATATGCATACAGAAGCATTCCCCAAGAATCTCCTGGCTTTACCCTCTTTGACCTCCTGTATGGGAGGCAGGTTAGGGGATGCCTAGATTTAATTCAAGGCTCTTAGGAGGGCAGTCCAGAGGAGACAGGACAGCCTGTAGGGGAATATATCACTCGTTTAAAGGAGAATTTATATGTTATGATGAATTTAGTGCAACAGAATCTTGAGGAAAGTCATGAAACTCAGAAAATTTGGTATGATCAGCATGCTGAAGAAAGATAATTTGATATTGGTGATTTGGTGTTAGTGCTGATCCCAGTGAGGAAAAACAAAATGCAGGATTATTGAGAAGAACCTTTTGAGGTAATTATTAAGTCAAAAAGTCCCTGGGTGTCTCTATTGTCATGGTACCTAAAAAGGATAAAGCCAGGAGATTTGGTGTGGATTTTAGAAAGTTAAATGCTATCACCCAATGTGACCTATATTCCACATCCTGAATAGAGAACTTACTGGATCTGTTGGCGGTGTGTGCGCAAAATTCATAAGCACACTGGATTTGACTTGTGGCCACTAGCAAATTCTCTTAGATGCTGATGCCCAGGAAAATCCATTTTTATAGTGGAAATCTGGACTACATGAATTTAAAGTCATGACTTTTGGATTAATAAATCCAGGGGCTACCTTTCTGTGGCTTATCAATGAGGTGCTGCGTGAGTTACAAACCTTTGCCAGGGCCTATATAGATGACATGACTATTATCAGTAGCTCTTGGCAAGCCCACTTAAACCATGTGGGACTAGTGTTACAAAGGCTGAGAGAAGCCAGCCTCACTGTCAAGGTCTCCCAATGCAAGATGGGGGCTGCAGAGGTAATCAGGAAAGCGTGCTATGCCCATTGTCTGGGCTGTCAAGCAACTTAAACCTTATTTGTGTAATAAAAATGTACTGTTTTAAGCGATCATGCCCCTTTGACATGGCTGCACCAATCTAAGGGAACAAATTCTAGATTTCTTCATTGGAGTCTAGCCCTATAGGACTTTGATCTGGAAATAATTCATATCAAGGGAAAGGAAAATGCAGTGGATGATGCCTTGTAGAGAATGGGGGGACCCTCAGGCGTATTCAGGCTCGTCAGTGACACACCTTTCTATACCATTTTTGCATTGGGGGTGTGAGGCTGGCAGGCCAGATGCTAGCTCTTGCCCAGACTGGAGGCATTAGCTAAGAACTAATAACCTTGTAGCAGGAGACCGGGCCAGTTCACATGTATGTTAATTTTGTTCAAAATAGGTATTAGTCTTTGTGACATTATCCATGGTACAATCTGGACTGATGGAAAGCTGTGTCCTCTCGATTCCCCAACCTGGGTGCTATTTACCTTGCTTTGCTGTGAGAGCAACCACTCCTGGTCTTCTCACACACAGCCTCCAGCATGTAAATCACTCCCAGCTATACTGTATGAGTGCTGTAGCCAGCCATTCATGAACTCCAGGGCAACACTAGCAAACTCTCAGTCCCAGACATTCTCCCGGAAATGTACATCTTGTACTGCCCAGCACCCTCCTGGGCAATGTAAGTTCATATAAAGTCCGTCTTTTATTAATAGAAAATGATATGCACAAATCTTGTTATCCAAAGTGGAGTTTCCCACATACTTCAATCCAAACACACTGGTTTAGGTAAAATAACAAATGTATTAATTACAGAAAGATAGATTTTTAAGTTACCCCAAGTAATGAGTCATATAAGTCAGAACTGGTTACAAGGAAATAAAATGTAAAACACAACTAACACCTAACTTAACAAGCTAAGTGACTACAAAGCAAAGGCCTCTCTCATCACATGTTCCAGAAGTCTTACTGGCTGAACCTCTTTCAGTCAGGCTCTCTCCCCCCAGTTCAATTCTGCTTCCTTTGTTCTTCAGTGTTTGATGATGCCGTGGGTAGAGAGCAAGGGAAAGATGACTTGCGGTGTCTGCCCTCTCCTCTTATAGTCCTTTCTCTTGTGCAAAAATCATCTCCAGCTCATGTTCAGAGACAGAAATTTGGTATGGCCAGGAACCTTACCTTAAGCTGCTTCTTTGTCAAAAATGTAGATTTTGTTCTCACACTGAACAGTGGCCACTTAATCAGGCGGCGGGCCACTTGATTCGTTGACACCTGGCTGAGGTCTTGGCTAGGCTTTTGTCTCTGGGGAACTTGTTTGTGACTGCCCTCCAGAACATGTTGGAATATGTCTTGGTAATACATACTGTGGAATCTTATATCTTTACATACAATGTTGCCCCACATATTTTATCAGGACAATAATGATCAGCAAATCATGAGTATTCAAGTGATATCTTACACAGTACGCTTTGTATAGAATTTAACATAGAATCATAGAAGATTAGGGTTGGAAGAGACCTCAGGAGGTCATCTAGTCCAAACCCATGCTCAAAGCAGCACCAACCCCAACTAAATCATCCCAGCCAGGACTTTGTCAAGCCGTGCCTTAAAAACCTCTAAGGATGGAGATTCCATCACTTCTCTAGGTAACCCATTCCAGTTCTTCACCACCCTCCTAGTGAAATAGTTTTTCCTAATATCCAACCTAGACCTCCCCCACTGCAACTTGAGACCATTGCTCTTTGTTCTGTCATCTGCCACCACTGAGAACAACCTAGCTCCATCCTCTTTGGAGCCCCCCCTTCAGGTAGTTGAAGGCTGCTATCAAATCCCCACTCACTCCTCTCTTCTGCAGACTAAACAAGCCCAGTTCCCTCAGCCTCTCCTTGTAAGTCATGTGCTCCAGCCCCCTCATCATTTTTATTACCCTCTACTGGACTCTCTCCAATTTGTCCACATCCTTTCTGTAGTGGGGGACCAAAACTGGACACAATACTGGCCTCACCAGTGCTGAATAGAGGGGAATAATCACTTCCCTCAATCTGGTGGCAATGCTCCTACTAATGCAGCCCAATATGTCCTTAGCCTCCTTGGCAACAAGGGCACACTGCTGACTCATATCCAGCTTCTCGTCCACTGTAATCCCCAGGTCCTTTTCTGCAAAACTGCCACTTAGCCAGTTGGTCCCCAGCGTGTAGCAGTGCATGGGATTCTTCCGTCCTAAGTGCAGGACTCTGCACTTGTCCTTGTTGAACCTCATCAGATTTCTTTTGGCCCAATCCTCCAATTTGTCTAGGTCACTCTGGACCCTATTCCTACCCTCCAGCACATCTACCTCTCCCCCCAGTTTAGTGTCATCCGCAAACTTGCTGAGGGTGCAATCCATCCCATCATCCAGATCTTTAAAGAAGATGTTGAACAAAACAGGTCCCAGGACAGACCCCTGGGGCACTCCGCTTGATATCGGCTGCCAACTAGAAATTGAGTCATTGATCACTACCTGTTGAGCCAGACGATCTAGCCAGCTATCTATCCACTTTATGGTCCATTCATCCAATCCATACTTTTTTAACTTGCTGGCAAGAATACTGTGGGAGACCGTATCAAAAGCTTTGCTAAAGTCAAGATATATCACATCCACCATTTTCCCCGTATCCACAGAGCCAGTTATCTCATCATAGAAGGCAATCAGGTTGGTCAGGCATGATTTGCCCTTGCTGAATCCATGTTGACTGTTCCTGATCATCTTCTTCCCCAAGTGCTTCAAAATGGATTCCTTGAGGACCTGCTCCATGATTTTGCCAGGGACCAAGGTGAGGCTGACCCATCTGTAGTTCCCCAGATTCTCTCTCTTCCCTTTTTTAAAGATGGACACTATATTTGCCTTTTTCCAATCGTCCAGGACCTCCCCCAATTGCCATGAATTTTCAAAGATAATGGCCAATGGCTCTGCAATCACATCAGCCAACTCCCTCAGCACCCTCAGATGTATTAGATCCAGACACAGTCCTGTAAAAGGGGTGAACATAGGGGTACAGACTGTCACAGTCTGATAAGAATTTATTTAGTGTTTAGACTCTATGAAATGCTTGTAAGTTGATGCATGCATTAATCTCACTTGTAATGTCACATATTTTCTTATAGCATGGAATACTAAGTTTGGCTTTATAACTTTGAAAATGTTTGCTCTGAACTTGTGAGCCCAGGCACCAGAATCATCCCTCCTGACCATCCTGAAGGACAATCAAAATCAGATGGACCATCAAGGAACACACCACAATACAAAGGATTGGTTAATGGCCCTATCACATCTTGGAAATGCTACATTCAAGGAAACTTGTCTTGTGGCCTTGGAAGCTAACCGAAGGAAATAAAACAAAGTGACAGGAAAATTTTCCATCTCTCTTTGCTGTTTGAACTCTGACACAGCCAGAGACTCTAAACTGAAGCCAGAGATCCCCAGGGGCTGTCTTCCTGGATAGCACAGAAAGACACTTTGAATAGACAGATCATTACAACTCTGTTACTCTTAGGATTTAAATAGTAACTCATTTGTGTATATGTTTGCTTGCTTTAACCTGTAAATAACCCTCTTATTCCTTTTTCCTAGTTAATAAACCCTTAAAGGGTACTTTATTACAGGAATGGCTACACATGTTGTCTTTGGTGTATGATCTAGGGTACCAATCGATCTCTGGTAAGTGACTGGTCTCTTGGGACAGGAAGCAACCTACATATTGTGTGATTTTTGGTGTAAATGACCATTTATCTCTAAGTCCAGTTTGTGTGGGTGAGAAAATAGACTGGAGAGTCTAAGGGGAGCGTCTGTGACTCCATGGCAAGACTGCTATAGTGATCCAGGAGTTCACATTTGTTACTGGGTTGGTGAAATCGAATGATAGAATACACCATCAGTCTGGGATGTCTGCCCTGAGGCTGGCACTCCTGGTCCTGAGCCAACCTAGACAGCGTGACAGACCCCATAGAGAAAACCCCCCATCACCCCAAGGAACAGGAAGGGAGCCAACAACCCCCTAAAACAAAGGAACAGCAAGTAACAAAACAAAAACAAACACAGACTACCAGAAACACAGCTGGTGCACACAGCACACACAGCCTCACTCTCAGGGTACCTCTACACAGGGATAAAAGACCCATGACATGGCTGCAGCTGGCCCTGGTCAGCTGACTCAGTCTCATGGGGCTTGGGCTGTGGGGCTAAAAATTGCTGTGGAGACATTCAGGCTCGGGTTGGAGCCTGAGCTCTGAGACCCTGCACCCTTGTAAAGTCTCAGAGCTGAGGCCTGAGCCCAGCCCAAACATGCACACAGCAAATTTTCAGCCTGACCCCATGAGCCTGAGCCAGCTGACCTGGGCTAGTCATGGGTTTTTTTTTTTTATCCCTGTGTAGATGTAACCTCAGAAACTAGAGGAAGTGAGACTAGCTACAGCAGAAAGGCCCAATGGTAGGGCATTCACCTGTGAGATGTGGGTTTGACAGATCAGGAACTTGAACCTTGATCTCCCACATCCCAGCTGAGTGCCCTGACCATGCTGCTATTGGCTCTTCTGGGATGGGTCTCAGCCTCTCTCCAATTAGGAATTCCATCCTGAACCTGCGACTCCAGCAAAATTTGCATTAGAGCTGTTTCTTTCCTGCCCAAATTTTTGTCTTGGACAAATCAGCATTGCAGCTCCCACTGGACAAATCAGCATTTTCCAATGAAAAAAGTCTTGTTGAAAAAATCCTGACCAGATGTACTTCTGAATCTGCACTTCTGTTCATATCGTGCTTCCTCCTCTTCTCAAAATCAAGGGTCACTGTTCAGCTGCTACAGCTGCCTCTTAAACATAGCTCCCATTGGGTAACTGGGAGCACAGGAGAAGAGAATCATTGGCATTAATTTTGGTTAGTGGTGAACGTTTCCACTTTGAGTCAGTTCTTCAACTTTTATTATCACTTTCAGATTTTTAAAAGAATCTCCTAGCAGTCTGAGTAGTCGGCAACATCTTTAGAACTGGCAGAGGTTCTGAATGTTAATGAAGAGAGAGTCTGCACCAGGGGTCAGCAACCTCTGGCACACGGCTCACCAGGGTAAGTACTCTGGCGGGCAGGGCCAGTTTGTTTACCTGCTGTGTCAGCAGGTTCAGCCGATCGCGGCTCCCACTGGCCTCAGTTCATTGTCCTAGGCCAATGGGGGCGGCGGGAAGCCATGGCCAGCACTTCCCTCACCTGCACCGCTTTCTGCCACCCCCATTGGCCTGGGACGGTGAACCGCAGCCAGTGGGAGCTGCAATCGGCCGAAACTGCCAACATGGCAGGTAAACAAACTGGCCCGGTCCGCCAGGCTACTTACCCTGGCGAGCCGCATGCCAGAGGTTGCCGACCCCTGGTCTACACAGTACTAAGGAAAGTACACAGTATAGAAAGTAGACAGAATTTTACTCGTTGATTAGTTCCCTGATAATTTTATAAGTGGTTCAATCTCCCAAAAGAATTGTTGTTGTATATCTAATAACGTGGATTCACTTGCTCATAGGGATGTTGCAAAAATAGTAATTGTACTAGATTCATCCTCACCGGTGCACCAGCAAGGAATGCTGACTTTGGGGAGGCTCTGGGAAGGAATTCACCCTGGTAAGGGGAGTATTTTGATATTTGTCTTCTCAGAAGTGCTCCAATAGCGAGGGACTCCTTTAATTTCCATCAACAATGCCATAGGAGCCCTGCCAGCAGAGGTTGAAAGAGAGGCTCACTGAATCAGTATATTCTTCTGCTGTCCTGTAAGTATTCCCTCTTCAGCCAGCCCCACCCACTTCTGAATGGGGCTGGCTCAGCAGATGGCATATTTGTGATCACCTTGTGCCATCTCAGCCTCTCCTACACAGCTTCTTTCTGCCGGGGTTCTTTTCTCCTAAATATTGCTAAGTCACATATTACTTTAGTATCCAAGTGCTAAGCAACAGTTATGAAGAAGTCATAAAGGGCCTGATCCAATGTGTGCTGAAGTTAGTGGATCTGAGCTTCCCTAAATTTGGAAGGTGTTTAGAACCGAGGTTGCAGTTTGAGACCAGCCTTGTTCCTACTAACGTAGATGGAACAGTGTTTTAGCAACTTACCCTTCCCATTTTATTAGCAGGGATTCATTCTAACCAAACTGCCCACTTTCTTTTCTCCTTGAGTTTTCAGGTTTTTTCCAACTTCCCCCTTGCCAACTAAAGTGCCTGAATGTGTCTGACAATAAAGTATGAAATTTAATTCAGTTCAGTGCAAAGAAGAAGCTAAAATTAATTTTATTGGGTAGGAAGTGACCAGTTTTACTAGAGTCAACATAGTGCTGATTCATATCCATCGACCAAAGAAAACTATCTAATGCCCCCCTCAGATATCAACAAAGAGGAAAAAATGAATGGGGAAAAGATAAGGCCCCAAGTGGCTGAATAATTTATTACTTAACCATGATTGTTTATTTGGTTTGTTTTTTAAAACAAATTTCTGATATGTCTCCTGCATCAGTATCAGCAGTGGCACAAGTTTCGGGAAGCAGACTGCCCATTGCTTAAGTGGTTTGAGAAAGATCTCATTACGGCTTACATTCTGAACAAGTTGAACAAATAACCATATGTGTAGTTTACCCCCTCAGCGGCTTTTCATATGGGCCCCCTGCCGCTGGCAATGGAGTCAATGTTTAATAGCAGTGTGGCAACTCCTCGTATGCTTTCTGCTTTGCTGCATGCCTGAACCTCATCATGTATGACTTTCCACATGGTGAGAGGATAAGGGAAAACAGACAGGGTTCCGCCTGATAATCTGTGGTCACTTCAGACATTCCACGAGTGCTTGAAAAATAACTGTCAGAGCTGTGGAAAAGGAAGGAACAATTACAGCACAGAAACACCTACAACTGTCTTGCTTCACTGTGGAAAGTTAGAGATTTGGCATGATTTAAAACATTCACACGGAACTGAACAGCAAACTGTAGCATGCATAATTTACAGAAGGAAAGCAACAGAAACCTAATCTCCTACTTAAGGACCAGATCCAACTCCTGCTGATGTCAATGGAAAGACTCCCAATGGCTTCAGTGAGAATAGAATCAGGGGCCAAGCCATTGTAAACAGTGTGGGAGCTAATCAATGAAAACTCTCCAGGATAGGTTTTGGCCTGCTCTCTTTTCAGCACGATGCGGTATGGGTGATGCCTGCGGCTCTACCAGTAAATTGGCTCAAATCATATTCAGTTTTTCCTGCCCACTTTCAGATGTCACACTTGTCCTTGGAGCTAAATTTCTGTTCACACAAAGATCAGCAATCGCCAGGGACCCAAATTTCCTCTAGTAGCATTTTTCTTTCTTTTCTGTGTTTGTTTTAAAGGTACAATTAGAGCTAGAGTGGAACATGATTTTAATGTTCACAACAGATTTAAAAAGAAAAAATTGAAAAACCTACATTAATAGGAGCCAGTGCATTTGGTTTCTAGGCATGGTGACTTGAAAGCTCTTCAGGAGTGTGTTCTCATTTTCAAATTCTCAACTTGAGCATTCTAATGGCCTGTGCCTCATCTCATTCAGATTTTCAGGCTTAGACGGAAAATGAAAGGTTTGTGCCATGAATCTGTGGTGCATTAATGTTGAATATGCAATATACCTCTGGATAACAAGCCAGTAATTATCCACACAGAATTACTTATATTTAGGTGCCTAAAGAGAGTGCTCTATCTAGCTACGCACAGAATTGTGAAGTCATGGTCATGTTAAGATTGAATGTCTCACATCATTCCTTTAACTGATAATTTCCTGACATCATGGGTGCAGTTCTGAGAGCTAGCCAACTTCATTTGCTCAACATAGGCCCTGGGGAGAAGGGTGGCAAAGGTGGATGTATGATATATTTCCTCTGTCCTCTCTTTCTAGTGGGGCTGCTCTAATTTACACCTGACTGCAATGGTCCCAAAAGTCCATTCTGGCAGCTGGTAGCGTGATACTCTGGCCAGCCTTTTCTCCAGAACTGCCCCTATGCCTGGGTCTGAAGAAGATATAAAAGGGTACTGACATTCGACAGAGGAATCAGGCCCAAAGTGTCAGGAAATTCATGTCCCCTTGCAAAAATAGGGTTTGGAATGGAATGGATCTTTCCATCTTTCACACTCACCTGGCTATTTGAAGCCAGTGCAAAAGGTCTGTGATGCACCTGAGAATTCTACCATTTGTGTCTAAATTCCGATCCTTAAGAGTGCATTAACTATGTAAGTCTTGACACTTGCTGCTCTAGGAGAATGATCAGGCACTTAGAATTTTTACCTTAACCAGGCCTTTTGAAATATTGACAGAATGTTAATAGTGGCTGTCCTTGGTTTGGCTTGTGTGGCTTTTCTTAGAGGTGTCATGTCCTGGCCGAAAGCTCTTCTTCGGTCTTCTCTTTGCTGTTCTTCATTTATATCGGTCTCTTCCTCAGCCCAGCGTTTCAGCTGCATATTTAAAAAAGCCATTTCTCAAGTATGCAATAAGCTCCTTTCCTGTGTTGCCCTGATTACAAAGGCATTATAAATATAACTGATAAATGGTAAGAGACAGCACATATCCCCATCCTAAATACTGGCATCATCAAGTTGTTTTGCTTTCCCAGAACTATAGCTTTGGATTATATACAAGACATTGTCCGGAAACATTCTTTGGATAATCTGTCCAAGTTCACATCAAGTTCACAAGGGTCTGGATATCATGGAGCATGAGTAATGGGTTTTTTGTAACATTCATAAGAATCTTATTTCTATTAACAAATTACTACTTTTTTCATTTCCATTGAAAATTCAAATGGTAGCTTCAAACAAGAAATGTCTCTGTTACTGCCACAAAGTTTTGGTGACCTAAATTTGCAACATGAAGCAATTATACATCAATATGTAGAGTTAATAAATCATCACCTCTTTGACATGCAGCTGTATACAATATGGTGCAGATTCAGTTTGAAGAAGTTGACTTACAGCTTGGAATGTGGACTTTGTGTCCAACTTAGATCATATCCATTATATCCGGAAGTCCTTACTGAGTTCTTACCCGAACAAAACTCAGTGTTGCTTACTAAATATTTCACGATGTTGCACTGTGATTCTAACATGACATCTTACAAATAAAAAAAGCAAAGGACAAAGTTTCCCCTAGTGGTATATTTTAAAAGAAATATTGCTGTCAACATCTTGTTTTAATATTAAGCCAATAAGTGAACAATGTAGGTTTTTTTCTCCATTTGGTTTATGAGCCAAAAAGGGTTTATTGTAAAATGGCAAAAGCCACCAGAAAAAGTGGCACCCTAATTTTTTTCCTCAACAGAAATGTGTATGTAATAGGAATTCATGACCTTGTGCTAAAACTTGCTCAGGGCAGCTGAGCTACAGAAGTATTGTAGTTGTAAAGGGTTAAAGAGCTCCTCTAGGCACAATCAGCCCCAATCCTGCACATCTGTGAGGCTTGTGGAGCCTGGAGAAGAGTAGATCCTTAAAAGGGAGGTCCCTGCTTAGTGCAGGGTGGCTATCTGATGGAACAGGGCTGTAACTCAGAGAGTCCCAACTCCTGGGAGCAGTGATTACTGACTGGGGAAACTGCTTGAGATCCTTGGCTGCCCAAACTCCCTCCCAAAGGAGAAGGGCTGGTTCTTTTCTCTCTTTTTTCCTCCTTGGCTTTTTGGAGGCCCTGGACTCTGTCATTAGTGGGCACAGAGGAATCCTGACTTTTTCTTTTTCTTTACTTTGTGCCCCTTCATCCTGCTGAATGGGGGCAGATGGCTTGAGTAACGGGGCTGCAGAGCTGTGCTCTGGGCTCTGAGACAAGAGTGGTGCTGACCCTTTTTCCAAGGAGGTGCCAGACAGGTCTAAACAGTTGTCCTTGTCACAACATGGGAGCAAGATTTTGATTAGCAGGTGTTCATGCACACAATAATGTTTTGGTCTTTCCATATACACCTCTCAAAGAATCTTAGAAGAATTTTAAGTGGAGTTCTTTATAGTCCTGTGTTGTAGTAAGTGATTAGGGCACTCACCTGAGAGGTGGCAGATCCTGTTCCAATCCCTTCCCCCCCTCAGGGGACTTGAACTAGGGGTCTCCCACATCCTGGGTGAGTCCCCGAGGCTAAACGTTATGAGAGAAGTCCTCCTCCTTCTTCTCGGCCATTTTGTTTAAACTTGCCTGAGTGGCCCAGTCCAGTGGGTGACTGCTGAGCGTGCCTACTGGATTGGGCCCTAGGTACCCAATTTAGGTTCCCAAATGCCTGTCTTTCCCAGTATCAGAGGGGTAGCCGTGTTAGTCTGGTTCTGTAGAAGCAGCAAAGAATCCTGTGGCACCTTATAGACTAACAGACGTTTTGCAGCATGAGCTTTCGTGGGTGAATACCCACTTCTTCAGATGTCTTTCCAAGTTTGTCAATTGCTCTGAGCTCAGGCAGGGGGTCGGATGCCTATCATGAGGCAGCAGTGCACATGCTCAGAGGCAAAAACGTAGCACCAAGTGACTTTAGGCACCTACAGAGTTAGGCTGCTGCTGAGCGGGAGTTTTGTGGATTGCACCGGTGCTTAAAAACGGGCCTTAGGTGCCTAGGTATCTTTGTGGATTACACCTTGAATGAGGATTTTAGAAGCAGTCCCTATTATAAGAGTGTCCGCTCCATCCCTGCTGACCAGTGATGGAAAGTAAACAGTGAAGGCAGTCTTGACCCATCCATTGATGTGACTAATGTTGAGGATGACTCATATGCAGCAGACTGGTATGAAAGCTTGGTTATACCACAGGGAGTGTACTTATTGCAACTGATTAGTCACCAATGGGATGAGCTAAGTTCAGTTGCAAGTTTTTAATACAGTGTCACGGTAGTTGATGTGTCATTGCTGAATTGTTGGTTTTACTGTTTAACCTGTCTTTTTTTTTTTTAAGATGAGGAAGACCAAAATGTTGAAAAAATTGTTTATAAACATTATTTTGTCTATAGCTATGTGGAATGGCAGGTCATTTCAATTATGTTCAGCATTTTCAAAGATTGATGACATGAATCATACAAACAAAAATGGCAACATACTGTTTCAAAATATCACCACATCAAATGCTCAGCTAACGTCAGGGGATAAGAAACCATGGCATTAAATACACAAACTCACAGGATTGCTTAACATAGCAATTGCCTCCTTTGTCTCTTGATTTTGGTACTATTTGCAACTATTAGATCTGAATAACAAGACCCGCGTCCTCAAAGGTATTTAGGTACCTAACTCCCACTGAAATCAAATGTGCCTAAATACCTTTGAGGACCTGGGTCTTGTTATTCAGATTTAATCACTGAAATCTTTTATCTTCGGGTTTCGTATTGCAATACCTGAGTGCAGATCCTCCAAACTGGATGCTGTTGCAGATCTTCCCAGATTAAAATCCCTCCATTTATCACTCTGATCTCAGCATTTTGGGCTATGTACAGCCGAACTGGCTTCTTAAATAGTTCAACATTTTAAAATCTATTTTGCTAAATTTACAAAGCACTTCACTTGGTCAGGTAGATTTAATATGCTGAATAATTTCTTAGTGTGTTTTACATTCTGCTGCCCCAGGTACTATGGCTCTGTGATCTCCCAGAGCAACCCTCAGGACTAGAAAAGGCTACGTATCAGATGCCTATGGAACTTTTCTCATGTGAACCCAACCACCCAACAACTCGAAAACTCTGACAGATATTTTGGTTGTTACACTAATGGGTGTATTTCTTTATCTTCTCTCCTACAGGAAATGAAACCAGCATGGTTAAGTCTGGCACCCTGTTGATTACACTCAGGAATGAAGCAGTGGCCCAATTTGTTTTTCCAAAATGTACCAACCATATTGTACTCAGGGGCAAAGGGTCCACACTAGATAAACTCATTAGTGCCTGTGCCAGGGTTCCTGAGTCCCCATTGTGCCCTCTGTTGATTGTGGGTTTTAAATATGTCATGCATTTTAAGATATATTGTTTATGTGTATTTGCATTATTGCGCAATTGTGGCAGGCTGAGTGCACCGCTGGAAAGCAGCCTTTGGTTTAGTGGCCAGTCCTGTAGCAAAATATTAGTAATATAGAAATATGCAGCCCTACATTACATTTGATTTAAACATAAATGGAAGGTACCACTAATATAGTTGTTTTTAAAGTTGGTGACATTTAAAAGCAATTAATTAAAAATCTTAAATCAGAATTTTTTTTACAGTTTGCTTTTTCTTCTTCCACAGTTTCAGCTTTCTTTTTTGTCAAAGCAATTAAAGTCTGAGTTCCACTGTGTCTAATACCGAGGCATAAATAAATAGTGTAAAGAAAGTTTTATTTAGGATTATATCCTGCTATTGATTTTGGTATTTAGAGTTTTAAAATTCCTTAGAAATCAATGTAACGTGTGCTACATTGTGTTCTGAATGACACTATTGTAAATCTGGAGTAACTCCATTGAATTTAATGGAGTTGCCCGAGGTTTGTTCATGACAGAATTTTGACAAATATGTATATATATTTTTCTAAACCATCGCTTCTAGGGCTGTGCAAAATTATCAATTTTGGCTCAGTTTACTTGTGGAAAATGATATTTTCAGAAGATTCTGTGGATTTGACAAAAGCAGTATCACCATGATGATAAGCAAACCCAACTTTCTGTAACTGAAAAAATAAAGTTTAATTTCCAGCTCAGCAAAAAAATGTGACTTTTCCTTACGCTGAATTTAATCACTTTTGCAATGGAATGACAGTTGTGAAAATCATAAATGTGAGAACAGAGAAAAGGTTTCTCTTTAGAGTGAAAATGTCATTTTAAAAACTTGGTTGCAATTTTTGTATATATTTGAAAGGTTACATGAGGCACTGTAATCTTATGGTTTGAGCACATGATTGGGAGCTAGGACACTGTTCCCAGCTATGCTGTTGACTCTGTGTGATATTGACAAGTCCCTTTATCTCTTTGGGTCTCATATTACTTATCTGTAAAATGGGTATAATTCTACTTACCAACCTCATAGGAATGTTAAGGCTCAATCAATAAGCTTTTGTAATATGCTTTGAGACTTTCAGGTGAAAGGTGCAAATTAAATGTATTCTTATGTCACATTACAAATGTGAGGAAGCAACTGGTATTCCTCCTTGAATTTGCATTCTCAGAGCATTGTCGCATCCACTGCAGCTGATCAATGAGCAGCAGCAAGTGAGACATTTTCATCTATGTGTGGCTAGGAGTTTGTGAGCATTTTTCAGATATGCATTTTTGCTACTATGCATTTGTCACCTTGAGATTAGAAAATGCTCTTGACCTAAGGATATCTCTTAAATCCTTTCGGAAACAGTTAAGCAATGTATCTCACTGTGAGCTTGTGACACCAGTGCCTCAGGATCTGGACTGACTGTTGCAGGGTTTCCAATAACATCCCTAATTGTTTGGAACTTACCTGCTGGGGAAACTGACCCTGTCCTTAATACTCTGTTGCGACCAGTGGAAGCATTTGACCTAGATCCACCTTGGTTAAAAAGAGGCAGGATTGTCGACAGTGCGTTTCTTTGCAAGGAATTCTGGAATTCACCTTTTCCTTGCCCATCCCAAATAACCTAAACCTGTTGACCTTTAGGGGATATTAATTTGTAAATGCCGACTATTATTCTCAGTATTTGGAAACAAATGTGCTGAAATCTGATATATTGGGTTGGATAGGCTACTGTTTAGGCTTTGCTTTTCAGTTGTGGTTGGTTAGTTCTTGGTTTGAGGGGTGAGGAAAAGCAGATGTGGTTTTACTCTAGTTGTGCAACTGTGTTTTTAATGTATATTAAACGTGCTCTGTGACTTGGCTAGATACTGTTTTTCTCTTGTATCATCATTGTTTTCAGGTATTAATTTTAATCTGATTTATAATCTGAGAGATGCCTGTACAGTCCTTGCAATCCTTTTTCTGGTGGCTACGGATTATTTGCTGTAAACTTTTGTGATCAGACGGCTGTATTAACTATATAGTGTGTATTGAAACTCACACTGGTTCTCCCGGCGACCACACAAGTAATCCCCAGGGCCATATTTAATTTCACAGTCATACATATTATTAGTCTAGGAGTCAGTTTATGTCCCATGTTTTGGGTGTCCCTCTGGATTGTCACTAATGCCTCCATTCTGCTTTATGAAAGTATGAAAGAACCCCCAAAGGGCAAAAAGAGGTATGTGTAAGTATTTTTTTAAAAAAAAGCCAGAACAGAGACCTTAATGTTTTCTGAATAAAATGTAATCAGTTACCATAATACTGTATTGTTTGTTTTACTTTTTTTCCCGTTGTGGTTACTGTTACTTCATCCCTGGAATGTTTCCAAGAGAAATGAGGGATTGTCCACAAGATAATCACCAGTAAGTCTGACTCTTCTGTGTGTAGTATTACGTGCCACTAAATCTTAAGTGATATCTGTATGCGGTGAGTGAGCAAAAATAAAGAATTTTGACTGAGGACTATAGTTTTCAGAACGCATCACGCTATGATTTCTTCAAGGAAATTTTCCTGATGAAGAAGTGCGGTTAAAAATGGCGTTACTGTATTTTTTTTAAATGGAGAAAGATTAGTTATTGATGTTACTTATTATGTAGAGAACAGCGGTACCCAAAATATGCTTAGCCCTTTCTAAACACAGGAAGTTGCAATCTCTTGCCTCAGGGTATACTTTTCAACAAAGAAGAAATATTGCTAGTGACTCCTGCACTCTAACATGGAGAAACTGAGCAATAGCTGCTGTGCAATGGCCGAGCTGAGCTTAGAGCCATCCAAAGAGAGATTTATGTCCTTTCAGACTGTGTGGCTGCTGGGTTTAGTCCCTGGGGTAAGCTAGAGTTGCCCCACAGCTGATCTAATTTCTGCCCTGACTGCAATGATCATCAAGGGACCATCCAACAGCCCAGAAAAAACTGGATTGCAGAGCAAGCTCTCTGACCACTCTGTCTCCTCTCCTAATATTTCCCCCCGAGGCATGTCCCCATTATGGCCCTGTTCTGAGGACTGTGAGAAAGGTAGCTATAGGGATAGTTATGAAATTAAGAGAATTAAAGTTAGGTGAAGTATGGTTATGAAAAAAATGTATCTGCTTTGTGGGTTGTGGCTAGCACGGAAAAGGCCTTAATCAGCAAGTAAGAGGAGGCTGTGAGAATAAGTAATATTACTTATTACTTGTAGTGTGGGAAAGATGTAAGGTTCAAAAAGTAACCGATACAGTGAAACACTGCAGTAACAAGACAAAGGAAAATGGTCTTCTAAGAAACAAGCACAAACCTTCCCAGTGTTCTGTTAGTAAACAAGGAGGGAGAGGAGATAAGAAAGGAAGTTCTTGGAGGAAGGAAAGTAGCAAGGATAAACTGCTTCACACTGGGTTTTTGCTAAAGTTAGCACAATAGCTGAAGCATATAAAGAATCTGAAGGTTTTCTTTGTCAGCCCATACCTGACCATGCCAGAGAACCAGGAGGAAATGGTTTTCCCTAGCTCTGGCCTATTGGTAAGTATACTTATCACATGCTTGTAAATACCTTGTTACTGTGTTGGGTGTAGTGACTGCTTATTTTCAGTCTGTTAGGCATATTTAGAACAATTGTATAAAATACTCTTTCGTCTTAAAGGAATTGACGGTTAAATTAGTGTCTGGTAGTCTCCCATATTAATATTAATTTAAAATATTATTAATAATTCTGCCAGCTGGCAAATCCCCTCCATGGGAGGGTGTAAGGGAGTGGACTCACTCCTGCCGCACCTCCTGCTGGTTGTCCATGGGAATTAGCTCTTCCAGCATCCTGGAGTGCCCCCTGCAGGCTGGTGATCTGCCTTACCGCTGGCCCCTGTGTCCCTCCCAGGACCCCAGTGCCCCTTTCTCTGGGTTGCTGCCCCCCTGGCAGTACCCCCACACTCTGGGTCTCCCCACCCAGGGGAACCCCCACCCACTAACCCCACCTCGCCTCACTGTAAGGCTGCAGCCAGTCACCATCTAGCACCACTCCCTGGGGCAGACTGCAGTATATGCCACTCATCTCAGGCAAAGTTGGGTTGGACCTGCTGCCTCTATAGCTGGGCTGCCCCTCTGCAGCCCCAGTACTGGTCTTAGGCCCTCAGCTAGGCCCACAGCCTGGGGCTTTCCTAGGCCGGCACTTCCCAGCTCCTCTAGCCTTCCCCAGCCCTGCTTCACTCAGGTACCCTGTCTCTAGCTCCCTGCAGCCAGGCCCATCTCCCTCTACAAACAGAGAGAGACTACCTGGGCTTCTGGCTCACAGCCTCTTATAGGGGCCAGCTGGGCCTGATTGGGGCATGGCCAGAGCTGAGCCTACTTTCCCCAATCAACCCAGGCTTCTTGCCCCAGCTACAGCCCTCTCCTGGGCTGTTTTAATCCCTTCAGGGAAGGAGTGGGGTAAGCACCCCGCTACAGAGGGGTATTTCCTGATAGGAAAACCCAGCCAGCTTCTGGTCCACTTATACTACCTGAGTGGCACCAGGGAGCCAGGACACAGCCTAGAATCAGGGCCTAAAAGTCCAATCTTACAGAGCACTGCATGACTTCAGTTCCCATTTATTTCAGTGTGCAAGGGTTAGCACAAGAGCTGTTCATCATATTGCAGGACTGGACTTGAAAGGGCAAATTTTCAAATATAGGTGCCTATGTGTCTGAATAGAACTGCATATTCAAAATGGGTAACTTACTATAGGGAATACATAGGAAATAGATCAAATACAGTAGAACCTCAGAGTTATGAACACCTTGGGAATGGAGATTGTTCATCACTCTGAAATATTCGTAACTCTGAACAAAATGCTATGGTTGCTTTTTCAAAAGTTTACAACTGAACATTGACTTAATACAGCTTTGAAACTTCAATATGCAGAAGACAAATGCTGCTTTCCCTTTATTTTTCAGTAGTTTATGTTTAACACAGCACTGTACTGTGTTTGCTGCTCTGAGGCTTTTTTTTTTTTGGTTTCTGCTGCTGCCTGATTGTGTACTTCCAGTTCCAAATGAGGTGTGTGGTTGACTGGTCAGTTTGTAACTCTGGTGTTTGTAACTCTGAGGTTCTACGGTACTGAGGTAACCTCTTTTGGCTATCCAAGGACCAGATTCTGATACCTTTACTCACATAGAGTAGCACTTTACTCCACATGTGGTCCCACTGAAGTGAATGGGACTATTCCTGGAATTAGGTGCTGCTCACGGTGAATAAGAGTACCGTATCTGGATTTAAGTCAAATGGCAAGTTTTTACCAGTGATTTCTGTCCATCATTAGTTTGAATCTGAAGCCAGTTGGTTGTGATAAAAAAAAGTCATGATCTACATGGACAATGAATGAAATGAGGTGGTCATCTCAGGCCAGTTCTTAATGAGAGTCCACATCACAAAAAACAATACTCCAACTGGCAATCACAACAGAGCTCCAGGCGTGAATGAGCACTGAGAATGAACTACCCTCTTACTGCTAAAGAGGATTGCCATTAGATCTAGGTTGGGACACATTGTTGAGTTGCTGTTGAGGTAAATTGCAATGCTACTTGCCTGCATTGTTCTGTGGATCAGTGATTTAGGCAATCCTATCAATGTATCTCCTTTACCAAGATGACACATTTTGTGCATTTACCTTTTAGAGTCTAGAAGTTGTTATTTTTAATATCCGGGTGAAAAAATGTGTGTTTTGTCTATATACTCTTTATATATTATCATGACAAGTAAAAACTTGCCATTTGACTCTAGATCCAAATACCCTTATTCATAGTGAGCAGCACCTCACTCCACGTATCAGAATCTGGTGAAAGCAGAAGCTGGTGAAACCTTGTTATGGGTTGAGTTAAAGCCCCATTGAGATTAGTAAGTTTGAACTCAACCTTTAGTTAACATAACGATAAGTATAAGCCCCTCACCTCTGACAAAAGGCATGTGTTTACCAGCTTGCAGCCTAGTGTTGTTTGGGCTAGTGTGTGTGTGTGTGTGTGTGTTTGTGTGTGTGTGTGTGTATGTGTGTGAGAGAGAGAGAAGAGAGATCACATAGAAATGAAGATTAGCCAAGAACAGACTGAGGATATGTCTACACTACCCGCTGGATCGGCATATCGATATATCGATCCCCGAACTTGCTCCCATCGACTCCGGAACTCCACCAGGGTGAGCGGCGGTAGCAGAGTCGACGGGGGGAGCCGTGGCCATCGATCCCGCGCTGTGAGGACGGGAGGTAAGTCAAAATAAAATACGTCGACTTCAGCTATGCTATTCCCGTAGCTGAAGTTGCGTATCTCAAATTGATCCCCCCCTCCAGTGTAGATCAGGCCTGAGTGAGAGAGACAGCCTGAAGGAGCAACTCACAGAGTGTGGCTGGTCCTGTAAGAAAGCCAAGGAGAGGTTTTTGGGTCAAGGTGAAGGCTGACAAGAGTGCGCTTTGTGCTGTGAGCAAAAGAAGCTGTTTTCTGTTGCTTCCTTCTGCATTTGGAGACACAGGCTTTTGTATGCTCTTTGTAAGTAAACAAATTACCTCAAAGAAATACCTGAGTACCACCAATTTCTACTCTCCACTTGGTTACACACAGGGCCCCAAACTTTGCCTAGTCATTCAGGCCCAAAGGGGCAACAGTAGGTTTGAAAATTTACTTACAGCTGTTAGGGTTTTGGAAATAGGAGAAAAATAAGTTGCCTTATTAGTTGGGTAAACTAGGAAACAATATGGGTAGAATTTTTTTTTTAGAAAGAAAGCCCTGAGTTTGTTTGTTTGTTTTTGTCTCATGACCTACAATAGAAATTGTTGCTCCTACATTGATGGGAAAAGTCAAAAAATGCGCTTTCAGCTAAGGAAAAAAATAACATACAGAATAATGTTATTGCATGTGTAAAACAAAAGCCATATTCCATGTGTTGTAGATGGCCACAAAGTCAGCTTCTGCTTGCCTCGGCGGGTATTTGCGCCCACGTGGTCACCTAATCTAAACACAGTAGAAACACAATACAGCACTGTTTTGAACCTCCCAATGCTTTTCATAAAACCACTACACGTCATGCACCAGGATCACATTATATCAGCTTGGCTCAGAAAGACAGGCTAACAAAACCAGCTTCATGCATTGTGATTTGTGAAACTCAACTACTTTACGTTTGAGGAGGCATAATTATCTGTGCACACTATCTGTATTTAGAAACTACGTAAAAAAGAAGCAACATTTTGACAGGCTATTGGGCCATAGGGAAGATGAATTGTTTATTGGTATTTTGACAAATATTAATTGCATCATTAAACATGTTAAAGTGCAGTTCTACTCTGAAAAGTGATTATGTAAAGATGGCACCTTCTTCCTCAACAAATTTGCTCCCTCTGTGCATGCAGTCATTTATGCTGACTTTAGGAACCCAAATAAATGTTTAATGTTCAGTTTGAGATTTACAGATGAACAGCGCTGGGTAAGAGCTAGGAATTATAATAAACCTCATGGTGTCTCTGGTTAACAATCTGTAAAGTGGGAACAATTGCCTCATAGTTTGCCCTGCCGAAACAACAAAGCTCTGGGAGAGTGAGCTGGGTTCTTTTCTGCTTATAAGTCATCCACAGAATTGTTAAGTAGTGTTCAATTGAAGGCCCACCTGCACAACCCCTGTTTTCAAATTGTGTCCACACATACCGATATGACACCCCACTGAAGGAATACATTGCAGAGGTGCAACAGAAAACACCATTTGGCATGTAGGATCTTTGTTACTGGTGGCAATGGACAAAATAGAAAAAACAGAGCTTGGCTTTCAAGTCTGAAGATGAGTTTGCAGTTAGAAAAAACTCACCGTTTAACTTATGAACTGAATCATTGAGTCACAATAACTGGAAAACATCCCCATGTCATTTCCTGGAGTCAAACTATCCTTTAAATTACTACATGTTTGTATAATCATAGTCTCCACTTATACTGCACGCTCCATCTGAGGACCTCAACATGCTTTACAAACACTGACCCCGTCAGTGAGGCAATTATTCCCATTTTACAGATTGCTAACCAGAGATGCTGTGCAGTTTATAATAATTCCTAGCTTTTACACAGTGCTTTTCATCTGTAGATCTCAAAGTACATTACAAAGCAGTAAGAATCATTATCCCCATTTTATAGATGGAGAAACTGAGGCACCAAGAGGTGAAGTGACTTGGTTATGGTCAAATGATAAATCAGTGACAGATCTGGAAGTAGAACCCAAATCTCCTGACTCTTAGGGTACGTCCAGACTACCCACCCTATTGGCGGGTAGCGATCAATTTATTGAGGATCGATATATCGTGTCTCGTCTAGATGCGATATAGCGATCCCTGAACGTGCTCCCCGTTGACTCCGGAACTCCACCAGAGCGAGCGGTGGTAGTGGAGTCGATGGGGGAGGCGCGGCCGTCAATCCCACACCATGAGGACAGGAGGTAAGTCAAAATAAGAAGGTGTTCCCGTAGCTGAAGTTGCATATCTTACATCGACACCCCCACCCCTCCGTCAGTGTAGACCAGGCTACAGGCCTGTGCATTAACCAGTAGATGATGCTCCATCAAAAAGTCTGATTCCTTAGCTGTACATATCAGATTATGACATTACATTCTGCAACTACAGAGTAAAAACATCATGCAATTAAATAGCAGCAGAGTAGATACATGCTGTACTTGCCAAAAGAAATTGTTGTCTCTAAAGATACTGTGGAAGCAGGGAAAGTGAATTCCTATGTCTGGGTCTCAACTTCCTAGCATGAGTCCAGCTGAAGTCCCCCAGCTCGCAAAATATTTTGGTCCCCTTGGATGGAGGCAGGTCAACCTCATTTTGAGACCAACTGCCAGTGGCTCAGCACAATTGTGTTTCTTTTCTAATGGTGATCAGTAGAGGAGCTCCCTGGCAGAGCCAGAAATATTTAAGGTGGATCCAGCTCTGTGCTGCCCTTGAACTTCAATTTAGATGGCATATCTTTATTCTTTAACTGATTTTCCCACTTCCTCTTTAATTCCAAAATCCCCACTGACCCAGTGTGTCTTCTCACAGTGCCATTTTCCTTTAATGCTTTTAGTTGAAGTCAACTTTGAATTATCAGTGCATCTTTGAGGGGAGCAGTTAGTTCATTTGCATCTATTTCAGTGGACTAGGGGTGATTGGCTTCTTCGTTTCCTTCAGGTGCTGATACTCCTTTGGTGCTAGGCACATCAACACCCTCGTGTTTCACCAACAGCACTGACCTTTCAGCATGCTTTGCAGCTTTGACCCCCAAATTTATCCTGAAGTACTGAGTTCTCTGTCTAAGTTTGGGCAACTTCTTTTGCTACAATGGAGACTGTTTTCTTTCTTTGTCTCTTCCTTTTTATATTTGACTCAAGTGATCTTCAGAAGTGAATAGTTCTTCAAGGCTGTATTTGGGTCTTCTCCTGAACTAGAGATGCTACCAGAAGCTCCTTGGGAAGAGTTGAACACTTCAGATTTCCTGAGATCTCAAAATGTAAGTCAGGCCCATTCTCAGCCTGGAGGACTTCAAAGGCAGCTGTCTCAAAACTGTTGCCTAGTGCAACTTCCAAAATGCAGCCTTTGAATCATTGCCTGCTAGAGTGAGGTTTTGACACAGGAAGGCTTTGAGGTTTGGGATATCAGCACAGAACCACCCTTAAAACACCAAGTCCTTGCATCAATGCATTTTTTTAAAAATTGACTAGGTTTTAAGTTCACAATGTCACTTTAAATGTGTTAAAAGAATTGTTCAGGGAAGCTTACAGGCAACTGCTTGTATGATGTGAGCTTTGGACAGTACTGTTAATTACAAACTTTCATGAGCTCCAAAAATTGCAGGTCAAAAGATTAAAATCTAAATCTAAGCTTAAAATGTCAACTTTCTATTTCATTTTACTACACTTTCTTCACTCTAATTTTTTTGTTTTGTTCTCATGTCTGTACTCAAGAACTGAAGGGCTCACATATCAAGGGAAGGTTATACTATTCACTAACTAATCTGCCATTATGATTTTTCTTCATCAACACATTTTACTCAAGTGCTTTAAAGTGATCATTTATGAAATTATAAATGTACTTGCTCACAAAAACACAAGATGGCAGTGCTCAGTTCATTAGCAAACTGTAACAAGAGAGAATAACCACTCATTCTTTGTACAGTGAAAATAAATAGGCAAAAGATTATTAGTGACAGTGAGTACTTAACCCGTTCTCAGTGTGAGATGGACAGAATATTTCCCCCTGTAGTGTGCAAGAATATGTTTAGAACCCACAGATAACCACAGTTTTGATAAAAGGCCAAATTCTACACTGTTACCCTGAGAAATGTTTTGCTTAGCCAACTTATCTTCAGGCTGGTGAGAGAATGTGTCACTGAGTCCAATTTGTAGTGTATATGTATGTTTGTATTACAATGCTTGGGTACCCACAAAATACACATACATGTATACTAAACCCTAACATTTTCCCACAGTAATGCAAAATGCACTCAGTATATTTGTTTGACCTTCTGTGCACTCTCCTTCTCTGGCTGGCAAAACAGTGAATTTAATGACCATGTGTGTCAGTGCTGCTGTATAGTAATTGAACTGCTTTTAACACCTTTAAGGACCTGTTTTTTCTCCAAAAACCTGACATCCCTTTTTGTATGTATGTTTTTTGGGTACAATTTTGAAGGTGCGATTAATTGCATGGAAAAAATAGGCCATGTAGACACCCAGAAATCAGAGAGATGTCTACATGTCCTCCTGTGAGACTGCAGTTAATTGTGTTCACAAGTACAAACTGAAGGTGCAGAAAGAGAAGCTGTGAAGAATGACCTTTTGAGAAAGGTCCATAGATTTGAGGTGTTTAAGACTATCATCTTTATCAGGTCTGAAATGCTACAGTATTTCAATATGTTTCATGATATTAAAGTGTAATTTATATAGTTGTAAAACCCCTAACATTTAAAGATATGTCAGGTTTTAAATCACTGACAAAGGAGAGAATAGAACCACATTATCCATATCATAAAATGCCAGGATTGTCACTCTCAAGCCGATTATGTCTGTATAGTCAGCGTGAGGTAATGGGAAGCAGCCACAAAAATGGTTGAGGGCTCTTTTTGTTCAGAATATCACCAGGTTGAATCATCACTGGGTTTCGCGGTCTGTTACCATACAACTTTTAAGTTCTCCGCCATGTTGGCTTTACTAATTATACTAATGCAATAGTAAGGCATGTACTTATGCCCCGCCAAGAGATCTAGGCCATTGTGATGTCAGTGGTAACTCAACCAATCACCACGCTTACTCTACAGCTAATTTGCATGAAATAATTTCATTGGTTGTATGGTAGATTACTTGGCCCAAGTGCCACACAAATCAACACATCTTCCAGCAACTGCCCCTCAACACAAATTAACACAATCACCTACACAACAAGCACACACAATAACCCCAAACATCACTCTGAAGCATAGAATGTCTATTGTGATGGGAACAGTTACCAGCATGGCTGAGACCTCTTTATGTTTTGAATATCACCAGCTTCAATCATCACTGGTATTCACAGTTTGTTGCCACTCAGTTTTTTAAGTTCTGAGCCATGTTAGGTTTTTTAAAAAAAAATGCATGATACTTTATGAATTATACCCATGCGACAGCTACTAGTTTCTTTTAATCCCATGCAGTTCAAGGAGAAATACATTTTCGGAAGAACATTCCAAAATGTTCTATACATAATTCTATTATATTATTCATTGTTAATACTTATAGATTGATAAGCACCAATTGTCGTATTGGGGACTGTGCCTTTAAGGGCTGAGCTTCCCAAGCAGAGACTCTGCCCAGAGCATTGTGAAGCTCTCATTATGCACAACCAGTTTGAACCAGACACAATAAAGCAAGCCATTTGTACAAGTACCTTAAGCACTGAGTGACCACTGAACACCATGCTTGGTGCTGGGCAGATAAAGGAAGACATAGTTGCAGTCTAATGGCCTGCTCTTTCTCCCATTAAAGTCAATCAATTTTGCCATTAATTTTAGTGAGAGCAGAACTGGGCAGTAGGTCCTTGATGCTTTAAATACTTGCACACGTGGTTGACTCTTAAGCACAAGAGTAGTCTCATTGACTTCAATCTGTAAGTGTTTTCAGGACCGAGGTGGGGTCTATGGGCCTGATATGCTGGATTTAATGGGAGCTGAATGAAGTCCTAAATCGGGTATGTCAATTTAATTCTACTTTTTATCTGAACCATGTTTAATTTCACTGTGAATTCAAGGCAGGGCCATCATAACATGTTTACATTTTTACTGACTTTAAAGCTTTCCCCAATTGCTCCTGTTGCAGAATGGCATTTTATGAAAATTATAAGACTTTACAATACCCTAAAGTCAGGGGAGTTTTCCTGAGTGTCATACCAGCTTGCTTTTTATGAGTGGATAAACTTGGAAGAGTTTAATGCTGGGTTAAGAGAGCATAATATAGAATAGAGGAGGGAAGAATACTATCAGTGATGGCACTTGACTGGTTGTAGTCTCTGGTTCTTTGGAGTTTAATTCAATTATAAATTTATGAATTATTGGTTTAACACTGAGTCTAGAGGCGTGAGAGACAGTTAGAAGACTGAGTCAGTAGCAACAGGACAAATGATCATGAAATTGTCAGAGAGGATATGGCTAAAGTAGTTATGAACATTCACAGTCCACAATCCTTGCAAAGATCATATGACACCCAGCAATGTGCAGCCTCTTCTGCAGAAGCTGAATTAGTTCCCTGAATGTGTAACTTACAAGACTTATCTAAGGAGTAGAATATAAGCAGATTCTGCTTCATTTGAGGCTGGTTCACTGGAGGAGAGAGATGATCTTTTTACATTTTAAATTGCCCTTCTTTTTTATTATGATTTATAATTTATTTTTACTGATCTAAATTCATAAAATATTATAGTTTAGAAAACACTTTAGGAATTTGGAAGGAATATCCCAAAGGCAGAATGCCTTTTATATTACATTTCTGAATCTACATTTCAGTGGACAAATTACTTATACTAGGTACTTTTTGCCTGCATTATAACTATTGCTCATTTAATTACCTTAAATATCATGTAGTAAAAGGGCATTAGTAAGGTAAATACCATGACATTAAAAGATAAAATTCCTTTCCTGTAAAATAGAGTAATTTCCTAGTTGCAATGACTAAATAATCTGCAGGTATATATAAACACATGTACATGCATACCTATGGAGTTTCAGCTGAATCACAGCCCAGAATAATCAAGCAAAATGCCTAGAGATGGCCCTGAACCAAAATGTGAGAGCCCACACCACTGAACTTTGGGGAAGTTTAGATCCATATGGGAAATGCCCACCTCTAATTATGGCCTTCAAAATGATCCTCTTCAAAACCATATGGAATTATAGAATCATAGAACCATAGGGTGAGAAGGGACCACAAGGGTCATCTAGTCCAACCCCCTGCCAAGATGCAGTATTTCTTGTGTCTAAACCATCCAAGACAGATGGCTACCCAGCCTCCTTTTGAAAACCTCCAGTGAAGGAACTTCCACAACTTCCCTAGGCAGTCTGTTCCATTGTCCTAACTTTCTTACAGTTAGAAAGTTTTTCCTGAGATTTAATCTAAATCTTCTATGCTGTAGTTTGAACCCATTGCCTCTTGTCCTGCCCTCTATGACAAGAGAGAACAACTTTTCTCCATCTTTTTACAGCAGCCTTTCCAGTATTTGAAGACTGGTTTTCTGTCCCCCTCTCAATCATCTCATTTCCAAACTAAATATACCTAGTTCCTTCAGCCTTTGCTCATATGGCTTGCATTCCATCCCTCTGATCATCTTTGTCTCTTGCCTTCGGATCTTTTCCAGTTTCTCTACATCAGGGGTCGGCAACCTCTGGCATGCGGCTTGCCAGGATAAGTACCCTGGTGGGCTGGGCCAGTTTGTTTACCTGCCACTTCGGCAGGTTTGGCCGATCGTGGCTCCCACTGGCTGCAGTTCACTGTCCCAGGCCAATGGGGGCAGTGGGAAGCCGTGGCCAGCACATCTCTTGGCCCGTGCCACTTTCCACCGCCCCTGTTGGCCTGGAGTGGCAAACTGCGGCCAGCGGGAGTTGTGATTGGCCAAACCTGCTGACGCGGCAGGTAAACAAACTGGCTCGGCCCGTACTTACTCTGGCGAGCCTCGTGCCAGAGGTTGCCGACCCCTGCTCTACATCCTTTCTATATATTAGTGACCAAAATTGGACACCATACTCCAGCAGAGGCCTAACCAGTGCCGAGTAGAGTGGTACTAGCAACTCCCATGACTTGCATGCTATGCCTCTGTTAATGCAATCTAAAATTGCGTTTGCTTTTTTTGAAACATTGCATTGCATTGCTGACTCATGTTGAGGTTGTGATCCACCACAACTCCGCACACTCAGCACCATGGAAAGATGGATAGAACACACTTTAGAGACTACCCCCACCTGCTTGCCCAGTCTCAAGGTTTGTGGACGAAGGATATTAGCTAAACCATGTCCTAAAACACAGGTCCCCATAATGCAGAAGACTGTTCGGAGAGGCCCAGCTGGGGCCTGGGCCAGCCCCCATGCGGGGGTGGGGAGGGAGCACTACCCAGCTCCGTTTCCAGCCTCGGCCCCCAGCCAGGGCTCTGCTCCCAGCCTGGGCTTTGCTCCCAGCCCCACCCCTGCCCCCAGCTGTGTCCAGCCTCAGCTCCTTTACCCCTGTCCATATCCTTCCCCACCTCGGAGCCAAGAGTCCGCTCCCAGCGCCAGCTTGGGGGCAGGAGTGGACAGCGGTAATGGGGGGTGCAACCCTGAAAAGTTTGGGGATGACTACCCTAAAGGCTGGGAGCATCTCTCCTACAGCTCTGCTGGTCCAGGCACTCCAATACCCTGCACTGAACCGTAGGGTACGTCTACACTGCAGGCATCCTCTTCTATTCAGGCCACCCAAATAATATATAAAATTTACCCCTTCAGTATTCAGCTTGTCCTCCTGGCTATGACCCAGATGTGACACTGTTAGAAAGTCGAAGACAGAGGCAGCATATTACTCTCAATCTGTCACAAGGGAAGGAAATGCCATCATTCTCCATGTTTACTCATTACTTACTCAAACTTCCATTTACTTCGTGGAAGTTTAGCTTGAGTAAGAACCAACTAAAAATGAGCTCAGCACCTTAGGCTGAAAGAAGATACAATGAGAATGCGCTTGGTTCAAGTGAATGTTATAGAAACTAAGCACTTCATTATGCTATATCCTCAATAATTACTGTAAAAATTCAAAATATCAAAAGGTTTAAGTGACCATTAGGGATAATACTTAGAAAGGTGTATCATTTACTTCCATGGGAGCTGGATTGAGCCCCAAAACCTTCAGCACTTTGGTAACACTGCTCTACAGCCAAAATGCTTCTGAAATAAATGTAGTCAAACTTTACTAATTCTGGGTCACTGAGAATGAAAATGATGCTTAAAATTGTTGATTGGCTCTAGTTTTCAAGTTATGCTATTGGGTCAGTATATACGACCCTTGACTTGGGAATAGCGGAGGATAAGTGAGTTATAAAGGGAAGGGATCTCAATTTAAACCAGAAATGGCTAAACTACATCTTTGACTGGATCTATGAATAAATCTATGACTGAGTTTGGACAGTACTTGCTTTTTAGGCAAAATAATGAATGATGCAATCTGAAGCTGGTATTGTGTCATACATGATATGAATTGCATCATGTTATTCCTAGAAGTCATGGATGATGCAATCATAATGAAGCTTACATCACTCTGCTGAACAAATTGCCCTATATCAGCTCTAGAAATCATACAGTTTCATGCTCTCTTATTTGTCAGTGTTTGATTTTGCAAAGGGACACATTTCTGTTTAGCCAAAGTGAGCAGAGATGCCTCGTACTTGTGTGAACAGGGCAGATAACTTCTGCTATGTTTGTGGTGAAGTGACTTTTGCATCACAAAAGCGCAGTATAACCACTATGGTTAAGAAAGCCTATCACCTTTATTTTGGCTGCAAAATTGGAGATCAGGACAAGAGGTGGGCCCCACACATATGCTGCAACACTTGTGCAACAAATCTTCGCCAGTGGTTGAACAGGAAAAGGAAATCTATGCCTTTTGCAGTGCCAATGATTTGGAGAGAGCCAACAGATCATACCAGCAATTGTTACTTCTGCATGGTGCCTCCAGTTGGGAAAGGTGTGTCAAAGAAGAAAAAGTGGACTGTGCATTATCCAAACATTCCATCAGCTATACGCCCAGTACCCCATGGAGAAGGACTGCTGGTTTCTGATGCACCAGAATCATTCTCACTTGAGTCAGATGAGGAAGAGGAAGAGGATGAAACTTCTGGTCCTGAACCATCAATATCACAGGACCCACATTTTCTCCCATCCTCCTCCGCTGAACCACACACAAGGTGAACTGAATGACCTTGTCAGGGATTTGGAACTACCCAAGAGTAAGGCAGAGCTGTTGGGCTCCAGACTACACCAGTGGAATCTCCTGGCAGGTGATGTTAGGGTTTCCATGTTCCATGACCGTCAAAAGAATCTTGTCCCATTCTTCTTCATGGAAGGTGATCTTGTAGCCTGCAACAACATCGATGGTGTGATGACAGCCCTCAACATCGTTCACGATCCAGATAAGTGGAGACTGTTCATTGAGTCATCGAAGACGAGTCTTAAAGCTGTTTTACTGCATAATGGCAATGTTTTGCCATCAATTCCAGTTGGTCATGCAGTCCATATGAAGGAAACCTATGACAACATGAAACAACTTTTGAGGTGCATAAACTATGACCAACATCAGTGGCAACTTTGTGGCGATTTGAAGGTTGTTGCTCTCTTGCTTGGTCTGCAGACTGGATACACAAAGTACTGCTGTTTTCTCTGCGAATGGGATAGTCATGCAAGAGATTCCCACTACATCAAGAAAGATTGGCCACTCTGACAGTCATTGGAGCCTGGGAGGAAAAGTGTTCAGCATCCACCACTTGTTGAATCAAAGAAGATTTTGTTACCACCCTTACACATCAAGCTGGGTCTGATGAAGAACTTTGTCAAGGCCATTGACAAAACACAAGCAGCTTTCAAGTACCTCCGTGGAAAATTTCCAAGGTTAAGTGAAGCTAAGATAAAGGAAGGTGTCTTTGTTGGTCCTCAGATTCGTGAACTTCTTCGAGATGATGCATTTGACCATGCACTGCGTGGCAAGGAAAAGACGGCATGGAAAGCCTTCCAGTTAGTGGCAATAAATTTTCTCGGAAACAACAAGGCAGACAACTACAGGTTGTTGGTGGAAAACCTCCTCAAGGCATACAAAAGCCTTGGTTGCAACATGTCACTAAAGATACATTTTTTGCACTCTCATCTAGATTTTTTTCCACTGAACTGCGGAGCAGTGAGCGACGAGCACGGCGAGCGATTTCACCAGGACATTGCAACAATGGAGAAACGCTATCAGGGCAAATGGAGCCCATTAATGCTTGCAGACTATTGCTGGACAGTGGCAAGAGATGCTCCATTTAATGAATACAAGAGACAAGCCAAGAAGCGCCGAGTAGACACTGAATAGGACTAAACTATGTACATAATAGTTTTTTGCCTTTTGTTTCATAATAAATTTTAGTTATATAACCCTTTTGCTGATTTTTAAAGTGTTACATAAACAGGACAGGTGAAATATTATCATGTAAAGCAACCATAAACACATGAAAAGACCTAGGTTTACAATTTATGATTAAAACTCTACTATCTACACAATATATATAGACATAAAATGTAAAAACTTACATAACTTAGAAACAGTAGCCAATCAGTTGTTTTAATTGTCATATTTGAATTCAGCACATCAAAATACATAGTAAATAGCATATTTTATCTCTGAAGCAGACGACTTCTCAAAAATTGTAGACCAGTGTAATTAAAACAATCCATTTTATGCTAGAGAATGGAAAACAAGAGTCTGGAATAATAGAAAAATGTTTATTTGGCCTTTTTATTTTAGCTGCGCTCACTAAAAATGCCTACAAAAATAATATCTTGTACAACAAAAATATTTTGTACAAAAATGCTACCAGAACTCTGACTTCTAAAGTTTTAAGAAGCAGATTGATCAGATGTTGGAAGTCTATTTTCTTATTTTATTCACCTGCACTCAAAAATTATTTTTTTGTTTCCTAAACAATCATCAACCTGTTATGCATATAGAGTGTAAGGAATATAGAAGTTCTACAGTATAGAAGTTAAAAGATAATTGTTTTGAAATCAGCATCTACTTCTCTGTACATATTTTTCTTTAGCAATAGTTACATTTCTCAGAGCTTACTGTATCAAATGTTATTGTGTGGGAATGGCCATAGCTCACCATAACACTATAATTAAAAACAGGGCTGTCCAGTATACATTTGCTACACTAATGCAGTATTCACTTTTATACAAAATTTACTATGCACAGGATTTGGGCAGCTGAATCATCCCCCAACATGTCAAGGTCTAAAAGCTTATGACAGCTAAGGCCAATTTCCTCACTTAAAAAAATGTGATGACTGATTAGTAATTCACTTATTCAGATCTGAGACTAGACATCCACATTCCCACACAACATCAGAATATTTTTTTTTAAATCATAGGCAAAATTGTATAGTCAATAGGTAATACGGCTGCCTCCCACAAGCTGTTCGTCTGTGTCTACAACGTTTTTGCAAGACAAAAGCCGGGCTACAATATCTCAGTCTACTGTAGCTATCTGTTTCATACTGTGAGATAATGCTGCTCATTTCTGCAGAGCCACAAGGTTGCCTGTCAAATTAGTAATTTTTGGAACACTATATTATTGTTTTTTTAAAAAAATACAAAAATATAATTACATCAATGTGCAGACAAATAAACCATCCTAGTAGCTCCATTGAAGTAAATGGGGCTACTCACATGCTTCAATATGTGCTTAAGTATCTTGCCACACCAGCACTAAAGATGGGAAGGAAGAGAAAGAAACTATTGATATTATATTTAAATATGTTCAGTTCTACTCTGAAAACTGACTACAAATGGCATTATATGTTTCCAGGTTTACTGTCTCAGGCGCGGATCCACAAAGGTACTTAAATGCCTAAACCCCAAACTTAGGCACCTAAGTCCCAGTTTTAGGTGCCACTGCAATCCACAAAATCCAGCTTGGATGCTGCCTAAAACCCTGTAGGAGCTTAACTTACTCAGCACCTAAATTTTCAGGGCAAAAATTCCCTAGGCAGCTATGTCTCCGCCTTAAGGCATGGCCGTGGTGCTACACTGTAGGTATCCAGATGTCTATCTCCCGCCTAAGATCCAGAGTGATCCACAAACCACGGATGATAAGCACTCCCCTGCCTATCTCATCCAGGGGGCTGTATCCATTAGGTGTTCTCAAACTGCCTCCTGAATTGGGTCCCTTTCAAAAGGTGGCTAGAAGAGGAAGTGGTGGTGCTGCTGCTGCTGCCCTCCTTATAACTTTTAACCCCGTGGTCAGAGCACCTACCTGCAGGGCTGGCTCCAGGCATCAGTGGAGGAAGCATGTGCCTGGAGCAGCACATGCTAAGGGGTGGCATTCCATCCATTCTTGGGGCAGCACAGTCCGGGCAGCGTTTTTTTTTTTTTTTTTTTTTTGCTTGGGGCGGCAAAAATAGTAGAGCTGGCCCTGCCTTCCTGGGATGTGGGAGACCCAGGTTCAATTTCTCCCTCTGCCGGATGAGGAGAAAGGGATTTGAATAGAAGTCTCTCACACCTCTCAGCTCTGGGATATTCTGAGGTGGGGCTCGCTCAGTCTCTCCTGTTGAAGTGATTCCACTTTGGATTAAATAATTAAAGAGTCATTGAGCCGGAGCATATGTGAGAATGACTCGATAGCCTAGTGGCTCGGGCACCACCAGGGATGCAGGAGACCCAGGATCCAGCTCCTTGGTGCCAGTGATTCTTATTATTTATCCAAAGTGGAATAGCTTCAACAGGAGAGATTTAGGGACTCCTCCCACCATCAGAATATCCCATAGCTCAATGGTTAGAGCTCTCTCCTGACCCATGTAGAAGACCCCTTGTCAAATCCTTTTTCCTCATCAGGCAGAGCGGGGGAATTAAATCTAGGTCTCCTGTATTCTGGGTGAGTGCATTAGCCACTGCACTCAAAGATAGAAACCACTGCTTTCCACTCCTCCTCCTCTTTGCTGTGTGCAGTGAGGCAGGCACCTAACTCAATCTCACAAGAAATGACTTTGGCACTAAGCTGCCTGACTCCAGGAGAGGGGTTCCTGCTTTGAATCACTAGCAGAGATAGGCGCCTCCCTGCAGCCTGGATTTAGGCACCTATTTCCATGAGAGGGGCGGGACTTAGTACACCCCTTCTTGTCATCATCTCCAGAGGCTAATTTAGGTGGCTCCTGGCCTAACATGCTGGCTTTTGTGGATCGCATTCTAAGGCTCTTATCTCTCCCCGTTCATTGTATAGGGAGCTTAGGTGCCTAAATCAGGCTTTGTGGATCCCATTATTGTTCCAGTGATTTTTCTAGGCCCCTAAAGGTTAGGTGCTTTGACACTGAGGCCTGGTCTACACTAAGGGGGGGGTCGAACTAAGGTACGCAACTTCAGCTACGCGAATAGCGTAGCTGAAGTCGAAGTACCTTAGTTCGGGCTACTCACCCGTCCAGACGCCGCGGGATCGAAGTCCGTGGCTCCACCGTCAACTCCGCCACCAACACTCGCTCTGGTGGAGTTCCGGAGTCGACGGGAGCGCGTCCGGAGTTCGAACTATCGCATCTAGATTAGACGCGATAGTTCGAACTCCGAGAAGTCGAACGCTGCCCGTCGACCCGGCAGGTAAGTGTAGACCTACCCTGAGTGTTGCAATGCTTATGCCCCTTGTGGCTGTGGGCCTTGGTGCTTTCCTGATCAATTTTTCTCAGTTTACAATTAAAAAGATGCATTCTCCCTCCTAACTGCCAGCCCCACAAACTCAGCCTAGGATCTTAAAGTCATGTATCATCACCAGTAAAAAGATTGTGTAATTGGTACTTGGCAATAATAGAATTCAAGAGGACTAAAAGTGGTAAAAACATACATGCGTCAATTAAGTCAGCAAGTAAGACTTGGAACACACACAAGGAGCCACTCTGTTGAGTAAGAGAGAGTGATTTTTCCAACTAGAACTGCACGTTAACACATAGGTCAGAAGTCTAGATATTAAAAAGTAGTTAGCCAGTCTCTTGAGAGGCATTGGTAATACACACCAGATCCACATATTTGTAGACAATATAGTAAGCCACAGTATTACCCAAACACTTCTGTGTAGAGCTCAATTGCTCCATTGACATTTTAGTTCTGTTGAGAAGATGCTCATCAAGGAGAGCAGAAGCAGCAGTGCAACAAACCAGTGGGATTATGTTGAAAGTCAAGGAGTGGATTGTGAGGTATGAACTCGGATTTATTAAATATGGTGCAGCACTGACTGGTACTATGCTTTAGAATCAAGCTTATAATAATATTATATATAATATAAAATATATTGAAGGGGAAATTTGACTAAAGCAGAGCTGACACTAATAACCCCTTGAAAATTCAAGTACCTTTGAACAAAAAATGACCTTTGTGTAGCCTGAGTTATTTTTTTATCCACACAATTGTCAGTAGCGGAAATGCTTTGATCCTTGCTCTTAATGAACTTGCACCAAATTTTCAAAAGTGCTCAGCATTCACAATTAGGATGCTTCATATCATTTTTAAAAGAGCTCAGCTTCCACTTGGTTACTAAAGTTAAGAATTGCTGGTGGCTTGCATGTGATTCTGACCTAGAGATGAAATGGGCTTCATTGGGATCTCAGTTAACGTCAAACTCAATCGCTAGCAACGTATATTTCTCAACATCCTGATGCTACAGTGATCCAATCTACTGCCCCCTTTTTTTGTTTTTTGTTTTGGGTGGGGGAGGAGAGGCTAAGTCAAGATTCAATGTATTTCCCTGTTTGGCATCACATTAACGCTACATCTAAGCCACTGGGAAGGCTACCAGCCTTGTCTGTAAATATTATTGCATTAAAGGGTTGCTAGACCCATTTCATTTTCTTAATTTACCATGTAAAGAATCTGGGGACAAGGGAGTCTGATTCAAAGCCCACTGAAGTGAATGGAAGTCTTTCTGCTGCCTAGAGTAAGTTTTGGATCAGGCTCTAAGATGGAAATCTGAAAGCTACATCTGACCAGATCTGTATGAAACCCAAGTTTGTAAGTGCTGCATGGGAAACAAACCAAAGTTAATTACAGTGATCTTAAAGTTAATACACTTCATCGTCTATAGGATAATTAGGTACACATGGCTAGACAAACGATATATTTTTCAGTCATAAGACAGAGGGGTTTTACAATGAAGCCACGACAGCTGTTTTTGCTAAACATGATGCAGTACTGACTGGCCCTGTGCTTGAGAACCAAGAGATAAAATGTATGGAAGGGAAAATCTCAGTCACCCCAGAGTCGTCCTTGCTATGGGAGGAAGCTGTTTGGCAGATGGGTGACAGCTATCATTTTCATTGAAATCTGAAAAACCTATCTAAATGCGAGAGGAGGATAAATCCTCTCCCCCAACCCACCCTGCCCGGCCGCCCAGTATAGGATGTGAGGAAGGGAAAATAACTAAACTGGCCTTTTAGTTTACTGAGATACAGTGTAAAATAGACTCAAGGCGACTAATATCCTCACAATTTTGCATGGTTAGGCATTTTAACACAGTTTTTCTCATGTAAAGAAAACCAAGAAAAACAGAGCCATTATGACTTTACCCACCTACTGACAAAGCCTGAGAAGATCTTATTTCTCAGACCTTTGTCAAATTTCCAGTCTATCTAGTGGTAATTCTCTTCCTCTCTTATAAGATAAATATGTGAAATAGTCTCAAAGGACAATAGCTTTTCATGTGCGAAAACAAATTTTGATCGCTCTCTCTCCTTGCACTCTACTCTTTAACCTTATTCTTCTGGCCACGGGAATAAAGTCTGCTCCTGGTCTTTTACATAATTTAGGAGACAGAATATATTCTGAGAAAACAAATGCATAATTGGTAGATTGTTTTGGAGGGTTTTTTGCATGTCTGTTATATACTTTTTAAGTTTGCAGCGTTGTTGTAGCTGTGTTGCTCCTAGGATATTAGACAGGCAATGTGGGTGCGGTAACATCTTTTACTGAACCAGCTTCTGTTGGTGAGAGAGACAAGCTTTTGAGCTACACAGCTTCTGCGCTATGGAGCTTTTATGCTTCAGGTCTGAAGAAGACTCTGTGTGGCTTGAAAGCTTCTCTTTCACCAACAGAAGTTGGCCCAGTAAAAGATATTACCTCACTCGCCTCTCGCTATTATACCTTTAAATTGATTTTAATAAGACAGATAATAGAAGAACATACACAGAGCATTGCAAGGTGCTTAAAAGAAAACCATTTTATGATGAAAATAGTGAAACTGAATATATACTGAACAAAAGGAACATTAATGCCCGAGGGCTGGGGATTCAGCAGTTGTGGAAGTTGTTCTTCATGCAAAACTTGGATTGGGCCGATATAAAATGGGAGTGACTATTATTTATTTAATATATAGCACCATTGACATGCATGAGACTTTACAGAACATGTCAAAAAATGGATTCCCTGACCAGAAAAGCTTCCAATCTAAAGTTATTCATGAGTGTTTGCAAGATCAGGTCTTTTGTTAAGAACAAAAGGTGACAAGGACACTGCCATTATGTGGTCACTTCGGAGGGTAGTGCTTGTGTACTCTAAGCAATAATCAATATATAGTGAAGTCAATGAAAACAGTAGGTGCTCTGCCCTCTGAAAATCACTTCAGTTATTTAGATGTCTAAATATGAATTGAGCAGCTTAGCTTTAGGTGCCCAAGTTTGAAAATAGTGGCCTATGCCAATTTCAGGTCTCATTAATTTCAATGAGAGTTGTGAGAAAAGTCCCTAGTTGGCTTTGAAAATCTAAACAATAGTTTTCATCTGATGGATTTCTCTGCAGTAATATGTTCAAAGGCTACTGTTTATTCAAGTCAATCCGTTTTATACACACAGCATGGGAGAATGAGCTGGATTCTATTTTGGCTCACACATTATCAACAGGATTGTAAATAGAGTTTATAGGAAGGCACTGGGTCAAGATTACTGGAATCTATTCCCAGATCTGCTCATGAATTACTGTGTGACTTTGAGCTAGTTATTAAAACCTTTCCATGTCTCAGGCTAACCATTAGTAAAGTGGGTAAAATAAAGAGTAACTCAAAGGGATGCAGTAAGGCTTAATGAGCTGATATTTGTAAAGATTTTTGAGATCTTTGGAAGACGTGTTATATAACTTCAAGCAGAGCCATCCTTGGGTAGGGTAAATCGGGGTGACCTCTCCAGACCCTGTGCTCTGTGGGAGGCCCACAGGATGGTGCGATTGGCCGGCATGCTTGGTCCCGGAAGAGATGAATCCATCACTTGTGCCCCAGCCCCCCTGCTCCAGGCCCTGCACTTTGGTGGGGGGCCGCAGGCTGGTGCAACTGGCTGGCACAGTTGGTCCAGGAAGAGATGAATCCATCACTTCTGCCCTCGGCCCCACACCCCCCTAGGGACGGCCCTGACTGCAAGGTATTACTATTACATGATGATGAAGTAAGTTCTCTTTCCTATGTAAAACTAAATCAATGCTTCCTGGTGTTTTGCTATTGATTGACAACTGCTATAAAAATCCTAACCCACATCCATTTCCTCATAAGTGTTTTGAATTGTGCTGTAAAGAACAACAGTTTAAACAGTCTTGTTAATAGTTAAACTGGCTATTTAACTTTCATAAAGAGTGGGAAGCATGAGATAGTATTTCCAGCTTCACATAAGTGCCATCAAAAACCTTTTGTTTTGTTTTTCAAGAATACGTTAGAAATTTTCCAGAATGTTAGAAATATAAATTTATTTCATATGTAACTTTGTTATTTCCTGATTTTCTTCCAAGACATCTTACCCTTTATCTTGCCAGGACAGAGTGTGTTGTCTGACCACTTCCCCATCGCAATTAAGGATTGAAACCACTTGCTTACGCACAGCTGAGACCATCATACCTAACCCCAGAGGAGGCCAGAAACTCCCAGCACACTGCTTTTCCCAGGCCGGGCAAGGGGCCCAGAGCACTGAAGGACAACATGCTGTATGTTAGAGGACTGTCAGATGGTGACAATCCAAATGAGTGGAAACCTTTACAACAGTGATGGGTGAGATTTGAAGCGTCTCGCTCTAAAATATATTGCAAAAGCTTTCATCGTAAGAGGGGGGTATAGTATTTCAAAAATCAGCCTTAAAAATTCAGTAAGTAGGAGTCTCTCCCAATTAAGTGAGGTTTAGTTGGAAGCTTTGCTATAACCCTGTAGCATATGTTCAGCAATGAGTGACAAAGAACCACAGGCTTGCAAGGAGCTAATTTTAAAACAAAGTGTATATTAAAATGGTACAGACTCCTTCATGAGTCTCACTCCAAGCATTCGGTCTTCTCTTGCCTCGTTCTCCAGCATCAGTGCCTTAAGAGGAGAGTCTAGCCCAGGTCTTTGGAAGGGGGACAGGGCATAAAAGACAAAGGGTAGGAAGCATTTCATATCTCCCTGATTTTGGAATGGGAACCTTTCCATTGATTTCAGCCGGCTTTGAATTAGGCCTCTAGTACTTGACTAATTTTTAAAACAACCAGCATAATATGAAATAAGATTCAAAATCATCTTATCTTGAAGATGCAAGGGGCTGTTAATTCTGGATTATGATTTTGATGTGAATGGGGGTTATGGATCATGAATATCAAACCAGTATGAATCACTGTTAGTTTTCCATGATAGCAGTCATGCACCATTATTTCTATACTGTTGTCTTGTCTGTGACTTTAGTAATCTGGATAGCTTAGTAGCTATTGTTCTGTCCTCTTTTTAAGGCCAGTGTTGAAAGACTTTACAATAACAATTCATCTGGTATTCCACGCCACCAAACAGTACATGAGGACTAAGCAGGATGGAGTTGTATTGGATACAAGTCCACGTGGCAACATTTTTGAAATACTGTTACACTGTCATAATTTGAGGACTGGGTGTTTTCTTAGGATAAGTCAACAGTGGGAGGGGAAGACAACTGTCAAATGACACACTCATGCGCACACAGCTTTTAGGTGTGGGGACTGCTATGTCTACAGGCATATTTAGTTTGAAAGAGCCTCTGTCCAAAAGATCCAGTTCAGAGTAGTTAAGAGGGAAGAAATGACCACAGTGGGTTTTTAGCTTTTACTTTTAAGTTAGTCTGAAATGACCCACAGTTTGAAACTATGAAGCTGTCCAGATTTATTGTGTTCTGGAGCCATTAATTATAGTGTGTCCCATTTCTGTTTATTTGTCTTAGTTCTTCTCGGTGTTGAAAGACTGACCCTCATGGACATAAAAAAAGACTATCTAGCTTCATCTGTCTCACCATCTTCTGTGGCTCAAGCCCTTGCGGTAGGGCACTTCCCCAGACTACTGGAAACAGCCAGATGCAGTGGTGGTATATTGAGTTAAGAAACAGTAGTCATTTAAGATGTCAATATGAATATATCAAAAAATAGAGTATATAAGTATATTACAATGTATGTAAGATTCCAGAGCAAATAAAACCAAGCATCTATGGGGTATGCTGGAGAGCTGCAAAATTTGGCAGTTTGTATTTGGAAAAACCTCCCTTAGTTTCCTTTGTCCCTGCCCTGAGACTGTGGTAAGTAGCACAGAAACCAGCAGGCCAACCTTATTTTTCTAAACTATTGACTAATCACTGAGTTCATGTTCAAGATAACTGTGGTGAACCAGTTCATGAACTTCTTGAACTTTTACTATCCCATCACGGCTTATATGGACAGTAAACTGCCATTTAATAAATTATGAGTCTTGTAGCTAAAAATTAACCTTGGGCCAAATTATCCCTTCTACACACATGTCCGGAAGGGAAAAAAGTAAGTAGAAAACTAAGCTCTCTGACTTTTTGACTCATTCACCCCTCAGGGGAAAGACTTAAGTTCTGGCACAGAGGGGAAAGGGGCATAGTCTCCCACCTGCACGCAGTCTAATAATAGGTGGTGCATTCTGGCCCTGACCAAGAATTTCAGATTGTGTGTGTGGAACAGAAGTCTGTGCTCCTCTCTGGACTCACCTCCCAATTGGCAACATGGTCGGCTTAATGGTGTTGCTTCCAGTGGTCTTTGTCCTGTGCTTGTACTCAGTGACCTTCGCTTATCTTAGCAGTATTCAACTCGGAGGCATTTACTGGCAGAAAATGGGTTGGGTTTGGAGGGAAGCAAATTATGTACAATGGTTGCTGCCAGTTCTGCCCTCTCTGCCTCAATACAATGCTCATCAGAACTCACCCATGAAGTGTTCACATACACAGGGCTTACTGCAGGATCAGGGAAAGGGTGGAACATGCCTCAGTCAGTGACTCGACTCTCCCTTTCACCTGCATCAGGCAGATATGGTCAATATTCAATACTCACCTTTACTCCATGTAATGATAAGAGTATTTGGGCCTATGCATTGATACCATTATTAGTATTTCCAGCTACCAGGTGTGCATGTGCTCTAGTCCAGGGATTCCCAAACTGGGGGTCAGGACCCCTCAGGGGCTCACAAGGTTATTACATGGAGCGGGTCGCAAGCTGTCAGCCTCCACCTCAAACCCCACTTTGCCTCCAGCATTTTTAATGGTGTTAAATATATAAACAAGTGTTTTAAATTTATAATGGGGGTCGCACTCTGAGGCTAGCTATGCGAAAGGGGTCACCAGTGCAAAAGTTTGAGAACCAATGCTCTAGTCACTGCTATTGCGGCTCCTTGTGGCCCATCTGGGAATTAGCTCATGACCAGTCTGACGCTCTCTCCTTTGGTTTCTCACCCTGTGGTCTCACTTGCTCTCTCTGGAGTCAGCTTACTCCCTGTCATTAATCATAAGAACATAAGAACATAAGAAAGGCCGTACCGGGTCAGACCAAAGGTCCATCTAGCCCAGTATCTGTCTACCGACAGTGGCCAATGCCAGGTGCCCCTGAGGGAGTGAACCTAACAGGCAATGATCAAGTGATCTCTCTCCTGCCATCCATCTCCATCCTCTGACGAACAGAGGCTAGGGACACCATTCTTACCCATCCTGGCTAATAGCCATTTATGGACTTAGCCACCATGAATTTATCCAGCCCCCTTTTAAACATTGTTATAGTCCTAGCCTTCACAACCTCCTCAGGTAAGGAGTTCCACAAGTCGACTGTGCGCTGCGTGAAGAAGAACTTCCTTTTATTTGTTTTAAACCTGCTGCCTATTAATTTCATTTGGTGACCCCTAGTTCTTGTATTATGGGAATAAGTAAATAACTTTTCCTTATCCACTTTCTCAACATCACTCATGATTTTATATACCTCTATCATGTCCCCCCTTAGTCTTCTCTTTTCCAAACTGAAGAGTCCTAGCCTCTTTAATCTTTCCTCATATGGGACCCTCTCTAAACCCCTAATCATTTTAGTTGCTCCTTTCTGAACCTTTTCTAGTGCTAGAATATCTTTTTGAGGTGAGGAGACCACATCTGTACACAGTATTCGAGATGTGGGCGTACCATGGATTTATATAAGGGCAATAATATATTCTCAGTCTTATTCTCTATCCCTTTTAATGATTCCTAACATCCTGTTTGCTTTTTGACCACCTCTGTACACTGCGTGGACATCTTCAGAGAACTATCCACCATAACTCCAAGATCTTTTCCTGACTCGTTGTAGCTAAATTAGCCCCCATCATGTTGTATGTATAGTTGGGGTTATTTTTTCCAATGTGCATTACTTTACATTTATCCACATTAAATTTCATTTGCCATTTTGTTGCCCAATCACTAAGTTTTGTGAGATCTTGTTGAAGTTCTTCCCACTCTGCTTTGGTCTTAACTATCTTGAGTAGTTTAGTATCATCTGCAAACTTTGCCACCTCACTGTTTACCCCTTTCTCCAGATCATTTATGAATAAATTGAATAGGATTGGTCCCAGGACTGACCCTTGGGGAACACCACTAGTTACCCCTCTCCATTCTGAGAATTTACCATTAATTCCTACCCTTTGTTCCCTGTCCTTTAACCAGTTCTCAATCCATGAAAGGACCTTTCCTTTTATCCCATGACAGCTTAATTTACGTAAGAGCCTTTGGTGAGGACCTTGTCAAAGGCTTTCTGAAATCTAAGTACACTATGTCCACGGATCCCCTTGTCCACATGTTTGTTGACCCTTCAAAGAACTCTAATAGATTAGTAAGACACGATTTCCCTTTACAGAAACCATGTTGACTATTGCTCAAGAGTTTATGTTTTTCTATGTGTCTGACAATTTTATTCTTTACTATTGTTTCAAATAATTTGCCCGGTACCGACGTTAGACTTACTGGTCTGTAATTGGCGGGATCACCCCTAGAGCCCTTTTTAAATATTGGCGTTACATTAGCTAACTTCCAGTCATTGGGTACCGAAGCCGATTTAAAGGACAGGTTACAAACCTTAGTTAATAGTTCCGCAACTTCACATTTGAGTTCTTTCAGAACTCTTGGGTGAATGCCATCTGGTCCCGGTGACTTGTTAATGTTGAGTTTATCAATTAATTCCAAAACCTCCTCTAGTGATACTTCAATCTGTGACAGTTCCTCAGATTTGTCACCTACAAAAGCCAGCTCAGGTTTGGGAATCTCCCTAACATCCTCAGCCGTGAAGACTGAAGCAAAGAATCCATTTAGTTTCTCCGCAATGACTTTATCATCTTTAAGCGCTCCTTTTGTATTTTCATCGTCAAGGGGCCTCACTGGTTGTTTAGCAGGCTTCCTGCTTCTGATGTACTTAAAAAACATTTTGTTATTACCTTTGGAGTTTTTGGCTAGCCATTCTTCAAACTCCTCTTTGGCTTTTCTTATTACACTCTTGCACTTAAGTTGGCAGTGTTTGTGCTCCTTTCTATTTGCCTCACTAGGATTTGACTTCCACTTTTTAAAGGAAGTCTTTTTATCTCTCACTGCTTCTTTTACATGGTTGTTAAGCCACGGTGGCTCTTTTTTAGTTCTTTTACTGTTTTTCTTAATTTGGGGTATACATTGAAGTTGGGCCTCTATTATGGTGTCTTTAAAAAGGGCCCACGCAACTTGCAGGGATTTCACTTTAGTCACTGTACCTTGTAACTTTTGTCTAACTAACCCCCTCATTTTTGTATAGTCCCCCTTTTGAAATTAAAGGCCACAGTGTTGGGCAGTTGAGATGTTCTTCCCACCACAGGGATGTTGAATGCTATTGTATTATGGTCACTATTTCCAAGCGGTCCTGCTATAGTTACCTCTTGGACCAGCTCCTGCACTCCACTCAGGATTAAATCTAGAGTCGCCTCTCCTTGTGGGTTCCTCGTACCAGCTGCTCCATGAAGCAGTCATTTAAAGTATCGAGAAATTTTATCTCTGCATTTCGTCCTGAAGTGAAATGTTCCCAGTCAATATGGGGATAATTGAAATCCCCCACTATTATTGGGTTCTTAATTTTGATAGCCTCTCTAATTTCCCTTAGCATTTCATCATCACTATTACTGTCCTGGTCAGGTGGTCGATAATAGATCCCTACTGTTATATTTTTACTAGAGCATGAAATTTCTATCCATAGAGACTCTATGGAACCTGTGGATTCGCTTAAGATTTTTACTTCATTTGAATCTACACTTTCTTTAACATATAGTGCCACTCCTCCCCCTGCACGGCCTGTTCTGTCCTTCCGATATATTTTGTACCCCGGAATGATTGTGTCCCATTGATTGCTCTCAGTCCACCAGGTTTCTGTGATGCCTATTATATCTATATCCTCCTTTATCACAAGGCACTCTAGTTCACCCATCTTATTATTTAGACTTCTGGCATTTGTGTACAAGCACTTTAAAAACTTGTCCCTGTTTTTTAGCCTGCCTTTTTCTGATGTGCCAGATTCTTTTTTATGTGACTGTTTATCATCTGATCCGGCCCTTACATTATACTTCTCATTCCCCTGCTCCTGACTATAACCTGGAGATTCTCTATCATCAGACTCTCCCCTAAGAGAAGTCTGTGTCTGATCCACACGCTCCTCTGCAGCAGTCGGCTTTCCCCCATCTCCTAGTTTAAAAACTGCTCTACAACCTTTTTAATGTTTAGTGCCAGCAGTCTGGTTCCACTTTGGTTTAGGTGGAGCCCATCTCTCCTGTATAGGCCCCTCCCATCCCAGAAGTTTCCCCAGTTCCTAATGAATGTGAACCCCTCCTCTCTACACCATCGTCTCATCCACGCATTGAGACTCTGAAGCTCTGCCTGCCTAGCTGGCCCTGCGCGTGGAACTGGGAGCATTTCTGAAAATGCCACCATAGAGGTCCTGGATTTCAGTCTCTTCCCTAGCAGCCTAAATTTGGCTTCCAGGACATCTCTCCTACCCTTCCCTATGTCATTGGTACCTACATCTACCACGACCACCGGCTCCTCCCCAGCACTACACATAAGTCTATCTAGATGCCTCGAGAGATCCGCAACCTTCGCACCAGGCAGGCAAGTCACCATACGGTTCTCCCGGTCATCACAGACCCAGCTATCTACATTTCAGGGTGCTCCCTCTTTGTGGCTTGGTTCTCCAGCCAAGTCACTATAGTTTTCCCCTTCTGGGATATCAAAGTCCCATTGAACAACTGTCTCAGGCAGTCTTCTTGTCCACTCCTCACTCTGTGCCACTTCTCCGCTGGCTGGTATGGAAGCCCAGGTATTCCCACTACTCTGGGTTCCAGCCCAGGGGCCCTCAATCAGCAGCCAGGGTCTGCATTGTCCCAAACCTTGCTGGTGTTTCTCTGGGCTACTGCCTACTTAGCTTCTATCAGGCTCCTTCTCCCCATCCTTCCTCTGGGTCAGGATCCCTTCTATTCTCCCCCTGGTTTTCACTTTTCCCTTTCTAAGCCCAGCAAGTGGCCACAGACCTTCTGTACCACAGCTACCTTCTTACACTTGACTTTCTTGGTTTTATAGCAGCTTAGCCTGCCCTTTGCCCAGCTGGGCTTCATCATCAATTAAAAGCCTATCAGTCCTGACTGTTCCACAGGTGCAAGGTTAACTGGCTCTTTCTCTCTACTCAGACCTTGTGTGGGATTGCCACCCCATCACACTGGCTTTTACCCAAAGCAGGTTTCTCTTCTTTTCAGCTATTATATTTTTTTCAGTATTTTATTAACACAAATAGAATTCTTCTTTAAATCCTTAAAATAATGCTTCTTGGAGTTTACCCCAGCATTTATCCACCTCTGAGGGATGTTGTGTGATTTGATTAGGGCAAAATCCTCTCCCCTGTGCAAAAGAAAGCAGCTGGATCAGGCCCGGTTGGAGAATGAGGACAGACAAAGGGAAGGATTTAAATGGCAGGCTACAACTTTACTAACGTAACACAGGGGTATTACATGCCCTGCCTCCCCCAACTCTCACATACTAGGCATTTAAGTGGATCTAGTTACCGAGCTCCCACAATATATCTCCTAATTTTGGGTAGACCTCTCCTCAGCCTACCCCTAGGATTCTGCTCACTCTTCTGAATCCTGTCACCCAAACCTCCATGAGAGGGACAGAGGGTTCCAAAAAGGGACCTTGATCTGTGAAGACTTCAAGACTCCCCTTTTCCCATAGGCCCAAGGTCCACCAGATCTCTTTCGTCTCTGGGAGCTGGCTCTTTTGGCCTTTATTTGCCCTAGACAATGGGGTCACCGGCAGTTAGCTTGGTCATACTCCCCATCCCCACTGCCTAGTACCTATTTCCTACCTGATCCAACCCCTAATGTCCCAAAGCTAAATGATGGTCCCTGTGTCAGACAAGTACACTCCATTGTCCCCAAAAAATTCAAGTCAATTGTACTGGATGCCTCTATGTGTGATTATGGGACCATCAGCATCCATAATGATTCTAGTAACCTTATGGTTCATATTCTTTCATGCCACCCTCTTGCTGAAACCATCCTTCCACAATCCCAGACCATCTTGGGGCACCACTAGTATGAATTTCGTTGCATGGCAGATCCAAATTTATTGATCTAAGGTCTTTGATTCCATCAATTGTGAAGCATTATGGAAGGTGCTGTCTAGGTTCGATTGTCCACTGAAGTTCATTCATGTTCTCAGGATACTTCATGATGGGATGATCACCACTGTGCTCTGTAATGGGTTGGAGACAGTTCCACCCAGAGGATTCAGGGGGCCTGGGGCAAAGCGGGGGAGCTGCGGCACTTGTACTCACCCAGCGGCGGTCTGGGTCTTTGGCAGCACTGAAGGGCCCCCTGCCGCCGAAATGCCACCAAAGACCCAGAGTGACTGAAGGTCCCCCTGCCACCAAAATGCCACCGAAGACCCACTGCTGGGCCAGGGCTTGTGGGGCATTTCAGTGGTGGGGGGCCCTTCAGTCGCTCCGCGTCTTCGGTGGCACTGAAGGGCCCCCTGCCACCGAAATGCCGCCGAAGATCCAGAGTGATTGAAGGGCCCCCCGCCGTCAAAATGCCGGCCAAAGACCCGGACCACTGCTGGGCCAGGGCTTGTGGGGCCCCTGCGGGGCCTGGGGCAAATTGCCCCAATTTCCCCCACTCCCGGGTGGCCCTGGTTGGAGATGGACCTTTTCACCATCCATACTTGTGTTAAGCAGGGCTGTGTTATTGCCCCCACCCTTTTTTCCTTCTGTCTTGCTGGAATATTGATTCTTATTCATGACCACCTTTCTTCTGGAATTGGGATTCAATATCGCATGGTTGGCCAGCTCTTCAATCTGTGACGTCTTCATTATAAAATTAAAGTAATCAGGACTGTTATTACCGACATTTAGTATGCTGACAACTGTCCTGCCCTCGCGGACACCGAGGCTGACATTAAATCCACCCTAGATCTCTTCTCAGATGCTTATCATAGCCTGGAACTTTCCCTCAATACTGGGAAGACTAAGGTGCTCCACCAGCCTGTCCCAGCAGAAGTCGTCCCTGTCCTCCCACAAATTGTCATCGGTGGTGAACCCCTGGAAAACGTTGAGCATTTCCCTTACCTTGGTAGCCGCCTCTCCCAGACAGCCAATCTTGATGTGGAGATTGAATATAGGATCCATTGTGCCCGTGTATCCTTCAGAAATTTGCTTTGTCATGTCTTTATTGACAGAGATCTGTGGATGGAAACTAAGATCCTGGTCTGCTATTCAGTAGTCATCCCCACCCTTCTTTGTGGGTGTGAGACATGGGTGACATACTGAAGCCCTTTTAAGTGTCTGGCGCGGTACTAACAGCACTGCCGTAGGAAGATTCTCTGTATCAGCTGGGGAAGACCATCACACCAATGCCAGAGTTCTCTCTGCAGCTAACATCACCAGTGCTGAGGCAAAGATTATGAAACATCAACTTCGCTGTGCTGGTCATTGTGTGTGTGGATGGCTGGTACCCATCTTCTGAAGCATGTCCTCTTTTCTCAACTTAGTCATGGTAAGAGGACTTGTGGGGAAATCAGAGAAATCCTGAAAGTATATAGTAAGAAGGGAGGCATTGACCCCACAAATTGGGAAGAGCTGGCTGGCAATAGACTTCAATGTTGTTGCATCACATATCAAGCCTCAGCCCATTTTGAAGACATTGCCTTGCTCAAGAGGCTGAGAAATGGTAGAGGAGGAAGGAAAGGGTACAGCATCCTGGCCAGCAGTTGTCCTCTTTCCAAGCAACCACTTGTCACACATGTGGAAAAATCTGTAAAGCACAAATTGGACTCCTCAGCCATGTTAAGTCTCACCAATGACTTTTCCCCAGGCAGACATCATCCTCATATCAAGGATCAAGGGATAGCGGCCTCTGCCAATTCTTTCAAGCTCAATCTATGTGGGATGGTTCATCAGCTCCCCACCAGATTCCAATCATTTCATTTGATCATTTCTGACCAAACCAACATTCAACCATGTGTATGAAATCAATCCCACATCCCTCCAAACCGTATTCCTGCCTCCAATGTAGGTCCCAAGATCATTTTCATCAAGGTGAATAACCAGGATATTAGATCAGTGGTGCCCAACCTTTTTACACAGGAGGGCTGCGTAAACCTAAGAACAATCTTGTGTGGGCCAAACAGATTCTATAATAAGATTTAAAGTCACCTGTATTGATTTATATTTTAAGTTCATCTTGTTTCGTAGGCATTTATATAGAAACAACCTATGTACAGCATTGTCTATTTAAAAACAAATAAAGAAATGAGTGCATAAAATTTGATGACAAAACCGTAATGAATCAGCCATTGTATATTGTGTTGAAGCAGGCCACAAGTTTATGAAATGCTCTGGTGGGACATAGGTTGGGCACTCTCGATGGTCAGTTGTAATTCTCCTATCAATAAGTGCAGAAGAGGCATGAGCTGATCCCACAGTATGCCTCTCCTGCCAAACCACTGAATGCAGATCTCAACACTGAAGCTCACCTACCATCCACTCACCAACCTAGCTGCCTTCTTGTTAGCCCAATGCACTACAGAGTGCCCGTGAGTTGAGACATCTGCCTTGTTTGGGATATCTACTGCAATCACAGGCAGATTAGTTACTCTTCTTGTCTGCCCCAATAACATCTCCCGAGGGGCAAACATAGGTCTTGCAACAGTTCATTTTCCAGCACCCTGTTGCCTAGTTCTTCTGGGAGTTAAAACCCTCTGAGGCTGCAGGCATTGCTGCCTCAATCCTGAAGGAATGTGTGCCAAAGTTAGCTGTATTGAGCCCTAAGTAGGCTAATGCCATCTTCGCTGCTGCATCGAATTAATAACTGGTCAGGTTTCTGACATCCCCATGTACAAATAGTGGATCTGCTTTGTGGGTTCTGTATGGCTAGAAAAGCTTTGAGTGTTTTTATAGGCCACAGGTGTTCTTCCAAGCATCTGTAGTAGGAAGAGAGCCTGAAACATAACCCCATGTGCTATGAGGCCTGAGGCCTGAATAAAGTAGTCAAAACTTTGCTGATATAAAGCAAAGTCTTGCTCACAGCTTAAGGCAGGCCCGGCTCACAGAATTTGGAAAGCACAGGGCTGATATTGCAAAAACATATATTCCTAAGAGTTGCTAGGCACAAAGCACTCACACAAGCACAGTCCAGAAGGGTGGTACCAGAACACCCCGATACCAAACACATTCCCCAAAGATGACAGGAACACGCTGACCCATCTTAAGGATAAGATCAGGATGACAGCATGATGAATAGAGATGCTTTGATTGAACCTACAGGTACAAGGTAATGGGTGGTGCCCAAATACATCAGAGGGTGGCACCCTGATAGGTCAAGGGTGACACATAACTTGTTTGTATCGGTGTATAAAGATGTATCTCTGAGGGAGTGCCTTTGTCCAGATGAGGGGGCAGTGGAAAGTCCCGCCACTGACTGAGCTGCGTCCATTGTCATGGGCATACATGTGCTAGCGTAACTGTAGACATTGATCCGGGGAGCTAGCACCATGCTTTTCTGACAATAAACCTGACCAAGCCCCTTTGCACCTTAACGGATTTTGTGGTCATTGGGTCATTCACTCGAGATCTACTGTGCCAGCTATCTGCGCAGAGCTGAAACAGCACACAGGGAGAACACACATGCAGCCGAACATCTGACGACAGCATTCTCTTAGCATCACCAAGTACCCTGGGTTGATCTGTTTTTGAATACCTCACGTGCAACTGCTCCTGTGTAAACCATATGTCCATTCAGTCTGTTCCTTTCCTTCGTTCAATTTTTTATTCTATTTGTATATTCTGACACACTCCGTGGTCTGATTATTATGCAGGTGTTTGTTTATGAGTATCCTATCATAGTTCTGTGTTTTGTTTTTGCTGAAAAGCACTTAAACAGCTACGCCTATAGTCTCATTACAACTGGAAGTATTGCTGCCTACCTGTGTGCTTACAGGTTATTACTAATAAAAGGTTATATTACCTGTGTTGTAAGCACATGTTCCTGTCTGTGCTCCTTGCTTCCTGCCTGTACCACAACAGTTTTGGGACCTTATTCTGCAAACCCTAACTCTGACATGTGTTGTTCAATGGGGGTCCTTTGGGCAGTTGCATGGAAGATTTCATGATGGTATTTATTTTAACTATATGTTGGCTTTTGGTGAAGGACAGAACTTGGGCAGAGGACTTTGGAGGCCCATTGAAGTAGGCTGCTCTGACTCTACAAGATTAGTGTTCAAACCACTGTGGAGGAGAGTGAACTTGCACTGAAGTTGGGATTAGATCAACAAAAGAAGCTGCCTAAGGGTACGTCCACACTTTGAACTGGAGGTGAAAATTCTGTCTTGAGGGGACGACATACCCATGCTAGCTCCGATCAAACTACAGGCTAAAACCAGAGTGTAGTTGCAGCAGTGGGAGGGGCTAGCTGCCCCAAGTACAAGCCTGTCCAAGACCCTAGATATACACTGAGAAAGGCCAAGTGCCCTCCCTGCTTCCATCCCTAATTGTGCCGCCATGGCTACACTCTATTTTCAGCATGCTAGTTCAATGAGAACTTGCATGGGTAGGTCTCCTCGAGCTGGAATTTACACACCCAGCCTTAAGGTTTATACATACCCCAAGAGACTTCAGCATTTGTGCTCAGTATTTTCAGGGTACCAGGTAAGAGTACCGAAGGGGGAAAACAGCAACAGCAGCAGCTGGCATTAGGTGCTTGGCTTGTTACTCAGTGCTCATTGTTGCCTGACCTAGGTAAAGCTGCCTAGGAAAGGGAACGAACATAGGGCCATATTAACCACCATGCCCAATGAGGCCCAGGTCTATGGCACAACAATTTTGGGAGAGCTGATTTGTTTGCTTTTAGGCCAAGAGAGAAAGAAAGAAAAGGAAAGTTAAGCATCCTGTATGTGGGTGGGATTTTTTGTTTCTGTATCATGAAACTTCTTTGTTATGTCTTGCATAACCATGCACTTCAAAAGGCCTCCTTCTGTGCCCACCTACCCCTCATTGTTTTATATATGCTTTGGTATTTTTTAGTTTTACATTTTCCTGCCCTTTTATCTGTGTGTTTAGCTAGTACTATTCTGTGATACGGGTAGCCTGGGGTTGGGGTGGGGTGGTAATAACACCAAATACATTTTCCTGTTCAGTTAGATGAAAAAATTGTACTCAGGACAGACAATGTTCTGACGGTTTAAATATATCAGCTATGCAAAGTTACAAGTTACCTGCCCTTAGGACTGTTGGAGTTTTGTGCCTGATCCTCTACCCATTTATAAATTTTTATTAAAGTAAATGTTTGAAATGAAATATATACAGGTTGAGAGGGAAGGTACTGTACATCTGGGGTCAGGCTTGGGTTATGGGGGTTACAGATATCGTTTGCAAGGATGAAAAGATACATACATATCGCATAACCGGCATAGACCCAGATTGGGGTGCAAGGGTTTTTAAAGTGTCAGTGGATAAGTGGGCTCAGGTATGCCACCCATGGAATGAATAAGGAGTCCAAGTCAGTATTGGTGGAGCGGATAGGTATATGGGTGGGGTGTGTCCCTTGGTCCGTCAGAGAAGGAAGTGGGTGATTTCCCTGGTTGGCTGTCTCAATTACTCGGTGTGGTATTGGCAGCGTCCGGTGATGTGTTCGGTATAAATGTTTCTGGACTACCTGATGGTGTCGGACACCATGAGCTGTCTCATGAGCCGGGCGTAGCATCGACCAACCCCATATGCTCTCAGAACCGGCTCGTTGCGGGGATCCCACGAGGCCAAGGCTCCCACGATCAGGGCGTGTACCTGGACTTCATAGGAGCAGACTAACTACAATCTAACATGGGAAAGACTCATATGTAGCACAAGTTAATACTTGGTGTAACTCCACTGACTTTAGTCAGTTACATGAAGGATGTATTCAGATCATTAATTTTTCAGAATTATTTTATAACAGCAAACCTGTTCTTTACCTCTGTTTTTTACTTCACATTTTGATGAACATTTTATTTTCACAGTAATTTATTTTCCCACGTTACTCTATTTTTTTAAATGAACATAGGCTTTTTTAGTTTTTTACATTTTACTAATTCAAATATATCAGTAATCCTATCTATATTACTATTAATATTCAAATATTAGCTATAATATGCCAAATCTTATAGTCCTTACAGGAGTTACAATACCATATTAAATGGACAATCCATCAGTTCAACAACCTATATATAACACTGGCTAGTACCAGATGCTTTTATAAAATTCCTTTTAAATTTGTTGCTCTTCATTTATTGGGTGTCTCCTCGAGAGAGTAAGTCAGTCCAACTAAATTCTTTGTTACTATATACAATAAGCCCCATACTTGGTATGTTAAAAAATTATGCTGCAAAGTCAAGTGCTCAAAAGTAAGGAATTTCCATAATTAAGGTGACTTGTGGAATCTTAATTCTTCTGCCTTGTGCATTTGCATTATGATACAGTCTTTAATTACATAATAATATACTGTTCTTTCCACCCAGGGTGGATAAAAGTTGATGAGTTTTTTCAAAAAGTGTACAAAAATCAGATTTTGTTGATTTTATTTAAATTATATTTTTTTCTTTTTAAAAATAAAACCGTTTAAAATTAAATCTGACTTTAATACAAAACATGTGAAGGCCCAAATTTATAATTTAGTTGTAAACGTGAAACATTTTGATAAGAAAAGTTCATGTATCCAAAATATTTAAGATTTTTAAAAATTTTTATATGCTGTTTTGTGTGTTTGATTAAATTCCAGTTACCATGCAAATGCAGGTTGACACAAATTGTGAGCAAAAAGTTAATTATCTAGTAAATAAGCAATATACCATTCACCATTTTCTAAAAGTGTACAATTAATAAGAAATTGAAAATGTTAAGCTACATACAGTAATTGTTAAAATAATAGTATCTAGTTATAATGCATACTCCTAGGTAGCAAAAAGATGTATCAAATCCAGTGTAAAGTCTTTATTTAGTTATTTAGTTTAATCATAATATTTTAATGATTATATCAACCAGTGAGAACGCACTGTTTTTTAGAAAATAATTAAAGTACAAATGGAAAAGTCAATAAAAATAGATAAGTATGGATTTCCACTTGGTAGAATTAAATCACCTTGATTTACATCAATCCACCCTCTTTCCACAGGACCTTTGTCTCATTCAGTACAAGATGGATAGTGCTCAGAGACTGCATCACAGCTGCGGAGTGAATGAGGCTATGGTATCAAATTGTGTGTATCTCCTCAGCCTCATGTGCTGCAGAAGTTGGAAGGTGGGTAGAGAATGAAGCTGGGGGACTACAGGAAACAAAAGATTGGTCTTGTGGTTAAGGCAGTTGAATGCTGCCCTGGAGAACTGGATTCTCTCTCTGCCTCGGTCACAGAGTTCCTGTGTTATGCTAGGCAAGTCACTTAAACTGGAATGTTTTCTGTTGCTCACTAACTGTGTATTCCTCATTTTCTTGATACACCTGTGAACTGACATTCAAAAATGCTCACCATGTCCAACTCCAATAGAAGTCAATAGGAGCTGTAGATACTCTCAATAGCTGTAGCTATGAAGGTAGTATAGTTTGGAGAAACCAGCACAGGAGTAGGAAGTGGGTGATCCTGAGTTCTAATTGACAAAGAGTCCTGTGGCACCTTATAGACTAATAGATGTATTGGAGCATAAGCTTTTGTGGGTGAATACCCACTTCGTCAGATGCATGTGGTATTCACCCATGAAAGCTTATGCTCCAGTATGTCTGTTAGTCTATAAGGTGCCATAGGACTCTTTGTCGCTTTTTACAGATCCACACTAACACGGCTACCCCTCTGATACTTGAGTTCTAATTGTGGCTCTCTCATTGTCTCAGTGTGTAGCCATGGGTAAGTCACTTTGCCTTTCTCTCTGTTTCCCCATCTGTAAAATGGTGAAAGTAATATTTACTCACTCTGTGTAGTGAGACAACCTGGTCCCCAGGTGCCCCGGAGGGCGAAGAGCCCAGCCGGAGGCCGGACTGGGCGGAGCTACGGGGCTCTGGGCCCGCCCCGCAAAGGGTCAAGCCCCGACCCGGAAGTACAAAGGCAGGCCCTCCGCGCTCAGTAAGGGGCCAGCCCTCAAAGAGGCCGGACGTCCGCGACTGAGCTCCCGCCGGGGAGGCTGCAGAAGGCGGCGGCCGACCCAGCCTCCCCCTCGCTCGCTACCCGGAGGAGGACTGGCCGAGCTTGCCCCGCTCCCGCTACCCGGAGGAGGACTGGCCGAGCCTGCCCCGTTCCTGCTACCCGGAGGAGGAATCGAGCCTGACCGTGGCCGCTGACCCCGAGGGCCCGCTGAGCCCACCCGTGCATCCACACCCGGAGGAGCCAATGGTGGTTGACCCCGCTGACGAAGCCATGACGACTCAGGTACCCGAAGAGGGAGGAAGTGAAAGTAGCCCAGGGCAGCCGACTCCAGTCTGGCTGCAACGTGGCCAGAACCGATGTCAGTGTGTTGTGGCTTGGATCCCCACTGACAGCAGCGAGTCTTTGCCACTGCTAGGGCCCCGGGCTGGGGTGCAGTGGAGTGGGAGGGCCTGCGTCCCCCGTGTCACCCACTCCTTGGGTGGCAGAGTCCCCCCTCCCCTTGGTCTGAGGAGGCTTTATAGACTTTACCTGAACTGCTGCTCAGCCCTGCCTGAGGGTCTGAGCCCTGTACCTGTGTTTGCTGCCCCACCCTGAACCAGGGCTTGGGCTTTATAGATTTCCCCGACTGTACTACCCGTGTCTAGTGAGGCGACCTGGTCCCCAGGCGGCCGGTGGGCAAAGAGCAGCCCCTCAACCGACAGGGGACCCTTTACACTCTGATGTTTAAAAAAGAGAGGGTAGAAAAAAGGCAACCATGAGGCTATTAACAATTCTGTATACAATAAAGGCTTTGCATGCTGTTCAGTAAATAAGCCAGGGGCCACACATTGAGAATAAAAGGAAATGTTGAACAGCTGACTTATTCCGTGAGAATGTTTCATTCCGTTCACTGAATGAGGTAAGAGAGTTTTGTGTTTAAAAAAAAAAAGTGCTCATGTAATTAAAGATTGTTTCATAATGCATAAGAACGGCCAAGGGTCCCTCCAGCCCAATATTCTGTATTCCAACAGTGACTAGTCCCAGATGCTTCACAGGGAATGAACAGAATAATGCAGTTATAGAGTGATCCACACCCCCCACTCCTGTCATCCAGCTTCTGGCAGTCAGAGGCTTAGGGACCCCTGACAAATGATTGCATTCCTGCCCATCTTGGTTAATAGCCATTGGTGGACCTATTCTCCATGAACTCATCAAAGTCTTTTTTTGAACCAGTTATACTTTTGGCCTTCACAACATCCCTTGGCAACGAGTTCTGCAGTTGATAGTGCATTATATGAAAAAGTACTTCTTTATGTTTGTTTTAAACCTGCTGCCTATCATTGTCTTCTGACCCCTGGTTCTTGTATGTGAAGCAGGTGAATAACACTTCCTTATTTGCTTTCTACACACCAGTCAAGATTTATAGATCTCTGTCATATCCCCCGAGTCATCTCTTTTCTAAGTTAAGTCGTCTCTTTTCTAAACATGCACACAAGAAGACAGAATTAAGGTTTCTTTACTGTCACATACTTGACTTTGCAACCTAAATAAAATAACCTTCTTTTAACACATTTTTTGTACATAACTTTGTAAGTATTTTCAAAAGAGGAGAAGTAAAAAACAGCCTGTTTTGGAAAACTGTACCAATTGCCCCTCCACATCATCATCAGGGTTTGAACCCTGGCCCTTCTATACTTCACTGAAAACTTGACTATATTAGCTAGAAGTAGCCAACAGAGTTAACCACAATGGACCAGCCATTAGCACAAGATAACTAGCTGGTTACATATGCAGGTGTAGCCTCATTTTACAAAAATAGACAAGCATTGATATTCAGTAAACTCTCTGTGTCTAAGGGTTTTATCCCCTGTTCTCTATGTCTCATTCTCCCTCCTCTCTATCCCACCCTCAACATACATGGAGCTGCTGCTAAATCCATTTTATCTGTGTCCCGTCTGAGGTTCAGCTTTGGGGAACGGTGCAATTAGGCACTGGGGCAAGGCACATGCACAGATCATCAGAATCTTTATGGGGTTGGCCGGAAAATGAGTCTGGAAATGAGAGTTTTCAACTGTTTATAACTTAGCCAAATATGAGCAGATTTATATGATACCAGCAAAAAGCACATCCCTGGCTCCAAGGCAATCCCTCTACTAAATGTCAAAGGTCATCTGCCAACAATGGAAGTGGTAGAGCTATTTTAAGAAAAAGGTCATAAGAATGTAAAAATATATAGTACTGATTGGTTTGTAAATTTACAACTTGAAGTTTAACAAGATTTCCTTAATAAAATATTTGGTGCTCTATATTTTGTCATAAAGTCACATGTGGAATTGCCCATTAAACTAGAGCTAGTCAGGAATTTTCTGTCAACATTATTTTTTTTTTAAAATGCAGTTTCTGAAAAATTTCAATTTTTCTAATTTATATTTTTCACTGGGAAAATCAAAATGAAATGTATTGTCTCAGTTTGGTTTGACATGAACTGAAACATTTGAACTGAACCAAAACATTTTGTTTCAACCCAGTTCAACATTACAACTGTATCTGCCTATGATACTGCAGTGACTCATGGGAGCTGTAGTTTGGATACCTCATGCCCCGTTTTCTCCTATGGGCTGGGCTACTTGGCTGGACTACAACTCTCATGATGCCACACAACCTCTCCTCTGATTGAGTTGTGTGGTGCATCATGGGAATCAAACAGCTGTGGCTGCACTATGGGAGATATAGTCCAGCCAGTAAAACTGGCCAATGAGGAAAATGGGAGCAAGAGACACCTGAACTACTGCTCCCATGAGGCCCAACAGCACCAGAAGCAGATGCAGTTTATGCTGAAGTGCCTCAAAACAAACCATTTTGATTTGGTTCAACAAATGCATATTTTGACATTTCCAAATCAGATTTTGTTCAGAGCTTTTCATTCTTTGAATAATGTCTATATTTTTGACTTTTTGTCTCCAGCTGAAAATAAATGTTGAAATATAAAAATTTCCTGTGGGATGGAAATTCCAATTTTCACTCAGCTCTAACTGAAACCAATGGGGAATTCTGTATGAAGGTCAATGGTTGAGAACAATCTGGGACAGACCTGGGAGGGCCAGCGCAACAGTTCCCATCCATCTGGGTAGGACATTAGCATAGACTGCTTCAGTGTTGCTAGAGGTAATGTAGAGATTTGCTTTGAGGTGATGTAAGCCCATGTTTGGTGTCTGTACAAAGCAAGGGTAAACTTTGTGCACTGGTTCAATTATAAAGAATGAGGAGTCCTTGTGGCACCTTAGAGACTAACACATTTATTTGAGCATAAGCTTTCATGGGCTAAAACCTGCTTCATCGGATGCATGCAGTGGAAAATACAGTAGGAAGATATATATACACAGAGGACATGAAAAAATGGGTGTTGCCATACCAACTGTAATGAGACTAATCAATTAAGGTGGGCTATTATCAGCAGAAGAAAAAAACTTTTGTAGTGATAATCAGGATGGCCCATTTCCAACAGTTGACAAGAAGGTGTGAGTACCAGTAGGGGGAAAAATTGGCATGGGGAAACAGGTTTTACTTTGTGTAATGACCCATCCACTCCCAGTCTTTATTCAAGCCTAATTTAATGGTGTCCAGTTTGCAAATTAATTCCAATTCTGCAGTTTCTCATTGGAGTCTGTTTTTGAAGGTTTTTTTTGTTGGAATATTGCAACTTTGAGGTCTGTAATTGAGTGACCAGGGAGGTTGAAGTGTTCTCCGACTGGTTTTTGAATGTTATATATATTGATTTAGAAACAGATGTGGTTAAACCAATGCAAACACCTAAAGTGGATGCTCTTAAATAGATGTAAACCTTACTTATACCAATTTAGCTTAATTCAATAAAGATTTAATCCAGCTGCCTACATAGATCTCATGGATTTTAATGAATGCTGCCTCATGATATGTGAAGGTTGGATGGTGAGGTAGAAATGAGACAGCTTATTATATTTATTTGGATCCTCACTGTTTAATAGGAGTCAAACAGAGGAAAAAATGTAGTGGTTCTTTCTAAAGTTCCACCCTCAGGAGATGCAGGCAACCCTAACTTTGTCAATGTCAAGCTTTTGCGAGCTCCACTTTACAACCAGAACCTTCTTTCAATGAAGATTTTTATGTGCATTTCTTTTTTTCTTTCTTTTTCTTTTTCTTTTTTTTTTTCAGAAAAGAGAAATGATGAAGAAATGTGCAGCTATAGAAGGCTATTTCTTCCAAGAGGCAAGGGCCAGGGCTCTCACCTTTTCTGCTCTCACACAAACAGTCATATACTATTTATTTAACAAGTTTTACATAATATGTCTGAATTCCACTCAACCTTTTTATGCACAGATTGATTACTGAAAGATTTTATATTTAATGTGCAGTGTCAATGGAACACTGTCAGATTGTATAGCTGTAGAAATATATTCAGTGTACAAGCATAAAACACATTGTAAAAATTCTGGTAAGATGGCCAAATCAAAACTGATGTTCACTGGATTATCAGCATGCATATGTATAAACTAAGGACTATGTCTCTGTCAAAAGACAAGTTTCTATCATGTCTCACTGATACACTTGAGTTATTAAAAAACAACATGTTTGGTAACTGAAAACGTGTATATTTTCACTCTCTGTGCTTGAAAATGCCTGTACCATTTTTGCTTAAACTTTCAGAAAAATTTCACTTAGGTAATGTTCCAAATTTCAGCTAAAAAAAGTAAATGTTTAAGAAAGTTATGAGAAATTGAAAAGGGCTATTTAAAATGAAAATATTTCAGCAGCCCTAGCTATAAGTATAGCTACAGATTTTGGGCAAAAAATTTTCTTTTGAAGGCAACTGAATGATAATTTACACCAGCTGAAGATTGACCGTCTGCTTATAAAACAGGGACCACTTTTTTGCTAGCTTTTGGAGGAGTGTTCCTAAGACTTCACTTCAGCTAGTAAAACATGAGGGGGTTTAGTTGTGGTTGTTTTTTGTGGTGGTTTTATTTTTTTAAACTGGATTATCCTTGTGGGAAAAAAATGATTTAAATTATAGGGAGAAAAAAGTTCAGAAATTCATACTAGTTTTACAAACCCCAAAATATAGTTCAACAAGGCTGCAAAACCTCGTAATTTAAACAGATTGTCCATCCTTTGTTCCATATATTCTCTCTCTTGCAAGGTTCACAATAAATGAACACTATGGTTAAGTCTGAGAAGGAAGAACTTTCCATTCTAACTGCTATTTTCAGTTTTTTGTAAGTGCCTACAGTTAAGCATGTCCTTAAATAAATTGCTAAATAGGGATGGACTTAAGCATATGCTTAAAGTTAAGACAATGCTTAAGTGTTTTATCTTGTACGATGTGAAAAACCAATGACACCTGCACACTTGATTCAACCACCTAGTGAGGAGGGCTTTAAACTAGATTTAAAAGGGGCAGGTGATAAAAGCCCACAGGTAAGCATAAAAAGGCAACCTTAACCGAAGAATCTGCTCAAGTCCTTAGCTGTCTATTCAAAAATGCAAGAAGTATGAAGATTAAAAGGAAGAACTGCACTATTATTTATAAGATAAATTATGACTTAATTGATATTACAGAGGTCTTATGGGATAAATCTCATGACTGAAATATTGGTATAAAGGAATACAACTTGGTCAGGAAGGACAGGCAGGGGGAAAAAAGGGAGGAGGTGTTGCATTGTACATCAAGAATGTATACACTTGTTCTGAGGTCCAAAAGGAGGTCAGAGGCAGATCAGTCAAAAGTCTCTGGGTATGAAGTCATGGTAGGGGTTTACTATAGACCACCAAATCAGGAAGGGGAGTTGGATGAAGTATTTCTAGAACAAATATCCAAAACTCAAAACCTGGTAGTAACGGGAAACTTTAACTAACCAGACATCTGTTGGAAAAGTAATACAGCAAAACAGAAAATTTCCAAAAATTTCTTGGAATGTGTGGGGGACAACTTTTTTTGTTTCAGAAAGTGAAGGAAATAACCAGGCAGGAAACCATTTTAGACTTGATTCTGATTAACTGGGAAGAATTGGTTGCAAATCTGAAGGTGGAAGATAATTTGGGTGAAAAGTGATAATGAAATGTGATAGATTTCACGATTCTAAAGAAATGAAGGAGTGAGACCAGCAGAATAAAAACAACGGCCTTCAAAAAAGCAGACTTTAGCTCAGAGAACTGATAGGTAAAGTCGCATGGGAAGAAACTCCAAAGGATAAGGGGTTCTGGAAAGCTGGCAGTTTCTCAAGGAGACAATATAAAAGGCACAACTGCAAACTATCCCGATGTAAACGTATGACAGGAAGAACAGTAAGAGGCCAATATGGCTCCATCAGGAGCTCTTTAATGACCTGAAAATCGAAACGGAATCCTACAGAAAGTGGAAACATGGGCAAATTGCTAAGGAGGAGTACAAAGAAATAGCAGAGGCATGCAGGGACAAAATCATAAAGGCCTAGGCACAAAATGAGAGACACTTAGCAAGGGACATAAAAGGCCTTAGTAAGAGGTCCTTTAAATACATTAGGAGCAAGAGAAAGAGGAAGGAAAGCATAGATTCTCTGCTTAGCAGGGAAGGAGAGCTAATAACTGATAGCATCAAGATGGCTGTAGGGTGATCAGATCGCAAGAGTGAAATATCAGGACACATTGGGTGAGTGGGGGGAGGGAGGAAGAGAGCCACAGGTGCACAGCCTCGATCGGAGCCATGAGAGGGAGCACAGCCCTAGGAGGCTGCAAGAGGGGGGTGTATGTCCCCTGCTGCAGTCCGCACCACAAGCCATGGGGAAATGACTCATGGCCCCAGCTCCAGCCCCCAGCAGAAGCCATGGGGCCAGGGGCACAGGGCTCCAGCTCCAGCCCCCAGCTGAAGCCGCAGGATCCTGGCTGCAAAGTCAGACCCAGTTGCAGGGCAGGGGAGCGAAGGGTCTCATTTCTAGCCCTGGCTCCAGCCCCAGCTGCAGGGACAGAGGGGAGGCCCACAGTCCTGCCTTCAGTCCCAGCTTCAGCCACTGACAGCTGAAGTAGACTAAGTCACAGAGGTCTGGAATCAGTGAGTGTCATGGCCCCCTGACTAAATTATAGACTTAGTTGTAATCTATATTTAAACATACAGATTTATTTGTACACTAAACAAACAACAGGGGTAAAGGGCCGGGTGTTTTATTCAGTCAATAAATCAACTTCCCAATTTGCATATCTCTCAGATATGCCAGAAGTCTAGTACTTCTTGGATGACTTTTCCATAGTCATGACTTGCTTCTGGGCAATCACAAAGCTGCAGAAGTCCTTGCAACTCATCCAGAAATTCATGTTGACAAGGGTTTCACTCCGCACCAAGTCTATGCTGTTTCAATTCCGGACATCAGTCCATGCACCTTTCATGATTGAAAATACACGCTCTGTGTATGCGTTGCTTCCTGGTATACTGAACACGTATGACACTAGATTTGTCGTGTTCAGGAATTCAGTGCTTCTGTCCTTGTTTCTCAGCACTTGAGACCAGAGTTCCTCAACTGAGTAGTTTCCAGTATCTTTGATGATACAGTACTCATCATAGAGCTGATCAAGATCCACTGTTTTCTGGAGGTTTTTACAGCTGTCACGGCCACAGACAGATCCTTGTATTCGAATGCTCTATTAACTTTGATGTTCAAACACTGGGTATTGAACAAGTAGCCAGTTGCTGAAAAATCAAACCATTTCTCCAAATATAGGATCAACACATCATAAAATTTCATGAAGTCTTTCTGGAGACATGCAGCAGTGACAGGCAGCATCTCAGTTAATGCATTTTCAACTTTGGAGCCAAAGAATTTGTCATTCTTCCATTGCTGAAGTTTAATTCTCAGAGTTTTCATTATGGCATACACTTCACATGCTGTCATACTCTCATTTTCAAAACAGAACACAGTATCATTGAAGATTTTCAGGACATTCTGGAGGAAAAACAGATGAACCTCAACTTTGTAGGCCCCTCACCTTGTTCACTGTTTTCCATGTCCGAGAACAGCATCCATAGAGATTTTGGGCACTTCTCACTGCCCTGAGAAACAAAGTAGCACTTAACAGCCTGCCATTTATTTACAAGCCTGTTTACAGCTGGGAAAAGACTCAACCAGCGTCTCAGAATGTGGTGCAGTAAAGTGGCATACTCCATATCCACAAAATCAAACATATCCTTTAATGCTGCTACTCTCTTAGAAGAACTGCTGAAATAATTGAACGTCTTAATCACCAGAGTCTCAATGTCAACTTGTAGGGTATTGCTAGCATGTTTCACAGCATTGTGCACAACATGGACAGGGCAGTTTACAGGCAAGATATTTTCGTTTTGTTTTTTTAAATTCTGGTACACGGATTGTCGCTTTCCATAATTTACGTTTGCATTATCAGCACAGTAGGAAGACACTTTGTTTAGGTCTAGTTTGTGTGACTCAAGTTTTTCAAGTAACGTGTTGCTTATTGCCTCTGCAGTCTCTTTGCTTTGCTCATAGAAGTCTAACAGTTTATCTTGGACCCCATGTTCGGGTATCCAGTATCTCAGCGATAAGGGGAAAGTTTTCACATTGCCCTTGTTAGATGCATCTATGGCCACTGAGAAATAGGGACTGTCTGGCTTGCTGAGGTCTTTTAAAAATTCCATTGAGAGTGGTGACAGCACATTTTTTATCAATGCCTCCTCTTTAGTCCGGCCACAGCTGATGTGCTTTGCAATCGTTGAATCTGGATACAAGGTAGGCGCCAGTTTAAGTTCACAGTCACATGAGCGATAGAAGTGTTGATGGACTACTGTGTGGTAAACTTGAGTTAGCTCAACAGCGATAACCTTGTTATTGAAGGATTCATTTGGCCTGCTGAAAAAATGTGAGCTCAGGGTATTGCTCTTGTGAGTCTCGGTGTTTTGTTCATGATTTTCTGAATCAGCATGATGCTTAACATCAGATTCACTGCCATGGCAAATGCTAAATTTCTTTTTGCATGCTTTACAAAAGGCTTTTGAATCACATGCACAGGATTTCCGAATCCAGGTGTAAGTGGCTTCCCATTCTGTCCTGTATCTGCACTGTCTTTTTTATTTTTTGGTAGTTGGCTCCTCCCTTGCCATTGCCATTTTGGGTGGGGTTTTCGGCTGAAGACCGTTAGCTAGATAGCTAGCCACTGAAAAGAACTGCACAGTCTCTGTGCTTCTTACATGTTATTACGTGCCCACTGTAGCTTGTCCTGTGCACTGTGGTTCAGAACTGTCAACTACATATCGCTACTATAAATTGTGTTACACCTGAAAACAACCTGAAAAATCAAAATTGCCAGTAGCTAACACTGCTGTTTGTTTTGTTGACATAACTGGCTTCCACCAGTATCCCACAATGCCTGCCATGACCGCTCTGCTCACTGTTTTGATCTCAGTTGCCCTGCAGGCATGCACCCCTCTCCTTTCAAAGCTTTTGGAAGTATCTGACAGCTGAGCTGTGCTGCTCTGCTCCGGGAACAAAGAGCAAATAATTAGTGTGGAATGCTCCTGTTCTCCACTAGGAACACAGCAGCAGGGAGACTGCTGCTGCAGAGTGTGTGTGTGTGTGTGTGTGTTGGGGGTGGGGTGGGGAACAGGACACTGCTGTCCTGGGTTGACATTCCTCAGTACCAAGAGTTCACAGAACTGCTCAGGATGCCGCTCCCCTGCAGCTGAGCTGAGGAGACTGTGGGAGAACTCATAGGGAATCACAAAACCATAGGCAGGCAGGCAAAGCAGTCTGCTTCTGCCAGGGTGGGAGGGGTGGAAGAGACTGCTGTGTGGAGCAGAGCTAGGAGCTGATATGAGAGGGTGTCTCCTCCCCATGCTTCAGGATAGGTCGGTCAGCCTGCTGTTTCCTGCACCCCAGACACACCACTCTCCTCTCCCCCCATCCCCTTCAGTTGAAAAGCAGCTGACAATCTACTAGGATGCCCATGGAAGGATGGGATTGAGTCCTGACCCAAAAGGCAGGTTTTTTGGGGGGGACACAAGGTTATTTTAGGGGGGCAGTGCTCCCTTACTTCTGCACTGCCTTCAGAGCTGGGCTGCCAGAGAATGGCGGCTGTTGGCCAGGCACCCAGCTCTGAAGGCAGCGCCCTGCCAGCAGCAGTGCAGAAGTAAAGGTGGCAATACCATACCATGCCACCTCTTACTCTGCATTGCTGCCTTCAGAGCTGGGTGGCCGGAGAAAGGAGGCTACTGATTGAGGGCCCAGCTCTGCAAGCAGCAGTGCAGAAGTAAGAGTAGCAACACCATACCATTCCACACTTACTTCTGCGCTGCTGCTGTTGGCGGCTCTGCCTTCAGAGCTGGGATCCCGGCCAGCAGCTGCCGCTCTCCAGCTCTGAAGGTAGCACCACTGCCAGCAGCAGCACAGAAGAAAGGGTAGTAGTAGCACAACCCCTCCTACAATAACCTTGCGACCTCCCCACAACTCCTTTTTGGGTTAGGGCTCCTACAATTACAACAACAGGAAATTTCAGATTTAAATAGCTGAAGTTGTGACATTTACTATTTTTAAAATTCTTTGACAGTGAAATTGAGCAAAATGGACCATGGGTTTGGTAGGGCCCTACATATTGGCTAATAATTATTGATGAACCTATCCTCCATGAACATATCTAATTCTTTTTTGAACCCAGTTATACTTTTGGCCTTCACAATATCCCATGGCAATGAGTTTTGCAGGTTGGCTGTGCGTTTTGTGAAGAAATACTTCCTTATGTTTGTTTTAAACCTGCTGCCTATAAATTTCATTGGGTGACTCCTGGTTCTTGTGTTATGTGAAGAGGCAAATAACACTTCCTTATTCATGTTCTCTACACCATTCATGATTGTATACACCTCTATCATATCTCCACTTTGTTGTCTCTTCCTAAGCTGAACAGTCCCAGTCTTTTTAATCTTTCCTCATATGGAAGCTGTTCCATCCCCCTACTCATTTTGGTGCTTTTTCCAATTCTATCTTTTTTGAGAGGGGGAAGACCAGAACTGCATGCAGCATTCAAGGAGTGGGAGTAACATGGATTTACATAGTGACATTATGATATTTTCTGTCTTATTATCTATCCCTTTCATAATGGTTCCTAACATTGTTTGCTTTTTTGACTGCTGCTGCACATTGAACAGACATATTCAGAGAACTATCCACAATGACTAAAACATTTCTTTCATGGTAACAGCTCATTTAATTTTGTATGTATAGTTGGGATTATGTTTTCCAATGTGCACTATTTTGCATTAATCAACAATGAATTTCATCTGCCATTTTGTTGCCCAGTCACCCAGTTTAATGAGATCCCTTTGTAACTCTTCACAGTCAGCTTTGGACTTAACTATCTTGAGTAATTTTATGTTATATGCAAACTTAGCTACTGTTTATTCCTTTTTCCAGAGCATTTATGAATATATTGAACAGCATTGGTCCCAGTACAGATCCTTGAGGAACCCCCCTATTTACCTCTCTTCTGTGTGAAAACTGATCATTTATTCCTACCCTTTGTTTCCCACCTTTTAACCGGTTACTGATCCATGAGAGGACCTTCTCTCTTATTTCATGATTGCTTATTTTGCTTAAGAGTCTTTGGTGAGGGACGTTGTCAAAGGCTTTCTGGAAGTCCAAGTATACTATGTCCACTGGATCACTCTTGTCCACATGTTTGTTGACCTCTCAAAGATTTCTAAGAGATTTATGAGGCATGATTGCCTATTACAAAAGCCATGTAGACTCTTCCCCAACATACTGTGTTCATCTATGTCTGTGATAATTCTGTTCTTTACTGTAGTTTCAACCAATTTCCTGGTACTGAAATTAGGTTTAGTGGCCTATATTTACCAGTATCACTTCTGGAGCCTTTAAAAAAAATCAGCTATACATTTGCTGTCCACCAGGAATCTGGAACAGAGGTGATTTACGTAATAGGTTACATACCACAGTTAGTAGTTCTGCAATTTCATATTTGAGTTCCTTCAGAACTCTAGAGTGAATCCCATCTGGCCCTGGTGACTTATTACTGTTTAATTTACCAATTTGCTTGAAAACCTCCTCTACTGACACCTCAATCTGGGACAGTTTATTATATTTGTCATCTATAAGAATGGCTCAGGTGTGGGAATCTCCTTCACATTGTCTGCAGTAAAGACCGATTTAAAGAATTAATTTAGCTTCTCTGCAAAGGCCTTGTCTTCCTTAAGTGCTCCTTTAGCACAGTGACCATCCAGTGGCCCCACTGATTGTTTGGCAGCCTTCCTGCTTAATTATACTTTTACACTTGAGTTGCCGGAGTTTATGTTCCTTTTTATTTTCCTCAGTAGGATTTGACTTTGAATTTTTAAAAGATGACTTTTGTCTTCAACTGTCTCTTTTACTCTGTTGATTAGCCATGGTGGCATTTTTTGGGTCCTCTTACTGTTTTTTTTATTTGGGGTATACATATACTTTAAACTACTATTATGTGTTTTTTAAAAGTTTCCATGCAGCTTGCAGGCACTCTTGTGACTGTTCTTTTAATGACTTGGATAATAGAGAAGAGAGGATACTTATACAATTTGCAGATGATATCAAGCTGGGCGAGTTTGCAGGCACTTTGGAGGACAGGATTAGAATGCAAAATAACCTTGACAAATTGGAAAATTGGTCTTAAATCAACATCATGAAATTCAATAAAAGCAAGGGCAACATAGTGTGCTTAGGAAGGAAAAATCAAATGCCGAAGTATAAGATGGGGATTAATTACTTAGGTGGCAGTAGTGCTGAGAAGGATCTGGGGGTAATAGTGGACCACAAATTGAATATGAGTCAACAATGTGATGCAGCTGCAAAAAAAGGATATCATCATTCTGGGATGTATTAACAGGAGTGTTGTATGTAAGCCACAGGAGCTAATTGTCTTACTCCACTTGGCACTGGTAAGACCTCAGCTGGAGTCCTGTGTCCAATTCTGGTCGCTGTACTTTAGGATAGATGTGGATAAACTGGATAGAGTCCAAAGGAGAGCAACAAAAAATGATAAAAAGTTTAGAAAACCTGACCTAGGAGGAAAGGTTCAAAAAACTGGGCATGCTTAGTCTTAAGCAAAGAAGACTGGGTGGAAGGGGGACACGGCACAGGACCTGATGACTCTTCAAATATGTTAAGGGCTGTTATAAAGAGGACAGTGATCAAATGTTCTCTATGCCCACTGAAGGTAGAGCATGAAGTAATGGACTTAATCTGAAGCTAGGGACATTTAGATTAGATATTAGGAAAAACTTTCTAACTATAAGGGTAACTAAGTACTGGAATAGGTTACCAAGTGAGGTTATGGAATCCCCATAATTGGAGGGCTTTTTAAGAACAGGTTGGACTAACACCTGTCAGGGAAGCTCTAGGTTTACTTGGTCCTGCCTCAGTGCAGAGGCTGGACTTGATGACTTGCTGAGGTCCCTTCCAGCCCGACATGTCTATGATTATATACTCTTAACAATGAGATTTAGAGCCACAAAAGCAAGGAAATTCCTAATTCAGGAGGACAGTTTTTCCCAAGTGCAGAACACTACGTTCTAAAACAAGAATCACAGGTGAAACTTTCTTCTGTTGCTTCTCTTCCCCAAATCAGCTGTGCCTACAGAACACTGCTCCCTGTCATTCTTACCTGTTGATCACAGACTGTGCCTGAGTGTCATCTCTCTCTCTTTCTCTCTCTGATGTCTGGAGCATTTTCAAACTTACTTTTACAGCATCGCAGAGCTGAGAGACCTGCTCTCCGTCACCTCAAAACTTTCACAGGGCTTTAAGACTCTCTCTCTCTGATATGTATCATTTACCTACTCCATTAATAATACAAAGTGTAACAACCTAATAAGTCTACAACAACTTTTACAGTGTCCAGGGACTGGAAAGCTACTATATATTGTTTTTATTTGTTCATTCTTATTTTATCGTTATACTGGCTGAATGCTCTTTAAATGTCTGAGTTGTTTTGGAGGGGGTAGGTTATAATTTTGAATAGCAAATTAACCAATAAATTAGATCCTTTCTGAAAGGATCCCTGGTGAGCAGCAAAATTAGGATTTCCATCATCTGCAATATTCCAGTGGACTAGGAGGAACTGCCTATGTATTAAATTTAGATGGCAAAGTAGGATTTGAGTTTGACTATAAAAATTAGCCAGATCCAGCCACAATATTACACATTTTGGAGTTTTCTTGCGAGAGGATGCACTGATGTCATTTTAATGTTTGGTGACAAGGGTAGCTATTTTAATGGAATGATTTCTGAGTTTGCGGCCAAAGTTTCACAAGTGCTGTTGCGCTTCAAGGAGGGGGGCGTCGGGATGTAACTTGTTGCAAGGCAGCTAAACTGATTTCCTATTTCTCGGGTCCCCACCCTGGAAGGCCTGGCCAGGGTCCAGGGGCTGGATCTGGGCTTTGGTGGTAGAGCTGCGCTCAGTGGCCAGCGTCGCTACCTGCGGTCCGCTACAGCGCGGCGCCGGGACACGGCTGCAGGCTGCAGCCCGCACCTTTCTGCGGCGGGCAGGGCGGGGGCTAAGGGAGAGGCGGGCGGGGCAGAACGAGCCTCGTGGCTGCCGCCTGATTGGCTGAGGAGCCCGGCCCCAGGTTATAAGAGCCGCCGCCCGCGGGCGCCGGGCGCTGCCGAGCCTGGGAGCCTGCCCGCGGCGGCCGGAGATTGCCGAAGCGCCATGCGGCGCGCCAGCCGAGACTACACCAAGTACCTGCGCGGCTCCGAGGAGCTGGGCGGCAGCGCCCCCCACGAGGGCTCGCAGCAGCAGCCGCAGTCGGCGCCGCCGGCCCATCCGCACCCGCCGCCTCCAGCCTCGGCCAGGGCCCTGCTGGTCCCGCTGGTGCTGCTCGGGCTGGGGCAGGTGGTCTGCAGCGTTGCGTTGTTCTTCTGCTTCAGAGCCCAGGTAGCGTCGCGGCGCCTCTTGTTGGCCCCCCCGCGCCGAGGCAGGGCGGGTGGCTGAGCAGCCCTGGGGCACAGAAGGCGGGAGGGGAGGACGTGGGGGCTGGGCGCCTCTGGGGCGGAGGAGACCCCAGTGTCTGCAGGGCAACCCAGGGGCTCGTGCGCTCCAGCGCCCGGGGAATCTGCTCACTGCAGGGGTTGGGTTATGAGACACGGGCTGCTTCTTTACACTTACTCTCCAGGTGCTCTTGATCTGAGAGGGCTGGAAGAAGGTGGGCTCCAGTCAAGGGAGTCGTGTCCTGGGGGGTGAGCTGGGCAAACTGACTTTATTCACTTCTCACGTGGGGAGTCTAGTTCAGGACAAGTTAGTTTTACCCACTTCTGTTTCTTACCACTGCCCCGCTGAGTAAAGGGGGCCATCTGCCATGCTTGGTCCATGTATGCCACACCCGGATGCTTAGTTTTGCCCAGGGGTGGGAAAGTTTAGAAATAGGCATCATAATATGATGGTGACTCCGTTTCCAAGACATCCAAAACATACAGGTAAATGAGATTTCAGAAAATAAAGGGAATAATCTAAACTAGGTTTGTATGTATGTATGACCCTAACAAATAGTAGTTTTCCTGTTGCACTGAACAAATAGGGCCGCTAGACTGAAGTCTGCCTTTTATTTAAGTTATCATTGGCTCCCCTTTGGAGAATAACTACTTGCAAGCTACTATATTAAACTTCTTTGTTTAAAACCTCTTGGCACTTCCAGCCAACAGAGTCCATTAGCGTTAAAATTTACAAGAATTGTCCCAGGATTGTCTTTAGAGACTACCTTCCTTGTGAATTTGATGCTGCTGCTCTTCACTGTGGAACTTGGTGTATAATGGCTGGCACGGGGAAAAGATACCTTCTGTAACTTGTTAGCTTATTTCCCAGGAGAGGAGAATTAGACTGCCCTACTAGGCCACAAAAATATGGCAAAGTAACATTTTTGATTGGGCAATGCTATGCACATTAGATCTGAGCTGCAGAGATATAGGATGGGAGGGGTCAGGCTACAGTGTTATGCTTTCTAGTGGTTTAAGCTTTTAGAGATTATTTTTTGTTCTTGGAAATTACACTGCATTGGTTGGATGCACTTAACGTATTTTTTTTTTGGCCTGGTTCTGTGAACTTTCTCAAAGGAAGTGGGGGGCCGACGTTTGCTCTTTCTCAGGGGTAAAACAAAAGATTGGGCTCTTTCACATTTGCAAAAAAAGGAGATTACTAGTTCAGAATAGATGAACTAAAGATGCTGTAGAATCTGATATAAGTTTTACTGTCCAAAAACTGGAGATATGTTTTAATTAGGGTGTTAAGAAGTTTTTATATGTGTAGTACAAACAGTAGTCTGTCTCCAAATTTTAAAAAAAGAAAAGCACCATTTCTATGAAGTCAATGAAGAAGTGGAAATCTATTTATTTTTCTTTCAGGTCATGCTTTAGGTAGACAGAATCGTTCTTGGGCCCCGGGACAGACAGGATACATTAACAACAAAATATATTCTAAATCTAGGCCACCTACAGATTGGATGCAGTGCAAATGCATGCACATTTAAATAAGTGATTGAAATAAAACAAGTGACAGTTCCAAATTTATTATTATATTTTTTATATTTGTTACTTGCACCTACTTATTCATTCCTTTCTATTTTCAATTATTGCCAACTGCTTTGTGTTTATTAGTTACCTTTAAAAGATATATATGACCTGTTCCAAACTTATACATACTTAATTGACTATACCTTAGCAGAGTGACAGTTCATTTATGGTACTTACTGTAAAGTAGGTTAGAATTACCTGTGTTCTTGGCAGTGAAATAGACTAATGTATACAGTAACTCAGCTTGTAGGGTGAAAAAGTATTCTCTCCATTATAAACCCATTGAAACATCTCCACTAAGACATCTTAACTTATAGAAAACACCCAATAGTATGTTAATTAGTATGCTATGAAGTCATTGCAACTAAACTTACTTGTCAAAATAAACAAAATACATTTAGTCATATAGAATCCTTGACTTTTTTTCCCTGTTTCTGAAGTAAACAATGTGAAGTAGTCTGTGAGGTTATACAGGTGTAACAAAGGGCAGAATTATTCCCATGGCATATACATTATTGTTTAGTCTGCATAATGTAAAAACAGCAATATAAATATAATTCTACATTTAGAGCCTGATCCTCTAACTGATATGAAACTCCTATTGACTTATAAAGGACTCAATCCTTTATTTATTTGTAAATCTGAACTAGTTCCAAAATATCTGAATGACCCAACTTGATACTAGATTTTCACAAAGTATTTCTCTACAGTTTGTAGACACAATGAGACTTCAGTATTTTTAATGTCATCTCTCTCTGTACGGAGAAATAGAAAAGTTCACATAAAATACAAGAGAACGTCATTAATTCACACTATTGAATGATAACCTATTCCAGATTTTCAGAAATTTTGATATAGTCAGAAAGGGAAACAGAAATTATGCTGCCTGAGAAAATGCACTTACTCATGCAGAGCCTGATTCAGCTCCATGAGATCAATGAAAAGACATCCATTGACTTCACTGTGAATTGGAGCATGACTTTTGACAAGTATGGTTTAGATTATTTATGATGCTGATGTATTTCATAGTATACTTACACGCCTTTTAGTACATTTTAAGGTAATGGCAGCTTAGAAGTAGGAATCTTCAGAGCACTCTTCTCAAAGATGCTGAGCTACTAGTGGTGTGTAGATTAACCAAGTGTGAATTAGAACGGCTTTACTGAATATTTGGAAAAATATACCTTTTAACACAAGACTATTTCACAAGCTTTTTTCATATACCAAGTCTTTCAGATTTCTGTTACTATTCTGTGGGTAACTAGTGGATAAATGAGAACTGGCTTGTGTAATGCTTTTTGAAAGTGCCACAGAAGAGGTTGTTAGGGAAAGCAAGTAGTCATAAAGTGAGTGGCGAAGTTCTTTGGTAGATTGGAAGCTGGTTAAAAGGCAGAACAGCAGCAGGAATAAATGGTCAGTTTTCAATGTGACAAAAGGTTGTTGATGGTTCCATACAAGGGCAGATTGAAATATTTTATTTAAAACTTTTTTCAATGAAACTGACATCTTTGGAAATAAAAAATGTTTCAATTATAAAACTAAAACTTTTTCCAATTTTCATGGAAAATGTTTTGGATTTTGTTTCTTTCCCCTGCTCTCCCTTTCCCCTCTTTTCCTTTTGGCCACTAGAAGAGGGGAGAGAAGGAGTCCAAAATGAAGTTTTCATTTTTTTCCAGAAAACTTGAAATTTTTGAAACAAATGTAACCATTTTTTACCAGCTCTTTAAATAAATGTATTCCTTTGGACTGTGTGTGTGGCGGGGGGTTCAGTAGGGTGACAAACTTTACCAATGAGATAATATGTAGGTTAATCAAAGCTGCAAAAGACTGAGGCACTTCAGTGGGGCATAATGTACTAGAATGACGGGCCACAGGTTGGCAGGTGAAATTTAGTCTTGACAAATGCATGGTAATGTATATCAGAAGGAAAAGTATGAACTATTCATACATGTTTGTAGATGCTACATTGTGACAATTTGATACTGTGGAGAGCTTAATGAAAACCTCAACTCATTGTGCAGTGATCGTGTGTTTGTTTAAAAAAAAAAAAAGGCACGCTAACTGTTAAAATATGTAACAGATAGGATAGAAAATAATACTGAAAATATTGTAGTGGCATTCTTTTCACCTGAATATCAACAAATTTCTTGGAAACTTGATATTTGATTTTGATTGTATGTGTGTGATTAATTCTCAGTGCCTTTCCTAAAAAAAGTCTTGTCAATGATTTCTTGCTTGCAGCTTTATCTGCCCGTCCTCTCTCCCCCAACTCTGTGTAATGTCTATTTGATGCTATGGGAATTTGGTGACTAACTTTTATAATGTTCCTCTGATTAATATTGTGGATTCCTATAACTTCTGTTTAGATCTTTACTCAGGCAAGCTAATTTTCAAAAACAATAAAAACCGTATGGGAATGGCAGTGGGTGGGTGAGTATCCCTTGAAAGACTGCGGCAATCAACTAGGTTAACTGACCACCACAAATCAAATGTTCTCCCTGAAGCCCTATCATTTTCTAGCTTCACCAGAATTATTTAAACTAATCCTGCACATCTTTTCAGAGCCATCAGTAATCACATAAATTTCTCAGCATATCCCCATCAACCTTTCCAACTACATTTGTAAAGATCTTCTCCAGGGTATTATCCAATAGCATTTAGTAAATGGGGTACTAAATTAGCGATAATCCAGCTAAATACTTTAATACAATCCATTGTTGATCTTGTTCAAGCAACATTCCATTTGACGCACATGATTGATTGCCTATTGTGATGTCTATGAAGCTATGCTGCAGATGAACTTGACTTGCTGTATAGCGGATCTGGCCCCTACAAAGTTTGATCTCCTGTGTTTGTGTTACAACACCCATGTCAGCTTTTTTCAGAAGCTTTTATTTTGATTACATTAAAAACTGCAGTAGTAACTTGTTGCCAGTAGTGGTTGCCACTGAAAAGTAAACATATACTTGAAGTTACTATATATAGTAGATAAGAATTTCAAGGGGGGGCTACATGAGTTAGAAACTCAACTCCTGGTGAATAGCCCTAATCCCTCAGGTCCCTTTGATAATTCCAGCCTACATTTATTTTTCACTGCAGTTTGGTATCTATTAGTAAAAATTAATTTGTTTTTAAATGGCGATCACTATTCTAAAATTCACTCTTGATCAGAAGTTTTTGTTTTGTTTTTGTTTTAGGCTAGCTTGAATCTTTTTCATTCTCATGCTTTAGAATGCATATGAAGGAATTCATTTGGGGTTTTTGGCTAGCAATTCTGTATCCAGCTAACCTTACCTCTGGTATTCCATTAAGTTCAATACTTTCTTTAACATGCTTTCCATTGATCATACACTACATTTGCATGGCCCTGTGGTCCCTCTTCTTGAGTACAAATGATACATATTTGTTTTTGCTTGGGCTCCTGAGAGAAGGCTGCTTTCTTTTCTTTTCTTCAGTATGTGAAATAAATGGTTTTATGATTGAACTCTAAGATGCGGTGCTTACAATATTTTAGGTTCCAGTCACTCTTTAAAATGTAGAAAAAGAGCTGCTGCAAATTGGATGGCAATAGATTCTAATCCTATGCTTCTAAATCTTAACACATTTGATTCAATCACAGAACTTAGAGCCTAACAATACTTTTTAAATCTTCAGTCCATCCCTCTGCTAATGTAGGAGTATTCTCCATAGTACATTTTATGATGGGTTTTCTAGCTGAGTTTGAAAGTTCCAAGTATTGGGCTTCTACCACATCCCTCAGGTGGCTGTTCCACAGACCAGTATGTCTGGCTATTGAGATGTTTTCCCTGATACTTGGCTAAGTTTTCTCTTTGTTCATTTCACTGCATTTCCAGTTGTTATAACCTCCTTGTACTATGCTCAGTAATTCCTCTCCCTTCATGAGGTTTTCACCCTTCAAGTATTTGTAGACTATTACGTTTTCTCCACACACTTGGTTATCACCTAGCCATGCTGATATGTATTTAACATCTTTCCTTATAAATCCCTCAAAGCTACTGATGATTTTTGCAATGCTGTCCTGAACTGCTTCAGTTTGTCAATAAATATGTAGTGTGGTGTACAGAGTTGAAGGCAGTTTTTCCTTGTCACATATCAAGTAGAGAGAAAATTGACTTTACCACTGCAAAATTTTGTTCATCTTTTAAAGCTGTTTGACATAAAGACACTGATCCATGTACTGGCATCTTCTAAGCTTGATTAATTAATTTTTTATGTAATTGCCCAGAGGTTAGAGTTGGCGCAAGATCATTCTTCATGTGATCAAGTTCCAAATTTACTGATCATTTGTCTGATTCATTCCAAACTTATTAATTTTCATGATCTCTGTTCCATTTGCTGCACAGGCAAAGTATAGAGTCCCTTTCAAGATTTCATGGAAATACTCTGTCCTGTTATCTCATGTCCTACAGGTATATATCCCTAGGAAATTTGGGGAAAAAAGGATGAGTAAGTTAAAATAACGAAGTCCAGCACTTAACAGCAAAGCATAATGCATATTAAAAGAAACTATTATTTCATGCTCCTACTATATCTGAAAGTCCTTATGAGTTTATCTGGTGTGATTTACTTTAATACAAGACATCTGTGTTTTTGCTTGCCATTTACTTATTTTGTGTGAATAGAAGTTTTGTGTGTTGAGAATATATTTTATAGCAGTAAGAGGTAAGATTAGTATGACATGGCATTGAGTGTACCTTTGGGTTATACAGAGTTAAGGTCTGTTGGACAAACTTAGATTATGGATTTTTTAAACCTATTTCAGATGGACTCTAACAGAATTACAAAAGAAGACACTCGCTGTTTCACAGCACTTTTAAGACTTCAAGAAAGCACAGATTTGCAAGAGACAACAGTGGAAAATCAGGAAACAAAATTAATGTCCGAATCATGCTGGAGAATAAAACAGGCTTTGCAAGGAGTTATGCAAAAGGTGAGTGCACCCTCAGAATTTAACTAATATTTAAACTTAAGTGAGCTTCTGAAAACCTGGAGGGGGTGTGTGTGTAAGTTTTTTAGGAGGGAAAAAACCTGTTTACTATTTCACATAGAACTAGTGGTTGCATTGTAATCTTTAACATCTTTGGTATTTTGTTACATTTGTTCATGAGCCCCGTGGTAGTGGTTCACCATGTCTGTATGCAGACTAATGTGCTTTGACTAGCATTTTTCTCTCTTTATTTATTTTGTTTAAAGAGGGGAAAGTTTGGATTCACACTAAGAGGAAAAACAATGTTTGTGGTTAGTTGATTGGCCAATTTGTCACTCAGGCTTGTCCAAATGGTAGAAATTTATCCCAGTTAATGTATAGATTTATCAGCATTTTGGTTTTGAAAGAGCTAGAGTATCTTTATTTTATTTTTTACCTCCAATCTTCCTGATTGTGTCCCTGGTGAGTCGGATGTGATGACATTCTTTTGCCAAACAAGATTCCCAAGCAGAGGGAAGGTGGTGGGCAAGCAAAATACCAGATGGAGGGCATCTACTCTCATTTCCTTGTGGAGGGAATGGTGCATCTCTCCTTTTTTCCCCCTTTGCCCTCTGTGCATGGAGTAGGATTCCAGGAATGTGACTCCCCCCATGTGAGAGATAACAGCTCCTGTTCTTTGCACAGAGAACTCAGTCTTCCACATGCCAGTCTCTCTGTTGTGTGGGGACTGTTCCTCCTGAGGGAGAATGAGAACTCTGCTTAGTGGTGTCAGCTCCCGCACTGGGCCTACAGAGTGTAGGATAATCTTATAGCAGTAGGATAGTGGGATAATGAAGACAAACACAAGATAGTTTGAAGTAATGCAAGATGCATAGCAGTCTTCTTACTTTACGGTAGCTGAAAATATGATTGTCTACACTATATGCCTTTTAGTGACACAGCTGTGCTGCTACGTTCGGGGGTGCATTTTTTTCACACCTCAACAACAGACGTTTTGTTCAGTTTCCAGTGTAGACAAAGCCTATGTATCTGGCAGAAAGGGGCTAAAACTAGACAACACACCTTTTAATATAATTTTACAACAGTTGCATTGTACACATGGAGTTGCACACATACCCATTAGCAGATCCTTTTTGTTAATGAGTCTGAACAATGTAATAAGGAAGTCTTGATTAGCATAATAACTAAGTAGCGCCTGCTTGGCATTTCAGAGTTACAGCCTTCTCCCAAACGCTAAGGGCACGTCTTCATTGGCAAGGTTAAAGCGCTGCCACGTCAGCACTTCAATGTGGCTTATGTAGTTGTGGGCGCTCTTAAAAAAAAACAAAAAAAACCCACCTCCACGAGGGGCCTGGCGCTGAGAGCATGGATCCCAGAGCTGGTGCACTGTCTATACTGGCATGTTACAGCGCTGAAACTTGCAGTGCTCGGGGGGGTGTTTTTTCACACCCCTCAGTGAGAAAGTTGCAGCGCCGTAAAGTGCCAGGGTAGACAAACCCTGCAGGGAAATTAGTCAGATAAAGTCATTAGCCATAATGGGGGTGTGGAGGAGAGGGGAAATTGGACAAATTTGGTGTACCTGTCACGATCAGCCAGGTTCCTAAGGGCAATTTATGCTTTTGATCTCCGAGCACATTCATATGAGTATTTTGTGCTATTTCAACCTAATTGCCATCTAATAAAGAATTTATTTAAATACTGAGAGTGCTAAATCCTTGACTTCTCTGTTTTATAATAGTCTCATGTGTCAGAATCCCTTGGTCCATTACTTCTTTGCTGCCTTCATCTGCCCCGTGAATTATACCACAGGTTACATGAAGGTACAGGCTATTTTTGTCTGAGGATAATTGTACAAACTCCCTCAGTTATATGAACTCCTGTACATTCTTAAGATTTCAGATATTTTTCCCCTTCCATCCATCCAGTCTATCAGGAAAATTTGGACTCAACTGTTGGTGTTCTCCTAATATATGCTGAAATCATCCACAATCTACTTTAGAGGGGAAAAAGGGAGTTAATGGCAAGTGTTTATATATGTATTCTGTGAGCATATAGTGCATTACTGTTCCAGGGAGCTCAGTGGTTGGAGTGTATAGTTTCAGTAAGTGAATGGGAAACACTATCTGCTGGTCATTCACTGCTGGTTAATCAACAAAGGCATTGGCTTTAGTGAAAGCTGCATGATGTGTCATCCTGACTAGAGGTTGAATGACTAGGATGATTATTTTGGTTGATGGCCATTAGAGAACAGTAAAATTTCTCTTGCCAAAATCTGATTTTGAATGTATTTGAACACAGTAAAAGAGAATGTATATATGAGACACTGGGTAACCAGGTCTCCATCCTAGTTCATTCAGCCCTATGTGTTGACACTGAGGGAGGCAAGTAAAAATAAGAAAAATAAGTGCTAACTTAGCCTCAGGTGCATCTCTTCAGCTGAACGAGCCTATATCCCAGATGTTAAAGGGCCAATGTCAAGGTAAAAATCATGGGTTGGATCCTGTGGCTTGCACCATCTCCATCTGCACTGCTCTGACAATGCAAAGTGGCTGGAAATTGGCTGGATCTCTCTATTGGTTCTAGCCCCGGGTATAAGGGGTATACCGGAGGCATGGATGGAGAGTGTTGCTTTCCCAAGTTCTCTAGGTGCAGTTTCCTATCAGAGAATATTATCCCATGTATGTTTTTAAAATCCACACTTCCTTATTTGCAATACTAATTATACAATAAGTTACTGAAATGCAACAGTTTAAAATCTAATTAACTTCTTGTCATTTATGATTTTTTACTTCACTCAGTTTGGCCAATGAAAATAGACTAATCAGTTTCATGTTCTATGTAGCAGGCTGCATTTTCTAGTTTTTTTGGTGCACCGGTATGTATCTGCATATGTTCCTTACATATGTATAGATTATTGTTTACTTCCACAACAGTGACTAATCTGGAAGTATTTTAGTGCTCCCACTAAAGTCATTGGGAGTTCCATTGCAGGATGGGGCCCAAAACATTTTCCCTCTAAAAATACTCATAAAACACTTTCTAACTAAATCTAATATTTATGCTGGTATTACTTGACACATTCTTGGGTGATGGAACTGTTGCTTAGAGAGCAGCATGTTCAGGGGCATTTAAACTATTATTGTTTTACAAGCATCAGTGTATTATGGAGTTGTTCACCCTTAGTGTGGTGGTTCCTCATCACGGACCAGATTCTGATCTCAAGTACCTGTGCACATCTGGAGTAACTTTGTTGTCATCAGTGGAGTTACTTTAAATTTACACTGATGTAGCTGAGATCAAAACATGGTCTCACAGCTTTAGGTAGACAAGTAATATAATTTTCTTGTTTGTGGTTGCATGGCTTGGCTTGGTTGCTATTTTCTTTCATGTAACCCTAAAAGCCCTTTGGCAGTCCAAATACACTGACCACACTTTTTATAAAGATTATCATAAGTCTGGCAGTAAAGAGAGAACGACAAACACATAGCTGGGGTCAATCCATTAAGTAACACTTTTTTGGCAGTGTTCCTGGACACTGGCAGCTTCAGGCCTAAACTAGTCTCCCACATGGCAACAAAACACTTCGCTGCTAGACCTCCAGGATGGCCCTTATAAAGACTTTTATGTGCTTAACAAACATTCTAAGCACATGTGGTTATTAACAAAGTGCTTCAGAGGCAAGCTTCAGAGTTACAAGTTGTCCAATATTTGTGATCCTGATCCTGCAACCTCTTCTGTAACAGGTACTGGGAATACACACATTATTAAGAGTTACAGGATTGGTGTCTTTAATGTAACTTCTGGAGAATTCTTCAAACTGCTAAATTTCCTGCAAGATGATCAGAATGTCTTCCTGGTATCAATTTGTTTTAAATGAACAGAGGTAGTAGCATTAAAGAGAGCACCATAAGGGATTACTGTAATATATCTGAATGTCAAAAGGGTCCACTTAGGTTTCAAAAGCCTGGAGGCTTTTTCAAAGATATTTACATCCCTTTGTTCGAGACTGTGGGAAGGGAAATTGCACAAAGCCTAAGAGAATAAAATTATACTAAACTCTAGAATTCATAAATTCATTTAAAATAGTTTTCTATAAATAGTAATATTAGATACAAATGTTCATAAGTACAATTAGACTTAGGCTCCTATGTCAGTTAGGTGCTTTTGAAAGTTGTACTTGTAATTTTAAGTCTGATATCTAGCTATCTACTGGAGGTAAAGCGTTGCATCCTTTTGGAAAGTAGAATTCTCAGCTCTCCAGGAATATAAAACACCCTATCCCTTGATGGCTTGTGAAATGTTAGACCAGCAATCTGATGTAAACCCCTTAAAACAACCTGCTTTTATAAATGCTAAAATTGCTGTACCGTTGTGATGTTTTTCTGCTGGGCTGTGTGAAAACCCAAGGGGACCTTTACTGAAAAAGTCGTTCTGATTAATAAATAAAATAAAGTTAAAAAAAAAATCATAATATACCAGAATAGTCTCAGTAAAGGCTTTTTTCTGTTTTATGAAAATAAGACCTTTGTAAATGCATCACATTGTTAAAAAATTCATTAAATTACAGATTCATTTGGTTTTGAAATGCTTGCCTGGTTAGCACTGAAGATTTTGGGGGCATTTAATACTTGCTGTAGAGTAGTCTAAATTGAATTTCTGGCCTATCATTGTGGTGGTTGCTACATGATTATAGTAAGAACAATCCTAAAAACATGCACATGCTTAATTTTACTACTGTGAGTAGGCCCATTTTAAATATAGAAGTGTCAGCGTTTGAAGGATCAGGGCCTTAGAAAGTTTGAGTAGGTGACTGACTGCCTGCAAAAATCAAAATATGGTCCATTGCATTTTTAAAAGGAAATGACATATTTTGAAAAGGAAATTATAATAAACTATTAAGATCTGGAACATTGCTTATATCTGGGTTTAAGTATACAGAGTAAGACTGAAGTATGTAACTGTGACCTGAAAATTAACCTATAACTGGGAGTAATTTGGGGTGTTAGCTGTGTTCTATTCCTGCTTTGTGCAAATCCTAATTGTACTCAGTTTGCTGTAAAAGTTACTGAGGCAGAATCTTAAAGTGAATACATCTGAGACAGGGTACATCAGTGATACTCAGATCTCAGTGGTTCAGGAGCCAAATTAGAGATCAGCGTTACCCAAATGACCCACAGTTGTGAGAATTCATTGTTTCATTTACTGTAGTACTATATAGTCGTATTTAACCAGTATGACAGGAAATACTTATTTTTATAATCTCTATCTCACACAGCAAAATGACTGATCAAGTATTATTTTATTAACTACAATTGGTTAATATAGTAATATTGAAGTGTCACTAGAGGAGATTTTGGAATTAATTGATAAACTCAACATTTAACAAGTCACCGGGACCAGATGGCATTCACCCAAGAGTTCTGAAAGAACTCAAATGTGAAGTTGCAGAACTATTAACTAAGGTTTGTACCCTGTCCTTTAAATCGGCTTCGGTACCCAATGACTGGAAGTTAGCTAATGTAACGCCAATATTTAAAAAGGGCTCTAGAGGTGATCCCAGCAATTACAGACAGTAAGTCTAACATCAGTACTGGGCAAATTAGTCGAAACAATAGTTAAGAACAAAATTGTCAGACACATAGAAAAACATAAAATGTTGAGCAATAGTCAACATGGTTTCTGTAAAGGGAAATGGTGTCTTACTAATCTATTAGAGTTCTTTGTAGGGGTCAACAAACGTGGACAAGGAGATCCGGTGGACATAGTGTACTTAGATTTCCAGAAAGCCTTTGACCAGGTCCCTCACCAAAGGCTGTTACGTAAATTAAGCTGTCATGGGATAAAAGGGAAGGTCCTTTCATGGATTGAGAACTGGTTAAAAGACAGGGAACAAAGGGTAGGAATTAATGGTAAATTCTCAGAATGGAGAGGGGTAACTAGTGGTGTTCCCCAAGGGTCAGTCCTAGGACCAGTCCTATTCAATTTATTCATAAATGATCTGGAGAAAGGGGTAAACAGTGAGGTGGCAAAGTTTGCAGATGATACTAAACTGCTCAAGATAGTTAAGACCAAAGCAGACTGTGAAGAACTTCAAAAAGATCTCACAAAAATAAGCGATTGGGCAACAAAATGGCAAATGAAATTTAATGTGGATAAATGTAAAGGAATGCACATTGGAAAAAATAACCCCAACTATACATATAATATGATGTGGGGGGCTAATTTAGCTACAACGAGTTAGGAAAAAGATCTTGGAGTCATCGTGGATAGTTCTCTGAAGATGTCCATGCAGAGGTGGTCAAAAAAGCAAACAGGATGTTAGGAATCATTAAAAAGGGGATAGAGAATAAGACTGAGAATATATTATTGCCCTTATATAAATCCATGGTACACCCACATCTCAAATACTGCGTACAGATGTGGTCTCCTCACCTCAAAAAAGATATACTGGCACTAGAAAAGGTTCAGAAAAGGGCAACTAAAATGATTAGGGGTTTGGAGAGGGTCCCATATGAGGAAAGATTAGAGGCTAGGACTCTTCATCTTGGAAAAGAGGAGACTAAGGGGGGATATGACAGAGGTATATAAAATCATGAGTGATGTGGAGAAAGTGGATAAGGAAAAGTTATTTACTTATTCCCATAATACAAGAACTAGGGGTCACCAAAAGAAATTAATAGGCAGCAGGTTTAAAACAAATAAAAGGAAGTTCTTCAAGCAGCGCACAGTCAACTTGTGGAACTCCTTGCCTGAGGAGGTTGTGAAGGCTAGGACTATAACAGTGTTTAAAAGAGAACTGGATAAATTCATGGTGGCTAAGTCCATAAATGGCTATTAGCCAGGATGGGTAAGGAATGGTGTCCCTAGCCTCAGTTTGTTAGAGGATGGAAATGGATGGCAGGAGAGAGATCACTTGATCATTGCCGGTTAGGTTCACTCCCTCTGGGGCACCTGGCATTGGCCACTGTCGGTAGACAGATACTGGGCTAGATGGACCTTTGGTCTGACCCGGTATGGCCGTTCTTATGTTATGTTCTTAGTAGAAGCATACTGATTGGTTGTTAACTTAGATTGGTTAATTATTAAATCACACAGTTTTAATACCATGTACTCCAAAGATTCACAGGAGACACATTAAAGAGCCACTTGCGGCTCATGAACCATACTCTGAGTATCACTGGGGTAGATGATCGCTGCCTGGCATTGTGCCAAAAAGTGATTAGTCTCCCATGTCAGATACCCCTGAAACCACTGCTGGGATTGTAGAAGAGTGCAACTTCATGAGTGCTTGACTGTAGTTCGCTGTACAATGAAAGAAATTAGTCTTTGTATGGTCTCTCAAGAAGGATGTAATTTGCAGTAACTATACTTCCTAATCAACTGGACAGTTAATTAATCCCTTCAAACAAACAAATCTAGGACTAAATAGTCATGTCCCCAAATTACACAGAATGGAAAAATTACCACGCAAATACTTCCATGACTCTGGAGCAACACAGTAAAGAAGGGATTATCCCCTCTAGGGAAGGAGGATGGGGGCTGGCCGGGGGTGGGTGGGCAGGAGGGGGCTGGAACCAAAGGGTACTAATCTCATGGATGCTCTGAAAGAAAGGGCATCCTCATAGAGGGCCTGTCCATCATTATGCTTTCTAGATCTGCCCTCTCATGGTGGCATGTCCTCTTCAGGAACCTTGTAGCTATTGGCACAAGGGAATATTCAGTGCCCACCATTGTTGTTCTTACCCCTTCAAGTGAGGTAAAAAGGTCTGTGTGGGTGGATAAGAGGTTGGTGCTGTAGTTCATATTGCCACAGTAGATCTTTGCTTGCATCCAGTCTTCTCTGTGACTAAATCACAGCTTGTGCTGACCCACATATTCTAATAACTGGCATGAGAGCAGAAGAACCAGTGAGGGGAAGGGGGCTGAATTAACTTTCCCACCAACATTGGGGAAGGAATGCTTTGCAACTTCAACAAAAATAAAATTCATCTGCTTCTTTGCTCAGCTGTACAGCAGAAAGTATCTTATCTATCAACTCATCAGCATTTCAGCACAGCTACTTTACTTTGATAGTCAGACTATGACTTTCATGCTACTGTGGCTTTCCATTTTGGTTTAGCATTTAGACGCCTACTGAATTATGCTCACTTTCCCCTTTCAGCAGATATCTACACACACAGAGCACCTTCATTTAATTGTGGTTACAAAGTTACATAAAAGCAACATTTCCTTGATATTTAGAATTGGTGTTACATATCAAACTCCACAAGATGGCAGTAATTCATAATACAATAGATTATTGCAAATTTAGATGAATAGCTAGGAGATCTGTTGCAAATAATACTGAGAATTGGAAGAGAACAAACAGTAAAAGAAATAATAATGCATTACAAAATGCATTTGGTTCATTTATTTTGATAGTCCCTGTCCCAAAGAATTTAGACTAAAGGATAAACATACATAAAACAGGGACACATTGAAAAATCTGAGATGAGGGATTGATTATGTTGTCCGCATCATAAAACCTCTGATTATCATTTATTTGTATTATCATACTGTCTGGAGGCCAACTAAGGTTGGAGCTCCTAAGGGCTAGGCACTGTACAAAACCAGTATGACAATCTCTGCTCCAAAGAGTGTGCCGTATAATTACACAACACAGACGGTAGGAGAAGGAAAGTTTTACCCCCGTTTTAGCTGGGGAACTGAGGCACTCTGAGTTTGTGACTTGCCCAAGTTTGCGAAGTGTGGGGCAGAGCTGGGAACTGTACCTGGAACTCCTGAGTCCCAGTTTTGTGGCTTACTCACAAAACACTGCTTCCACTTATTAAAGTTACAATTTCAGTATCTACTTGCGAAGAAGATCCGAATGGAAATAGATCAGGACTGGAATGTTGGGGAGTGACTGTTCAGGAGCAGAGGTGCATATGTGGCAGCTTAAATATCTCTTGATTGTGCTATGCCTGGCTCTGGCCAATACATACCTTGTTTTCATTAGCATTGAAATTAACTTACAATTTTAATGAACACTTGTCCAGGCTGTGATTGGACCTTGTATGAATGTGCAAGGTGCCTTACCCATCTCATTCTTGCATACTCTACAAAGGGCCAGGCAATCCCTTCACTCATTTGTGTGCAGGGACAGCTGCCTGCTGATATCTCTAGGGCACAAGCCCCATCCCAAAGGAAGAAGCATCATTGTCCTTCTGCAACAGCCCACGTAAATGGCTGGTTGTGAGGGAGAGAATTCTCTGCAGCCTCCTAAGCACCCATAAAGGGTGATGCAGTCAACATGCTCAGCCTCCTTGTATTCTTGTGAATGTGACTGCATGCTGCCCCTGTATGGCACAGTCTGGCCCCAGGTACCTAAATTACTCCATATTGCACAATGTTCAGTGTGGCAAATATTTACTTTACTTTGTTCAATACTTGGTTGTTCTGATCATTTACACTTACAGAAAGGCATTTACTCTAAGCACAGTGACAATAAAAGGTTGTAGCCATCCTTTCAGCATGATCTTCAGTTTTCAGACAGTACCCCTGATAATTGTATAGTCGAAGATACTGTGAAGTAATTATAAACACTGTCATTCCTGTTTTCCGTTTTTTGGAAGTATTGGACATAGTGCCCCCATTATAGAAAGGAGTTGATTCTGGTAAGTTGACCCTTGTAGTCATGTTTTATGTCCTGGAAGGTTGAAAACATATATTCCAGACACCTGAATACACAGTGATGAAAAATTATTTCAGCATTATGTAATGTGATGTAATAAATCATCTGCAGTACAGTACATTATTAAGGACATGACAGTATAGAGTAATAGCTCTTTTTCATTTTAGGAGGTACAGCGCATCATTGCTGGAAGAGAGCCACCAAGATCAGGAAAAGGTAACAAGTGGCTTATAATAAGTATTTGAAATCCTACTAAATTTGTTTCTTTTGAGTTAACGTAACTTTTTATCTCTAGTTATAATGGACGCACCATGGTTTGATCTGTCCAAGAGAAGCAAGCCTGAGAAACAGCCCTTTGCACATCTCATTATTGATGATAAAAATATTCCAGCTGGTAAGTTCACTTTTAATCAAATATTTCTGTAAGAACGTTTTGGCTGCATTACACAGTTTTGAGCAATACATAAAGCCCTGGGAGAAACACTTTCAAAAGTGGCTGATGATCAGGACTAGCAGGAGGATGAAATACAAAGGGATGGATTTTAAATTGGAAGGCTGTAATTTTGTTAACTTGAATGTAGGTCTTATCCCCCACACCCAAATACCAGACATTGGAGTGCAGCGTGGTGCTAAATGGCCTCTGTGCCAATATCCAGGTTTGAATCTAATCCTTAGGACTCAGCACTCCTTTGGATTTTCTTGCTTTTCTCCTCAATGGGGAATGAGGGTACACATGAAGGGCACCTCAGTCTGTGAAGTCTTAAGGTCTCCTCTTCTTCCTCCAGACTAATTGGGGCCACCATTCTGGGTATTCTGTTTACTCCTGGGAACCTACCTCTTTGAGTCTCACTTGCACTAGACATCAGATATGGTGGTGCCAGCAGATACCCTGCAGTGTGGTGTGGGCAAGCTTTCTGCCACCCATCAGTCCAGTCTGTAAGTTCTCCCAACCACATCAGTCCCTGTGTCTGATAAACATGCCAATTTTTCCTATAATGCTCAGGAATGCCACCCCTGAATCTTCTGCGTGTGATATCTGTGCCATCAGTGTTCACAAAGACTCTGACCTTTTGGTTCACGCTTTTCCAGGCCCAATCCACAGTAGCAGGGTTGATTGCTTCAGTCATACCCACCTTGTGAGCATTTCACTACAACCATGGTTGGTGACCAGCAACAGCTGGGTACTCTGGCTGATGTTCCTGTTAACTCCCGAGTCTCAAATCCACCCCATCTAAAACCCAAGATCACGTTCCCTTCAGTGAATCTTCAAGACAGATGTGATTGCCCATCAGGGAGCACAGAAGAGGCATGCGCTTGGCCTACAACATGCTGCTCCTCCTAAATCATCAGAGACAGACAACTCTGCCCTGAAAACCCATCTGTGACTTACCTGCTGTTTTCTTTCCCTCTTGTGGGCTCAGGTGTCTGCAAATCCAGACATCTGCCTTTGTTCCCATTGTAGGGCAGGCATAGGCTAGAACATTCCAATCACGAGTCCAGCCACCTGGACCCTGCAGATAATCAAATGCCTCAGATGTTGCTGCACTGGTCATAAATGAATGCATGCCAAATTTTTCTGGTCTGCACCTTACACGCAGACTAACACCTTTCTCAGTATTGCAGCAAATGGATATCTGGTCAGGTAGCTGCCATTGCCATGTGCAATACAACATCTGGCTCTTGTGCAGGGCCCAGAAATGTTCCTATGGCTTTCATTGGCCATACCTGTTCATCTGGGCATTCTCTTAGCTCTGTTATGGCTCCCCACTTCTGCTTGTTCAGCCTTCGACCCTTATTTCACCTGCCCCTCTGCCAGTCCAGTTCATGTCTGGAACTGTCCCTTGGTTTCCCAGACATGATCTTACCAACACTAAACGCTACAAACGCTTAGAGCAATGCCTCTTCCCCGCCACGATCATACTCTGGAGGCAAAGCCTCGACTGACCTAAAAGATCTGTTGGGCATCTTCTATGCATCCTTCACATTTGGACCAGCCTTCCGAGAGCGTCTTGACCAAGAATCCTCTAACAGATCAGCAAATCTCACCAGCCTGCAATGAAATGACAGGCCGGGGAGATTACCTGATGTGGTGGATGCTGCCGGTCTGTGTATTAACGACTCTGTATATCTAGTCACCTGCAATGGATGCTAAATGTCAGTGAGGCAATGGAGTTTTCTGTCAGTCCTAGCAATGTTAGGAGCCATGGCTCTAGAAAAAAATAAATCACTGGCAATTGGTCTTTGGTGAATGATGCTAGCTCCCTGAATCCATACTATTGTCAATACTGGGAACATGTTCTTTGTTGAACATCAGAATATTTTTCAACACAACACAGATGTCTTTAGCTGTCAGGTTATCCCACCAAAAATGAATCTATTGGTTACTACATTCTTCACCCCAGTGGTGACTGCCACCAATACTGGAAGAAATCTCAGTATACTTCTTTCTAACCTCTCCTGAGGCCATCTCTGGGCACACCAAGTCCTTCAATCATATGTTCTAAGTCCAACTACATCTGGCACATCTCATTGTATTTGTAAATGGGAACCCAGCATCCAATGGGGTCACCAAAATGATACCCCCTAAAACTATTCCAAAAATTCCTTCCATGCTATCAACTAACCCTTCATTTTTTTTAATCACCCTTACAAAGCATTGAGGTTCCTTAACTATTAAGGTGGCAGCTTCCAGGTATGCACAAAAGCCATATCCAGAATCTTCCAGTTTACGTACAATTTAAACAACCCGTATTTACCTATAACCACTTTGGAATAATTTATTACCTTGATCACCTCTACTAACACCCCTAAATTATGCTGTTTTATACCTTTCATTGTATCCTGATTCCCAAATATATCAGTCTCCATGAGAGGAATGGGGGAGCAAGGATTTTGGGTGCCTTAGTTTGTGGGTCCCCAATATGAGAACTTAAAAGGGCCTAATTTTCACAAAGTGCTGAATACTCACCCTCTTAAATTGGACCCTTTAAAGGTATCTCAAGTTGAGGACCCCAGAATTCAAGCCCTCTTGAAACTCTTGACCTGAGAGCTCCACTAATTTGACCACCTAGAAATATAAGGATCTTGTTCCTGTACAGTTCTTACAGAGCTAGAATGATGTATGAATCATAGAATCATAGAATTCAAGATCAGAAGGGACCATTATGATCATCTAGTCTGACCTCCTGCAAGATGCAGGCCACATAAGCCGCTCCACCCACTCTTTTTTAAGCGCCCCCCCCCCCCCATGCTTTGAGGGGAAAAAAAAACCACCAGGGCCACTGCATCTCTTCCCTGGAAAAAAAATTCCCCCCCCAAATATGGCGGGGCTGGCTGAACTCGAGCATGCAAAATGTTATATCATATCATTGACCCATTGTACTATTTACTTCAGTGTGGCCCTTAATTGACCTATTGACTAAGCCCGTTATCCTATCATACCATCTCCTCCATAAACTTATCTAGCTTAATCTTAAAGTCATGGAGGTCCTTCGCCCCCACTGTTTCCCCTAGGCTGTTTCCAGTATTGCACTCCCTGATGGTTAGAAACCTTCATCTAATTTCAAGCCTGAATTTCTGACTGACAATTTATATCCGCTTGTCCTCGTGTCCACATTAGCACTGAGCTGAAATAATTCCTCTCCTTCCTGGTGTTTATCCCTCTGATATATTAAAAGAGTGCAATCATATATCTCCTCTCTTTTTTTTTTGGTTAAAAAAAACAAACCTCTCTCCTCCTCCTCCTTTCATATGACATTGTACCTGTTCCAGTTTGAATTCATCCTTCTTAAACATGGAGACCAAAACTGCACAACAATAGTCCAAATGAGGTCTCACCAACGCCTTTATATAACGGACGAGCACCTCCTCCTCCCTACTAGAAATACCTCGCCTAATGCATCCCAAGACCGCATTAGCTTTTTAACGGCCACATCCACATTGTCTCTCATAGTCATCCTCGATCGTCCTTCTCCTCCTCCGTTACTTCCAACTGGTGCGCCCCCACTTATAAAAAAAAAAATTCATGTTAGTCATCCCTAAATGCATAACCTCTTTTCACTATTGAATTTCATCCTGTTACTAATACTCCAGTTTACAAGGTCATCCAAATCTCCCTGGAGGATATCCGATCCTTTCCGAATTTGGCAATACTCCCTCACTGTGTGTCATCCAAAACTTTATCAGCCCACTCCTACTCTTGGTTCCCAGGTCAGCAATAAATAGATTGAATAAAATCGGACCCAAAACTGAACCTTGAGAACTCCACTGGTAACCCCCTCAACCTGACACAGTTCCCCTTCACGACCCCCTGCAGCTCCCCCCCTTAGCCTCTCCTATCCACCCTCTTTTTTTTTTTTCGATCCCCCCATTTTCCAATTTAACCAGTAATTCCTCATGCGGTACCATATCAAACGCCTTACTGAAATCCAGATATATTAGATCCACCGCATTTCCCTTGTCTAAATCACCATCAAGTCTACTGTGACTAAGCCATACCCTAGAGTCTTGAATTCATTCAAGCTTTGAGTTAAGCCTATAAGCACATAAGTATTTGGAGTATTTTCCCACTTGTTTGTTTTATGTACCTCAAGTACAATACACGTTGTTATGCTATAGCAAAAATGCACAGTTATGTTGATTTTTTTCTAGTTTTCCTTTATCTCAAGCTAAAACCATGTTTACTTTTTATTGCCTGTTTTTATGAAATTTGCGGTGCCCAATAAATTAAATGTGGAAGAAATATGAAGCTGTCATGCAGGGGAGATGGGGAACCTACTACTGAACTTTCCAGACTTAGTTTTCAGATACTGTTGTCTATTTATTACAAACATTCATATGGTTCCCAGCTCTATAATCTGGCTGAGTTTACATGGTAGACACTTTATGTACAAGGAGCTAATATCCCATGTCCCCCACCTCCACTCCACAATGTTAGAATGCATTGATGAAGACTAGTAAACCAAATAAGAGAATTGATAAGCCAGGACAAAGAGGTGCATCTTACACTAGTTTATTAATAGGCCCAACCTTAGGTTTATGTGTATTTCCAATAGTAGTGAATTCCATTGGCAAAGAGGAAATCTATCCCCCTCTCCTATGTGATTTGACACACATTACCAGCTGATAAATTAGGCAGGTGTACACATAGTTCACATAACATGTTTGTATTTCTTTCCCTCCCTCCAACCTCTGCCCATTTTTGTTTCATCCACCTGTTGCATCTTGACCAAGATAAGCTTTTCTGGGCAGGGACTGTCGTCTTTAACTACATGTACTAGGCACTGTGCAAACAAAGGAGCCTTACTGTGGCCTCCTGGTGCTACTGCAGTACCACTAATAGGGCTCTGGTTTGAAGAATGGTTCCTGTGAACCTCACCTTTGGGACAGTTGCCTGTGTTCATATGGGACACTAGTGGATCAGAGGGAGAGGTCATCGGAGATGGCTGGTTGGCAGGACAGGAGGGCTTTGTGGGTGGTAAGCATTTTTTTTTTTAAATTCAGTGCCATAAATATGCATGGCTCTTTAAAATAAAAAAAATCCCTCCACCAAGGAGCTCACCATCTGTTAATTGTTAACCAGCACCTTCAATTGCATACAGAAGTTTACTGCCAGCCCATGCAGTGTGTTACACAGATGTATTTACTCCTCCACCTATCTGGATTGGTAGGAGAAATAGATTAGCATAAAGTTAGGCAAGTGCAGGTAGAGCAGCAAGCAGAGGTGGCTGGGAGTCATTGACAATGTCAAAATCAGCTGAGAAATTGAGAAGAACAGACAAAGAGGGCCATAGACTTGGCCAGGAAGAGGCCATTGGTGACTTTATAGTGACTTTAATGGAGTGGAGAGATGGCAAGCAGACTTTAGGGAAGTTGGAGGAAAGAAAGTTGCGACTGTGTATGTGGGAAAGCACATCCTAGGACCGGATGGCCAAACTTACTGTCCCTCTGAGCCACATACAACAATTGCCAGGGCTTGGGGTTTCAGTCCTGCAGGGAGTGTGGGTCAGGGCTTCAGCCCCCTGGAAGGTGCCTGCACTGGCTCAGGGCTTTGGCCCCACTCCTGCTGAAGCCCTGAGCCCTAGCAGGCATACTATGCGGGGCTGAAGCCGTGAGACTCCCCTCCCTGCTGGGTAGAAACCAGAGGCAACCCAGGGCACATAGGGTCACATCCCCCCTCCCCCCCATTTTTGCTAGGGTTTGCTGGACCCACTCAGTTACATGTTGCTGCTGGGCCCCATCCCTGCATGGCTGCTGCAGCAGCTGGCAGGCTGGAAGCTGCGGCCCTGGGGAGAGGCAGTGGCTAACAGCTGGGAGCTGCAAGGAGAGTTGCTGCTGCCTCTCTCTCTCCCCATGGAGCTAAAGCAGTGACCCCTCTCTGCAGCTCTCCGCTGTTTGCCGCTACTTTTCCTTGGGGAACTATCACCTGGGAACTGCAGGGGGGCCACTGAGGGTAAGGGGGGGCATACCTGGTGGGCAACTCAAGCTGTTGCAGGGGACCTTTAAATGGTAGGGCCCCTCCCATTCTCAGTAGGCACCAGTTGTCTCTGGCAGGAGCCCTTAGCCCCACCACCCCACCACAGGGCAGAAGTCCCAAGTTCCCCTCAGTCTGGTAGGTAGAGAAAAAGGGGGACTGTGGGGCTCCATAAGCCACACTTTAACTGTAACAGTCACATGCAGCTTATGAGCTGTGGTTTGGCCACTCCTGTTCCAGGAGTTTGGAGACAAAGGATTGAGGGAGATGGGTAGTGGCTACTGGTCCAAAAAAAAAAGGCTGAAGAAAAGGTCCTAGATTAGGGAGAGGTTGACCATAAGGGTGAGGAAGAAGATATGGCATGGAGCAAGAAAAGTCAGGATTTGAGATTAGTTTGGATACTACGAGAAATCTCTCTGAAATTAGGAGGACAACTGGGAGGGGCAGAAAACGATGGCATTGTTCAGAGAACATCTGTTTTGGCTTTCAAGATATTTTGAGAATCTCAGCTGAGGAGAGACAGGGAAATTATTAGTCAAGGGGGCTGCAGATGTAGGAGTCTCAAGAAGTAGATTTGTTTAGCAAGGTAAAAGGCAGAGGTGAAGAAGGGAGAAACTTTGTACCTGAAAGTACAAAGTCATTGTGGACTTTTTTTTCTCCGAGGTGCTTTGCAGTGAGAGAACAGGACAGGGTGGAGGGGGAGGGCATGGAGATGAGAAGACAAGGTTACCATTCGGTGGGACAGCCACTGTGGGAGTGGGTACAGACAGAAGAGTGGAGTTGGAGATGGAATCAACAGATGAGAAGCAGAGAGATGAAGGAGTTGAGTACTGTAGAAAAGCTGAGTGAGTCAGTCTTGAAATTAGTACACGCTTGGGTTGGTGGTGAGTAATATTGAAACAAATTATGTGGTGATGGAGAGCAGTACTTGGTAAAATCCTGATTAGTTATCAAGACAGTGGTTACCCTGATTATATCAGATAACTATAAATTATATTAATACTAACCAAAGCATTTAAGAATAAATAGTTAAGGAGAGCAAATATTTTTCCTTGGCCAGTGCAAAATCCACTCTCAAGTATGTTAAATAAACATGTTTTTTATTTTGGACAGTTTTTAGCAATTGATTCCATATAGGATTTGCCAAGATCTGATTATTGGTGAAACAAACAACCTATCCTGATTCATGCTAATAGCTGATGCTCCAGAGTAAGGGTGGGTAGAAACAGCTAATTAGTTGTATTCACAAGGGAAGAGGAAACTACTTGTCCTTTGTGGCAATTGGCTTATATCCTAAAGCCTGAGACTTATTTGACCTTATCTTACACTGTAGCCAAAAGGCTATGTCTCCCCTCACTTTTACCCTTTACCTTAGCTTATATAGCTACCTTTGTTATTGACACTAAAAGTCCAGCCAAGGTATCTCTTTTAACTTTGTAGAAAATGTTTGTGAACAGAAGTAACATTCTGCTAAACCCTTTTTCCCTAGGCACACGCAAAGTGAACCTTACATCCTGGCATCACGACAAAGGCCAGGCACACTTATCGAATATGACCTTCCGTGATGGAAAACTAATAGTCAATCAAGATGGCTTTTACTACTTGTATGCCAACATTTGTTTTAGACACCATGAAACTTCAGGAGACCTAAGTAGAAGAGGGCTTCAGCTGATGGTGTATATGATTAAAACAAACCTTAAAATAAGACGCTCTGATGTCCTGATGAAGGGAGGAAGCACCAAATATTGGTCAGGAAATTCAGAATTTCATTTTTATTCTGTAAACATAGGAGGATTTTTTAAACTAAAGTCTGGAGAAGTAATAAGTATCCAGGTATCAAACCCTTCATTACTGGATTCATCTCAAGAAGCAACTTATTTTGGGGCATTTAAAGTAAGGGATATAGACTGAGTCTTGATATTGCCTGTAAATTAATATGTATTTTTTTAGGACTTTTTTTTAAGTTTGATGGTTATATAGCTGGGCCAGAGACTACTGGGAGACATGATTGGAAAAAAAATCTTTAGGGCCCAGTTGCAGTAACTGTAGGCAGAATATAACTCTTCAGGTTGAATTTTGCCTTAGGATTGCTTCAGAGAGATCCCCAGAAAAACACATTAGGGTAACATTACACAATGGGCCTGATTCTGATCTTACACCGGTTTCATACCTGTGTAACTCCACTGGCTCCACTGATTTTTACACTGATGTAACTGAAATCTGAATCAGGCCTGATGTTCTTGTGTCTTTGAACTGCTAGTTCTAAATTCCATCCTGACATGCTGTTACCCTGTTGACTTCAGTGTAAATATAGGACAGGGCAGAATGTGGCCATAGAATTCATTAGGGGCTCAGTCTTACAAGGTGCTGAATGCTCTGGCCCTGATCTAGCAAAGTAATTGAGTTTGTAGTAAACTTAAGTATGTAACTAGTCCGATTTAAGCAAGTGGGGCTATGCAGGTACTTAAAGAGAAGCATGTGCTTGCTTTTGTTGAATTGGGGCTAGAGTGGTCAGTGCTTACAGGAATGACCCCTAGTTCACACCATATGTGTTGTAGCTAATCCGGTACTACATTTGGATTATTTAGAAAGGGCTCTTTTAGGGGATCTGACTTTGCAATTGGTCTTCTATAACTGAAAGTAAACTGTAAGTCTGATTAATTATCATTGCACATCCAATTACATATGAAGAAATCTGAAGTGTTAAATTCCTTTGAACTGTTACATTGTGCCAGAACCTGCAAATACTTTTTTAAGAGGAAAAATATGTATTTTTATAGTCTGTAATATCTAAAGTTATATTTCAGATGTAATGTTTTGTGCAAAAAAATTGTAAATTATATTTGTCCTATAGTGTTTGTTACAAAATATTTAAAATCTCTTCCTGTTGTATATTTAATGTTTTTAAACTGTTTTTAATGTATGTTTAACTGGTGCACTTTGTTAATCCCAATGGGAAAAATTGCAGCTAAAAGATTGTTTGCAATTAGCAAATGTAATATATTCTTTCTTTTTAACTTAATAGATTTCTGTTAAACTTTTCAGTATTATAGAAAATCAAACTGTCATGAATAATTAGACCAGAAGGTTGGTCATCAGATCCTTTTTACCTTCCCAGTTTGAAAAGAGTACATACTGGGACATAGAAATCTGTCAAGAATATTTATGTAATTATTGAACGTGCATTTTTTCCTACAGCAAATTGTAAATCCTGTAGTAGAATTTTTGTACAATACCAAACATGTTTTTACACCTCCTCAGAGGCTTATTTACTGAAGCAACCAAGCTGAATTCAGTAGCAATTATTTTATATTGTGTAATAAACATTTCTTTTGAATGTTAATATTTTGTTACAAAATACATTTCTAAAGAAAAGAAACTGTGTGGCCTATTTTTTTCCTCTTTTTCATTTTTGTGCTTCTGTGAGTGATTGAGGTCTGAACCTGGCAAGTGGCAGTGCCCGGGTGTAGAGGAACCCAAGCCTTCCCTGCTCCACTGGGTTCCGACCCAGGGTGCTGTGAGTAATAGTTCAAGAGTGCCTCCAGGGGGCAGGCACTCTTCTGCCTGCTCCCTGGGTCACTTCCTACTGTGGCTTCAGTTCCTCTATTAGTGCCAGTGGTCTGCATCTGAATTTCCCTGGCGTCCCCTCAGAGGAAAGCCCTCTGGAGAGCAGTCAGTCAGTTGTGGTCCATCATTCCTGTCCGCCATGGGCGAAGGGCCTGTGGCGGCTTGGTGGTGGGGTCTGGTTCTGGCCACATGTAACCCCAGCAGCGCGTCTGCTGGAGCTTTTAGCACATGACTGTTCTCCTGCTCTGTGTGCCTAGAGGCTGAGCCGAGCTGCCCCCTTTTGAGCTCAGCCTCCACTGTGAGCATGCTCAACACGTACAGCTAGGCAAGTCCTTCAGGTTCAGAGCTGCTCATTAACCCTTAGTTCACCATCACACACCCTCCCTCTCAGGTTAGGACCCAGCAGTGGGTCTTCCTCCTCTATTCTGAGTGGGGGGGGGGAAATGAGCATTTGCTTGTGCCTTTCCCAGGGGGTGGCAGTAAGACTACAGAGCGAGGTACGTTCTCATGATCTGGGTGTTGGTGTCCTCAGTTGGCTAAACTCTATGAAGAAGGGTGTGGCCCATAATGAGCAAGGAGGAGTTCCCTAGTAGGTAACAGCACAGGGCAGGGGTAGTTAATAAGTGGGCTGTGGGCCAAATCTGGATTGCTAGATGCTTTTCAATGGCCTGCACAGGCTGAAGCTGAGCCAGGGCTGGCTCCAGGCACCAGCTAAGGAAGCAGGTGCTTGGGGCAGCCAATACAAAGGGGCAGCACTCTGTCCGCTATTGGGTTGGCATGTCGGGGTCTTTGGTGGCAGATCCCTCAGTCCCTCTCTTCGCTGCTGCTGAAGTGCCGCCGAAGAGGAAGGGAGGGAGTGAAGGACCTGCCGCCGAAGAACGGATTGGCACGATTGAGCTGCTGTCGTTCTGCCGATTGGCTGCTTTTTTTTTTTATTTTATTTATTTTCGCTGCTTGGGGTGACAGAACACCTGGAGCTGGCTCTGAACTCTGCAGAGCCATGCTGCTCCCCAGTCCAAGGCTGCGGAGGCTGGGTCAGGCTACGGGGCACTATTATGTCCCTGGCCGGCTGCTTGCATAGCCACAGCAGCCACACAGGTATGGGGGTGGAGGAGCAGTGATGTTTGGTGGGGGGACATCTCTCTCACACACCCCTGCAGACAGCCTAATGTCTCTGCTACACCCTGCCCCTTCAGTCAGGGAACAATGAGGTATCACATGCTCACTCCGCAGCCTAATCAGAGGGCAGGGGCTGTAGGGGCCCTAATTCAAATTGTTCTCTGCGTTCTGTGGAGATTGCAGAGCCAGCTGCACCATGGAGCTGTGACTGAGCAATCCAGCTGGTAAGTGCTTGACTAGGTTCTCCAGCATCCATTTGTGCTGGGGCACTGAGCCTGGCACAGTCTCCCCTGGCCTTGTGCCTTCTGCCCTTCAGTGGTTCCTGGAGCCCCTGTCCTTACCCTAGCTTCATGTCCTCCCTGTCCTTGGGGGGGGGCCCTCCTTGGAGCCCTCCTTGGAGCCCTCTCCAGTGCCCCCCCATCGCAACTGGCCTCTTTCACTCCCCAGTCTGCCTCAATTTGCCTGCTTCTGCCACATCCCGGCATCCCCGCACCTCCAAAGGGCTGCTATTTGGAGTCTCCTGCCTGTCCCTCCGCTATCCAAGCTGCCCAAGGGGCATTGCATTGCTAGCTGGATCGTAGTCCAATAGCTTCACCTCCTGGCTCTGAACTCAAAAGTACCCACACTCACCCTACTTGGCTGTCCAGATCAATTCCTCCTGCCCCTATCTCTGCTACTTGGTTCAACTGGGGACATGGGGGGACATTTTTGGAGGGGTTGGGGGATGGGAAATGAGTGGCAATGCCAGATGGTTCAGGTCAGCCCTGTGGGTCCCCTTCCCATTTTAGGGAAATGGGGTCACCCTACTCGCTGGGATGGGGACTATATGCCTACAATCATTTTATTTGACAAAACCAAAGTTGGTAGTCTTTGTAAATGCAAAACAAATGCAAAACTTAAAATAGTTTTTCTGAAAGTGTTTTAATGCTAATATTTGCATATATTTGACATTTTAGCTAAGTACTTTCTCAAAGTCTTAGATTTATTACATCTTTCTTGGAGGTTTTTTTAAGGTAATATAGTGGTTTGATTTTATTTTCCGTTTAATGCTTTCAAAATATAGGCAAATGGCTAGGTACAATGTTGTGTAATGTGTGTTCACGCTGCAAGTGCCCCTGTTGAATAATGTTTCTCTGGAGTCTGGCCCTTGACTATAGCTTGACTGGAAATTTGGATCTTGACAAAAAATAAACTACTCCTGGCTAGGGTCTCTGTGGCCCATTTCACAGCCAGGGCCGCCTCCTTGATCATTGAATAGTTCACCTCCTGTGGGAACAGTTTTCTAGTCAGATATAATATCAGATGTTCTTTGGCTTCTACCTCTTGGGATAACACATCCCCAAGACCCACTTCTGTTGTGTCCATCTAAAGAATGAAAGGTGTTGAAAAGTTGGGGTGGAAAAGGACTGGCCCCTGGGTTACCTAGTTCTTCAGTGTTCTGAAAGCCTTGTTGCAGGCCTTGGTCCATTGCACCTTCCTGGAACAAGTGCCTCTCACCAGGTCAGGAAGTGGCGACCACTATTGTGGCAGTGTCAGGTACAAACTGCCCATAATAGCTGTCAAGGCCTAGGAAACACCACATCTACTTCTTGGTTGATGGGATTGGGCAATCAGTGAATGCCTGGCCCCTATCCACCCCAGGGGGTGTAGCTGGCCTTGCCACAGGGTGTAGCCAAGGTATGGCTGTTGGCAGGATTTGTAGTAAGTCCCTCCTTCTCTAGGGCTTGGGTGACTGCCATGATATGCTGTAAGCGGTCATCAATGTAGATGGCTGTATTGGTCATGGGACCGCAGCATCTGGTCCATCAGTCAGTGAAAGATGGCAGATGCCCCATATAGGCAAAAGGGCATTGTTACAAACTGATAGGGGCTGAATGGAGTAGGGAAGTCTGGATGAGATATTGGATTTCCTGGTCTGTAAGTATTTCCCTTGGTATTCTGACCCTCGCAAAGACCTTCATGAGTTCCTTTACTATGGCGGGTGCATTTGTCATGGATGGCTTTGGGGGTACTGTGTAGCAGAGTCCACTATCACTAATATGTGATGGTACTCTGATATGCTCTTCTTGAGGGGCACTAGATTCATTCATTCTTATCTGTTCAAAGGGTATGCCTGTCAGTGGGAGTAGAACCAGTGAGGCCTTTGGCATCCCTTTGGGCCCTGCTAGCTGGCATTCTGGGCACAAGGCATAGAAATCATGAACTTCTGAGTGGATCTCCATCCAGAAGTACCAAAGGGCCACTCTCTCTAGCATCTTTTCTCTCCCCAAGTGCCCAGCACATGACACTGAGTGGAGAAAACTCTGATGGAACTTTTATTTCTTGGGACTGGGGTCTTGTGTCACTCAGTAGAATTGCTCGTTCTAGAACTACAATTGGGGCCACTGCTTTAACGATTGGGTTTCACCCTCTTCCCCATTGGCAACAGCTATTTGCTCCCATGCCCGGCTCAAAGTCTGGTCCTCTTGTTACCGTATGAAGTCCTCATCTTCAGATAGCCCCCTGTGGCTTACTTCCTCAGATGTCATAGGGCTAGCAGATTGCCAGGTTGGTGTTTCTGGCTTTCTGGATGGGCCCTTTCCAGGGTCTTCCACCTTGTCTTGGCCCACAAGCCCCCTCATTTTTGGGCCTGGGTTAGTTTCCACTAGGAGGTGGGGGGCTCTGCTCCACTGCTTCAGGAGTTCCCCAAACCATCTTCAGTCCTGCCCTAAAATTACTGGGTAGGCCAAGGTGGCTGCTAAGCAGACCAGGAAAGTTTCAGTGTGGCCTCCTACTCTCAGTTGCTCTTTTGTCATGGGGGGATTGCACTTCCCCATGGATGCACTGGAGGTAGATAGGGGCATCCAGCAAGTTAGTGGACTCTACAGAGCTTACTTGTACAATGGTTTGACTACACCTGGAGTCCACCAGGCCCGTCACTTCAGTGCTATTAACCCATCCTGGCAGAAGCATCTTGGCCAGGCCTCACTTATGGATTCTGGTGACTGCTGTCCATGCCCACCCATAGCTGCAGTCCATGAAGAGGCACGCCCACCTAAAATGCAACTTCCTGCCCACACTTGAAGCAGCTCCCCTTCAGGGTCATGGTTGGCTGGCTTGCTTCTGGGGCCATGGGGCCTCCTAGGGGGGCATACTCCACTCTCTGATCCCAGTTTCCTCTCTGCTCTGCCTCGGTGTCTGGATCCTGTCTTCTAGGCACAAGCAACCCAAAGGGGGGGAAGCCCTGTTCAGCTACCCTCAGCCTCCCCTCCTAGCATGGCCCTGACAAGGGGTTGGCATTCTGGTTCCAGGGGACCCTGTCTTAGGTGTGGTCAAGGCTGGACTATCAGCTGCCACGTAGTTCTCCATTAAGGTAACAACCTCTGCTAGGTTTGATGGTACTTCACCCATTCCTTCCTGTCAGCTGGGAGAACCTGGATGAACTGCTGTAACGTGATTGCCTCTGCCACCTGTACTGCAGTCTGCTTCTCTGGGTCCAACCAGTGCCAGCCCTGTTCCTTCAGGCATTGGGCCATCAACCAAGCCAGGCTCCTGGCAGGTCTCTATCTTTTCGGAACTGTTGGTGGAATGTCTCAGGGCTGATGTCCAGGTACTCAAGGATGGCTGCCTTTTCCTTGGTGTACTCTAGCACTTCTATGGGATCAAGCCCCAAGACGTGTCTTGTGCAGGTCCCCTCAAATATGGGGCTATCAAGGTGGCCCAATGCTCCTGTGACTAGCTTGCCACTGTGACTACCCATTCAAAGGTGACCAGGAAGGCTTCTGGGTCCTCTCTGGGGCCCATTTTCATGAGCCTGATGGGCAACCTGGGGCAGAGGACATCCCTGGAGGGTGCAGGCGCCATGGCATTAGATGCCCTCTGGGGCTGCACGACTGCTACCATCTGCTGAATCTGTTGCTCTTCTTGCACCTGATGCTGTGTTGCCAGTTCCCAGAGTAGCTGTTGCTGTTGCTGAGCTGCCTGCTGTTGCTGGCTCTGCACTATCCACTTCAGTAACTTTTCCATGTCAATGGCTTCTCTTCTGTCGGGTTAACCGTCACACCTGCTGTCCTTTTAACAGGAGTTTGTTGCTGTCCACATTCTCCACCATGTGTCGGGGGCCGAAGTCCAAACCTGGCAACACCACCTAGTGTGACAGTCAGTGTCCGTGTCGCCCAGTGGTGAGACTCACTGGCCAAGTTAGGGGAACCCAGGCTCTCCCTGTTCCACCGGGTTCCAACCCAGGGTCCTGTAAGTAATAGTTCAACTGTGTGGCCCTGGGACGGGCACCCCTGCACCTGGTCCCTGGGCCACTTCCTAACCTGGCTTCAATTCCTCCACTGACTCCATTGGTCTGCATCTGGATTGCTCCTGGAGTCCTCTCCGATCATGCTCCTCTATCAGTCATAGCCCATCATTTCCAGCCCTTGTGGGTGAAGGGGCTGCAGTGACTTGATGGTGGGTGCCTCATCCTAGCCACATGGAGCTCCAGCAGCTTCTCTGTGGGAGCTTGCAGCACATGGCTGGTCTGCCTAGACTGAAATGAGCTGCTCTCTTTTGAGCTCAGCCTCCCCTCTGAGCATGCCCAGTAGGTACAGCTGGGTGGTACCTTTTGGGCCCAGAGCTGCTCATTAACTCTTAGTTTACCAGTGTGGGGCTTGTGTGCCCCACCTTATTCACATTACTGGAATATGCAACCTGTGTGTAGTATAGCTCATTCTAGGGAATTACACAGAAACATGAATTTCATTATTATTCAGACACAGATTATACCTATTGGCGTTTGGTTTCCTGGACTCTTTGTTTTATGGTTTTGTGGAATGAGGTAAATTTAAAAGGGGATGAAAAAGAGATTAATGGGCTCAAATCTGCATTCACTTACACATAAATCAGGAGTCTTTCTGCTGAAGTAATTGGATGAACTTACACACACTCTGCATAGCTGTGAGAGAAGAATCAGGTCAAAATAAGAGCAGAGGTAACACGAAGTACAGTTTGGCCTTTATGGCCAAAATAATGCAAGTCTTAATTGTGTTTGGTTAAAATATTACGGTGATGAACATTAAAAATGTCCGTTATCGAATGATAGTGCTCCTGATGGGGGTCAGATAGGCTAGGTAGTTGAAATTTACAGAACGCTGACAGCAGTAGTCAGGGTTGCTGTGATTCCCCTGCCTCTTTGTCCTCCCCACCATCTCAGAAAAAAGTTTTCTCGTTGCGGGGGGAGAGACATCGCCCACGTCTCACAACCCCAAGGTGGTTTAATGAAGCCATACAGATACTGTATGATTAACTTCATAAAACATTTTATTCCTCAACATAAAAACACAATAGTTGAGTCCCCAGTCCAGCTCACTGGATCTACCGCTCTTTTGAGTCTGACTTTAGCCACCATTACACTTTTACAAACTTTTTTTTTCCAGTTCCTAGACTACTAATGATTTCAACCTATCTAAATGCTTGCTTGATTACCGCTGAGCTGACTGGACAGGAGTACAAGTATTTTTTATAACTGATAACATTCTGAATTTAATTTTCAATGTTTTTGATTTTGATGCAAGATACTGACAGAATTTTCTTCACAAACATAGATTTACGGGGTAGAAATATGGGTCTTCAGCTTCATATACTCGAACAAAAAGGAGCAAACTCAGTGTTATACTCCCCCACCCCCTACCATTTTCAGGCTCTTCTTCCTATTCTAGTCTCAATTTATGTCCTTGTATTTGGGTCAGTCATGGGGGAAAGTGATGGAAAGGGTCCATAACTTAGCTTCTCTGAATTGTCCTTTCACCTCTTTATGATTCCATTTGAGTGGTTCCATTTCTTTGTTAATTAGATTAAGTCAAATTTCCACTAAGACTGTAACAGAAGGGCCATCAACCTGAAATCTGTCAAATTCATCTGAAACCTCAATTACTTTTGTAACTTTAGCACCTCTCTGTAGAGTCTCATGTGTAGCATGGTATGTATTGCTCAGTCATCCTCCTGCTTAGTGCAAACTTCCAACCTATGCGGTTGGATGCAAATGCAGAGAGGCAATACAATGAGTGTGACTGAATTCATTAGCTTTCAGGTAGTTCTATAACTTATTGTTTCATAAGCCTAACAGGAACCTTGATGATCTAATCACTTCCTCTTCAAGTCCTCTTTTGAATAGTTAGTTTTCCTTTACAGGTCAAAATTGGCACCTAATGTTCATAATTATTTTCTAGTTAATTTCAGAATGACATTCATGTTTGACAAATGAGGGCGGGGGAAGCCCATAAATCTTGAGGTGAGGTGGGGTATGAGACATGTGAACTGAAGGCTTTTTAGAGAACAAAACAAGAGCAAGTTTCCCTCCAGCTCTGGAAGTAGTATTATTTTTTCCCTGCATCACCCAGACATTGTGCATCAAACCTATTCTAAAGGATAGTCTCTAGTGATATAAGTAGACCTCTGAAAGTGCCAACAGTAGGGCCAGTTTTTGATAGTGTGTTGTGTCTAAAAGATATTAGCTGTTCAAAATAAAGTCTAAAACACAAATATCAGCTGGCTTAATACCTTTTATTCACTACCAGCCTGAGCTAGAATTGAACTAGCAACACAAATGAAAGGTTTCAAATCCCAGTTCTAAGAATCACAATCCCCAAAAGTCAGAGAGACCAAGAATTTGTTCATTGCTCAGATCTTTGGGTTTTTTTCCTGCTTGGTAGAATTGGAAAGGAGAGGTTAGAGGAAATTTCTTTGGTTGTGGGCAAGCGGGGAGGCAATGTGTGTTTCTGCGATTGAGACCTAGGTATGAAAAGGATGAAGATGGGAGGCTGGTGTCACTATGGAGGCAGAATTAGGAGTCTCTGTGATTTCTCATACTTCCAAATGATTTTTTTTTAAGTTTAGTCTTAACTCTGCATTTCTTAGACCTCCAGTATATTTTCAGTAGCTACAATGGTAGTGTAAGGGTTTGGGGTTTTTTAAATCCTAGAATTATTGATATGTACTCACAGCCTTAGCACCATTTTAAATAAGGTTTTTGTCCAGGAATTATTGCATGCCAAATGCACTGCATTCCAACTACTTCACCAGTCACCTCCTGTCATCTTCTCTAGATTGTATCAGGCACACCTCTTTAGTTCGGATGCTGTGCAAAGACCATCATATCACAAAATTTGGATCAGTTTACATACAGTTTGACTAACTGAAATAATCCCAATTATATTCAATGCATATGTGCTGAAAGTTAAAAAAAAATCATTGTTACTGTTCTCACCTTTCTGCTTTTGTTTTAGTCTGTTTATGTTCTCTTTCAGCTCTGTCCACTTGGTTCCCTTCCCTAGTATGCTCTTCTCTTTGTCAGATTTGGAGCTCCAGCTGAAATGAAATACAGTAAACGGTATAGCTATATGCAAATTTCTAGACTTCAGACTCTTTTGCAACTATACAGAGCCTGTTTTCCTTCAAATTCCTTGCTGTTATAATTCCATTGAATCTACACTAATCACCAACTGTATGTAGAAGTTCTGTTATTTTTGTGTTAACATCCCATTTATTACACTTTCTGTATTATTCAGAACAATTTCACAGTTAGTTTGACTGATTCATTAGTTATGTCATATTTTGCAAAGTTAACACTACTAAATACTTTTCTTCTGTGTAATGTCAAACGTAGGAAGATAGGAATTGCCATAGCAAATCAGAAGAGTGGTTCCACCTACTCCAGTATCCAGAATTCTATACTGCAGAAGATAGAAGAAATTTGAAGGTGGGCAAGTCTGGAATACCCTGTCCAGAGAGGAGGTTTTTAACTATCTCACCAATTTAGAATCCGTTTGTTTGCTTTATGGTTATGGTTTATGGTTCAACTTGCTGTTTACATGATCAGTCTGAACCCCCTTCTTTCAATGCACATTAACCAGTTCTCCTACTTGATCACTGTGAATTTGAAAAAAAATCCTGTTATTTTATTTGTAACTAATAACTATGGATTCATATTACTATACGTATTGTATTGTTTCCCTTTTGACCCAACAAATAGCCAAGTTTGGGGACCTGTAAGTTGTTTCCACTAGGAGGGGAAATTAATGATGGAGTTCAGGTATCTTTGATACAATCCTGTTTATTTACATAGCATGTACAAAGTCTTGTTTCCCTGAACCCAGGAAGATATCAAACAAGAGAGAGTTTCTTTGCTCACAGATCCAAGTCCCTTTCAGCCATTCCTTGGCACAAAAACTCTCTCGCTAGACTTTCCTCAGGGCCACTCTCTGTTTGCTCAGGCCTTGTCTGGCTTTCTGCTCTCGTCTCCCTGCTCATCTCTGGCATCTCTCCCCTTCTCTCACACACATACACCACCCTAAGAATGATACCCAGCGAAAAACCCTCTGCCCACATAGTTCTAATTCCTGAGCAGACTCAGATGTGCCGTTGCTTTGGGCAGTGTCTGTGTTTTGGTTTGAGGCCCCTACCGTTTCTTACCTTTTCCCCCAATGAAAGAGGGTGCTGCACTGACAAGGGTCAGTGATGTTGCCCAACCCATAAAATATCAAAAACAAGCAGTTTTAGCTAGCCGTCCAATTTAAAGCACTGCAGCCTTTGGATTAATAGCACTTTTATTATGCTTGTTTATTAGAGTCATACGGTCAAATGTGGTTCAAATTAATGATTTTATAAAACAAAAAAATGAAAAAATTTCTAGTGGGCTCAGGTTTTAGTAAAGTCCAAAGAATATTTTTTTTAAAATTTTTTTCTCCTGCAGTGTTTATAATCTGTACATTGCAACATTTTGCTGATGTAGGAGAAGCTGGATGGACATTTGACTAGAAAAAAACAGCTGTAATAAAACATGTAACTGCCTAGTCCATTGGCTCAGCTGTGAGACTTGCTAATTGTAAAAAAAACCCACAACCCTCTGAAAAATACACATATTGGTGATTTTAAAAATCAGTTTTAATAATCTAGTGTGTTACTTGTAATATAGTGCCTGAGCCTTCTCATTGAAATCAAAGTGCATTTTTCTACTGATGTCAATAGAATATAGATGAGATTTAAAAAAAAAAAAAGACAATTTCTCTGAAATAGTTGTTGATCCTTATAGTTTATGCTGCTACCTGTTTACTCTGTGTTGCATTAAACTGATTTTTTTAAAAAAACCAAGTGTCAGTGGTGTTCTAGGTGAGCTACTCTAATTGCCTCATATACATTTATGTGGTAAAATGTGATTGATGATAATATTGGACATACATGTTCTATGGGGTTTGCTAAAAGTGATGACATATTATCGATCATGCTCTCAGGAGATCTTTCATGAGGCAAGTTTCTAAAAATACACCCATTCAAATTGTGTTTTGGCTCCTATGCCAGTTTTATAAAGAACAATACAAAATTAATCATCTAGCATCAACTGAAAGTAAACAGACTGAAACGGGAAACATAAGGCATATGATCCTCTGCTGCCTTGCACCTTGTATGTATACCTGTGCAAAGTGGATGCAAAACATGATCAAATCAGAAATCACCCTTCACTCCCCGTTGGTGGTAGTTTTTGGTATCCACTTTGCACAGGGTGTAATTGACCATAAAAGGTGCGAGGCAGAGGGAAGCCATGCCCAGCATCCTTTGTCCCCATCCCTTCAGACAAAAGTCTGAGAACACAGATGGGCTTTATGACCATTATGGGTTAGAGACACATTAAATTAAGAGCAATTTAAGTTCTCTCAGCAAAAGTATATGAATGTGGGTTGGCTACCAACATGAGACAGTCTGAATCAACAATGGGAATGGGCCAGCTACCAAAGAGTCTGCTGGAGAAAGTCACTGCTGCCAGTGCAGGATCTCCCCATCCCTCTTGGCCATTAGAGGGAGGAAAAAACAACAAATGCTAAGAGCCACTAAAATAAGAACCCACACCAAGAATGTACCATGGGTTTAATACCAGCTCCTCCTCTTGAGGTAATGATAGCTGGTGCTGCCCAGTTGTTGCAAATGAACTATTTTGTATTGAAGTTTGTCCTTTTGTGCCTGGGGCTGAATACCAGCACTAGCACACACCAACAGGATGCTCACAGACAGCAAAATGGAAATGAAGGTTATAGTAAGTAGAGTGCTGCTTCAACCATGATATTAGGCAGTAAAATTAGGCTACAGTAAAACCCTTGAGCACTTGTTTGCTTCCTCCTTATGACCGTTACCTGAAAGTTCACCACAGTGCTAACTGCAGAGTGAGAGAAGGTCACACTGCGTTAAATGCTGGCATTTCTCGTATTAATGTGACTACTGCATGCTCGGAAATATTTTGCTAGTTAAAAATGTATCATTAAACTCAGAAGTTTTCTCTGAAATTCGTAATGTGACCTAGATTTGAATGGTGCATATAACACTAGAATGGCTGCGTTCAATTAATTATCTCTTGTATGTGGAAATGAGACAATGTATCACTAGTACCACGCTTTCCTGTTACCCTCATGTTTTTAATTAATTCTTTTGCATTAGTAACAATAATAGCCTGATTTGTTTCACTTTTTAATGCACATCTCCAGGATCAAGTTCTGTATTGCTCTGGAAAGTATATTCTTTCCTTTTCGGAATTACAATACAGTACATTTCGGTGGCCCTTCTACTAGAGTACTGAGCTGTTCACTAGATGGGTGACCAGAGCCATTGTTATTATAAACATGATTTTTGTTAGTCTTCAGTTTGGGGTAAGAAAGAACCTCCATGTTAATTCCACCAATGTTTTATCTGGCTGAATGAAGTGAGGCCCTCCTCGCAACTTCATGGCATTTCACCGCGTGGCTGTCTGTTTGTTTGTCTGGGTGTAACATGAGAACTTTTGAATACTGCATCTGATCAGGAAACTGGAAGGGGGAAATGGGGGCCACACTGGGCTAGATTCACAAAGGGGACTGAGAGGCACCTGTAGGGGCAGTTAGGCACAAATCCAACATTTAGACACCACTGGCATTCACAAAACCCCTGCTCAGCTGCTGACTAGCCCTGTAGGAACCTAAATTCTTTAAGTGCCTACTTGTACACCAGTAAAGTCCCCCCAAGTGCCTAAATTTATGCTGCTGAGCACATGCAAAGCCACCTAAGTCATAACACCACTGAGCTGTTTGGTGCTTAAGTTTTGGCGGGATCCTCAAATCAGCCCTAGCCTATCTGACTGCAGGGCCTAATCTGGTAATGTGCTCAGAGAGTGCCTACTGGATTGGGCTCCACACAAAACACTGCCAAGGTGTTGGTGCTGCCTGATTTGAAGCAGGGACTTGAGTCCAGTTCTCCCACCTCACAGGCGAGTGTTCTATGTACTGGGTACAGGGTATTCTGGGATGGGGCTCTCTCAGCCTCTCCTGTTGAAGCTGTTTCACTTTGTATAAATACTTAAATAGTCATTGGAGTAAGGACTGGAGCCTGGCTCTCCCAGCTGAGTGCCCTAACCACTCTGCAGTAGAGTAATTCTCTACATTCTCTTTCCAGTCCAATGAACATTTAAGTATTTCATACACGATGAAATCGCTCCATCATCAGTTCCTTGTTTTTTTGTGAGAAAGTGCTGATCTTGCTTAGGCGCCAAGATATGGGCATAGATTCATGGCTGTGAATCCTGAGTGGAGGAAGTTGTCTCCCACCAGCCCAAAGTTGGGCACCCAACTTCCTTTGAGGGGCAGGGCTTGAACCACACTCCTCTCCTTAGCATTTCCTGCCAGCTAGTTTTATGAATTCCAGTCTTGGGCCTGGTCTAGACCTAAAACTTAGGTTGACCTAGCTACCTCACTCATGGCTGTGAACAATTTTGCACCCTGTGTGATGCAGCTAAGTTCACCCAATCCCCACATTAGACTGTAGAATTCTCTATGGACCTAGTTCCCACCTCTTGGAGTGGTGGGTTGACTACATCAATGGAAAAACCATGTCCATTGATGGAGGAAGGGTCTACACTACAGTGTGAAGGCAGCACAGTTGCAGTGCCTTAGCTGTGCTGCTGTAGCCCCTGTAGTGTTGAGATGCCTTCAGGTGCCTAAAACTCCCCACACATTGTATGGAAAGCCTGGGCACCTAACTCAAGGATGTGGATTCCAGTAGGTGGCAGGGTACCTAAATGTTAGGTGTTGCAACACTGAGGCTTGGTCCCTTTGTTGATCTATCCCTAACCCTCCAGATAGTTAAAAGGTGGCATAGATGGGTTATAAAAAACAAGTCTACCCAAAATTCCTCTGCTAGAAGTGTGGTGGGAGCAATATGGGATTGCTGGGGTATAGGAGTTGCAGGCAAAGAAAATTTCCCTCTATTGCTGCAAAGTTTCTATGAGAAAAACCATGGTACATTCAACTTTTCCATTGTTAATTTGTATCTCTTTCATGCTGCTTGCCTGTCTGCAGCACCTCTCAATATGCCAGCATTTCTGAATCTGTCAATTTTCCACCCATGCCTTCAGGGTTGAAGTGGTCCTACCAATGGTTCCCAAAAGGCTTTCCTCCTGTCAGTCACAGACAGAAGAAGCACCCAGGGCTTTCTGGCAGATCTATTAGTCTCTTTTCAGGTGTGCAGGCATCAAGACAAACAGGATCAAGAGCTGTGGTGACACAAGTCAGAGATCCATACTTGGAGGGAACAAGACAGCTCAAATTTTAGAATATTATGCTGAGTAAAATGGACACAGGTTTCTTTTTAAACTAGGTCACATCTTCATACAGTAACTTAAACTAGGTCATGTTTACTGACTAGTAGAGGGAGTATATGTTTCAAAATCTGGTAAATGTTCATTTCCTGGAAAAGCCCCAACAATGATAAAGTGCTATCCAAAAAACTCCACAAAGCCAGCTAGACATATAAGAGGAAACTGACAAATATCACTTTATCTTCCTCTGTCTCATGAAAATGGAAATGTATTTCCCTTTCAAAATAATTGATGGTGCAAACATTTATTTATGTTGCTTGTGGTTTAACTTGCCATCAAGTCATTTAACATTATGTGATCAGGAAAATTAATGCAGCCTCTTCTGTGTCCATTCATATAACATGCACAATATAGAGAAAAAACAATGAGGAGTACTTGTGGAACCTTAGAGACTATCAAATTTATTTGGGCATAAGCTTTCATGGGCTAAAACACACTTCATCAGATGCATGGAGTGGAAATACAGTAGACGGGTATATATACACAGTACATGAAAAGATGGGAGTTGCCTTACCAAGTTAGTCTCTAAGGTGCCACAAATACTCCTCGTCATTTTTGCTGATACAGACTAACATGGCTACGACTCTGAAACCTGTCACAATATAGAGAGTGCTTTCTGGGCAAGATTCTGCAGTCAACCAGGTTTGCATGGGTGGAAGAGGAATTTACACCTTCATCTTGTAAGGGTGATAACTAATAAGCCTAACAAAACTGAAACTAAGCCTCGTAACATCCTGTGAGATATGTAATAGGCCAGCTATTGGCTATTATTCAAGAGAAACTAAGCTACTCAAGACAGTCTTTAGACTCACTTATGGAAAAAGTAGGGTTAGCTGCACACCACATCCATAGCGTCAATTAACTAAAACTCAAGGGTCTGAAACTTTGACATCTGTGTGCTGATACCTGTGAGTATTGATTTGGTACAAGAAATTGTTGATATTTGAGGGAGGCTTTTAAAATTCCTGAAATGTTCTGCCTATGTGTTAGTGCAAACAATCGCATGGGCATTCATTATTTATGATAGTTAATAATGTGCCCAGCCAAAAGTTCAGCATGCAAAATATTAATAATGGTGATGATGATGATGATGATGAATAATTGGGCTGAAGTCAGCTAGAGGATTTAGCCACACAACTCCCATTAATTTCAATGGGAGTTGTGCGGTGAATTCCCCTAATTGGCTTGGAAAAGCTCAGACTAAGCCATTATCCATAGATCTTAAAACACTTTTCAAAACACTGTAGGTATCATGTCCATTTTACAGATGGAAAAGCTCAGGCACAAGGAGGTGAAGTGAGTTGCCCAAGGTCACACAACAGGTCAGTGGAAAAGACAGTAGTAGGCCTCCTGGCACCCAGCCCAGGGCCCTGCCTACTGAAAAAAAACATTCCTCCCCGACAAATACAAATAATAGTATAAAATTCCTATACATTGTTTCAATGTCCAAGAACTAAAACCCTTCCAGTCCCTACCAAATACATGTTTTGCAACCAGCCCCTCCAACCACTCAAACCTCCCCCTTCACATATGCAAGATGGGCCCCCCAGTCAGTTGACCAAGGTGTTGGAGAAAGTCCAAAATTAAAGACGCTTCACTGCTAATGCCCTAGCAGCTTCTTCATATCATGTAAACTTGAGATCTAGAGTATTTTCCTTGGCCACAATTGCTGTCATAGCACAAGGGAATAAAGCAAGTCTCCAAGTTAGCCAGGATCCAAACTACTGATGGCATTATAGGTCAACATCAACAGCACTAAACTGCACCTGGCAATTAGTTGGCATCCACTGAAGAGCAGCAGACAGCAGTAATATGGAGCAGTGTAATGCATAACTGTTAATACACTGCACTGTGTACAATTTCCTCCTTGCTTTAAGCAGCATACACTATGAAAGAAACAGAGAACTGAGTGTCTGGCAAAGTCTCAAGTTATGCTGACATAGGGAATAACAACAATACATGCTAGAATTCAGCAGCTAAAACTGTAATTGCTCAAAATAATTAAATCATTCCTAATAATCAATCTGTGATTCATTTTAAAAAAATGTCCCGTCGAAGTAGTATTAGACTTAAATAGCCTGCTAGACCTTAAAGTCATTTTTTCCAAAATGCCACTTTTAGATCTAAATTGGAAGCTGAAATGAACAAGAGCCAATATGAATGTAAGTAAGTACTGTGCCTATGTTACCCTTTTTGTTGTTGTTGCAAATATGATACTTTCTCACTAAACTTTCATCCCCTGGAACCACAACAATGTAGGTATAACCGTTAATCAAAGTGCTGGCTGGTACAAGCAAGGTCTCATTTTTGCTGGTAAGATACCAGACCGAAATTAGTGCTTACATACTATGGCGATAGGTGCTAGCTAAAATGCTAACATAGGTTAGGTAGATAAAATAGGCATGGATATACTTTGCTCTGACAGTGTATATGCAAGCTGCTCATGTTGCTCTGTGCTTTTCAAATGTAAGATGTGTGAAATACACCCATTGAGACTTAGGTGCATAGGTCTTATACTGGCTCTCTGCAGAAAGGTGAATTTTACCTGATATTAGGCATCTGGCTAAAGACTGCAACATGATGTGACCTTAGATATCTGAATGATATATTTCCATGCGGAAATAGCTTATATTATTGCTGCAGAATCACTTCAGTGACTCCTGGCACACCATGAAGGCCTGCCTAGTCAATGTGGCTGGGGAGTTACAGGACGGTAGAAGTGTTTGCTGATATTAGGTGGCTATTCAGAGCTATGGCTACATCTATATAGCCAGAGTGAATTTTATCATCTAAGGGTTTGTATTTGCTTGGATTCTGCCTTCTATGTGCAACCCCATATGCACACTTAGGCACTGTTGGTCTGGAATATTCTCTGGCCCAGTTTCAGTGCTGCAGGGCAACTAATTTGCACCACATCGCTATTGCAATCAGCCACGGGATGATCACTCCAGTGCAGGGGATCTTCCAGTGGCTCAGACTCAGAAGGTCATGATTTAGTCAGGCAGTCTCTGTTATCGCTTCTATTGTGGGCCTTGAAGATTAAGATCAGGGGCTTGAATCAACACCAGAAGAAATTAGAGGCAAGGGAGGGGGTGGAGAATAGGAGTGGTGTGCTGGCAGGCTGCAGAGTTCTGTGCATGCTAGAGCTTTTCTTTCTTCCTGCGTAGCATTACTTCAGCTTTTGGGCCAGCTGCTCTTCATTCAGATTCTCATTACCCTTCTAGGCACTAGGGCCCAGATCCTCAAGGGTCTTTAGGTGCTTGACTTGATTTCAATGGGAGTTAGGCACCTTGAGGCTCTGGGCTTAGGACATCTTTGTCATGTATATGGTGTTGATCACATCTTCTGCAAAAGCGAGAGAAAGTTGGATGTCATCAGTGTGTTGCTGGCAGAGAGCAGTACTGCCTCACAACTCCTTCTAGAGGCCCCATTGAAAGCACAGAGATGGTGCTGACCCCTGAGGGTAAGGGCTCTCCTCAGGCTGAGGAGAGAGTCACCCATCAAAGTATCCTGGGGCCTGTGTTCTCAGGCTTGCTCTGAGGAACTTTTAAACAGGTTAACAAACAACAATGCCAAAGGACAGAGCAATCTGAAAGCACAGCTATGCAGTACATGTCGAACCAATGGTTCATTTGTCACTGGAAAACAACCCAAGGTGTTTTCTTTCAGATCTCTTTGCCATTGAGGAGAAGTTCAAATACAAGTTTTAGCAAAATGAATCTGTGGGTATATGGCATCCAAGCAGTCTCCTGATGAAAAAGATACTGATGTGTTTTTTAATTTACACTTTGGGCTAGATTCACCAAAGGACTCAGGCACCTAACTGCCACTTTAGGCACCAAAATCCCAGAATCAGACCCCACTGTGATTCACAAAGCCTCTGCTCAGCTGCCCTTGAAGTTGCTCTGTGCCGTAAGTTGCTCAGCACCTACATTTTTGCAGTAAAAGCTCCCTCAGTGCCTGTGTTTCTGCCTCTGAGCATGCAGCACTGCAGCGGGATGACTAGGTCCCCAGAGTGATGTACAAACTGGGAGAAGATAGGTGTTTCTTTGCCTAACTCGCTTGTGGGGCCCAATCTGGTAAGCGTGCTCAGACCGCATCGACTGGAGGAGACCCTCCCTTGTAATCTGTAGTCCAGTGGTTAGAGTACTTATCCTGGGTATGGGAGACCCCCTTGTTCAAGTTCCCCTTCCACCTGAGGGAAAGCAGGGATTTGAATTTGGATCAACTATCTGACATCTGAATGTGCCTGCCACTGAACATGGTATATTCTGGTGTGGGGCTCTCTCAATCTCTCCTGTTGAAGCTGCTCCACTTTGTATAACTATTTTTTAAAAAGTCATTGGAGCAGGGCAATTGGATCCTGGGTTTCCCACCTGCAGGGTGAGCACACGAACCACCAGGTTACAAAGTCATTCTCTGGCTCTCTCTCTCTCTTTTCTTGCTGTCTCTCTGTTCTGCTATTGACTCTGCTCCACTGTGGATAAATAATGAAAGAATCAATGGGTCAAAGACAGAGGTGTCTACAAGTGAGGAGTGGGGACACTGAGCATCACCACATCTAAGGTCCACTGTGAATGTAGCAGCCCTTTAACGGAGACTTGAGTCAAACGGCTTGAGCTCAAAGCAGGGGTGGCAGACACAGGGCATCTGCATCCCATCAAGCCTTCTATCATTCACAAAGCAGCATGTGATATGCTTGGTAAGAGCAGGAAAGTTGGCTGTGTTCTGGTGCGTAGATCTCTATGCAATGTGTACCATGCAGTTTGGCTGTTGTTGTTGTTGCTGCCAAATTATTCTAATTAAAGGAGTGAACCATACACATTTGAAAGAATAGTTTGTACAGGCAGACTTCACATTTTAATGATTCTTATGGAGCTATATAAAAATCCAACCACAAGGGACTGTTAAAGAAAGGGGTGCGGGTGGAGGGAGGGGGAGGAGTGGGGCGGCTGAAAGGTATTAGCTAGAGAAGGCTAGGCAGCCATAATGTCCTGCAAGAAGTTCTAAGAACGTGGTAGCACAGAGAAAAGCGTCACTCAGGTTATGTCTCAGGCAAAGGCTCGTTGAGTGACTCAGGCGCTGTCAGACTGTCCGTTTCTGCTACCAGCGTTGGCCATTCAAGGAGGTTGATTCAGTTCACAACACTTGCTCTAGTGAAAATGCTGCACTGCAAGGTGATTTTCTCTTACCCAGTGTCACAGTTTCAGGATTAACTGCACCTGTGACACCCCACCTCTCCCCACACTCTTCCTTGAGGGCACCCACTTAAGGTTTTCAGCCTCCCAGACATCATCTTTCTCGGACAGAAATCAGTGTCTCTCTCCTCCTCCACCCCAGTGGCTTAGGCTTGCTGTCTCTCTTCACCTCACTGTTATTTCCCCAGCAGGTCTGACTGCCGTCCAGCAGCTGTGGTTAACACTTTCTCCAGGGCTACAGCAGTGTATACCGGTTACTGGCTGGCCTTCACAAAGCAAAATACATTTATTCGTAGGATAAAAGCATTACAGCGGAAACGTACAAACAATAAATGTTCCGATACGCATGCTAAGGGCTAATAGGGTGACCAGACAGAAAGTGTGAAAAATCAGGACGGGGGTGGGGGGGTAATAAGAGCCTATATAAGAAAAAGACCCAAAAATCAGGACTGTCCCTATAAAATTGGGACATCTGGTCACCTTAAAGGCTTACTGGAGATCACCCACTAGTCTCAGGAGGCCCCAGGTGAGCAAAAGTCTTCCAACCCTTCCACAAGAGTTGTGGCTCGCCCTTGGACAGAGGGGTCTGTGTGTTTGCTGGAGTAGAAAGAAGGCCTGGTGTCAGTTCAAACGTAGCCTTTTTTATACTCAATGCCCTTTTTTTGTTGGAGTCTCTGGAAAACCCAGTTTGAACCAGGATATGAGTCCCTCTCTAAGGAATGGTACCTCGTTAGAGTTGTTTAGCCTTCATGACCCTTCATTGGTTTGAATTTGTGCAGGAGCTGTGGTAATCCTCCCTCATGGAGTAGAACACAATCATACACAAACAATTAATAAATGTAGTAAATGGCCCTCAGGGATACTGCACAGGGTTGTAATAGCTATCATACCTGGGACAAGGCATCTTTACTTGCTGTTGGGGCTCACCAGAAAAGGCTGTCTGGGGCTGTAAAGAAGCAATGCATCCCCTGTCTCTCTGGCCGGTGCAGTTACATAAAAGAAAACAGAAAGTGAGACAATGTCCATAGAGCATTAAGAGATCTGATAGACAAGGCTATGTCTGTAAAATAGACACACATTATTTTGCAGACATACAGCTGGTTTTTTTCTGTTAGAACTCTCTGCGCTCTGGTCACTGTCTCTTGCCTTCAATCTTCTGCCTCTAGGGTTCACTCTCTGTCTTTCTTTCTTTCCTTCTATTGTTCCTTTCTGCTTCCACCTCGGTTTCATATGCTGTTTGTCAGAATCTAATGCCTAATCTCCCATGGTTTTTTTAGTGTTCTAGCTTTCTGTCAGTGCTTCCACACGTGTAACCCAGGGCGAGAAACCTGCAGTGGCAGTGATATATATATATATATATATATATAAAAAAATACACACACACACTCCTGTGCAAGGTAATATAATTGCATTGTGGGCAGACATGGGGACATTCTGAAAGTTCTGACTTCTAACCTTTATAAAGAATTCAGGCCACAAAGACCCGATAAGTAAATAAAGTTGCTTTATGCCATTGGAAGCTGCATGCACAAAATGCAGCATAGGAAGCCAGTGTTTTCCCCAGTCCATTTAGCTTTATTTAGGTCATGTCTTCAGTAACTATTCTGAATAGTCACTTAACAGTAAGGTTCTATGTCTAAATAGCTTACAAAGGGTTAATGAGTGATTAATAGATATTTTTCTAAATGGTTAATCAAGTGTTAGTATCTAGGGGACTGATAGGTTGCTTATAACCTTCTCTCTATATAGAGAACCTTCTATATAACCTTTCTGTCAATGTGCTTATAACCATCTAGTGCACATATACACTACTCATGTCTGTAACATGCTTATAACATCTTTTAATTAGCATTAACCCTTTAGAAACTATTTTAAAAGGCACCCTAATGTAACGTGTGATTCAGTCTGCTTTCAGATTGGCACCTAAATACTGTGGGGGTGGCCCTTTAGAAATATTTGAATTTGATGCAGTAATCATTAGGGAGCTAGTGCAGTATCTGCAACACAGTGGTGATTTGCCTCTGTTGTTCTTTGTTGTTTAGCAGGCACATTTTGAACCAGCCGGAGCTTCTTGCACGTTACAACAGTCAGGCCTGACAGTGACAAAGGGTGGACCACGCTGGGCAAATACAGTCTGCAAGAAGGGTCTTTCTCTCTCTCTCCCACATGCACACATCTCTCTTGCACTAAAAGTCTGACCCAGAATGTTAATAGTCTGACAACACACTTATCCCGTTCCTCCTTGCACTGGCTTCTATTAAACAGAGGGGACCTCCTTGCCAGCCAAAAAATGAACTCACTGACCCATTTCTGCTTTATTCTAATACTTTTCATGTACCAGAACACAAAGATACTAATACCAGGAACTAAGTAAGCAAGTTAGAACAGATGACCCTTGCAATCCCTGTTAACCCTATGATTCTATGTGTGGATTCTGTGCGTTCCTCCTCATTGGCTCGTACCTCCTGGGAGTTATGATCCTTCCTCTCCATGGCTATAAAGTTAGTACCCTATAACAGTGGCTCTCAACCTTTCCAGACTAGTGTACCCCTTTCAGGAGTCAGATTTGTCTTATGTACCCCCAAGTTTCACCTCACTTAAAAACTTCTTGCTTACAAAACCAGATATGGATATACAAAAGTGTTACATCACACTATGCCTAGAAAATGGCTGCTTTACTCATTTTTATCATATAATTAAAATATAAATCAGCTGAAATGTAAACCTTGTACTTACATTTCAGTGTATAGTATATAGAGCAGTATAAACAAATCATTGTCTGTATGAAATTTTAGTTTGTACTGACTTCGCTAGTGCTTTTTATGTAGACTGTTGTAAAATGAGGCAAATATCTAGATGAGATGATGTACCCCGTGGAAGACCTCTGCATACCCCCAGAGGTATACGTAACCCCAGTGAAGAACCACTGCCCTAAAACAACCCATTAAATAGATAGGTTATATATTAAAATGTGGAGTTTGAGCAATGGCCAAAAGATGGCACTGTTTATTTGTACTTCTATCATTCTTAATTGCACGCACTGTACTTTGCTGGCATATTGTCTAACACAATTAAGACAGCACCAGCATATTGTGCTTAGTGATGTCACAAATTAAAATGTTGCTGCAGTGTGGTCTTTTTCAGAACCTTTAATGCCTAATATTTTTGGAAAGATTAACATAATGACACTGTTTAATGTTATAACCAGAACGCAGTTGCCCCTATATTATCAACCCAATTTTTTCCCTTTAGAAGAGCTGAACTCATTCTGTTCACCTGTTAACTGAATAATATGGATAACTTATATGTAGGCAGAAAGGATTATTATTTAGAGATTGATCAGAACTGGAACCTGAAATGGGAACCCCCTTAAACTTTGAATAAGTTGTTTTCTGGATCTAAACTTCACTTCTTTGGCCCATCACTAAGAACTGTATTGAGGTGGTGGAAAAATCACCCAACATGCCATGACTGACTAACTGCAGTTAATCAGCTGGCCACTTTTTTGGTCTGTTTTAACTTCCAGTATGTGAAGTCCTACTACATAGCATTTCATAGCCATAAAACAAGTGAAACTGTGGTAATGTGGTTTACCTCCCGGCAATGAATTTAATGCAATGTTTGCTGGTAACCATAGCAAATGACAGTGTTAATCCGCCTGTCAATGGTCATGTTTTTCCAAGTCTGTGAAACTGGATGCCATGCAATATAATAAATAATAACATCCTACTGTATTATCCCAAAGCTCTTCTCAAAACATATGCAGGAATCACTTCACCCAGCATCGATACGCATCCAGCCTTGGGGCAGAATATGTCAGCCGTTTAGCAGTGCAAAGACTGATAGGTAGGTGCAGAACACAGACGGAATGGCTGGCTGGTGGTGGTGTCTGTTTCAGGTATATATACCGCATGCGTAATGTGTGAGAATACACACAGATCTCCTTCCTTTGCTGACTGGCTGTTCATACTCACTCTGATTCCCACTCCTGGTCCGACATTTCTAGCTGAAACTTCCCTACCTTCTATCCGCCTCTCTATCCTTCCCCCTTTCTTCTTGCTCCTGAATGGCCACTGTCCATTTCTTTGTCTTTCCTGTTAACCAAAGCCCTCCTGCTTTCTCTCCTCATGCCACGCCTGCCCTATTGGGCTCTGCTGAATGCTCAATGCTTGTGAAAAGCAGGCTAAATATTTAGGTGCCTAAATATGAATTTAGGAGGCTAACTTTAGGCAAGTATTTTTGAAAATCTAATTTTTTAATCAGGCCTCACCTAGCCCACCTCACACTATCCCATATTGGTTGCACAATCAGCATCCATAATTAAATGCATTGATAAAATTGTGGACATAACCATTTGTATTTGTAACTACACACACAGAAGATGCCTAACGAGCTGATTTGTCGGTTCAATGAGGATGTTGGGCATCTAACTGCTTGGAATTACAGTTGCCACTAATTGTGCCCACAATACAGGGGGACTGTTTTTGATCATTCAGACCAATATGCACCATGAAGCTCCATGTTTAGTCAATGACTTTTAGATGAAATGTGCTCAATTTATAGTTGAGAAAAAATATGATTTTTTGGAATGACAGATGGGCTCTGGAAATCAAATCTTCTTCTTTTGGTTCTGTACATCTGCATTGCCGATAATGAAGCATCTGAAATCAGAATTTAGCTTGCAATTTTGATGCTGCTGCAAAAGGTAGATTAGACTACAGCTTGCTGTTCAGCAGCTATATGGGCTGTGCCATGTTGAAAGCAGTAAACATTTGATTGTGTCAGTAAACTGAGGCGATACGTCTTGGAAGCTACATAAGAGTAAATGTTCAGTGTAATGTGCAGAGACATAGCCACAAGACTCTTCAGTAATGGGAATTGTATGACTATGTTTGTACTGACAACTTATCCCAGAGGCAGTAGATCTGGGCAATAATATGATGCCGCTTTTTAAACATAGAACCATAATTTAAGAGGGCATTTCCCCCTCTGAATTACTGTTTTTTAAAGAAGTATTACCCACAGTTTGCTGCATGCTGGTGGTATAATTAACAGCACTGGCTGATTTGATTCTCCCCCTCACCACATATATCTATCTCTAGAAGAAGATTTTCAAGGCATAAAAGTGACGTAGGTCCTCAACTCCCATTAGCTTTCAGTGGGAGCTGGTGTGCCTTTGAAAATCTCCCCCGCAATCTCCAGCAGTAGATGATTTAGGGTGGGATTCACACGGGGACTTAGTGAATTCAATGGGATTTAGATACCTAAATACCTTTTGTGGATCCCACTCTTCGTAGATCCCACCCTAGCTTCCCTCTGTGCCTTTAGAAATCTCCCAAAGTAACCAATTTAGTAGTTGCATGCCATTGATACCCACTCTGGCTGGCAATGCATTAAGATCTGATGAAAAATAGAATTTGGTGCTGTCTAGGGAAAATAAAACTCTTCATGTTGGCATATACCCTGTCTCCACTCCTGCAGCAAAAGCTACCTCAGCCCTGCACAACTGCTGGCTTTTTCTGAGGCTTCCTTGTCACAGCAGGGTCCATAATGGAATTGCATCCAGTGCTTAGACAGTGGGAGGGCAATCTCTGACCTTGCTGCTTCACCACAAGCAGCTTTATTCCCTTTTAAACACCCCCAGTTGAGGCGCATTCTTGCTTGACAGGCTAAATTACATTAAATGACACAGCCTCTCAGCTGGTTCCTTTTCCTCTCTCAGCCGATAAGGCACAAAGTGCAAATGACTTGATATATATTATTAGAATCTATGTTAAAATATTGTTAAAGATATTACTGTGCCTGGAAGAACCGATGGCTGTTTGTGGGATAGACACTGTACACAGACTGTAAACATGATCGTTACATGAGCTGATGAATTTGAGGCAGTGCTGGCGTGTGGTTTGCCACATATATTCATTCTTTACTGGGCACTTCCTTCTTCTGAAGTAGCTGCTTCAATGACTCACCTTGCAAATCAGCTGCGGTCATAAACTGCTTTCTGATGCTATCCATCCGTTCTTTTCAGGATCTAAGTTACACCATAGAGCCCTCCAAAGAGCCTTATTAACTCCATGTTTCAATTTTAGCCAAATCTTCCCTATTGCATTTGTTGTGGTTACTTCCCCTTGTGACACCAGACATCTGCATATGTCTCACTCGTTTATGCCATCTACATCCCCTCCCTGAAATAAATGGCGCTGCCCAATCTGTGCTACCCAATCTGAGTAAGGGTGGCAGAACGTCACCCCTTGATTCCAGCCTTTTGCAGTATCCCCTATTGAAGTCCAATCCTCTTGTTGGGAGAGCAAGATGTCAGACCTGTACTAAGACCACTGTTACTGATGAGCTAGCAGTTGATTGGCTGAGGATACACTCTTATTAAGCAGGTATGAACCATTCCCCTCAATGATATAATACATCTGGAAAATGCATCCAATTTCCAGTGACCTAGACACTAGATATCTTGAAATTGATGCTAAACGTGGATTATCCCCCGTCCCCTAAAAAAAAAAAAAAGAATTTGGTTACTCTCTCAGCTATTTAAATAATATTAAGCCACATGAGGTGCTTTTTTATTATAATCTGTCAGTATAGTCTGCATTGTTTTTAATTATTTTCCTTCTTCATAATTTTAGGTTGATAGATGTTAGAGAGGGCAAGGCTGCTCCTCATAATCTATTTTCTAGTGTTTTGTTCAGCAGTCTAGTGGTACTGTACCATGAGAGAATAAAATTCACTGTCAGGAAGATTTTCCTGAAAAGTTACAATATTGGTATTATGTATCTTAAATGCATTTATTAACTGGCACTCACAGCCTCCAGCCTGCTCTTCGCACCTCCATTGACCTTGGTGTGCTCCCAATCTCCGCTAAGAATTTGTGCGTCTATGGTGAGCTGTCCCTTACTTAAGCAACCTAGGGACAACAAATCACGCAAGGAGCTGCCTTCTACTAGTTGACCTTTCTTTATTGTTGCAAAATTGCAGATGCCTCCATCAGTCCAAACTGTCTCTCTAGCCAGCTGCCATTAGTCTGCCTATACAGAAGCAAGTTGGAATAACTGAAACAGCAGGTACAGTGGTACTTTTGGAAATGTGATGGGAGAGAGGCAGATTGACAGCAGTTAACAAGACAGCAGAATAGTGGTGCTGTAACTAAATCAGCCTGCTTTCCCAGGTCCTAATATTCTGGGTGTGGTATTTCAGATTATGTTGTTTCAGGTTTGTGAGAGCCTTGAATTAATACTCTAACAATGTAAGGCACTAGCAATTTAATGGACTACATCCTTTTGGAATGAATGCCTGGAACTATAGCTAAAACTCTCAAAGTTTAGATGACACTAAACTGGGAGGAGTGGTTGATACGCTGGAGGGTAGGGATAGGATACAGAGGGACCTAGACAAATTAGAGGATTGGGCCAAAAGAAATATGATGAGGTTCAACAAGGACAAGTGCAGAGTCCTGCACTTAGGATGGAAGAATCCCATGCACTGCTACAGACTAGGGACCGAATGGCTGGGCAGCAGTTCTGCAGAAAAGGACCTAGGGGTTACGGTGGACGAAAAGCTGAATATGAGTCAACAGTGTGCCCTTGTTGTCAAGAAGGCTAATGGCATTTTGGGTTGTATAAGTAGGGGCATTTCCAGCAGATCGAGGGATGTGATCATTCCCCTCTATTCAGCACTGGTGAGGCCTCATTTGGAGTACTGTGTCCAGTTTTGGGTCCCACACTACAAGAAGGATGTGGATAAATTGGAGAGAGTCCAGTGGAGGGCAACAAAAATGATTAGGGGGCTGGAGCACATGACTTACGAGGAGAGGCTGAGGGAACTGGGATTGTTTAGTCTGTAGAAGAGAAGAATGAGGGGGGATTTGATAGCTGCTTTCAACTACCTGAAAGGGGGTTCCAAAGAGGATGGATCTAGACTGTTCTCAGTGGTAGAAGATGACAGAACAAGGAGTAATGGTCTCAAGTTGCAGAGGGGGAGGTTTAGGTTGGATATTAGGAAAAACTTTTTCACTAGTAGGGTGGTGAAGAACTGGAATGGGTTACCTAGGGAGGTGGTGGAATCTCCTTCCTTAGAGGTTTTTAAGGTCAGGCTTGACAAAGCCCTGGCTGGGATGATTTAGTTGGGTTTGGTCCTGCTTTGAGCAGGGGGTTGGACTAGATGACCTCCTGAGGTCCCTTCCAACCCTGAGATTCTATGATTCTATGATGTACTATAATGTATGTGTTTCTTTGTTGGCTTGTTTTTGTTTTAAATGTGTGGCTGGATTCTTCAGGGGAGTTTTGAAGACCGACTTCAGTTGTTCCGAAGTCCTGGGCAGGAGTAGGCGTATGCCAGGCTCCTCTCTAAAACAATACAGGATTGAACTAATAACCACAAAATGTGTATTGGAATAAATGGCTCACCGAAGCTTTAGATTCAGAGTCAGATTTTCAGAAACGTCAAAATCATGCCATGTTCTACAATGTTCACCACGTCTGTTTGTGCTGAGACTATTCAGAATCAGCTGAAGGGCAAACTGGGAAATGTATGCCCCCCTCAGAGCCAATGCTGGCTCAGACAGTAAACAGACATGAAACAATTTGTTTACTCCCAAGCTTTCTGCCTTACCCAATTACCTATTTAACCTGTTTACTGGACCACTAGCTCCCTGGTGTGTTCCTTTATTGCCCTTTTGGTGCTCCCAGAATGCACCTCACATAGCACTATGGTTGGTGTCCTAGGCATCAGTCACTCCTGAATTCTGTCTTTTCTGGGGCTTTCTATACCACCCGTCATCATAGCATCGGTGCGCTTTCTAATGCCAGCTCTGACACTCATGTACTTTGTGAACTTGGGTATCTCATTTTGGGGCTGTTCCTGCTCCCTTTGAAGCATAATTCCCATGGACTTCAATGTAATCAGGAGAAGGCTCTTAATTAGTGAATATTTGTACAATGCTTTGGAAATGTATCGTGCTATAGGAGTGCTAAGTGTTATTGCCTCGCAGCTAATTTGTTAACCTTTCCTTTCTTTTGGGGCCCTTTGGTTATAGCTGCTCATTTGCTTAATTGTTTCTAAAGCTTCTTGTTAAAATGCCTCAATATATAACAGCTATACCATATCTCAAGATGAAAATGTTACAGAAATAACCCCCATCCCACCAGCCACAATCACATTTCCACTTACTTACTTGGTGCACCCCTGTGGATTGCTGGCAATGTAATTACTTGATATATCTGTTGGACTCCCAGTTAGCTGGGCAATACTTTTTCCTCTCATGTGACTTATTTTCTGCCTACTCATTCCTTGGCTACTCAGTACTTTTTCATATAATTATCTCTGTAGCATCTTTAAAAACGATTTTGCCTCATTTACTGTGTGCTGTAAATGATGTAGTTTTGATAAATTAAGCAATAATCAGAAAACATTTTCAGTATTCCATAGTTTTCCATTAAGATACGGCTATAGTGACACAATTTGCTCTGCTACCTTTCACACTATATTAGCCTTGCTTTCATTAAAAACTTCATTATTAAGAGATTTATAACTCAGCCACAGAAATTTGCTCTAGGGTGAAACTTGACTGTGTTTCAGCTCAGAAGTAATTTAAAAAAAAAATTAAGTAAAAATAGATTAATTTGTGTTTGGTTATGGTATTTTAATCTACCTGTTTAAATGTTTTCATATTCCTATAACTCAAAAATAGATTTGGTTTTAGAAATGTTTTATTACCTATAAGTAATAATAATAATTAATAATAAATAATCACATTTTCTATTTATATTGGGCCAATAGTGTTGCAAGGCACTTTACAGACAAGAATACAGATAAGGCACTTGCTCTGAAAAGTTTATAATCTACATACGTTTGGCAGATGAAAAGTCCCTAATGTGATATAATCCCCTTTGGAATATTGAAAGAAAAAAAATATGGAAGCCAAGTCATTCAGATTTACAATTATTTGCCAAACTTGAGCAATACAATTTCTTATAACTTTCTTTAAGGATTTTGACTTCTGAATGGTCTCTCCTGGTGCTTAGACTACTCTGTCATTCCTTCGGTCTTGTTCATGTATATTCACAACAGATGAGAAGAGCTTTGACTTCGGAGAGGGCAGTGCCAAAGACAATTAGGATAATAGTCTAGCTGCAAAATTTGCATTGCATTATGAGCATTCATTTACCTCAGAGATGAGTGCAGAACAAGAACCTAGATAGGAATGCCAGTACAGAAGAACTTGTGCTGTGTGAAGACATTCTTGGAGCGCTGGTTGGAAGCCACAATGAAAAGCATGAGCAAATCTCTTTCTGCTTGTGCTTGAAATATGGGCTCTGAGATCACTGGGATCTTCTTGGCCAGTCCTTTTCCTATGTGACCAATGTTCTATTCAGAGAGGGAATACGGTTCTGGAATATGGACTCAGTTAGGCTGACACTGGAATGAGGTACGGTTATGAAAAACTCTATCATGTTTCAAGGGTGGTCTAGGTAAACTTAATCCTATCACAGTGGGCAGGGGAGGGGGAGCATGGACTAGATGAACTCTTGAGGTCCCCTCCAGCCCTACATTTCTATGATCTTGGAGTCATGAAATCTTCAGAGATCTCAGAAGTTCATATTCATTAAGAAGATTGGGACAGGGCTAAATTAGGGAAGTCCAAGTTTTCCCCAGAAAAGTTCATCCTATTCTACTCCCCCTTCTCACCTATTCTGTACCCATAAACCTTTTTCAACATTCCATTTTAGTTATGTACTTTCCCCAGAAGTGTATTGGACCACATTTTCAACTTCTTGCATACTGTTTTATGTGCACAACTAATTGGTAGTACATCTGTTTGGGGCACACACACAGCCAATTTGTGTTCACAGACATGAATTCTGTATTCCCAGTTTTGCAGGTGCAATTGCTTGTACAATGCAAAATTGGTCCTGTAACTCTGGAGACTATCTTGAGGCAAGCTGAAAACTCGGTCCACAGCATACGCCTTCTAAACAAAAGACCTGATGTTTTCTGTCAATGTTCTACAGGCAATCTTAAGCAGAAAATTGATCCAACCCAAGATGTATATATCAAATTGTTGATATATCAAGTACAGAATATACTTATGTAGAAGCTGCAATTCCAGGCATTTACCAATGCACCTTAAAGTTATTTCCACATTTATCAGAATTGAAATGAAAAGAACTAACACCTTCAGAGATTCATTGACTGATCCTAAGCTCAGCTTCTTTCTGCTCCTAATGAACTCTGCCAGCTTCTTTGGTCTGAGTAGCTGAAAAAGGACTTGTCAGCAAAAAATGAGGAACTAGTTATCTTAGTGAATAATGGGAACATCTTTCCTCTGTCTGTGTAGAAGATTAATGTTACTCCAGTGGAATGGACCTGGCTATCTGGGGGAGATGTAATTCTTGAGACTGAAATTTCAGTAATGGACCTTTTAGAAACTGTAGCTCAGTAGAAACCTTGTCCTACATACATGTGTGATAGAAAAGAAACTCTCAATCATATCCTGATATAGCCTTGGTTTCACTGCTATATAAATGGTGGTAGAACAGCTTTTTCTGAAATCAAGACACCATAGCAATTCCTTTTAAGAAGTCTTTAGGATTGATGGTAAGTAGTAGAAATACGTTAACTTAAATGAAAATTATAGATGGCTTAGGGAATAATATTTGGTAGTTTAAACTACTTTTCAGGCAAGGATAGAGGACAGGATTCTCTAATGGAGTGGCTTTTACCTCCCTGGACCTTTAGAATTAGATTTGCAAATAGCCGTAACATTGACCTAACTCTGCTCCCATTGAAATCAATGGCTTAGCACCGCTCCCAGTGACTTCAGCGAAGGTTTTACCATTGTCTTCAATGGATGCAGGGTTAGGCCGACACTGAGCACTCTTGCAAATACCACCTTTCGGAGATCCATGGCTACATCCTGCCTCTGCTAGGGTGAGTGAAAATCCCCATTGAAATCAATACCAGTAAGAGGAGCCCTGATGGCAGCATTTTAACAGTAAGGAAAACAATGAAGGAGTAAAACAGTTTAATGCAGTTTATGATTTCACCTTTAAGAGGTTCAATCTAATCTAAATGGAGAGATGTTAATAGACTAGATGTGGGCAAACTTTTTGGCCTGAAGGCCACAGCTGGGAAATTGTATGGCAGGCCATGAATGCTCACAAAATTGGGATTGGGGTGTGGGATGGGGTGAGGGCTCCGGTTGGGGGTGTTGGCTCTGGGGTGGGGTTGAGATGAGGAGTTTGGAGTGCAGGAGGGGGCTCTGGGCTGGGACTGAGGGTTTTGGAGTTTGGGAGGGGGATCAGGGCTGGGGTAGGGGATTGGGGTGCGGGAAGGGGTGCAGGCTCCAGCTAGGGGTGTGGGCTCCAGGGTGGGGATGAGGGGTTTGGGGTGCAGAAGGGTGCTCTGGGCTGGGATTGAGGGGTTCAGAGGGTGGGAGGGGGATCAGAGCTGGGGCAGGGGGTTGGGACATGGGGAGAGGCTCAGGGATGCAGGCTCTGGGTTGCACTTACCTCAGTTGGCTCCTGGAAGCAGCGGCATGTCCCTTATCCAGCTCCTATGTGAGGCACGGCCTGGTGGCTCTGCACACTGCCCTGTCTGCAGGCACAGCCCCATTGGCTGCGGTTCCCATCAATGGGAGGTGCAGGGGTGGTGCTTGGGGCGGGGACAGCACGCAGAGCAGAGGCCCCTGGCTGCCTCTATACGTAGGCGCTGGAGGGGGGGCCATGCCGCTGCTTCTGGGAGCTTGCATGGCATGGCCCCCGACCCTGTTCCTGGCTGGAGCAGGCCATTCTGCTGCTTCTGGGAGCCATGTGGAGTGTTCCCCGACCTTGCTCCCCGCTGGAGCTCTGGAGCGGGGTAAGCCCCAGACCCCATTCCCCAGCAGGAGCTCAAGGGCCAGATTAAAATGGCTGGCGGGCCATAGTTTGCCCACCCCTGTAATAGACACAGCCTCTCATCAAGTCTTTCTAAAATGTAATGGATCCCCTGATCAGATGCAAGGGGCATGCAGGGTTTGTGAACAGATCCAACTTCTGGGCCCTGATAAGGAGAACATAAGCTCCCAGTAAAAAGAAAAAGGAAGTCTCTAGCCCTTTTCAGTGTGAAGATAGCTTTGAAAATGTGCACCATTGCAAACTGATTGCTAAGATTAAAATGCAGCTAGGCTTCACTTCTGCAGCAAGAACCTATACGGAACCTAAAGATCCCCCACACCTACTCTTTCAAATCAGTTAAGTCTGGCCTGTATGTAACTTAAAGAATCATCTCACTCCCCATAAATCCTTTACCGGCCCTGTGCATAGTAAAGTGATAAACATGGACAGAAATTGGTTACATTTGAGTTGGGAAATCACTGTAAAAATGACAAGATTGTGCTTATTAAAAGTTAGAGCCTTCTTCGAGGATGCTCGCTATCACTTTGACAGAAGCAGCTGCTGCAAGGACATTCCTTTGTTGTATTCTCACCAGTGCCTCTTGGTGCATATAGGGGATGCACCAGAGTCCTTTCAGCTCCTCCAATGACTGCTGCTCCAGCAGTGTAGAAAGGGGAGTAGGAGGAGCTGGAAAGGGGCCATGCTGCTTATGTACTGAGTGGGATTCCTGAAGCGACTACAGCCTGCCTCTCTTTCTGCTGGAGTCTCCCATCTCAGAGTGTGAAGAAACTATATTAGAAAGGAACCAGGAGACCTTGTCACCGTCCAGCAGCCAGGGGAGACCCATTCTCCAGTCACCTGTACCAACTCAGGGAGACCTCTAGAGGTTGGGGGTGTGGGTGGGTGTGGGTGGGTCTATCTCAAAACCTAAAAGGGACCCACTCTTTCACTGGCCAGCTTGCCCAAGGGGCCTGCTTCCTGCCTGACCAGAGACTGCAGGGCGATCATCTGTTGCCACTGATGTTGCTGTGAGGAAGTTAGCAAGTGAGGAAGCGACCTAAAGAAGCCTCAGTGACATACTGATGAGAGGGAAGTATGGTGGGGTGAGAAGGGGCTGTGCTGAAGGGGACGAGGGTGAAAGGACTGATGCACTGAGGAGGTAGAGAGTATGGAATTAGAGGGAGGTTTGCAGGGGGGCAGTGAACTGATTTTTAAAAACCAGTTGATTAATTCATTGATCAGGAGCAAGAAGGAGAGGGGAAGTATATTACCAGCTAATATTACATGCTTTTCTGACAAAAGAGGAAATTTTCTGAGGGAGCCCTAGTGAAAATTTTGTCAGCATATAACTGATTAGATGAAGAATGCTTCAGCAGCAAGGCAAAACACCTGTCATATTTAGCTGAAGTATTGAGACATGGATCATTGACTCCTTAGCTGAGAAAAGCTGTACTATAGATCAGGCGTATTCCCAATGGATGAGATTCACCCCTATGCTGAGGGCCAGCACAAGGACTATGCACTGACGAAGTCCTATGAAAGGCCTCAAAATAGGGATAATGTGGAAATTTGCTGGTACATAATCTATGCACCATAGGCCTTGTGCTGGTTCTTTACACAGGGGCAAGTCATCTAGCATGAACAGCCAATATGAACAGATTATTTTTTTAATGGCCATACTGGGTCAGACCAATAGTCCATCTAGCTCAATATCCTGTCTTCTGACAGTGGCCAATGCCAGGTGCTTCAGAGGGAAAGAACAGACAAAGGCAATTGTCAAGTGATCCATACCCTGTCATCCAGTCTCAGCTTCTGGAAGTCAGAGGCCTAGGGACACCCAGTGCATGGGAAGCATTCCTGACTATCTTGGCTAATAGCCACTGATGAACTTATCCTCCATGAACTTATCTAATTCTTTTTTGAAGCCAGTTATAGTTTTGGGCTTCACAACATCCCCAGGCAATGCGTTCCACAGGCTGACTGTGTGCTATGTGAGGAAGTACTTTCTTTTGGTTGTTTTAAACCTGCTGTCTATTAATTTCATTGGGTGATCCTTGGTTCTTGTGTTATGTGAAGGGGTAAATAGTACTCCCTTATTTACTTTATCCTCACCAGTCATGATTTACACCTTTTTCCAGATCATTTATGAATATGTTGAACAGCACTGGTCCCAGTACAGATCCCTGGGGGACACCACTATTTATCTCTCTCCATTCTGAAAAATGACCATTTATTCTGACCCTTTGTTTCCTATATTTTAACCAGTTACTGATCCATGAGAGGACCTTCCCTCTTATCCCACGACAGCTTACTTTACTTAAGAGCCTTTGGTGAGGGATCTTGTCAAAGGCTTTCTGAGAATCTAAGTACACTATATCCACTGGATCCCCCTTGTCCACATGCCTGTTGATCCCCCTCAAAGAATTCTAGTAGATTGTTGAGGCATGATTTCCCTTTACAAAAAACATGTTGACTCTTCCCCAACAACTGGTGTTCATCTATCTGTCTGCTAATTCTGTTCTTTACTATGGTTTCAACCAATTTGCCCGGTACTGATGCTAGGCTTACTAGCCTGTAATTGCTGGGCTTGACTCTGGAGCTGTTTTAAAAATTGGTGTCACATTAGAAATTCTCCAGTCATCTGGTACAGAAGCTGATTTAAACGATTGGTTAAAACAGTTATTAGTTCTGCAATTTCACATTTGAGTTCCTTCAGGACACTTGGGTGAATACCATCTGGTCCTGGTGACTTATTACTATTTATTTTATCAATTTGTTCCAAAACCTTCTTTAATGACACCTCATTCTGGGACAGGTCCTCTTAAATATTTCCTAAATATCTTGATTTATTATAATTTGCTATGCACTGTGAATGAAATTCATTGTGAACCAATTAAATGCTATTTAATCCCTATTATTGAAGGCTTAGGTAGAATATGAATAGTACATGGGTCTTGTGCTAGGATCATACAGAGTGATCTTCACTCTGTATGATAAAAAACTATACAGTTTTTAGTTTTCAGGGTGGGTGGATCATACTTTATGGCACAGTATTAGAGGCTCAATCATACACAGAATCAATGATAGCGTATCTAGAAAAGAGACCTAGGAGGGCAGGAGAAGTTTGACCATATCACAGAGTACTTGTACTATTATGCAGCATAGTGGCACCATACTCAGCCCATCACTGGGCCAACTGGGCTGAGGATTTGGCCCATGATGAGCACTGATGCTAGCAATATTGTATGCCATTTATTCACCATGCCTAACAAGATTATTTCTTTTCTCATAAAAGTTTTAGTATTCTTTTTACCCATTGAGCCAGATGATTCTATTATTGAACTTATTTTTAAAAGTCTCTTTCAATTCAAAATACAAAAAGACAGCACAGGCATGTTCTTTTACACAGTCAAACTGAGCATTAAAATCGATTGTATCACAATGCGGCAAGCAAATGATTGCTTTATATAATATGTAAAACACGAAAGAGCACTATCCCCAATAATGACAGCTGAAGATAAGGTAGTACAGGTTTTATGGAAATGAACCTATCCAAGGATTTAAATGTTGGCGCTTCCCCGAGACCTCTTCCACTTGGTTTGCCAAGAACTCAATTTGATTCTCATCTTGTCACTCAGGTTCCTTTATTTGGCATGCAGCAAAGCTATGCTGAGTTGATCAGACTCAAGTGTAGGGGTGAGTACAGGGCAAACCACACAGAAACCCTCTTCCTTTATATACATTTAACACATTACATTTCATTTAATATACATTATATCACATGTTTTGGGATTGGCTTGTATCTTGGGATACAGCATGCTCTGTCCTGGCACTGTTCACGTACAACTTACTCTTTACTTCGTCTTTACATTCCTGATTCATTTTAGCCATTGTTATCAGTAAAGTCCAGTCAATGATGATTCCATAACAACAACCATAAGGAAAAGAGCTTAATAAGAAAATCAGAACCATCTGTCATGCTAACATCATGCTACCTTCAATGTAGCACAAAAGGAGAAATTTTAAAAAATGGTTCAAGCACTGCACTCTGAATATTTAAACTCACAGGGTTCACTATTCATGTTGGAAGTGAAGAAAAAGTGGAAAAAATAAAGGCAATTAATCAAAAAATTAACTTTGACATCAATGCAAAATGGTTCACTGAAGGCGAGAAGTGACCAGACGATGGCTAAAACCATCCATGCAGGTGTTCCTCCTTAATGCTATTCCAAATACATTTGGAAAGAAAACCACAGAGAAATGTGTCCAGGTTACTTAAGGTGCCATCCAAGAATGCAGAGATCATGGCAAGGATTCCAGGGTGCAGCCAGGTAGGGACTAGCCTGCCTTAGTCCCGCTGCACCGCTGACCGGGAGCCGCCCAAGGTAAGCCTGCCCCAACCCCGATTCCCAACCCCCTGCCCCAGCCCTGAACCCCCCCAAACCCGGAGCCCCGTCCTGTACCTCAAACCCCTCAGCCCTGCTCTCACCTCAGAGCCCACACCTCCAGCCCAGAGCCCTCATCGCCTTCCGCACCCCAAACCCCTGCCCCAATGCGCAGCCCCCTCCTGCACTCCGAATCCCTCAGGCCTGGCCCCACCCCATAGCCCACACCTCCAGCCCAGAGCCTTCATCCCCTCCTACACCCCAAACCCCTGCCTCAACCCGCAGCCCCCTCCCACACTCCGAATCCCTCAGCCCCACCCCAAGCCCCCTCCTGCATCCTGAACCCCTCATTTCTGGCCCCACCCTGGAGCCCACACTCCCAGTTAGAGCCCTTACCCCCCCACCCCAATCCCCTGCCCCAGCTCAGTGACAGTGAGTGAAGGTGGGGAAGAGTGAGCCACCAAGGGAGGGGGAATGTAGTGAGTGGGGGGGCAGGGCCTTGGGGCAGAGCCAGGGTAGGGGTGGGGCTTCGGGGAAGGAATGGGGCTAGAGTGTTCTGGTTTGTGCGATTAGAAAGTTGGCAACCCTAATTATTGCCTCAGTACCAGTTGCTTTTTTGGTAAGCGGCTTCAAAGCTGTCTTAACCTGAATGTAGTTCTTCCCAGATTCTGTTTATAATCTAGTTTCTTTCTTACTCCCTGTGTTGTGGTGAAAAACAATTGCATTGACTTTGCCTCTAACATTTCAGGCTTCTTATATTTTAAATAGGACATCTGGCAGCTATACTGCCTCAATAATAAGATATTTTGAGCGCCAGTGTTTACCCTTTCATCTTTGTAGCAGACTAATATCTTTACTCTATACGAAGCCCACTTTGTAATATGTTTACAGTATGGTTTCAAAAACTGAACATAATAATAATCCTAAACCTTTGCTTTACTAGACCAAATACATTGAGAGCAGGTTTGCATTTGCAGTGCAGACCTGGCTAAGATAAGTCACATGAAGTCAATCTATCAGTCTATCCGATCTATTATACTCTTCCAGGGAATGTATCAGGGATGTTCAGAGTATGGACTCTGAAATCTTTTTCAAGTAGTCTAGAGAACTGTGTCACAGTTAGACTATCGGCACCTTGCTTATGTTCCTCTCTGACTGCCGCAGCTTGATACTCAGATACCATGGTAAGTATGTATGGTTTAGAGAGGCAGATAAAACTAATTCAAATTTGCTCGCTATATTCTTTTTATGGGCCCAGTCCCAAACCCATGGAATTAATAGAAGGACATCAGTGAACTTTGTGCTGAGGTGTTGCCTCAGTGGCCTCATACCCCTGTACAGGTGCATGTGCCTTCTTTTCACACACTGTTCTTTTGCATGTGCCGCCTTTTCACACACTGTTCTTTTGTTAATAATCAGCAGATCAGTGGTTGTGCAGCAAGTCACTGGTGATGCATGAAAAGAAAATACCTGCTTTCCCTTCTGTGAAAAAGTACAAGGCAGCAGAGCTTAAAAAAGACAAGATTGTGGCTGTCAGAACGCCAGACAAAAGAGGTAGCAGAGGAGCAGAATGGCCAGCCCAACCTGAGCCAGTGTATTCAGGATCAGTCTACTCTAGTCTGCCCTTAACTATCAAGTCAGTTTAGGGCCATCTGGCCAGCCTAAAATCCCATCAGCTGGAGAGTCCAGCCAAACAGCTGAAAAATCTATGCACCTGCAATCAACTGCATACAAGTCAGCTGAACGCTGGCCAGCCCTTGGCTCTTCAGGGGCCTGGCCTCCAGTCCATATTCAGACTCAGCTTTCATTAACTTTAGTAAGAGCTTTGGATGAATAAAAAATCATGATTAGACTTGGGTCCATATCTGTTATGTACCTGTGTTGAACACCACAGTCACACAAGCTGGAGACTAAGCACTTGATCCAACTCACATTGGCTTTAATGTGATTTGGGTCAGGCTGTAAGGAAACTTTTAAAACATTTGGCATCACATTACAGATAAAATCACATCCAGGGCCTCTTCCTGAGCCATGTCCAGGGGAGCTTTGCCACTGAAACCCCAGTTTTTTAAAATCCAGCCTTTGATATAAAATAGAGTGGGAAGCACTCATGACAGTGTCTTTTGGAATGCCATTGTTCCTAAAGTTTGCCAAGTCAATGGACAGAGGTGGAACTTTTAAAGATTTTGTTCTCTCCTTGGATGATCATGAAGGAGAGCTTGAGAGAGAAACAATGTTAATTTTCTTTTACCTTTTTTTAAAAAAATGTTCCTTTGAAAGAAGCTAAAAATGTTTAATTAAGCACAGTAGTTCTCCAGGTTTTCCCCATCCCTACTAAAGAGGTACACGATCAAGAGACAGAGAAATTGCTTTCTTCAAAGGAAAGGAGAAAGAGGGAATTGGAGAGATGAAGAAAAGAAAGTGACATTAATTTTTTTACTTTAATTTTTAAGGCCCCAATCCTGCTTCCACTGAAGTTAATGGGAGTTTTGCCCTTGACTTTAATGCAAGCAGGATAAGGCTCTACTTTCCCCCTTCCCAACTAGAAAATTTTAGTAGACTAAGGAACCATAGGCTAGTGGACTAAGCATAGACTGTGTTAATTGCTGCACATAGGAAGCAATTTGCAGTGCATGATAAGAACTTTATTGCACTTACAAACTTTATGACCAATATAACACGTTGTTATCCTTATATGCCACTAGATGGAGATCTCTCTCTCTCTCTCCCTCTCCCTCTCTCTCTCAAACTGTATACACACACTACACAGACACTTACATCTTCAGGGATTCATAAATTTGAAGGCCAGAAGGTACCTGTATGATCATGCAGTCTGAGCTGAAGCATAACAAAGGCCATAGAATTTCACTAAGTCATTCCTGCATCAAGCTCACGGAGCATAACTTTTAGAAAGACATCCAACCTTGTTTTAAAGGCTTCAAAGGATGGAGAATCTACATTAGTTGTTCCAATGATTAATTACCCTTACTGTTAAAAATGCATGCCTCATTTCTAGTCTGATTTGTATAGCTTCAGCTTCCAGCTGCTAAATCTCAATTCTTTGGCTGCTAAATTAAAGAGCCCTCTACTATCAGAAATATTTCCCCAAAGTACAGTCTTATAGACTACGATCAAGTCACCTCAGTGTTCTCTTGGCTAAACTAAATAGAGTGAGTAAATTAGTCTCTCACTGTAGGACAGGTTTTTAAGATCTCCAGTCATTTCTGTAGCTCTTTCCTGAACCCTTTCCAATTTGTCAACATCCTTTTAAAAGTGTGGACACCAAAAAATGGGCACAATAGTCTAGTAATGATCTTGCTACTATATATATATAGTATATATATGTATATAGTCATGCCACTTTCTATTCACTTAAGCATCAAGCTTGCTGTCTTAGCCATCACATCACATTGGGAGTTCATATAGAATATAGGGACTAGCCTATATTCATAACAAACTGAAAGCCAGTAACTGCTGAGTTCTAATACTGTCTCTGCCACTGTGATTTGTTAGGTGGCCTTGAGCAAGCCATAGAGGTCAGATGAAGCCGAGTCCTGTGTGCTGATGCTCAAAGGCCAAAAGAAACTCTTGTAGGTAGGAGCACAAGAACACTGAAGAGCTAGCACCACAATAAGCTCTAGGTGATGCAAAGGTGGTAGAGCGGAGGAAAAAATGAAACTCCTGCATCTCACCCTACCAGCCTCCTGCATTAACTTCAAATGGAGAGACATGATGAAAGGGGCATGATAACCTCAGCCCAGGGAGAATGTTTTCAAAGATGGCTGGGCTCAGAGGAGAGAACATACAACAGTATACAAAGAAGGCACTTGCATAGCAGCTGTGCTGCCCAGATCCTTTTGGGAGCATTCTGACTGCTTCAGCACAATGCCTCTTAGAGCACCCACTGCCCCAAAGTCTGTGCCTTCAGTTCATAACTGATTCTTAATCTTGGTGTATCTCTGTCTCCTTGTCTGTAAAATGGGGCTAGTACTCATTGACCTGCTTTCTATAGGCCTGGTGGGAATTAGTAAAGATTGTGCGGCTCTTTGAAGATGTTAAGTGCTAAGACTCACTGTTTTCAACCTTTTGAATGTTTAAATCATATTTTTGTTTTAAAGCTTTAATTCTACACTTAACATAGTTTACGGGGGTGGGAGGGGACCCTACTAAAGTATGCTGATGGTAATTTAACAAGTTTCATGGAGAGTTCAGTGCTATCTGGTTTAATTTAAGCACGGTTACCTCAAGCTACTAATGTTCATGACTGCAAATTCCCAGTTCAAAGAGAGAGAGAAAAAAAGAAAATCAGAGGACCATCAAAGACCAAAATAATATTAAAAACTTTGCTCATCTCTTTTCAAAAGACCCTAGGTCATCTCTGACTCTGTAAATGATTTTCACAGGATCAGACATGAACGTATTACCTACTTGATGCAGCAAATTCAAGTCTATGTAGCAGTGGCTGATCATTAGGGATTAATGGTGCTAACCCCACCAATGATGTCACAACCGTGTAGTGTGGCTGATGTACCGCAAATTGCAGTACCACTTCCTGCCACTGGGAGATGCTGAGTGGGGCAGGAGCTACTTCAGACCCAGGAGCAGTGGAGGAAAGAGGCACAGAGCAAGCATTTGTAGGACTATCTCCAAAGAGGCAGAGTACAAGGCTGTCTGCAGATGCTACCAGCTGTCTTTGTTCTTCCTTTTCCAGCAGTAAGTAGGAACAATTCTGAGCCTTGTGGTGCGGGTGTTAATAGGAGGGGAAAGAGTAGGAGCATGGGCTTGAGTGTTTTTGAGCCTGAAGATGTAGGGAGGGGAGGGAAAGAAGGGGGTGCATTCTGAGCTTGGGACTGCCAGGTGGAAGAGTCTTCAGAGCTAAGGGCATGGTAATGTTCTGTAGGGATGTTGACAGGAAGAGGAGGGGTTCTCAGCTTGAGGGCTAAGTGTGTGTAGGAATTTCTGAGCAGGTGGGGTGGGTTTGGAGGCTGCTGAAGGCACTTGGGGAGGTCCAGAGGTAGGCGAGGATGGGCTGATTGGTAGGATTTAATGGGAGGGTGGAGGAGAAGGAAAGAATGAAGCAGCGGGTGGATTGGTGGGGTTGTGGTGTGATGCGAGTGGGATGGTGTGGTAAGTAGACTGGACATTAGAGGTTAGCACTAGGAGAACAGTGAAGGAGCAATAGGGGGCTACATTCGGTTTCTCCCATCATACCATTCACTGTAAAATGTCCCTATTTTTCATTCTGGAAGAGGGAAAGGGACCGTCTTTTATATTCTGACTTCGCCACCCCCAGCCTGAGTACGCCAGCATTTTATTTAAAAAATCTGACCACTTTGTGGGGCTGAGATGAGGGTACAGATTGCTACTTGCAGGCTCCCCACTCCTGTTGGGAACCAACTTCCACTGATGCAGAGCATTGCGATGCACCAGCCAGCGATTGAGACAGTGACTCCTGCAAACATTGCCTGGAAACAATCTGTTTCCAGGGAGCTATTAAGTAGTCTCACTCTCTCTCTCTCTCTCTCTCTCTCTCTTCTCTCTCTCATTCTCTCCGCCTCTCTCTTTCTATGTAATCCTGCTAGTTGTTGTCGACAACAAGGGCTGGGTTCAATGTATAAGGAGTGCCTCTTAAAATTAACAAACACCACCAGCATTTTAAGGTCACCAATATTTTTAAAAGCCTTGGGGTAAAATTGATGGAGATATATTTGAATACTGTAAGGAGTTCACAGGTTAGGAGTCATCATCTCAATAAATAGAAGAGTAGGAGGCTCAAGTAGGGCTACGGCATGTAAAGGGCAACAGATACATGAAATAAGTTGCCTATGCAGGAGGTGACTGAACAGAGAATATATAGAATTTTGAGACACCTCATTTTTCAGGAGAAGGAAAGATTGAAGAGCATGGCAAGAAATCAGGAAGGTGGGATTAAGCTAAACCAAAAGGACGAGGCATGTTGGGCTTGATGGCTTTTTCTTGTTGTTGAAATTTCTTGCGTCCTTAATATTGCTACAGAAAATGCAGCACTGATGCATTCAGTCTTGTTCATAATCTTATCAAACCCATAAAAGAAAGTTTGACAGGCATCTGATCTTTCTGAAGTCTGCATTTTCATAAATATTTCCCGTGAGGAGTTTGTGAAATTGAAATTGGTTTGATAACCCTGCTTTGTTCACCGAGCCTTAGATCCCTAGAGAGCAGTGAGAAAAATGAAAAGATTTTAACAGAACATAATCATAGCAATTCAGCACAATGGCACAGAGACAAAGATAAGATGAAAAATAACGTGCTGTTCCCTGTGCTTTCCTTGTTCTCTCATTTGCGTGATCATTTTCATACCTTACCTTTGAAAGATATAATTACAGTAATTGCAATCTGAATGTTTCTGAGAGTTATGCTCTGCAGCACCTTTTCCCCTTGACATTTGTGCTTTTTAACTAATATAAGATCTTTACCAAGTAAATAGATGGGGGCTTATTCTCTGTGGTGTATTGGTAGTGATGTGCTGCTCCGACAGCCACAAGCTGCCCGAAAGCCAAGGAAGAATCCTTAGAAGGGATAGATTTGACAGAGCACTTCCAGAGCCAGTTAAAGGAATAGGCACCATAAGCCATAAGCCACCATAAGCTTTAGCTCCTGGATTCACACAGTATTTTGCACGTAAATGTTTTACTTTTCCACATTGGCTACAATATTTGCCACCATTACATATTCAGTCAAAGGAACAAAGAAATTAAACGAGCTCATGTTTTGTGTGTGTGTTCACGTGCACGTGTTGCTTGGGAGACAGTGGGAAGAAAGTGCCTTTGGGACAGTAAAAGTCCACAACCAGAGTCAGAAGAGTAGGGTGGACCCTGAATTTGCACATTGCCTGTTAACTTTCTGCTTATGCTAAATTATTCTTCCTTTTTAAAAACAGCATAATTTAAGGAAACGAGCTTGTTGACTGCAACTGTGTATTTATTGTACAGCGATACTGGGTAAAATACCCTATCTCTGAGTCACTGATGTCTCCTTCAATGGGAAAACGAACTCCAAGGCCCCAAAATCTTCTACCACTCAGCATAGGGGCAACAATAGTTTATGATCATTCGTTTTATTTGGTTCCACCTCCTTACATCTAGTCATGTTGACATGTAAAATAACCCAACAGAAACGAATGATAGTAAATTAATGGTAATTCACACTAGAAAATGGGACATAGGCTTCAAAGTCACATAGGTATTTTTGAAAATTGTATCCATTGTCCCCATAGCTTTGGGTTGCTATAGTTTAATTTCCTTTTAGGGGGTTTTCTGTATGGTAGCATGAACCTGAGACATCCAGCTGTGATTATTCCCTCAGCGTTCTTGACCTTCATAAGGTATATATATGATGACAAGAAAGTTTCCAGAAACATCACATGCACAGTGACTCATCAAATAGGTCAATGTGAGCGGGTATTTTTCAGCGATACCTGCTTTTTAAAGCTAGTTTTGAGCAAGGATGATTGACTCACAAGGAGGTGGAATAGCTTCTTTACAGTCACAATCACACCCTGAGTCAGTGACTCAGCTTCTCTTAGTTCCTAGCTCTTTTGTACCATCATTGGGACCACAAATAGGGTTGCCAATTTTGACTGGACGTATTCCTGGAGGTTTCATCACATGATATAAGCTTTAATTAAAGATTAATATTTTATTCCTGGAGACTCCAGGACAATTCTGGAGATTGGCAACCCTAATCACAGGGCTTCCTTTTGGTGTTATACATCTGTAGGGTTTCATAGCTGAGAAGTGTGAGCTGCATAGATTTTCGATGTTGAAATATTGATTGCTGGTTTTACAATAGAATTACTTCTGGGAGAATTCTGCGCCACTGCACGCGTGCAGAATTCATGTCCCCCACAGATTTCTTTCCTTCCCAGCAGAAATTTGACTTTCTGACAGGGAAGCTGAAAGAGCAGTCATGCACCACTCCTTAGCAGCGCAGGTACATCCTTTCAGGCACCCAGAGCAGCCGGCAGACAGGTAAATTACCTCAGGGTTGGGGACACCCCAGCCAGTGGCTCCTACCCTGTTCTGGGATCAGATGCTAGTCCCAGCTGGGCTGGAGGCAGGAGAGGATGGGATTTCCTCTTCCCCTTCAAGGAGTGTCTGGGGCTCTGTCAGTCCCACCCTCAGAAACCTCCCCCAGCTGCAGGAAGCTCAGCATCCTTCTCTGCTTCCTGCCTCCATTGCTCCTCAGCTGCGGGAGCAGGGGTCACTATACAGGGAGCTGCTCCCCCATCTGCCCAACGCCCATGCATCTGGCCATCCCATACCCAGACACCCATGCCAAGCCTCACCCCATACACCCCAGAACCCTTCTAGCCCTCCATACCCGAACCCCACCCCACTGAACCTCAACCCCTGCATCTGGAGCCCCCCTGCACCCAGACCTCCTGCCTCCAGACCCTCACCCCTGCACCCAGACCATCCCCCACTGAGCTCCCTGCACTCACACCTCTACCCTGATGATCCCCACTCCCCAGCACCAATCCAAGCCCCCACATTCAGACCCCCATGCCACTGACCCCCAACTAGCTCCAGCCAGACCCCATCTCACCAAGTCCCACTCCCCCAGCACCCAGACCTCTTCGTTGAGCCCCAGCACTTTCACCTGGAAGTCCCTGCAGAGTCCCATTGCCTGTGCACCTGGAACACCCCTCCCCCAATCAGTCTCTGCATCCAGATCCCCCCACACCTAGACCCCCGCTGTGGCCTGCAGGCACCCAGATTGTTTCACACAGAATCCTCTCACCCCACACCTGGATCCTCCCACACTCGGATCCTGCCTGGTTGAGCCTGCCTGCCCCAGACCTGGTGCGCCTGGCGCAGAGGGGCAGGGCCCCAGGGTGTTTCTGGGGTAGGCTCAGGCCTTGTGCTATGTTATGGTCAGGTGCAGCCTCACAACTGAGTCCATGTCCCAGGAGTTGGGAAGCTGCAGGGGGGATCTCCTACCTTCGTACAACCAGTGGCCTGTGCTTCCCACTGCTGTGCAGGAGACTCTGCATTTATTTATTTATTGACAAATAAAGCTTGCAGAATGTTTTGGCACAGAATTTTTAATTTTTTGGCACAGAATGTCCTCAGAAGTAATGGAAGTCCTTAAGGGGGTCTGTAAGAAGAGCAGTATCAAGTCAGCTTCACCTCCTCCCTTTCTCTCCTCTTCCCCAGAGGAATAAATAACTTATAATTCATTCTATTACATTCTCAATCCACCTATTTATGATGAAGTTTCTCTTCAACAGACACAGTTTCTTAAAATCCTACAAAACTATCGCTCAACATGCAATCTTTACTTACCATTAGAGACATGAAAATTGCAGTGGTTTCAGTTCCCAGGGCTTTATGCAAACCTTTTGCAGTTTTGGCTTGTGAGGTTCACACACCCTTATTTTTGCTTATAGTTTCAATTTTGAATGAACCCAAAAAACCCAAAGTGAAAATCAGCTGAAATGGCCAATTTTTGCCTAGTTTCAGATGGAGACCATGCAAAACCACTGTGTTTGGCCTGATTTCTGCCTGAAACTATAAATAGGCCCTTCAATTGAAACTCAGCCCTGGTTTACACAAACCACAGCCAAGACTCACGAGAAAGTTTATGAACCTTGGTGAATGTTTTGGAGACCCTTGCCTGTGTTTGGTGTTTGTAACAAAATCTGAACCCTGCTGAATTTTACCTGCTTGGTTTGAGGTTTCATTGCAAAACTTTTACACAGTCTACTTCCCATCTAATGTACCATCCTTTATCATGGGAAGGAAGCCAGGGCCGGTAGATAGGGCACCAGACTAGAAGACCTGAATTCTGTTCATGAATCTGCCACTGACTTCCTGCGTGACGGTGGACAAATCATTTCACTTCTCAGTGAAACATATTTCTCCATCTGTAAAAAGGGATAATAACGCTTACCCACCTTTGAAATCTACACATGAAAAGTGCATCTGTGAGCTACAGTTTATTATTTGTCTCTGAATGAAATGTGAACCCTATATAGCTCTGTCTTGTTTTAAACTGGGCCTGACCCAGCAATCCTTGTGCAGTCCAAATTCCCATTGCCGGAAAGCATCATCTGGCCCTTCATTTTAAAATAACACTAAGGTCTTTTTTCTTATTGAAAGCATATGTCTTAACCCATGTTAATTGCTACTGAGATCCTTGGCACTGAAGTTAATCACCAATATTTTTTTAAATGTCCATTCTTCAGAAGAAAACTGATCATACCATACATTTTTTGGCCCCTGTCTTCAGTTCCAAAGTATGAGTTTGTTTCTGCTGAAGTACATCATGTCACAAATGGCCTTCATCAAGGGCATTCTTTTGTGGCTGATACATTAGACTTTTCAGTCCATTCACCTGAAATAAAAGTGTAAGCTTGTCTTAGTAGAGCTGTCACAGCTCATTTGATTATTCAGAGTTTGTTCTTTGGTCTAGTGTACCAGGAGCTTTTTGCTAGTCCATGTCATTTAATAAATTCATCTGTCTGGACTGGAGGATGTTACTCAAAGTTGGGAAGGAGGGTTTCTTAAAACAGACCTTTATATTTAAGCAAATCTGCTTTCGTCCTGGAAGTACCCTGAGGTCATCCTCCATGTAGCATGGTTCAGGGGCCCTATACAGTCCCCCGGATGCAGGTGGTCAACTCCTGGCTCTGCTTTCTCACAGGTACTCAGGGGAATTTAATGACAGGTCCATGTCAAATTTCTTGGGGGCAAGTCAGGAAATGTCATGATAGATGCTACTTGTGAAACTGAAAGTTGCATGCCTTGAAGCAATGAGAACTCCACCTCCAGAACCAGACCATATTCCCTAGACCTGTGTAGAGAGGACCCTGTGCATATGAACCCAACACTTGCAGAAGGACCCACTGAGAGTTACTCCAGAGCTGAAGATCTGTGAGAAGGTTGGTTTCAGGAACATGCACGGTTCAACTCTCCATCTAAATCCTGTAGGGAATCTGCTGAAAAATGGATATAGACTGAGGCTGCCTGGCTATTCTGTAGCTCCACTCTGTGCTGTTCATTTCTCTTTAGGGGCAGCAGTCAGTAGAGGTTACCCTGGTGGTGAATCTCCATTCCAGTCACACTGTCCTGGAGCCACCCTTGTCCGTTGTCCGGTGCCACTTCCAGCAGCTCCCATTGGCCTGGAGCAGCGATCCGCGGCCAGTGGGAGCCGCAATCGGCTGGACCTGTGGACGGGGCAGGTAAACAAACTGGCCCAGCCCGCCAGGGGCTTTCCCTACACAAGTGGCGACCCCTGTTTGAAAAACCCTGTGCTAGACCATCTCAATGAAATAGCATCTTTTTAAAAAAAATAAAAATAAAAGGACAAACCAACCTATTTCCCCCTCAGCCCATTCTCACAAACAGCTCAGCAATTTTTGCTGAAACTTTCAAAAACGTTGACACCCAGCATGGAAATGAAACAGTTAAAGTTTGGCAACTGAAAACAGAGTCTTAAAATGGAAAGTGTCAGGTAATGGTAAGAATAAACAGAGCTACCATCCCTGCCTATAAGTCATCCATTCTACACAGTCTCCTTTGATTTAATTCCATTTAACAGTCTAGACTAGTCTCCTCCTCTGCACTGAGCAATCCAATTTAAAGAGCAGCAAACTCTCTGGGTATATAATACAAAAATTAAGCGTTAAAGGAAATGGCATTGGTAAGCAGGGTGCATAGCATGGAGACCTATTTTTCCTTTGCATGCTCAGACAGGTCCCATACATTCTAGCTAATGCACCTACGTGTTTTCTTCTTTCTATTACAGAACAAATAAATTTTAAAAACCTCATAATGTTGCTGTGCCACGTGATCGCAGCCCCATCGATTACCACCTTCTAAAGATGACTCATTGTTTTGATCTGTAACATAAAACACAAGAACACAGTGAAAGCCTTTTAGAATAACTCAAGAGACGTATTTTTCCATTTGTGGTTTCATTTTTAAAAAAAATCTTCCTCCACAACATGAAGCACCGTTCGTGAAGAGCATATACTGTGCACAACAGCATGGGGAAAAGAAGCAGCTCCCATCACTCTCCTCCTTAATCCTTGAGTCCACATCAAAATCCCACTGTTAGCGCTAGAATAGTAAGGGTCCAGTGCTATAAACTTTTCTATACAACTAGTCCCATTTACGTCACTGAGATGACTTATGTGAGTAGTGGCTACTTTCCTAAGTAATGGTTTGTAGAATCAGAGCCATTTACCGTGTTACATATTTTGTGATGAATTAATTCGTGTCAAATGTATATCAAATTTATACTGCTAGAGATCCAAACAATATGTAGAAATAGTCAATTTGGAATAATCTCTCCTGCTTTCATATTAGACTGATAATGTCCTTTTTTACCTTCAGTAGTTTTGCAAAGAGACTTTCTTGGTTACTACTTTTTATTAGATCAGTTTACAGTCTGGGATTCCACCCTGCACAGCATTTTCTGCTCTTCAGGGTAAAATCCATTGAATAACACAGAGTTTCTGTAAAAAACACACCATTCAAGACACTTTCTTCCAGCAGGAATTTAGAATTTGAAGGTGGCAGACCTGCATGACATTTAATTAATGAAATGTAGGACAAAAATTCTCCTTTTTTTCTCTTTGTAGTCGTATAATTCTAAATGTGGCTTTCTTTTTTGAAGACCATAAGCAACTTTAATCCCCTTTAATGGATACGATAAACCTTTTGAGGCACCACAAACATATAAACGTGTTTTTTCAACGTGAAGATTGTATGGTACAGGGCAAAAATAGTGCTTGACAGGTGAAGAGTCTTTACAGAAATGATCAATATGTTATAGCTCTTCAAAGAAGAAAAGGTACAACAGAGTTGAAAAAGGCCTTTGTGTTGAAACAGTCCATTTACTGAGCCTTTCAAAACCACTAAAGAGTTAACAAAAATGTAATTGTGGGCTGACTTCTGAAATAGTAGTGAAGAATTCCCTTTTTTTAATTGTTCAAAGCTTTTTCTTGCATGACTGTGCTGTCATGACCCCACACATGGTACCTGTCTACTTCAATCTATGAAGAATGTTCTTAGTTGAGCTACACCATCAGTCACATCCTCCTGGAAATTATATATGCTTTATATTCTGTATGAGAAGCATAGGATCAATAATTCCTGGTTCTTCTATTAAAATAGTTATTTTCTATGACCTTTTTTCTTTCCTTTTTTAGATACAGCCTTTACTGTTGAAAAGACTTGGTCTATGTTAAGGACTTTTGCAGAAAATCAACATATAATAAAATATTGTTTCTTGTGGTGAGTGCTCCCGAAACTCAGAATAAAGCAGATCTTTTCAACTGCCACTGGTGTACATACAGAGCTGACTAATTAGACACTAACTGGCAATATTTTGCCTGAATCTATTAATGCACAGTCTGAGTTTCTCTGCTAGCTGTCTCAGAAATGCTTCTCCTGATTTGAAGTGTAGGCTGTTGATTGCTGTTACATGGGTCTAAAATAATGAAATCGACCTTTTGTACTCAAAGGCACTCATACTGATCATCTTTTCTTGCTATATACACAGAGCATGGGTTTAATCCAGGCAGTACTTAGAAAAGCTGCTGGTATGAAGCAGAGACTTGCACATGCTCAAGGTGATTATGTGATTGATTAAAAAGGGCGAGGATGAGGGGGAGGGGTAGAGTGAAGAAGAAGCACAAATTGTGATCAAGATATATTTTACATGCAGATATTCTCAGTGTTTCTCGACCATTGGCTGTGATATTAAAAATTAAACCACTGAACATTTCTCCATTGCAGTAAAGATTGTGTAAAGCAGCATTCATGCACGGGACGATTCTTGCTCCTAGCTCCTTGATCATGGTCTCCTCTCAGCTGTTGGCCCAGAAAGTCAGTTTGCACGTATCCTTACTTTACGGACAGCCAGACTTCCTATGTGAGCTGGCTGTGACCACTGCTTGGTCCTGCCACCCATACCTACACCACACCCACACAATCTGGCTGTGATCACTGCTTGGTTATATGCACACACATTCTCTCAATCTCTCCAACCATGGTTCTTACCATGACCTATAGTGTAGTATCTGAGTGCCTGGTTAATCTCTGCTTCTGTCTCCCCAGTTATCCAAGCATTTCTAGTATATTCATCAATCACTCAAGGGGCTAGCTTCCTTGCTGTAGCTCTGCAGTCCTTGTTGTTTAGCCTGGATAAAAATATACAAGCACTTCTGGCATGTATACTTTGAAATTCATTCTCCGTGAATATTTGCACCAGGAAACTGGATTTCTTGAAGTGAACACAAAAGCCATTCTGGGCAGATATTGCCTTGTTTTGTGTGTTTTTACACTGCGTAGCACAATGGAACCTTGATATTGTTTGGGCATTACGATAATACCAATATTACTACTACTATGAAGTGCAAAGATGATGAATGGGAATTCATGGGATACATTTTTGCATTAACTACCAAATTTAAGTTTCTAAGATCCCTTTGTAAATCTTATCTACATTAGAGATATTTTTGAGAAAATTTCCCTCCATTGCTAACACTGGTTCAGTTGGTGAGATTGAGTGGGACTTTCTTTTTGTTTTGTGTTTGTACAGCTCCTAGCACAAAGGGGTCCTGGTCCGTGACTGGAGCTCCTAGGTGCTATAATATTATAAATACATGATAATGAGTAGATTGACCTGTTGCTGCTAACAACGTTTTAAGCAAATACCCCTACTTGAAATAGGGGTAATCAACACGGTGCTGCAAATGATGGCCAGCAGTTATGTTAGGTCTCCCAACATGCCCTGGTTCAGCTCAACCAGTGTGAGCAACACTGGAAATGGTTTCTAATTTTTCCCTTGTGTAGAGAGGCCCCAGAGAAGCAGTAAAGTGAGAGACCCTGTCTTCTTGTCTCGCTAGTACTCAGAATGTCAATTCTTGCTGATTCACAATAAGACAATGAGATGAAAAAGGTTAGGTTTCCTCCCAGACCCCTATGCAATTACCCCTTTCCTCTGAAAGGATCCTTCCTTGTGTCCATTTTTGCTTTCTCCCTTTCTGCTGGTGCATTGTCAAAGATACTCCTCTCCTTCCTAATTAGCCTCTTCACACATGTACAGCAGGTGCTCTGCTACCAGTGCTACTAATTATTAATTGGAATGTGTTATTTTCTCCTTTTTGCCATTTTCCACAGTGCCACCTTCACAAATAAGCTACTGGGAGAGATAATGTATCAGTACTAGAAAAGCTGTTTCCCTGGGAAAGCTGTGGCAGCGCCTTCAACACCTTCACGGGGTATTTTATTACCCTTTTGTGTATTTCAGCCTGTGCATTCATCATTACGGAGAGGCAAGGAGAAAATTGTTAGAGTCTCTTGAGGTGAAGGCTGTGTCTAAAGCTGCTGAGGGCTCTGCGGTGTATTTTAGTGGTTTTGAAGCTGCATTAACCTGAATTCTCTTTTGTCAGCATGACCAACTGTAGGCTGCTTGCAGAAACCACTTCCCTGCCTGAGAAAGAAGAGGGCAGGGTTTACGTGTTTCCTACCAGATCAAAGTGGGGACAGTTATTGGGGTCATTTGTCATTTCTATGGCAATAAAGCAAAAGGTGCCATAGGGTTAGAAGTCCTTGATTTAGGTCATTTGTGGAACTCCTGTGGACTTTTTACTCAAAATCTATGGCATTTTACTGCAGTATTGATTCTTTTGATAGTACAAGACAAGAGTACTGATCTGACAAAAAAAATTTCCATGTGATTATCCAAGAATGGCATTTATTCAAAATTGTGCATTTGCAAGCACACACCTAATTTGTGTGTTTGTGTGTGACATCAGGTACTTGCACACACAAATGAACTAGACAAGCAAAAAGAAAGGCAGACAAACTGAAAATTCAGGTATACATGTAACTGTATGTGCAAGTAATCAAGTGCCCACATTTACCCAATTTGCTTGCATGTTGTAGTAGTTGCATGCACAATTAAGGGACACAATTGTGTGTGCATAGCTTAGGAAATCAGGCTCTCGTATTATATACTTCTCAGAAAAGCATTCTTCAGCATTGTAGGAAGAAGGAAAAGCTCTGAAATGACAATTTGCCTGTAGAAACAGCCACTAACCTAATGTCACTGACAGCTTGAGGGACCAGATCTCACAGGTTAGTAGGCCAACATATTGGCTGATTGTTTATATGTTTTGGTTTTGTCTTATCGATCAAACAAAAAAACCCTAGCATGGGACTACCGCAGAGACTGGATGGTTTGGTAGGGCTGTGATCAATTGTACTGTCTCCCATTTCTCTTCAAATTGTCTGCAAGTAGTTGGATGTAACTACCACAAACACCATTCAGGAGTCCTCTGTGGAGGGAAATACCCTCCTCCACTCCCAGCCCCATTGTGCACTGCCACACGAGAACAAACAGTGAAGACATTTCAAAAGACAGATGGTGACATTGTAACAAAGCCTGGGAAAACACCACTGCAAATTAGGTCATTGCTTCATAATATCCTAACTCCTTCATCAGCTCAACCGCCCAGCTCATGAATTAGACTGTAAACTCTTTGGTTGGGAGCCATGTCTTCCTATGGGTTTATATAGCAGCTAGTACAGTGAGGCCCTGTCCCTGATTAGGGCCTCTGGACACTACTATCACATAAATTATAAATAAATTAATAATGGCTCAACGTCACAGACTACAGACAGAATAATTCATATTCTCATGGAAAGGCAATAATTAATTAAAAGGACAAATATCTTCCATGAGCACTAACTGTGATAAAGCTATTGGATTTATTGCCTGGATACTGAAGGCCTTTGTCCATAGAATAGCTACAGCGTGTGGGAGATTTCCCAAGGCTGTTCTGCCAATATGTCTAAGGGCCTGATTTTCAAAGGTAATAAGGTGTCTAATGGTGCAGATAGGCACCTAGGGTGGGATCCACAAAGGGACTTAGGCGTTGCAATGCTGATCATCACAGCGCCTAACTTGTAGAGGCCTAGAAAATCATGTGAACATCACTGTGAACTACAAAGCCAGAGTTAGCTGCCTAGGTTCTCTATACAATGAATGGGGAGAGACATGTGCCTAAGAATGCCATCCACAAAAGCCAGCACTCTAGGCTAACCAATGAAAAGGGTATGTCCTAGGTCCTGCTTCTCTCTTGGAGATAGGCACCTAAGCCCAGGCTGCTGGGAGGAAGCTGCTTCTTGAGGTTAGGTGCCTGAATCACTTCACACAAAACCCAGGCTTGGGGGAAGGGAAGGATTTGGTGCTGTCTCCCCCTTTCAACTTTTAGCAAATGGCTAGAGCATGTGCTTGGGATGTAGGAGACCCAGCTTCAACTGGATTTGAACAGGGATGTCCTTTGTCTCAGGAGAGTGCTCTAATCACTGAGCTATGAGATATTCTGTGGAACTCCTTACTAGAGGATATTGTGAAGGCCAAGACTATAACAGGTTTCAAAAAAGAACTAACTAAATTCATGGAGGTTAGGTCCATCAATGGGCAGGGATGTTGTCCCTAGCCTCTGTTTGCCAGAAGCTGGGAATGGGTGACAGGGAATGGATCACTTGATGATTACCTGTTCTGTTCATTTCCTCTAGGGCACCTGGCATTGGCCACTGTCTCAAGACAGGATACTGGGCTAGATGGACCTTTGGTCTGACCCAGTAGGGCCGTTCTTATGTTCACCTCAGTATCGGTCGCATACCCTGTAATTATTATAAGTATGGCCACTGATACTGAGGAGTCATTATGTTAGAGCAAAACTGGTACATTTAAAAACATTTCTCACTATTACTCTGACAACTGCAGCTCAACTGCTATCAGCAAAAGAGTGAACTCTAGTATAGATAAAGCACCAATGGCAGCTGGTGTTCATGGAGTATCAAGGTTGGAAGGGACCTCAGGAGGTCATCTAGTCCAACCCCCTGCTCAAAGCAGGACAAATCCCCAGACAGATTTTTGCTCCAAATCCCTAAATGGCCCCCTCAAAGATTGAGCTCACAACCCTGGGTTTAACAGGCCAATGCTCAAACCACTGAGCTATCCCTCCCCCAACAGTTACCACCATGTCACAAAGTCCTCCTCCGAGCAGGGTTAGATTACACAGTCATTAAAATGCCAGTAGTTGGCCTATGTTAGTGTTCCTACCATTGCTGCCAAGGGAAGTTTATTCACCTCGATGCTCCATTATCACCTGAATGATCCAACTAGTCTATGAAGATTTGCCAGTTACTTTCCTGTCTTGGGGAGGGACACAATTACAGTAAGAACTTACAACTAACTAATGAGTCAAAAGCAATACAGTCACTTATAATTAAGAAAAACAAAGTGAAGATTTTTGTTTACACAGACCACAGTAATGTATAATATTTAGTCATTTTAACATGCATAGCCCTAACAACAAGTTTTGCTTCATTTAACAAAATGCCATCCCATGCAGGTAACAAAGCTCTGTATCATCTCTCTGTATAATGCTATACACATGACTGTTCCATATGATTTGTACTTCTTTTTATGGTTATATTACAGTTCAATGAACTAGCCATTTAACTACTTAAAAATGGAAAACATTCAACTGACTTTTCTTGGATTTATCTGACATTAAGAAAGGAGAATTTCCAGGATTTAAAATGTCTGAAGTGGTGTGATTAAACGGTAAAATGAGTAATGTTGTAATGATTTGTAATTATTTAATAATTAAAGAGCTCTCATGAATATTCTTGAAACCCCTGTGGAAAAGCCCAATAGTGCACTGATTTCATCAAGCATTCAGATCAAATCAGAAATTATTTGTATAGCACCCTTTTTCCAGTGTTCTAAATGCAGTTTACAAGTGAGTCGCTTTTTAATTTCTTCTACTGTTTTCTGTTCTATCTATATCATATGCGTTAACATTCTGGGTCTTTTTAAACTGACATCTTGATTTTTACCATATGAAAGAATCACGCATTAATTGTGGCTGAACGACATTCTGAGTGCAGTAAAAGTGGTCAGATTTCATCATCAGCATCAACTTCCTGTTGCAGGCTAAGGAGGAGTCAAATTGGGTTTGTAACTGCAGATGAATGATAACTTCTTGTTGCAGTCACAGCCATCCCATATACCCTGGACTGGAAACAAAGACAAATGAAGATGAAAAGGAAAAGTAACAGAACTATTTATAAATGAGTTTTTTAATGTCTGACATGAGCTCCTTTGGGCTCAGCTCAGTCCCTGGAAAACTGATTGTCCTTTCAATTTGTGTTTACAAAATATATAAATTGCACTAACCAAAAGGTGACATTTTCTCCAACTAATTCAGGAACTATTGGTCCGATCAGGGGGTGGTTGGGGTACATTTGTAGGGAAAGGCTGAAGAAAGCTCATGATTAAATAAAATGGAGACTACCTTCCTGTTTCACCCCAGGAGAAAATGGTTCACAGAGCAGGGTTGAGTTATAATAGTGGAGCTCTATGGGCATGTGTGTGTGTGTGTGTGTGTGTGCACGCGCGCGTGTGTGTGCGCGTGCGCGCGCGTGCATCGGTGTGTTTTGGGGAGAAGTTCTGACCCTGATGACAAGGAAACTGTCTTGAAACAGAAAGGATCACTGGAATAATATGTTCAGTTCTGATATCCACACATCAAGAAGGATGCTGATAAATTGGAGAGGGTTCAGAGAAGAGCCACGAGAATGATTAAAGGACTGGAAAACATGCCTTAGAGTGATAACCTAGAGTGATCTCCCTGAGACTAACAAAGAGAAGGTTAAGGGGCGACTTGATCATAGTTTATAAGTACCTACATGGCAAACAAAAATTTGATAATGGGCTCTTCAGTCTACCAGACAAGGATATAATGAGATCCAGTGGCTGGAAGTTGAAGCTAGACAAATTCAGACTGGAAATGAGACACAAATTTTTTATTAGTGAGGGTATTAACCATTGGAACAGTTTACCAGGGTTGTGATGGATTTTCTGTCATTAGAAATGTTTAAATCAAGATTGGATATTTTTCTAAAAGATATTCTGTTGTTCAAACAGGAATTACTGGTAACTCAGGGAAGTCCTATGGCCTGATGATTACAGTGGTACCTTTTAGCCTCATAATCTATTAATCTAACAGAAACAATTGTTCCTTACCTTCAGACACTCTACCTAGTATGAAAGTGTAAGTCAGAAATCAATCCCTGTTTTCTTTACCTCCTAAATTTAGAGTCAGGCAGATTCGTACGTTGAAGATACTGTTAAGTAATCCACCAATGGCATTGAAAATCGAGCTCAGAGGCCTCTGGACGAAATCTGTCTGTGATCCATCAGTCCAGCTCAGAGAAGAACCCTGCAGAAAAGTAATAGAGAAGTTTAATGAGAACTGCAGAGAGGAGAGGTATTCTAATACTCTTCTGGGATTGAAAATGAGTGAAGGAATGTGAGGGGGCTTCTGCAGAAATGTGTGTGTACCCTTATTGCCTATAGTCACGCATTGGCCTATAGAGCTGCATGAATAATTCATTTTGAATAATGTATTATAGTCACTTCACCTCTTCTTCCCTTTGTGAATTGTCCTCAAATAGATTGCAATTTTCCTGAATCTATTTGTTATTCAGCATCAATCTATAACTCACTTATGAGGAGTTCATTGTAGGTATTTGGTGTTCGATTTTTGAGATGTTTGGAATGGACACTGAGAACACATGGTACATTTCTGGTCCCTGATTGCACGTATATAACTCATAGAATCAAGTTTCTAGTTCAAATAGTAATGATTACAAATATGACGTTCACTTTCTTTGAATATTCCACAATACTAGTTGTAAATTCATTGTATCAACAAAAGCTCCTACCAGTAAACTTATTTCCTAGAATATTGCTGAGAAGACAGTCCAAGTGAATTCATTACAAAATATCTGAATAAATATATCCACAGAAGCTTTTGATAAATATTAACTCATCTCTACTGAGCTCACATTCTGCTAGGCAGAAATTAAATCTAGAACCCATTATCCACAAGCCAGTTTACCCAGCGAAGCCTGAACCCAGGTCATCCTGCCGTTCTGGACTAGAGCTGGCTGGAATGTCTGTGTATGTGTGTGTGTGGTGGGGGGAGGATGGGGTTCTGAAGAATTTTTTTGTTAGAAAATCAAATCTGAAAACAAATTGTTTAAAGCAACTGAAAATAGTTTGGTTTTTCCGCAATCGAAAACCAACTTTTGGGCGGAGGCTCAAAGCTAAAAATGTTACGTTGAAAATCACTGCAAACCAATAAGTTTTCTATGGAAAATTTTTGCAATCCTTCTGTGAACCTCTCCTAGCTGGTTATTATTTTTGTTGTATCCTTGGGGCAGCTGGTGTAGGAAGCAATCACTTGAGGCCAGAGAGCAGACAGCTAACCAAAACCTCCATTTTATTTACAGAGACAGAGAGCTCACTCAGCCGGTTGAAACCGGCTGAGCTATCCCTTAATAGTCTAACTCAGTTGCCATAGTAACAAAACCCATGACAACCAAATACACAACATATTCCTCCCCCCCTAATAAGAACATCCCCTAAATAAAACACACACTAAACTAGACTGCCTCCATTCCCGGCTAAACCCTGGGGATTATTTTGCCCCATATCCATGGGTTCGCCCTAACTAAAGATCCAGCCGATGAGGAGGCCTTCTGTCTCTATGTGGATTACGGCGAACTTCTGGTGTTGTTGCACCCAAAAGTACTAGGGGCTCAGGGTCCGCAGCACGAATAGGTGAGGAGGTGGTATCAGCTTGTGCTGGGCAAAGGGGTATCTCAGCTGCCGGCAGTAATGGAGGAGAACAGTCAGGAACAGGTGACTCATGATTCAGTGTCTCACCAGGAGGGGTGAAGTCAGACCCCTCAACTGCAGATGGGTCCTGAAGACTGGCATGACCTGACAACAGCTGATCTACATGTCGCCGCCAGGTAGGATTCTCTGCAGTCCGGACTGTATAGGAAACAGGTCCTGTTTGAGTGATGACTGTGGCCGGGACCCATTCCGAGCCAAAACTGGTTGCCCTGGGCTAAAGGTTCGGTCTTTTGCTCTGGGTGCCCGTCTGATGACTTGATATTGCTGCTGATGTTGCACAGTTTGTCTGGGTTCAGAAGGTTTCAGCAGATCAAAGCAAGTGTGCAGCTGTCGTCCCATCATTAGAAAGGCTGGGGAAGCCTGGGTCGTAGCATGAGGTGTGTTTCTATAGGAAAGTAAGAAGGTATCCAGACGCTTTTGAATGGAGTGTTGTCCCTTTGCTGATTTCAAAGCGTTTTTCATTGTCTGCACAAATCTTTCAGCTAATCCGTTGGTGGACGGATGATATGGTGCTGACGTGATATGGTGTATCCCATTTGCCTTCATAAAATTTTGAAACTTCTGAGAGACGAACTGCGGTCCGTTGTCGCTCACAAGTTGTTCTGGCAGACCAAAACGACTAAAGAGTCCTCGTAGTTTTGGATAGTACTCTCTGCAGTAGTGGACTGCATTATAGACACTTCTGGCCATTTAGAATGGGCATCTACTGCCACCAAGAACATGCTTCCTTCAAGGGGGCCAGCAAAGTCAACGTGAATACGTTGCCACGGGTTTTCAGGCCAGTCCCATGGGTGTAGGGGTGCCCACTGGGGTGCATTTCTTACACCCTGACATGACATACAAGCTTTTGCCTTCTCTTCAATAGCACTGTCCAATCTAGGCCACCAAAAATAGCTTCGTGCAATTTCCTTCATGCGCACTATTCCACAGTGACCGGAATGTAGCTGTTCTAACATCTGTGATCTCAGGGGTGGTGGAATAATGACACGCCTCCCCCACAACAAACAACCAGATTGGACCGATAACTCCGTCCGCCTGGACATGTAGGGAACAAGTTCGGGTGAGACCGGAGAGGTTTGTCGAGATTTTCCATGCATCACCAGGTCCATAACTTGGGATAATACTGGGTCAACGCGGGTTGCCTTCTTTATCTGAGCAGCAGTGATGAGTGTATTCTCTACCTGTTCAAAGTAGAAGATTTCCTTTTGGGCACTATCTTGATGTTTGACAGGTAAAGGCAACCTTGAGAGGCCATCTGCATTGCCGTGCAGAGTGGATTTCCGATATTTGATTTCATATGTGTGTGCAGAAAGTATCAATGCCCAACGTTGCATACGACTAGCAGCTAATGGGGGAATGCCTGTGTAGGGTCCAAAAATTGATGTCAGAGGTCGATGGTCTGTAAGAAGAGTAAACTTTCGCCCAAACAGGTACTGATGAAACTTCCTAATTCCAAAAACAATTCCTAATGCCTCACATTCGATTTGGGCGTAGTTAGTTTCTGCTTTGCTTAGAGTGCGTGAAGCAAAAGCAATAGATCTTTCTTCTCCCGAAGGCATAATGTGTGACACGACCGCTCCCACACCATAAGGGGAAGCATCGCAGGCCAATTGCAGGGGTAAGGATGGATCAAAGTGCGTTAGAACTTCAGAATTTAACAATGCATCCTTAGCTTTGTTAAATGCAACATCACAGGCTTCAGTCCACTTCCAGGCCTTGTTCTGCCCAAGGAGCTCATGAAGTGGTTTTAGCAGTGTGGCTAACTGTGAGATGAACTTTCCATAATAGTTCAGTAGTCCTAGAAATGAGCGTAGCTGGCTTACATTTCGAAGTGGGGAAGCCTCCACAATAGCTTTAACTTTTGCAGGGGCCTTATGAAGACCTGCAGAATCGATGATGTGTCCCAAATATTCAACAGAGGGCTTGAAGAATTCACACTTGTCTTTGCGAACTCGTAGGCCATACTCTTCCAGTCTTTGTAGGGTAGCCTCTAAATTCTTTAAGTGATCCTCTTCATTTCTTCCAGTGACCAGGATATCATCCAGATAGCACTGAACTCCTGACAAGCCACACAAGATCTGGTCCATAGCCCTCTGGAACAGGGCGGGAGCCGATGTGATTCCGAAGGGTAGGCGACAGTATCGATAAAGCCCCTTATGAGTCACAATAGTCAACAGCTCTTGGGACTTTTCATCGACGTGCATCTGTAAATATGCTCGACTCAGATCAATCTTACTGAACTTTTGTCCCCCAGCCAGGCCTGAGAAGAGGTCATCGATGCGGGGAAGCGGGTATTGCTCTGCACACAACACTGGGTTGACAGTGACTTTAAAATCACCGCAAATCCGGAGAGAGCCATCTTTCTTCACTATTGGAATGATAGGAGTGGCCCATGAGCTATGGGTAACTGGTATTAGGACTCCATTGGTGACCAGGCGCTCCAGGTCTGCTTCAACTTTTGGCCTGATGGCATATGGCACAGTTCGGGCTTTCAGATATTTTGGTGGACTGCCAGGTTTAATGTTCAATGTCACAGTGATTCCCTTCATACTTCCCAAATCATCTCCAAAAACAGCAGCATGTTTCCTTAGTATAGGGGTTAGACTGGTTTCTTCTTTAGTCATCCGGTGCACTTCTGCCCAGTTCAGCTGAATCTTCCCAAGCCAACACCTACCCATTAAGGCTGGGTAGTCACCTCTCACCACAAACAGTGGCAATTTAGCCGCCTGTCCATTGAGCTCCACCTTAACATCAATAGTGCCCAACATGGGCACAGCTTCACCTGTATACGTCTTCAGAACAGTTTTTGTTGCCTTAAGCGGAAGATGCTGTAGCTTTTCCTTATACACAGTCTCCGGAACCAGCGAGACAGCTGCACCGGTGTCTAGTTCCATGAGTATAGGTTTGCCCTCCAATAAGGGGGTTACCCAGTATTCATGTGAGCCCGCTGCCAAAGACAAAACATGCAGTGGCACTTCCTCTTGTGAGGAGGTGTCACCTTGATCATCCTGGGTCTGCTCTAGGGTATGCAAGGTTCCTCTTTTTGTCGGCCAGACCACAGGCCTCTTTTTCTTTTGTTTACAGGCATACTCAATGTGTCCCTTTTTGCCACAGTGTCGACACACCAGGTCCTTACACCAGCATTCTGATGCCTGGTGACCCAGCTTACCACAGCGGTAACATTCTTGACTCTGCACCATTTTGTGGGTCAGTTCTTGTGACACTTTTTGCACCCTAGGGGATGCACCGATGTATTGTGCCTCCCTTGTAGCCAGTTCTATGGAGAAAACAATATCAACAGCCTTCTGTAATGTAAGCTGAGCCTCTGTCAGTAGGCGCTTCCGTATAGCTTCACTGCAGAGGCCACGCACTAACCTGTCACGCAGGGCATCATTTAACATCTCTTTAAATTCACAGTGTTCTGCTAGCTTTTTTAAAATGGCTACAAATTGTACAACTGTTTCATCTTCCTTTTGGTCTCTTTTGTGGAACCTATATCTTTCAGCAATTACCAGTGGTTTTGGGGAGAAATGAGACCCCAGGATTTCCACAATGTCACTGTAAGATTTAGTCTCAGGCTTAACAGGGTGTAGTAAGCTGCGTAGCAGAGAGTAGGTTTTAGCCCCTACAACAGTTAAGAATATTGGCACCTTCTTCGCTTCTGTAATGTCATTTGCAATACCAAAAAGCTCAAAACGCTCAGTATACACATGCCACTGCTCTGTATTCTCATCAAAAGGCTCCAGGGGCCTGGTCAGAGTAGCCATGATTTTTAGTTTCACTTTCACAGTCAGTGCAACAAGCAGCTTTTTTTCTTTGTTTGGTCTTTACCTTGACTTCTACTTCCTTCTGTTACTGGAGCAGCACCAGGATCCCATCCTCGTCGCCAGTGTTGTATCCCTGGGGCAGGCAGTGTAGGAAGCAATCACTTGAGGCCAGAGAGCAGACAGCTAACCAAAACCTCCATTTTATTTACAGAGACAGAGAGCTCACTCAGCCGGTTGAAACCGGCTGAGCTATCCCTTAATAGTCTAACTCAGTTGCCATAGTAACAAAACCCATGACAACCAAATACACAACAATTTTCATGCCTTTTCTGGGTACACTTACCTTTTGATGACTTCCTCCTGTCCAGAACTGGGTTGTCCTTTTGTCTACATAACTGGCGAGGTTCACAAGGAAATCATTCTGAGCTGCATTGGAGATGCTGGTGAGGTGACCTCCCCCTGCTATCCTCTGGCAAACACTCTGCATGATAAAAGCATATTAGACCCGGGAACATAGAGTGGGAAAGAGAGTGAGGGGAGAGTCTGTGAAACAGAAAGGGGAGAGAGAAAAGTGGGAAAAGTTTGGGAATGGGTGTGAAGAGGGAAAGAGAGGTAAGAATATAAGAGAGAGTGAAGAGAGAAGGGCAGTGGAGAATGAAATAGAAAGGGGGGGAAATAGGACATAAGAGATAAAGTTGTATAAAGGGAGCAGAGAAAGACATACAAATGGAGCAAGGTGCAGGGCCACCCGGGGGGGGAGGGGCAAGTGGGGCAATTTGTCCCAGGCCCCAGGCCCCACAGGGGCCCTGCGAGCCGCTCTGGGTCTTCGATGGCGGGTCCTTCAGTGCAGTGGAAGACTTGGAGTGAGTGAAGGACCCACCGTGGCAGTGTTGCCGAACCCTCAGAGCGCTGCCCGGTGTGTACAAGCGCCGCAAGCGGTGGGGGGGGAAAAAAAGCCGCGATTGGTGGCACTTAGGCTGCTCTACCGCTGCTGCTTCATTCTTCGGCGGCAATTCAGCGGCGGGTCCTTCCCTCTGAGAGGGACCTGCTGTAGAATTGCTGCCAAAGACCCGGCCCTGCCCCAGGCACCCTGAATCCTCTGGGCGGTCCTGGCAAGGTGTAGGCCAGAGCGGAGACGTGTGAGAGGAAAAAAAAATGATAAAGGGGAAAACAAGAACATTAAGTGTGGAATGGAGAGAGGGCAGAAAGGGAGAAAAGTAGAGAGAGAAGAGGAAGAAGGAGAAAACTGAAAGGACAAAAGTGTTTAAGAAATAGTTTTTCTTCCTGTGTTCCCCAGCCATCCACCAATCAAGATGGGGTAGAGATTTCTCGTAACTATCTTCTGCTGAGTGAGATTGTGTGATTTTTGTCTCTATCCTGAGGTAAGAAGATGGTTTCTCTTTCCCCTAAGGCAGGAGGCCCCTTTGTCTGCAGCCTGAAATGAAGGCAGTTTCTTTGGCCCTAAGGAGTCCTTTGCCAGTTCACCTTGACAATTAAGGCATTTGTTTTGCCATTTAAACTGAACACAGTCTCATAGCCATAACCAAGGAAGGAGGCAGCACCACTTAGCAAATGGTTACACTGAGTGCATTTGAGGGAGGTGTCTGCATTTTGAAAATTTGCATATTTTGACAAATATATATCGGTACATCAACGTAGCACTGGCCTCATCTGGTATCATTAGAACAGGGAGTGAAGTGAAGTCAGTATATCTTTTAGCAAGCCTCTAAGATTTAGAGGAACATAGACAAGGCAAAAGGAATTTGCTCTTCAGAACTCTTTAGCTCCCAGACTGCTGCACTGGGCAGCACAGTATGGGGAGAAGGTGACCAGCCCTCTGTGGAGAAAGAAGTGGTTCAGGACTATTTAGAAAAACTGGATGAGCACAAGTCCATGGGTCCGGATGCGTTGCATCCAAGGATGCTAAAGGAGTTGGCGGATGTGATTGCAGAGCCATTGGCCATTATCTTTGAAAACTCATGGTGAATGGGGGAGGTCCCGGATGACTGGAAAAAGGCTAATGTAGTGCCCATCTTTAAAAAAAGGGAAGAAGGAGGATCCGGGGAACTACAGGCCAGTCAGTCTCACCTCAGTCTCTGGAAAAATCATGGAGCAGGTCCTCAAGGAATCAATTCTGAAGCACTTAGAGGAGAGGAAAGTGATCAGGAACAGTCAGCATAGATTCACCAAGGGCAAGTCATGCCTGACTAACCTAATTGCCTTCTATGAGGAGATAACTGCGTCTGTGGATGAGGGGAAAGCAGTGGATGTGTTATTCTTTGACTTTAGCAAAGCTTTTGATATGGTCTCCCACAGTATTCTTGCCAGCAAGTTAAAGAAGTATTGGCTGGATGATTGGACTATAAGGTGGATAGAAAGCTGGCTAGATTGTCGGGCTCAACGGGTAGTGATCAACGGCTCCATGTCTAGTTGGCAGCCTGTTTGAAGTGGAGTGCCCCAAGGGTCGGTTCTGGGGCCAGTTTTGTTCAATATCTTCATTAATGATCTGGAGGATGGTGTGGACTGCACTCTCAGCAAGTTTGCAGATGACACTAAACTTGGAGGAGTGGTAGATACGCTCGATGGTAGGGATAGGATACAGAGGGACCTAGACAAATTAGAGGATTGGGCCAAAAGAAACCTGATGAGGTTCAACAAGAACAAGTGCAGAGTCCTGCACTTAGGATGGAAGAATCCCATTCACTGTTACAAACTAGGGACCGAATGGCTAGGAAGCAGTTCTGCAGAAAAGGACCTAGGGGTTACAGTGGACGAGAAGCTGGATATAAGTCAACAGTGTGCCCTTGTTGCCAAGAAGGCTAATGGCATTTTGGGTTGTATAAGTAGGGGCATTGCCAGCAGATCGAGGGATGTGATCATTCCCCTCTATTCGACATTGGTGAGGCCTCATCTGGAGTACTGTGTCCAGTTTTGGGCCCCACACTACAAGAAGGATGTGGAAAAATTGGAAAGAGTCCAGCGGAGGGCAACAAAAATGATTAGGGGGCTGGAGCACATGACTTATGAGGAGAGGCTGAGGAAACTGGGATTGTTTAGTCTGCAGAAAAGAAGAATGAGGGGGGATTTGATAGCTGCTTTCAGCTACCTGAAAGGGGATTCCAAAGAGGATGGATCGAGACTGATCTCAGTGGTGGCAGATGACAGAACAAGGAGTAATGGTCTCAAGTTGCAGTGGGGGAGGTTTAGGTTGGATATTAGGAAAAACTTTTTCACTCAGAGAGTGGTGAAGCACTGGAATGGGTTACCTAGGGAGGTGGTGCAATCTCCTTCTTTAGAGGTTTTTAAGGTCAGGCTTGACAAAGCCCTGGCTGGGATGATTTAGTTGGGAATTGGTCCTGCTTTGAGCAGAGGGTTGGACTAGATGACCTCCTGAGGTCCCTTCCAACCCTGATATTCTAGGATTCTATGATTCTAAGTGTTTTTATGAGGCAGAGAGATAAAAGTTAAGCATCCTAGGGATGAGTTAGCATATTCAGAGTGAGGGTGGAGCCGACTGCCTCACAAACAGGAAAATCACCCTAACCTTCTCTCCAGCTTGGTGTTAGGATTTTAACAAGGAATTAGAAATTCTCCGGCTTGTTCCCGAGTTTAGATGGAAAAATGCCAATGTTGAAAGGCAGTGAATTCTGACCACCGGAGAGAGATGGGATTAAATGAGAGCTGTGTTCAAATTTCAAAAGTTCTGAGAGCTGAGTAGGAGTTGGTTCATAGCTACCCAAGCATCTCACATTGCTAAGCTTCATGCTGGTAGCTCACCCACATGTTCAGCCCTGAAATGTGTATCAAGTACCTTCTTCCAGGATTGATACATTTCAGGAAAATCAGAAAGGAAGGAGAAAAGAACCAAAAAAAGTAAAAGAAGTTAGAACAAGGGGAGAGAGAGAGAAAATTCTCATTTTGAAGAACCTGGTACCTCAGCACCGGCCCATGTATTTTGCTCCTGGACAAACTTGTAACACTGGCCCATGTTACTGAACCATCCATCCTGGCAGGGACCTTGGCAGAACAATTTTGATTCTACTAAGGAGGAGTCAGCTTGAGTTGGGACTTGAATGTTCTTAGATGAAGACTGACTGTCCTCAAGCATGTTGGACAAGAACCGGACATAACGACGTTTGACATCTGGGTTCTTCTCACCTATAAGAAATACAAAACCGACTCCCAGAGAGAGGTACGGGAAGAACAAAAGTCCACGTATCTCTCTGGACCATATGTCTCCCTCTCACCTTGGATGTCTCTTTAAATCTAGTTAAACTGAGTTATAACAGTTCCAAGGGAGAGTCTATATAAAGTGAAACAAGGATGATTTACTGAATATAATTAAGAGCAAACACTGTACTAGATATTCAGCGGGACAATGAAAATTCAGCAAATGAAGTGCACTCGTCTTAGGAGTCAAGTTCTGATGAGGTCATAAACAATCTTAGTTTGCTGCTCTCATTGCAGGATACAATGGATCCACTTCTCTACTTCACAAAACCATGTCAGTGGTTGGTGCAATGCATCGCAGCTTGCTGATTCCTCTCTGGCTGTGCCCCTTGGAGAGACTGCAGGGGGTGCAGCAGGTCAGAACTGAAAGGCATTGGCGGGTATTTTTTGGTCCCCCAGACTCACACAGCAGTCAGCTCTGCAGATCAGGAGCATGTGTATAAGCAAAGCTTTGTCAGGGAGTACCCAGGACAGAACTAGCAACATGAATTACAGCCTAGGGCTGAGGTGTATCAACACCTTTGGGAGAGAAGGAGGAATACTAGAACAATACAGGTCTGTCAGGCCAGAATTAAGATTAATTTTGTGAAAGTTATTGCAGTCAATTTCTTTCCGACATCCTTCTTAGTAAACAATCAGCACAGTTGGAGTCAACTTCCAAACATCATTGATTTATCTCCCAAAACCACATATGGTAATTTCCTCTACCTCCTTAGAATCTGCTTGTATCCATTCAAATGTCATCTTGTGGAAGCCCCATTTTCCCCTCTAGAGCTAGATGTGCCTGGCACTAGCCCAGCAACAATATGGGGAGGAAGGTGCAATGAACATTTTCATCCCCCCACTCTCCCCTTGGAGCTCCTTGCTAGGATACTGCACATTCTGGGTCATTTTTAGTATCTGGGGACTCAAGCCATCCCAAAGGGGAGAGGGATGGGTGAATTATGGTGCTGCACCCTTCCTTCAACCCCACCTTACAATCAGTGGAGATGGCTAGGAGCAGAGCATGCTGCACCAACTTCAGAGGCAGTACAGGCACACTCTCTGGTCTTCCATGAGAGATCCCTCCTGGAGCACTCCTTAGGGTGGTGCAGGTATAACGCCAACAGACCCTGGTCGTTGGTGGGCAGGATCAAACCAGGGACTTTTGGAGCTTAGTGCATGAGCCTCTACTGCATGAGCTAAAGGCCAACTGGCTGTTAGCTAATGCTGTAGAGCAAATTCATTTAACTCTTTCTATCAGTGGTCTTGGTGCCACTAGATGGGACAGAACACCACACTCAGAAGGTATGCGGGTTACACAAGCCCACACCACCTCTAATGCAAGGGCAAGTCAATGGACACACACACACACACTCACTCTCTCTCTCCCGCAGCATCTCTTATGCCTGTCAGTCTTAAAGCAGCTCATTTTCATTTTGTCCCTGCCTCAGTCACACCAGGAAGAGCTGTACTTCTGGGTTGAGGGCAGGGCGGGATCATTTTGAATTACTGAGGACCTTTTGCAGCTCTTTCCATGTAGAAGGCTTGCACGAGGGCACATCACACTAGACCTGGCCCCAACCTTTGCTCATTGTCACTGCATTGCAGAAATATTAAACAATACACCAGATTCATTCTACGTTAAAAATCCCCAAAGCCTCGGACTTTTGCTCTATTAACTTAAAAATAATTCTGTGCTGCTAACAACAAGAAGCAAATCTCTTTTTTTGCAGCATCAGACAGACATTCTAGATGCATTATACTCACCTTCCAAGCCTGGGAGAACCAGTACACCTAGCAGCAGGAACAAAAATGGAAGGGACTTCATTGCTACGAGACCTTGCAACACTGTTGCCTGCAATGTGTAAATATCAGGTAGAAATTGTTTATCAAGGCACCTGACTGCTGGTCAAAGTAAGAAATGGAAGAGATCTGCCAGGGCATCTCCATTGGTGTCAGGATAACAGAGGAGAGAAATGTCGTCTTTACATCATACTCCATAGATGGTAGATGGTTTTATCATCAACATGACTCATTATGTTGTGTAAAATATTCAGAAATACCTAGGTGACCTGGGAGCCTAAGCACCATTTTCAGTAGTGATCTAGGGCCAGATTTTCAAAGGTATTTAGGCACCTAATGATGCAAAAGACGCCTACTTGGGGTTTCAAAAACACCTAAACAGGTTATGTGCCTAACTCCCACAGAAAGTGTTAGCCCTAATCTCATCTAGACTAAACACCTCTCTTTGTAGGCTTGTTCCCAGACTGTGTTTCATATTCCTTTGTCCAGTTAAGTTTTAAGTGTCTTCAGGAATGAGGCTTCCACCACTTCCCTTTGGGATTCTAAAAGATACCACTGTCAGAAATTTTGCCCTGTGGTTCAGCCTAAATATTCTCCTTCCTCATTCTCTCTCATTCTTCCTAGTTATAACCCTCTGTTCAAAATAAGACTCCTTCTGTGGTGTTCACACACTTCAGATACACAGAGACAATTATATCCTCCTCTTCCACTCCACCCCACGATTTATTTAGACAAACTGTACATTTTTTCATTCTTTTAATCTTCCTTTGTAAGTCTGTACCTCCAGCTCGAAAGAGGGTAGACAGGAGTGAATGAACGAACAGCAATAGCACCCTTCAGAGGCAGCTCAGCGACAAGTTGCTGTGCAGTCACACTGGAGCTTCCTAGATGACACTTTTATATTCTAGTCTCAGTGACATGCTGAACCAATGATGGACTGAATAGGAGGAAAATAGCTGCAGCGCTAAAATAATAATGGCAGGAAAGGGGTAAAATGGAGTAATTGGATACTAAAGAAAGAAAGATGGAACAGCCCAGGGAAAGGAACTTTGTCAGCATGATGAATGAGGATTTCTCCGTGGACTCTAATTAACATTAATGTGAATCACATGGCTAACTCTGATACACAACAGGCCAAACTCAACCCTAGTGTGACTTGGCTAGATGCTGATCTTCATTACACTGGGGGCAAATCTCAGAGTAATTCCATTTAATCCATTGGGGTAACTCTGGATTTACACAAGTATAGTGGAGATTAGAATCAGGTGCAGTGTCTTGAAAACACCATGTTCCCGTCACCTCCCCCCTCCCCCCCAGTGACTAAGAGAAAAAAGTAAGAAATGTATAAAGATGAAGCTGATACATGCATAAGAAAGACAACTGTTGGTGTGTGTGTATATATGTAAAGTGCATATGAATAGATAGAAAGAAAAATAATATAATAAATAGACAGAGAGATAGAGAACTAGAGACATGCAGAAGGAGGCATAGTAAAAAAAGAGATTGATAAATACCAAATTGCAGATTCTCTCTGTTTTTTCTTCCTCCTTTTCACTTTGGTGTGAGATACAAACTCTGTCCTTGAGATATTTATGATGCCAGCTTTGGAAAGGATGAGGCCTTTGGTAAATGAGGCCAGCTCCAATATTTAGCTTGAAATCTTTTTTATATAGTCTCTCTCTCCCTTAAACAAAGATGGGTGGGGTCCAATTCTGACATCTGTGCTATTTTAAGCACCCTTGGCTTGCTTAGCGAAGCCTTTCAGAAACACACCTTAATCTGAAGTGTCTACTGAGAAATGATATGAGAACAGATAAGTTCCCTGCACAACATGGGAGGAGGTAGGGCGGTCCTTTTAGGATGACCCTTATAAAAATAGGCTACAGTTCTGGTTACAAATACAACAGTAACATCTATAATATTTGTGCCCATCATTGTAGAATACTTTGTCTAAGGGAGGATGAGGTAGAGGAGCAGAGAGAGAGGAGTCTATGTGTGTGTGTTTTGCAGGACAGGAGCCTAGAATTGAGAGAATGTGGAAACTATATTTCTTAACCCATCAGATGAAGACATTCCCTTCAGGACAAGGCTCAGGTCTGTTGATGAAACAATGGAACAGGTCAGAGCTGAGAACCCATTCAAGCTCCATTAAACATAGAATCATAGAATCATAGGACTGGAAGGGCCTCAAGAGGTCATCAAATCCAGTCCCCTGCACTCATGGCAGGACTAAATATTAACAGACACAAACTTCCCCGTGCCATGCCCTTTTCTTAAACCTTGTCCAAACACCCTCATGTACAGTAAATACTTCCTGCATCCATTAAATGCTCTGAATCACGCTATGTGATTGGAGCATATGTTTGAGTTCATGCATTCATTTAAAACCTAAATATTTATTAAAGGGGTGAAACGGACTCCTTTCACTCTCTCTTTGTACAAATATAGTTTCATTGCCACCAGGTCCCGGTAGAGTTGTTCCCTAAAGCTTTAAAATTAAAAAGAGGTATAGTGATTAGCTGGGGTGTATTCATTAGAGAGACCTCAGGGGCTGAATCCTAGTGCCTCCTTAAAGATGGACTGGGGGACTGGTTTTGTATAGCTCCAGGGTATCCCAGTGGCAAATTTCCCTTTGTTTTATCTTACAAACAGCATATGAAGCCTGACTCAGCTATCCTAACTCACACTGAGAAGCATCTAATCAGGCGAGATACTCACAATGTGAGCAACAATTGCAGAGTCCTATCCTTCATCACTAGGCTGTTTCTCCTGCCCTTCCGGGTAATGTGGTATGGGAAAAGATGTTTGGTGTTTGTTTTGTGGTGAAGGGCAATGTGTTAAAGGATGATTATGTACAAAACCCATAAAATGATGGTAAATAAGCGCTCTGAGTAGCTTACCCACTTCTCATTCTCACCATAATATATTTATAAAAATCAGTTTCTGAGCACATACCGCATGCCATTTACTATATAGCAAAATGTCTCTCCACTACCACTAGATAAGTACATTGTAATGGTACCAATTCATTTAATGAATGGATCTGACCTCTTCTTACTTGGTTCATGACTCGTCTGTGATCTGATAATGATTTTCTTGAATTTATTCATTACTTGAAATTACTCACTAAATACTTTCTGCAGATAATTCTCAGCCTGTAGATTCTTTGTGAGCAGCTCATTGAGCGTATTAAAAAAATGTGTTATTTTGATCAGACACATAAGCCACATTGTACGCTTCCATTTCCTGCCTGGATGAAGATAATTCTGAGAAGGAAGTTACAGAGCATGCATTTAAAATTTGCTTTCCATGAATATCCTGCAGTATTCCTTGGAAATTCACAGTTTCTGCGAACATTCCTATCTGTGCATTCATTTGCTAGAATATTCATCGAAAATAAATAGAGAAAGTTGCTGGATGGGACTTTCAATTAACTTAGGGGTACAAGTCCCATTGAAAGTCAATAGGACTTGTGATTCTACCTCACTTAGGTGCATTTGAAAATTCCTCCTGTTAACATAGTTGAAGCACGTTTGTTGATAAATTTGAAGGTATATTTATCGAACATTTTTGTAGGATTCACCTGGGTCTATTCTCTGTTCTCTCTACCTGTATAGGGCTGTCTATCTGCTGTTTGTTTCTCATAATAGGGGCATGCTCCATTTCCCAGCACACCTGCATGGTAGAAAGAGTCACTGTTCTATTGGAAGTGCTGTTCTTCAAAATTAAGGCATTCTCCCAGCAACCCCAGCTGTCTGCGCACAAGTGTTTTTATAACCACAAAATGATGACTGAGCAAATGTTTCATTTAGCTGTTCAGAGAACATCCAGATCCCTGGGAGAATTAGAATGGTCAGACCCATCACTACACAGCAAAGATGTAGTCGTAAAAATCAGCAGGTTGATGGTCAGAGGTTGCTCAAGGCACTTAGCCAACTTCCCAGAGATCTCTCTCCCCCTCTATGTTGCTAGGATATTTGTCAACAGAATGAAAGTGACAGTTCCTGAAAGTGAAGCTGTATTTCCAGGGGTGAGTCAGAGTTGAATAGAATTTGTTTTATATATGAGGTCTTTCATATTCCAGGTAACTCAATGCACAACATTGTAAACTAAATGCTAGCAACTCACTAACAGTGTAGACAAATGTAGCAAGTGTTGTGCATTAAGCAGCAGCACACATAGCAGTAGATGTTAGAAGCAGTTCTCCTAAAAGAGAGAGCAGGGGAAATGTTGACCTAGATTATCCTTTATATGCATATTGGAAAAGTGCCATGGGATCTTTGATTTCACCATGGGCAGAGGTGGGGTGGGATCACCTTGCTCTAAATAGCTTATGATTTCAGGAAAGATTTAATTGCTATGCCTTCCACTATGCCTGAAATACCTTCCAAATCCTGCATCCCATGTAACCTCCCTTTCCTTCATATTCCTCCTCACAACTCGCCTATTCCCACGCTCTCTCCAATGCTGACTCCTACACCCATGCTGCCCTTCTAATGTAGGTAGGATAATAACATTTAAAAAGCTGATAGTGCTGTGACCCAAAGTATAAAGGAAGCAACCTTATTAGCTTGCCCTGCATCATTTCCCCTTCTAGTATGTCATACCATATCCAATTTACAATTTAAATAGGCTTACTACTGCTATATAGCACCTTCCTCACAATTGACTTCCTTGGAACTTTTTGTGGGGTAAGGCATATCCTAATGTGAGTAAGGGTATCAGAATCTGACCCTTAGATTGTAAATTCTTTGGGGCAGGGATTATCTATGTATTCTCTCTGTAAATAATTATATACTTAAATTAATCCCTAGCACCAGCACTCTACAATGGGTGAAGAGGGATAGGAAGGTGTCTCCATTTAAGCATTACGGAGTGTGAGGTCTGTGTGGTTTCCAAAGTCCAGTTTGAAAGGTGACAATTTACAATTCACAGTTATGAGAGCAAAGCATTTGCACAAGAAAAAGACAAGACAGACAGAACTCTGGTTTTGGTTCTTCTCTTCCACAGGGCTGGACCCAGAGTTCATTCCAGGTGGGCACAGTGATCCAGTTCTTCTTTATGCTTCTTTCCAGGGCCTCCAACCAGAGCCCATTCCATGTGGGTCTGGTAATTTAGTTCTGGTTTTGTTCCTCCCCTCCAAGGAGTTGTACTGGATATTTGAAAGATCATGAATAATTATTGATATAAAGTTTGTTTTTGTCTCATGTTTTGCGAACCTGTCTTTTGAGAGGCTGGGTAAGGATGGGTGAAAATTGGAAGAGGAATCCTGGTCCCCGTCATTCTCCAAAAGTTTCATGCATACAAGTTCCTCCATCTGCTCAGGATACCTACTTACTGAAGGTAACAGACTGATAGCAGGCCTAGTTTAGCTTTCTTGGTATTTCACTTACAGCCCTGGGGTCTTACTTAACTCTTTTAGTTAAATTAAACAAAAATGTCCCTTTAGGAGCAAAGGTGACATCTTAGAGGGTGCTATCCATTCTTGTAGCTTAGTTTCTGAGTGTATATAAATAGTTAAAGAAGTTGCAATTAAAACTTGTCTATAAAGGTTTCTTCCTCAGGTTTAATTTCTGCTTTATTTAATAAAATCCCCCTGCAATAGAACAGTGGACTTGAATCCCCTCATTACAGTTTGAAAGCAGTTTAGAATCAGATGTAAATTTAGTCCTAACACTTAAATTGACATGTGCTGCCTTGCTCTTACAGGACCTGAAGCGAGGCCAGAAATGCTACCTCTACAGCATCATGAGAGTTTATGACAGCAAACCTCTGAGGGAAATGCTGTCTCATCAGTACATGCTCAATCTCCAGCGCCAGAATTTGCTGGGTAAGTTCCAGCTGGTATTGCCATGTTCATCAGCAATCTATAGAAATTGGAGTCTGGAGGGTAAACCTGGGGTTTGAGGGAATTAGGATGAGAAGTTTATGGTGCCATATAATACACCGGACACACAAAATGGAGCCTGGAATACTTTGGCTGATGAGCTCTGCCTTCCTCAGCAGAAACCACTGTGACAACAAGCAGCAAAACATTGTAGGTTTGTTGTTATTTATTCATTCGCAGAGTACCTATCCCTAGCTCCAGGTGTTATTTACAGAAATGTTGAATGCATAAGATCAGAGGATAAAATATAATGATACTATGTCATCTCCTTCCATCAAGGTGTCTGATAGCCATTCTCTTCATCCAACCTCCCATCCCTCATCCCACACTCTTACCAAAGACCAACAAAAATCAGATGGATCTTTGTGACATGCCCTGAAGGTCAACAAATTTTGGCTTTGATAGACAATGAATTTGAGTTGAAGACCTTTCATGGAGATTGCCCTACCAGCCACACCCTCTCCAAACCCACACTTTGCAGCCCAAAGAACTGTTAGCTCAACTGTCTGTGCTGACCACAACAGCAGTGATATCCACACAGAAAGGTAGTCTCTGAGGTACCTGGATCCCAAGCTATTTAGGACTTTGTAAGGACAAAATCAACTTATTAAATTCCATTCAAGTTACAGGGAGGAGATTATGGTCCATGTAATTAGAGAGTCAAGCAGCAGAAATTTTCTTCTCGTGGTTAAGCTAGCATCACAGATGCACAAGTCTCAAATATCATTTCTTCTCTCACCACTGACCACATCAGGGACAATGTCACGTCTCCGTGAGACAGCAGCTGCCAGCAAAAGGTTCTGAAGCTCTAATTGTAGTTAGAAATATTATCTTCAGACTTCATAGCTCATGCATGGCAAGGAGCAGTTCTCATCCCTTCAGTTTTAACACATCATGCTGCATGAAGTGATGCTGCTGTATCACTTGTTCAGCTAGTTTTTATGTGCAGCTTGATTTTTTCCAGTGCAGGCTCCCCTCTCTGGTGAATGTATTGGTATGCAACATCACTGTCCATCAAAGATATAGCACTCGGTGTATGTATGTATGTGTGTATAATACAGGGGATGGCAACCTCTGGCACGCAGCTTGCCAGAGCAAGCACCCTAGCAGGCCAGGACAGTTTGTTTACTTGCTGTGTCAGCAGGTTCAGCTGATTGCAGCTCCCAATGGCCGCGGTTCACCGTCCCAGGCCAGTGGGGGCTTCAGGAAGCAGTGCGGGCCGAGGGATGTGCTGGCTGTGGCTTCCCACCACCCCCATTGGCTTGGGACAGCGAACCATGGGCAGTGGGAGCCGCGATCGGCTGAACCTGCTGACACAGCAAGTAAACAAACTGGCCTGGCCCACTAAGGTCCTTACCCTGGAGAGCCACGTGCCAGAGGTTGCCGACCGCTGGTATAATACTTGATTCCTGTCCATTTTCCCTATCCTTTCACCCAGGTCATATTACTGAGCATGAAGTCCAGTTTTACACCTCCTTCCTGGATCAAGCTGAAGAGAGAGAACCAAGAAAGGTCTCAGCTAGAAACAGCGCCTCTCTGAAGTCTAGTGTTGGGAGAACTCAGCCGTAGATCATATTCTAAGGGACATCACTGTGATCATCTAGTCTGCCCTGCTGTATAACACAGGCCATAGAACTCCCCCAAATAATCCCTGTTTGAACTAGAACCTCTCTTTTAGGAAAAGATCCAATGTTGATTTAAAAATTGCCAGTAATGGAATTTCCACTATTATATCCCATGATAAATTGTTCCAATGATTACTCTATGTTAAAAAATTGTGCCTTATTTCCAGCCTGAATTTGTCTAGCTTCAACTTTCAGCTGTTGGATCTTGTTATACCTTTGCCTGCTAGACTGAAGAGCCTATTTTCAACTTTTCTATTTCCCAGGTAGGCACTTACAAGATATGAAGGTAATAATTGGAGATATACCAATCTCCTAGAACTGGAAGGGACCTTGAAAGGTCATTGAGTCCAGCCCTCTGCCTTCACTAGTAGGACCAATTTTTGCCCTAGATCCCTAAGTGGCCCCCTCAAGGATTGAATTTACAACCCTGGGTTTAGCAGGCTAATGCTCAAACCACTGAGCTATCCCTCCTCCCTTAACCTTCCCTTTGTTAAATCAGGTTGGATTAGAAAAGGCAGCATGGACATACTGAAGTCTCAGTGGAAAGATGTCTGAGAAGTGTCTGTCCTTCACTAACCTTTTTCTGTTAGAGTCTAACTCTGACATTAATTGATACCAAACTATCCCTCACTTAAATTTAATCTCCATCTTTCCCACCAATCTGTAGGAATTCACAGTGACTGTGTCCAACCAGGTGGACTTTGTAGGGACTGGAGGGATTGGCAGTTAGTCCATCTTTCTGTGTTTAAAGCACTGGCTGTATTTCAACGTTAAAAAGTTTGCAATGAAGACTGGCACTTCTGAGCTGTTGTGTTGTCTGCCTTGTGGAGGACAGAGAGAGGTGACAAGAGCAGGATGGGAGGGGCTGGATGGCAGACAGCATAAACCAGTGTCCATTAGGCTGTGGTACTGATTTAGGCTGGGATTTTCAATAGAGACTAAGATAGTTAGATGTCCAAAGGCAAAAGACTTTCAGTGTAAATTGGATGCTGAACTTCCTTTGAAATCCCAGCCTTAAACATGAAATGAAGAATGTCAATGTGTAAACAAAATTAAAACTGTTCCATCATATGAACTTTCTGCTGGACAAAATGGAGACAGCTACTTTTTTTTTTAAAGTCTGAGAAGAAACTTGCATGACCATGGATCCAATCTTTTGTCTGTCTCCTCCCTTTAGGAGCAAGACCCAGGCTCACTAGCTCCCATTTCATGTGCTTCACTGTACTGCAGATCTGCTTTGAGTTGATCTGCACCGACCTCCAAGTGACACAGTGACATATATTGCATAACCCAGATATACTATTCCTGCATTCTTTGAAGGGCTTTCCCACCACATCTATGTCTGAAAGAACTGGGCCTCTTCTCCCTGGAATAATTAGTTTCCAAACCCATCTTCCGTAGCCCTAAGGAGGGCAACAGTGAGATCATCCTGAACCATGCCCCCTTTAACAACTGGAAGACAGGAATCCAGACCAACCTCTCTTGTCTTTAACTCTTGAGAAAGAAGGAGGATGGAAAAAATTCAAAAGAATGCAGTAGGATTAAGAATTAGGAGTTGTTACCAAAAATACTAACTTTGGTTGGGGCTAATTGGCACCCCTGCTGACAGTCCGTGCATAGAGGGCAAGGATATTACAGGCAATGGAGCAGAAGTGGTTTGTTCCGGCCAGGGCTGAAGCACATTGGTGGTGAAGTGGGAGGAAGCTGGCACTGCTGCTGCCACTGCTGAGTCTCTTCTGTGATTACAGCACATCATTCTTCAAGGCTGTCAATCCAGACCCTTTTCTGAGCACCAAATTCACTTTAATAGAACCAGCTGAATTTTTTCTATCAAAACTGTCTTTTAATGGAAAAGTGGATTTTTGGCTAAATGGGAGCTAAACTGGGTTTTCAGTGGAAAATTTTGACTTGGAAGATGTAGTCCAGCCTGGCAGGCCTGGCCCATATGGGAGAATGGGGGATGAGGCACCCAAACTATAACTTCCATGAGTAGGGTGACCAGATGTCCTGATTTTAGAGACAGTCCCAATATTCAGGGCTTTGTCTTATATAGGCACCTATTACCCTCTGCCCCAATTTTTCACACTTGCTATCTGGTCACCTTACCCATGAAACACTGTGGCAGCATAGGCGGACACTGCCCTGTAACTAAACATTGTGGCAGTTTTGATTTTCCTGATGGAAACTTTCAGTTTTGGTTGAAAATATTTGATTTGCGGGTTTTTGACGAAAAGTTGCAATTTTCCACAGGGGGTTCCCCCCCCCCCTTTATGAGCAGCTCTACACTTAATCAGGCTAATTATGCAGAAATTAAAGGCCTTATTGTTAGGCTAACAATAAATCTAATTACATTCAACTTTATTGGGATGAGTAATAGCAAAGGGGCTGCTGATCAGCAGCACTCCATCTGACCCAACGAGAACACAGGCTGCTCAGGACCTTGCAGGATGGGGCCCTTGGATTGCTGGCAGTTTTCTGATTTTGCCTCAATTTTTTTAGCCTTAGAGAGAACCACAAAGGCATGAAGTCCTAGTGACATCTGTGTCTATACAATCATAATGAATTGCTAAATGCACCAGAGTTGATGTAAATAAATCATTTTATCAGGTTCATTTAGGCTCGTGCCTATCATCAATTAACTTGTAATACAATCCCAGCACTGAAAATCCCTTTTTCTTTTACAATTAGATTTACCCCTAATTATAATTGGAAGACATCCTGACAGCTTTGAAATACTGAGTTGGACTAAAGCTCACAGCAATATTTATTCATTTATTTAGATTTGAAAGCACCCATATGGAAAGATATAGATGGCTCAATGATTAATTAGATTTACAATGACAACCCCACAACATTAAAAGCTTGTATACAGGTAACACTAACTCAGACAGCTAGTAAATCATAGCAGCACAAAAGCCCCTTTTACCCTCTGGTCTTGTGGCAACATACCTTCAACCTTTCCTCAAAACTCCATCAAGAAAATGATGAACCAGTGGAAACTAATCCCTACATAATGACAGAAGAAGAAGCAGGCCTTGAATGACAGAGAGCTTTTCTTCCTGAAGGTACCTCTTGAAGGACACAGCAACTGTTTAAGAGATCACAGGAAGGTGCTCAGATACCATAGTGATGAGTACATTATAAAAACATGTAAGCTTGACATTCGGTGCAATTTATGACACTTCAGGGGAGTGGTGAAGACAGCAGACGGAAACTGGGGAGGTATGTTATAGTTGTACCCAAGATGGAATATGGTGCTGGGACAGGACATTTTGTAGGTTAACCTCATCATCTTTTAGAGTCAGGTGTCTAAAATACCATTCCTTTTGGAACGCTGTTCCCTGTGCAATCCTATATACACATTCACATTTTTCTAGGACACTTAGGAGACTAATTTTCTACAGCTGAGCTCATTCACAAAATGTTTTCTCTATAAGGCTCTTTGATATAAAATATATCTCGCATATTATTTTTGACCCTCTCCCTCCCTGACAGAGCCATTAAAGAGAGAAAACAATGTTTTGCCTCTGGTGACAGGAGGTTAACAACAGATGGACTACAATCCTATTCTGCACCAGCCTGGAATCCAACCCAGCTCTACGTATGATTTCCTCCAAGGGTTTTGCTTTAGAAAACTACTGGTTTTTTTAGCTAGCAAAGGGAAATTCACATTGTGGTAATGATCTAGAGTTCCCTCTGCTCTCTTCCGTGGGTAGTTTTATTGCTGAAAATATAACATATCCTATATTATGGATCAATTTCCAAAAACATACTCTCTCACTGTAATGAGAATATATAAAAGACAAAACAAACCATAAACATTACTGGTATCTCAAGATGAAATTTTGTCAAGCATGGCATATTGTTTTTGCAATATATTTTACTACGCCATTACAACGTATTATTCAATATAGTCCTGCTATCCATTACTATAGCTATTTGGTATATACTACCAATTGATGTAGCAGTTTAGTCGCATCATTCTGTAGTTTTTAGTAAACAGAAGTCATTGCGCTAGATTATGGGTATGACTTGTGTGGCTGTGCATGGTAGTAACGTCCTGCAAGGTCGTGGAGGACCTACTGAAGACCCTGAGCTCAGGCATGGTGGTGGGAGAGAGCAGAGGAATCATGCCTGCTATTCCTCACAATGTGAGCAACAAGGAGGTTGTGTAGTAATTTGTTGTCATCAGAAAGGGTCAGAGTGCAATGGAGTTTGAGAACCACTGCCCTATCCCAACCCCACCCTTTTCTGTGGATACTCTTCCAAGGAAAGCATTGGAGACAAAGAACTATGATTGGCAGCTGTGTTAAATCCCACATGAGAAGCTGAAGCTTTATGCAGCAGTGAGAGCACCTGAAAGGATTCTGTTTCTGCTGGTGGCAATGAGAGTTATTGTAAAATCAGTTTGTATTTTAGGCACAGTCTGGAGCAAGGGGTGATGTATAATCTCCACTAAGACACTGTGCAGAGACACCTCTGATTAATAATTCCTCTCTCCTTCCTTGCTTCAGAAAGGGGGTATAATTTGTTGCTAGCCTTTACCAACAGTTGCACTGCCCAGCAAGTGGGGTTGGTGTTGTCAAAGCTTCACTCCCTCCCTCACCCACTTGCTCTAGGGTGGGGGATAAGTGTGCAGCAGCTGCCTCTGCCTACACACCTGAAGCAAAGCTCCAGGTAGGCTTACTCCTTTACATAGGCATTGAGTCCAAGTCACAATCTAGCCCAGAATATCTATAAAACCCTAATGTAGATCCAGAACTCAGAAACTACACATTTGTTAAGAGACAGATTGTGAGCTCCTTCCTGATAATGGTGAGCAGTCATACAAATAGTCACACAAATACAGCCCAAGTCTGGGGTTTTTCCACCTCTAAGGCAAACCAAACCAGCCAGACAAAGAGGACTTTAGTCTCGCCCCACTGGCTAACCACAAGTCACACTGGGAAACTGGAGTCTAAGGGAATTGCTTGTATCACCACCAATGCCACTCGTCCTGGGGATGAATGGTTATGAAAACCAACACCCCAATATCCCCATACGCCCCATACGCCCCAAAGAAAACCAACATCCCAAAGAATCAAGCCCCAGACCCAGGTCAATATACAAATCAGATGTTACCCACAAATCACACTATTGCCAATCCTTTAGAATCTAAAATCTAAAGGTTTATTCACAAAAGGAAAAAGATATAGATGAGAGCTAGAATTGGTTAAATGGACTCAATTACATACAGTAATGGCAAAGTTCTTAGTTCAGGCTTGTAGCAGTGATGGAGTAACCTGCAGGTTCAAATCAAGTCTCTGGAGTACATCCCCCGCTGGGATGGGTCATTCAGTCCTTTGTGCAGAGCTTCAGTTTGTAGCAAAGTCCCTCCAGAGGTATGAAGCAGGATTGAAGACAAGATGGAGATGAGTCATCAGCCTTTTATAGTCTTTTCCAGGTGTAAGACCGCCTCTTTGTTCTTACTGTGGAAAATTACAGCAAAATGGAGTCTGGAGTCACATGGGCAAGTTCCTGCATACTTTGCTGAGTTACAAGGCGCATCTGCCTTCTCTCAATGGGTCAATTGTATAGTTGATGGTCCTTAATGGGCCATCAAGCAGGCTAGGCAGAGCTAACACCAACCTGTCTGGGGTGTCACCCAGAAGCACAGTATAAGTTTGAAACACAGACAGTATAGAGCCAATATTCATAACTTCAACTACAAAATGATACATGCATAGAGACAGCATAATCATAACCAGCAAACCAGAACCTTGTCTTAGACACCTCATTTGATCCCTTTTATACAAGATTTAGTGCCACTACAGGACTTTGGTTGCAACAATGATCTATATGGTCCCAGATTATATCAATAACATCACATAGCTATAAACAGATTTTTTAAAAACAATCTTCTCTCAGAAAACATCTGCAGTCCTTACTGTAGATCACCAGCCTGATAAGCAAAGTCTAAAAGTTCAGTTTCTTCCAGACTTACTCACAAGGTGCAGTACCTTACTCTGGAAATAATCCCATTGAAGTCAATGGAGCTCAATTCTGAACCTTTATTTAAATCGAGCGTTACCTGATGCTGTGCCCGTGGATACCAGTGTAGCTGCTCATGGAGTAAAACGCTAGGGCAAGATCCTGACCCCACTCTGGCCCATTTATACTGAGTCAGAGGGCTGGAGTGGTACAAGAGAGCACTAAGAGTCTCCTGTCTGGTTGGTGTGTGTGAGTAGGGGAGGATTCTTGTCGCATAAGCAGAGCAGGAGAGAGCCATATGACTGCCTTCCAGAGAGCTAATCATGAACCCTGATGTAAGGAGCATGCTAGGTGACAGGAGGGGCACACTGGGTGCAAGACCAACAGCATACAGCATTGCAGAGATTCCAGGCAATGCTATGGCCAATAGGGTAGCCCCAGGGAGGCTGCTGTAACATAGACAGGGCCCCAGGAACAGCCCAGGATCAGGAAGGACAAAGATGCCTTCTACCTTAGTCTCCCACGCTTTCTGAGCTGGAAGTTGTGTGTTACACCTCTTAGAGGCACAGCACAGAATCCTACCCTGAGTATTCAGTGGGATTAAAGGTATCAAGAATCTGGCTCGGAGTAAGGTACTATACAACATCGGCAAGGCTGACAGAATAAGGATTGAAATGAGTTTGCCCTTCCCACAGCCATACAGAAGAACTGCAGTACAGTAATGAGATTATACACACTGCTACGAACACTAGCTCCAATGAGATGCAAGAAGTAATAAGGTGATTTATTAGCTACCATCCGTCCTGCTCACCTCAGCCACTGACCTCTGCCCTGTGCTCCTTTGCAATTGATTCCTGAATGACAGAATTCTATTAGCTTACCATCCCCTTACTGTCCACAGACAAATAAGAGGAATAGTCTTGTAGCCAATTGGAACTATCAGCACTTTACTCCACAAAATATATATGCTTACTTTTTTGGACACTAAAAATTAGAGGGGTAAAAGTAAGCAGTAATTTGCACTGTTTCCTGTACGGAATGGAAAACATACAAGCAGACCACTACTGCAGTGAAATCCATTTAACCATGAATGTGTAGGGCCTGACTGAGAATGCCTTATTCCCAGTGGTGAGGAGTGACTTCCATGTGCAGTACCCCTCAATTCAATATCATTTACTGATCCAGATTGGGAAGGAATTTGGTGGGACTCCTCCTGTGATTAACTTCTCACCGGTGTGAAGACAGTGTTCTCAGACTTTCCCTTAAATACTATTAATCTTTTTTTCCTACAGTAGTGCCCTAATGCCCCATCAGGATCAAGATAAGAGGGCATTGTGTGGAGCACTGTACCAAACACAGATGAAGAGACTGTCCCTGCCCAGGGCAGATTATATGGCTATCAACATATTTTTCTGTAACACAAATGTATTTCTTAATGTGATCTCAAAAAAAGAAAAAAGATGAAACTAGTAAGGCCCAGAACATGAACGCTCCTCATTCACGGTGGGTCAGATCTGTTGCTGCTACTGTAGTTTAGTAGTACCTTACTTCATCAGGAGTGCCACTGACTTCAGTAAAACTAGTGGTGGATTACAGTACTATTCAGCGCAAGTAGGGATATCAGAATCTGGCCCATTCATAGGCAATTACTCACACAAGTATTCCCACTGAGGTGAAAGGAATTATTCATGTGAATAACCGCTCACCATTGTTAGGGGGTCACAATCTGGTCCTAAATGAATAAACTACTATCCCAAATGGCTTTAAGAAGGTGCAGACGTGCAGACTCACCCCTGCGGCACCTCCTGCTGGTCTGTTCCAGGAATTAGCTCATTCCAGCTCTGGAGCGCCCTCTGCAGGTCGGTGATCCACCTGTCCTCTTGGCCCCCTGTGTCTCTCCCAGGAACCGGTGCCCCTTTATCTGGGGTGCTGCCCCCTGGCAGTAACCTCTTTCTCTTTGGGTCTCCTCTCCCCAGGAAACCCCCACCCACTATCCCCACCTCACCTCAGTAACAGGCTACTGCCAGTCATCATCTAGACCCCTGGAGCAGACTGCAGTATCAGCCTACTCATCACTGGCAAGGTTGGGTTTGGACCTGCTGCCTTTGCCTACCCCTGGGCTGCCATCTGCAACCCCCAGTACCTATTGGCCTTATGCTAGGCCGCAGCCTGGGGCTTTCCAGGCTGGAGTTCCCCAGCTCCTCTGCCTTTCTCCAGCCCTGCTCCACTCAGGTACCCAGTCTCTAGCTCCCTGCAGCCAGGCCCATCTCCCTCTACAGGCAGAGGGAGACTATCTGAGCTCCCGGCTCACAGCCTTTTTATACAGGCCAGCTGTGGCCTGATTGGGGCATGGCCCAGCTGCAGCCACTTCCCAATCAGCCCAGCTTAGTAGCTCTCAGCCACAACCTTCCCCCAGGGATGTTTTAAGCCCTTCAGGGCAGGAGTGGGGTAACCACCCTGCTACAGAAGGCTGACCATCGGGCCCGGGGTGCTTTTGTTTGATCCCGCATCTGCCTCCTTCGGGAGATGGATCGCGGCTCCCACTTCTTCTATGCCCTGGAGAAAAAGAGGGGGGCCAAGAAGCACGTCACCTGCCTTCTGGCAGAGGACGGCACCCCCCTCACGGACCCAGTGGAGATGTGTGAGAGGGCCAGGACCTTCTACGCACACCTTTTCTCCCTGGATCTGACTGATCCTACTGCTTGCAGAGTGCTCTGGGACGGACTCCCAATGGTCAGCACGGGCGACCGGGACCAGCTAGAGCTGCCTCTCTGTCTGGCCGAGTTCTCGGAAGCCCTCCGCCGCATGCCCACCAATAAATCTCCGGGCATGGACGGGCTGACCGTGGAGTTCTACCGTGTGTTCTGGGACGTCCTCGGCCCGGACCTGGTCACCGTCTGGGCTGAGTCCTTGCAGAACGGGGTCCTCCCTCTCTCATGCAGGCGAGCCGTGCTTACCTTATTGCCAAAGAAGGGGGACCTCCACGACTTACGGAACTGGCGTCCCATCTCGCTCCTCAGCACGGACTACAAAATCATAGCCAAGGCCATCTCGCTACAGCTGGGGTCCATGCTGGAGGACGTGATCCACCCAGACCAGACCTACACCGTCCCGGGCCGTAGCATCTTTGATAACCTGTATCTGGTCCGGGATCTCCTGGAGCTTGGGTGTAGGGATGGTCTGTCATTCGCTCTCCTGTCCCTGGATCAGGAGAAGGCGTTCGACAGGGTGGGGACCATGGGGATCTCCTGGGCACTCTGCGAGCGTTAGGCTTCGGACTCCAGTTTGTGGGTTTTCTCCAGGTGCTGTACACTTCCACAGAGTGTCTGGTCAGGCTCAACTGGACCCTGACCGAGCCGGTCAGCTTCAGGCAGGGAGTATCGCAGGGGTGCCCCCTTCTCGGGCCAGCTGTATGCTCTGGTGATCGAGCCCTTCCTCTGTCTCCTCCGCAGGAGATTGACGGGGTTGGTGCTTCGGGAGCCAGAGCTGCGGCTGGTCCTGTCGGCGTACACCGACGACGTGCTCCTCGTGGTCCAGAACCCGGGCGACTTGGCGCCGGTGGAGGCTTGCCAAACCATGTACTCGGTGGCCTCCTCCGCCCGGGTCAACTGGGTCAAGAGCTCTGGCCTGGTGGTCGGGGACGGGTAGCAGGCGAGCTCCCTCCCACCCGCGCTTCAGGCCATCTGGTGGAGCGCGGGTCCGCTGCTCTATCTCGGCGTTTACCTTTCTGCCACGCATCCCTCTCCGCCGGAGAACTGGCAAGGTTTGCAGGGCAGGGTGGCGGAGCGGCTCCGGAAATGGACAGGACTCCTCCGGTGCCTTTTCCTCTGAGGGAGGGCACTGGTGCTCAATCAACTGGTCCTGTCCATGCTCTGGTACCGGCTCAACACCCTGGTCCCGGCCCCGGTGTTCCTGACCGACCTCCGGAGGGTGGTTCTGGAGTTCTTTTGGCCAGGACTGCACTGGGTCCCTGCAGGGGTGCTCCACCTGCCCCTGGAGGAGGGAGGGCAGGGCCTGAAGTGCCTCCGCACTCAGGTCCATGTCTTCTGCCTCCAGGCACTGCAGAGGCTCCTTTACGGTGCGGGTAGTCCGGCGTGGAGAGCCCTGGCGCACGCCTTCCTGCGCCACTTCCGAGGGCTCCGATATGACCAGCAGCTCCTTTATCTCGATCCGAGGGGCCTTCCGTGAGACCTCTCCGGGCTGCCGGTCTTCTACCAGGACCTCCTCCGGACCTGGAAGCTGTTCTCTGCGACCAGGTCCGTGGCGGCCACCGAGGGGGCGGACCTCCTCGCGGAGCCCCTGCTACACAACCCCCAGCTCCGTGTGCAGGTGGGGGAGTCCCCCGCGGTGCGCCAGAGGTTGGTCCTGGCAGAAGTTACCAGGGTCGGAGACCTCCTGGATTATGACCAGGGAGACTGGCTGGATCCCCTGATGCTCACTTGGCGTATGGGGCTCTCCAGACCTTGTACTCCCCGGCGCTACTACAGGAGGTGAGGGCCGCTTTGCCACCCGCTGCTTGGGCCTACCTCGACCGGGTCCTATGTGAGGGCACGCCCCACCCACCCCCCACCCCGAGCCCTCCAGACCTTTTCATTGGGCCCCTGCCCCGTGGACCCAACCGGCCCCCCCACTCCTTCTCCGTAAGCTGGCTGCACGATCTGCAGCCGGTCTGCTTCCAAACCGCGCCAAGGAAACATCTCTACACGCTCGTGCTCCACACCCTTCACTTCCTCACCCTCGTGTCCCACCCCGACACAAAGTGGCGGGACCTCCTGCCACTTCTGGAGGGTGAGGAGCCCCGGTGGGCCAGCCTATACTCCACCCTGGTCCCGAGGCCTGCCGGGGATATCAGCTGGTGGCTCCTTCAAAGGGCTGTGAGACCGGGCATGTATTTGGCACGGTTTACCCCTGTCCCAGACACCTGCCCCTTCTGTGGCGCGAGGGAGACCTGGCGCACGTTTACTTAGAGTGTGCCAGGTTGCAGCCCCTGTACCGGCTCCTCATGAACATACTGTTGCATTTCTGGCTGCACTTTTCCCCTCACCTCCTTCTCTATGCACTCTCTATCCGTGGCCCTACAAAGTCACGGGACCTCCTGGTCAACCTCCTCCTAGCCCTGGCTAAAACAGCCATCTACAAAACCAGGGAGAGGAGGTTGGCCAATGGAGACTCCTGTGACTGTGAGGCTTGTTTCCGATCCTCTGTCCATTTACGTATCTGGGCAGAGTTCCTCTAGGCGGTGTCCACTGGCTCCCTTGTTGCCTTCAAGGAGCAATGGGCGCTGACCAGGGTTCTCCGCTCGGTGTCCCCGTCAGGCTCCCTTCTTTTGACCCTCTGACCACACTCCTGTCCCTGTTCTTTTATTAGTTGTCCCCTGAACTCAGTTGGGTTTTGAGGTCCTGTAGATCAGCGGTCCCCAACCTTTTTGGCACCAGGGACCGGTTTCGTAGAAAAAAAAATTTCCGCGGACCTGTGGGATGGTTTTGAGACGATTCAAGCGCATTACATTTATTTTTGTACTTTTATTTCTATTATTATTGTAATATATAATGAAATTATACAACTGACCATAATGCAGAATTAGTGGGAGCCCTGAGCTTGTTTTCCTGCAACTAGACGGTCCCATCTGGGGGTGATGGGAGACAGTGACACCCAAAGTGTGTTGCTTATGTCCAGTCTACTCTGTAATCTCGTTTTGGTTGCTGTCACTGCAGAAAACCCTGCTTCACAAAGATAGGATGTTGAAAATGTTTATCAGGGGACAGATAGGGGGTGGGGTCTTGAGGGAAAGCTGGGGGGGGTCTCAGGAGGGGGCAGTTGAGGACAAGGAGAAGGGAGGCTTAGATAGGGGCTGGGGTCCCACGGGGCAGTTGGAGCAGGGGTCTTGGGACGGAGCAATTGGGGGACAAGGAGCAGCGGCATTTAGATAGGGGGTGGGATCCTGGGGGGCAGTTAGGGGCAGGAGTCCCAGGAGAGGCGTATCAGGGGACAAGGACCAGCGGTTGGGTGGGGGTCCTGGGGGGCAGTTGGGGCAGAGGTCTGGGGAGGGGGCAAACAGCGGCTGCGGGCCGGGATTCAAACGGCTCTGGGCTAACCGCAGCCGTGGGGAGCTCTGAGCCCTTTAAATCCCAGCCGCGGCTGGGAATCTCTGCGGGCAACCCAGAGCCCTCTGACTCCGGGCTGCAGCTGAGATTTAAAGGGCTCTGGGCTCCCCGCCGCTGCGGGCAACCCAGAGCCATTTGATTCCCGGCCGCGGCTGGGATTTAAAGGGCTCTGGGCTCCCCTCCGCTGCGGGCAGCCCAGAGTCTTTTGATTCCTGGCCGCGGCTGGGATTTAAAGGGCTCTGGGCTCCCAGCCGCTGCCGGAAGCCCAGAGCCTTTTGATTCCCGGCCGCGGCTGGGATTTAAAGAGCTCTGGGCTCCCTGCAGCTGCGGGCAGCCCAGAGCCTTTTGATTCCCGACCGTGGCTGGGATTTAAAGGGCTCTGGGCTCCCCACCGCTGCCGGCAGCCCAGAGCCCTCTGACTCCTGGCCGCGGCTGAGATTCAAAGGGCTCCCCGTGGCTGCGGGCAGCCCAGAACTCTTTGCTTCCTGGCCGCGGCCGGGATTCAAAGGGCTCTGGGCTGCCAGCAAGAGCTCCATGTGCACCCGGTTCACGGCCTGGTTCCTAACAGGCCAGGGACCGGTACTGGTCCACGGCCCGGGGGTTGGGGACCCCTGCTGTAGATCCTCCCCCTAGGCTGGGGGAGGGGATCCTTTAGCAGTGGGCGGGCTTCCACCCGCCCACTTCCCGGAACGCAATAGGTACAGAAGGCTAACAGAATAAGGACTGAAATGAGTTTCCCCTCCCCAGAGCCATACATTTTATCCAAACCACCAAGATTTACTACAAATATGCTGATTACATTACGAAATTATTCTGCACAATTTTCAAAGCAAAAAATATCCCTTTTTTAAAATATCTGATTTTTTTCTGATTTTTGTTTCTCAAAATTGTTCTACTTGGATACAATTTGAATTTCTTTTTCTGGCTTTTGTATTTTCAGTTTCAGTTCCTTTCCCCACCCTTTTCCCTTCCTCTTTCAGTGGCAAAATGGAAAAAGAAAACAAGGGGGGGGCGGGGTTTGAAAAGGGAGAAAAAGGAAACAAACCAAAAAGCAAAACTTTAAAAAAATGAAAGTTTAAAAAAGAGCTGCAGAGCGCTGGGACCAGGCCAGGAGCAGAGCCCTGGGCTGGCTGCCAGTACCCCAGGCTGGCAGGAGGGCTGAGCAGGGCCGGAGGCCCGGATCCCGGCTGGCAGGGGGCCGGGCGGCTGGAAACCCAGACCAGCAGTGAGGTGAGCAGGGCTGGCGGCTGTTATCCCAGGCCGGCCGCATGCTGAGCGGGGCCAATGGCTGGGACCCCGGCTGGCAAGAGGCCAGCGGCCGGAACCCCAGACCAGCAGCGGGCTGAGCAGCTCATCCTGCTGCCAGTCTGAGGTTCTGTCTGCCGGCTCCTGCCAGCCGGGGTCCCAGCCGTTGGCCCTGCTCAGCCCTCTGCCGACTGGGGGTTCCGTTCACCCAGGCCAGCAGCAGGCTGAGCAGGGCCAGTGGCCGGGAGCCCGGCTGGCAGCAGGGTGCCAGTAAAAATCGGCTTGCGTGCCGCCTTTGGTACACGTGCTGCAGATTGCTGACCCCTGCTCTAGCCAGATCACTGGAGAGAAGGAACAGCAAGATGGCATCCTCTGATTTGTCTTGTGGTGAGTGGTCTTAAAATGCACATGAGCTCAGCTAGCTTGCTATAAATTTCACTACCTCATTTGTCTGACAGCTTCTTCAGGAGGCCACAATTTGAAAAGCATTTACCAAAACAGGGACAAACATTATGGGTGAGATCCTGACCCTATTAAAGTCCATGGGAATTTTGCCATTGACTTCAATACAGCCAGGATTTCACCTTAAATTTTGTAAAACCAATATAAACACCAAGTGAAGCTCTGAAAACAGGGATATTGCTGGGTTTCAGTGGTCATGGTCACCCCAAGGGAGAGTAAGAGATACGGTTCCTCAACACTGAGCTCATTTGGAATTGGGTTCAGTTTTGGTAAATGGACTAAAAATGATGTAGATATATATACATTTGCCAGACTCAAAAGGATTCCCATTCAACCTTGAAAAAGACCCTATGGCAGCAGTGCACAGAGTTGTGTGTGGAGGAGAACAAGAATTAAAACTGATGCCATTAACTACAAAGAAAACATGCTGATGATATTTGATGGTCATTATTAGATTTTGCTAGCTCTACAAAATATTTTAAGGTGCTCAGGTACCACACATTGATGAGCTCAGCTGAAATGTCTAGACAGTCAGACACTAACTTCACCTCTGTATGTGTGACCGAAACTGCAAACATCAATTCCAGCGTTATTAAAATAGAGCCGAATTTCCCTATCTCAAATGAGTCTGAGGTAATGCCTACATCAAAAGATATTACAGAACATATTTTGCTGGCTGGAGATTTATTTTTAGTTTTTCTGCTGAATACTTCTGGTTCTACAAACAATAGGAAAGGAAATTGATCCAATGCATTTCTAATGCTTAGACGCTATAGGTACATTATGTAGCAGTTAGAGATTTCATCTTTAAGACCAGATCAAACAGTGATTCTTGCATAATGTATCAATATGACAACTGTAAAGGGGAGTTGACTTGAATACTTAAATGGGTAGCAGAAGAAATAACATATTATGGATATATATAATAAAACCATCTGAAAATAAATATACATCCTATAAAACAAACAAAAGTTAGACAGTGAGGTAAAAAAGATTATTGCATGTCTACAGTTGTTTACTGTAGGCATTTTGACAAAACTTATTTTCTCAAATTATTACAGTGGTTCCTATAGGGACAAGAATCAGGGGGTAGCCGTGTTAGTCTGTATCCACAAAAACAACAAGGAGTCCGGTGGCACCTTAAAGACTAACTTATGCCTTATTTGGGCAAAAGCTTTCGTGGGTAAAAAACTGCACACGCTGTATCTGCCAAAAGGTGATTTTTTTAAAACATATTTTTATCCAGGGGCTTGTTTATGATTCTCACCATTGTAGCATATGACCACCACAATATCATTAATGAATTTTACCTCACAACAAGGTGAGGGAGGGAAATGTTAACAGTACCATGTCACAAGTGGGGAAAAGTGAGGCAGCAGGTGACTGTAGTAAGAAGAGGGCCTGAAACATAAGCCCATGTATCAAAGGCCTGGTATGAGGCCTGAGGCCTAAGTTAAAATAGTCAAAGCTTTGCTGACATAAAGCAAAGTTAAGTTGTAAGCAAGAGGCAGGCCCTGTTCACAAAATTTGGCAAGCACATCTTGCTAAGAGGTGGTGGGCACAGAGCACTCAGGCAAGCACATTCCAAAAGAGTGGTACCAGAACAGCTCAATCCCAGCATATTCCCCAAAGATAATAGGAACACAGTGACTCATACTAAAGGTAAGGTCAGGATGATTGCATGATGAATAAAAATGTTTTAATCAAACAAACATGTTCAAGGCTATGGGTGGTGCCCTAATATGTCAAAGAGTGGCACCCTGATATGTCGAGGACAATACATAACTTGTTTGTATTGGTGTATAACAGGGGTGGGCAAACTTTTTGGCCCGAGGGCCACATCTGGGTATGGAAATTGTATGGTGAGCCATGAATGCTCATGAAATTGGGGTTGGGGTGCAGGAGGGGGTGAGGGCTCTGGCTGGGGGTGCAGGCTCTGGGGTGGGGCCAGAAATGAGGGGTTCAGGGTGTGGGCATGGGCTTCGGGCTGAGGCAGGGGATTGGAGTGCAGGGGGATGAGGGCTCTGGCTGGGGGTGCAGGCTCTGGGATGGGGCTGGGGATGAGGGGTTTGGGGTGCAGGACGGTGTTCCGGGCTAGGACTGAGGGGTTCAGAAGGCAGAAGGGGGATCAGGGCTGAGGCAGGGGGTTGGGGCACGGGAGGGAGTCAGGGGTGCAGGCTCTGGGTGGCGCTTACCTCAAGCAGCTCCTGGAAGCAGCGGCATATCCCTTCTCCAGCTCCTATGCGGAGGCACGGCCAGGTGGCTCTGCGTGCTGCCCCATCTGCAGGTGCTGCCCCTGCAGCTTCCATTGGTTGCAGTTCCAGGCCAAGGGAGCTGCAGGGGTGGTGCTTGCATATGGGGCAGCATGCGGAGCCCCCTGTCTGCCCCTAAACATAGAAGCCAGAGGGGGGACATGCCGCTGTTTCCAGGAGCTGCAGCACACACGTGCAGAGCAGGCCCCGCTCCTGCTCCCCGGCTGGTGTGTGGGAGTGGGGCAAGCCCCAGACCCCACTCCCCAGCGGGAGCTCAAGGGCCGTATTAAATCAGCTGGTGGGCTGGATGTGGCCCACAGCCTGTATTTTACCCACCCCTGGTGTATAAAGAGGTATCTCAGAGGGAGTGCCTTTGTCCAGCCTAGGGAGCAATGGAAAGTCCTGCCACTGACTGAGCTGACTCCATTGTCATGGGCATACATGTCTTAGTATCCTGGTAGAGTCTGCCAGCTGCTATTACCGTGCTTTGTCGACAATAAACCTGACCGGGTACCTTTGCTGAAAACCGAGTCTGTGGATTTATGGGGCAGTTTAATTAAGGTCTGCTATCTCCTCTATTTGTGCAGATCTGAGACAACACAATAAATAAACACACACACAGCCAACATCTAACCACAGTGACTTGCCTATTGTCACACAAGAAGGCTCTATGGCAGGAATAGAATTTCCATCCTTGTGACACCCTGACACTCCACTATTCACCCCTGTCATGTAATTAGGATATGCCTTATACAAAGCATGCCTTGTGAGGTGTCATTCTAAAAGTCTTGATCTGCTAGACAGTAGTATCTCATTGGATTGTATGTGCTATTGTCATATGTGAAGTTATGAAGTTTGGCTATCTATGTGTTACTGAAAAATGTCATGAGGTTGAAAGCACCCACAAGCCTGCACCCCTGACTCCCTCCCGTGCTCCAACCCCCTGCCTCAGCCCTGATCCCCCTTCTGCCTTCTGAACCCCTCAGTCCTAGCCCGGAACACCATCCTGCACCCCAAACCCCTCATCCCCAGCCCCATCCCAGAGCCTGTACCCCCAGCCAGAGCCTTTCAGGTATGCAATAAAAGGGCCAAACAATGTTAATGGCTTATTGAGGAACTGCACACAAGCACAAGGATTACCCCAGGAACTGTGTACAATAGAAATCTCTCAGAGATAGCACTACACAACAGGGACCGTTTGACCCAGGTCACAGCAAAAGAACTTTCCAGCAAGTGGGGAGAAGATATAAAAGGGGGAAAATTGCACCATGGAGAGACCTCACTCTCTGTGAAACAACACACCTGGAAACACCTGAAGATCAAAGACTGAACTGTGGGAAGTGATGGTCCCAGGCTAGAAGGATTTCTAGCCTGTGTATAAAAACCTGGGAAAGCCAAGGCAGCTTGTGCCTTAAGAATCTGCCAGCCTGTTTATCACTCAGGGTGAGAATTTGCTGATTTATATCCTACGTATCTAGTGTGTTAAGCTCAGTTTGTGTTTTTTGTTTATTTATTAAGGTAATCTACTTTGATCTGTTTGCTATCACTTATAATCATTTAAAATCTATCTTTTGTAGTTAATAAATTTGTTTTGTTTTGTCTCTAAAGCCAGTGTGGAACTCATACTTGGGGCAGAAGTTGTTTCATCTCTCTCTCCACATTGAGGGAGAGGGTGAATTTTATGAGCTTATGCTTTCCTGGTGCAGTGCAAGAGGATACATGTTGGGCTTATACTCCAGAGGAGATGTGCACTTGCATCCTGGGCAATTCCTTAGCTGAGCTCTCTCATGGAGAGCTGATCTCAGCATCTGTCTGAATATCGCTGCAGCTGGGTGTGTCTTTACCTGTGTGTGTGCCTGAAGGGGGCTTCAGAGCCTGTCACAGCAACACAGAGTAAGGGGACCCCAGGCTGGTGGGACAGGGGGTGCTCAGTGTATCCTAGTTCCAAGTGGCACCCCGGGGGGGGACCAATCACAATCTTCAATTCCCAATTTTGTGCCTTAACCAGAAAACCATTGGGAGAGGTCTGACCACAGAAAAATGGGTGGGGAGATGACTTAGTTTACCAATTACAGTGACACATCAATGCACATCTGTCATAACCAAATCTGCTGCATAGTAGATGAAGCATCTAGAAAGGGAAGTGGATGGATTTAGCAGTTGTAAGTGGTCATTAACATTTTCTGTACATACTCAACATTGTTTTGAGCTTAACCATTGCCATGCCCAGTTACAGATCTGGTGATAATTTGCTGTGTGGATGGGACATAGACCATCATATCTTACTTAGATTATAAACCCTGTGGGGCTGGTGGAGTCTGTCTGTGAAGTTCCATGTTCAGCCATGACACTGTATAAATAATACTAGACCATTTACCATAGCTCAAAAGAGCTCTGGGCTCACTCCTGCAATGTGTTGACTTCAATGGATGTTAAGGGAGCTCAGAACCTCAAAGAGGTGCTTAGAGTTCTACAGGATATGGGGCTGTATTTCGCAGACTTTTCATTCATTTAAAAATAGTCATGCTCTGGAACAACCCAGAGTACGATACTGAGAAGAAAAAAATGCGCTGGTCTAGCCAGAATCTAAAATATTGTGTTGAGGAACATATCTGCAGTGACATTTCAAAACAAGCACTGACATTTTAGTGATCTACAACCCAGAGAACCTGATTCTGCATGGAATTCACATTGGCTTGTGTATGTGGAGGCTTTGCAGAGTGAAACCCTGAATATTATATAATTGTGTATAGTTCCTGATGTTGCTGGCCAAAACCAGCACGGCATTTTTTACTATATCATCATCATCATCAATCATCATCATCATGATGTTCCTGTTACGCCTATGGCATTTAGGGCAGTGGCGAAGCTCCTCCACTCCTGTCTTTTTTCTGGCAAGTCTTTCAATGGTTCCCCAGCTGTGCCCTGGGTTTTTTAGCTCGGCTTCCAGGGCTCTTCACCATGTTATTTTCGGGTGGCCTTGTTTTCGCTTGACTCCAGGTGTCCATCTTATAGCTACTATTTTTTTACTATAGGCAGGGATTTTTTACAGGACTTTTTTTTTTCCATGCTGGGGGCCTAACTGGATTGAGAAGGAAATATCTATAGAGCAGTTCTGAAGGGAAATCTGTGCTCTTTTCATTCCGCAAAAGAAAAATATAACCCAAAAAGAGAACAACATTGGCAATCTCTACAAAGAAAGCAATTATGGGAACAAATAGTCAATATTAAAAAGAATATGAGGCCACCCGAGAAGAATCCCCTTATTAGACAGTCTAGACAGATGGCTGCAATAACAGTAAGAATTTTAGTTTCCTCAGTCTACAGTTTACTGTTCTCAGCAACTAAAATACCAATAGACAGGAGGAATGTGGAGCCAAGAGTTAAATATTTAGCACTGGTAATAAGTGACAGAATAAATACAACCAAAACATTAAATTCACAAAAGATGTAAAAATTAGTCAATGTTTTAGAACACAATGAATACGGGTAGAGCTGAGGTGGGCAAAACGTAGTCTGTGAGTCAAATGCACCCTCATGATTCTACAATATAACCCAAGAGTCATCCCTATCTTTTAAGTCTAAATCTGAGCAAACTCAATTCCTGCTGAAGTCAGTGCCTTGCAAGATTAGGACCTAACAGGTAGGGTGTGACCTGCAGAAATTACAGAAAGGCCTCTGGGATCCAGATGGAGTATATTGCATCCTAGAACCTCTTGCTTTAGCAGAATTAATCTCTTTACTGTAAATGAGGACAGCTGCAGTCTCCTCCATTTTAAGGAAAATAGGCTGTGTCCCCTTCAGGATCCTGAAAAGTTGCCAAGGTAGCCTTCAATTAGGCACATTTTCTGCTCCTACTAAATCAGAATGGGGGAAATAAACCCCACCAAAACCAGGGATAAAACTAATGCTAATTGCTGGAACAATGAGGAATGCAGATAAAATGCATATGTGATACATGGAGGCCTAATAGTGCCATCTGGCAAAGGGTTTACCGACCTGTAACAGCAAATTTTAGCAGGCCCGACAAACTCTCTACACCTACTGCATGGCTTTAATCGCATTTATTCATAAAGAATATAATGTAAGGTCTCTAATAAAAGCTTATGCTATACTGATCTTCATAATCATTGTGTGATGTATGGATGATATTTAAGGAGTTGTATGTATGTACGGAAAATATGTTTTGGAGTCTGTCACCAACCAATGAGAAAACAGGTTTCTTCCAGACAGGATGTATAGTCCCTATCTCCATTCACATGTCAATTAAGCATTGTGAGACAACACAGTGGGAGCCCAATTTACATATGAAGTAACCAGGAGAATGAGAAGACACTGGAGATTAAACCACGGGAGGTTGTGCTGTCTAAGGGCAGGGGAAGGGGGGAAATGAACTTTTACAAATATAAAAAGAATTCAAGGAGACGTTTAGTTTTTCTTTCACTGAAGAAAACCCCTGGTGAGAGGTAGGTGCTTCATGAACATCTGGATCCTGGTTTGTCTGGACAATAGTTGGGCAGGGCTCTGAGTTACTACAGAGATTTCTTTCCGAGGTGTCTGTTCAAGGGGTTTGGCCCAGATGCTCAGAGTCTAACTGATCACCATATTTGGGACTGGGAAGGAATTTTCTTCCAGGTCAGATTGGCAGAGAGTCTGGGAGTTTTTCACCTTCCTCTGCAACATGCAGCCCGGGTCACTTGCAGGTTTAAACTGGTATAAATGACAGAGTCTCTGTAACTTGAAGTCTTTAAATCGTGAGGATTTGACGACTTCAGTAACTCAGCCAATTGTTATGGGTCTATTAGAGGAGTGGGTGGGCAAAGATCTGTGATCTGTAATGTACAGGAGGTCAGACTGGATGCTCATGATAGTCCTTGCTGAGTTTAAAGTCTATGAGTCTATGAATCTGAAACCAACTAGTTCTGCAAAAGACTGAATCTTTGGGGAAAAATCTTCTTTATTATATAGGAAAGGTAACCACTGATAAGTGTAGATCCAGGTTTACATTTTATGATTTTGTTTTACATGTATCCATTTTGCTTCTAATTGTCTTTACTATCGCTTAAAATCTAAACTGATGATAAACATGAGTTTTTCACTATAAATACATCTTAGTGCTATGGTGTTGACTAGGAGTTGATCCTCAGTTGAATCAAACAAGCTAGTGTGTACCTGTCCCCTCGGGGATAGCAAACTTGCTGATTTCCGTGAGTGTCCAGTGGTTAAGGGCTGGATGCTGCAGGGAGTGCTCCAAGGACTCAGGGAGGGACGGGGAGTCGGGGGAGGTCTGTGCCTATCATTTGCCTTCACAGAGAGAGTGAGGTCCGCGGGGCCTGGAAGAAGTGCTTCTGTTGTCAGAGGTTGATGGTTTTAGGAAGCTGATCTACAGCAAGTGCAGACAAGACTGCTTCACAGTAAGGGCAGGTGGTGGTGAGGTAACCCGCAACCCTGGGTATCCCTGGGGAGTGTCACAGCGCTTTCAAATGTTTATGAAATACATCATGGGAAAAGGTAATATATAGAGTCAACAGATTCTTCAATTGTGGTTGATGTGCCTAATAAATTGAACATTTTCCCACTATGGGATTTTAACAATCTCGTAAACGTAAATAGCCCACTGGGTAAATTCTTGTTAATTGCAAGCTTAATAGCTAAAAGATGAATATGCCATAAGTGGAAACCACCAAAGGGCCTAAACATTACTGAATGACAGGCAGCCTGGATAACCTTGCAAACTTTGTTGGTGAAAGTTATTTTCCATTTGGATGAAAAGCAAAGAGATTTTAAAGGAACATTATTGTTCTTTTAAGATTTCTGGGCAGGATCTGACAGCTATCGAACTCAATGAGAGTTTTATACCATACATACCATATACATACCACATACCATTGACCAGACTCTGACTTTTGTTATATGTGTGTATCCTCAGGGGAGGCAGAGAACACAGCACTTGAGACCTGGCAGATAAAGAATGAAGGAAATTATTTCCAAATATTTTAATATGCATGCACAATATCAGATTAATTAAGTCTATAGACAAGTATGTAAACTCATAGGATTAGTGATTTTAAAAAGATATTTTTTCTTGTTTTAAAAAAAGGAGCTCTTCATAATTTTAAATAATGAGAGGTAGTGTGGTATAGTGGATTAAGACATTGGATTAGGAATCAGGAGTCTGGGTTTATTTGAAATTCTGCCACAGAGCTGTTATGTTACCCTGGGCAAGTCACTTCAGCCCAGATCCTCAAAGGTATTTAGGCTCCTAACTTCTACTAAAATCAATGGAAAGCCTACATAACACTGAGGAACTGGGCTTTTCCATCCTCTGTTTCCCATCCTACTCTGTTTGTTTCTTGTCTATATAGGTTCTAAGTTCTGCAGCAGGAGATAAGATACCTCTCTATGCCATGTCAATCAATAATTAAGCAAGCCACAGAGAGTAAACTCCACCAGTCCCCCTCTTACTACTCTACTAATGCATAGAATTTCACTGGTTGTTGGTGGTATGGGGATGGAGACTGTGGGGTGGGTGGGTCTCTTACCACATTTGCACCACCCATTTGGTGGGGTTTTTCAGCTACTAGCTAATGATGCAAAGAAAGAATCATCACGACTGGCATGCTTTTGCACTCTCAGAAGAGAGTTCAAAGTTCTGAACTAAAATAAATAAACTAAAATCTCCTCTCCTCTCCTCTCCAGGGCAGATCTGAAGCCTGTATATGGGGGGGATTGTCCACCACACACCAGTACCAGTGTGTTAGTTTTAATAGTTCAAGTTCAGTCTCATAGGTTTTTGCCCTGCTGCCCATTGCCACCATTACAAGCTTTTTATTTACTATTTTTTAGTTTTCCATTGACCAGCCATTTCCATTGGAAATGGGGTGAGAATATAAAATTTGTTGAATGTATAGGCCTTGTGCAAAAATGCTGGTGCAAAATGTATAGTGTAGTCATATCTATTAGAGTAGATTAAGAGAGAGCTAGAGTTAAGACAAAGACAAACTGCAATTTCCTGGTAGTCTGGTAGCTCTGCTTATGCTTGTATTTATTTTTTATCACAACTTTTTTTGAGAATTTTGAGACAAAGTTATGCAGATTACATTTATAGTTTAAAAAAGTAAAAAAATAAAAAAAAAAAAAAAAAAAAAACTAGACCTAGGCAAATAGATTTAGAAACATTAGAACCAATGCATCTGCTTCTACATAAAAGGATTTCTTTTTAAATTTACCAACCAACAGCTGTGCCTGGTGGATAAGAGCCAAATAGAAGAAACTGTGTCCCTTGCTGTTACAGCTACGTTAGGAGACCACTGCCAGTATCTGGTTCTTCTATTTTCCTCTAAATGTTTTATAACTTTAGCATAAAGGTTCACTTCTTTTCTAAATACCCTCTCAACTGGAAAACACATCCTTTAGGATGCCACCCCCGTCTCCATAATTTCTTATAGATAGTGGAGGTGAGTTAATATTCTCCATGCACCATTCTAAAAGAGAAGATATGTGTGTGGGCTTGAGAATCAGCAGAGACGATCCTCTTGATTGAACACAAAGACTTTAGTGGGATGGTTAATTTGTATGTTTTACCAGAAGGTAGTACGTAATTTCACACTGTGTATGCTCAGGGAGAGGATGTTTACCTTTGTAAATATTTAGGAATGATTTTGTACACACTTAGGAAGGAGGTAAACTAAATATCACATCATTATCAGACCTCAGGGCCACGGAAAGGCCTTGAAAGGAGGCCTCTGTGGGTTGGTCTTAGGCTATGGCTACGCTACACACCGCTGGTGGTAGAGTGGAGATTATGTTTCACTACTTGCTGCAGTGAAAAGTAGGCTGCATCCATACTGCAGTGTATATGTGCATGCGTCAGTGAAAGGAGCTGGCACGGGGGTGAGGGGGTGCAGTGGGGAAAGCCTTCAGCAGCTCCCCTTTGCTGAAGCCTTTGTATGCTGCCAGAGTCTTTCCTTGCTGTGGGGAAAGGCTCCAGCAACAGGGAATTGGCAGAGCTTTTCCCCACTGTTGGAATCTTTCCCTGCAGGGAGCTGCCAGAGTCTTTCCCAGCTGCGGTGAGGAAAGGCTCTGTCAAGGGGGAGGCAGCCTTTCCCCAATGGGGAGTCTTTTCCTGTGGCGAGGAAAGGTTCTAGCGGCGAGGAGGAAATGAGACACTACACTGCTAAAAATAGATGGGGGCATGGCTTGGGCAAGCAGAGAGCTGACATACACACCCAAGCCCTTCAAGCATGTCTTTACTCACCTAAGCAGTGCCTCATCAGCTAGGGTGTTATTTATACCCCTGGTAGGAGGGGCTATGTGGAGATGTACTTTGCTCCCGGCCGAAAGAAGTGTGCAGTGTAGACGTACCCTATGTCTGATTCCCAGTGAACAGACGTTCCCATCACAAATACCAGCACTACAACTGGCATTGACTAGCCTGACCACTAGCAGCATCAGAAGAGGGTAAGGACTGAATTAACTATGGAGGCTGAAGCACCTTCTCGGCTTAGAGGTGGTCAGGTTAAATTAGGTTTCAACTTGGAGCCATTAGCAGCTGTATAAATTGGAGCTGTTCTTAAGATGCTGTATTTAATGCCATAGGAATGGCCCTGCACACAGCCTCCTGAGGATGAGGCGAGTGCTCATGGCGTTTAATCCCACATTTGCATGTCTCTACCCCATCCTGTGCTGTGTTCTATTTGACCACAACCCAGGATCTGACCCTGTATAATTTGAAATTTGTGGCTTTTTTCAGTTACCCAGTTAGATTTTTGTCATGTGTTCGTACAGATGAACTTTTTGGTGGTAGGCCATGGAATAGTCATGCTCATGTGGGCTAATAAGCATTTATACTAAGACACTATAAGCAATGCATGTACAAGAGCCACTCACTCACAGACTAGTTATGCTTTAATAATGAGATATGCTGGAAACTGTGCTGATTGAACTATCAACGGTATATGATACTTGTTTGTGATTGGCTGCCGCATCAATTTTCATTGAGAAGCTGAAATGAAATATGGAGGCAGATGTGGTATTAATTAGGAAGGAAATATGTTGCAATATACCCAGAGGTAAAAACTTTTCTGGTCGGAATCTGGTTTTGTATCAAAGCCAAATTGTAAAGGGATCGTTTTACTGGAAAAGACATTTTTATGCATTACCACTCAGAAGAGAAAAAGTGAATAAAACATGAAGATTGTTGGATTATTAAAAAAAAACACACAGTCAGAGATAGCTGCAGCTATGGTAAACCCTGGAGAATAAATTTCTTATCTTGTATAATGCATGTTATGCAAAACACGCATTCCTATCCATAGTATCTTTCTAGCTGCTTATATAGTCCCTCTCACTATGGTATCCATACACTATTTATTTTTGCCAGTGTAGCAGGGACATGGCATCATTACAAGTTACCATAGGTGGTAACTACTGCTACCCACAGCCCATAGGAACTATTAAGGTAGATTTAACATACAAGCAATACGTTGAGCCAGGTATTTTATAAGAGGCCAACTGGGGGTGAATTTGGATCCAGGGCACTCTATCATGAGTTCAACGGCGACACCAAAGCACCTTGGAATAATTCAAATTCGGTTCTGTTGGGACCATCTCTAAATAGGATTCCCTGCTCTAAAGAGTCTAACATAGACAAAACAAATCACAGGGCAATAGTTAGTGAAGAGACCAACCCAGGAAGGATTCATGGAGATAGTGGGCCAAACCCTGGACTTACACCAGCACAGAGTTTGGTCCTATGAGTTTTCAAGGGCTACCTAAATGGACAGAGAGGTCACTAAGCAGACAACTAGTGAACAACTGTTCCAAGGGACAGTGGGAGTGAAAGGTCTGACTCAGAGAGTGGGGAAAAAGACAGAACAAGAGCAGTAAGAAGAGGGAGCATAGGAGGCAAGGAGAGCAGAAATGTAGTTAGGACAATATTGTGCTGGGCCTTGAAGAAAAAATGTGGAGATTCAATGATTTCTTATGGCATCAGAATCAAAGGGCTACAAGGAGAGAGTGATGGGGTTGCAGCATTGGAAAAGGAAGATGTTTTGGATAGAGAGGAAAAGGTTAGATTAACAGTACAGGAATGAGGCAGAGAGGAAGGTTTCAGGAGAGAGGGTTAGAGCTTCAAAACTGGATCAGAGACATGGAAAGTTGTGCAGCATGGACAATGGCAGAGCTGAGAAAGAGCCGATAGATTGAAATTCACTAAAGCATTGGTGAAGGCTGGGGTGAGGTAGAGAGACATGAAGAGGCAGAGCAAGCATCACTGACAGAAATAGAACTCCAAGATCGAAGGACTGGAGAGATTTAGTGAAGACTTAGTGAAGCGAACAGGGGAGTTAATCAAAAGCTGGAGGCCAGCTGAGGAAGGTTCAATTAAAAGAAGTGACAGACAGCGGAGTCGGACTGGTTATCAACATGGGAGCTAAAGTCACCCATGACAAAGAGAGGACGTGAGCACAGGAAACACAGTAAAGCATGGCAGCCTAGGGGAAGGGAGCACAGAAAAAGTAGATAGTAGCCATTTGGAGGAAGGAAAGAGAAAATGAGTGGACTTCAAATGAGAGGGAATAGAAAGTGGGAGGGGAGCGTGGTTGGAAATGAGAAGGAGGGAGATGAGGAAACTGACATCACAGCCATGGCTTTTGGGGGGAGTGAGGGGAGGAATGGCCACCAGGAGGCACAAGGAGAAGGTGATGAAGAGCTCAAAGATCAAGGTGAACTTGGTGAAGAGAAAGCTGAGTGTTGTAGATAGGAATAAGGGTAGTAGGAACAGAGTCCAAGGACAGACATGACAGTGGTGCGGGAACAGGAGGAGAGGACAAGTATGAAAAGAGATTGGGGGCAGGGTGAAGAAATCACTGCGGCAAAGAGGAGGAGAACAAAGAGAAGGTGGGATGGGGATCTGTGAGACTGAGGGAAGAGGGATGAGGTGCTGGGTAGAGGTGAATGCAGGACACCCTATGGAAATAGAAAAGGGGATGGAGGAATAAGCAGGGAGAGATGGCAATGGGGTCCAGAGAGGCAGAGGAGGAAAATGTGAGTAGAGAAGAAAGTGGAAACCGGGAGCCAAAAAGTAAATGATGATGGCATGGTGTGAAAGTGTAGTGGGGTCACAAGAGGGGACTTGAAGGAGACACATGGCAAGGTGGAAGAAGGTCCAAAGGAAGAGAGAAGCTCAGAAGGAAGTACAAGTCAGCAGCTACAGTAGCAGAGGTGCTTTTTTTTTTTGGTCACTGGATATTGAAATAGCTGCTACAGTCCCAGGCTTTCCAGGCGGCACAGAGGCAGAATCACACCATGGAATTGACACACACTGTGTCACATGCAGCGTGGAAGTCCTGTGGTAGTTATGGCCTCTCTCTGGTACTCTGGGGAAGGAGCAAGCACTCTTGGAGCATGGCACAGCAGAGCAGCCGGCTGTGGCTAGCTCACTTGGATGGGGCATTGGTGGTTGATGTCACTGGTCCTGGTGCTGTGCCTGGTATTCTGAGCTGGATCCACTTTATTAAGAGTTGTTTTCATGGTTTATTATATTTGGATTTATTTCTTAATATGCTACAGCCAGTAAATCCGAATGAGAGAGACTGCAACAGGGAAACGGTTTAGTTTTCATAGTGGAGACCATGCTTAGAAGCTGGGAATTTCTGTGATCCCCGAAGCATTTCCCCAAAGTGGAGACATCTCTTACCTGCACATCTTGGCTCCAGAGCTTAGATTGCTTTTAGCCCTAACAACATTAAAATTAGATGTCAGAACTTGAAATCAAACTTTTGTTTTTATTGAAGTTGTACATTTTTAAACACTTACCTAAGGATTTATTTTAAAAAGGTCTGTGGTTGAAAACCCAGCAGAAACACTTAACAAAACGGCAAACCAGCTTCATTTATTTATAGGGAAGATCTTTACTGTACCAAAGCAACTTCAGCAAGTAAATTTAAATGCTCAAAGATACAGTGCCACCTGTTGGACAAACTAGTGACCTGCTAGGTCAGGCATAAAGTTACAGAGAGTATAATTTAAATAGCAACTGGCATTAGCAATGTAGCCAGAGCCAGTCCTCCTAGCAATCATAGAAAATTAGGGTTGGAAGAGACATCAGGTGGTCATCTAGTACAACCCCCTGCTCAATGATCAGCTCAATGATCAGCTGAAAGTGTACAGAAGAAATATGTATTGTCTTCATGAGTATCTAGTTCATTTATCTCAAGTCTATTATGAAAGGCATCAGTAAATATGTAAGACCAATTAAATCTTTAACTGAAAAAGAAGTGTGCAGAAGCTTTATACTTCTGTGTTGTAGAAGTGGACTCATAGGACAGGGCCATGTCTACTGTAAGTTTAGATAAGTACCAACAATTTCTCCAGTGACTACACATCTACAGTACATGATCTTTGTGATTTAAAGAAAAGGATTCAAACAAATATCCATGCTATAGTGTATCTCCAAAGGGACCATCCATCCAATCTTCAAAATTTAGAAGGCTGACAGCACAGAAATTATGTGTACTCCGGTAGAGGGATTGTTTAAATAATGTATCACTCAGCTCCAGTTAACTGTAAAGTCTGTATACTACATTGAGTGGTCAAAGCAGTAGCTAACAAGACTGTAGCTAACCATATGAACAGGTTCACTGAATATCCCAGAAATCATGCTTCTTCCATGCTATTGTCATACTTTATACTTATTAGGAAATCCCCAAAAATAAACTGTAAGAAATCAGAAATAAGGATATTAGAATCTGAGCCCAGCAACCACCTTCATTAGCACTTGTTCAGTTTTGATGACTTTTGTAGTACAGACATATTATTAGAATGGAAGATCAAGGAATTCTGAAGACTGTGTACCATGTAATGCTGCTACACAGCTGGTGATCACGTGGGCACCAAAAAACTTCAGCTCCACTTCAGGGACATAAAGTGAATATACAGCTAGACCACCTTATGTACCTTGCCAGCGATGGATCCAGCTGGTGGTTGATTTGCAAGGAGACCATGTCCCTTGGGGATTTGCCATGATGATGAAGGATAAACTATTTTTTGGAGAAAATTGAAGGACAGCCTATAATAATGGACCCTACACAGAGGCACGGGGCGGGGGGTGGGGAAAGATCTCCAAAGGGTCAAATTCATCCCTAATCAAAGTCCACAGGCTTAGCCCAGAGATGAATCTGACCCAAGGTGTCTAGCCTTAGACATATCCTTGCAGTTTCTTCTCCCTGCACCATCACAACAAAGCAACTGCAGCAATTTTTGTTAGCACTGTACAGAGAGAAGAACTGGTTTGAACTGTCAATAGTCTGTCACACAATAACATCTTACATCAGATCAATTAATGGGGTGTCACCATGCATTCCTACCACCCCAGCAGCAGCAGCAGCAGTAATGAAATCTGCAATTTGAGGTAGTTATTTAGGTATGCTGTCAAATTGGAAGGATGAATCAAGTGGAGTCCCGCAGGGGTTAGTCCTGTGTCCTGTACTATTCAATATTTTCATTAATGACTTGGATAATGGAGTGGAGACTATGCTTCTAAAATTTATGGATAACAGCAAGTTGGGAGGGTTTATGAGCACTTTTGGAGGAGAGGAGGACAATTCAAAAGCACCTTGATAAATTGGAGAATTGGTCTGAAATCAACAAGATGAAATTCTATAAGACAAGTGCAAAGTGGTACTCTTAGGAAGGAAAAAATCAAGTGCACAAATAAAAAATGCAGTATAACGGGGTAGGTGGTAGTACTGCAGAAAGAGATTTGGGGGTTGTAGAGGATCTCAAATTGAATAGGAGTCAACAATGTGATACAACTGGAAAAAAGGCTGATATTATTCCAGGGTCTATTAACAGGAGTGTTGTATGTAAGACACAGGAGGTAACTGTCCCACTCTACTTGGCACCGATGAGGCCTCTGCTGGAGTCTGGTGTCCAATTCTGGGTGCCACACTTTAGGAGAAGCTGTGGATAAATTGGAGAGAGTCCAGAGGAGAGTAACAAAAATGATAAACGGTTTAGAAAACTTGACTTATGAGGAAAGGTTAAAAAAATATATTTTTTTAATCTTGAGAAGAGAAGACTTAGGGGGGAACCTGATGACAGTCTTCAGATATGATACAGGCTGTTATAGAGGACTGTGATTAGTTGTTCTCCATGTCCGCTGAAGGTATGACAAGAAGCAATTGGATTAATCTGCAGTAAGGAGGATTAAGGTTAGATATTAGGAAAAGCTTTCTAACTATACAGATAGTTGAGCACTGGAATAGGCTTCCAAGGGAGGGCGCAGAATAGCCATCAATGCAGTTTTTTAAGATCAGGTTGGATAAGCCCATCAGGGCTGGTCTAAGTGTAGTTGGTCCTGCCTCAACGCAGGGGGCTGGATTTATGGCCCTCTCGAGGTCCCTTTCAGCCTAACATTTCTGATTCTGTTAGAGCTCTGGAATTGGCTTCCAAGAGAGGTTGTGGAAACCCTGTCTTGGAAGTTTTTAAGAACAGGTTAGACAAAAATCTGTCAGTGATTGTCTAGATATCATTAGTCCTGCCTCAGCACAGGGAGCTGGACTAGATGACTGCTCGAGATCCCTTCCAGCCCTTTATTTCTATGATTATATGATGATCATCATCATTATTAGGCTACTGGGCCGGCCAGCCCAACATATTACTCCTCTTCCCTCTTGCAAAGCCAAAGGTTTGCATTACAGATCTATCCTCCATTTGGGAAGATAGGGTTAGACTGCATACAGAATACACAGACTTTACTCCCTAATAAGCCAGAATGGCCTTTAAGATCATTCTTCCGACAACTTACCTGCACTAACTCTGCTATCTTCTCAGCACTATTGTACTTGCCAGCCTCAAGGGATCTGTAAAGCAAACTACTTCTCCCACCCCTTTTCAAAACAGAGTGGTTGAAATAAACGGCAACATCCCAAGGTTCAGAGATGTTAAACTAAGAAAGTGTGATGTGTCAAAAAACAGTAAACCTGAGAAAGAGACTGATACCCTTACGGAACACAGCATCTGTGAGTTCACATTGTCCACAAATCACATTTGTGTGCCTCCATGCTCATCTCTGTTTGCCACAGGCACATGCCCCCAGTTTGCGAGCCATCATTTATGGTCTCCTTTGTTTATACTTGTCTCACTTTTGTGCCACATTGCAATGTGTTGTGTTGCAATTTAATATAACATGCCACATTGCAGGGATGTAATGACAGGACAGTTGAAATGTAAGAGAAATAACATGGTATATAATATTGAGTATACACGGTAGCTGTCAACATTCAGTTTAAAAAAGGTGGGTGGGAAGTGTTAAGAGCCTGAATAATTTCATTACACCAGATTTATGCAGGCTTCACTGAAGCTGGAGTTATGTTAGTGTAAACCCAGTGTAGTAGAGTGGAGAATTAGGTCCATTATCTTCCTTGGTATGTATAACCAAATTTTTGTGTGAATAGAAGCAGGTTCTACTTTTACCTTTCCAAGGTATTCAAATTTGGTAGAATATGGAAGCAATTTTAAAAAATGTAATAAAAAGGAAAAGGGGAATTGGCATTGCTTAAAGTGGGCAGGCTTGCAAGGTGTCACAAATCTGGCAAAATATATTTGATTGAGCCAGATTGCTGATGTGTGCGCTTTAATCACTGCCTTGCCAAGTGCATGAACATTTATTTTGGCTGGGATAAGGATATGACACTCCCCCTCTGCCCAGATTTTTTTCCAGACCCCTTTAAGAACTAGGGATTGGCAATCCTCTGATCTGAAGGGGAACCCCATGTTTGACAGAAATTTCAGAACTGCGGTGTCTTAGGTTGAAAGAGACCAAAGGCAAGACAAAGCAAGAAAGGCTGCTATACTGGAATAAAGCTCCTTTGGACTGATTACTGCACCCGCATCAGACATTGTACTGGTATAATTATTTTGGTAAAAAGCCATCACATCACAACGGCTGTACTGGTTCAAAAACAGCATACACCTGGCTTTTATACTGTTCTGGGATTTTAGGTTTTTTTATATTTGCAACTGAACCCACTTTTTAAGACCTCTTTGCACGGTTATAGCAATGTAAAATGACCTTATTGTAAATGAAAATCAGGCCCATTGAGGCAAATTTAGCCCTGGTGTAAGTGAGTGACATTTCTTTGATATTAATGGATCTGTACTCACTTGTATCAGGGCTGAATTTGACCTATTCTTTGTGATTTTAATTCTGTATATTTTTATGATTCCACAATACAACAGATTTTACAGATTCTCTCTACGAAGTCCTCTAGATAACAAAGTCCTCTAGATAACATTTAGAAAAATGCTTTGAAAGTTGTTGTAAAACTCATGGGAGCAGACTGCTAAAATCTCTCTTTCTTGTTCTTTATGGTCAATTTGTTTATACACTAGGAAGTGACTGGATGGGGGCAGTGCTAGCAACAGCTCAGCATTGAACACTCTCAGCCAAATTTCCATAAAGTGCAACCTGAGGTCTGCACGCTTTTTGCACGTGCAACGACATCGATTTTATATGTAAGTTTGTTGCATGCAAAAGGTTGCAGACATGTGTACACTTGGCACTAACCCAGGTTTAGCCATCAGTGGACAGCGCTTGGTACAGCTGTACCTTTGGAAGTGAATTAAGTTAAATTGAATTAACAATATTTTCATTCTGAATACGAGTGTCCACCCAGGGTTTAATACACTTTTACATAATCAACTTTAAAAGTTAATTCAGATTAATTTTACTGAACATAGACAAGCCCTGTAGACAAGCCCTGAGAGTTTGCAGTCAGCTGCTGAACTGGGGCTATTCCCTGGGTGAAGACAAGGCTTGAGGTACTTCAGTGCCCATTAACACATACAAATGCTTACTTTGTATGCACAGTTGTGGTATTTGTGTATACAAATATAGGCATGAACATTTACATGCGGTCCTCCCTTCAGCCCAATCCTTTGAGCCTTAAGTGGGAGACTCACCTGCATGCATGAGTCAATAGAAGTTCTACATGTAATGGGCTGACTAGAGTGAGTCCTTTATGAAAAGCTAGCTCAAAATACTCAAAATAGCCTATATTTGATGCCTCACCAGAATTTAAGTTATTAGATGCAGGAGGTGATTTCCCCATCTAAATCTCTTCCGTATTATTTTACAATTCGTCTGCACATTTCTAGGGTGGAAGACTTGAAAATAAGTGTGTTCATGATATTATGCAGTATTTATGATTCAAAAGAGAGTGTATTTTGGCAATACCCATGTCTTCTATAATTGGGAAGACTGCAAAAGTACATACTTGAGTGAGCTCCTGAGTGGCACACAATCAATGAGTGAGCAGCAGATGGGGCTTGAGATCCAAAAATGGAGAGCACAGGATGACTTCATCTCCTAAATCTATTATTGATTAAACCACGAGCAGTCACGACTCTCACTTTATTGACATTTAGCACAGCTGCAGAGCTTAAGGAGGGCACAGCCTAGAAGGAATTAGAGAAGGGCTGGATAACAGAGTTTATGCAGATGAATGGTAATCAGATCTTATTGTTATTAATGATCATTTCTTCATTGCTGAATCTGCTTCTTGCAGCTATTAGAACCAGAGACGGAGAAGAAATCTTTCACTGTACTTAGGGGCAGTAAAGAATGACTAATTGGGGTTGGCACATTTGCAAAATATTTATGAGAATAGAACATGTGAATTCTAATTTCTAACACCAGCCTGGTTTCCTCCCCATTAATACTGTCTCTTCCCTAGCACTTTCCAGTCCCTGCCTATAGTCCATATATCTAAACTATAAGGAATCCAATCTCTTGAGAAAACTATGCTTGCTCTCAATCCCCTTCTCCCTCTCAGCACGTGGTTCTGTCTTCTAGATTTTGCTCCCTACATTGCTGCTTTGACTTCGGTGCTTTCCCCAGCTCTCTAAATTCTGCCTCTTTCTTAAATACCCTCCCCTTGATCCTAATTCTCTTCAAGACCCCATCTTTGTCCTTCCCGGTCTCAACTATGCAGTCAGAGACATAGTATTTTCTCCTTTCTCCAGCCACTCCAACCAGCAAAATCTTTGGCCGTTTTCCATCTCAGTTTTGTTCTGGCAATAGTACAGAAACCACTTGTCTCCATATAGTTAACAGCCTCTTTCTTTTGGTCTTTTTACAGTGGACCACTTCAATCCTCTTGGAATGCCTCCATACCCTGCAAACATCTCTGATTCCTTTCTGTCCCCGTTCCTGCCAGCCACTCGGACTTGTAATTCTCATTCTTCCTGATGTCCTGTTGATATTACCCCAATGGCCCATGAGCATTCCCTACCCTCTCCCCACCCCTTTCCCTCATGACTATCAGTAATATCTACTAGATATTTAAATTACAAAATGTACAGCCCAGTCTGGGCTGCCTATGGGCAAAAGCTGCTGCTACCTACAATCCCTATAGCATTCCATGTGATAGGCCTAGCCCCAGCATACCCCCTAGACCAGGGATTGTGAGGGAGCCTGTGCAGGACAGAAATTTTACCCTGGCTGGCCAGATGACTTTTATGGCACCTGTACACGAGTATGAAGGACTCATAGAAGGGTGAAAATTTAACCTGATGTGGTCAAAGCCAGGAATAAAAAATATGATGTGTATGTGACATCATGTTGCCACCTAGTGGCTGACCCCCCTCGGAGGTCTGACTACTCAAGTGCTTAAAGCTACACCCAGGCTTCAGTACTTTGCTGGATCAGGACTTCAGGGCATTTTCTTTTAACTCAAGTCGGAGAGGCTGGTGCTTAGAACTGCTGGACCACAGCCCTTGTCCCAGACTCCCAAGGTGTGTGTTTGTTTTATCTAGTAACTGCATCTGCTGGCTGCAGCACATGGATTCATTACAGCTGACCCTCTCTGAGCTTTTAATGATGTGAGTTTAAGGGGATGGTTATGGCCCTTCTGACCATCGAACAGCATTTACCCCCACCCCCAACAGCATGACCTGATATGCCTACTAACTGCTGTATTCATACTTTGTGTTCAGCTAAGTCTCAGGGGGAGGCTGCATCCTGTTTCCTGCTAGATACACCTAGCCACATTTGATTCTGTTCCAGTTCTTAAGAAGTCAGATCTTTAGGGAAGTAACAAGATTTGCTGGCGGTGGCTGGTGATTTGGAGAGTTGTTCTATATCCTGTAGGCTTAGGATCCCATGCACTTGTTCAGAAACTCCTGGGATGGATAACTGAGTTAGATTGGTTTTTGCACTGGGCTCCCTTTTCCCCTAAGTTTATTAACACGATTTTCAATTATTTTTAAGAACCCTGCGAGAAATTTAGTTTTAATTATCTACACTGTGTAGCTGTAAGTTGTTAAATACGCAGGTCAATTTAAGGTCTCCCTCTGCAAATCGGTTATACAGCCATGGAAAGGCTTTCCATCCTGTTCTGTCATTGTTAATACTTATAATTAAAATAATACTTAGTACTTATCTAGCAAATTCATGTCCAGAGTGCTTTTACAAACATTAACTGGTTAATTTTCACACCACCACTGTAAGGTGGGTAGGAAATTACATTTATCTTCAGTGCAACAATCTCTACCCTAAAAAGGCATAGAATAGTGTATGAGTGCTATAGCTGAGTAGGAGTATTGAGTAGCATGATTTTACTACAATGGCATTAGTTTTCTCAGGCAGCTACAATGGTATAATAGATGCTGAGGAGTGGTTGTTTTAGCATGTCCCAGAACCCTCTAGGAACGAAAATCTCAGCAGCAGCAGCTGCCACCACCAACCCCAGGGAGGGGGGCCTACCCAAATCCTCCTTGTTCCTTGCCTTCAGTGGAGCCAGGACTGTGGGGACACCCCTCCCCCTCACACACTCCCTCAGAATACCATATGGGCTGGAGCCTTCAACAGAATTTCCCATAGGAGGTGACTGTTTAGGGAATATAAACCCTCATGGTTCCAGGTCTAAAACAGTCACTAACTGACAGGAATTAGGAAGAAAGTTCCCTATGGGCAGATTTACCCATAATTGCCCATTATGGTTTTATTGCATCTTCTACCAACTACTATCAGTCAGGATGTTGGAATAGATGCACCACTGGTCTGACCTGGTACAGTAGACGCTTGTTTGCAGCAACACCTTGTAAGAGCAACCAGCACTTACCACTTACGAGCAACATTTCCCCTAGGCACACTTTCCCTACCGTGAATTGTCCGCTCTGTAACAGCAGCCTAATGGCTGCCCAAGAGCAACATTTGTGATTTAGTGAAATCACATCCTCCACTTACTTGCATCAGTTTTTGTGGTAAAAACAGACAAAATGCCCAGAAGTCTCTCACTGAAAGAAAAAAAGTACAGATTATCCGAGACTGTCAAACTCCAGGGGATACTCAAAACCAAGTTGCAGTCAAGTGGGAGTTGCACAGGCCAGTTGTATGCAGAATGTGGAAGCAGAAGGATAAGCTTTTGGCTAAATATGAAGATGAACAGCTGAATAGCTGCCATAAGTGTGGGTGTGAAGGAAAAGCCCCTGATGTTGATCAGGCTCTCTCTATATGGTTTAAGGAGAAGAGGGCACAGGGAACACACAATCAAGGAAAAAGCCCTTCCACGTTCCACTTCACTTGGATTGAACGATTTTAAGGCAAATGATGGTTGGTTTACCAGATGGAAGAAAGGCTTCAGTGTTGCTTACAGAAAAAGAGCATGGTGAAAAACAGTTGGCAGATAAACTAGCAGCTGAGCAGTGGCAGTCTGAAAAACTTCCTCACATTCTTGAAAAGTTTTCCCCGGCGGGCATCTACATTGCTGATGAAACAGGACTTTGTCTGAAAGGGCTCTGTGACTAAGAACATGCAGGGAAAAATGAAAAGCTAGAAGTAGGGAAAGCTTCAAAGGACAGCATGACCGTGCTCATCTCTGCCAACATGGATGGGAGTGACAAACGCCTGATGTTCGTGATGGGGAAGTCAAAATGACCTAGATGATTTCAAAAGGATTTCAGGAAACTTTCCCTCAGTTATGTCAGTTCAGCAAATGCCTGGATGATAGGTGAGATTTTAATCAACTGGCTAAAAAACTGGGATTGTCAGCTTCATTTGCAGAGCCCCCCCCCCCCAAAAGGAGTGGTTCTGACTAACATGCAAATAGAAATCTTACCTTAACTGGTTTTGTAGTTGGCAAGCCATTCACAGTCTTTGTTTAATCCTGAGCTGATGGTGTCAAATCTGCAGATGAACTGAAGCTCAGCAGTTTCTCTTTGTAGCTTGCCAACTACAAAACCAGTTTCTCCTCCCTTGGTTTTCACACCTCAACTGCTAGAACAGGGCCTCATCCTCCCTGATTGAACTAACCTCGTTATCTCTAGCTTGCTTCTTGCTTGCATATATATACCTGCCCCTGGAAATTTCCACTACTTGCATCCGACGAAGTGGGTATTCACCCACGAAAGCTCATGCTCCAAAATGTCTGTTAGTCTATAAGGTGCCACAGGATTCTTTGCTGCTTTTACAGATCCAGACTAACACGGCTACCCCTCTGATACTTTTATCGTGAAAGGGCAACTTACAAATGTAGATTTTTTTGTTACATAACTGCACTCAAAAACAAAACAATGCAAAAACTTTAGAGCCTACAAGTCCACTCAGTCCTACTTCTTGTTCAGCCAATCGCTAAGACAAACAAGTTTGTTTACATTTATGGGAGATAATGCTGCCCACTTCTTATTTACAATGTCACCAGAAAGTGAGAACAGGCATTCACATGGGACTTTTGTAGCTGGCATTGCAAGGTATTTACATGCCTGATATGCTAAACATTTTATACCCCTTCATGCTTCGGCCACCTTTCCAGAGGGCATGTATCCATGCTGATGATACTAGTTAAAAAAAAAAAGCATTAATTAAATTTGTGGCTGAACTCCTTGGGGAGAACTGTATGTCTATGGCTCTAGTTTACCTGTATTGTGCCATATATTTCATGTTATAGCAGTCTCGGATGATGACTCAGCACATGTTGTTCATTTTAAGAACACTTTTGCCGCAGATTTGACAAAACGCAAAGAAGGTACCAATGTGAGATTTTTAAAGATAGCTACAGCACTTGACCCAAGGTTTAAGAATCTGAAATGCCTTCCAAAACCTGAGAGGGATGAGGTGTGGAGCTTGCTTTCAGAAGTCTTAAAAGAGCAACACTCTGATGCGGAAACTACAGAACCCGAATCATCAAAAAAGTAAATCAACCTTCTGCTGGTGGCATCTGACTCAGATGATGAAAATGAGCATGTGTCAGTCCGCACTGCTTTGGATTGTTATTGAGCAGAACCCATCATCAGCATGGATGCATATCCTCTGGAATGGTGGTTGAAGCATGAAGGGACATACAAATCTTTAGTGAATCTGGCACGTAAATATCTTGCAACGCTGACTACAACAGTGCCATGAGAACACCTGTTCTCACTTTCAGGTGACATTGTAAACAAGAAGTGGGCAGCATTAGCTCCTGCAAATATAAACAAACTGGTCTGAGCAATTGGCAGAACAAGAAATAAGACCAAGTGGACTTGTAGGCTCTAAAGTTTTACATTGTTTTATTTTTGAATGCAGACCTAATTCTACATTTGTAAGTCCAATTTCACGATAAAGAGATTGCACTACAGTACTTGTATTAGGTGAATTGAAAAATACTATTTCTTTTGTTTTTTACAGTGCAAATATTTGTAATAGAAATAAATATAAAGTGAGCAATGTACACTGTGTATTCTGTGTTGTAATTAAAATCCATATATTGGAAAATGTAGTAAACATACAAAAATATTAAAATAAATGATATTCTATTATTATTTAACAGTGCAATTAATCGTGATTAATTTTTTTAATCGCTTGACAACCCTAGTTGCTACTAACAAGAGTCTATTACTGTATAGCAGTCCTAGTGTTCCTGTGCAGTTATGTATTCCTGTGCAAAGTGCGCATTAAATGCTGCCATTCTGATTTTGTGGAAGATTCTGGAGAATGAGGCTCATGGTACAGACACCAGACTATCTGGGCTGGTTCAGACAATTCTGCCACAGCTGGGTTGCCACTCATCGCGGTTTCACCGGCAGTCTGCCAGAATCAGACTCTATCTCCTGGAGGCTATTGAAGCCAAGCTGGGAGATTTTAGGCTGCTGAAAGTCTGGTGGTACAGTAGGGCTAAGGGACACTCCCTACCTGCCCTGGCCCTGCACCACTCGCAGAAGCGGCCGGCATGTCTAGCCCCTGGGGGGAGAGGGGTCAGGGTGGCTTCACGTGCTGCCCCCATCCCAAGAACTGTGCAGGATCCTGCCTTAGCCCACTGCACCGCCAATTGAGAGCTGCCCAAGGTAAGTGCCACCCAGCCAGAGCCCACACCCCTCACCCCCTCCTGCATCTCAACCCCCTGCCCCAGCCCAGAGCCCCCTCCCAGAGCCAGCAACCCAAAACCCCTCCTGCACCCCAGCCCCCTACCCCAGCCCTGAGCCCCATCCTGCACCCAAACTCCCTCCTAGAGCCTGCACCCTGCACCTCCTTCCTGCATCCCAACCCTCTTCCCTGGCCTGGTAAAAGTGTGTGAGGGTTGGGGAGAGCAAGCAATGGCGGGAGGGAGAATGGAGTGAGCGGGGTGGGTCCTTGGAGAAGGGGTGGGGCCGGGGTGGGGCCTCCGGGAAGGGGCAGGGCAAGGGTATTTGGGTTTGTGAGATTAGACAGTTGGCAACCCTAGCCATAGCTCTCCAGCAGTGCAGGTAACCCAAGTGTAAGTAGATGAGCTCTACCCTGACATCAGGATGAGCTCTACCCTGACATCTGGTGGTGAATTGTGGTGAGTTGTGGAAAAGAACTTCAGGGGCTGATCTTGTTTGCGTAGGCACACCCACCCCACCTAGCATGAGCCCAATGGTCACTTTGGCTGCTGTGGGATCCCCAGTTTCTCTGTTATTGGCACAGGAAGAATAAAGTGTTGTTACCCTGATTATGGGAATCAAGGACAATGAAACTATGACAGAGGCACTAGCCATCAACTAAGGAGCACTCACTAGACAAGGGACATGGGTTCCAAAACCCAGTGAATTGAGAGAGGCTGGGGACAGGTATTTGTACCTGATAGTATGGGTGCCTTTTGAGGGCCTGAAATACTAATTGTACCTTCGCCTCTCTCTACTGTGGCATATCAGAGCTAATTTTAATTCAATTAGGAGTCTAGTTACAGGCTGCTGAGCTGAATTCATTTTGGGCCAATGATGCACCAACACTGAGGCATCCCTACTACAAGCTGAAATTACTGAGTGCTGTGGAGGGGCCTGAAGATATGTTGCTAAGCAGCTGGTAGAGCAGAGCTGTTTGCAGGATGACTGGAGCAGCTCGCGGGACAGCTGGTGGAGCGGAGCAGAGTGGCTGGCGGAGCGGAGCAGTTTGTGGAACGGCTGGAGCGGCTCACAGGATAGCTGGTGGAGCAGAGCTACTGGTGGAGTGGCTCGCTATGAAGGCTGCAGCAGATCCCCATGGAGAGGCGGGGCAGTCAGCCTTGGACCATGTAAGGTGCCCCTTAACTCTGCTACGCCCCTCCCCCCCAGGCTGGGAGGTAAAACTCTGGGGCTGCACTGACCAGGGACAGAGACTTTTGGGTGATTCTTGGGTTGCTGGACTTGGGACTTTGGGTGATTTTTTGGGTTGCTGGACTTAAGAACCAGAGGGGAAAAGGATGCTGCCAAACTTACTCGCGGGGGGTGGGTCTTTTGCTCATGGTTTGTGTTATGAATCCTGTTTGTGGTGTTTCCCCAACATAATGCCACATTGTTTCCCTCCTTTATTAAAAGGATTTTGCTACACTCAGACTCTGTGCTTGCAAGAGGAGAAGTATTACCTCTTAGAGGAGCCCAGGGGGTGGTATGTAATTGTCCCAGGTCACTGGGTGAGGGCTCGAGCCGGTTTTGCATTGCGTTATTGAAACAGAACCCCTAGATACTGAACCTGGCCTTGTTGCTGCCAACTCAGATGGGCAGAAGGGTTACACAAGCAAGTGTCGTGTTTATGGCTCATACTCCAGTGCTACACAGCAAGAAGTATGATCCACTGGCAGAGTTCCCAAGTGTTAATCTGAGCCCCTGGGGAACCAGCATGTCTTCTATTTTATCATAGCTCTCGCTTGAGTACAATGTAGATTCCCATGCTTCCTATTTAACAGAAGACTTCCAACAACTACCCTATAACCACCCCCCCCCACACACACAGTTTCTGAACACATTAGTTTTCCCCCTTTCTCTACATTTCCCATGTAATTGAAGACCCTGGAATGAATAAAGCCACATACTGAATCTTGCAGACAAGGGCCATAAAGGTGTCAATTTCCAGAGGCTCCCTGATTACCCTGAGTCAGCCCATATAGCAGACAGAATGATAGCCTTCCACTCCCCCTCCCATGAAAATGATACTGTAGAGAATATCTAATAGGGTGTTATTGTAGCCACTGAAGAGAGAGCATGATGCCCCAATCAGTGCTATTAGCCTTCATCGCTACAGAGCACAAAAGACCTATATAGCCCCACTGGGCTAGTGGCCATAGAAGCAAGTGGCTGCTGGGGGAAAAAAGACCATTGTGTTTTTTAAGACTAGATTTTTCCCTCAACTATGCCAGTCCCACTATAGCCTCCATGCAAGGTTTAACACACAGCTAAACCACCAAATTATCTCTCAATACCACAGGCTCCCGTCACAGGCTCAATGTATGCCCAGCCTGTGTTAGTGGTACTGATTTCTATTTTACTCACAGTTTAGCAAAATCAGTGTGATATGGGGAAAAAAGAATGCTTGATAGTTCCCTTTCTAGTGAATAACTGAACCCTGAAACTTAATACTTCAATCTCATAGAAAAATCTTAGAAATTGTCCTCCTCTTTGTGAGCTGCAGAAACAGGCTTGCCCACCGGTGTATTTACAAATAGTCATGACAATAGCTTGGCATAACTATCAGTTTATCATGCAGCTTGGACTGAAGCAGTCATTTGATTGGCTAACAATGCTTCCATCTATCAATACACCAAAAATCAATACAAAATAGCAATAATAATGACACCATTTAAAGCAAACAATGGACTAAGTTTACACAAGATGTCATAGGGAGGCATATAACATGCCCTGCACTAGCTGATTCATCTCATTCCAGGTCAAAAATGTTGAAAGTTTTTCAGGAAATTAAAAGGCTATTTTTCAACTAAAAAAAAAAACCTGCAAAAAATGTGATCATCACTAGTGAAGAGCAAGTATGTTAAAGAGATCACCTTAGGGACCACTGGTGGTTAGCATTAAATAAAATCAGACTTTTTCCTCCATAGGTAGGTTCCCACCCTCCAGCAGTGCTATTGACTTTATTAAATGAATGAACATAGGACATCTCACTTAGGCTCCAAGTCAGTATTCATGGAAGATAACGGACACACTGTTAATGACGTCTGGTCATTTGACCTGGCCCCAAACAGGAAATCTAGCAACAAGTCAGCAACTTTATGACTTTTTCTCCTTTAGTAGGTCTATTTATTGGGGAGGAGGGGGGAGAAATACTTGCTAATGATCTATATGTGCACACTGAGCCTTACTATGTAAAGTGGAGACATTTTTACTACGTCACCTTTAAGACCCAATGTACAATACAATTCTTTAAACGTGGCAGCTGTGCACCATATCTAAATTTACAGCTAAATGTAGCTTGCCTTGAAGGGAACACCTGCTGGCATCCCTGTGGCCATGAAAAGAAAATGTTCTCTCTCAGTACGGAAAAAGCAAAGGTGGATGTAAAAGAATAAGTGAACTGCTGATCAAACTGCATTTTATATTTTGTGGAGTATTTTAAGTAATTTACTTTCTTCTGCAGTCTAATTGGTTGCTCGGGTATCAAATGGGAAAATTAAGAAAAAGAAATGAAGTGGTGGTTATAGAATAGATTTGATATTTCATTGGAGGGTCCTGCTGAGGTTAGTTAGCCACCTGCTAAAACTACATTAAGAGCCGAACACTTCAAAGAGGAGAGCCTTCGGTACCAGTTTTTAAGTGATATGGTTACACATTGTTGGCCATTTGAAATTCAGACAGTCCTGAAAGGAAAGATAAGAGGGACATGTTGTAGACAGCTGTCATCTATGTAACAAAAGAACTATGGCCACGCTGAAGCTGTTCAAGCAGCCAGGGGCCAGATCTTTGTAACATTTCAGTGAAATATTTTATTGAAAGGAAAACCCTGAAATAGCAATGCAGCATGAGGACTGTCATATGTGACATTTCATTTCATTTCAGGATACCTGGGGAGATGAATGTACTAGACTCTTGCCTGTGCATTTCTGTTCCCATTTATCCAAAATGGAACCATCATGTACAGCAACTTATTCTTTATGGCTTAATTTCCTTGTGTCCAACCAGCCAATCAGAATAGTAAAAAAAAAGAACAAGGGTTGTTCTAGAACCACACTATACTTGTATTATAGGACACTCATTTTATTCTGAACTTTTGCCCTATTTTTGACTGAAGATCAGTGAATACTTGAAACAAAGTATTTCTTTGGCTTCTTAAGTAAACATGACCACCTAATTGGATAGTAAAAACTGATAGGAAAGTTCCTGTGAATATGGTACATTGTATTACTGCAACTGAGTAAGTAATAGATATCTCAAGAGAAACCTTTTACAGCCTAAAACAACTGATGTTACAACCCATTTTGGCATTTTTGCAATACTACAGTGGAATATTGTTTAGCTCATAGAATAAATGAATTGCATAACTGAAGTAACATTTAAACACCACTCTTTTGGCAACACATGCAAGTCATAATTATTTGCATTTTCCAAAGAGCAAATGAGAGCCTTCCAAAGAGCAAATGAAAGACTTGGACAGGGGACCCTTATAAATACAGTAGAACCCTTTTTTTCTCCAAAGGCCTTCAGGGATACTCAAAAGCTTCAGCTCATCAATGTAACTAGCAAATGGCCAATTTTATAAGATACTGACCAGCTGAAAGAGGATGATTTCCAACAACCCCATAAAGCCAGATAGCCCGAAAGCTGAATAAATAGCATGTGTTTTCACTCTGCTCTGCAGCAGGAACCTGGAGTGAAATCTTGACCCTCTTGAAGTCAGTGGGAATCTTGCTACTGACTTCAATGGGCCAGGAGTTCATCACTGGAGTGCAGCCTGCTTCTGCAGTTCTGTTAGACCTGGAGGAAGCTTACTGACACCATCTCGTGGAGTAGGTTGCTAAAGAAAATCTCCTCACTGTTCTCTGCATTTCAGAGCCCAGGGCAGAACAAAGAGGAAAGCCCAGCTCATAAGGATATAATTTCTGGATGTCGCTCTGAAACTGTGATGCATTTTGTTTACTGGGTGCTGCATCACTAATTTTCTGAGAACTCTCCCTAAGTGCAGTTTTCTGCAGCCATTTTGTTCGCAGTGACTGTAGCATGTTACAAAAGGACATCCACACAAACACACTGTGCTCTCTTCTGTGGAGTTTGCTTTCCTTGTTTTTTGTTGCTTCTTTAACCTAAAAAAGGAATGTTTGACTGAAAGTATGTTTTCCTGTGTGTTTATGGAGAGTTTCAGTTGGATGGGGTTCACTATAGGATTATACTATACATTAAAAATCAAGAGGAGAGACAGCTGTAATATGAAAGTAAATTGATTTTCATGAACAGAAAAGTATGCTAATGATGTTTTAAGCCACCTCCAGGTAGTGCTGTAATGGAGAGTCCCATATATTCTCAATAAAGTTTAAGCAGCAAGTAGCTTGGAGAAAAGGCACTTTTGCTAACATCACAAGCATGTACCCTGAGACTGTGGAAAACAGCTAGCCCATACTTGGCTTAACACATATGAGCATAGTCACTAGTTCTATACTAACATCCCAGTTGCATAATCACTTATAGAATAGTAGGGTTGGAAGGGACCTCAAGAGGTCATCTAGTCCAACCCCCTGCTCAAAGCAGGACCAATCTCCAGACAGATTGTTACCCCAGTTCCCTAAAGGCTCCCTCAAGGATTGAACTCACAACTCTAGGTTTAGGAGGCCAATGCTCAAACCACTGAGCTATCCCTCTCCCCCAAAGAAACAAGCACATGCATAGCAGAGGATGGTTTTGATTCATCAACCGCTGGGTTATGGACCCAGCATGCTCCCCCTGCACCACTCTGCTTATATACTAGTCTTTTGTCCCTACATGCCCTCTTTCTTTCTAGCTACTTGAATTATTTTATGACAACACCAACCTTTGATATATAACAGAATATACAAGTGGTGAATAGATTCTGTGTAGTTTCCAAAGTGTATTTCAGCCCTGGATGTATCTAGCTGGTTTTCTCAGGACACCACTCACAGAATACAACTCACTCCAGGCTGATTATGTTGCAGCTTCAGCCAGTTTCTATTTGGACTCAATGACATTTACAGTGCCCATGTCTGTAATGTCTCTGCACTCAGTGTCTTGATGTTGCAGGTGTCTGCAATGATCCTGGCTGGCACTGAGGCAGATCCTATCACCCTCCCATCTGTTTATTGAGAAATCAAGCTTTCAGCTTTTTCTCCTGCATTAACAGGTGTCTGGGATGTCATGGGTACTTCAAGTAAATCTCAGTGATTTTTCGAGTACTTTAGACTGTCCATTTCCTTTATATGATATTGGCCCTGATGTATCGGAAACAATATTTTCTGGCTCTCAGCTGCTATCATTGCTTCTTAGATGGACTGGTTGCCTGTCATTCTGGAGACTTGTTATGTTTGTCTCCCCCAGTAAAATGTTTAATTTTCATTTTCTCCCCTTCTCACCTCCCCCAAAAGAGTGGCATTTTCTAAAGTTTAAATAGCTAGGATCTTGGGGGAAGATATTTCAATTTCCTCACATTTGAAACATTCCATGTCTCACATTGCCTTGCAAAAAATCCAGTTGAAGTCTGTTTTAATTGCATCAGATCTGGAAATGAATTAATTATAATATTTAATAATTATACAGTGCTTTACCTCTTCAGAGCATTGCACAAACATTCATGAATTAAGGCCAGTTTGCATCTTATTTAGAGCAGGTGAATAAAGAGCCCAGGTAAGGATTGTGTCTCTATAACTTTGCCTATACACTGTCTCATTTTGTAGTTCTTGTCCACAATGAGTGCAGCAACACTGGTGCTGACAATAGTTTATCACCTAGCGTGATTAGGGCTCTATCTTCTTAAGGACCCCGTCAAGAAGATTTGCTCTGAGCAGGTTTCCTTGACAGAGTGCTGAATACACTCGAGCCCCCATCTATGCTACTATTTCAGCAAATGTCTATACTGGTCCAGTTACACCCACTTATGAAGAAAACAAACAAGCCCACACAATCAAAGAATAGGTGCAGAATATACCAGTGTAGACAAGGGTAATTTAGACAATGGTTCACAACCAGTGAGATAAATGACCTTCTTCCTTGCTGAGGGTTTTTAATTTGATGGCAAGGTTACAGTGAAACACAGAAATCTAATAGCCTTTCTATAAAACACAAGAGGAAAAATATTATATGGACAAAAATTATGACTTAATATCACATTTGGTGTGTCCTTTTCTGGAATTGGTGGGCTGTTTCAGTGCTTTATAATTGATATTGCTCATAAACACAAGGGAAAAAGAGGAAGAGGGCAGGCTGTAAAATGAAAGATCGGAGCTGCAAGACAAGCATATTGTAAAGCAACAGTAGGGAGTCAGGTGGTTAAACGAATCACTAGATGGCGGCTGTACTGCATGGACAGCAGAAGGGGGAAGGGAGATGTGTTGCTGGTGAGGACAGAAAAACAACAAGGAGGAAAGCAGGCACAATGTCATGAAAGACTGATTTTTTTTTAGTCAAATTCTGTTTACCTTACTCACTCTAGCAATCCAAGTAGAGACAATTTAGTCATGCTTAACCCAAGGCACACATGTGTATCATTGGGATTACTCGCCTGGGTAAAGCTGATACAACTGGTGCCTTAGTGTGAAAATTAAAGAAAAAAAGGAACAGAAGAATTAAGCTAAAAATGTCATAAGTTAATTGTCCTGTCAAGAATTTCAGCTTCACATTAGGTAGAGGGTAGAATTGAACTCATGAGTCTGACATCCTAGGTATGTGCCCTAACCACTGGTTACAAGCTATAATAAGGACACCACTCTCACCACATCTGTCCGCAGCCTTCTAATTTTGTCAATATAGCCCTAGACAAATACCCCAAACAGATTTTTTCAATTCACTTTTTTTTTTGCAATTGCCTGTTTGTTTGACCTTACTAGAATTTTTCCCCCCAATTTTTCAAGACGACCAGTGAACTAAAAGAAAACAACAGTTATTCCACCAGCTCTAATACTAACACATTTAAAGAGACAGTGCCTGTCCCAAAGAGTTTACTATTTAAATGTATTTGCCTTTTTGTGATGTTTGGCATTGTGACATTTCTTGATTAAACTGTTAATTGTTGTCTCTGAGCTCATTATTTTAACAGGACATATATGCGCTATTTAAACTCCAACTCACAGTAACCATTAATGAAACATTTCACTGTCAGTGAAGATTAATTTGAGTGTACTAAGTTATATGGTTTCTATTAAATGTTCCTAAATGGCACACTTGCACATGAGGAATAAAATCAATTTTGTGACCTCTCTTAGCTCTGGTCCAGTCCCATTAGCCATTATTTCCCCTCACCAATTTATTTCTAATTTCATTGTCAGTTCACAGCAGACAGTGCTGAAACATTCATTTTAAATTACAGCACAATAAAAAGTTCCTATGTGATATTTACCAGTGAAATACTAGAGGTATTTTAAATATATTCTGTGTAATAGCATGCTGCTTTCCCAATGGCAGAAGATTTAAGCTGTTCATGTGTTTCATGCATTTACCACCTTTTTAACACTTAACACCGAGTGGAATTTATGCCCTTTGATGACTCACCAGTCCCCACTGCCCAGCTGTACTCATCACTCAGAGAGGAGTGGAAGAACTGAGAGAACACAACTAATGCTGCTGTGCAAATCTGACAGGCAGAACAGAGCAAAGTGGGTTAAACAAGTCAATACGCTGTAGTCTTGTACAAAGGTGTGGGCATCACACAACACATCAGCTCTGATCCTTCAGCATGCAAGGTCAAATAATATAAAATTGAAATTCACTGGTGAGCAGAGGCCTGTTTTGAAGTCTTATACTGGCCCTCTGCATAGAGGTGAATCTCACCTGAGTGAATAAGTTCTTTACCATTTGAAAGGGGAGTGTGGAAATTGTTGAACAAAAAATTCACATAATTTTGACATCAACGTCTGTTTGCAATTTAATACAGTGGGCCATATTTTGCTCTCAGCTATAGTCATGCGACCCCATTGACTTCAGACATAGCTAAGAGCAGAGGCTGGCCCAAGGTTTGTACTGGTGTATATTTGTACCATTATAGGATATTCATATTACATTTTGAAGTGCCAAAATTCACTGGAGCAATGCCAATTTAGGCCAGCTGATGAGCTGTCCCAATATATTTAGATCTCATTTAAAGGTAGCTTAGACCCCTGCAAGGTCTACATTCACTCGCTGTGTAAAACTATGTATCATGTGCCATTAATCACATACTATATGGAATGGAATGGAATGGAATGGAACCTACTCCAAAAGAATGTCTGGCAAATGCAAACAGTATAAACCATGATCACTGTAGTGAAGCGAAGACTCACTGGTGTGGCACCTTCTGCTGGTCATCCTGGGAATTAGCTCAATTCCAGCTCGGAGCACCCTCTGCTGGCCAGTGTCTTGCCTGCCTCAAGCCCTGTGTACCTCCCAGACCCCAGTGCTCCTTGGCAGTGCTGTAGGAGCAGGAATTTATATTTGTACTCTCAGAATTAATGTATGATTTGATCATCCTGCCAGCCACCCTTTTTGAATAGCAGAAAGGAATGACCCTCTGGGACATTGTCAGATGCATTTCTACCAGATTGCCAGCATCTGTACTGATATTAAGGCATGGACAGACCAGAAGAATCCTTATGACTGATTATAACTTATCCTAAAGCAAAAGGGTGACCATAATGTCTACTATGGTTTCCTATACATATTATAAATTAACTCTAGTTAAATATACATTTCTTTGTTTTGAGGTTTAGTAAGTAAGAAACAGGATCTTGTGTCTATGTTAAGGAGATTAGAGGAATGTTGAAGGCCTGGGCCACAATGTGAACTGTTTTGCTTACAAGATTTAGTAAGGTTTAATTTACAATGCCTTTCTTGCTCAACATAAAATCCATACCTTTGAAAGTCTCTATAAAAGACTTTGTGTGAATTAGGAATGCATGCATCAGGAAAAGATAAGGTGTGAAGGCCATTGTTATAGCCAGATGGTCAAGGAACAAGGAGTGAAGAGACTTAACACCACCAGAGAACCATCAACACACATCCATAATTAAGGAAAGGCAGATTGAGGACCCTGAGGTGGAGGCTGGCACCCCTAAAGACAAGACAAATGATTAAATTGAAACCAGGACAGAATGATCCTCTTGAAGGTGTTTTGGAATGTTAACATCAAAAGATAACACTAATTAAGGAGTAACTGGTCACAAACTGACACAGCAAAATCCATAGGCTTCAAGAGAGAAAAAAAGACTATAAGATCAGGGTGCTTGGCCATGGGACTTTGGGTTCATCTTGACACAACTCCAGGAGCATCGGATTGTGACCGACAGAGCCCAGCTCCCCTCTGCGACCAATCTAGCTGGCCACTAAATTGATCCAGACTCTGGACTGGTAACAATAAACATCAACTGGTATGACTGTGTGCAGGGTGTGTGTAACTGAAAAGCATATGTTAATTGCTTGTATTCTCCATAAATGCAGCATATTGCCTTTTTCCCTGAAAAAGATCCAGTGTGCTTCTTATAAGCATAACAGTGCCCCTACACTCTGGGTCTCCCCAACCCTCTGTCCCCACCTTGCCTCAGTGGCTACTGCCAGTCATCATCTAGCCCCCACTCACTGGGGCAAACTGCAGTCTGTAATCCACTCATCACTGGCAAGGAGGGTTTGGACCTGCTGCCTTTCCCTGCAGCCCAGTACCTTCTTGGGCCCTTAAAAAGACCTGTAGCCTGGGGGTTTACCAGGCTGGAGCTCCCGAGCTCCTTTAGCCTTTCCCCAGCCCTGCTCCATTCCAGACACCGGGCAGCCAGATCCTTCTCCCTCTACCCCTACAGAAAGACTGACTTAGCTACTGGCTCACAGCCCTTTTATAGGGGCAGCTGTGGCCTGATTGGGGTGTGGCCCCAGCTGTGGCTGCTTCCTCAATCAGCCCAGCCTTTTCTCTCAGGAGTGGGGTAACTGCCCTGCTACAATCACCCAAAGGATAAGAAGAATCCCTAGGTAAATCACATCAAATTTTCATGATGGCCTCAGACCTGCTCTGAGATCGGATAGCATGGACCTCCGTACCAGTGTGAAATCCTATCGATGGTAGAAACAGACTCAGCAGGTGCAGCATTGGCAGGGCAGTGAGGGAGGGGACAGAGGAAGAAAGAAGTGGCCTAGGTTGAGGCTACCCCTCCCACCTAGCATAGCCGAGCCAGAACTGTGCCAGGGTGGTTCTCCCTGGTCCTTCCACGTGGTGGTATTAGGACTCACAAGGAGCTTCTTCTTCCCCAAGCCATGTGGGGAAGAGGGATTCCAAGGAGAAGCCAGCTTCCTGGGGCCAGAAAAATTCTCGGGTAACTGGAGTAGGGCAGAAGTGACCTTGGCTGGTTTTGCAGCAGGCAGTGATGGGAACTACCATCAGACCATCTTCAAACAGTTTTAATTCCAGACATTATCTCCCCTATACTGACTGGCTGTCTGTTCCAACACCCTCCTTCACATCAACCTCCAGGCTCCCCTCTTCTGCCTCACTCTATTCCCCCCCCGCCCCTCCTTTCTGGAGCCCTTACAGATGATGACACAACTGATTTGCCACACTTACAATGTTTACTACTACACTCATAGGTTCTTTCCCAAAACAGGCTACATAGGATTTTCTTTTAGAAACTCCACTCTAGGATTGACATGACTGGTGGTATAGTAGCATAGATTTAACTATAACCTTACAAAGAAACCAAAAAGTTGTACTATCTATAATAATTAAACAGCATAAACCTATCCAAACAGTACAAACCCTGTGCACCCAATAGGGCCATGCTAATAAATGCATTTCATACTTGCACTCTAAAAGATAAGGAAAATATAAGGATGAAAAATGAGCAAGTGTAGAACCTCAGAAGGTCTTGGATCCAGTTGATACCAGTTCAGAGCCAGAGAGAACCTGAGAAAAGGGACTAGGTATGGTGTCTTATGCCCCACATGACGCAGGGGTCATGGGTGTATACCCATATTTGTTCTGGTATCCTAATTATCATAAGGCCAATGCATGCCCCTATTCCATGTGTGGCATTCTGGGTTCCATATTTAACCATAATCATTAATAATAACCATTTGCATCAATCCTTTCCTAATAAATTCTATGCATTAATATGGTCTGACTACATACCTACTCCCTAGCAACCAAACTATAAACCACTTTAGCTCATTAACCCTGTGTTGCCTGGTATGGGGTTTATATATCCCATCACAAAATGTAACTGCAGCTAGTTGCGGGTCAGCGGGTGGTTGTGGTAGCAAACCCCAATGCAGGATTGAGGCCCATGTTCTAAAATTGGATACATATTTTCCTTTTTAAAAATGATTTGTGAATTAAATCCAGCAGTTCTAAAGAAAATGCAGTATGGACCGAATGTATGCAGCACATCAAGCTAATGGGAAATGCTATGTGCTCATATAAGAAAGTAGTTCAGGAAAATTTCTATGTTAATTTTTTCCTGTAAACATTTTGAATTGGCTATAAAAACACTTTAGAAAGAGTTTCCTACAAATACCTTCGTTCTCCTTTGTACCTAAGTCACTTTGGCACAGACACGCCTGCAAATATAGGATGTCTTGGTTCTTGAGAACATATTCAAGTAACCATATACTAAATGTTTTAGAATATTTAAAAAAAATCAGTTTCTGTAAATTAACTATGTTCATTCTTCACCCCCGCACCCAAGACTTTGTTATAAAGTGAACAGATCTGATACATAACCTGTAGTAATATGGAGTATGCCTGTGCAACTTATTCAACTACACAATAGCTACAGATATCGCTATTGCCTCTGGTTAAACTGAAACGAGAAAGGGTGGGAAAGATGTCCAGTGGAGGCAGCGTATTTTACAAGATATTCTACAAAACATATATGTGTGTGTGTGTGTGCACATGCGCACGCACGCGCACAACAATGGCCACATAAGAACGGCCATACTGGATCAGACAAAAGGTCCATCCAGCCCAGTATCCTGTATTCCGACAGTGGCCAATGTCAGGTGCCCCAGAGGGAATGAACACAACAGGCAATCATCAAGTGATCCAGTCTGTCATTCACTCCCAGCTTCTGGAAAACAGAGGCTAAAGATACCATCCTGCCCAATAGCCATTGATGGACCTATCCTCCATGAACTTATCTAGTTCTTTTTTTGAACCCTGTTATAGTCTTAGCCCTCACAACATCCTCTGGCAAAGAGTTCCACGGGTTGACTGTGCATTGTGTGAAAAAATACTTCCTTTTGTTTGTTTTAAACTTCCTGCCTATTAATTTCATTTGGGGACCCCTAGTTCTTGTTTTATGAGAAGGAGTAAATAACACTTCCTTATTTACTTTCTCCACACCAGTCATGATTTTATAGACCTCTATCCTATCCCCCCTTAGTCGTCTCTTTTCCAAGCTGAAAAGTCCCAATCTTATTAATCTCTCCTCATATGGCAGCTGTTCCATACCCCTAATAATTTTTGTTGCCCTTTTCTGAACCTTTTCCAATTCCAATATATCTTTTTTGAGATGGGGCAACCATATCTGCACACAGTATTCAAGACATGGGCGTACCATGGATTTATATAGAGGCACTATTATATTTTCTGTCTTATTATCTACCCCTTTCTTAATGATTCCCAACATTCTGTTTGTTATTTTGACTACTGATATGCACTGAGTGGATGTTTTCAGAGAACTATCTACAGTGATTTCAAGATCTCCTTCATTTTATATATACGTATAGTTGGGATTATTGTTTTCCAATGTGCATTAATTTGCATTTATCCATGTTGAATGTCATCTGCCATTTTGTTGCCTCATCACCCAGTTTTGTGAGATCCTTTTGTAGCTCTTTGCAGTCTTCTTGGGACTTAACTATCTTGAGTAGTTTTGTATCATCTGCAAATTTTGCCACCTCATTGTTTACCCCTTTTAATTATATTATGGTCACCATTACCAGGTGGTCCAGCTATATTCACCTCTTGAACCAGATCCTGTGCTCCACTTAGGACCAAATCAAGAATTGCCTCTCCTCTTGTGGGTTCCAGGACTTGCTGCTCCAAGAAGCAGTCATTTAAGGTGACTTTCTCTCTCCATCCTGTCCGGAGATGACATGTACCCAGTCAATATGGTGATAGTTGAAATCCCCCGTTATTACTGAGTTTTTTATTTTTATAGCCTATCTAATCTCCCTGAGCATTTCACAGTCACTATCGCCATCCTGGTCAGGTGGCCGGTAATATATCCCTACTGCCATATTCTTCTTATTAGAGCATGGAATTACTATTCATAGAGATGCTATGGCACATTTAAGAGGTTTACTTCATTCTACACTTTCTTTCACATATAGTGCCACTCCCCCACCAGCACAACCTGTTCTGTCCTTCCAATATATTTTGTACCCTGGTATTACTGTGTCCCATTGATTATCCTCATTCCACCAAGTTTCTGTAAAGCCTATTATATCAACATCCTCATTTAATATGAGGAACTCTAGTTCACCCATCTTATTATTTAGACTTCTAGCATTGGTATATAAGCACTTAAAAAACTTGTCACTTTTTAGCTGTGTGCCATTACATGATGTAATTGAATGGGACTCTTTTTCAGTTGACTATTTCTCCTCAGATCCTACCCATATTTTGAAAAGCAGCCTCTGATTTTGAGTGCCCAGCTCATGACAATGTAGGCCTGATTTTCAGAAGAGCTGAACCAGTGACAACTCCAGCTAAAGTCAATAGGAGCTGTGGTTACAGAGCACCTCTGAAGATCAAGCCGCATTTGATCTTCTTCTTTCTGGGCATCCAAAAGCTGAGGCACCTAAAAGTCACGGGTCACTTTTGAAAATGTTGGTCTGTATGGTTGTGACAGGTTAAATGAATTGGAAACTATTTCAATTCCAATCTCTCCACTTGCTTCCTGCCTGGAGACAGTTGCCAAGGCACAAATAGCATAGGAAACATATTATCAGATTAAACACTTAAAACACAATGAATCACTATTTTACACATTCTTTTTTAAAGTGGAGCCAGGCGAGGCATTGATTTGAAAAAGAGTAAAGTAATTGGCATTTGTGGAGTTCTGGTCTCACATATAGAAATATAAAAGTTCAAGGGAACAAAATATTCATCAGCTTTGAGTTGATGTGACAGGGTACCACAGAGCATCTGAAAAGGAAAGTGAAATAAAGGATATACCAAAATAAAATAAGTCCCTCCTGTCAACCTTTCACTTTTTTCTCTGAAGGAATATCGGGGGGGGGACCCCCCCCCAAACCCAAAGCCTTTTGGTTGGCCATCTTGGATTGTGTGAAGAGATGAGTTGGGTTGTGGGTGATGTTTACCTGAGATACTGCCTCTCTCATGTATGATAGCTCAGCAGTTATAATCAAGTGAGGCACTTGACCTAATCCCTATTTAATGGCACAGTCCAATTCCCCATTGAAGTCAATGGGAGTCTTTCCATTGATATCAGTAGAACCAGGTCAGGGCATTTCCAGTGAAAGCTTCCAGTACTCAAGACCCTATTCCCTGCCAGAGCCCACAGTTCATGAGCTACAGGGTATGCTACAAAATAGATTTTCACAGAGTCCATGCAGTAACAAGCAGAATAAGGATGAATGTGAAGAGAAGATGGAGAATGGGGGAAAGTTTTATATTAATGGACATTTACAACAAGCATGCACTTATAATAATGCACATTACCTAGAGTTTTGATAGCTTATTTCTGTTTGATAAAGTGGCTAGCAGACCAAAATAGACTAGGGATAATGAAAACATCAATAATGATGCAGAATAAGAAGAGGTGTTCAATACATATTTCTGTTCTGTGTTCGGGAGGAAGATGGATGACATATTCACAATTTACAGTAATAATGAACTACTTTTTATTCCAAGTCGCTAGGCAGGATGCTAGAGTTAAACTATATAAGAAGAAATATGATATGGCATTAATGAAATTTGGTGGGATAGGTCACGTGAGTGGAACACTAAAATTGATGGCTAAAACTTGTTCTATAAGGATATAATGGGAAAAAAGAGGTGGCACTTTACATCAAAGACACCGTTACCTGTCAGAGTGAGAGACAGTTCAGAGTCACAGAACCTCAAAGATGTACGGATTAAGGTTTTTACTAATAAAACTAAAGATGTGGAACTGGTGGGTTTCAGAAACCACCAAGACTGCTCCTGAAGCATCTGTCCATCAGGTGCAGACTTTGTTCTGCCTTGATTTAGGTGTAGCCCCTTAACTGTCTTTTACAATTATCTTAAATGAAGTGCATGTTCACACATCAGTTTTAAATGAGGTTTTAACTGAACTCAGGAAGTTTATGTCAGCTCACAATTTTTTTTAAACACAGAAAGTCCTTCATCTGGCACATGTTAACTCAATTGTACACCTCATTCTGATGGACAGAAAAGAGTTAATTTCTGACCTAAAAGTTAGCGGTTGCCTAGGTACCAGTGATCATGATCTGGTTAAACCTACTATTTGCAAACAGAATATGGCACTAACCAGTATATAAAAGGGGCATTTTTCTAAAGCTTAAAACAATTGTTATAACTGACTGGGAACATAAATTTAAGTAGGAAGTGTTAAAATGAAAACAAGGAATTGTTCAAGAACATCCAACTGGATGCCTCAAAAGCCATGATTCTAAATAGGAAATAAAAAGTGACACTGGTCAAAAAGCCATCCTGGTTAAAAGGAGATGCAAGAGCAGTGATAAACCAAAACAAAAAAATGAATATATAAAGAATTCAAAAAAGGGGAAGATAATGACAATGAATATGTTATATATTAAAAATGTAGGTGACTGTTAAGGGAAGCTAAAGGGATCAATGAACTATCAATGGCCAATAGGGTTAAAGGCAAGAAAAAGGCATTTTTAACATATTAGGAACAAAAAAAAATCCTGGGTCAGGCATAAGTTCATGGCTAGATGCAGACAGTAAAATCATAAATAGGCATGTAGAAAAAAAAAGACGTATTCAATAGTTATTTCAGTTCTATATTTGGAATGAAGCAGGAGGATATATTCATCCCATATGATGTTGTGGATGGAACAGAAAATTTATCATCTGTAACAAAGGAGGATGTGAAGCAGCAGCATCTGCTAAATGTAAACATTTTCAAATCAGACCTGAACACACTAAAGCGTCTTAAAGGAATGACCTGAAGAGCCCTCTGAACTACTCATATTAATTTTTAACAAATCTTGAAAAATTCCAAAGCATTAGAGGACTGTCAATGTAATTCCAATATTTAACAGTAGTAAAAGGGATGACGCAGAGAAATGACTAGTTAGCTTGATATCAATACCAGGCAAAATAATGAAATGGTTAATTTGAGATTCTATCAATAAAGAAATAGAGGCTAAAATATAATTAATGCCAAAGAACATGATTTCCTGGAAAATGGGTATAGTAGGGGGAGGGGGAGCAGTTTGGGACAAAATTACAGGCCTGGTTGATAAAGGCACCTGTGCTGATATAATATACTTGCATTTCTCCAAGCATTTTGCCTCATATCACATAATATCTTGATTTAAAAAAAACACTTGATTATATGGAATTAACTGGGCACACATTAGATGGACTAAAAGCTGACTCACTGACAGATCTCAAAATTAGTGAATGGGAAGATATCAGTGGGTGGAGGCAGTACCAGCAGAATCCCTCAGGGATCAATTCTTGGCCCAATGGTATTTAAATTTTTTTGGTCAATGATCTAGACAATATATATATTTACTTATAAGGTTTGCAGCTAACACAAAGATTGATGGGATAGTAAATAATGAAGACAGGTGGCTGTGGCAAAGGGATCTAAATCACTTGGTTAAATTGTCACAATCCAAACAAATGTGTTTTAATGCAGCCATATGCAAGGTAGTACACCTAGGAAAAAAGAATGCAGGCTATACCTACAGAATGGAAGCTCTGTCTTGTTAAGTAGTGTCTCAGAAAAGAACTTTGAGGTCATTGTAGATAACCCCCTCAACCTGAGTGCTCTGCAATGCTGTGGGTAAACGGGCTAATGTGATCCTTGGATGTATAAAAAGGGGACTATCACATGGAAGGAGGGAAGCGATCTTGCCTCTGTAGACAGCATTGGTAAAACCACCACTAGAATACTGTGCCCAGTGCTGGTGTCCACATTTCAAGAAGGATGTGGAAAAATAGGAGAGAGTTCAAAGGAGAGCTGTGATGCTCTCCTCAGGACACTCAGAACTGTAAGCCATGGTGTTACCCCTCTGCCTTAGTAAGAGTGAGCTCTGCTGAGGATTAATGTGTGTGTCAGCTCCCTGCCAAACCAGCCTCTTTTCCTCACCAGCAAACTCCTCGAGACTCTGCCAGGCTTTATCTTGCCTTGCAGGTAACACTCAGTAAGCCCCAGTTCCCAAACTCCCCAGAGACATTTATCTGCAGTCTCCAGCCCCTCTCATTGGATACTCAAAGAAATTATCAGGTTCGCATGCCACCCTGCTAGGTTAGCTGAGGACTCTATACTTCAGCAGGACAGCACTGACAGGGTCTACAGTAAAACTAAGAGTAAGTTTATTAATAAAGAACAGATTTAAATGATGCTAAGCAAGAGAAAAAGAGACAGGTATCGTTACAAACAAAACAAAGATAACATGCTTTCTATGGACTAAACCCTAAATGTTAACAAATTGCAGTCTTTGCCTAAGCATTTTTCTCACTTACATCAAGTTACCAGCATTGCCAACCCTCCAAGCCAGAGGATCCAACATTCATGGAATTAGAGGGTGCTGTCCCGTCTTCCCTAAGTAAGAGATAAATAAGGGGTTCTCTCCCCTTCTTTTTATAGTCCAGTAAACCTTTGAAATATAAACCCAGACAGTTCCACAGTCCTTGTGGGTGCATAGTTGCTATGCTCTGGTCAATTTGCTTATTTGATTGTCTTAATCACTTTGTTTTCCTTAGATGTAAATGTACTTCCATTGTCTCTGGCCTCTTCTTGCTCAGTTTATGTTGGAGACATGGGCAAACAGGTAAAATAATATTCCTTTGTCTATGCCAAACTACTTTATCCACTTTCATCATTGGTGGGTTATTTCCATACCACAATCACACACAACACACATTTACACAACATCACATACATCACGCATACATATCAGTAGCAGGTCCAGTTTACAGTTTACTATTACACTATATTCTGACATATTCTGACAGTGAACCTTGTGAACTGGTGCCAGTTGTGACTGAATGCACCCCTGTATTCAGATCCTACACACCATTTTAATAATCTTTGTACAAGGTAGGCCTTGTGAGGTACTATTTGAAAACTCATAACTTGCTGATCAGTAATAGCATGGTAAAATTCATGTAGCAACATTATGTGTAAAGTTATGAGCAAACTGAAATCATGCAACTGTCGTTTCCTAGATAATAAGTGGCTAATCCAGTTTCAGGAGGGCTTCAAAGAGAAAGGGCAAGATGGGCAAGATGGTAGGTGTCAAAGGTCTGATGGGCCATCTCATATCAAGTGGCCATCCTTTGGCAAGAAAGGGGGCAAAGAAGGGGCAAAGAAATACATCAATATCTTAGGAGGTTATACCACTCATTCTCCCTTTCACAGAGGGACTCTCATGTTCACCTCAGTCATCTCTCCTGTCTCTTCTCTCAGCTGGAAAAGCTTTTCAAACAGAGACAGAAAAAAAGAGAGAGGAGGGCAAAAAAAGGAAGGGACCTCTCCCCCTCCTCCTCCCTCTCCATCTCTCTGCCCATCTCATTCAGAAAATACCCATTGGACTCCCAGGGGGGGGGTCCCTGACAGAGGGGTCAGTCCTGACCTGACAGTGAAGCCTGTGGGGTTTTGTTTGCTTCTGATAGGTTTGTGTTTGTCTTATAGATTCTTTTTTTATTATTATTTTTTTTTATTATTTTTTTTTTTATTTTCTTTCTCTGTTACTCTTCTGACTTATGCTACTATAATATTACTTTTATTTAAATCTTCTCTTTATTTATTTTAATCAGTGTTTTTCTGGGTAACTATTTAAATAACTAAAAAAAGATAATATAAATTATATATATTATTAATAAGGAATATATGATTTAATATATTTGAACCATCCCAATAGGGGAGGGATAGTACAAGAACCACATATACATTTGTACATTTGGGGGGGAAGGTGGAGGAAGAATCCAGGTGTTGATAGTATTGTATAATCCCTATAGTAAAGTAGAATCAAGGCCACTTTAACACCATGAGGACTCACTTTATGGCAGAGGTGGCAGGGCGGAGAGGAGCAAGCGAGGGGGGGGGGAGGGGGGGGGGGGGCGGGGGGCAAGGGAGGAGGGGGGGGGGGGGCAGGGGAGGGGGGGGGGAAGGGGGGGGGCCCAGGCTGGGGGGAGCTCCACTTTACTTGCAGACCACACACTTGGTGGGACAAAGGCACACACATGTTGAGACACTCACATTGCGGCACCATGATGGGTTTGTGTGCATCCTGGGCCTGTGGCAAGGTAGTGTCCCTAGGTGGCGTGTCTGGATGGCAGGTCAAGGTAGACCTCATCCGTCCATATCAGAGGACTCCCATTATATCACAGACAGGTGAGTCACAGGGGGGGCAAAACAGACTCTTGGAATGGGAGGCTTAGAGAGCAGAGCTTAGCTTAAGAGGGCTGAGAGGTGAGAGAGTCACTGTGAGAGGTGTAAATACAGTCACTGTTTCTGGTTCACTGCTGCACTGTAATTTGCAATGTATTCAGTGGGCACTTCTTATATAACTTCCATGCAGCCATAGGCTCTCTTGGGTAGAGAATCTTCTCTCTCTTCCCCTTGGACTGGGGATCCTCTTGACTCCAGCTCTTACACTGCTCTTCCCCGGCAATGGTGATTGCCCCTGTGATATCCCCCTTTCCTGTTGCTGTCTGTATCTACCAGCTACCAGGGTGTGGGTATTGCTGTTGCTTACAGGGTTTTATACAAGCCCTTCTTTCAGACAGACAGAGGTATCTGGCTGTAGCTGCAGAGTAGAATGGAGTGTAAAGAGGGCATAAGAACCTGGCACCTTACAGCATAACAGACGTTTTGCAGCATGAGCTTTTTGCATTTTGTTTAATGGGTTGTGCGAAGGGTTTGTGCGTTGCACCGGTGGGTGCCTCTGGCAAGCATGCTGCTGCTGTATCTCTATCAGTATTCTTTCTTCTTTCTTTCTTAACAGCTTATTTATTCTTAAGGTTCTTAAGGTATAGAATAAATAAATAAAAAAAAATTAAATACTCTATATATATGTTTAAAGCTTACCAGACCCTACTCTTCTATCTTTCTGCTAGTACCTTACCAGTTCCAGGCTTTGTCTCTGTTTAGTGGGGGCCCTCCCCTTTTTGAAGAGAAGATTGTCCCTGAAGAAAGAAAGGAAGAAGAGTTTATCAGTTCTTTTTTTTGAAGCCTTATCATTTTTTTTTTTTGTGTGATGATCAAACTGCTTTTGAACCCTGTTTGATGATTGTGAGAGAGTTTGACACTATACAATAACCATTTGAACTTTTTTTTGAACCCTCCCCACCCCCCCCCCAAGTGAAGTGAGGACCACACACAGTACTAAATAAAATCTGGCAAAACAAGAGGTAGACAAAAACAACTGTAATTTTACTAGAGTGGAAAGATAGGAGATTTGTGAACAGGGAAAGGGACCTTGATTGTGAAACTGACCTTTGATTGTGGTTGTTGTGTTGTTTGTGTTTTTTTGCTGAAAAGGCTTTTTGCTGATAAGGAATAATCAATTATTGTTATTGTTTGTTGATTGCATTGATTTATCCTATTGGGGGATGTCCTTTTAAAATCTTATTCTATAAAATAGGGAGGTTTTGGTCCAGGAAGTTTGACAAAGGGTCTTTTTCTGAAGTCCACACACTAAACTCCCCATCAAGGTGACAGAAGGACAGTGAAACTCCTGATGACTTGAGATATGAACACTCTAGGTAGTGACTTACTAAGGGGGTTTGAGGTTCTTTGAACTAGTAGTATTAGGTAAAAGTGTGTTGTGCTTGAAGTTCAATTAAAAAAAAGTGTTAGGTAAAAGCATTCATTTATCAATCATCAATTTATTAAAGTTCTGGTTTTGTTTATTATACATTTTATTAAATGAGATTGTGAGACCCAGCACAGTTAACTGGTGAAAGGATTGGGAAACATAACCAGAACCAGCCAAACTTGGGTGAGGTAATATAACAATTGGTACAAGGACCTAGGTAGACTTAGATGCAAATTGGTACAAACCCTAGGTAATAATATATCTTGTTTTTCCCCCCTTTTTTCCTTGATAACCCACTGTTTCCCTTGCCCCCACTTTTTTAGTTATCCAGGAGCTGTCCCACAAAACCTCTCTCCCTGCAATACATACACACATACATTCCAATCACATATAATACATTCACCCCACAGTGAGACATATATCCCCCAACAAAATAATACATTACATATATATCCATCACACATACTTATGAAACAAAAAACAAGAACTTACTAAAGCTTTTAAAAAAGACAGCTTAAAGACATACTTTATGAAAAAATATTTTAAAACATAATACAAGTTACAGTAACACACAAATACAAAAACACAACAAAAACAGTAATAGACAGTTATAAAACAACTAACAACACAGTATAGAACAGTAAAAAATAAATATATTTCCTCAATCAAAAATAGAAACACTTGTAATTAATAAAGGGAGAAAATATTTGTAATTAAACAGGGCATATTCCCAAGGAGGGAGAAGGGCCAGGGGGGAAAGAGGGGGGACCTCCCCGCATCCCCATGAGGGCTGTCCAAGCCCCTGGGAGGGTCCTGCCAAGCCCCATGCCATGGCTGCCCATGCAGGGGGTCCCCCGGGGGCAGGGGCAGGGGGAGGGGGGGGGCCCGGCCCACCATGGTGGGGGCTGGGGGGCAGGGGGGGGTGGGGGTGGGGGCCCATGGCAGGGGCTGGGGTGGGGGGGGCCAGGGGGCAGTTCAGGCTGCTCAGGGGGGGCCAGGGGGGCCAGACCCCCCCCAGCAGCAGGCAGACCACCCCAAGCCAGGAGCACAGTCACCCAGCACCCAGGTGGGGTCAGCCCAGGGCCCAAGGCTGGGCCTGCATCCCTTCCCACCAGATAGGGGGGCCCCTCTCTCTTCTGGCTGCCCCCACCCCTCCTGCCATTGCCACTCACCCCCCCACACATGTTCTGGTGCACCCTAGTTTTTGACAAAAGTGGGCATTTGTCTCGTTTGCTCTTGCCAACTGATCAAGTTGGCAAGAGCAAATGGGACAAATGCTCACTTTTGCCAAACTAGTCTGGATGGCAGGGACAGGTCTTAAAGAGGGGGACTGTCCCTGCCAAAAGGGGATGTATTGTCACCCTATTTGTAATGCTCTCATGAAAGACCAGGTGTCTTCATAGTTAGATCTTGGGCCTCTATAGGTTGTTGCCAGTTTGTGCAGGAGGGCAGTGTTTGTTAGTTGAGTTAGCCAATCAAAGAATGTGTGTGGGGGGGGTGCGAGTTAAGATTTCCATTTTCTTAAAATGACTCGACCATTATAAGTGCTGCAGCAATCCATTTCCTGATATTACTCAAACAGGGTAGATTTTCTAGAATGCCCAAAATACAGAGGCTCATGGTAGGAGTTTTCCCTACATCAGTCACCTTAAACAGAGTGCCACACACTTGTTTCCTGGTGTGGGTATATTTTGACATTCAAAGACTACATGAGACAGTTTTGCTTTAGAGCTGTCACATCAACATTTAGTATGTGGAGTAAGTCCAGCTTCATGCAAATCACACAGGGGTCGAAGAATATTCAGAATTTTGTTCTGAAAAATGCAAAAAACAGAGAACTGGATGTTCTACATGTATTATGTCAGATGTTATCCCACCTGTCAGAGGAAATGGAGATGTTTAGGTCCTTCTCCCATTTTTCTTTTAGGGTATAGTCAGTAGGATACATCAAGGAGTTCAGACATTTGTATGCATAGCTAAAAACATTTGGTCAGTAAACACACCTTTTAAGGTGCACTTCCAGTGGAATGTTATTTATGGCCTGCCAGCAATTCCCCAGCTCTTCTATAATCTTAAATGAAAGCTTATTGTAGAAAGGACCTTGCTCTGTTGGTAGCTGGTATTTATCACAAAGATGTGAAGGAGGCTACAGTTGTCCATTCAATAATCTCTTTTATGCTTAACATACATTTGCTTAGCCAGATTAATTTGAGTTTCAGTCTATTAGCAAATTTAAATTGGGGATTATTCCAGATTGGCATGGGATGTGAGTTGGTGAGATTAGAAGAGGTAATGGACTTGATTTTCTGAAGAACACTCTAAGAGGAGATAAATATTATAATTTCACCTTAAAGATGCAGGCAACAGTTTTAAAAATGGAAGTGCAGGGAGCCAAAAGGTGTTAACTACTTTTTTCTTCAATCTCGAGGCACACTGGGTTTTGGGAAGAATTGGTGGGACAGAACAATTTTATTAGAAATCTTAATAAAAAAAGCAAAATTATATAAATACAAATCAGGTAAGAAATCATGGACAAAGTGACAGCCAGGGGTTAAGTATTTTATGGGATATACATAATGTCTTCATATTCCATAAGAATTGTTGTGTAACTCTTGTTCTTGTGAAAGTTGAGGCAGGAAATTGAAGGAATTAAGCTAAACATAATACATTAATCTTGGTCCTAAATTCATTTTTAATAGCTTCTATCTTTCCCAATAAAGATAGTGGTAGTGAATGCCATTTCTTCATGTCTTATCACTTTTAGTCTGACATCTGTGTTTGCAGACACAATCTTTGATAAATCAGAGCATATCCTGATTCCTAAATAGGTTCTCTCTTTGCATCAATGAAAGGAGAATGATTGTATTTGAGATGGATTTGGTCCACGCGAAATATCCATCACTTGGAGATGTATTACAGTTCATCCAAAATCCCAATATATCATGAAAGTCATTTACTGCAGAGAGTAGTGGTAGAATTGAAGAGGAGGGATGCTTGAGAGTGAGCAGAGTATTATCCATGTACAGACTAATCTTGTATTCTTTATCTCGGATGGCAATTCCTTCAACGGAGGGTGTTTGATATGTGCTGCTAGAGGTTCCACGGCAATATCAAATAGTAGAGGTGACAGAGGGCATCCCTGACGTGTTCCTCAATTTAACTGAAAAGTGGAGGAGACACCACCATTTGCCAGAACAGAGGCAAGGGATGATTTGCGAATATCACCACTCCAGGTCAGAAATTTAAATCAAATCTTAATTTTCTCAGGATTGCTTGTAGGTATGGCCATCCCACTCAATTGTAGGCCTTTTCAGCATCTAATGATAGGATAGCAGCTGGGAGCACCAGTTATTTGTGCCTGGCAGATTAAATGGAATAATTTCCGAGTACTGTCTCCCGCTAATCTGTTATGAATAAAATCCACTTGGTCTCCATGAATGATTGATATAGCAATGTTTAAGTGTGAAGTGAGAACCTTTGTCCGAATTTTATAATCTGGGTTCAACAGTGATGGAGTGGTCATTGTCATAATGAAGACTGTCCATGTCTTTTTTTAGAATTAGGGTAAATTATCACCAGTCTCGTATCCCAGGACATAAATTGAATGTCTTTCTAGAAGATTTATGGTTGAGATAGAGCATTTGGACTTGATGAAGGAATCACTTGGTGAAATTCTATGACCCATGTTATAGAGGAAGTCAGACTAGTTGCTCATAATGGTTCATTCTAGAGTTAAAACCTATATATCTATGAACCAGTTTTTCTAGGAGCTCCAGAAGCTGGTAGGTCTGTCTTGTCAGAATATTTTTCATTGGTCAAAATCAGAGAGAAATCAGCCAAGAGCTTCTGAGTGCCTTTAGGTCAGTGGTGGGCAACCTGTGGCCTGCAGGCTGCATACGGCCCATCAGGGTAATCTTATTGCAGATCATGAGATGTTTTTCTGACGTTGACTGTCTGCAGGCACGGCCCTCTGCAACTTCCAGCGGACGCGGTTCGTTGTTTCTGGCCAATGGGAGCTGCGGGAAGCGGCAGCCACCACAATAGAAACAGCATGGCAGAAGATAAGATGTTACCCAGGTTTTGCTGTAATGTGTCATATACAAGGGACCCATGATCTTGAAATGAAGGGTTGGAGTTTGAGCTCAACTGTGAAAAGACAGGCACAACACATTTTCCCCACACCTTGTATTCATGCACAGCCAGGCACAACCCTGTAGGAGAGTGCAGACATTGCTCCTTGGTAATGCCACCACCACCACTGCTAGTTATACACCTGGGTAAAGGTAGAGTGCACAATACAGCCCTCTGAAAATAAGATCTAGTCTGTCACTGCAGGACAAGCTTGGGAAGATGTTGTAGCTGAGATAGCAAGAATTCCTCCGGGTGATTCTGCTGCATTATGGCCCCTTCTCATCATGTCCATTGCAGGCCATGACTTTTAAGTGACAGACTGGCTCTCTGTTTGTAGACACCATTTATTCTGTATTTTTATATTACACAAAAACAGAAAAGAAAAAAGTGGGACAATTTAGACGTGCACAGTAATGATTCTGGAAAGGTAGTGCAGAAATCAGTTACGGGTTTCAGAATACTTTCAAACTGAAAAAGATTGAGAAAGGGACACTTTGAAGAACGGGTGTCTTTTACCACTGAGCAAATCCACCTTCTGGTGGTCAAGAGGATGCGCAGTCCTATTGGACTCGGCACAGTTCCTGGATGTGAAAATAGCAACAGTAAATATAGACACATCCTTTCCTCTTAGGATGAGGGACACAGTCGCCTAACCAAGTTGGATTTGGACTTAGACAGGGATCACTGTCTAATTACCTTCAGAATGCCTCTTTCTGCACACTCTGCCACCTCAGTCATGCTCAGCAGGAACATTTCAGCTGACACGTGAGGTATGAATTCATGGTGTTGAGAGGCAGAGTATTCCTAGTGGAGGGTTTCACTACACTACTACTAATCCGGGCTGAATGTGAGACTCACCATGTAGAGAGTATAATGCAAGAGCTAACACAGGCATTTCCTAAATCATCACCACTTTATCATTCACCCTGACAACCAAGTGCCAGGCTCTGACCACTATGAAAAGAAGGTGGAGAGGGGAGCTCCTCCTTATAGAAGCACCAGAGTACAATGACGAATGCTTGCATTACAGGCTCATTTTACTGATTTGCAGAGTTCTTCTGCTGAATCTCTTTGATGTCAGATGCTTAATACCTGCATAGAGATGCAGAGGTATTTACACTGAGTCACTCTAAGGTTAGGTCAGGGTATACAATTAACTTCAATCTAGTAGTATATGAGATGGTGAGTGATTCTCTGAAACAGACATAATTATGGGCATTGCAAAGATAATCCTGCAGGGCAAAAACTATAGGTGCATCCAAGCTTTGGAATAAAGCTGTGGCTGAAGCTTATTATCTGTTATATAAATTCTATATTATAATGGGGATGCAAAATATCATGGTACATCTACGCATTGAAAAAACTGTTTGCGAAACCTTCACCATTTTACATAAGACACAGCTTTAAATGTGGAAGATTTCGTATCTGCATGGTTTACGTGCCAGGCAGTGTAAGCATCTACTTTACATTAGGCAGAGATTTAGCTTGTGCATTGGACTTTGTGGAAAGCACAATGGCACCTTACTGAAATAGTGATATTACAACAGGTCAGTTCCATTAGAATGGGAGGGAGGAAGAGAAAAAGAAGCCAATGAAGCAATCCAACATGCAATTTTCCCCATGGAAGTTAGACAAAATTGAAGAAAAATAAGCACAGTGAAAAAAGTCAGTATATTATAGCACAGAAAACTCCCCATAAATTAAAAATCACATTGAAAGTATTTTTCAAAGTTTTATTATCATACATTTTGTACTCGTTTAAAAACATTTAAAAAGTAAAATATTCAGTCTAGTGCACACAGTAATATTTCAATTTTTTTCTTTAAAACCTCAGCAGATAACCACCAAGCAAAAAGGAACAGACTGCCCCTCTCCCTTCCCCCACCACAAGCCTCTGCAAGCTGTCAGTTTTTTTGGCTAATTATATAGGAGAGAGCAGGTTATTCCTGCAGATTCCATAGTCATGGAAGCTACAAGCATGTCTCTTTCATGAGATCCTGCTATAATTGCCTCCTGAAAAATAAATTACAAAAAAAATATAATGAAATCTTTCACTGTCATTAAAGATTAAATATGACTTTGATAATTAACTGCCTCAAATATGCGTGAATAATGACAGAGAGAAACCAGTCACTGAAGATTGCTCATGGAAGTGGGTGTGAAGTTGAAGTCAGGGTAAAAATCACAGTGAGGCTCAACAAGATAAAACGTTATAAAAGGGAGCATCTCTGGAGCTTTTTCAAGGTCAGTTGGTCAAGGCCAGATAAAAGTACATATTCCACCAACATCCTGTAATAAAGAAAAAACAGAATTCAAGATACCTTATGTAGCAAAACAAAAATAATAATAATAAAAAAGTTATACAGCTACAGTGTTTCCCCTCGGACATGTTTTATTTTGTAATTTATAAGGTTTTCATTTTTCTATCTTATTATAAATTTGACTCACAAAATGTTCTAATTTTCTGCAGAAACATGAATAGCTCTTTGAACAATATAGTAATGTAGCAGTCTGGGAGGTGCTCTCATATCAATAGTGAAATAAGGCTCACAAGAGAGTATACCGGGATCATGGGTATGTACGTTATGTATCAGATATTGTAGGGATTATGAAAAAAAATGAGTTACAATGAACTCAGCTCATCTAGCTACATAAGGGTTTAAAACAAAACAAAAAACCCTGAAGTATTGTGCTCTGAAAAGTGACGGTAAAATGGAACTTTCTTCCATAGACATACTGCCTGTGTCCATTCACCACCATATATGCCTACTTCACCAACCAGAGTAAGGTTTTACTGCAATTTACTCCTCTTAGCCAATGCAGAGCCAATACAGCAGAGGGAGCCCATTTTATAGTGGCTCATGTACAGGGGTGGCTCTAGGCATTTTGCCACCCCAAGCACAGCAGGCAGGCTGCCTTCGCTGGTCATGCCTGTGGGAGGTCCGCTGAAGTCGCGGGACCAGCGGACCCTCTGCAGGCAAGCCACCGAAGGCAGCCTGCCTGCCACCCTCGCGGCGACTGGCAGAGCGCCCCCAGTGGCTTGCCGCCCCAAGCACGTGCTTGGCGTGCTGATGCTTGGAGCCGCCCCTGCTCATGTATCAGTGATAGAATTGGCTAAAGTGGTAGGCATGGCAATGTCTGAACCACAGAGAACCCAGGTTGGCTTTCAGATTTCAGGTTATGCTTGCTGAGCTGGCACTTAACTTGCCTGCCTCTAACCCCCCCACTCCCCCTGACACGCACACACTCAACTTGTAAGATGAGCAGATTTGATCTGGAATTCATGAAAAGATAATCAATATAGAGCACTGAAATATTTTTATAAATTCACCCTTCAGAATACATCCATGTTAAAAAAATTCATTCCAAAATTAACTGTTTAAATTAATGAAAAAAAAAAAATAGAGAAGAACCACTAGGGGGGTTTGTCCCATAGGGGACACAGCAATGAAAGGGAACATTTAAAAACAAAGTAATCCCACAAAATTTTAAACAAAACAGGGTGTTTTTTTTAAGTCTCTGCACACACATTCTAGCACTTGGAATAGGGCTCAGAATATCATCTCTTCAAAGCCAGAGCTATGAAAGACATCAATACTGGGGCATCAGATACCCCAGACCTCATATTTTAAGATTCCAGGAGTCCTAGTTCTGCAAAACTTTCAATTCTCTTCCTTGGGGATTGTGAATTAGCAGGGAAGAAAATCTAAAGAAAATCCTTTCCTTTCTAAAAATACAGTTGTTTATTTCTATGTTGCATCCTTCAAACAGTATCACAGAGAGAGGTATAATAGAGACTAACACTTTACAGATTTAAGGATTTGCAGAACTGAGTGTGGCAATTTGTACAGGCAAGAGGAAAAAAGCAATAGACTGATGAAAAGAAGATAAACTTAGCCGCAATAAAGAAGAAAATGCCACTTTAAAACAAAGGACCTGATTCCCACATCACCTCCACCAGTTTTAGGACAATGAACTCCATTGACTTCTGTGATGTCCCTTTTAATTTACATGGGTGTATGTGGGAGGAGGATTAGGGCCACAACATTTTAGAAACTTTATCCATAAATGGAAGAATAGATAGCATACATATAGATACACAACTTGCATTTCATTTACGGTACTTCACCACCCCATGTTTTCAAAAACCTACCCTAGCCAATGTCCATAACTGTGTACCAGGAAACAGGTTTTCTGAAGTGAGAACTGGTCAATGGTGTAGTTGCACTGATGTAGCTATACTGATGCTAGTGTAGCTGTGACACTCCAGTTTAAACTCTTAGTGGTGCAGCTTACCTTGGGTTGAAATATTATACATAACACAATGATGCAAATTCTGCAGTTGGTTACAGCCAGCTGGTCTCATACACTTCAGTGGAGTTGTATAGATCAGATTTGGCCCTCAGTTACGCATGTACAACTCTACTATGTGAATGAGACCACATGGCTATAGCTGAATTCAGAATTGTGTGTGTCTTTGTATTTTTATATATATATATATGAAATCATAGCTATATTATGTAACTGTGTAGACTAAAGTTAATCATTTACCTGCTTAACACAAATCACCTCTTGTTGTGACATTTAATTACAAGTTCCAATAATTTAGTTTTCAGTTTTAAAAAAAATGATTAACTTTGACATCTGCATAACACTTAAAGACAACTAATATAGTTTATTATTCTTACCTTTTTTACGGTTGTATTATTCTTTTACTCAAAATACCTTGAGTGCTAGACAAGAAAGAAAAGGTACCTGTGTTAATATAGTATAAATACATATGCACAGAAATATTTACTAAAAGGAAGAATTATTAAATATATAATTAGGGAGAAAATTTCAAAGGCACATATGGGATTGGGTAATAAAATGACAGTAAAAAAAATAAGCAAATATTGACTCTAATATGAACAACAGGATGGGTTGCGTGGGTTCACTGAATCAAGTCAACATAGGTATTGTTCTGAATGGTTTTTGAGATATCTGGAACACTCACCATTATAGTGCTGCACTTCAAAGGTGTTTTTTCTGGATGTGATGCTGACAGTCCTGGGGCCAGCTCATGCAAAGGTCCCAAGGCCTTAACTCAGGGTTTCTCAAACAGGGGTCGCTGCTTGTGTAGGGAAAGACCCTGGTGGGCTGGGCCGGTGTGTTTACCTGCCCTGTCCGCAGGTCCGGCCGATCGCGGCTCCCACTGGCCATGGATCACTGCTCCAGGACAATGGGGGCTGCTGGAAGCGCTTTGGCCCGGAGCAGCGATCCGCGGCCAGTGGGAGCCGCAATCGGCCAGACACTGCTTCCAGTGACCCCTGTTTGAGAAACCCTGCCTTAACTGAACACTGACAAATGCATAGCTGGAAACCAGTCTGGCTCACCTGTGTATTGGTATTGTTAAAACAGGTATTGGAGTTATAAAAATGTGTTCAATATTTAGACTTTATTAAATGCTTGTAGGATGCTTCATGTAATAATCTCACTTATAACATCTGTACTCCATGTTATAAAGTTATATTGAGTGTTTGCATTGTAAGCATCTATAACTGTAACTCAGAGGAAAGAAGTACGACCTAATATAAAATGCTGGCTTCCTACAGAAGGTGTTAGATCCTTCCCCCAAGAAGGTCCATTGCAACCAGGTGAGCCATTGTGAAACAAAAGACAAAGACTTTGTTAATTGTATTCCTGTCCCCACCCCCACATGAAGAGGAGACCTGTGCATGAACTCATCCCATCATCTTGAACTCTGGAAGGAAGTGAATAAAAATTCTTGATGAGAAGAAACTGGGTCTCTATGCTGCTTGGAGATTGGAGAGTGCAAGATTTCTAAGCATAAGCAAGGGATCCCCAGCAGCTTAGTCTGGGCTGGCCCTAGTGGACACAAAGCTTGCATATTACAGCAGCTTCTATTACCTTTTGGAACCAAAAAACGATAACTCATTGGTGTGTGTGCATATGGTTACTTGCTTTTTCTTAGTTAATAAATCTTTCATTATTTTATTATAAGATTGGCTACAAGCGCTGTCTTTAGTGTAAAATCTAAAGTGCAACTGACCTGGGATAAGTGACCAGTCCTTTGGAATTGGGAGTAGCCAGAATATTGTTATGATTTTTGGTGTAAGTGACCATTTATCAAAAAGGCAAGCTTGCTTGAGTGGCAAGATAGATTGGAGTACCCAAGGGAACTGTCTATGACTCCATGTTAAGGCAGTTGTCGTGCCTGAGGAGTTCACACTTGATGCTTGGTTGCTGAAATCTAAGTACAGGACTCTCAACCAATTTCGGATGTGTGCCCTGCTTAACTGTCTGCCATGAAGTTGGTAGTCATGCCCTTGAGCCACTCCAAACAGCATTACACAGGAGCCCTAACTTTTTCCTTTGAAAATACCATTATTCAAGAGAAATTTCTTTACCTCAGATCAGATAGCACATATTTACATATGCTAATTGATCACTCTTCAGATAATCATTAAACTCAGCTGCAACCACTCAGGATGCACTCAATAAGCCCCCTATCTGTACTGCTGTTTTTGCTGTAAAAGTGGTTTTAAACATCCATTTCTTTCATAGTTCTACCTGAAGGGTTCAACATTAAACACACATCTTAATTAACTAAGTCAGGGGTAGACAACCTATGGCACGTGTGCCAAAGGCAGCACGTGAGCTGATTTTCAGTGGCACTCACACTGCGTGGGTCCTAGCCACCGGTCCGGGGGGCTCTACATTTTAATTTAATTTTAAATGAAGCTTCTTAAACATTTACTTATTTACTTTACATACAACAATAGTTTAGTTATATATTATAGACTTATAGAAAGAGACCTTTAAAAACATTAAAATGTATTACTGGCACGCGAAACCTTAAATTAGAGTGAATAAATGAAGACTTGGCACACCACTTCTGAAAGGTTGCCGACTTCTGATCTAAGTTGTGCCCCATCCAATGAATACCAGCCAGGCAAAACCGTTAGCAGTAAACAATTTTTTTCAACATAGGAATTTCTATACTGGATTGGATTCATTGTCCTGCCAGACCAGTATCCAATCTCCCTGTTTGGATACTGGTCTGGCAGTAAGCAGAATTTGAAAGCAAAATTGGTTTGGATTCTCAAGTGTTCACGAGTGTAATATGTGCAATAAAAATCCCTGTGTAAATGTAGCCTTCCACATGTGATTAGGCTGTTCACCACTGGACCACATTGATTTGTCATGTGAGACTACATTCCTTAACCAGGACTATTTCTTTAGTATGCAACAATAAGCTTTATGGCATGTTTCATCCCTTGAAAAATTAGCAGGAGCAAACAGCACATGGTGGCTATTGAATAAGACTCCGAAAGAATCATTCCAATACAACATGGTACAAAATCACACTGACATTGTCAGTCTCATTCATTTAGACAGTTGCTTTTCCAGTAGATTCTTGTTCTACATATTGGAGGAGTACACAATGTGGTTTATCATCTCAGTGCACCTATGCCTTCAGTGTATGAGCTTTCCCCTCCCTATCAGTATTCATACTTGAATTGTGCATCACCAAAAGGAGCAGAGTCAGCATCCAAAAAGCATTCCTCATTCTTATGCATGGCACACAGTGTAATGGAGACATGAAATGAGACAGTACTATCTTAGGTTGCTTTCTAGGTCCCAAGTTTATTGTAGCTCTGTAAGGTTTCAACCTGGCAGCTTATATTTTGTTAAAAGAAGACTACATAAATTTCAGCAGTTTACCATGTGATTTCTCTCTATGAACGGGATAAAGGAAAGGTCCATGGAGAGCCCTTGATTTTCACACAAAAATAAGAGCTCCATTAAGGGACTTGCAACGTATTAGTACTTGGCCTCTATAAATCCCTCAGTTCTTTAAGTATGAGTAAAAATTCAGCTGAACTGCATATAAAGACGTGCAAAATATTTGAAGTTGTTCTTTTCATAAAGACAGAAGTAAAATGTATTTGTATTAAGCCAGGCACACCATTTAGATCCATTATTAGTGTCAAAATAGTTGAGATAATTTATCCACAATTTAAACCTTGGGCTTTAATGCTGTGTGAAATTATAAACCATACTGAGCTTACAACTGTTACTGTTTTCCAGAAAGAATGGTTTACAGTGGTTGCCAATGTATTAACTGGAGCCTTCTTCAAGATCTTCCCTTTTAGCCTGGGATGAACCCTACATCCCAAGGGAGCATCAGCTTGCAGAGAGCTGTCTGGTATTAATTTGTTTTCCATTTTTTAAAAAATCCACATTTGTCTCCCACAACCAAGAAAGGAGGTAAAAGCACTTGGTAAACGAGCTGATACGAAGCTGCATTTTGCTGGAAAGCTTTATACTTTTAAAGAACAAAGTGTACTGAGTATATGGTTAGCATATCACAGTGTTCAATTTAGATCATTTGAAGATAAGTGGATTATGGTGGATGAAAACCTTAGATGGGGTATCATCTGACAGGTTATTTATTTATTTATTAAAAACACACGACACTAAAATCCTTGTTACTTCATGGAATCTGATCTGTTCCAAAGCAAAATATTTGCTCTCCAGAACTATGTTAAGAACTACATTGCTGGCAGGTAGCTGTATCCAGAGAAGGGATGAACTCTCAGATTCAGGAAATCATCCCATCTGTCCCTTCAATTTGATGGTAGAATATCATGGAACATTTGAGACCTTCCTCCTTCTGGAGGAGTCACTGATTATTTTTTTCTCTATACTTAATTTAAACCAATTTTGAGTATTAAAGATTTGCATAAACCACAATTTGACCCAATTTTTTTCATTGCTTTTTTGCCTCCCCACATCACATCAAACTCTGAAACAAATACACCTTTAAAATAAAGCTGTCACCCTTGAATTCTGGAGTGCAGACTATATACTCCATTCTCTTCAAAATTGGATAGCAGGATTCAAACCCTCCAATGAGGAATTTACCATCTCAGACCCTGATCTTGAAAAGATTTTTGCATGTGCTTGACTTTATGCACTCTATGTAGTAACGCAATTGACTTTAATGGGACAACTCATATATCCTTAAATTTAAGTACATATTTAAGTCTGTGTAGGATCAGAGTCTAAAGTTTCAGTCCTGCAAGTGGTGGCCTCTCCCAATCCTGGTTTGTGCTTGTAGTCTTCCAGGCTCCCCTCCCCACTGATTTTTTTTTTAAGTTGCCACTTTAAATTCCCTCCCAGGATGCATCATTGCATTTTTTACTCTTCTTTGTTTTATTTACTATTCCCTTCTTTTTTCTGTACATTTATAGTTGGGAACAGAAAGCCATTCTTTGTCATTTTTACCCAGTAGAAGGCAGGCTATTGTAGCTTGGGGTTTTATTTACCTGGTGGCCTCTAAAGCAGGGTTATTGCTACCTCTCTGTATTGTGGCTTTGTTTAGCTTGTTCTTATAAAAAGAAGCAAGGATAAAACACAATAGCACAGATTGCTGCATACAGCCATAATAGATTATTAAGTGATCTATACATAGATTGAAACTATTTCAGTTTCGTAACAGAATCATGTATTGTGTAGGGTAGTACATTATGGTGATTGGCTCTGATGGCAACGTTCTACTCCCACTGAAGTCATTGTGAAAATTCTCAGCAATTGGGCAGACAATCTTCTTGCAGTTAGGACCCTGGACTAGAACTCAGAAGATCTGGGTTTAGGGTCCTGGCTTGGAAAACAGGTTTCTGTAGCACCTTGAAAAATACATTTAGTCTGTGTCTCTGTTCCCTCATCTGCAAAGTGGGGATTGTAATACTTCCTCTCTCTGCCCTTTGTCCATCTTATCTACTGAGACCCTCCTCAAAGAGCTAAACATCTGTCTCTTTCTGTGTGGTTGGTGGGCTCAACTGGCCTGGGGTTTCTTAGCACAACTGTGACATGGATAGTTTCAATGGGGATGGCCCTTATATTGCAAAGATTTCTATCCATGGTTAACCTTGCACACATTCATAGTCCCATTGATATCAATGGGATTGCTCACATGTATAAATGTTAAACATGTATACAGGTCTTTGTAGGATTGGGCTATGTGCTGGAAACAGACACATCAGAAGACAATCACCATGGTTACTCAAAGTTGCTGTTTATCATTTAAGCTAGCATTGGTTTTCGCTACATTTGCCAGTTCACTTAACCCTGTGTGTCTTTCTGCAATGTTTAATCCCTTTGCAGGATTTCCTCTTCAGCAGATTATCCTTTTAACAATTGCATTTGCCCTTAATGGGCAATTTCTGCTGTGGTTCATTTAAATATAAGGGACTAGTACAAATATTTTTGGATCACTCGATGCCATTATGCAGAATGGTAGTCACATTCATTTTTTAGTAATGCGTGAATTCAGTTTGGTATCTAATATTGTATATTTAATGGATTACAGCAAAATTCCATGATTTTTTTTCTTCAAAGAAGCCATGCAGAAGGTTTCATATTTTAAATTGGATACACTGTATCTTTCTTGTCACAATTTTATGGGGAAAAATGAACAGCTGCATCTTTGATGTGCTATTTTTTTCCCTTCCAGAATGTATAAAAAATGTTTACAACGTTTCCAAGCATCTTTCATTTAGAGTCTTTCGAAAATCTCTTTAAAACTTCATTTATTTTTGTTCTAAACTTAGGGAAGCAGTGATAACATCTTGTATTCAAGGCAATCTAGTTCTGCAGTAAAGGCAGCTGTCATTTTTTATTTTGATAAGACTGCTTATATCAGGATTTTTTTCTCTCAAAAGCTATTGTAGAACTTATAGTAATCATCCTGGCAGACTGCCCATCAGACTAAGTAGAACACTAAAAGAATAATATCTGGGCAGTAGGTAGCTACATTAAAAACAAAAAACTTTATTGGTTTCAACTGTGGAGTTTTGAAAGATGCTTTTGTTACTCACCCAGCTATCACCGCCAAAACGATCCATATTTTCAAAATGTCCAGATTGATGAATACCGCTTGGTTGACTTTTGTTTTGTAGTCGGTCCAGAAAAGCATTATTTACCCTTAAAAACCAAGGGAAAAACATTAACAACAGCAACTTGTTAAGAAGTTGATAGACTTTGAAATTCAATATTATATGAATTCTGTGAATGACTTTTGGTGCTTAAAAAAAGTCATCCGTGAACCGTTTTGCTTAGTTAAAACAAGGGCTGTCGATAATCGCAGTTAATTCACGTGATTAACAAAAAAATTAATTGCAATTAAAAAAATCTATCATGATTAAATTACACTGTTAAAACAATAGAATACCAATTGAAATTTATTAAATATTTCTGGATGTTTTTCTACATTTTCAAATATATCAATTTCAGTTACAACACAGAATACAAAGCGTACAGTGCTCACTTAATATTTTTATTACAAATACTTGCATTGTAAAAATTATAAAAAGAAATTCTACTTTTCAATTCACTTCATACAAGTACTGTAGTGCAATCTCTACCATAAAAGTGCAACTTACAAATTTACTTTGTTACATATCTGCACTCAAAAAACAATACAATGTCAAACTTTAGAACCTACAAGTCCACTCAGTCCTACTTCTTGTTCAGCCAATTGCTAAGAGAAACATTTACGCAAGATAATGCTGCCCACTTCTTAATTACAATGTCACCTGAAAGTCAGAAGAGGTTGGCACTGTTGTAGCCGACGCTACAAGATATTTACGTGCCAGATGTACAATTCTCCCCCAAGGAGTTCAGTCACAAATTTAGTTAATGTATTCCTTTTTTTTTTTAAAAAGTGTCATCAGCATGGATACATGTCCTCTGAAATGGTGGTTAAAGCACGAAAGGACATATGAATCTTAAGCACATCTCCTGCTCTGTTTCACCTGCATTCTTAGAGGAGAGGAAAGTGATCAGGAACAGTCAGCATGGATTCACCAAGGGCAAGTCATGCCTGACTAACCTAATTGCCTTCTATGAGGTGATAACTGGGTCTGTGGATGAGGGGAAAGCAATGGATGTGTTATTCCTTGACTTTAGCAAAGCTTTTGATACGGTCTCCCACAGTATTCTTGCCAGCAAGTTAAAGAAGTCTGGGCTGGATGAATGGATGGTAAGGTGGATAGAAAGCTGGCTAGATTGTTGGCCTCAATGAGTAGTGATCAATGGCGCCATGTCTACTTGGCAGCCGGTTTCAAGTGGAGTGCCCCAAAGGTCGGTCCTGGGGCCAGTTTTGTTCAATATCTTCATTAATGATCTGGAGGATGGCGTGGACTGCACTCTCAGCAAGTTTGCAGATTACACTAAACTGGGAGGAGTGGTAGATATGCTGGAGGGTAGGGATAGGATACAGAGGGACCTAGACAAATTAGAGGATTGGGCCAAAAGAAACATGATGAGGTTCAACAAGGACAAGTGCAGAGTCCTGCACTTAGGATGGAAAAATCCCATTTACTGTTACAGACTAGGGACTGAATGGCTAGGAAGCAGTTCTGCAGAAAAGGACCTAGGGGTTACAGTGGACGAAAAGCTGGATATGAGTCAACAGTGTGCCCTTGTCACCAAGAAGGCTAACGGCATTTGGGGCTGTATAAGTAGGGGCATTACCAGCAGATCAAGGGACGTGATCATTCCCCTCTATTCGACATTGGTGAGGCCTCATCTGGAGTACTGTGTCCAGTTTTGGGTCCCACACTACAAGAAGAATGTGGAAAAATTGGAAAGAGTCCAGCGGAGGGCAACAAAAATGATTAGGGGTCTGGAGCACATGACTTATGAGGAGAGGCCAAGGGAACTGGGATTGTTTAGTCTGCAGAAGAGAAGAATGAGGGGGGATTTGATAGCTTCTTTCAACTACTTGAAATGGGGGTTCCAAAGAGGATGGATCTAGACTGATCTCAGGGGTACCTGATGACAGAACAAGGAGTAATGGTCTCAAGTTGCAGTGGGGGAGGTTTAGGTTGGATATTAGGAAAAACTTTTTCACTCAGAGAGTGGTGAAGCACTTGAATGGGTTACCTAGGGAGGTGGTGGAATCTCCTTCCTTAGAGGTTTTTAAGGTCAGGCTTGACAAAGCACTGGCTGGGATGATTTAGTTGGGAATTGGTCCTGCTTTGAGCAGGGGATCGGACTAGATGACCTCCTGATATTCTATGATTCTGCCATATATTTCATGTTATAGCTGTCTCGGATGAGGACACAGCACATGTTGTTCATTTTAAGAACACTTTCACAGCAGGATTTGACAAAATGCAAAAGGTATCAATGGGAGATTTCTAAAGCTAGATACATCCCTAGAACCAAGATTTAAGAATCTGAAGTGCCTTCCAAAATCTGAGAGGGATGAGGTGTGGAGCATACTTTCAGAAGTCTGAAAAGAGCAACACTCTGATGTGGAAACTACAGAACCTGAACCACCAGAAAAGAAAATCAACTTTCTGCTGGTGGCATCTGACCAGATGATGAAAATGAACATGCGTTGGTCTGCACTGCTTTAAATAATTTTTGAGCTGAAACCATCATCAGCATGGACGCATGTCCTCTGGAATGGTGATTGAAACACTAAAGATTCATATGTCTCTTCATGCATCTGTCACATAAATATCTTGCGACATTGGCTACAACAGTGCCATGAGAACACCTCTTCTCACTTTCAGGTGACATTCTCAACAAGAAGTGGGCAGCATTATCTCCTGCAAAATGTAAACAAACTTGTTTGTCTGAGTGATTGCCTGAAAAGGAAGTAGGACTGATTGGACTTGTAGGTTCTAAAGTTTTACATTTTTTTTAAACACATTCAAAAATAAAACAAACATAATTCTAGATTTGTATGTTCAACTTTCATGATAAAGAAATTGTACTATTGTACTCCAGTACTTGTATTAGTTGAATTGAAAAATACTATTTCTTTTGTTTTTACAGTGCAAATATTTGTAATGAAAAATAAATATAAAGGTGAGGACTGAACACTTTGCATTCTGTGTTGTAATTGAAATCAATTAAGAGAGAGATCCGGAATTTTAAACTGGGACTGTTTAGCATGCAGAGAAGACAGGCTGAAGGGTGAATAAGATGACTTTACTTACCCTCTCAAAATAAATGAACAAGGGTATATTTAATAGATTTGAAAGTCAACACTAAGAAAAGGAATATATATTAGCCCATGGAACTCATACTAGCTACCATTTTTTTGAAGCCATGAGACTAGTAGGATTAAATATTTATATGGCTAATAAGAACATTTATAGTCACAGTAGATTGAATACCTATTTTTAAGGAATAAAGCCTTTTTGCTTCAGGGCATAATGCAAACGCTATCTGATAGGAGTTAGGAACAGTTACTTGTCTATAGAGGAAAAGTGTTCATAATTATCCACTATGAAGTTTCTTGAACTTTCCTCTGAATTAAGTGGTACTGGCCAATGCTATAGACAGGACACTGGACTAGATGGACCATGGATCTAGTATGGTATGGGAATACTTATGTAAAAGCTTGTGACAGGTTTGGACACCTAATTTGCTTGTACAGACATCCTGATAATTACACATGCATATGGTCATTTACACACTTCACCAGTCATTTGCTAAGGTATTTGCCATGACTGAGAAGATAAGTTAGGCATAGTGACATGCACAGTTCTCTGAAATTCTGGGCCTTAGAGTATAATAGATTATACTCAGATTCCCCTCCAAATGCATCCCGAGAGATCCATTCTGTCTTCAGACCAATAGGTAAGTAACAAAACCCACTTTTGCAAAAAAGTTACTGCACAATTGTGTAGAAATTGATTATACACGAGTTGTGAGAATGGGTCTCATTGGCTTGTCCGAGTGCAAGGTTGATGCTAAAGATGTTACTTGGAGCATCCTCGTTGCAATTGTTCCCTAAAGCACAAAATTGCTGTTTCGTGAAGTCGTCTAGACAAGAATTCAGTGTAAGCCATACCTCCTCTGTTCATCCTGATGCACTTTTGTTCTTTCTTGCTCTTCTTGCTCTCGTCTCAGTTCCAATAATTCACCCTGGGAACAATAAAAGTGAAACCCAAATTAATTTTTTTAAATTAATGTAGTTATTCAGAAGACAAACCCAATTAATTACACAATATATTAACCTTAACTAGTGCACTATTTAATTTGCCAAACTTTTACTTATTTTAGTTCCTCTGGGAAGTAAGTTTTATTTACAATACCCAATCGTATCCCAAAAAATGTACTCCATCTCCTCTTCAGTCTTCCACTGGATAGAAGGGTGTGTGTCCTCTTGCAAAGGAAGCCGGGGGGTTCTGACAGCTAAACTCGGATCTAGGGGGATCTACCAGAGGCAGGTGTCATCCAGATGGAAGGCCTTTACCTCCATCCTTCATGGTGGTTCCAAAGACCACTGCTGCCTCCTGATGCAAGTCTGCAGTGATATGACACTATGCCATGAAGGAGGAAGCAAGCTTTGAAGGGCCTTGCAGCCCTGCCCCAGGCCCACCCTCTCCCACTGTGTGGCTCTGCCTTCCTGCTGACCTACTGTGGAGGAGCTTCCAAATGGTTTATCAGCCATGGGAGGATGCCATAGAACATGCTCTCCTCCCTTCTGTCCCTCCCTTTGCCCTGATCCACAGGTTTTACTTCTCTTCTGCTTGTGGAGGGGAGAACAGGACCTTTTACAACATAGCTCTAGGTTTTGAAACTACCTCTGTCCATTGTTACTGGGACAAAGTTTTGGGGAATTTTATTTATGTATGTTTCTTTGTTCCTTAATTGCATACTATTATCTTTGGAGCCACACTTATGCTGTTTTATGCTGAGCCTTTCTGAAGTCAGGCCTCTTGTTTTGAAGAATACCTGGCTTTAGAGAGTCCATAGCGACCGCTTTAAACTACGTAAATATGCTCATTCAATTTATTCTTATCTTGCTGTACTGTCTGTGGATACTTGTTTATACCAAACTGAATGGTGTTCTAGAGCTAGATCCGGCTGCCCTTATAAGTAATCCTAAATTATGCAAACTGCTGCTAGTGATGTCAGAGGGGCTGTTCCCATGAGTATGGCTTACGCAGAAAAGGGTTGCAGAATTGGTTTTCTTACACCCATCTCTGGACTCACAGTCTTTCCACCTAGCTGGAAAGATGCCAGGGAAGGAGCTGGTGGTGTGGTACAGTTGTGAATGGTTGTATAAATATTTTATCGTTTGTTGGTTAACCTTATCGCTTTCCTTCTTTAGAGAGAGTCTGTTTCCTGTCCACAATAAGGTCCCCCTTTGTTATATTATTATTTTGGGGCACAGCATTTCATTTGTTGGAGTTTGTATTATTGTCGTTTGTTTCTTGTGCACTGGATCATCCTCCTTCTTAAGAGTAGTTGTATTAGTTATTTTCCAAAGGGACAGCACCCTAGTGTCTTGAGCACATAAAATAATCACCTTGGGAGGAGGCACCAGGCATCGCGACAGAGAACCCAGGACCCAACTCATATGAGGAGTGGGGAGAAGCCACTACAATTGGCAAATACCAGCTGCAGTTGTTGGAAGGAAGCACACAATGTGTGGCCATTGTTGTGCCAACTTCCTTGCACTTTACACTTTTTAAGGTTATGATGATGTGGCCCTATGGTTTTGTTTATAAATCAGGGTAGTGAGCTGGGCCATGCATGTTTAATCGTTTAGCTTGGATTCGTGCCACACCAAGTATCAAGCAAGTGTCCTGGTCAGCCTGATGACTGCTAATGCTAACCAAAGGAACATCAGTTCCATATAACTTGTTCTGAAGTGGCTGGGTCAGTACCTTTCCATGTTATGCAACATGCCATCTCTGCCAGCTAAGTTACTGATATGCTAGGGATCTCACGCCATTACAGGTAGTCAACAGGAACTGAAGCTACCAACTTTTGCCACTGAAAGGGTTCTTCAAGGGAAAACAGACCTATCCTGCACATTTGCCATAGTAATGGAGCACCAATAAAGCTGGAATGTGAACTAAAGTGATGAATTTTATAGAAAGGTTCAGTAACTAAAAATGAACTACAGAATGAAATAAAAACCAATTTAAGAAGAACATTAATAAAAGCTTTGCAGTAAATATAATCAATCAATAACTGGATAATGTGTTGTGTATCACTGTTTGTCTAGCCCTAAAAGAAAAGCAAGATTAAGAAATAAAAAAGCCAAGCTTCATTTTCACTTTTTAAATAACTGTTCAACCTGAAAATTAAAATCCAGTATCTGATTTTCTAATGTTTGACTTTTAATGGCATTCATTAGATTTCTGCAATAGCTATACCTTCAGAAATATACTGCAAGTACATAATACTGTGTTTAAAGTGCCCTGGAAAACATCTAGCAATACATATTAAAACCTATTTCCCCCAAAAAATTAACTGACAAAACCTATAAATTTAATAGCTATATTGCATTAGAAGGTGCACACAACAACAGAATTTACAATTACGTTAATAAAATAGTAACTTGAGGTGGAAGTGAGTTAACATAAATCTGAGGGACAATTATTAGCACTTTTAAAATATGTACACTTTAGAGTAGGTTTACAAATACCTACTGGACAGATTAACGTTCTAATAGCAGCTACTGAGGCAAGGAGTACTTTGGTACTATGTATTAAAACAAAAAATTTGCACTCAGCCCATACTTTTTTAGGGAGAGATGGAAATCAATAAAAAACATAAAAATCAGAAATGTAGTTAGAGAGAGATTTACCTTAGATATGACTGTGGCCCCAACTCTACAATGACCTCCACACCAGGTTGCCCTGGCCCAAGCTCTATGAAGGGTTCAGGCGTATGCTAGTTTTAAATGAAAAACTATTTCTTCATGGCACAATGTACAATGCCATAGTTATTTATAACATACATACCCATAGCATTTGAAATTTCATAAGGGTTTTATTTAGGAGAAAATATATGTTGGTAACTGTACAGAAGAGAAAAGGTGCATGCTATGATGGGAAAGAAATAAGCTATATACTTTTATTTTATTAAATGGAGGCATATTTATTGAAGGACCTGTACGTCCAATTACTGGAACAACAGAAGGAGTGTGTATAAGAGGCAGTGATATGATTTAATGTTTAGAGAAGAAACTGGAAGTCCGTAGATCGGGTTATATGCCCAGCTCTACCACAGACTCATTATGTGAGCTTGGACAACTTACCTACTCATCTAAGTAATTAGTGCAAACAGGTGCAATTGCATATGCAGGAGTCGAAGATCTGGTCCATTCCATACTCATTTAAGTCAATTTACATCATATTTATATGAATCTGTATATGTTTGATCGATCCATTCTCTATTCTTTTGCTAAAATAGCAAGTTGGAATACTTGAAAGACATTTTCTCTGAATCATTAATAATTATGTTTGAGAAATCAAGGAAGATAGGTGATGTCCCAGAGGGCTGGAAAGGAGCAAATATAGTACCCGTCTTAAAGGGGGTGGTGCGGAGGAGAGCCGAGGGAATTTTAAGCTAGTCCTCCTAACTTCGATACCCGGAAAGATATCAAAACAAGTTATTAAACAATCATTCTGTTCAAATCTACAGGTGATAAGTAATTGCCAATAAAGATTTGTCAAGAACAAATCACGTCAAACCAACCAAATTTCCATTTTTGACAGGGTAACTGGCCTAGTGGACTGAAAGGAGAAGGGATACGCACCGGACTTAGTAAGGCTGTTGACACAATCCTACTTGACATTCTCATAAGTAAACTAAGGAAATATGGTCTAGATGAAATTATTATAAGAAAAGTGGCCTTTCAACCAGTTTTGTATTCCTAGAATGGTTATCAATGGTGTCCAGTTTGGGGCACTACACTTTAAGATACATATGAACAACCTGGAGAGAGTCTAGAGGAGAACAACAAAATTAAAAGGTGTAGAAAAACATGACCTACAAGGAAAGATGGAAAGAACTGGGCATGTTTAGCCTAGAGAAGAGAATGCCATGGCAGGGGGGAAAATAAGACTTCAAAGATGTAAAAGGTTGCTCTAGAGAGAATGGTGATCAATTGTTCTCTACATTCACCAATGGGAGGACAAGCAATAATCGGCTTAGTTTGCAGCAAGGGTGATTTAAGATAGATATTAGGACAAACTTTCTAACTATAAGGATGTTTAAGCATTGGAATAGTTTACTTTGGGAGGTTGTAGAATAAAGATTTTTAAGAACAGGTTGGACAAACAACTGTCAGGAATGGTCTAGTGTATTTAATCCTGCCTCAGCACAGAGGTTGGAGAGAAAATGACCTTCCAAGGTTCCTTCCAAGCCTACATTTCCATGATTTTGTTTAAGACTTGATTCTAAACACAACAGAGGGGAGATGGTGTGTGAAGCATTAGTTCTCTATTCAGCATCACCTTCAGAATGTCCCCATGATAGGCTTTGTGAGAACATCTTTGTAAAAGAAGAGGAGAGGAGAGGAAAGGAAAGGAGAGGAAAAGACTATTATTAACCTTCCATAACAGTTGTTCTTCGAGATGTGTTGCACACGTCGATTCCAGTCTTGATGTGCATGCACCCCACTTACACAGTCACCATAAATTTCTCTCTCAATGGTTCCCTTTGGGGTAGCTTGAATGCCCTTTGCTGCCGCATGCTGGCAGTGTCAATATAAAGGGCCCAACCGATGCCAAGTCCCCTCAGTTCCTTTTTTCCAGAAAGCGCCGATGTACAGGGGTAGGAATGGACATGTGCAACACATCTCAAAGAACAACTGCTATGGAAGGCTAGTAACCATTTATTCTTCAAGTGATTGCACATGTGCATTCCATTCGTGGTGACTCCCAGCCAATAATATGGGTGGACGGATCGGAGTTCATATAATGGCCTCATTGAGCGGTAGGGCCACTCTGGAAGGACCTGCTGGGGTGAAAGGATTCTTTTACTTCCTCTACCTGTATGCCCAGGATTAAGGCAACCCTCTGACATTTCTTGGAGTCATCCAGGAGAAGCAAAGTATACATTGTTGAGATTGCCTCATCAGGGGAAGGGGAGGCCAGCAAAGGGTCCTGCTGAGCCGGGTCTTGATATCCAGTACCAGAGTCAGAAACCTGTGCTGCCTCATGGGTAGGTGCTGCACATCTCTCTGAGGCCACTGAATAGGAGTTCCTGGAATATGGGGGAAAACCCAACAGGTTCCAAAAAGGCCACTGGACAGGCGTAGGCCCCCAGTGACCTCCCTGGCCAACCACTGGATGGTACTCCTGTGGTAGAGTAATGGTGTCTTGAGGAGGGATGGCTCCAAGAGCAGATGCGGTAGGCCCCAGTCTCCGATTTGGAGGAAGACTACCCTCCTTCTGCTGACTATGGAGGTGCAGTTCCAGACAGTGCTGGTGACCAGTGCAGAGGTGAAGAGGTGTGCAGAGTGGTGAGCACTGCAGGTTTTTCCTCTGACGATACCAAAGGGAGAGCCATCAGAGGTGCATTTTTAATGAAATTGTGCGATCATGGGAGACTAGCTTCCCAGATATAGATTGGAGGACAAGTGCTACTAAAATTGGTAGGGCCCAGATTTTCCTGAACAACAGATTTCTTCACCAAATAGTCACCAAGAACCAACAAGAAGTGATGCCATTGTAGATTTAGTAGTGGTGAGTAGTGAGGACCTCACAGAAGAGCTGGTTGTAGGGAATAACCTTGGTTTGAATGATCATGAGCTAGTTCACTTAAAAAAAGATCTGCAACTAGGGTCCTTGATTTCAAAAGGGAAAACTAAAAAAAAATAATAAGGGAATTAGTTAGGGAAGTGGACTGGACTGAAGAACTCAAGGATCTGAATGTGGAGGCAGCTTGGAATTACTTCAAGTCAAAGTTGCAGAAGCTATCTAAAGCCTGCATCCTAAACAAGGGGGAAAAAATTCATAGGGAAGTGTTGTAGATCAGACTGGATGAACAAGCACCTTAAACAGATTAAGAGAAAGCAGAACGCCTACAAGGAATTTAAGATGGGATGGATCAGCAAGGAAAGCTACCTCTTGGTGGTCAGAAAGTGAAGGGATAAAGTGAGAACTGCCAAAAGCCAAGCAGTGTTAAACCTTGCAAAGAAAATTAAAACCAGTAGCAAAAGGTACTGTAGCCATAGAAATAAAAAGAAAAGCAGGAAAGAAGAAGTGGGACCGCTAAACACTGAAGATGGGATGGAGATCAAGGATAATCTAGGCATGGCTCAACACCTAAACAAATACTTTACCCTTATTAAAAACAATGAGGCCATTAGGGGAGTGGCAGGGTGGTTAATGGAAATGAGGATATGGAAGTAGGAATTACCACAGCCGAGGCAGAAGTTGAACTAGAATAGCTTAATGGAACCAAATTTTATGGGGCCGGATAATCTCCACCCCAGAATATTAAAGGAACTGGCACATGGATAGCAAGAATTTTTAATGAACTTCTAAACTAAGAGATCATACCCTATCTCTGCAGAATTGCTAATATAGTACCTATTTTTAAGAAAAAGAAAAAAATGGCCTGGGAAACTACAGGTCTGTTAGTTTGACCTCAATTGTATGCAAGGTCTCAGAACAAATTTTGAAAGAGAAAGTAGTTAAGGACAGAGGTAATTGGGATAAAATATAACAGTTTTACAAAAGGTAGATCATGCCAGTCCAAGCTGATAAATCAGATACCTTCTCAAAAAAATTATCAGAGAAAACACAGTAGAGCTAATCTACCTGGATTTCAGTAAGGCACTGGATAAAATTCCACATGGGAAATTATTAGTTAAAGTGGAAAAGATGGGGATTAATATGAGAACTGAAAGGTGGATAAGGAACTGGTTCAAGAGGAGACTACAACGGGTCATACCGAAAGGTGAACTGTCAGACTGCAGGGAGCTTACTAGTGGAGTTCCTCAGGGATTGGTCTTGGGACCAATCTTATTTAAAATTTTCAATTACCTTGGCACAAAGTGGTAATATGCCAATAAAATCTGTGGATGACACAAAGTTGGAGGTATTGCCAATACGGAGGAGGACCAGAATATCATACAAGAAGATTTGGACGACCTCAAAAACTGGCGTAATAAAGAAATGGGATGAAATTTAATAGTGCAAAATCATGAAGAACAAGAATTTTTGCTATAAGATGAGGACTTATCAATTGGAAATGAGAGGAGGAGAAAGACCTGGATGTATTGATTGATCACAAGATGACTATCAGCCACCAATGTGATGTGACCATGAAAAAAGCTAATGCAGTCCTAGGATGCATCAGGTGAGGTATTTCCAGTAGAGAGACAGGAAAGTACAGTCAAACCTCGCAATAACGCGCCTCGCTATAACATGAAATCGCATATAACGCGATCATAGATTGGCTCCCCTTTAAGGCAGATATAACTTAAATAATGTTTTCACAGTACTGTACGGTACCAGTGGTCCCCAACACCATTGTAGGGGAGAGAAGCTGCAGCCCCGCGCCTACCGGGGACAAAGAACTCCAACACTGCAGCGCTGGTGCTCTCTGTCCCCAGCAGGCGCTGGCCGCAGCTTCTCTCCAGCTTCAAAAGGAGCCACGGCCCCACCCCTGCCAGGAACAGAGAGCACCGGCATCCACAGCCCCAGAGTTCTCTGTCCCCAGCAGGCGGGGAGCCGCGGCTCCTCTTGAAGCCGGAGAGAAGCCGCGGCCCCGCACCTGCCGGGGACAGAGAGCACCGGCGCCCGCAGCCTCGGAGTTCTCTGTCCCCAGCAGGCGGGGGCCGCGGCTCCTCTCCTCTGCTGGGCACTAGGCACTAGGCGGCACACATCAATGCACCGCTTTGGGGACCACTGACAAACTGACTGGTTTGAAACCCCGCTGGGTCACACTAGCAAAGACTCTGAGGGTGGGGGGCAGGGAGGTGTTCACCTTTCTCTGCAGCATGGGGCACAAGTCACTTGCAAGTTTAAACTAGAGTAAATGGTGGATTTTCCATAACTTGAAGTCTTTTAAACCATGATTTGAGGACTTTAGTAACTCAGCCAGAGGTTAGGGGTCCATTACAGGAGTGGGAAGGAGGGGGAAAAAGGTTCTATGGCCTGCAACATGCAGAAAGTCAGACTAGATGATCACAATGGTCCCTTCTGGCCTTAAAGGCCAGATGGCATTCGCCCAAGAGTTCTGAAAGAACTCAAATGTGAAGTTGTGGAACTATTAACTAAGGTTTGTAACCTGTCCTTTAAATCGGCTTCGGTACCCAATGACTGGAAGTTAGCTAATGTAACGCCAATATTTAAAAAGGGCTCTAGGGGTGATCCCGGCAATTACAGACCGGTAAGTCTAACGTCGGTACCGGGCAAATTAGTTGAAACAATAGTTAAGAATAAAATTGTCAGACACATAGAAAAACAAACTGTTGAGCAATAGTCAACATGGTTTCTGTAAAGGGAAATCATGTCTTACTAATCTATTAGAGTTCTTTGAAGGGGTCAACAAACATGTGGACAAGGGGGATCCGGTGGACATAGTGTACTTAGATTTCCAGAAAGCCTTGGACAAGGTCCCTCACCAAAGGCTCTTACGTAAATTAAGCTGTCATGGGATAAAAGGGAAGGTCCTTTCATGGATTGAGAACTGGTTAAAGGACAGGGAACAAAGGGTAGGAATTAATGGTAAATTCTCAGAATGGAGAGGGGTAACTAGTGGTGTTACCCAGGGGTCAGTCCTAGGACCAATCCTATTCAATTTATTCATAAATGATCTGGAGAAAGAGGTAAACAGTGAGGTGGCAAAGTTTGCAGATGATACTAAACTGCTCAAGGTAGTTAAGACCAAAGCAGATTGTGAAGAACTTCAAAAAGATCTCACAAAACTAAGTGATTGGGCAACAAAATGGCAAATGAAATTTAATGTGGATAAATGTAAAGGAATGCACATTGGAAAAAATAACCCCAACTATACATAGAACATGATGGGGGCTAATTTAGCTACAACGAGTCAGGAAAAAGATCTTGGAGTCATTGTGGATAGTTCTCTGAAGATGTCCACGCAGTGTGCAGAGGCAGTCAAAAAAGCAAACAGGATGTTAGGAATCATTAAAAAGGGGATAGAAAATAAGACTGAGAATATATTATTGCCCTTATATAAATCCATGGTACACCCACATCTTGAATACTGTGTACAGATGTGGTCTCCTCACCTCAAAAAAGATATTCTAGCACTAGAAAAGGTTCAGAAAAGGGCAACTAAAATGATTAGGGGTTTGGAGAGGGTCCCATACGAGGAAAGATTAAAGAGACTAGGACTCTTCAGCTTGGAAAAGAGAAGACTAAGGGGGGATATGATAGAGGTATATAAAATCATGAGTGATGTCGAGAAAGTGGATAAGGAAAAGTTATTTACTTATTCCCATAATACAAGAACTAGGGGTCACCAAATGAAATTAATAGGCAGCAGGTTTAAAACAAATAAAAGGAAGTTCTTCTTCACGCAGCGCACAGTCAACTTGTGGAAATCCTTACCTGAGGAGGTTGTGAAGGCTAGGACTATAACAATGTTTAAAAGGGGACTGGATAAATTCATGGTGGCTAAGTCCATAAATGGCTATTAGCTAGGATAGGTAAGAATGGTGTCCCTAGCCTCTGTTCGTCAGAGGATGAAGATGGATGGCAGGAGAGAGATCACTTGATCATTGCCTGTTAGGTTCACTCCCTCTGGGGCACCTGGCATTGGCCACTGTCGGTAGACAGATACTGGGCTAGATGGACCTTTGGTCTGACCCGGTACGGCCATTCTTATGTTCTTATGAGTCTACATTGGGCCGGTCTGGTGGTGACCCTGCTGACTCTCCAATGTCTGCCAGCACCAATAGGACTGACCCTTGAAATGCTGGCGATACCGGCTCTGTCAGGGTTAGAAGCTCCCTGGCAGCCGCAAATGCCTCTGGCATGGTCGGTACCCAGACAGTGGTACAGAATGGTGCCACAGATGTGGAAGGTGCTCCTTCTGGTTCCAGACTTGACAGTACCAGCCTAGGTGACAAGGAGTACTTGGGCTTAGACCACACTCTACTCTGATCCACATGCCTAACAGACTTCGATGCTGAGGAATCTCCCCCTTTTGGCCATCTGCTTCTTATGTTTTTTCTTAGGTACTGGGGATGGTGAGCAGTACAATAGGAGGCACAAAATCCAAAATCTAACAACACTGAGGCACTAGGTGCTGAGTCTGACCGACCTGGCTCAGATGGAGGTCTCAAGGTCACCTCCATGAGTGGAAACTTTAGTCTGGTGACAATCTTTCTTCGTGCGAAGTTTAAAGTCTCTGAAAATTTGGCGATGCTCCCCTGTATGAGCTTCCGCCAAACAGTTTAAGCAACTTGAGAGCGGGTCACGCAGGGGCATAGCAGGCAATGTATGGCTTGACCGAGGCATCCCTCTGCACCAGGAACTGACCAAAACCCTCAGGTGGGGTAAAACCTACTCAACTGTACTAAAACAGTAATAACCAGAATAACACTGAACTATTTACAATAGAGTACAAGAGTACACAATCCACTGAGAACACTTTCAAAAGCAAGATGAGCCGTTCCAGCAACCATTACGGGCAATAAGAAGAAACTGAGGGGGCTCAGGGTTAGCTAAGCCCTTTATACAGCAGAAGGTGGTGCTCAAGCCACCCCAACGGGTACCACTGAGGGAAAAATTTCCAGAGACTGTGTGCACACCAAGAGTGGAATGCACATGTGCAAACACTCAAAGAAGAAATTAGGTTCCTTAGAATACTCAACTGGGCACCATAATCTAAAAAAAGGTGTTATGCAGTTTAAATGCAGGAAAAGAAAAAAAAAAAAAAGCATAAACTAATAGTTCAGAGCCAACTAGCTGTAAGCCAGGGATCAGCAACCTTTGGCATGTGGCCCATGAGGGTAAGCTCCCTGGCAGGCCATGTATGGGGAGACTTTGGCAAACCAGTAAAGTGCCTAAAACCACTATGGCTTATTGTTAAAGGCGGCCTAGTCAGCAAGCTGTAAAGTGGCCATGCAGCTTGACCAAGGCAGGAGGGGAGGGGGTTTTGGGTGCCACAGCAAGGGCAGCTTGACCCCGCGTCCTTCCTGATAAGAATTGTGTTGAAGTTGCTGAAATAATGCATTTTAAAAGAGCAGGATGTACCCTCAGGAATGTCTATTGGGGTCTCAAGGCTGCAGACTCTGGAAAAACCCACACCTGGTTAATCAATAATCAGAAGAAACCTCTTGCTTGATGATTGAAATTGCTTACTTAACAAGGTTTCTTTAAGGGACATGTCATTCTATTACTAATGTATAAATAAGGGGAAAAAGCTTGAGATAGTTGGACTCGTTTGGGGACTCTTTTGGACTCTCCCACTGGATACACCTTGCGGTCCCCACTGGCAGACAGAAGATTTGGCCACCGGAGGCCTGCCGCTGTGTCACTCAAAAGCCACACTCAGCTTTGGTAATTATCAAGGGTTGGGGGTGTTTTACTAATCTTGTTGTGGACGTGTGTAAGTACTTGAGACTAGTAAAGTGTAGCTTTAAGTGAAAGCACTCTCATGTTGTCCTGTTTGTGCCAGCCATCTATCGGTTGGATGGATGTCCGTGTCTCCTGATTTATTTCCTGACACCTCCTCGCACAGAGTAAAAGTTACCAAGAGCTTTGGGTTGAAAGAACCCTGGGTAACAGCTGGGCTGGTTTATTTACCTGCTGCGTCCGCAAGTTCAGCTGATCGCGGCTCCCACTAGCCGCGCCGTTCCAGGCCAATGGGGGTGGTGGGGAGTGGCAGCCAGCACATCCCTCAGCCCGCGCTGCTTCCTGCAGCCCTCAATGGCCTGGGATGGCAAACCGCAGCCAGGGGAGCCGCGATCGGCTGAACCTGCGGACACGGCAGGTAAACAAACCGGCCTGGCCCGCCAGGGTGCTTACCCTGGTGAACCATGCGCCAAAGGTTGCCGATCCCTGATGTAAGCTTTGTAGATGCTTCAAATCATATCTGAGCTTTGCCTATTTGACTACCTACAATTGGTCTGAAGCACTTTTCCTTAGGAGACCTGGTGCTCATATGCCACAGTAAATAATATGTTTTTTAAAGCTGATTACAGAACACGGCTCAGTACAGAAACGTTATACATAAACTGTTAACTGTAATATGTTACCTTCCTCCGTTGTTCTGCCTTCTTTTCCTGTAGTCTTCTGTTTTCATCCTCCTGGAGTCTTTGCTTATAAGTGCGGCTTCTAGTCTATTGCACAGCAGAGCATAAAAGCAATATATTGACAGAAGATCCCACTCTCAATCTTTATAGAATAAATTAACAAAACTAGTTGAAGATATTTCTGATTACTTAGGAATAGATTAATCTAAGTTTAAAAACCAGTCATGAGGCTCTTTTGCTAAAAATCCACCATTTAGAAGTTAGTTTATATACCTTCCGTAATTCAATTGCTAGGGTGGTTTGTTCTCCAGAGAGACCCTGTCTGCAGTGCTCTATGGTTCAGACACCTCTGGGGGATTTGTTTGAATGGGAGAAGTCTATGAACTAGATCTGAAATCATTAACAAGTGATCTGGTTCTGCAATCCTTACTTATAATGAGTCTCACAATGCATGTTCTCTTGTCATTTGCAGTTATTGGGGGAATGTATTACTCTTACCTTGAGCAGGGACTGTGCCTTCCTTTGTGTGTATATCCTATTTAGCACATTATTAATATTAAAACTAACTTAGTTTAGTACAAAAAGTTGTGGTGGCCATCATGTAACTTGACTTTAATAAAGGCTTTGATATAATTCTACACAAGATTCTCAAAGGAATTTGATAAATGTGAATCAAATGAAGCTACTGAATGATGGGTACATAGTTTGCTATAAAGGCTGTATGGAGACAGCAATTATTAATGGGTTCAGTCTCGAGCTGGAGGAGCTGTTAGATGTGTCCAGGGAGATTCATTCTGGGTCCAATATTATTTATTACTTTCAGTAATGACTTGAGCGGTTGTGTGGAGAATATATTAATCAAGTTGGAGAACAATAAAAATCTAGACGGGATTGTTAACACTTTGGAAGACTGGATTAAAATTGATTATCATCTTAATTGATTACATGTGGGGGGGGGGAGCGGGGGAAGAAGAGAAGCCACCAATAAAAAGAGGAGAGTGCCTAAAAAGAAACTGAATTTGTCTACATCCAGTAAATGGGATAAATGTGTATCCAGTGATATTTCAGCACTGTAATACAGTAATACTACGGAAAGGATCTGGGAAATGTAAATTGTTTTTAGCAAGAACTGTATGTCCTTTTCTAGTACATGCAACCACTGAGAATCATAACAATGCTAAAAATTAAAATTTAGAGTGAAAAATTTTACCTCACCCTTTTCCCAGCAAAAAGATACAAATTTGGCAACATGGAAACATTTGGGGAATTTGTGTCAGTTTTGCTGAATTGTTCATGTAACAAAAATTCCAAAAAGGTCAAAATGTTTTGATTCTAAAGGACTTCTTGTTTTGAATTTTTTCAAATTTTCATTTAAAATAACGTGAACCACTCAAAAATTAATCACATTGAACAAAACATTTCATTTGACCTGAAATGAATATTTTTCACGTTTTTGGAAGGGCTAATGAACTGAAAGTCAGTTATTGTGTCCATTTTATTAAATATGTCTTTACTAGATCTCTTATATTTTAGAAGTTAAACAAACAAAAATAAAAAAATACCAAGTCACAATTTTTTGCAGGTTAAACACAGACTAGATCAAAACACCACATCAAACTAGCACAATTCAAGTATAACATTTCCCCTTTACTATTACCTCTTAGTGCTCAAATGGTTTTACATCGAGTGGTACTCCATTGCTTATGTGTTATAGCTCCCTTAATGGGGCACAACAGGTGCTAGTTTACCTGTAGAGTGGTTCTACTTGTCTGAGCAGATCTTTTACAAACACAAGGCCATAGAGTCATGCTAGCAAAAAGTGACATATGCTATACTGGTTTGTGTTAATAAAAGTATCACATATACACAAGCAGCAAGGTAATTCATTCTCTTTACTTGGGCACTGATTAAGCCAGAGTTGAGGGGAAATATACACATTTCTTGCACTATATGTTTAAAAAAAACCCACAAATTGCAGAGTGTAACAGACATAAAACAGATTGGAATAAAAGGCATAAAACTGAAACCGCTTTGGAGTGAAGGGCTTCAGCCATGGAGCTGCACCTACTCCACTTCTCTCTACCCTAGGGCCATCATACTAATGTCTCTGAAATCAGGACCAGTCCTGGGGATGTTTTCAATTCAAGTACATCTTACTGAAATTTGTAGGACTAGTTCTGCCTCAGATAAATCCACTAGGCCCAGGTCTCATTGTTCAGTTCTTATGTGGTGACAGGAGGGGAGGCAAGCATAGCTTTACATCATCTTTCTGCCTCTCATATTCTCTGCCATTTCAGTGGCCTGCTTGGTCCCCAACATAAGTTAGAGCAGCCCTGAGGGTGGCCCGCTAAGCCACCCAGAGCATACTGTACTCCAGCCATGTTCCTCCCTTTACCTGCACACCCTGTGTGTTGGGGGTTGCACAAGGGGCACTAGAAACTCATTCCTCCAGCTCTGTGCCAAGAAGTGACCCTCCTCTACAGCCAGTGTATTCCCTAAAGGCTGTTTCCACCCATTCTAAGACCCTTAGGCCTGTGGTAAAGGTAAAGGAAGCCACTGGGAACTGGTCCCAAAGATTCAAAGAGAAGAAAAAAAAAAGTCTATCCGCTACCTTCTCAGTTCATGGTGTTGAGGGACACGGAAAGAGACTGTGAAGCAAGGCCTATGAGGAAATGCCGAGGTCTGAACATATTCTCTCTACATCAAGGTTTCTCAACCTGTGAGGCTCCAATGTATTTCCAGGAAGGCTAAAGCCAAAAGGGAGAGGAATTCTTTTCTTTTTTTTTTCCTTCTTAGTAGCTGACACTTAAGATTCAGTAGACACTAAAGCCTCTATGGCATACGAGCTATTCAGTAAAGGTTTCCAAGCTTTACTGACTCCAGGGTATGTAGCAACCAGCTGTAATTTCTTTCTGCACACAGTAGCTGATCTGTTGCCCGTCGCTGCACCTGTAACCTGGGCCTGGCTCTGCAAACATTGGCATAATGACTCCCCATGGCAAATGCTTCCAGAAGCGAGGCAGCCCAAACAGCTGAGTGCACTTCAGAAATTATCGATTAGACAAACAATGAGGTGTTCTTTCCCTTGTTAAGAATGTAGGGGGAAAAAATCCTCAGGAAAGATGTAAAGAGCAGTTATTCTGATTAGTTACTGGTGGCTGATTAGAGTAGTGATATTATGAGATAAGATATCAGATCAGTTCAGAAAGGGGGCAACTCACCCAAGTTAATTTTGGTATAATTTTTCTAGGAGATACTGGAGAGTAGACTTTATTCCTGTGGCTGGATTTTTAAAATAACTCAGCACCCAGCAGCTTCCATTTATGCATCTAAATGAAATAGACAGGTTTTCAAAAGGGTTTAGCAACCGGAAGGGTTAGTTGCTCTCAGTGGGAACTGCTGGGTGCTGCGCACTTCAGTTAGGGTCAACTTTTCAGGGATGGACTTATGAACAATGAAGTCAGTCCGTGCAATGCAGGGAAAGGGTCTGTGAGGCTGTAGCCATCCTTCCAAGCCAAATGTTTCCATGGTATGCATTTCACTGAGTCTGTGCAGTATGTTAAACTAAATGAAATGCTAACATTGTACTGTTGGTAGCACCGTTAGCACTGGCAGAACATTACAGTGTGTCATATTCCATGGTGGGACTTACCCATGCTGTAGATTCTGGGCTAGGATTAGCCATTTGACAGGAGTTTCTCTTTGGCAAACCCAAGTCCAATCTGTCCAATAGTTCAGTGGTTTTGCTACAGAGAAACCCAAACAGAGTTGTTAGTGCTTTCTTGAAATATAAATACAGCCTACAATTGCACCCCTAGATTCTAACCTAGATTTATCGTGACATAACAGAAAAGCACCATAGCTGGAACAAAAGGTTTGAGAGCTAGATAGAATGAAGTGGAACATCAGAAACAGAACTGATATGATGGATAAAGCCTTTGTTGGGAGTGATTTGTTTGAAAGAGAAAAAGCAGAGCTATTTCTGTGTTAAAGGGGCCTTTCTCTACCATTTTCAATCTTATTCTGATACACATTCTATCAGATTTCACCATCAGCAGCGTATAATTGCTTACCTGAATCCTTTGTTTTAAACCCTCCCACCAGCATTCCAACGACAAGATTATTTTAAAGTATTTTTCTTCATGCTTAGGACAATGAACCCTTACATCAAATTCTTTCATCTCTCTACTGGGTTAAATAAAATCCAATTTATTAGAAGAGTTATTCTTGTCTTGAATTGAAATAAAGCTGTGCAGCATCATAGTCTGTCGATAGGTCCACTGGCCAAATGGATGAATTTATCAACACATGCACCCTGCACCTGATTTTCAAAAAAAGCATCCATGTAACTGTGTGCCTAATTTCATTCCATTAGGCAAATAGTTGATTCGCATGCTCAGTCATGGTAGTCATGCACAGGCAATATAAAAATGAAGCCAGATTTTGCCAAGGAAAGATCTTCATGCAGGCATTGATGGGCACGAACCAGACTTTCCTGACCTCCACCGCAAGTTGCCTGGTATACCTGTTATTCAAGTCTCTGTATGCAGGTGTGATTGGGTGGTGAGAATGTGTTTGATGGTTTGTAGAGATTTGTTGAATTTAACCTTGTGCTGCACTATGATTTTTTTCATAGCTGTGCTTAGACGCATTCATAAGCACATTTTTTAAAAAACCTGAAAAAAACCAGACATGGATTTGGGATACACTGTGGCAGATTATAGTTTCATAAAGAAATATATGGCAACTTACAGCACAGCCTGCTCTCATAGGTTTTATAGTGTTTATAAGGAGACTATGCAAAAGAAGCCCTTCCTCCCACACACAAATGTGAAGAGATAATCTGCACTTCTCAGCTTAACAAAGCTTAGAAATGCATATGAAAACTCCACTGGTATCTGTACATTCTCAGGCTTCTGGGCTGAAAAACAAAGTGGTACAACATTTTATAATGTTGTACGCCATCTGTGCCCAAACGCAACAGACTAGAAACAGTGTAGCTAATATGGAAGAGACAACTGCAGCATTTTGTGGCCTGTTGCATATGGATTCTGGCAGCTGCATGCTAGATGCACCACTCAGCCACTTTGTTCCTTGCAGACTGGGCCACTTACAAATGCTTTTTTAAAAAAAGAATAGTGCTTACTACTCAGTCCTGCTAATGATAAACAGCACCAGTCTCAGCAGTAAGGTCAGGATCTTGCTGTATACTTGTCTGATTCTTCCCTCCGCATTCCCCCGTCCCCAGTAGATATGTTTTTCGTCTTTAAATGCTGCTGCATTCTTTGTATTACTCTGAAGAGCATGCCAGCTTATTTTGACACCATGCTGAATTACTGGTGTAGTCATTTCAAACCCAAGATGAGCTTCAACGTAGTCAAGAGGATCTTAACACAGTAAAGAGGGAAGAGAACCTGGAGAGGCCAAGCCGCATCCAAATAGTGTCATAGTAGTTTTGTTTTTTCCATACTGGTAGTTTCCTAATTTTATTAGTCATCAAAGCTGTGAGCTGAGCTCTCTACTGGTGTAGCTCTTTGGCTTCATTTGTGTTACACCAACAGAGAATTTGGCCGTTTCTCTAAAGTGTTATACAATTTTAAGAGGGACAGTAATGTCAAAATAATATACACTATTTTAACAAACCCAACCTGTGACGTTATCTGATTAAATGCGACCATGTAGATCACTGTTGCTACCACTGTTATATAATTGCAAAAAATCTTGTACAAATTATGTCAAGTAAGGTGTCTATGGAAAGGTTATGATTTGCTGAATAGGATTATGCTATTTGTATGCATGTATCATTTTTGTATTTGAAGTTATGAGTATTGGCTCTGTATCCGTACTTCAAACATGTTTGCTCCTGCGGTAACGCCCACAAGGTATTTAGCCTGCACATCTTTGAAAGGACTATTCAAGTTAAGTGGCCCATCAAGGGACACTCAACTCACAATGGACTATGGAAGACGCCCATCTACGCCTGAGGAACTTTCATGTGAACAAGTGGTAATGGCCTCTGTTGTGACTAAGTGAAATTATGCATGGACATGTGACTTGCCCATGTGACTCCAAACACCCTCTTTTTACCTGCAATTTTCCACTAGCTGTGCTGAGGGCTTTGTTTGAAACAATGGGTTTCCTTCCACGTGGCAGAAGTCAGAAGGCCCTGGCAGTGGTGGATTAATGAATTTGCCACCCCTAGGCCCTGAAATAATTGTCACCCCGCCCGCCCCTGGCCCCACCCTTTCCCCGCCCCCATTCCAACCCCTTCCCCAAATCCCGGCCCCACCTCTTCCCCCAGCGTGCCGCGTTCCCCCTCCTCCCCCCTCCCTCCCTTCCCCACAAAACAGCTGTTTCGTGGAGCAAGCGCTGGGAGGGAGGGGAGAGAAATAGGATGTGGTGGCACGCTCACAGAGGAGGCGAGCTGGAGCAGGGGAGCTTCTCCATGGGTGCTCAAATTTGCCGCCCTAGGCCTAGGCCTTGTCAGCCTAGGAAATAATACACCGCTGGGCCCTGGACATCTCCATTTTGCCTCTTTCCTGCTCAAACCTCTGGAATATGAACTTATACTAATGGGAGCATTCAAACCAAAAGGACTGAGGACCTTCCAATGATTTGGAAGCAACCAGAGACTTGACTTAAGCTAGCAGTTTATTCCATCACTGCTACAAGCCTGAACCAAGAACTTTGTAATTATTGTATGTATTTGATTCCTTTAACGAATTTTAACTCTCACCTTTCTTTCTTTTTATAAATAAAACCTTTAGATTTTAGATACTAAAGGATTGGCAACAGCATGATTATTGGGTAAGATCTGAGATGTATATTGGCCTGAGTACGTGGCTGGTCCTTTGGGATCAGAACATTTTATTTGATGAAACTAGTTTTAAATAACCACTCATCTTTAAGTCTAGTGTTTTTGGTGGTGATACAAGGACTGGAATGCCTAGGGGAAACTGCTTTTCTGACCTCTTGTTAGCCAGTGTGATGAAACGGAAGTTTAGTTTTGTTGCTGGTTTGGTGTATCTTATGGGAGAATAACCATCAGTTTAGGGGTGGGGGGATGTCTGCCCTATTTCTCAGAAGTTTGTCCTGAATTTGGTATTCTCAGTGGTGACCCATGGAGGCATGGTGACACAACCAACCAACCAAAAAAATAAAAAAATCCCCACAAAATTCTTATATTTGTAACAAGCAACACGTTAGATTATTCAATGTAAAATTTCATAGACAGCAAGAATGAATTTGACTTACGAATTTGATTACTTCATCTTTACTTCTCTAGCTGGGAGAAATGCCAAAGCTTATCTGATCAACCTCCCTTGATATTTCTAATCAATTTTACTTTCAGGGTCCCATGCACTTACAGAACACTGCATTTTGGGGTGTTGCCGATACCACAGGAAGAGTGAGTTAGTTTCTAAAAAATTGTTTCCACTGGAATAATTTAAAAATTCCTAGAAATGCTTATTGGTTTCAGTCTTTGAAAAAAGTTTATTTCTACAAAAATCTAATAAGTGTCCCTTTGGGTGAAATGAGGGAGCTGATGTCAGCTGAAGGAGAGTGTGTCCAGAGTTTATAGTAAATAGATACAAAAGGAAACCATAGTTTAGAGGCTCTTAATGTGGGGAAAAAACAAAGTTAAAAAAAGCCATTAGTACAACAGTTCACTTGAGACCTGAATGGGACCTCCCTGATGCATAGTTCAGCAGCTCAGGAGGCATTTATCTCCCAGTAGAAATGGCACAGAGCCAGAGCCAGCCTCCCACATGTGCAGCCATTACAGTGGTGGCAGTCCCAGAACTCCCGCTGAGATGGTAACGCTTCCATACCCTCAGCCGTGCTGAACACAACGCCATCAACAGCCTCAGGAACAACTCTGACATCATAATAAAAAAGGCTGACAAAGGAGGTGTTGTCATCATCATGAATAAGTTGAAATATGAATAAGAGGCTTCTAGGCAGCTCTCTAACTCCACATTCTACAGGTCATTATCCTCTGATCCCACTGATGATTACCAAAAGAAACACCACCATCTGCTCAAGAAACTCCCTGAAAAAGCACAGGAACAGATCTGTACAGACACATGCCTAGAACCCCAACCAGGTGTATTCTATTTGCTACCCAAGATCCATAAACCTGGAAATCCTGGATGCCCCATCATCTCAAGCATTAGCACCCTAACAGCAGGATTGTCTGGCTATGTGGATTCCCTCCTCAGGCCCTATGCTACCAGCACTCCCAGCTATCTTCGAGACACCACTGACTTTCTGAGGAAACTTACAATCCATCGGTGATCTTCCAGAAAACACCATCCTGGACACTATGGATGTAGAAGCCCTGTACACCAATATTCCACACAAAGATGGACTACAAGCCATCAGGAATAGTATCCCCAATAATATCACGGCAAACCTGGTGACTGAACTTTGTGACTTTGTCCTCACCCACAACTATTTTGCATTTGGGGACAATATATACCTTCAAGTCAGCAGCACTGCTATGGGTACCCGCATGGCCCCACAATATGCCAACATTTTTATGGCTGACTTAGAATAACACTTCCTTAGCTCTCATCCCCTAACACCCCTACTCTACTTGCGCTACATTGATTACATCATCATTTGGACCTATGGAAAAGAAGCCCTTGAAGAATTCCACCATAATTTTAACAAGTTTCCATCCCACCATCAACCTCAGCCTAGACCAATCCACACAAACAGTCCATTTCCTAGACACTACTGTGCTAATAAGCGATGGTCACATAACCACCACCCTATATCAGAAACCTACTGACCGCTATACTTACCTACATGCCTCCAGCTTCCATCCTGGACACACTACATGATCCATTGTATACAGCCAAGCTCTAAGATACAACTGTATTTGCTCCAATCCCTCAGACAGAGACAAAACACCTACAAAATCTCTATCAAGCATTCTTAAAACTACAATACCCATCTGCTGAAGTGAAAACACAGATTCACAGAGCCAGAAGAGTACCCAGAAGTCATCTACTACAGGACAGGCCCAAAGAAAATAACAGAACACCACTAGCCGTCACCTTCAGCCCCCAACTAAAACCTCTCCAGCGCATCATCAAGAATCTACAACCTATCCTGAAAGATGATCCCTCACTCTCACAGATCTTGGGAGACAGACCGGTCCTTGCTTACAAACAGCCCCCCAACCTGAAGAAAATACTCACCAGCAACCGCACACCATACAACAAACACTAACCCAGGAACCTATCCTTGCAACAAAGCCCAATGCCAACTCTGTCCACATATCTATTCAAGTGACACCATCATAGGACCTAATCATATCACCTAACCACACCATCAGGGGCTTATTCACCTGCACATCTACCGACATGATATATGCCATCATGTGCCAGCAACTCTGCCATATACATTGGCCAAACCAGACAGTCTCTACGCAAAAGAATAAATGGACACAAATCTGACATCAGGAATCATAACATTCGAAAACCAGTCAGAGAACACTTCAACCTCTCTAACCACTCAGTGACAGACTTGAAGGTGGCAATTTTACAACCAAAAAAACACAGACTCCAAAGAGAGACTGCTGAATTTGAATTAATATGCAAATTAGATACAATTAACTTAGGTTTGAACAGAGACTGGGAATGGTTGGGCCATTACACTAATTGAATCTATTTCCCCATGTTAAGTATCCTCACACCTTCTATAGGTCATCTCGATTATCACTTCAAAAGTTTTTTTTCCTCCTACTGATGACAGCTCATCTCAATTGATTGGCCTCTTACAGTTGGTATGGCTACTTCCACCTTTTCATGTTCTCTGTATGTATAAATATCTTCTTGCTGTATGTTCCAGTCTATGCATCCGATGAAGCGGACTGTAGCCCACAAAAGCTTATGCTCAAACAAATGTGTTAGTCTCTAAGGTGCCACAAGTACTCCTGTTCTTTTTGCGGATACAAACTAACATGGCTGCTACTCTGTAACCCAAGGCTGTAGCTTTAAGCCACAGTCAAGGTCACAAGCCTCAGTATAACGGTATAGAAAAGAAAATACCTTTTAAAAGAAACTCAACTTAGCTGCATTTAAAGAAGAGTTAGAAAGAAATATAGGATCACATACAGAAACACTGAATTCTACGCAACTGTAACACAAGTCACAGAAGTGCAATGCCTTTGTATTTGCACAATATATGCTATTACCAAGTGCTGTGTGCTCAAATGAAAGTTTCTACTGCAAGACACACACACACACACACACACACACACACACACACGCTTACTGCAGGCCCTGTCAGAGTCCTCATCTTCAAACTGTACAAAGAGTAATTTTAAATATCATTGTATGTAATTTTTTGAAAACTAATAAAAATCCCTGTATTTCTAGTCAGAGGTGGGATTATAGAAAGCAGTGTAATAAAGTCCATTGAATTTTCAGCAAACTGTTGGTACTCCCAACAAAATCATGATCTACAAGAGATTTAGGTCCCAGTCCTACAACTCAATCAATATTGGCAGACCTCTAAACTCTGATCTGACTGCAGCATCAAGGCCTAAAATTCCTAGTCATCATTGTAATGGAATGTTAAACTATTGTACTGTTCAGCCACCAGGTGGTAGTGTGTAATACCTTATCTAAGCTAACCTCAGCCATAACTGGCAGAACATTAAAGGATCTTATGATAAGCACATCTGGTGTGTATAAGCAAGCTCTGTAGCCAGTCCATATCTGGTACAGAAGCACATGACATGGTGTCAGGAGTAAACTAAGAACAGAAACAAAAGAAAAATAGCAACAAAGGTTGCAGGATCTCATCAACATACCAGTCTTCAGTGCTCCAGACAACAACTTTGACAAACTCCAGAATGGACAGACTGGAAACATTATTTTGCAAGATTTTGCATTGCTACCAAGCTTCACAAAGAAACTGGAAATATACAGGTATCTTCTTTAATTTATGTTATGGAGAAGCTGACAGACCATATCTTTAAATCCTTTGACTTTAATGAGGACAGCCACAAAGATGACTAGGAAAGAGTTCTGGCCATGTTTGATGCATATTTTATACCTCAGAGATATGTGGTTTATGAAGGAGCATGTTTTCACCTGAGAATTCAAGAACCAGGGGGAAATGTTGAATGTTTTATAAGAGCTCTGCATACATTGGCTGAAAACTGATTTTGGGATATAAAAAACTTGATGGTTATTGGGCTTACAGATAAAAACCTTTCACAACAGCTACAGTTAAAGAGAGATGTGACCTTAGCACCAGCTATACAGATAGCAAAGCACTCAGTATCAATCAAGCAACAGAACAAAAGGCAGGAGCAATTTGAAAAACCTGAAACCGGCTTAGAAGCTATAAACAGACACATGCATGTGAAAAGGTACTATAATAAAAACCCCGCAGCAAGGAGAGAACTCCCAGGCTACGAGAGACAAATTTCAGCCTATGTGCACAAGGTGTGGAAAAAAAAGTCATATCCCAAGAGAGGATGCATGTCCAACCAGAAGCGCATGATGTAATACATGCACGAAATATGGACATTTTGTACCTTTGTTTGCCTCACCATAATGGTCAGGAAGTTGACTCATATTACAGATAGACAATCAAGAGCCACTGTTTCTGGGATTAATCACTTATGATGACAGAGCTTGCCTGGAGAGTGAAACTGAATATTCATAGCAAGATTATTACTCTAAAAGTGACTTGGGAGCTGGTGTCACAGTCATCTCAGAAGGAACATGAGGTCACTTTCAAGCCCTCCCAGAGCTTAAATCACCTGAAAAAGCTCTGCTTGGCCCTGGAGCTATTCCAAACTGCATGGGCCAGTTCACCACAGAAACAACTTACGAAGACAAAAAACTATGCATTCAGAGTGCATGTGATCAAAGGATCAAAGACCAACAACCTTCTCAGCTGGAGTGTAGCAGCCATGATGGGCCTAGTAACAAGGGTGAAAGAACTCTGTGGAGGATTTGATAATATTGGACTTTTGAAAGGAGATCCAGTGAAAAAAATCAACGTCAGTGACAATTCTGGATCAGTCAGTGTAGACACACCTCTATAGAGAGATCTTGGAAGAGACTAGATGCAGATTTATGCAAATTCAAAAGACTGGTTGACCTAGTCATTGTGGACTATTTTTCCAGGTATAAAGAAATAATATATTCGAAAGACCGAACATCAGTGTTATCGAGAAACTGAAGTGCACCTTTGCTCACTTCGGTTTCCAGAACAACTCATGATGGACAGACAATGGACCACAATTCACTGTGGCAAAATTTAAGTCATTCTGAATGAAATGTGATTTTATTCATATTACTAGTAGTCCACATTGCCCACAAGTGAATGGAGAAGCTGAGAGAGCTTGTATAGACAGCCAAGAAAATCTTGAAGCAGGAAGATCCATTCCTTGCTTTTCTGAGTTGCACATCAACACCAATATCAGCTCTTGGATATAGTTCAGCACAACTCTCAATGGGAAGACAATTCAGAACTACTGTTTTCCAAAGTTAGAATCTGTCTCAAAAGGCAAAAAGCCTATGAACACTTTTACAAGCAACCAGACAACACTCAAAGAGCTGCCAGGTCTAGAACCTGGTGATCAAGATCACGTCAGATTGGATGGCTGGAGAAAAAGGATGGCCAAATCCAGCTGTCATAAAGAAAAATAATTCAGTGCCCAGACCATATGTGAACAAGACCAAATGGAGCATTCAACAGAAACCACTAACATCTACAGTTTGTTCCTCAGAAAGAACAATCAACAGAGCAAACCCCACAGACAGCAAATGAAGAACAAGATAACTAAGTCTCAAGGATTCCAAACTGACCTCAGCCAGTCGTTACAACTAATGGATGACCAAGTTATTATGCATTTGGGTCATGTAATTAGAAAACCAATAAGATTCAGACACAGTTAACAGACTGATCCATATTGAACGTCAAAGACAAAGTGATCGTGTAAATGGTAGGAATGTAGAATTTAAAGGGGATGAAATGGAATGCTAAACTATTATATTGTTCAGCCACTAGGTGGTGCTGTGTGTAAAAATACCTTATTTAAAAGAACCACAGCCATAGCAGGCAGAGCATTCAAAGATCATATGATGACCACAGCTGGTATATGTATATAAACGACCCCTTAGCCAGTCAATATCTGGTACAGGAACATGACAATCACGGAGTACAGTTCTTGACAATTCCTTTTATTTTATTGTGATTAATCATTTATATGTCATTGTAGATTCGATAGTTAAAGAGGTGACAACAAAGGACCCAATCTTGAAAAGCCTGTGAGTAAGTGCATATTTAATGATTCAGTGTATGAGATAAGGATGCTGAATTGGGCACCTTGTCTGGTGGTAAGATGCCCTGAAAAGCTGTCACTACATTTTTCAGCCTGGGAACAAGTTTCCTTACCTGCCCTTTACAATTATGGTTTGTCTGGTTTTTTAAGTGTGATATTTTAAATTCCTATGAAAAAAAACTCCATGGGCAACACTTTGCAGAGCTATGTTAAAATATTTGACTGTATTTAAAAAAAAATCCCTATTGTATTTTTAATTTTTATTTCTGAATGAAACTAATCACCATTAATATTGTTGCTTTAATCAGTGGAGAGTAAGATACCATTATCTATTTTTTAAAAGCTGGTATATTTGTTCTGCACAATACCTTCACATCCATCACAGATCTGATGCTAGGATTTATTTCTCCTTATGATTTTCACTAATCTCTACTTTCATTTTTTCAAAATCATACCTTTTTATTAACAAACAAAACAGCTTCTGAACTCATTGCCTGCTCAGACTGTGGGATCTCCAGCAATACAGCTGTATTCCATTATTCAAACAGCACCCCAAGGCATGCTAGATCTCTCTCAGAACAGATAAAATACATGATCCCTGACCAGAGAAGCCTGCATGCCAATTGGAGATATAAAATAACAATGGGGTACCAAGATGTAGGAATGTCTGTGGAAGAACAAGGGGAACAGCTATCAGATTATATGGCTGCTCTGTCATTTTACAATGCTTGTCCTACTCATGCTACAATTACTCTTCTGGTCCAACTGGAGAGTAGTTAAAGTCCCCCATGAATAGTGTTCTAGATATTTTTTCCTGGCCTGCATGCACATTTTTTATCTGCCCTTTACCATATAATAATGGGACTTCTTGTAATCACATATTTAAGTTTCATTCCAGATACCACCACTATACAGCTAAATTCATATATACACACAGTTTCCTGCATTGCCCATCAGAATCAACATGCTTAATCTAGTTCCCTTAGAGGCTTTATTCATGTCTGGTGAAACCCAAGTTGTGATCTCATGCAACAGAAAATCCACCAGGAATGAGAGCTCAGCCATGGAAGCTGCCTGCACACCTTTCCCCAGAGGGGCAGTTGGAATTAGCTACTGCTGCAACCGTGAAATGGGGCTGAGCCAAGCCCAGAGAGTAGGACCAGGCCAGAGGGGAGTTGTATTGATTCACTGACTCTCCCAGGGAGCCTACTTTAAGAGACATGGGGAAAAGAGGCCTCCAATGGAGCCATAGCTCAATTTTAAGGTTGGGGTTTTCATGAATGATTCGAGTTGCTCTAACTCCACTCCAGCTGAAGCCACTGAGTGCTTGAGCAGTTCCATGTTTTTTCAGCTAACCAAGCTTTCTGCCAATTTGGGGCTTTTGAACAGTTTTCTAATTCTTCCTCCCCGGCTTTTCCGTGTAGGTCTCACACAGCAAACTGACCAACTACAATATAGACAATTGACTGAGGAGAATATTACCCTCTCCCAATTTATTTTAATTCCCAGCAATCTTGGGTGAAGTAGTGAGACCCAGTAGTGTGGTATTAGTGGCATTGCTGAAGGACACTTTTTAAGGGGATGAGCCAAACTACAGGCGGTGGGACTGGGATATCCATCTTCTCCCACCACGGGAGGCAGGAGACTGCCATCACTGCCTTCCGTGGCAGTGGATCTGCCCTCAGGTATAGCTGCATGTTCTGGACCTATGGGAGCAGTTGTCTCCCCTACACTCTACTCCTGCTACAGAAGTGAATTTATCCCATAGACTTTGTGCTGGGTTTAACAAAAAATTGGAAACCCTGCAAGCATGCTGTTATGACCAGATGCATGTGCCTGCAATCATCTTTTGCTGGAAAGCTATTAGGTGAAGTGGACATGACCAAAACACCCACTCAGTCCTGCAAGGTGCTGAAAGCATTCTCTGTGACCTTTAATGGAAGGAGAGGGTGCTCACCACCCCATTGAAGAATCTTACCACTAAGCCCTTTTTCAGTAACTACATGCCAAAATCTGACCCCAAATTCACAAAGCTCCCACTGACATCTTTGGCAATCATACAGACATCTACAGGCAAAATAGGGCCTGTTACCTCAATTCTGCTGTTCAGATAACAGTATCTTCAGATGGAATAATATTCCTAAATGTAGCCATTGTATATTGACAGTTTAAATTCTAAATACCACTTTTATCAACAATGTGGCACTCTCTCACCTTTTAGTGTCAGGCTAGCAAAGTATAGAATTAAAAAGAAATATAATAAAATAGCATCCCCCACCAATTCTTTTTCACCAATTTTTTTTTAAATAAATAGTCAACCCTTGTATTAAATTTAATGGTTTAGGGTCCATTCCCCCCAGTGATCTGAAATAGCGGAGGAGGGGGGGGGGAGGAAGAGAGCAAAAGGAATATAGGGAAAGTTATTTATTTCATTTATTATTTGTAATAGTCAGCATAAATCCAGTTTTCAAGGAAAGGACCATTTTGAAAAACTTTATTGCTGAGGTCTTTCTGTACAAACCATTGCGTGCGTTCCATCTGCACATGCAATCTGCTTCTATATTTTCAGCCAGCTTGCACGGGCAGATTAATGTGTACAATTAGAAAGCAACCTCACAGGCGTTCAATAAACTGCCTTCATTATTACACTCAGGAGAGTCCCTTTGGATGTCTATAAAAGCCTAGTTTTCTGCCTGTTAGCTAAATAATTGACAATGCTTAAAATAATCAGGAACAAATGAACAAAGTGAAGACGACTGTGGTGAAAGAGAGCAAACAAAAGATTCTCAAGGCTGAAAGCAGTTTTTGCAGTGCCTGTGACTATCTCTTTAGCAGCATTTATTTACAGTCTAGTCAGGTCTGGGTTTGCACTTCTGTGAGGAAAATTTGTTACTGGCCTGCTGTTTGAACCACATATCACAGAGCCCTGAGAACTGGCAAGGACATTAGGAGTTGTCTTGTACAATAAAATAAATAAATCCTATTTTGGTTCATATTTTATTTTCTTTGTTTTATGACTTTTGAATAGGCTGCTTTGGCAGGCTAGTGAATAGAGCTTGTGGTGCTGAAATTCAGGCACTATATTTGGAATATTCACCTTATGGTACTCAGGCAAACGCTGCATTTGAAGCTCTAAATTCTTAACACAATATATTGAGCATACATGTATGCCATAGTTATACTGTCTGACATCCATAAATAAGAATGAAGCCTTCAAAATCATCTATATTTCCTCCACCAGTTTTTTCTAGCTCTGCATTATTGAGTAGTTATTGGATGTGTACCTGGCTATGTAAAAGAGCTGCTATCTTTCAGTCTGTGTTATATTCCTGCCTATTTATACTAACAGATCAGCCTATCCATCCACTTTCCGAAACACCCAACACTGAGGTATCAGGAAATCATATAAAAGAGTGAATGAAGACCACACATTGGGCTTAATTTTGTGAAAAGGTGGTATTACATTGTACCATATTATTGAGGCTCATGCAGCTGGCATTGCCAGTCACCATGAGAGGCAGCCTCTAAAGTAATGGTCACCCATTGTGAATTGAAGGATATTCTTGCAGTTAGACACAGGCCTGAAACTCAGGAAACTGGGCTTTAATTCCTGCCTCTGCCATAAACTCCTTGTGTGACCCTGGGCAAGTCACTTTGAGGATCTTGATCTAAGATATTTACGTTCCTAACTTCCATTGAAATGAATGGAAGTTAGGAGCATAAATACCCTTGAGGATCTAGACCTTACTCTCTGCTTCTTAGAATTATAGGGTTAGAAGGGACCGCAAGGGTCATCTAGTCTAACCCCCTGCCATGATGCAGGATTTGTTGTGTCTAAACCATCCAAGACAGATGGCTACCCAGCCTCTTTTTGAAAACTTCCAGTGAAGGCAATTCCATGACTTCCCTAGATAGTCTGTTTCATTGTCCTACTGGTCTTACAGTTAGGACATTTTCCCTGAGATTCAGATTAAGTCTGCTATGCTATAGTTTGAACTCAATGTGTCTTGTCCTACACTCTGTGGCAAAAGAGAAGCATTTTTCCTCCATCTTTTTTTATGGCAGCCTTTCAAATATTTGAAGACCGCTGTCATGTCTCCCCCTTAATCACTTCTTTTCCAAACTGAACATACCAAGTTCCTTTAGATATGGCTTGCATTCCATCTCTTTGAACATTTTGGTCACATGCCTCTGGATCCTTTCCAGCTTCTCTACATTTTTTTCTATACAGCGGTGACCAAAATTGGACACAGTACTCCAGATGCCCTGTACTGCATAACAGATACTGTCAGTCAGTCAGGCTAGAGCCACGTGCATCTTTCTAGACCAAATAAGAAGCTAGGACTTCTTTACAGAGTTTGATGCAAACAGTGCCTCCATCTGTACAAAACATCCAAAGAATGTGAAGAGACCATCTCATTCTGCTCTAACATGGCTTCTGGAGTTGGCAATGCCACTCGGAGAAAAAATAAAAATAAACCACACACACTAATTTGATCTTTTCATCAAGTTAGAAAAAGACTTCATTGCCGTGGGAGATGCTAATGTCAGTGGAGAGACTGTTGGTCTAACCCTGCCTACTGTTTGGAACAGATCCACAATGCAAGATTCTGCAACATGCTCACTATTCCCACCAGTACACTTAGGGAGTGAGGTTTTTGTGGATGTTGTGTGTTTTTTTCTTTCAGTTTTTAGGGGCTGGTAGGGGGCAGTGTGAGAAGCAGAGTCCTGATTAGGGGGCCTAGAAAGGCAGCCAAATAGTCAGCCAGTGGCACAAGTGAAGCAAACAGAGCAGTAAACAGGGGAGACTGAGTGGGAATTTGTAAGGGGAGTTTGGGGGTGGGAGGTATTCTGGTGTGTGTGTGTGTGTGTGTGTGTGTGTGTGTGTGTGTGTGTGTGTGTGTGTGTGTGTGTGTGTGTGTTTGTGTGTGTGTGCCGATCTTGTTTAACATTTTTATTACTGGCCTTGGCACAAAAAAGTGAGTGTGCGCTAGTAAAATTTGCAGATGACACAAAGTTGGGAGGTTTTGCCAATACCGAGGAGGACCAGAATATCATACAAAAAGATCTGGATGACCTTGTAAACTGGAATAATAGAATGGGATGAAATGTAATAGTGCAAAGTCATGCATTTAGGGATTAACAACAAGAATTTTTGCTATAAGCTGGGAACTTATCAGTTGGAAGTGACAGAGGAGGAGAAAGACCTGGGTGTACTGTTTGATTACAGGATGACTATGAGCCATCAATGTGATGTGGCTGTAAAAAAGGATAATGCAATCTTAGGATGCATAAGGCAAGGTATTTCCAGTAGAGACAGGGAAGTGTTAGTACCATTCTACAAGGCACTGGTAAGACCTCATCTGGAATAATGTATGCAATTCTGGTGTCCCATGTTTAAGAAAGAGGAATTCAAACTGAAACAGGTGCAGAGAAGGGGTTCTAAGATAATCTGATGAATTGAAAACCTAATTTATAAGAGGAGATCAGAGAGCTTGGCTTGTTTAGCCTAACCAGAAGGCGGCTGAGGGGGAGATACGATTGCGCTCTATAAATACATCAGAGGGATAATTTAAATAAATACCAGGGAGAGAAAAGTTAAGTGCCAATGTGGACACAAGAACAAATGGATATAAACTGGCCATCAACAAGTTTAGGCTTTAAATTAGGTGAAGGTTTCTAACTTTCAGAGGAGTGAAGTTCTGGAACAGCCTTCCAAAGGAAGCAGTAGGGGCAAAAATCCTAACTGGCTTCAAGACTGAGCTTGATAAGTTTCTGGAAAGGGAAGTATCATGAGATTGCCTACAATGGCAGGTGGCCCAATGGCAAGCGCAGGTAGCAAAAATCCCCAACGGCTGGAGATGGGACACTAGATGTGATGGGCTCTGAGTTACTACAGAGAATTATTTCCCAGGTATCTGCCTGGTGGATCTTGCCCACATGCTCAGGGTCTAACTGATTGTCATATTTGGGGTAGGGAAGGAATTTCCCCCACGGTCAGATTGACAGAGACCATGGGGGACTTATGCTTTCTTCTATGGCATGAGGCAAGGGTCACTTGCAGGTTTAAACTAGTGTAAATGGTAACTTGAAGTCTTTAAACCATGATTTGAGGACTTCAGTAAGTCAGCCAGAGGTTAGAGATCTATTTCAGGAGTGAGTGCTCAGGTTCTGTGTCCTTTACTGTGCTGGAGGTCAGACTAGATGATTACGATGGTCCCTTCTGACCTTAAAGTCTATGAGTACATGGTGATGGATGATAAACTATTCCAATTAACACTTACTGAGAGAGAGATTGCAACCTCATGGTTAGTGGCAAATAAGGTATTAACATTCTGAACTCCCATTTTGTACAAAAATATAGGCAGGATCAGGCCCAAGAATAATATTCTGTGCTTTATACATAGCACTTTTCTCCAAGCCTATCTCAAATGGGTTTACAAAAGGTGATACAGTAACTTGAGTTAATGTCATAACAAGATGAGATGTCACACATATCTTCACATTACTCAATGGAGTTAATGTGCAACACAGTGCTGCACAAAAAGTATCCTGAAAAGTATTATCACTACATAATAAATTCATCATTGAATAATTTTCACAGGTTCCTTATATTCTGCATGGTAGCCGATTCTTTTAACAGGTACGTGTTTGGGAAGATACCATTGTCTTACACTATGCAATAGATTTTGCTTAAATATGTAGAATACTATTAAATTTAATTTTCTGTCCAACTTTCCCCAGGTTTGCCATTCAGTAGAGCTTCGCAGTATATGCTTAGTGAAGAGAATAAACTACCTTCCACCAGTTTATTCTTTTGACAGTTACATGCAGTCTCTGCTCAAACAGGGCTTGACAGTGTCTGAAAGTTAGGTCTTTAACTTCAGTTACATTCAAGTCGGTTCAGTTTGTTAAGGAGACAGCTGAAAGCATTCAAGTATGTCTGAATCAGAGGGACCAACATACGTATTGAATCTACTTTTCAGTGTACAGCAAGGGCTCAATGAAGGCCCTTGCAGTACATAGTGAGTTGCTGTGCCTGAGTTGGGACAAATAGCTGTTATACCTGTATAAGACTGGAGCAGACCTACTGCATCCAGGAGTGCTGGAGAGAACAATGCTTACTAGAAGTCTTTGCTTCATCTCTAGCAAAAGGGGGCTAAACCTCCATGGGATGACAGATTCGCTTTCCCTAGAAGTTTCCAGGATCTGCAGGACTGGGTGGCCATATTCCTCTTCCTTCAGTGGCTCCTTCACACTTCCCTTAAAAAGAAGTATTTGAAGGAAACTCCAACTTTGCTGTGTTTCTTATACCCATCCCAGGGCTATTTCTATGGGAGGGCAATATCTGGCCCTGTATCTGAAACCTAAAATATATTCATACAAGACAAGTTACTATTTAGCAATACCTTTGCACCTAGTAGGAAATCTTAAAACAAACCCATTAGCTGCCACAAAGGTGATGCTGGCCAATTTTTAAAGCTTCTCTCCCATTTCTGCATAATAAAGAATAGCTGGAATTTGTTCAAACTTTCAGAAACACACACACTAAGCAGTTTTGGGTTGCAACCAAGCTTGAGAAATGTCTGACAAAAAGAGGCATTGAGAAAGTTGTAAGCAAGTGAAAATTAGGGTTCAGAGTAAGATTTAACTTGTAACTATGTTTTTACTGCTGCACTGCTATACCAGTAGACTTTTCCATTTAGCAATGCATTTGTAAAAGCACCCATCACCATGGTATCTTGGTACTCTTTCAGTAGATTTTATTCACAGAAACAATTAAGTTACAGATCCTCTGTTTTATAGAATTACCCAACAGCCTTTTTTCTTGGATTTTTTAAAATAAATATTCTGTACTGACAATGATCTAAGAAAAACAAACATCTATCTTAGGAATAGTCAGTACAAAAGCCATTCTCCAACAATTCAAATTCTGGAAATTCTGGAGAATACAGATAAACCAGAGGAACATATTTGAGGAAGAAAAGGACATATCCTAGCCGCTGAAGCCTAACCATGTGACATATCCTAGCCTCTGAAGCCTAACCATGTGACAGACAGAGGGTCAGCTTCAGAACAACAGCCTGGAGCCAAGAGGCCAGATGCCATTGCTGGAAGAATTACTTCATCTGCTTGTCATCTGGAATCTGTAGTTATCACCTATGCCTACAAAGTGACTGTGACCTCTTTCAGACTTAGGTAGTCAGAGTTAAAGTTTTACTTACAAATAGTGATCTTCATTAAACATTTCTCTTCTTTGCTTTTCTTGTTGCCTTCTTTTTTCTTCCAGTTTATCAGCCTGCAAAATTGAAGAGATTAAGAATTAAGTGAGAAATGAATGATTTCACTACTTATTTTTGTTTTAATAATCCATTCGATTTCAAACCCAAGCATACAATAGCCCAAATCACAGGAAAAATATTTTAAAGAGGGTTCAGCCTAGACTGTACTCTTAAAAACAGACCAATAGTCAAATACCTCCTGGCACCAGGGTCAAAAGACTAATTTAACATGTACAAAAAAATTCAGTATAATAGGTCAGATTTTCATCAGAGACCCAGTTATGCGTCCTAATTCTCCAGCCACTAAATCAGGTTACCACTACAATAAATTAATTTGATGTAAGTTTCCTTGAGGTTGCTTTGAGAATGTGCTCCATCCTTCGACATGTGGGGGAGGGGGGGTGGTTGGCTTACATACTTATATGCCCCAATTTCCATACTGTTTATCCTAGTATCTCTATTATACGGATGGGGAACAGAGACAGAGAGACTAAATGTCTTGCACAAGATCCCAGAGGAAGCATGCGGCAGGGCAGGGAATTGACCCAGGGTCCTCTTAGTCTACTTCCCTAACCCCTGGACTATCTTCCCTCTCTAGGAACTAGCACTGCTGGCTTATAGCAGCCGACAATGCATGCCAACCAAAGGAACTCTCAGCTGACAGCTGCAGCTAGATTCTGGCAGTGCAAATGAGTCAAAGCCAACAGAATAGAATCTGGCCCAAATGACCTAATTAATCCCAGGTGTTCAGATAGCACATCAGAAACTGGGAGATGCTTGTGAACTTGTGTGCACAAGTTCACAAGCATTTGCTGGTACAAAACCAATTGTGCATGCAAATCACTGAAAAAGTGAGTTCATTAGAGATCTGAAATGCAAATGTATGCACATACATATGGAAATCAGATTTTTGGTTTCTTAAGGCCAAATTATGGCTGAAGCTGAATCTATGCAGATAATGGGGCAGAGGGGGACGGCGCACACACACACACACACACACACACACCCCTCATGTGTTCTCTTACTGCATTCAGGACTCCTCTACATGGGGAAATTGACTGGAATGGAATAGCTGCTGCTGAATAAGCTATTCCATAATAGCTCCCCATATTAGCAGCATTCTTGAATTAAAAACCTTTATTTCATTCCAGAATAATTACTCTGCTTTGGAATTGCATTAATTGTTCCAGAATAAAAGAATTTATTCCAGAATAGAGCATCCCCATAGGGAGTGGTTCTGCAACAGTTTGTTCTGCGATAGCTACTCCAGTCAATTTCCTCATGTAGACAAAGCCTTAAATACTACACCCACTGAGAAAGTGTCAACTGAAATTCTGGCACCAAGAAAATCCATAGTACATTCAGTAGCACAAATAATACAATATAGGATCTCCAATCTAAAACTGCATACAACATTTAGAAGCCAGTAGCATAAAGCTCGTCTGTGGAGGGCTTTAAAAGTAAGCAGTATAAAATTTTGAAGTAATAAATAAACAAACTTAGCAGCAGCACAAAGGTATTTCCTCTAAATTAATTCCAGTGAAAAAGATAAGTAGCCACGTTTTGTGCAACACATGGTCTCTGGATGACCAGTTAAGACACTTCACTGTATTTTAAGCAAAAATCAAGAGTTCCAAATTTTCATTTCAATCCTGCTATATTTTTAAATTGTAAGATGCCTGTTTGGTGAAACATTAAGTTTTCAAACCACAGGCACTGATGTTACAGCATACCAGACAACTATCCCTAATTTTCAAAATGATGGAAAAGTATTGGACAAACAGGTACTGAGATCTGATCAGACAGTTACTTTGCCCTGAATTCAGGGTTTTCCCCCTTTTAATATATATGGCTAATGAAAGACTGTTTGGAGAAGGCTTGTGAAACAAATCACTACAGTAGGTAAATCAGTCTTCAGCTTCCACTGAGTAAAGCCATATCTGTCTAATGTCTGCCGATTGCACCATATTTTGTAAGTGGCTCAGTAACTAAATGAGCAGGTGCAACAGTGACGTGGGCATAACTTGGGGGCAGATTTTGAAGGAAAAAAATAAATCAAATCCTCATTCAGTAAGCTACCCCTTAGCTCATGTAAGCGTATCAGAATGAAACACTATAAGCAGAAGTACTGAAATGAACAAAAATACTGGTGCATACAGAATTAAAGAATGCAAAGCAATTAAAATAAAGTATCTTGATACAGGTATCAAAAGCAGAGAAGAGGCCAGAGCAGGGGTCGGCAACCTCTGGCATGCAGCTCACCAGGGTAAGCCCCCTAGTGGGCCGGGCCAGTTTGTTTACCTGCTGCGTCGGCAGGTTCGGCTGATTGTGGCTCCCACTGGCCACGGTTCGCCGCTCCAGGCCAGTGGGAAGCCATGGCCAGCACATCCCTCGGCCCGCAGTGCTTCCCGCTGCACCCTTTGGCCTGGAGCAGCGAACCGCAGCCGGTGGGAGCCTCATGATTAAAATCCAGAGACTGAGCTCTGGTGCCTCAGTTAATAACAGCAATATGACAGTGAGACTAAGGTGGTCTATGAAGTAGCCAAGATTCAACCTATTTAAGATTTCTGTGGTAGGTTAAAACCAATATCCATTCATTTCTGGGTGCATTTAAAGGAAGCCTGTGCAAATTGCTTGGCACACAAGTAATGTGCTCCATGTAAGCAGAGCCCCTCACATGGGCAAATAAATTTTGTGCAACTTAGAACTTTTTTTTTTTAATCCCTGCAGGAATCCACAGTTGTGTCTCAGTGTCAAATATACCAAGAGTAGCTGACGGATGTAGAAAAATCAACAGAGACACATGACTTTTATCCCTCATCGATGAAGTATCCATGCCATACCTGGCCCTAAAATAAGACTGATCAGTGTCAGAGGAAATCTGAGCACACCAGCTATTGTCAGAGTGGCTTCAAACACCGCCTTCCACAAAAGTGACAATGAGAGAGATTATTGGTATCACAGGTGGGCTTAGGTTGACCAGATAGCAAGTGTGAAAAATCGGGACTGGGGGGCGGGGTGCGGTAAATAGAAGCCAATATAATAAAAGCCCCAAATATCGGGACTGTCCCTATAAAATCGGGACATCTGGTCACCCTATGTGGGCTTCCATGAATAAGGACAATGCTTGTTAAAGGGAAGTTGGCACCCTGACCTCCCAAAGGGACACATGGACTGCTCACTTCAACAACAGATCCATTGTCTCAAGAATTTAACCACCAGATGGTTGAGAGTCCATCTTACTGGCGGTGTTGGAAGGCTCCCCAGAATGATGGAAAACTCCCTAGCACTGCAGGACTCAAGAGGGCACTATTGGCTGAAACACCAGCCACGTGTATCTCCTCCAGACATATTTTTGTTCATACAGAAAAGCAGGGATTTGTCACATCAGAGTGATTTTGTGTATGAAACAGAAACTGCAGGAAATATTGGACTACAATGGATAAAGGCAGCAAGGATTCTCCAATAACTACCATGCAGAATAGGGCTTGAACTAACTGGCCACTGCACTAGCCTTTCACCTCTATCAGTTTAGCTTGAAATCCTTGCTTAGGTCATAAATGAAAGTGATCTCAAACATCATAAAAACACTTCACAACTGGCACTCTCTCTTCAAAGAGGGCCAGGACTAGAACAGCTGTGGTACTGTAGATAAACATGTTGGAGTGCATTAGGAGATGTGTGTAGAAAGGCTGCAAAATTCCTGGCTTCAGCAAACACTAAAAATGAAAAAAGCCTGCTAGTACAGTTACTTGTTACTAAAATACAGAGCACATTGATAAGACAAGATTTAATTCCATATTGTTTTCTTTATTTTAAATGGAGAGAACTGCCATTTATGAAGACCCTTATTTAGAGAGATACTCACAGCAAAAAGTTAGTGACGTGCAATAGTATTCTCACTTCATTTAATTTGAATCTTTACACATTTAACTATGTAACTTTGGAATATGTGCAGGAAATGCTAATGGAATAACAAGCTTATAGACCAGAACATGCCAGACAGAGGAAACAGATCTGACCCAATCATACTGCGTTTGATCTCAGGAAACCTTGCTGCTTTCAGAAGTTTTGAGCTATGAGTGGGGATGTCTTGTTCAGGGTTTTACACCTGTACCATTTACACTGATAGCATGAGTTCAGCTTTATCTACCTCTCCCCACCCCCAGAAGCTTTTGCAGGATTTTTATTCTAAAGACTACAATAAAGTTCAAGTTAAGTTAAGTTTCTATCAGGAGGAAGTTCTCATTCTGAAGGGCCTCTGGAACTAACCCCTGTGTGGGCTTCTGAGACTTGAAGTCTATAAAGCTCAGCACTATCTGGAATTGTAAGAGTCTCCTTAAAAGGCACCAGGAATGCTGCCTCTGGTCATCTATTCCCTCCATTCCTACAGATTAGGTACATCCACATACATGGGAAAATGGACATCTTCACTAATATCAGATGGTCTCCAATAAAATTTCTCAGCGAGTGCTCCAGCATCACCACCTAGACAAGAGGAGGCTGATTGGGGGGAAGAGGGGCGCGGCGAAGGGAAAACGAGGAAGGGCTTGCAGGATTTACAAAGCTCAGCGGTATTTGATTAGCAGTCTTGAAGATTCCATATAGAATCTCAGGGAGTCTGCAGAGCTGATCTGTGCTCCTCACACTAGCCTGGATTACAGGTACAATGAGCAAGATTGATGATCATTCCTAGCCTAGGCTGATAGACACAAGACAACAAGGAGAACACCAGGCAAACAAATCAATTCTGTAAAAAAACACTGAGATCCAGCCTTCTCCTGTCCACCCTATTGTGCCTCCCAGCAGCAAGGATAAGAAGAGAGTATACGATTCTATTTTCCCTCCCCAGAACAAGAATTATTCTCTGCAGCAAGAGAAGGTAGGAGATGACATTGAGCAATATCACATACAGAGGTTGTATCTATACATAGTAACATTGATTTATGATGCATCATCCTTACACAAACTCCTCTTTATTATATGAGCATCTCAGCACAATGTCTAACAATCACACATTATTTTGTAGCTCTTTCCCAATAAACATGAAACTTTCACAGCTGGAGAACAACCTTGCCATTCATTGCCCCTGCTGCCACAGCTATCTAGCCTTTCAAACAGTCATACAATTTATTTTTATTAAATTGTATGACTGTTTGAAAGGCTAGATAGCTGTGACTTTGAATAGAATAGTGACTAGTGACTAGATAGCTGTGACTAGATAGAATAGTGACTTTGCCTGAAAAAAGAAAATCAGAAATCTCGCCCTGCCCCATATCTTACAGAAATCCTCCTTTTGAACAAAGACATGCACCTAATTGATGCTCTGCTGGTGCAGCTGGCAATTCTTCTAGTTTTCAGCTAGATTAGATGTCATTTGCAAACAAAACAAAAACAAAAGTCAACCACTGTTCCATGGATAACCAGGGCCAAACACTGTTTGACTCAGCAGGGATAAAGTTCTAAAGAATCGGGAAGCTTATTCCCTTTATTTTTACTTTCTTGCCTTCCCTACCCATTTCTTCTTCAGATCACAAGTGATATGTCTGCAGCCAAGCTGAGATTGTTGGGGGCACAAGCCAAATCAACAACCTTCTGTGGCTTTGTAGTTCACTGCAGATTTTTTCTATGAAACAGGGTGGATTATTCAGCATGTTAATATATTTCAGTCAAAATCCCCACCAGTCCCCCGGTTACTACAAAAAAACATCTTCAGACTAGCTGATTATTTTTAAAGTTCCCTTTGATACCTATTTACTTATTTGGTTTGCAAGATTCCCCAACTTGCTTTAAAAAATATGAATTTAATTCTAGGAAATAAACAGTTTGTATAGTAGGAGGTATTTGCTATGATATTGCACTTTTTACGAAATCACTATTTAGAATTTTACTACCTACAAGGCCTATAAACATTTTACATTCTGTGGATGTGAATGCCAGGAAGCTGTAAAAGTAGGAAAACAAAACTGCTACATCAATACTTTTTCCGGGTATAACTGTAGTTACTGCAGACTTGAAACCTGTCCAGTTGTCATGGACAATAATTCAATTTATTATATATATATATAATATATATATATATATAAATAAAATGAGTGAATAAAGTTTGTTTCCCTTTTCCCCTCCCCCATCATAAATGCTCATAGAAAAGCCTGGAGAAGGGGGATTTTTGTGCATGGGCTTGTAAATATTCATGACAGTTTTGCAAGGTTCCAGGAGTAGCCATTGAAGGCCCCAATACTGCAAGTTTGATATTCCCCATTATAGACAAGTTAATAGCAAAAGAATTCCTGAAGTAACTCTGGGAGTCTAGTAGTTTTGATCTCTAGACTGAAGATTATTCTTAAAGTGGTCTTTGCCACTTGGCCTTAAAACCTAAACTGTGCCTCCATGACACAATCAGTGGCCTATCACTAGAAGATTCTTTATTGTCATGTTATATTCTGAACGAAGTGCTACCATATCTCAAACAACAACAAAAACCTGAAAGGTTATTTATGAAGGTTTATTCAGCTGTAAGATGTCACCAGGAAGACTAAGAGCTTCTTTGTAGAAGAGTCTGTAGATAAGCGACATTTGTGAAATAAACTACTGAGGAGTACTAGAATGGAGGGAGTTACCTTTTGTGTAGTGACTGACCTTAGAAAGGAGGCCATCTTAAATCAAATATTAATGTATATCTGGAACTGTGACATGCTGCTCTTGAAAAGCAAGGGGCCTGCAACTGAGATGCTTTTAGGCTGAGCTCACATTCGTTTCTCAGCTGATAGGCTGAGTATAGTCTAGAGTCATGAGCCCAAATTCTGGCCCCTCCTCTGACCACTTTACATAGCTCCAGAAGACTAAGGGGGCATTCTTCCTGCACAGGGGCAGTGTACAAAACCCTAAACTGACCCCATCACAGTCTCTAGTACAGGAGTGAGAGTACTTTACAATCTGGAAATTTTGGCCTGTGGCTCAGCTGGGAGGGTTGTGGGGTAGAGGGCTGCTATAACTTATGCTAAAGGCCGTATTAGCCCCCAGAGGAACCTAGACTCTTGAAAGTGCAGCACAGAATCTGCCTCAGGACTTTGAAGGTCAAGAGATCGCTATGTGACAAAGTTAGCCATGCAATTATTTTTGACCGAAAGATGGGGGGATAGCTTGGAAGGGATGGTTTTGTGTTTCCCAAACAGGTCTCTCTAAAAATAATAATTGGAGATATACCCATCTCCTAGAACTGGAAGGGACCTTGAAAGGTCATTGAGTCCAGCCCCCTGCCTTCACTAGCAGGACCAGTTTTTGCCCCAGATCCCTAAGTGGCCCCCTCAAGGATTGAACTCACAATCCTGGGTTTAGCAGGCCAATGCTCAAACCACTAAGCCATCCCTCCCCTCTAATCTTTTAGAGCATTTTAATGTCTGTTTTTGCTTCTGTAAACTGCCAATACATACTAATTTTGTATTCTAAAATTGAAGTCTCCTGCAATCTGCTTAAAAGTGGTTCTAATTAGTCTCCTGAGGGTTTCTTAAAGACACCGTATCCCTGTCCTCTGGAGGGAAGCAGAGACCAGGGGTGTGAAGTTGTGTCAGCATCCAGAACATTCTCTGTCCCAAGTAGCATCAGGAATGGGGAGAAAACTTCAGCAATTATTGCTTTCTTAAAGATTGGGTCCAACATCTTGGGGAGCAGGGCGGGGGAAGGACAATTGTCCCTTTTACCCCATAGCTAATTATGTCCCTGGCAGAGAGAGGCAAAGGTGGAAGCCTGCATACTGGAAAAGGGAATGTGAGAAGGCTGCAGTTTGCCTTCCAGAGCAGAGCCACAGAAGGACGTAGGGGGATCATTATGGGCACAAGGTAATCTCACAGGCAGCCTTTTGAATCCCTAATGTATCCAGAAGAATGGAGGCTGATGGCATTGAGCAGACAGACAACCTTTACAGCCTCACACAATGGGGATTTGGGGTGGGGGCAAAGGGTGGCCCAGAGAAGATTTTCCCAGAAAATGTTTCCAATTTTTGATGAAAAACAATGCCACATGGTTTAATCCAGCCATGTTGGAAAATCATAATTATATCTTGGACCATTTTACATGTGTTTACACTGTCTTGATAAAACATTTTGGTCCAAGGCTCATATACAGATGGGACATTCAAGCTAGTCAGCTAGCACAACTCAGTAAGGTGATGGACAAGTAGGAACTCTGATATTGCAGTGCTGGCATTACCACTGATGCAGGACTGCAGATAGAAAGAGAGCAAAAGAAGGTAGGCCCGATAGCATATCAGTGAGCATTGCCAGGCACACTATCAGTGATAGTGTGGCTGGTAGGTCATTTATGTGTAGATGGGGTGTCACAATACATGGGCTCTTAGAGGCGACATGTGACCACATAGTATTATTTAAGAACTGGACTCTGAGGCTTCAATAGGTCCATGGATTTCATCCTGAGCTTCCACAACTTCTTTTGAAGTGCTCCCAAGATGGGGTAAATACTTCCCAACAAAACCATGTCTGCACTTACCACTTGGGGAGGTTTGCATTTCAGAAGAATGGACAGGCTTGAAAGTTTGCAGTCTGGAAGAAGGAAGGGATACCACTTGCCCCTGGAGTTTCAGTGGAAAAAGTGTAAACCACTAAGGAAAATCGGTTTCACCATGACCTCAGCATATGGAGGCATTTCCATCTGAATTTGCAGGTTTACATCTGAAAGTGCAGCATTACAGAAGTTCGCCATAGGCATTAGTGGTTCTCAAACTGTGGGTTGGGACCCCAAAGTGGGTCACAACCCCATTTTAATGGGGTCACCAGGGCTGACAGACTTGCTGGGGCCCCGGGCCAAAGGCTGAGCCCCACCGCCCCAGGGCTTCATACTTGGGTGGCAGGGCTCAGGTTCCAGGCCCTCTGCCTGGGTCTGAAGCCCTTGGGCTTTGGCCCTCCGCCCAGGGTGGAGGGGTTCAGGTGGGCTCAGGCTTTGGTCCCATCTTGGGGTCATGTCATAATTTTTGTTGTCGGAAGGGGATCATGGTGCAAGAAAGTTTGAGAACCTCTGCATTAGAGCATTGTTCTGTGCCTTCTTACCCTTAGTTCTGCTCTTACAGTGGACACTGTAGATGAAGCCATAATGGCTTCATTTACATCAATGGGACAACCCTTTTCAACATCAATTGAAGAGTGTCTAGGGTAGCCATCTTCATTTCATAAATTCAAAACACATCACGCTACACAGCTGGAGGACAAGTAAAATAGGGTCTTTTTGTATAGCTGCCAATGGTGAGCATTCTATTTAATAAATAAAACACCTGTCCTTCAGTCTTTTGAAGAGATGGTGTAATTCTATAGATACATTCCCTGAATCAGAGCAGTTATCCTTACTGTTCTCAACCAAAACAAAAACCAAGGTGTATCAGCCAACACAAAGGGATTTTCCACTGCACCCTTCACCTCCAGAACTGGTTTGTTTACCATTTGGGCCTCCAATATACCTTGTTTTGAAGCTAGCACATTGGAGTATACTATCAGGCCAATAGGTGATCCATGGTCCAATAGTCAGTCACAGGTACTTCTGGCAGATTTAACAGGTTCCTCTCTTAGAGAGAGGTGCCACAGTGGTTCCAGCTCTGCATATCTTCTTGATTAGAAATAACTGTTCCCCCATTAGGTATACAACTCAAGTAACTGAACAACTTTCATGGCACCCAGAACAACCTGCTTCCCTACTAGAGCCACAGAAATCAAAGTGAGTTTGTGAGCACAGCACAACGTTAGCCCAGATTTCATCTAAGGGGATATGCTAAACTTCAGATGAAGGACCAGATCCTCAGCTGGTGTAAATCAGTATAGCCCATTTACATGCGTCAAGGATCCATCCCATAGGGTTCATCCAGGTAAAGCACTGTTCCAGTGAGATATTTTGACTATTGCAGACTCAAACAAGTCTTACCTTTTCTCTTTGAATCATTTTCATTGTCAGGATTTCAGCTTCTTCAGTCTCCTTCTTGATTCTTGCATATTCTTCTCTCTTCAGCTATATGGTATAGGGGGAAGAACACATACAGAGACAACACAGTTTGTCTTTTGTATTGTACCTCTTCCAACCCTAAATTTTGACTCTGATGAAGTTACAAAGAAAAAAAAAATCAAGCATGTGTGCCTCTTCACTGTAATTAGAGAACAGAGACATGAACTGTACAATAGCTCATCCATTATGTTAGGTTTGAACAATCTGTTATCAGTAGGTGGTTATGCAAGCATCCCACCATACTGGGTCCCAGGGGTCTGTACTGGGCCCAGTCCTATTCAACATATTCATAAATGATCAGGAAAAAGGGGTAAAGAGAGAGATGGCAAAATTTGCAGATGATACAAAACTACTCAAGGTAGTTAAGACCCAGGCAGACCGCGTAGAGCTATAAAAGGATCTCTCAGAACTAGGTGACTGGGAAACAAAATGGCAGATGAGATTCAATGTTGATAAATGAAAAGTAAGGCACACTGGAAAACATAATCCCAGCTATACATATAAAATGATGGGGTCTAAATTAGCTGTGTCCTCTCAAGAAAGATCTTGCAGTCATTGTAGATAGTTCTCTGAAAACAAAAGCGAACAGAATGTTGGGAATCATTAAGAAAGGGATAGATAATAAAACAGAAAATATCATATTGCCTCTGTATAAATCCATGGTATGCCCACATCTTGAATACTGTGTGCAGATGTGGTCGCCCCATCTCAAAAAAGATATACTGGACTTGGAAAAGGTTCAAAAAAGGGCAACAAAAATTATTAGGGTATGGAACGGCTTCTGTATGAGGAGAGATAAATAAGACTGGGACTTTTCAGCTTGGAAAAAGACGACTAAGGGGTGGGGGAGAGAATATGATAGAGGTCTATAATATCATGGCTGGTGTGGAGAAAGTAACTAAGGAAGCATTATTTACTCTCTCTCATAACACAAGAACTAGGGGCCAGCAAATGAAATTAATAGGCAGCAGGTTTAAAACAAACAAAAGAAAGTATTTTTTCACACAACGTTCAGTCTGTGGAACTTCTTGCCAGAGGATGTTGTGAGGGCCAAGACTATAATAGGATTAAAAAAAGAACTAGATAAATTCCTGGAGGATAGGTCCCCCAATGGCTATTAGGCAGGATGTGTAGGGATGTGTCCCTAGCCTCAGTTTGCCAGGAGGTGGGAAATGTGTGACATGGGATGGATTGCTTGATGATTACCTGTTCTGTTCATTCCCTCTGGGACACCTGGCATTGACCACTGTTGGAAGACAGGTTACTGGGCTAGTTGGACCTTTGGTCTGACCCCGTATGGCCATTCTTATGGCGGACCTTTACAAGCACGTATGCCCTTTATAATGAGGATAAATACTTACATGCCCTGAAATGTGGGTCGCTGTGTTGATTGACTGGTTACCGTTTATGTAGCATGTTGAAAATATGAAGGGCAATGTTGGTGGCATTATCATTAACCTCATTACTTTAGACGTTATCTGCAACATTGTTTACACACACTTATCTAACAGTCTTCTCATTTTCTACATTACTGTGAAGTCTTTCAAGTCCACCTTTTTGTCTCTTTTGAAGTCTCATGACTTCTATTTCTTTTGTCAAACAACTGGGAGTTCATTTTACAGCCACATGGAACAGTGGCCCTCAGAGGGAGAAAAAACAAAAAACAAACAGTATTTCCTAAATTAAACTAAAAATTACATGTATTCCTCCTGACCTTTTGCTGGTATTTAGATTGCAGGTGTTTGATGTGTTGTTTTTGCCTAGCTTCAGCCTCGGATTCTCTTCCACCTAGAAAATACAAATTGCATTCTGCATGTTAGAAAATTTTAAGCCCAAGTGTCAGCAACAAGAGACACTGTAATATAAACACATCATGAAAATATTCTCATGTATGCCTAATCATGCTCATAAAAAAAATGAGAGATCGAAGAGACCTATTTTATCTTTTTGTTCATCTCTTTTTCTAATGTCAGTCTTTCACCAGCACAGAATATTTGTTATTTGCAGAATGTTCTTCGCTGTATTGTCCTTTTTACTGGTAAATGACTGAAGTTATGAGGGTTCCTCATTTTACTTGAGAGACTATTTCACGGTTTAACAGTGTCTTGCCTTCTAGATTAATTTCCTGGTGGTCATCCTAAATTTTCTTTTGCTCAGTATGTTGGTGCTAGATTTTATTTTATTTTTTTAACCAAGAGGGGAGGAAATTGTTTCAAAAATACTTCTTTAAAATTGATAGAAATTTTTATTGAGGTTTCTAATTGGATGGCCTCTAACCATCACCAAAGCACCTAACATCAGTGAAAACACAGAATTTGCTCTTTGTTAGCAAGGGGGAAAAAACACTCATTTTTTAAAGCAATCAAAAACCTGATTCAAAACACAAGTCTCACCTGCATCTTAGCCTTGCCAAACTAAGGCTCAAATAGTAGGAGGTATAGTTTTCTGAGGTATGGGTCCTCTATTGAGAGCACCCAGCCTCTAACCATGAAACTGTAAACTCTAGAACAGACAGCAAGAGGGACCCAATAGATCTTCACTCCCATGGCAGGGCATGAGGAAAGAAGTGAATTGATTTAAATCTCATTATTCTCAGTTCTTATGCTAGGCTTCTCTGAACAATTCCTCTTTTCCATGATGTTCCCTCCATTTATAGAAGCCAATCGGGTTTCCCTTTGTTGTTTGAGCAAGTTAATTCCTTTAATTGCAGCTCCATAATTATTTCTATTTTTCTTCCCTGAATTCCTTCCTATTTGTCAACATTTTTGTCTTTACAGAGGTACCCAAGACTACAAAAGCTGCTTGCATTAGTGCTACATAGAGAACTATTACCTTCCTAGTCTGTGCAGACACCCTGAGGCTTAACTTTACACACCTGTGTAGTCCCTCTAGGAATCAATGGGACTATGTAGTATGCAAGACAACATACCTACTGTTGGCACTATAATCAGCACACAGTTGGTACTATAAATACTTTTTCCAGGTTGAGCATTTTTTTTTTGTTACTGCCTGAACGTTTTCTAGCCTCTCTGGGTTCCTGTGTATTATTTTTTCCTCCCCTTCCTGGTATTGCCAACACTGTGCCTTTTAATATCGTCTGCAAATTTAACATCAGCTCTAGATGTTAATTAAAGCCATGTGCATCATCAATCTCCAACGCAGGCACACCACTGGACATCAGCCACTACTCAATATATTGGTGTTCATCATTGCCCTTTGCTTACAGCCTGCCAGCCAGTTTTCAATCCATTCGACAGGGCTCATATCCAAGACAGCTTGAATTAATTTTTCAAATAAGATTTTGTGAAGCAGTATATCAAATGTTTTAATCAAATCAAAATGTGTTATAACTCCTGCATTCACTTTATATATAAAAAACAATGAAGGCTGTCAGGCATGATTTGTTCTTTATAAATTTATGCTAATTTATTGCTTAGAGTTCTATTATCTAAGGGAAAGTATGGAACTCAAATTTATTTGTTTGTTCTCTATGGTACCTGAAATTACCTAGACCTGGAAAGTTTGGATGTCTGCCAGTCACAGAAATAGTGCAGATTTGGAATTCTTACAATATTTAATCAAGGTAGCCAAGCAATTATTGAATTTCAATTTGAGGAAATCTGATGATTTGGACACTAAAAATGAAGCAGTTTCTCTAAGAAGAGTCACTCTCAGAGAAGAGGCATTAAAAAAAATTGTGATTGAATGAACCTCTTCAGTTGTGCCATTAAAGACACCATTGTGAATCTCTCCTTTCTTCAAACCTCTGCTGGCCCTCTTAAGCCTACACGAGCAAGTACAGAGCTAAAGTTCTTAACACCAGCTATTGAATATAGTGGACATTTCTCACCAATCATCCATGTGTATTTGCTTCAATTTGGAAAGTACCAGCACTCTAAGGGTCGACATAGCCTCCTCAAATGCTTAAGTTTCTACATGTCAGAAACCTGTTATTTCTTCCCACATCTGTTCTGTATCTACAGTGAAGTCACCAAGGAAGTGAATCTGCCTTTTAATATGCATTAATTATTGCGCATTTGCCACAATTCTGATTCCTCGGACAGAAGCTCCGAGGTTCCCTCTTAGTCATTCCACTCACTTTAAAGAGCTGTTGGTGGGTGTTCTCAGCTCCATAGTTTCCTTCAGATTCCTCTTTTGCCTGCCATAAGCTCTGAAGTTCTCTCTTTTTCCAAGGATGTAACTTGAGCCATTTCAAGAAAACGCACATGAAGGCAGCATTAGTATTAGCATGTGTGAGCTAATAAGAGGGCAGAATGCCAAGTTCAACAGAACTTGAAAAATAACTTGCCTACTAACCACTGGGAAGCTTTCCATGGCAGAGATATGCATCCTCCTGAGATGCAGTCATCTATTTCTATAGAACTGTCACCATATACCCTTTGAACCAAGTTCTTATCCATGGTCATTAGGCATCTCCATGCACAAGGAGGTGCATAGCCCTGACTACAACATGCCTTGTTTAAGAGGACCCTTGAGTCCATGTCCTTTTGGATGATAATTCTGACTGGGGAAGCCTCCACCTTCTTCAACACCTTGCTAGCCTTGTCTACACTACCAAAGTTGCCCACTGGCAATAGGAGCTGCTGAAACAGGGTTGAACATGTTATACCAATATAATAAAAACCAGCAGGATCTTATTAAGAGGGGTAAGGCAAAGATGCCATATTTATTGCAAATATAATAATAAAGCAAAAGATAAAAAACAATGTTGTTTAACTACTTATTCCTGTAAAAGCAGCAAAGAGTCCTGTGGCACCTTATAGACTAACAGACGTTTTGGAGCATGAGCTTTCGTGGGTGAATACATGCATCGGACGAAGCGGGTATTCACCCATGAAAGCTCATGCTCCAAAACGTCTGTTAGTCTATAAGGTGCCACAGAACTCTTTGCTGCTTTTACAGATCCAGACTAACACGGCTACCCCTCTGATACTACTTATTCCTATCACTACTTACACACACACACACACACACACACACACACACACACACACACCCATTCAAGTTCTGTATAGGTGGTATAGTTACCAGCCTAGAAGTTGCTCATGCCAAGTTACTGGCCAGGTATCTTGGTCATGAGGATGGAGCCGAGTCTGTCAGATGCACCTGATGCTCCTGGAGGTTGGTAGCAGAACCAGAGACTCAAAGTCCTCAGTTTTTGGAGATCATTCTTATAGGAATTAATTCCTATATTAGTCTATGGGTGCTGTTTCATCCTGCTGTTGCTGACTCAATCAGCAGATGGCACATTTCTGGTGGCTCCACGCTGTCTAAAGTGGCACATTCCTTCCAGGTGTTTGGGGTGGATCCCAGTTTACCCTCTGGGGGGTTGTCTGGTGGTCCGCTTGACACATTCTTCGGCCGATGGATCCTTTCTAAGCTGGCACCTCTCTAACCATTCATCAACATACATTCCATATCTTAGGCAGAGTCAATTAACAGCTTAAGGCTCACAGCAGGGGTGGTAACATAGTGTCCACTTCAAGAACAAAGTCAATTAACTTGTTTGTAAGTTTTACATAGTAATAACTATCTTTCACAGGACAGATACAATCAATGTTTTCTGCAGACAGGAGCTTACAAGTTTTAACAGAAGGACTAAAATATTTTTGTACTTGGTGAAACTGGCTGGGGGGGGGTCACTGTCACTTGGGGGAATCACTGTTAGTACCTTCTTTAATATCCCTACAAACATGGTTTGATAGGAATTATCAACAAGGACAAGCCACATTCAGCATAATTTCAGATAGAATAGCGAAAGCCTGTTGCTGATTGAAGAGTCCTCCCCTCCGGATAAACAACACAGAAGTTGGGAGAGAGGCAGAGTGGAGGAGAACTCTCTCTGCTCAGCAACTAGGATGCAGACAGTGAACCCTTCTCCCCCACAACACACAGTGAGCCAGGACAAGAGAATGACAGTTTATTTTCCTTTCCAGTAGCTGGGAGATGCACTTTCAAAGTTAAACACCCAGTAGCTAGTGGTTGATATGGAAGAGGGTGCCGTAGGATAGGAATCCCAGCACCTTCCTCCCCAGAAGATGGGGCGAGGCGTGGGCTTTTCACTTCTGCAGCATTCCACCACCACTCTTCCATCTTAAGCATTCATTCAGTCTTGAGCTAATAAGTTTAGACCTTCAGTTTCTAAATATCTTGTAAGTTTTTCAAACCCTGCAGTTCACTTTCACCTACCATACACCTCCTTAGCCTTGTATTCTACACCTTTCAAGATCGCTTGAAAGAAAGATTTCACTCCAGTATTACATACTGTTTTTCAGTTATGCTGTTCTTATTTAAAAACAAAAACTACAAAGGTTGGTTTGTGAATGAGGTTTCAACTTCATCAATACAACAGTCTCTCTGTGCATGAGCGTAGGCAAAAAATCACCTTAACTTTTCTGCCTACCTTCATACATAGACAGCAAAATTGCAGCAACCTGGATCCCAAATTTCATAGAAATGTAGGACTGGAAGGGACCTCAAGAAATGATCAAATCCAGCCCCCTGTGCTGAGGCAGGACCAAGTAAACCTACACCATCTCTGATAGGTTTTTGTCCAACTAGTTCTTAAAAAAAAAAAAAAAACCCACACAAAAGATGGGGATTCCCTTGGAAGCCTATTCCAGAGCTTAACTACCCTTATTGTTAGAATGTTTCCCCTAATATCTAACCTAAACCTTCCTTGCTTCAGATTAAGCCCTTTACTTCTTGTCCTGCCTTCAGAGGACAACAAGAACAATTGATCATCATCCTTTTTATATCTCTAACATATCTGAAGACTTATCAGATCCCCTCCTGCCCAGCCTTCTCTTCAAGACTAAACACACCCAGTTTCTTTAACATTTCCTGATAGGTCACGTTTCCTAAACCTTTTGATCATCTTTCACGAAAATGTGGTTGCTCAGAATGATTTTTAGTAGCCAAAATGAGTCATTTACAAAATGTTTTGTCACATTCCTTCCTCGAGCACAAGATATGATCTGCAGTTTAAAAATTACAATCCACACACCCCGAGTTTGATTTATTGACCATCCACCCTGAAACTTGAAAAAGTGATCTCCCACTTCAGTTTCATTGTAAACACCAGTAATTAGGAAACCACATGATGTACTTCAGAAAGAAGATGCAAGTAGTTTCATGCCCTCTTCTGAAAGTCCAGTCTGGGGTGCAACCAGCTGAGTGGAGCCAGAAGAGTTTAGAAAAACAGCAGGTCGGACGTGCCGGTCAACCATTTCCCCCACCCCCTTATTGTTAGAGTTCACCTTAAAAAAATAAATAAATAAAAAAGGAGTCCATTTTTAAATTCCAGCCTAATGCTGCACTTTTGTATTTGTGTCTATTTTTGTGGTTATAATTTTCATGTTACAGTTTTCAGTGCTCTCAGCCAAGTCACTCACTGTGCTTCCTTCAAGTTGTTCTTCCATTGCCTAAATAACTATTCAAAATATGTAAGTGATAATGTTTTACAGGGTTTTCTGCACCAGTCAGAAGAAATTTCATGAAGGAGAAAGCCATGTATTTATGTTTTAGGAACTTCGTCATAGTCAAGTTCATTAAAATCTCACTAAGAGTAGCTATTATTGCTAACATTTTAACCTACAGTAAATCTCTAAAAACCAGAGCAAAAAAAATAAAATAAAATCACAACATTTTTCATTTATTTTATTTAATCCACCAAGTTAGCTCACTTCTATTTCCTTACCCAGTTTCTGTGGTTTCATGTTAATTGGTCCTGGCCGGTGCTGTTCCTTCCACCTCTCCAAGTTCTCCAGTTCTTTGTTGGCAACTAAATCAAAAAGAAAACAAACAATCAGCATATAGAAATAAGAGCCACTGCTGTAAGGCACTTATAATATTGTTAAATTACATCACATTAAAAACTATGCCCACTCATGAGCAGGTCTACTCTACTCTCCACAAACATAGTTCAATCCACACTAATGGCTGGTCCATATGAAAGATTAATGAGCCTATGGTGCTGGCTACCACCCAGGGGACTGCTTTCATCTCTGAAAGCCTCAAGTTCAAATCCTATTATTGTTGTCTTAAACAGGGCTGGCTACTATAGATATCTAGACTATAGTCATGGTCATTCCCAGCTAGTAGCTATTACCTATTTAAAATTATATAATTATAAATAAATGCATTGAACTCCCAGGACACATGCCATCCGTCACTGCTCACTCATGCTGCTTTTTGTTGTTTCCCTTCTCTGGATTCATCTGTTCTCTACTGATATTATAGGCTGTGGGACTATCAAGAAAGTTCATCTCTTCACTGCAGCCATTTTTGTCCATGGAAACTAGCTGCACCACCCTCCCATAAGTTCCCCCGCCCAGCAGAACTTCCTGTGAGGTGCAGAATTATGGCACCCTGGCAGAGCAGGGCAGGAGCAGGCTAGAGAAGATGGGGTGGGGATTGTGGCAGTTCTGCATCTTGGTAATTCCCCTCTGCATGGGGACTATGGCAACAGGGGACACAATCTAGGATGGCACTTGGGTTGTTCTAACCTGCTCCAGGGGCCAGTCTGATCCTTGCCAGACTTAGTAAAGGGAAAATAAAACTTCCCCTCTCAGACGGCCTATACAGTGCGGTAAAATGTGTTCTGGTTACTATAGGTTCAGATATACCTTCTTTCCTAGTGAAAACAAGGCCTCAGTCACCATGCCACTCTGCACTAGTGCTGGGAAGAATTCTCCTGCCTGTCATTTTACTTGTCTGTAAAGCATCTTGGCCTCAATCCAGCAAGGTGCTTTCAGAACTTTTTGAGTGCAATGGGACCATGCACATGCTTAAGTTTTCTGCTGGTCTGGGGCCCTAACGTTTTGTTGCCATAACACAAACACAACTACCACCATGACAGCAGCACTGTCTGCCTGAATTGTTTCCCTCCTGGGCCAATGGTGGTGGTTTGGTGCAATGGAACAGATACCAGAGTTCACGCTCTTTCTAGAGGAGAATGCCACAACCCCACGCCAGCTTACTCCAGGAGTGAGGTGAAGTGAGCTCTGGATCAACCACAGAGTCTTAAAATTTAAGAAATTAAAATTAACCATACTCTCCAAAGGGTTTCAAACCACACAGTGCTCACTCACTGTTCCTACCCTGTCATGGTAGTTCTCTGACACTATGAAAGATATTGGTGAAAAATTACATTGCAGAGTTACTCCCAAATATAAGAACAAAAATTATGAAAAAAATCTTCCAGTTCCTGCCAGATAAAACTCCTTAATTTACTCCTAATTTTTTCTGTCCAGAATGTGTATGCATTATTTACTAGCAGTGGCTAAACAAAAATCTTTAAGCCAAACAATAAGAACTTTTACAATGAAAGAATACTTTAGATTGCCATCTAAAAGAATGTTTACTGTATGCATACTGTATACCCTGTCAGCATTCATAAAATTGTATGTAAGTCACTTGTGTCTCTGAGCTTGTTACCAAGGAATTTATGTACACAGTTCTTGTGATTCCTGGATTTTGTGGTGTTCTCTTTTCTAATGTATATGATGTATGATTTTATTTTATACTCCAAATTTTCAGTAAAATGGGCTACTGCAATTCTTAAGGGTTTGCTGCATTTCACTGAGTCCCTCAACATGGAAGGAAAGTTTAGATATTAGACCTGGTTTGGGGAGGCAGCAAATGTCTACAAGAACCCATTGAGCGTCAATGGGTTTAGTATCGGTTAGTAAATATTAAACCTTTTAGTTCTTTCTTTCTGTATATTTGAGTCATTTATATATTAACTAGTCTTAGACTCTATATTCAACAAAGAGTATGTCTGAATTCTAAGGCCCAGAACACTGGTCCTTCACCAATAAGGAACCTATTCAGGAATTGTATGGGTTAGGCTGTATTTAATAATTTGTAGTGCCTTCACGTTTATATCAAACTCCAGATATTCTTGGAAACCACCTCCTTAACAGACACACACAGACACATATACATATATACACATATACATATATATATATACACACATACATACATATATACATATATGTGTGTGTGCACATACAAACTTGGGAAACTAGTGAGGGATGATTGTTACTGCAGAGGTTTTCTGTTGGGGAATCAACAGGGAAGAATGATTGTGGGGTCAGAAGGACTCACTGAAAGACATTATCTTGAAGAATTGTTGGTCCTTTCAGCTGTAAATAATCATGCCTTCGCACTTAGTCAGGTAAACTGAGAACGCGTAGAAGTGACATCAGAACATCTGTTTATTTTGGCAAAGTGGGTTTCTTTTTTAAACCCTGTATGAGGACACTGGTAAGGGAATATAATTGGGGAATGAGAACTGCACCTCCCTCTAGATACAGTAAAGGAGAGACACAGAGCCACTTCTTGGTTAGACAACATAGGTGTGGTAATGTGTCTATTTCTTTCTGCAAAATGCTGTACTAATCTCCGATTAATAATTTTTGATTAAACAATTCCAGTTCAGCCGGTTATTCGACAATCTCAACTCTTTAAATCAGACATGTAACCATAGGCGATGTAGATATTCAGTGCTGCTCAGAAAAAAAAAATCAAGTCATTGGAGGTAAGGTGCCTTACATTATGCAGTTGTACTTAGAGAATTTGTTAAGCACATTCTAGAAATGGACATTTTCTCTCTGAAAACAGTACACATGAACAATTTAACCATATAAGCATCCAATAGGTATACTATGCCCACACTGGCATTACAGAAACATTAACTTGACAATGGATAGCTAAACAAGACTCAAAATTTGATCTTCAAACCTAAACTTGACACCCGGCTGGTGGGGGTAGGGGGTGGGGGGAGAAAAGAGGAGAAGGGTTATTAACTTTAGGATGCTGTAGTGAGTCGGTGTGGCTCCCCTCCTGCCCAGCAGAGGGAGCGCCCTTGCAGACACTGAAGTGGGCGGAGCCACCACCGCCTGTTCCCGCCCCCTGGAAGTCAAGGAGTGGGACAGGAAGTATAAAAGCCAGCCGCTAGAGCTCACTCAGGAGCCAGCCGCCGCAGGGAGCTCGAGACTGGGAAACCTCTGAGACCCAGGGCAGCCGCCCAGACTGGCCGGAGCTTCCCCGCACCCGTTACCTGGAAGAGCCCCCAGAGCTTCCCCGCGCCCACTACCTGGAAGAGCCCCCAGAGCTTCCCCGCGCCTTCTATCCGGAGGAGCCCCCAGAGCCTCCCCACCCCTGCTGCTACCCGGAGGAGCCGCCTGAACACACCTGGCCGGACTTCCCCGAGGAGCTGCCGGACCTGCCACCAAGCCCTGGCCACGAGGAGCCCATGCTGGTGGACTGGCCAGGGACCGACGCCACGGACCAGGTAGGCCCTGAAGGGGAGACTGGAAGTAGCCCGGGGGCAGCCGACCCCAGTCAGGCTGCAGACACACCCGAACCTATGTCAGTGTGTTGCGGTCAGGATCCCCACTGACTGTCAGTGGTGATAGCCGCTGCTAGGGCCCCGGGCTGAGACGCAGTGGAGTGGGTGGGCCTGCGTCCCCCCTGCCACCCCACTCACGGGTGGCAGTCTTCCCCCTCACCTCAATGCTCAGGTGTAAGGGCCTGGGCCTATGTACTAAACTGTTTGTCTGCTCAGCCCCTGCACCAGAGGGCCTGGACTCCTGTGACTCTGTACTGTTGCTCAGCCCTGAAGTAGAGGGCCTGAGCCCCCCCGAATCTTGTGCTTTACCCGGCCGTGGACCAAGAGGGCCCGTGCCGTGGGACTTTGTGTTTGTCGCCCAGGACCGCCGGGGGACCAACCCGGACCAGACGGGTGTGGTGAGCTGGTGTGGCTCCCCTCCGCCCCTCGGAGAGGGTCTTGCCCCGGCACGCATGTTTACAGAGGGGCATCAAATTAATTCTGAATGTGTCTTGTAGAACTTAATTTGAACAGCTATGACACCACCTTTCTAATGGGAACCATCTTTCTATGGTTGAACTATTCTTTTCCTAATTTGGCTTTTCTACCCATGCAAAATATTTTACAACACATACAAGAAAAAGTCTGCATGGTGATGGAGTTTGCCTTTACTAGGTGATCACAATTAGTGCTTAATTTGTGCTGGGGCTTGCCAGGCCTGAGCCCCAGCACCTCTAGGCTTGCAGCGTCAGTTATGAAAGTAAGAAAAACTGCTTGAGTCCCATCACCTCTCATTACGAATTAAGCACTGATCACAATGATCCCTTCTGGCCGTGGATTCTATGTTGTGGTAGCTTTAATATTATCACAGCTGCACACATAAAACCCATGGAAAGGCTGAGATAAAACTGCAAGGGTCATAAAGCACAGAAAAAAAGCTGCATTTTGTAAAAACAAACAAATTCATCTAGAGTGTGGTAGATAACGCACTTACTTTTCTGTATCTGGTTCCTTCTGGTTTCATTTGGAGGTATCAAGACATATGCGCCTGTACTGGAATGGAAAGAAAGTTGATCATTACTGTCACATGAGCCTAAGGATTCATTACTATCCTCTATTTCAATATGGACCTTTATAATTTCTGTAAGAATAGCTACAAGGTTTAGAACAATCTGGATGTAGGATTTCTGCAGTAGGTATATACATAGGGATGTTTTCAATCACAAGCCATGCTATGTGTCATGTGCGCCAAGAATAAGATTTTCAGAAATATTCAGCATTGGCTTAACTCTGTTGACGAAAGTCCCACCCTCACTGCTAATATCATATCTCCTTCATTTCAAGACAGACTGTATTTCCATAGATTTGCTACAAAACATTCCATAGTACATCCTGTCCATGAACATCAGACGAATGTGGTCTAACAGAGAAGGCATGGCAATTAGTAGCTCTTGGTTCTATTCCTCTTCCCACACTCCATTCTAGGAGGTGCCTATTGCTCTCAAGCACCTATTGATGTCCATCTTTGGCCCGTGCCTCAGTTTCTTCATCTATAAAATGGGGATAGTACATCACTGTGGTGTCATGAAGCTTAATGTTTATGAAGGACTTTAAAATTTTCTGGGCATATTTATTATTTTGCAGTAGTGCCTGAAAGCCTCCTCCCCATGCCCCCATCCTGCAATCCAGAATGGTTTCCAGTTGTCCTAGGGGATTAAAGAGAGACATTAAAAGAATGGGGCAAGGACAGAGGAGCACTGTGGGCAAGAAGGACAAGGCTGGCAGTGGGAGACCTACGAAGGAGAGAGGCAGGAGGTGCTTAGGGAAAGCAACTGAAAAGGGGACAGGAAAATAAATTATTATATGTCACAGAGCTCCAATTGCAAAAAGCAGTCTGCTGCCATATCACTGGGATCCAGGGCTGGGAAGGAAAGTATTTATATCTGTTTAATTACTGATTTCTCTTTGAAGGCTTATTCTAGGAGATGGATTAATTTAAAAAATTAAACTAGTAAAGATGGAGCTGCTAGCATTAATGGAACCAGCTAATACAATCCTTTCTTATCTTATTATTGTGATAGCCACTGAACATTTTCCATGCAGTCAAATATCCTTAACAACTGGAGTGCTGCAAACTCAGTGGAAGCAGTATGTACTGCACCATCACAAATTTGGCTAACATGAAGTGCTGTGAGGTTGCGCAGATGAAAATTCACACTACAAGGGTTCAAAAAAAGAACTAGATAAGTTAATGGAGAATAGGTCCATCAATGGTGTGACAAAGTGGGACTGTTCTTAAGGTTTCCTCTGAATACTGTGTGGGTACCTCAGTTTCCCCTATGCATTTCTTAAGTCTCTAGGGGGTGAGATTGTTGCAGAGCAAAGGGCCAGTGTGCATAAATGGCCGGCACTCTGTCTCCTGGCAACTAATGGCCGGGGCCCTCCCCCCCCTGCAAGGGGATAGCTAAAGGTGTTGGAGAACAAAGATCAGGTGACCTCCTGGCCTGGGAAAGAGGAAAAGGCCAGAAAGGAGGGGCTGGAGAGAGTTTCAGTCTTGGGCTGTCTGGGGAATCGTAGAGAACCCCAAGGTTGGGGGCTAAATTCCCTACTACCCAGAAGGACCTGACTAAGGGGGTCCTGTTTATGCCTACAAGCTCTGGTGTAGGCTGTGTTCCTGTCATGCAATAAACCTTCTGTTCTACTGCCTGGCTGAGAGTCACGGTGAATCGCAGGAAGCCAGGGGTGCAGGGCCTGGTCTCCCCCAAAACTCCATGACAAATGGCTATTAGACAGAATGGGCAGGAACAGTGTTCCTAGCCTCTGTTTGCCAAAAACTGGGAATGGGCAACAGGTGATGGATCATTTGATGATCTCCTGTTCTGTTCATTCCCTCTGGGGCACCTGGCATTGGCCATTGTCAGAAGACAGGATATTGGGCTAGTTGGACCTTTGGTCTGACCCAGTAGGGCCGTTCTTATGTTCAAGCATTGCAGATAAGTTAATGACCAATTTAAGGCAAGTTGGCAAAGCTTATCCTTATTTAACGCAACTTGTTATTCTTGATTATATTACTGTATGCTTCTCCAAGCATTCCCTTATTTGGCTGTATTTAAAAATGTTTAGACTTTCCCTCGCAACTAAGCTTGAATGTCATATGCTCTACTCTTTGAAGGTTTTGTTAGGTTTGTTCTTATGGGTGTTTTTTTTTTTGTTGTTTTTTAAACTAGCCAGATCTCGGACTACATCTTCTCTTGAGATGTTATACACGAGTTTGTCAACTTCAGTCCTATTCTTGTTTCCTGTATGGTCTCTCCAAACTTAGTTAAAGAAAATTATGTATAGTCTCCTTTTTCAGAATGACTTCAGGGACTATGGTGATGATCCCTATAAAAGGTTGTGGATACAGACAGAGATAGGAAGTAGCCTTTAAATTTACTCTCATATGTTAAGGCTCTGAAATTTCACAGTATTATGGTTCCTCTCCTTTAGATCCCCAGTTTTTGTTTAAAACAAACAAAAAAACACTATATTAAAAAATATTGATGAAAAGAACCGTCATCAAATCCAAAACATACATAATCTCCATAAAGATGATCATTTCCTTAATCTGACATTCCTATTAGCTCAAATGTATGTATCAGCAACAAGGTATGTTGTATGCATCATGTATACATGTATGTATGCATCAGTGCAAGGTACAAGATATAAACGGCACCGTAAAAGCCTGTGCAGTTAAAAGGAGACTATTAAAAGCTGAATGGGTTTTCATATTATTGAAGTTGATTTGGAAACCAGATGAAAGCTTCAAAATAAGTAGAGAGGCAGATGCAGAGCAGGAAAGGGACAAAACCAGCTTTGGCTTCCTTCAAGTCTATCATATAGTGCAGGGATCAGCAACCTTTGGCATGCGGCCCATCAGGGAAGCCTGCTGGCAGGCCAGAGCGGTTTGTTTACCTGCAGCGTCTGCAGGTTCAGCCGATCGCGGCTCCCACTGACTGAGGTTCACCGTTCCAGGCCAATGGAGGCTGCAGGAAGAGACGCGTGCCAAGGGATGTGCTGGCCGCCACTTCCCACAGCCCCCATTGGCCGGGAGTGGGGGACCGCAGCCAGTGGGAGCTGCGATCAGCCAAACCTCCGAACTCTGCAGGTAAACAAACTGCCCTGGCCTGCCAGTGGATTTCCCTGACGGGCCGCATGCCAAGGGTTGCTGATCCCGGATATAGTGCTTTGGTTATTTTAACTATCAGTTCAAAATAGGGGGAAATAAACATCTTTTTTATCTCCCTTGAGTAAAGTCTCTATGCATGTACCTACCCCACGTATGTAGGTTGCATTAGAAGCGTAGGGTTGGGAGGTCACTGATGAGGAGATTCCAGGTGTGCACCATTGGGAGTTGGTAAATGACTTGGTAACATTAGAGAAGACCCAGCTGAACAGTCAGTGTGGCTTTGGACACCCAAGGCTTCCTGGAAATCTGTCAGTGTGGAAACTCAGGACCAAAGTCTAAGTCCCCAGTCCTGCAGTTGCCCTGGGTGTTCTTTAATGAGGTTCTGTACAGGCACTGCAGTCAACACACACACTGTCAATTGCAGGATCAGGGCTTAAATCCATACTCTGATTTATTTTGCTTTTTCCTTAAGACCTTTGCATTAACTGTTGCTTTTTCCTCTTTACGAAAGGAATTCTTTTACTCCGTATTTTAGCCAGTTTGCAATACCACGTCAGACATATCCTCTCACAGACGCTCTGATCCTGCAAAGCCTATAGGATCCTAGTTACAAGTGAGCAATTTAACATTCCAGTCAGTTTTCTGTTCAAGCAGAATCTGAGCTACTGCAGTAACTCTATTTGGAAATGAGTTATCCTAATTGGCTTGCTGGAAATTAATGAAATGTCCTAATTTTGAAGATTATTTCAAATTATCAATACTGCACACAATGTGAAGTACAAAGACTATGAAAAAGTGGCATGAAACAAAAAAGGAAATATAATGTTTTCTACTACTCAGGCTCCAAAATAATGATTTTTTTTAAAAAAAAAAAGTCATTTTGTGCTTAATGAAAAAGTCTATTGTTTTATTTTTTTAAAACACTTTTCCTTGTAATGTCTCTAGAGTTATAGAGGATGTGTTTCTCCCCCATCTCCCCTGATAGAGATCCAATTAATGTGCTCAGAAAATCCTTGGTGGATTTTCTGAGATTTTCCTCACAGAAACAGAGAAAATACATTTTGGCTGACTACCACTTTTGCGCAAACATTGACTTCTTTGATATTGATCTGAGTACAGTGCCTGACACTGCAGTGCCCTTTCTTTTTAAAAAGAAAATTGTTATGAGTTTGTGAAGACAAATTCCACATATTCTATGGGGGAAAGGACTATTTGACTGTGTGGGTGGGAGTAGGGACACTATTTCAAATAGAGAAGATATGAAGTAAAGGAAAAAAACAGCAAAGTATACATACTCTTATGTATTTATCTTACTCATGCAATAGTCCTGATGAAGTTATACTTAAAATGCTTGTAGGACCTGGACCTTCATAACTTTTACTCCACTTCCTTGTGCATAGTTTTTGATTACTTAATTATACAACATAAGACTGTTTTGGTTGCACATGTCCTATTTTGCCAGATGACGCCCATTGATAACTTTGCATATTACTTTTGCTGTTTGGCTGGGAAATTCTCATGTTACCTGGCAAGAGGCAATGTGAGCAGCAGCATGAGCACTCTCCTGTCACTATCCCTGCAGAGCCATGCTAATGAAATTGGAACTGTTACATTTGCAAATGTTATTAGTTATTTCCAGTTCTACAGCATATGCACCAATGCAAATGGCTGCAAGCTACTTATTCCATTCTCCATGGCCCTAGATGATCTCATCTGATGTTCAGTTTGCAGTAAGAGATGGAAACATGAGAGTCAAAGGGAGAGCATCACAAAGGATGAAAGGTCTGGAAAAATAAGAGATTTGGGCAGGTTCAGTCTAGACAAAAGAAGCTCAGGGAGACTGTCAACAGTTATGGAAAAGGAATGCTATAAAGAGGACAAGAATCATTTATTCTGATTAGTCAATGGAAAGAAGCAGAGAAAGTTTACATGCAATACTGCATTAAGGTACACGAAGGCTAGTTGACTTAAAGGAGCAAATGGTCAAGGAGTGTTGTATCATCACCTTCAAGGATACTCACAGATAGACTAAGCATTCAATTGTCAGGCACTGCTTAAGAATATTCCATTTCCTAAGGCACATATTCATGTGTTAAGGTTTCAACCCCCACTTTGAACTTTAGAGTACAAATGTGGGGACCTGTATGAACACTTCTAAGCTTAATTACTAGCTTAGATCTGGTAACGCTGCCACCAGCCAGAAATCAGTGTCTAGCACACTTTCTGTCCCCCCTCACCAATCCCTGGTGAGTTCAGACCCAATCCCCTTGGATCTTAAAACAAGGAAAAATCAATCAGGTTCTTAAAAAAAGAAAGCTTTTAATTAATTTAACCTTTATCTCTGTAAAATCAGGATGGAAAATGCTTTACAGGGTACTTAGATTTATATAGCCCAGAGGAAACCCCCTCTAGCCTCAGGTTCAAAGTTACAGCAAACAGGTAAAAATCCTTCCAGCAAAAAGAAACATTTACAGGTTGAGAAAATAAAAATAAGACTAACACACCTTGCCTGGCTAGTTACTTACAAGTTTGAAACATGACAGACTGATTCAGAAAGATTTGGAGAGCCTGGATTGATGTCCCGTCCCTCTCAGTACCAAGAGCGAACAAAACCAAAACAAAGAACACAAACAAAGAACTCCCTCCACCAAGATTTGAAAGTATCTTGTCCCCATATTGGTCCTCTGGTCAGGTGTCAGCCAGGTTTACTGAGCTTCTTAACCCTTTACAGGTAAAAGAGACATTAACCCTTAACTATCTGTTTATGACAACATGGCTGCTGAACCATGTGTTGGTGGGCACCAGCCACACATGAAGCTGTCACCATCCTGCCAAATCAGACATTTTCCCAAAGTGGGTCCATGCTACTGGGGAACAACTTTCTGGTAGCTGTCTGTTTCCCATTAAATGGAGCGAGCTGTAATGGATAACTGGAAATTACAGTGCTAGGTCCCAATCCTTACAAACAGATCTGTGTACAAAGACACACCGATGTTAACAGGGCTCTGTGTGGGCGCAAGTGTCCAGCAGTATGGATCCATTTACAGGTTTGGAGCTCATTAAATTCTCCTCGAATCACTGGACAAGTCCTATAGTCTTAATTTATTTCAATGGGAGTTTTCACTGAGAGGGCTGTTTGCTGAGGCACTGATTTCCCAGCCCCCAAAATAAAAGGCAGCCAGCCAGTCAGCCACTGTCTCTCTTCTCCAGAAACCCCTTTATGGGAACATCAAGAGCAGGGATGGCCAAACTGTGGCTTGTGAGCCACATGCTGCTCTTTTACAGTAAAAGTGTGGCTTGCAGACCCCCCTCCCCTCCCGTTTTCCACCTACCACACTATGGGGGAGCTTGGGGCTTCTGTCCTGCAGTGGGATAGTAGGGTTAGGGGCTTCTGCCCAATGGGGGGGCGGGGGTCTAGCGGCTTTAGCCTCACCGGAGAGGCCTGCCGGGGCTCAGGACTCCAGCCCCACAAAAGATACCTCCTGGAGCTCAGGGCTTCAGTGTCACTTTTACTGACACTTAGCCCAGGGGTCGGCAACCTCTGGCACACAGCTCACCAGGGTAAGCACTCTGGCGGGCCGGGCCAGGCCAGATTGTTTTTCTGCCACGTCGACAGGTTTAGCCGATCGTGGTTCCCGTTGGCTGTGGTTCGCTGTCCCAGGCCAATGGGGACGGCGGGAAGCCGCGGCCAGCACATCCCTCAGCCACACCACTTCCCTCAGCCCCCATTGGCCGAGGGGATGGCGAACCGCGGCCAGTGGGAGCCGCAATCGGCTGAACCTACCGATGCGGCAGGTAAACAAACTGGCCTGGCCTGCCATGGTGCTTACCTTGGTGAGCCGTGTGCCAGAAGTTGCCGACCCCTGCAGTAGGGTGTCTTGCCTGAGTGAGGCCTAAGAAAGAACTACAGGATTCAGCCCTGAGTGGAGAAGCCCTTTACATAGGGAAAGAGATCAGAAGGAGAGGAAAGGAGAGAAAAAAGCATGAGGGGCTGCAACAAGAGTTGTGGTCTTAACATTGGCACTGAATATACTTTTCTGCTGTATAATTCTCTGTGACTCTCAGCTATGTTCACACTATACAACCAGAAAAATTAGGTCATCTAAAATACACTTACTGGAAGGTTGCAACTTAACACACAAGAACCAAAGGGAGAGGAACGAATGAGCAAGCAAGCTGGACCATAAGGCAGAGATGCACAACTCACCGACCTTGCTTTTGGCTGACTCTTTGCACCTTGACTGCAGAAAGACCGAGATTGCATGCTTCCCTATGGAAACCCGTGGCCTGCAAGCAGGGCCAGGAAAAAAACCTGAGAATCTAAAGTGATAGCTTCTAATTTTAAGACATTTTTCAATACACCACAGTCAATAAAGTTTAGAGGTGAGCTACCAAATTTGGAGATTATGGTCCAAGCCATAAACCTGGGATCCTGAATTGAACTTTTGGGAGTGGCAGGGGGGAATTTAGATCCCAGGATTTAGTTCAGGACCATCTCTGGACAAACTGTGTGTGTGGTAGTCCACTAGACTATCACACAGTTTAAGATTGGGGGAGAGTTACCTTAAAATGAAATCATGGTGAACTGCTGTCTGCTGTTCAGTAGATTTCATCTGAATGCCAACAGTGAAAGGAAATATTTATCTCCACGCTTCCCTGAGGAAATTGATACAGGGGGATGAATTAGATGACTCACTAGCCAATAATGACTATGAGTGTAGGGTTGCCACCTGGCCGGGTTTTACCTAGACAGTCTGGTTTTTGGCTTCTGTGTTGGGTGCCATGTTCCTGGTTTTTGACCAGAGAGTCAAATCCAAAGGGGACCTGGCAACCTTAAATGGCACCTGAACTAAGAGTCCGGTTACCATAGGGCGGGAGGAGGCGCTCAGTCATTAATCCACACCAGCCCCTCTTACCTACAGGCAGGCTCCTTGGGAGAATCCAGCAAGCGACCGTGGGAGGGGGGAGAGGGTTAGCAATGGGGGCAGGACCTTGTGGGGAAGTAGCAGGACAGGGGCAGGACTTCAAGGATCCGGTTGCCAGCAATTAGAAAGGTGACAACCCTATATGAATGAGTGTGATCCTGAAAGGTGCAGTGATGGGAGATTTACTTGTGAATTGAGTACAGAATTAGGCCCTAAACAACCTGTGTAATTCAGAGGATTCTGGAACTCACTGAAGAGCATCTGGCAGTTACAGAGGACAATGGTCTACAGGAATGTTTTAAAGAGCCTCTTACCTCCAGTTTAATGGACTCATTTTCAGGGCCTTTAAAAATCTCAGATTAGACAAATGGAAAATAAAACTGCAGTCTTTGTGCAAGTAGCTTTCTATTGGTAACAGATTGAAGAGTGTATGGATTTTTTTTTCTAATTGAGCATAAAGATTGGAAAACTAGATTTTTTTAAAACTGTAAATGCTAAGTACAAGAATTCTGTAAACAAGTGTTTTACTGTTTCCTTTCTCTTTTCATCCTACATGGCATGGCAACATCCTACATGTTCCCATTTGTACAATGTCATATCCTTGGATTTTATTATAGCAGCTTTGTTTTTTGAAGGTGGATTTATTGGAAACTATTTTACACAGTCAGATTTTTTAAAAAATAATAATAAAGAAGAGAGCCAAGGCTGGCTGCTGAAGAAAAGGGGCCATCACAACCTTTTACTTTCTTAGTCACTTGACTACACTGCAGCCCTTTCATTTTCTACCTTTTCCTGATTTTTTTCAGGATAAGCTTTTGTTTCAGGTTTGTTCTGAAGAGACGCAATTTGGAAATCAACTTTTACACGTAAATGTAACCTCACAGCACCTTACAGACTTTAAGTCAAGCAACCTGATAGGCACAAACTGACTGTAGCAAGTAGTAGGTGTTTTCAAGCTCTTGTTAACCTGTTGATTCATTGTTGCCCCATTGTTGCCTCAATTGTGAATTGAGTACAGAATTAGGCCCTAAACAACCTGTGTAATTCAGAGGATTCTGGAACTCACTGAAGAGCATCTGGCAGTTACAGAGGACAATGGTCTACAGGATATTCTATAGGGTTTTGCCCAGGCATTTCAGTTTCATTTCCAAATTGAATTTGAACAGACATTGCTGGCTAAGTTCCTGACAGGTGATTCCCTCCCATTGCCAGGCATCCTGATGGAACAGAAACAGTTTGAAAGAGTTTGAGATTTTACTTTGGTCTGATTATTCTTCAAATTCCTTCGTAGCACATAGCTGGAAAGACAGAGGATTTCCCAAGCTTCCAGGTATAAGGAGTGTTACTGGCATGCAAAGAAAAGGAGGTGGCCAGAATGCCTCTGCATTCTAGCTATTCCCAGCTGGGGGTAGGAAAAATCTCCTGAGCGCATAGTTATCTGGGTGTTAATTAGAGTAGCCTTGGGGCTACTCTAAATTTATGCTAGAGGCTGAATTGATCTCTGGCTGGCCCCAGAATAGAGCAAGAAAAAAAAAAGGTGGCATAAACTGTCTTTATTTTGCTTGTTTCTAATTTTGGAAGAGGCAGGAAGTTAATCAGATTCATGATTGCATGATTATCTTCCCAAACAGAAGATAAGTTATGTGAAGTTATCCAGATCTAAATAGCCCATACATACCAAAAGTAGATCATTTTACAACTTGCTAGATGTTCAAGCATTCAACATTAGAGAATTAAAATAAATTAGAGAAAATAAAAAGTGAAACATCCTACTAAGTGTTTATGATCTTTTGTCCCACTGTTGTCACATTAGCTCCACCCTTTTTTTCCCCTTGAGTTTCAGTAAAGGAAAGGAAACTGAAACAGCTTCTAGTGGGCAGTACTAATTTAAATCAGCTACACGTTGAAGGAAATGAAAAACAGCAAGATCAACAGAATAGTTAACATGATCATTAACAGTGTTAAGTGTAGAAATAACTTGAAAACAAAAAATAATTAAATTTGGGTGGAAAAAAATGTAAGTGATTAATAGCTCTGCCCAGCTAAGCATACATATAGTAGGTGCATACGCATACACAGAGCCTGCAGAATATCTAATTACAATCAAGTATCAGAGGGGTAGCCGTGTTAGTCTGGTTCTGTAGAAGCAGCAAAGAATCCTGTGGCACCTTATAGACTAACAGACGTTTTGCAGCATGAGCTTTCGTGGGTGAATACCCACTTCTTCATGCTGCAAAACGTCTGTTAGTCTATAAGGTGCCACAGGATTCTTTGCTACTAATTACAATCACTGGAAGTTAAAATTAGAGATGGCTGGAACCCAGATAGGTTTAAACTACAGCCCATGACTAAGGCTTTGGCTTTACATTTGTCAGGGGTAAGCATTTAAAAACTGATGTTCAGTTCCTGCCATCATGGGTTGTACCCAAACTGCATAGGGAAATCAGCTCTAGCTCAGAACCAAAGTTGATTTTTTGGATCTGGCAATTTGTATCCATCTTCAGTGATTAAATTTAGGTGAAAAAGATTATCAGAATTGGCTTTGAAATTCAAGTTCAAAACCTTCTCTTGTTAAGAGTCCATACATGTATTGACAATGTATGTAATACCATCCGCTTAGAAACAGATAGCAATAGAGATACGTGCAGCAGGCTTACAGAATTTGGTGTGTAATGCACACAGAATGATTATGTTTTTTACATGAACATATTAAGTACATGTGCATGGTTGCACAGCAATATTATCTCTTAATCATATCTCCAGAGTCCTCAAAAGAGCTCAGCTCTCATTTAGGCACCAATACAAGTGGTCAGATTCTCAGAAAAGTTAAGGGCCAAGCATTTTGAAAGTCTGACCCTAAGCTCTTTCAAAAAAATCTTCCTCTATACCCATATCCTTTATATAAATACATACACACAGTCAGTTGAAACACTGGCACTTAATACAATATTATTGTGTAAATACACACAAACTTTGCTAAACTGGTTGCTACTTACTGCTGCTCCTGCTGCTGACTGGTTGGTTTCTGGCACCCCAACTCTTCTGCAGAAGTTGGGTCCCCTCTGGGATTTCCAGCTCCCTCTGTCAGCCCAGAGTTCTCCCGCTCCTGGTAACTCCTAGAGTAGGAGGTGGTGGAGGCAGCAGCCACCCTGCGCCTGCTGTCTTTTTCCCATCCTGTTGCCCCATACATAGTCTTAAAGTGTGTCCTGTCTTGTCAAAGAAGGCTATAAATTCAGCCCCACCCGGAACTTTTGACAACAAAACAAGAAGCCAGGAAAGGAAAGAAAAAACTGCTGAGTTACAGTCAGTTGGTTTCAATTTCTTATAAGACCGCCCCAAACCAGCTCCTCCCTGCTCTGACACATGCAGGAGCCTTCCTCATTCACCCAATCACCTCTACTCCACCTGCAGCTCAAACTGATCACTTGACTGACTAGGGCACAAAAGGTTACTCGGAATTGGAGTTCATGGACAGATAGAAAGCTTTTCTGCTCTTCATTCTAATGGCCCAGCCGGGTGATAGGGGTACAGGCTTTGGGGTGGGGCTGGGGATGAGGGGTTTGGGGCGTGGGAGGGGGCTCCGGGGCTACAGCGGGGAAAGAGCACTCCCCCCAGCAACACCTGCCTGGGCTGTGAGGGAGAGGCGCCTCTTGCTGCTGCAGCAGCTCTGGGGGTTGGGGCTGCAGAATAGGCGCCCCTTTCCTGGCCCCAGGAGGTCTGAGACGGGGCTGGGCCATGCTGCCCTGGCTATGTCTGGGGCCGGGCCGGGCCATGCTGCCCTGGGCACACCTGGGGCCAGGCTAGGCCACTCCGGCCATGCTTGGGTTCATGACGCCCTGGCTGCAGCTAGGGCTGGGCCGGGACACACTGTTCCAGCTGCGCCTGGGGCTGGGCCAGGCCAGGCCGCCCCGGCCGCATCTGGGTCTGTGCCACTCCTGGGTTCAGGCCGCTCCTGGGTCCAGGCCATGGCTGGGGCAGGGCCGGGCCAGGCCGCACAGGATGCATCTGGGTCTCTGCCGCCCCGGCAGCACCTGGGTCTGGGATAGGCTGGGCTGTTCTGTCTGCGCTTGGGTCTGGGCCGGCCAGGCCATTCCTGTGTCTGTGCCACCCCAATCTGCGCCTAGGTCCTGGCCAGGCTGCTCCTGGGTCCGGGCTGGTTCAGGCTGCTCCTGGGTTCAGGCCGCTCCTGGGTCCAGGCCATGGCTGGGGCGGGGCTGGGCCAGGCCGCTCCGGACGCATCTGGGTCTCTGCCGCCCTGGCTGCACCTGGGTCTGGGATGGGCTGGGCTGTTCTGTCTGTGTTTGGGCCTGGGCTGGCCAGGTCATTCCTGGGTCTGTGCCACCCCAATCTGTACCTAGGTCTGGGCCAGGCTGCTCCTGGGTCCGGGTTGGTCCGGGCTGCTCCTGGGTCCAGGCCATGGCTTGGGCAGGGCCGGGTGTCCCGGCCATGGCAGGTTGGGGTGGGTGGGGGGGAGGTGCCCTGCTTGCGGCAGGTTGGGGGCCTGGTTAGATTGGGGCTAGGGAAGGGGTGTCCCTCCCCTGGCTGGTCCCCGGGTGGGTTCCCTGAGCACCTGTGCGGCACTAAATAGGCTGCTGTGTGGCCACACAGCTTACAGGGCACTTAGGGCCTGGGGTCAGTTTTGTTCAACATCTTCATTAATTATCTAGATGATGGGATGAATTGTACTCTCAGCAAGTTTGTGGATGACACTAAGCTGTGGGGAGAGGTAGATATTCTGGAGGGTAGGGATAGGGTTCAGAGTGACCTAGACAAATTAGAGGACTGGGCCAAAAGAAATCTGATGAGGCTCAATAAGGACAAGTGCAGAGTCCTGTACTTCGGATGGAAGAATCACGTGAACTGCTACAGGCTGGGGACCGACTGGCTAAGCAGCAGTTCTCCAGAAAAGGATCTGGGGATTACAGTGGATGAGAAGCTGGATATGAGTCAAGAGTGAGCCCTTGTTGTCAAAAAGGCTAATGGCAAATTGGGCTGCATTAGTAGGAGCATTGCCAGCAGATCCAGGGAAGTGATTGTTCCCCTCTATTCAACACTGGTGAAGCCACATCTGGAGTATTGTGTCCAGTTTAGGGCCCCCCACTACAGAAAGGATGTGGACAAATTGAAGAGAGTCCAGTGGAGGGGAACGAAAATGATTGGATGGGGCACAAGACTTATGAGGAGAGGCTGAGGGAACTGGGCTTATTTAATCTGCAGAAGAGAAGAGGGAGGGTGGATTGGATAGCACCCTTCAACTACTTGAAGAGGGATTTCAAAGAGGATGGAGTTTGGCTGTTCTCAGTGGTGGCAGATGACAGAGCAAAGGAGCAAAGGTGTCAAGTTGCAGTGGGGGAGGTCTAGGTTGGATATTATGGAAAACTATTTCACTAGGAGGGTGGTGAAGCACTGGAATGGGTTACCTAGGGAGGTGGTGGAATCTCCATCCATAGAGGTTTTTAAGCCCCAGCTTGACAAAGCCCTGGCTGGGATGATTTAGTTGGGGTTGGTCCTGCTTTGAGCAGGGGGTTGGAGTAGATGACCTCCTGAGGTCCCTTCCAACCCTAATCTCCTATAATTCTCTCTGCCCCCCTGGCTAGACCCCAGTGCACCTCTGGCTCTGGGCAGTCTCTACTTCCCACTACCTATGCGGCCCCACCTGTCTCCCTGGAGCTAAGTCACCTGAGTCTGGTGCAGAAGCCTGGCCAGTCTCAGCCAGTTGATGGGGGGCAGTGTGGAGGACGTGGCTGGGCCTCTCCAGGCAAGTGGGTCCTGACGGTGGCTGGCTGGGGCAGGCCCTGGCCTGGCTGATCGTGCCATTCCCAGGGGCTGGAGTTATTCTCCACCCCAGGACTAGCCCTGGCTGCACTGGCAGCTCAGCCCACCAGACACAGTTGCCTCCCAGCAGGGCCAATGAGTGTGGACAGGAGGCAGGGCCTGGGGGAATGGATCTCTGGGGAACCTGGGGTGCTGCTAGGCTGTGAGGGGGCAGGGAAATCTGTGTGTTTGGGGCACTAGGAAGTGGGGGTTCTGTGTGGGGTGCTGGAAAAGTTGTGGTGGGGCTGTGGGCAGGGGGGCACTGGACGGGAGTGGTGGTGTGCAGGGTGATGTGCATTTGTGGCAGGGTCTGGGGGTGGGGGGTGGGGGCGCTGGGCATAGCAGGTCCGAGGAGGCTCTGGCCAGGGAATCGGAGGGCTGTTCCGGCATTGGGTGTGGGGGATGTGTGGCACGGCATGGCCCGTTCCGCAAGGGGAAGTGGCATGCTGGCAGCACAGGGCTGGGTGGGCCACTATGCATCTGGCAACTGCCGGTTTGTAAATAGTGCCCCACAGTGGGCTCGGAAGAGCGGGGCTGCCCGCCATGCCATACCCCAGGCTGCCCCCACCCCCGCACCATGCTCCATTGCCCCTATGGGGGCCCACAAATATGTTTGGCACCAGGCCCACAGAAGGTTAATCCAGCCCTGATTCTAACAAAAAAATCTGGATTCCAATACATCCCAGTGCAACAGAGCTGGAGAAACCTAGAGCCAACACCCAAATCCTGCCAGATTCCTGCAAGTTGGGAGCAGTCTCCCAAATGCCACTGGCTAAATAAAGAACAAGATAGCTGCTCAGATTGCACCAAAGAAATCTGGATGCTAATTCATCAATAAAACAGTGTCCAAAAAAATACTAGTACTAACATGTACTGACATGTAGATTCTCCTATATTCAGCCAGGTTTTGGTCCCAAGAGCCCACATTTTATTGCCTAAACAGAGAACACATTTAGCTGCTACTGCACCTTAAAAATCCAGACCCCAGTGTAATAGAACCACGAAAACTCAGATCCATCATCTGGATCCCGCTGGATCTTACCAGTTTTGGGCCACAAACACAGAAAATGTATAATAAAAATTGAGAGCCAGTGTTGCTTCTACTATACTGGAAAAAATATTAAATAAAAATTGACCACCAACATATCTGGTACAAAAAACCAACCAAACAAAACAAAACAGTAACAAGTCTAATTTGGGACCTTTATTCTGATAGATCCAGCAACTATTTTGCTGCAGGCCCATCATTTCTACCATCTACACTTACGTGCATATTCAGCTTTCTCCTAGCATGCCAGACTAATCAGCCAGACTAATCCAGCTCCCTACCTGGGACACATAGCCACGTAATAACATGTTGGGGGGAAGAGGTGGTTTGTTTATTTGTTTTTGCCGTGTAAAGGAATCCTACAAGGAATACAGAGCAGGCAGGAAGGAATATTCTTTCTCAATTCTTTCTTTCTACCACCCTATGCATCCAGTCTACCGGGAGTGAGTGGCAGTGTAGGCACTTATGGACAAACAACACAGGAAGTTACTGGGTCTTCAGAAGTCCAGCAGCACTAAGGAACTTTCAGCCTGCTGCAGCATCAGGACCTTCCTTATCCTTCCTCGGCGGCAGCAGCAGCAGCAGCAGCAGCCAGTTATAGGGAAGCAATTACAAGGAGTCCTCAGACTTGTGACACTTTTCAATTGACTGCCCGTGTCAAAACCCTGCAAGGCTTGTTTTGCCCCTAAGACGAAAGCTGGCAGGGAGAACAACACACATCACATCCTGAGCCTCTGTCAATCACTGATTTCACTGTTCAAGCTTTCTGATGGCTGAGCCCCAGGCTGGGAGCCAATCAAAAATGATCAGCAAGGCTACCTGGCAACACGCTACCCTGGCCGTGGGAGCCAATCAGACAAGCGACTGCAAGGGACCCAGCCTTCAGAGAAGCCCCCAGCCAAGAGCTCTTCAAAAAGTTCTGGAAATTGGAAAGTCAAAGCATATGTGATTTTATATGTTTATTTGAATGCTGTTTACCAAATAAATACATTGATGTTGCTACATTAGTCATCTTTAATTCATTTAGTACAAAAATCTGGGTTATTGTGGTGAAAATAGTGTCTCAAGCCTTGGTTCAGGAACCAATCCCCCTTTATACCATTGATTCCTATGAGAAAAGTGGTTATAACTTACAACGTTTTGACTTACAATGCAATTCTGAGGACCCCAACATTGTCATTTGAATTTCTGGCAACAGCTTCCTTCTGGTCTGATGGCTCCTAGTTGCCTTCAACTGTCACATATTTCTAGACCTGGTGTTTCCTTTCCCAGGGGCCTGTGACATTTCTCCCTGATTGCCATATTAGTGTCAATATGGTTCATGTAAGTTCATGGTTCTTGATGGTGATGGTTCATGTAAGTGTTAATGACACTGCATCATGGGATATCTCACAGATAATAGATGACTTCAGGGAACTCGGAAGCACGCTGAAAAAAAGAATGCCCAAGCAATCTTCTCTGAGATCCTTCCTGCCCCACAAGGGGAGGATGGCAGAGGGCAGAAGATTCTGGAAGTGAACCGCTGGAAATGAACATCCACCCTATGCCATTAGGTAAATGGCATAGGGTGTAGGGTTTGGGTTTTGTGGAATACTGGTCCACTTTCTGTGGGGAGAGCAGGCTTTATAGTTTGGATGGCCTCCACCTCATCAGAAGTGGAACCAATCTTCTCAGGAACAGGCTGGCTAGAGTAGTGAGGCGGACGTTAAACTAGTAGCAAAGGGGAAAGGTAAAAAGAGGGAAGATCTGAGCACTTGGCACAAAATCGAGATTTTTGAGAACAAAATTAATCAAGGAATCAAAAGACATGCAGAGAAAAAATTCTTTAATTGCCTATATGGCAATGCTAGGAGCCTGGGTAACAAAGAAGACCAACTGGAACTGTTCATTTATGAGCAGAAATTTGATTTAGTTAAGGGATGGGCAAACTTTTTGGCTGGAGGGCCACATCTTGGTATGGAAATTGTATGGTGAGCCACCTGGGGCAGGGGATTGGAGCGCACAGGAGGATGAGGGCTCCGGCTGGGGATGCAGACTCTGGGGTTGGGCTGGGGATGAGGGGTTTGGGGTGCAGGAGGGTGCTCCAGGCTGGGATGGAGGGGTTCAGAGGATGGGATGGGGCTCTCAGTTGGGCCAGGGGATTGAGGTGCATGGGGGATGAGGCTCCAGCTGGGGGCGCAGACTTTGGGGTGGGGCTGGGAATGAGGGTTTTGAGGTGCAGGAGGGTGCTCCAGGCTAGGATCAAAGGGTTTGGAAGGCAATCAGGGCTGGAGCAGGGGGTTGGAGCGTGGGGGGAACTCAGGGGTGCAGGATCTGGGCAGCGCTTACCTGAAGCGGCTACTGGAAACAGTGGCCCATCCCCCCTCTGGATCCCATGTGGCGGTGGGGCCCCGTCTGCAGGCTCTCATTGGTTCCTGGCCAATGGGAGCTACAGAGCCCGCGCTTGGAGCTGGAGCCCCCTGGCTGCCCCTGCTTCCGGGAGCCATGCAGAGCTGCTGCATGCATGGAGCGGAGGAAGGGAAATCCCTGCTCCCCAGCTGGAGCACCGGAGCAGGGAAAGCTCCCAAAACCGCTCCCCAGTGGCAGTTCGAGGGCCAGATTAAAAGGTCCAACGGGCCGGATGCAGCCCGCGGGCCGTAGTTTGCCTACCTCATATCTAGTTGGTATTACTGAAACCCGGTGGGATTAATCACATGATCTGAATATTAAAACCAATGGTTATAACTTATTTAGGAAGAATGGAGATGGCAAAAGGGGAGGGGGAATGGCAATTTATGTCAAAAATGGCATTGCCTGTTACCAAATCACTGATAACTCAGAAAAAAAACCCTCAAATGCTTATGCATCAACGTTCTAACAGATAAAGCACAAGATGGGGTATTAATTGGGGTCTACTACAGATCACCAAATCACACTAGGGAACAATATGACCAGCTCACTACGCACCTATCTATAATGTATAGAAAAAAAAGCTGCGCAATCATGGGGACTTCAGTTTGAAGGACATATGCTGGGGGTCTTATGCTGTCAGTACTTAAACTTCCTTGAATTTCTAAGTATGATAAATGCCAATTTCCTAACCCAAAAAGTGTTGCAGCCAACATGGGGGAATTCTATATTAGGCTTCATCTTGATAAAGAAGAATTGATCAAAGAACTAAAAATTAAGGGTCATTAAGTAAAAGTGTTCATTGCTGGATCTCATTTATTATGTGAAAACAGAATAAAATCCAGATATAGTATAGATCTATCTATCTATCTATCTATCTATCTATCTATACTTGGTGCTTTACAATCATAATATCACAAAGCTTAAAACAATTGTGAGCCAAATCAGCTGGGAAGAAGAATTTAATCAGAAAAACATGAATGATATATATGAATTGTTTACGAACATTTTATTAGATGCCCTGTAGCAGAGGTGTGGCCTCCCTTGGAGATTGACAGAGAGAGAGGGCCAGACATCCCCTGGTAGGTGGAACCAGGAAGTCCATGCCCTCCACGCCAGAAGCAGAGGGGCGCGACAGGAACCGGAAGTATAAGAGGCGGGACCTGCAACTCAGTTGAGCTGGAGAAGCTGAGGGGGAAAGATGCATCCAGCCTGCAGCTGGAGCCAGAGCCCCCAGGAGACTTCTGCTGTCCCGAGAATGCCCCCGAGCTACCAGTACTGCCAGACATGCCTGATGCTGAAGAGCTGCTGGGATTGCCACTGGCATTGTACCCCGGGGAGATGGAGGACAAACCCAGGATCCAAGTACACCCTGAGGGGAAGGGAGGAAGTATCCCAGGGTTACTTGCTGGGTTGCTGGCTGAACCCAAGTCAGTGTGTTGCGGTTGGATCTGCACTAACCCAGTGGCAGATCACTCTGCCACAGTTAGGCCCCTGGGCTGGGATGCAGTGGAGTCAGGTGGGCTTGCGTCCTCCAACCCCCTGTCACCCAATCCATGGGGTGGCAGCCTCCTCTCCTTAATCCAGGAGGCCTGTCTTAATCTACTGTCCGCTGAGCTAGGATGCCAGACTGTGTTTGGGACTCACCCCTGCCTAAAGGCTGGGCTCTGGGCTAGACTCTTACCTGGCTTGAGGGCTGGAGTTCTAGACTCCTTGGTGCCCTGCCCTGCCTAAGGGCCTGGGCCCCTCAACTTTTCCCTGCTTGATCCTGCCTGAAGGTTGGAGCCCTAGACTGCTAGAGGCCCTGTCCTACCTGAGCCTCTGGACTATTCACTGCTCTATCCTGCCTAAGGGTTTGAGCCCTAGAGACTATTAATTTCCCCCCTTTGTTAGACTGCTATTCCAGAGGTGTGACAGCAAAAAAGTGTTGCCACCCTCAGAGATTGAGAGTGAGGGAGGGCCACACCCCCTACATGCCTACTGGTTTAAAGAGTGGCCTGATTTAGAGGGGGAAGTGAAGGCAGCTATGAATAAATAAATAAATGGAAGAAAAGGGATGTTGATAGTAGTGAATTTAAATTAGAAGCTAGGAACTGTAGGAAGTTGATAAGGGAAGCAAATCTATGGCCAGCAATGTTGAGGAGAATAAGAAGGAGATTTTTTTAAAGTATATTAGGAACAAAAAGAATCCTAACAATGCTATTGGTCCATTACTAGATGGAAATGGTAGAATTATCAATAATAATGCAGAAAAGGCAGAAGTTTTCAATAAATATTTCTGTTCTGTATTTGGGGAAAAAACACATGATGTAATCATATCATATGATGGTGATAACACCTTTTCCATTCCACTAATATATCAAGGGAATGTTAAACAGTAGCTACTAAAGTCAGATGTTTTAAAATCAGCATGTACAGGTAACTTGCACCCACGTGTTTTCAAAGAGTTGACCGAGGAGCTCCCTGGGCCATTAATGTTGATTGTTAATTAGTCTTGGAACACTGGAAAAAGTTCTGGAAGACTAGAAGAAAGGTAATGTTGTGCCAGTACCTAAAAAGGGTGAACAGGATGACTCAGGCAATTACAGTCCTGTCAGTCTGGCATCAATCCTGGGCAAGATCAGGGAGCAGTTGATACAGGAGTCGATTAATAAAGAATTAAAGGAGGATAATAGCAAAAGACCACCTTGGCTTAACCACGAGATCTTGCATGATCTAAAAAATAAAAAGGAGTCATATAAAAAAATGGAAACTAGGACAGATTACAAAGGATGAATATAGGCAAACAACACAGGAATGCAGGGGCAAGATTAGAAAGGCAAAGGCACAAAATGAGCTCAGACTAGCTACAGGAATAAAGGGAAACAAGAAGACTTTTTATCAATACATTAGAAGCAAGAGGAAGACCAAGGACAGGGTAGGCCCACTGCTCAGTGAGGAGGGAGAAACAGTAACAGGAAACTTGGAAATGGCAGAGATGCTTAATGACTTCTTTGTTTTGGTCTTCACCGAGAAGTCTGAAGGAATGCCTAATATAGTGAATGCTAATGGGAAGGGGGCAGGTTTAGAAGATAAAATAAAAAAAGAACAAGTTAAAAATCACTTAGAAAAGTTAGATGCCTGCAAGTCACCAGGGCCTGATGAAATGCATCCTAGAATACTCAAGGAGCTAATAGAGGAGGTATCTGAGCCTTTAGCTATTATCTTTGGAAAATCATGGGAGACAGGAGAGATTCCAGAAGACTGGAAAAGGGCAAATATAGTGCCCATCTATAAAAAGGAAATAAAAACAACCCAGGAAACTACAGACCAGTTAGTTTAACTTCTGTGCCAGGGAAGATAATGGAGCAACTAATTAAGGAAATCATCTGCAAACACTTGGAAGGTGGTAAGGTGATAGGGAATAGCCAGCATGGATTTGTAAAGAACAAATCATGTCAAACCAATCTGATAGCTTTCTTTGATAGGATAACGAGTCTTGTGGATAAGGGAGAAGCAGTGGATGTGGTATATCTAGACTTTAGTAAGGCATTTGATACAGTCTTGCATGATATTCTTATCGATAAACTAGGCAAATACAATTTAGATGGAGCTGGATAACTGTACTCAGAGAGTAGTTATTAATGATTCCCAATCCTGCTGGAAAGGTATAACAAGTTGGGTTCCGCAGGGGTCTGTTTTGGGACCGGCTCTGTTCAATATCTTCATCAACGACTTAGATATTGGCATAGAAAGTACGCTTATTAAGTTTGCAGATGATACCAAACTGGGAGGGATTGCAACTGCTTTGGAGGACAGAGTCATAATTCAAAATGATCTGGACAAATTGGAGAAATGGTCTGAGGTAAACAGGATGAGGTTTTACAAAGACAAATGCAAAGTGCTCCACTTAGGAAGGAAAAATCAGTTTCACACATACAAAATGGGAAGAGACTGTCTAGGAAGGAGTACGGCAGAAACGGATCTAGGGGTTATAGTGGACCACAAGCTAAATATGAGTCAACAGTGTGATGCTGTTGCAAAACAAAAAAACGCAAACGTGATTCTGGGATGCATTAACAGGTGTGTTGTGAGCAAGACACGAGAAGTCATTCTTCCGCTCTACTCTGCGCTGGTTAGGCCTCAACTGGAGTATTGTGTCCAGTTCTGGGCACCACATTTCAAGAGTGATGTGGAGAAATTGGAGAGGGTCCAGAGAAGAGCAACAAGAATGATTAAAGGTCTTGAGAACATGACTTATGAAGGAAGGCTGAAAGAATTGGGTTTGTTTAGTTTGGAAAAGAGAAGACTGAGAGGGGACATGATGGCAGTTTTCAGGTATCTAAAAGGGTGTCATGAGGAGGGAGAAAACTTGTTCACCTTAGCCTCTAAGGATAGAACAAGAAGCAATGGGCTTAAACTGCAGCAAGGGAGGTTTAGGTTGGACATTAGGAAAAAGTTCCTAACTGTCAGGGTGGTTAAACACTGGAATAAATTGCCTAAGGAGATTGTGGAATCTCCATCTCTGGAGATATTTAAGAGTAGGTTAGATAAATGTCTATCAGGGATCATCTAGACAGTATTTGGTCCTGCCATGAGGGCAGGGGACTGGACACGATGACCTCTTGAGGTCTCTTCCAGTCCTAGAATCTATTAATATAATTAATGCCAACCAGCATGGGTTTATGGAATATAGATCCTGTCAAACTAACTGGATTACAAGTTTAGTTGATAAAGGTAATAGTATTTATATCATATACTTAGACTTCTACAAGGTGTTTGAATTGATACCACATGACATTTTGATTAAAAAACTAGAATGATATAAAATTAACATGGGACACAAATAAGTTAACTGGTAGGTCTCAAAATGTAATTGTAAATGGGGAATCATCATCAAGTGGATCTGTTTTTAGTGGGGCCTCACAGGGACTGGTTCTTTGACTGGCGTTATTTAAGATTTTATCAATGGCCTGGAAGAAAACATAAAATCATTGTTGATAATATATGCAGATGACACAAAAATCAGGGCAATGGTCAATAAGGAAGATGATAGATCACTGATCCAGAGTCTTCTCCTTGGGCTGCCACCTTGACATGTTGGAGAAGCTTACGTATACTTAAGACCCTACGAGCGATGCCATCTGGAGTCCTGTACTCCTGGTAGATCACCCATGGCGGTAAGGTCGAAGGCATGGTAACACACAAAGTGCAGCCCACCACAGCACAACCCAGTATAAGACCTCAACATCAGAACAGGAAGATGAAGCAGGATCACCTCTCAACGGCTGCGGAAGTGGACGAAGGCTGCAACGGAGGAGAAATCCCCAGTCATCTTGGATCTTGCCACCAGACACTGTTGCCTCTTCCACCAAGATTTGTGTGGCTGCTGGTGTGCATCAGCTCCCCCACATTAAACTACTCACATGCAGGCTTCTTTCACAGGAAGAACTTTTCCCCCACCGCTACCCATAAAAGTCCTGCGGCAATGGGCGAGTGACTACAGGGATAGATGAAGTGATCACCAGGAGTCACTAGTCACAGACCCACACTCAAGCGGTGATTGCAAGATGGTCGTCATGTGCCCCTGGACTGGGATAGGGGGCATTTTGGGCAGCAGCGGTCATGACTGAGCAGGCCTTTTTTCGGAATCCTTCTACTCACTCCATATGGGAAAGAGGCTATAAAAGGGGCCCCAAACATATCGGCTATCCCACTATACCTGACTGGATAACTGTGTCCAGAGGGATCACTCCCAATGCGGTCGAAAAACAAAAATGTTTCTTGCAACTTGGAATGTCCATACCCTACTAGATGAATCAAAAAGTGAAAGACCCAAACACAGAACAGCAATTGTTGCCTGAGAACTCTCGAGGTACAACATGACATTGCTGCTCTCAATGAAACAAGACATGCAGATGAAGGCCACTTGAGGGAAGAGGGCAGCGGTTACACTTTCTTCTGGAAAGCAAACCAGCAAGCGACAGGCAAATACACGGTGTTGGCTTTGCAATCAAAAACCTCCTAGTCAACCGCCTGACTGAGCTCCCAGTTGGCATCAATGAGCGCCTTATTACCTTCTGCATCCAATTGGTCAATAAGTCATTTGCCACTGTCATCAGTGCACATGCACCAACTCTTGATGCTGAAGAAGAACAGAATGAATCCTTCTACACTGACCTTGATTTAAAAAAAAAAAAAAAGATAACCCTCCTAGCGGACTTTAATGCAAGGATTGGCTGAGATTCTAACGTATGGAGTAGCACTGTTGGGAAAGAAGGAATGGGTAAGATCAATTCCAATGGCATCCTTCTACTCAGCAAATGTACAGAACATGACCTTGTGATCAAAAACACAGTCTTCAGACAAAACAACAAGTACAAAACAAGTTGGCAACACCTCCGCTCAAAACAGTGGCACCTCCTAGACTATGTTACTATAAGAACACAGGATCTAAGAGATGTCCAAATCACCCATGTCATGAGAGAAGCCAATGATTTCTGGACTGACCACTGCTTGGTGAAGTCAGTCATGTCCATCAGGATTGCACCAAAACAGAAAGCAATCCAAATCACACAGACGGCAATACAACATCCAAAGACTTCAAACCTTAGTGCATCAAGAGAACTTCCAAACACTCCTCAGTGAAAAACTGGCCATATGCACACCTGGAAATGAAAAGACAAGTGGCGAAAAAGACTAGGAAGCCCTAAAACAGACCATCCATGAGGTTTGCAAGGAATCCATTGGCCTTACTACCCACCGCCATCAGGACTGGTTTGATGACAACAACACTGAGATTACATGATAGTGTAATCCACTAATATAATGGATAACTTCCATTCCTCTAATATATCAAGGGAAATATCGTTTTGGACCAGAAGAGAAAAGCTTTCTGCGACTGGCAAAACCAACTACTATCCAGTCAGAAGCAGAGAAATAGAGGAAGTAAATGAACAAAGATAAGGAAGACCGATTATACAGACAAAGGAGAGGTGTGACAAATAAGGCAGTGCTTGAAATGGAGTTGGAGAGAGGAAGAACAAAAAAGAAGTGAGTTCTGAGCGAATGAGGTTAAAAATTAACGTAAAACTGAGAGACAGAAAATATAAATGGGGACATGGAGGGATAAATATACTAGAATCAATGTATCTAGCTTTTATTTTGAAAATATCCTTCCTTAGTCATCTGGACCAGAAGCAATGGAGCATGTGATTAGCTACAGAGGCAAGTAAATGAGGTCTGATTGCATTTAATTCAATGGAGATGTCTGTTCTGGACCCTTTAATTTGGACTGGGTTAAGATAGTGTGTACACTCACTGGTGAGTCTGTTTTACAAGTTTCTTTCTGTGCTAATCCACAGAGGATATGAGCTGTTACAGACACCTGGTGCAGAAACTTGGCTCTTTAGCTCAAGCTATCGCAGCTCATGCTTTTAACTCTGAAAGTTTCTGCTTCAAACTCAAACGTCAGCCAAGATGGCAGGCATCTCACACGTGGTAAATTCTTCTTCTTACTTTGTCATCCCACACCCTCAGGTGCATAAGATATCCACTGTTTTCTGCAATCTATACTGGTCTTATGCTCATCTGTTCAGGCCTCTGAGTGTTGTGTTGATACATTTGGCTTCTTTCTCTATTGTTCTGCACAATAGGTCACACTTTTTTCTCTTTCCATATTATGTACCTTATCACTTGCAATGGAAGTCACATTGGTGGCATCCTTAAAGTATGTCCTAAATATATCCATCATTGTCTTCTTACCATATTTGATGCTCTAGATTGGTTTGCTCTACTTAGAATTTCTGATGTTGCAAGAAACTCCTTCCAATGGACTCTGAAGATCTTCTGCATTTGTTTTGGAATGAGTTGATTTTCTTATCCATTTCTGTTGAAGATTCCCATGACTCTGCTCCATAAAGCAGGATAGACATGATGCTGGTGTTAGATATTTGTTTTCTTTGTGTCACTGCCAATTATTGTTAATTGTCCAAATCTTTTCAAGTTTATGAAAGTTGTTTTCTGATTTTGATATTTGTTACTTGACATCTAGCATGGTGTCACCATCACTGCACATCTCACACCCTAGATAGGTAAAATGGCTTGCTTCTTCTAGTGTTTCTTTGTCCAATCAAATGGTTAGTTTGGGAACATTGATAGCCGTATATTTTGTCTTCCTCTTATTGGTGAAGAAACCAACTTGTTTTACTGTATCGGCCAAAAGTGATGTCTTTTCTTCCATTAAACAATGTGTTGAACTAAGCAGGACAATCAACAAAAACATTTGTGCTTTATCATTCTTCTATAAAGTTCCTCAGTTGCCGTCTGTGGTTACTATCCTCATGACATGATCTTGACCGGTGCAAACAATAGTTGGGACATAATATACCTTTGCCTTACTCCAATTGTCAGTGCAAACCATTGGCTGATGTTGTCACTATCTCTGACTGTACATTTGGTATTATCATATAGATCCTTGATTAATCTAATTACTTTGCTGGTATTCCATAATATGCCATAATTTTCCAAAGACTGTATCTGTGTATGCCGGGTCAGCAACCTCTGGCATGCGGCTCGCCAGGGTAAGTACCCTGGGGGGCCGGGACAGTTTGTTTACCTGCCAAGTCAGCAGGTTTGGCCGATCGCGGCTCTCACTGGCCGCGGTTCACTGTCCCAGGCCAATGGGGGCTGCGAGAAGTGGTACGCGACGAGGGATGTGCTGGCCGTGGCTTCCTGCCACCCCCATTGGCCTGGGAGGTGAAGGCCAGTGGGAGCCGTGATCGGTGGAACCTGCTGACTTGGCAGGTAAACAAACTGGCCCAGCTCCCCAGGGTACTTACCCTGGCGAGCCGTGTGCCAGAGGTTGCCGACCCCTGGTATACGTTGTCAAAAGCCTACTGGAAATCTATAAAATTTATCACAAGAGGTGCTTGCCACTCCGCACTTCGTTCTATAATATGTCAGAGAACAACAATATAGTCTTTCCATGATCTCAATAGTTTAAATCCTGCTTATTCTTCTGTGTTTAAGGCCTATTTATTTCTTGATATGTTCCAGAATGATGTTGCATATGATTTTCCCATGCACTGATAGTAATGTGATTCTTTTCCAGTTATTGCAGTTGCTAAGGTCACCCTTCTTTGACAATTTTACCATAAGGCTTCTCTTCCACTGCTTTGGGTTCTTTTCTTCATTCCATAGTCTATCTAAAAATACAAAGAAAGAGTGGAGAGCTATTTTGTGCAAAGCACAAACTCCTGCATTATTGGCAGCAAGCCTTTGATATTTTGCTAGAGGAAAGCCATCAGTGTAGAGAAGTGCCTTTCCTTTCATGAATATCATGAGACAAAGGAAAGGCACTTCTCAACACTGATGGCTTTCCTCAGTCTCATGAAATTCCATCCAGATTTAGCTGAGTTGTAAAGTGTTAACAATCACCATTTTCCTTTCTTACTTGTGTTCCTCAGGAAAATTCTGGCAGGCTGACAAAATAGTGACCGACAAGAACATTCTAAGGCTGGGCCCTCACCACCAAAGCAGTAGCAGCGGCAGCATGCCCTATAGTGGAATGCCTGGGAGCTGCCAGAGCAGCTGAAGCAGTGGGCTACAGTGGGGAGGAGGGAAGCTGGGCAAGGCTGGACTGGGCTTCCTTCTCCCCAGCTATCCAGATCCAAAATACACCCCCAGAACCCCATATTGTCCCCACTTCTGGGGACACCACATGGGTAAAGAAGCTTCCACATCCGAGCAGAGGAGGGCAGAGAAGAGAGAACTATTGCACAACCCATGTTAAAAAGTCATGAATTAGACCCACCAAAAAATCATGACATTGCTTGGAAATGATGTATTTTTAAAAAAATAACACAATTTTAAAATCTGGTTTCTAAGCCTTTAAAGTTTACATTTTTCAAGTTTTTTTTCCACAACCATGAAAACTAGAAACTTGTTTTTTAAATGAAAAATCAGATTCTCATGTAATCCAGCTGGAAAGATGTACAATTAACCATGAAGTAAAAGCCTGAAATTAAAAAACAGAGAAATATTTAGCCAAGTTTTTAAAATACTTAATGCAAAGCATACATTATGACTAGTGCAACATTTAAGCTCACAGAAATCTAATAGACCAGTAACACATGACATATTGTGACTCCATGCTACAATATTTGTTTGGTTCTTCTTGTCAACTTTGTGCAGTTCACATAAAATGTTCCATTATGAATTACCAGAATGTTCTGAAGGGTTGATAGCACTAATTTTAAGAGCTTGTGATGCTGAAGAAGGGAAATGTCACTGCTCCCTGGAGAACTGGCCCTAGAAGAAGGGTGAAATGTTACATTGGGCCAAGATTTATTCTTGTTTAGATTCAGGACAGGAATTTGTCAGACTCAGCAGGAAGAATGTCATTAGCTTTGACAAGTGTGTGTGTTTATTGTGCGTAATCTATTTAGGAGATGTGAATTGGTACACACACTTTCCATTTTGTTACAAAAGCTGAAACTGACAGTATCTGTCAACAATTATCACCCTACACTCTTTAAAAGAAATGGAACCCTACTTTCTCTGCAATATGCCTCAGTATTACAGCATGGTCTTCTCTGCTTAGCTGTTACACTTCAGTTAAAGGGGCCAGAGATTGAAAATTACATTGTTCTGATGTTCAGGACTTGCTACGTTCAGTGCTGAACTAGTGCTGAAAAAGCATTGCTATATTCAGGGAGCAATGTATTCTTATGTCTATAAAGTGCCATACATACCCATAGTGCTATATAAATAATAATAATTAATAATATAATAGAGCAGGCCTGTTTTAAAGGTCTGATGTTTTGGGAACCATTAGTACTAGAAATGAATGTTTTATGCCATTAGAAAACACTTGAGAGAGATTTCCTGGAAAAGACTGTTGCAAAGGTAATTGGCAAACTGTACAAATGCTTTCAAGAGCAATAAACTTATTCCACCACTACTCTTGGAGCAGTGGTCAGAAAGGAAAAGGCCCTGAGGAGGCTGTCAACATTAAAATAATACCTTTGAATAGAAATTTTATTTATCTTTGTTACTAAAAAATTTTGTGTTTTGAAATCAAAGTTTTCACATTGAATTTGTTTTTCTCTAGACTTGAAATGTCTTTTTTCAAGCACTTCTGATGCTGGAGGAGGTTTGTATTGTACATGTTATATGCTAAAACAACAAGGAGTCCTTGTGGCACCTTAGAGACTAACAAATGTATTTGGGCATAAACTTTCATTGGCTATAACCCACTTCATCAGATGCATGGAGTGAAAAATACAGTAGGCAGCTATAAATATACAGCACATGAAAAGATGGGAGTTGCCTTACCAAATGGGGGGTCAATGCTAATGAGGCCAATTCAATCAGGGTGGATGTGGCCCATTCCCAACAGTTGACAAGAAGGGGTGAATATCAACAGAGGGAAAATTACTTTTTGTAGTAACGCAGACAATCTTTATTCAGGCCTAATTTGATGGTGTCAAGTTTGCAAATTAATTCCAGCTCTGCAGTTTCTCACTGAAGTCTGTTTTTGAAGGGTTTTTTTGTTGTTGAAGAATTGCCACTTTTAAGTCTGTTATTGAACGTCCAGGGAGATTGAAGTGCTCTCCTACTGGTTTTTTAATGTTACAATTCTTGTCAGATTTTGTGTCCATTTATTTTTTTGCATAGAAACTGTCCGGTTTGGCCAATGTACATGGCAGAGGGGCATTGCTGGCACATGATGGTATTTATCACATTGGTAGATGTGGAGGTGAATGAGCCCCTGATAATGTGGCTGATGTGGTTAGGTCCTACAGTGGTGTCCCTTGAATAGATATGTGGACAGAGTTGACAACAGGGTTTGTTGCAGGGATTGGTTCCTGGGATAGTGTTAATGGACATACAACACAACAGAAACACTTCTTGATCAGTCATCAAGTATTGTAACATTCAAAAACCAGTAGGAGAGCACTTCAGTCTCCCTGGACACTCAGTAACAGACTTAAAAGTGGCCATTCTTCAACAAAAAAACCCTTCACAAACAGACTTCAATGAGAAACTGCAGAGCTGGAATTAATTTGCAAACTGGACACCAACAAATTAGGCCTGAATAAAGACTGGGAGTGGCTGGGTCACTACAAAAAGTAATTTTCCCTCTGATATTCACCCCTTCTTGTCAACTTTTGGGAATGGGCCACATCCACCCCGATTGTATTGGTCTTGTTAGCACTGACCCCCCACTTGGTAAGGCAACTCCCATCTTTTCATGTGCTGTATATTTACAGCTGCCTACTGTATTTTTCACTCCATACATCTGATGAAGTGGGTTATAGCAAATGAAAGTTTATGGCCAAATACATCTTTTAGTCTCTAAGGTGCCACAAGGACTCCTCGTTGTTTTTGCTGATACAGACAAACACGGCTACCCCTCTGAAACCTGTTATATGCTAGTTCATTTGCACAAAAAGGTGGTATCTCATGCTTATGCACTTATACATCCTTTTTTCCCCTTCTACTCCTTAAATGAATAAATGGACTTTAGCTCTGTCTGTCTGTTTTCGGGTTTTGTATAGTGTTCATTGCTGTAGTCTAATCTATCCAAGGTTTTGGTCTGGCAGTTATTAAGGTATTTATCTAGGAAACACCTTTACGGATTATTTATTGTTATGAAAAGTACTAGCTCTCAAAGGAATTATCACTGTAAGCAGGGTCTGAATGAATGCTTCCCTGATAGCTAGCTGGGAGGGGAAGAGACTATGGGTGTGTTTATGTAAATACAGTTTGCTCCTGCTCTGTTTACATATTCATCATTTACAGCCGTGTCAAAGGATCAACTTTGGCTGGTGTTGGGTACAAATGACCTTAGTACTGAAGGCAGGGGTAGTGAAACATGGCTACCAATGTTGTAATTATTGTAAGAATACAGGAAAGCAGGACTGTGCTTAACCTGTCCCAAATGAGGGGGAGCACCCCCAGTTGAAAGAACCTAATTAAGCAGGGGCTCGAATGTCAGAGCCCTGTGAAAGTAAAGGGTGGGGACAGGGGTCCTGGTCAGGAGGCTATACAACCCCTTCCCTAGGGGGTCCTCTCTAGACTGGCTTAACCTGTTCTTCCCCACTGTTTAAAGAATAGAACTAAATAGGATTAATTAGGACTCTCTTTTGTTATTTTAATTGCTCAATCAGAGCTGAAACTAATTGTGATAGGACTGTGTTTCTACCCTGCCTGCTAAGAGCTAAAACCACTGAGAGCTGAAATCACTTGAGATGGGGCAATGTTTCTGCCCAGCCTGCAAAAGAGCTGAAAATCACTGAGAGACTGATGTGCTGAAGTCACAGCAGAGAGGCAGAAGGTGACTGACAGTCCACTGGTGAATGAGTGACCAGCAGGGTGGTGGAAAGAAGTGTGATGAGCAGCCAGCAGAGAGGTGTGATGAGTTGCCAGCAGGGTGGTGGCAGAGAGGTGTGATGAGCAGTCAGTGGGGTGGCTGGTGGAAAGGCATGGTGAGAGCAGTGAGCTGGTGGCTGGTGAGCGGCCAGCAGAGCAAATGAGATGCCTCTTTACCCCTCCTCCCCAGGGTGGAAGGTGAACTCTGCAGAAGCACTTCTGAACTCTGGGTCTGCACTGACCAAGGACAGCGACTGTGAATGGGGTGCAGAGAAGGGTTGGGCATGTGAAAGGGACATTTTGGTTGCTAGACTTAAGAATCTGAGGGGAAAAGGACACTGCCCAGCCTACTTGGGGGTAGGTCTTTTGCTCATGGTTTATGTTTATGGACCCTGTTTGTGGTGTTTTCCCAAATTAATGCCGAATTACTTCCCTCCTTTTATTAAAAGTTTCTTTTCTACACTTGGATTCTGCTTGTGAGTGGGGAAGTATTGCCTCTCAGAGGTGGTGTGTAATTTTCCTAGGTTACGGGGTGGGCGCTCGAGCCAGTTCTGCATTATATCGATGGAAAGGAACCCCTAGATATTGAACCCGGCCCTGGTTGCTGCTGGCTCCACCTGGCAATTGCAATCCATAGTATATGTTTCTTCTTGGTTTTTTTTTTATCATGGTTCATTTATATGCATACTACAGAGCAGCAAGGCTCAAATTCTGACTGCCAAGTTTACTAAATTGCTTATATTCCCTTTTCTCTATGATCTCAGAAACTTCAGATTTCCATCATCAAATTCCAATCACTGCCATCTCAGATTCCCCTGCCCTGGTATTGTGATGGGTGCTTTAGAAATGCTTAGTGGCAGATAGCAATTCACAGTGGCTTCACTCCCTGCCATCAGGTGACTCTCAATTTCCTAAGTCTAGATTCCCCAGCACCGCCCGAACCCTTCTGACACCTAGGCTCTCCTTCTTCCTCATCAGAGCCCTCTTCAAACACAGTTCGCTCCTCTATCTTGGAATACTGTGTACTACTATGTGTATGCAGTGTTGGTCCCAGGATTTTAGAGTGTCAAGGTTGATGAGGTGATATAAATTAAATATATCACCTCATTCACCTTGTCTTTGTACTACTATGTGTATGGCTGTTGGTTCATTAAAGTTTTTTATATGAAAAGTACACAGAAAACTGTACTTAATGGACATACTACAGGAAAGTTCCATCAAGCAAACTAATAGTGAAAATGTGCTGCCTTCTTTAGCTGTTTAGAATTCAGTTAAAACATTAAGAGCTAGATTGTGGGCACAGTCCTGCTTAAGGGTTTGTATGTAGCTGTAGCACCACAAGAGGAGTTTGGGGACAGAACTATATGTCCAAAGAGTCACAATTCCTTCTATGCCCCATCACCTTTTTCCCAGGAGAAGTAATCTGCTTCTTTCCCTTAACAGTAACAGATATCTTAGCTGTGGTGGCTGGCATACTGGGGAGGAAGATTCAAGGTTCTGGCCATTCTCCATCACTTTTCACCCACTTCCCACCCACCTGCATGGCTAGAGAGGGGAAGTTGTGGTGATCTGAAAAGCACACTCAGGAGAATGTGTGTGGGAAGTCTTATTCCACATTATACACTTGCATGGCTGTGTACGGCTGGACCAAAGTTTGGTCATACTCCTCTACCCGATATAACATGACCCGATATAACATGAATTTGAATATAACGTGGTAAAGCAGTGATCCGAGGAGCGAGACTGAGCACTCTGGCGGATCAAAGCAAGTTCGATATAGCGCAGTTTCACCTATATCGCAGTAAGATTTTTTTGGTTCCTGAGGACAGCGTTATATCAAGGTAGAGGTGTATATCTTTCAGTGTCAGATCCTGCCACCCTTATTCACAGTGAATAGTACATTATGCAACAACCAGGCCTGCTGAATCCATGAGGCTATTTACTTCCATGGATTTTGGATTAGGCTCAGTGGGGCACTTCCTCAGCTGGAGTTTATAACTTTATTGGCTTCAGCTGAGGATCTGGCAAAATGTAAGTAAATGTGATGGAATCTGGCCCCAAACTATTAAAATGCACATCTTAGAGAGAAGAGGAACTATCGTATAAAAAGTATAAGTCAATAAATATCTACTCGATTATTACAACAATGAAGTATCTCTGGTAGATGTTTCTCTAAGTGACTCTTAGACTAATGTGTGTGATGGACAGTACCCTTTTCTATAATCAGATGCTTGATACATATACAGAGGGGCATTTTGCTCTCTCTCTCATAGCCTGATGTTGGTTCTTCAAGTGCTGTTTGCAACCAAATAACTGAAAATATATTCTGAAGTCAAATGTAAAAAGACATTCTTGTTTGGCTTGGTTTTCCTTTACACAGTCCCAGACTGCTTCTTTAGCTTCATTTCTGTGTTTTTTGCTTCTTCTGGTAAGACTTGCAAAACACTCCTCAGTCACAATTTGTTGTCTATAGGCAATTCTGATAAAAACAATAAAGTTAAGCAAGTGGATTTCCAAATTTTCTTAGGACTTCTCAATTTGAAAGCAGTGAAAACGCACCAGAGAAAAATAGATAAAAACAATCATTTAAAAAATGTAAGACGGATAAATGTTTTTCCTGTGTGATGTGCATAAACTAGCATAAATGTATCTAGTTTAATGAGGAAAAATATACTTACTGTACAGGCAGAGATGCAGACTTTGCTCCTATGAAATAAATAAATTAGTGATAAGCACACCTTAAAGGTTAACCCAAAAAAACTCATTGGCTTAGAAATTGGACTGGAAAATCTGACTCTATCATGCTTTCGCACAAGACATAATATTTTTAGGTTTCCTTCAGGACATAAATACTGTGAGAATAACCATTTCTTTGGTACTTCTGGGTCCCATCCCCGCCTGCAGTGTTCTTATTTGTATGAGTGACAGTGTTAACCTCAGTGACCTGGACAAGCTCAGTCAGGTAATTCTTCCGTCTACCTGGACTTTCTCTGCATTTTCAGTGGCAGAAAATATTTTTCTTCATTTCCAGTCCTAAATTGTTGTTATTTAGCATTGCTGAACAGCTGACATACTTTGTTCCAGTGGTGAATGCATCTCAATTGTGGATAAAGAGATCGCTTTGGCTCCTTTATCTAATGTACTTCACAAGGATATTGTAGTGCTTAATTAGATAATGTTTGTAAATGTCTTTTGTATCCCTGAATGCTTGGATGAATCCATATAAATTGCTTTGGTATCTTTGGTAGTGTAGAAGTGCAAAGCATTATTAAAATGTATTATTATTGATGTACTCTAAGCATTGAATTTTTTGTTTTCTGGGTCTTACTGATACTATAAAGGAATCCAAATGCTGTTGTTCAGAAGTATCCACAAAATTTGAAAGTTAGTTGTTTTTTTGTTTGTTTGTTTTTTGTAAATGCACATTTGACATTTAAGAGATAAAAAAATCTTTGAACATTAAGGGACCAATTCTATAATCCTTCTTCATGCTGAGTAGTATTTACATATACGAATAGTCCCGCTGAGTTGAGTAGGACTTAACTTGTGTGACTAAATACTTCTAGTGAGCAAAGACTGCAGAATCTGGCCCTGAACTGGAAAAATCATCCCCCTCATTCTGTATAGTTCCTCCCATCACTGATCTGAGTCATTTCTTGTACTCCTCCAACCTCGTTTGTTTTTTCTTCACTTCCCCATAATCTCAGTTGTTTCTCCAAAAAGAGATGCATACAATGGCATCTTCTCCTACTGTTCCTTACCTTTTGACAAAGTGTATCAATAATAGCCTCAATAAATGCTCAAATTTCCTGAACAAGTTGTAGTAAAAGGCAAGAGGTTTAAGTTATTCTACACATTTTAAAGATGCCAGTACTTCTAGTTTATTTGAGGTTTACTTGTATTTACTAATTGAAAGCGTAGGTAAGCAATGTGTCATTATTCCTTACTTTTATGTGAATGAACAGAGAAAGGATTAGGTAAGGATATTATTACTGATTTTAAAATAGGTTTTATGATTACAAGAAATGCAGTTCCACTGAAGGTTTAAAAAAGTAATTGCATACATTCAAACAGAGTAAATTATGACAGTATGGTCTAGATCAGGGATAGTCAATAGGTAGCCTATGGTCCAAATCTGGACCGGCAGAGACTTTTCAGAGGACCCCAGAGCAAGCCAGGACTTGGGGCTTCAGCCACAATGGGACTCAAGGTTCAGCCCCATGTTAGGTGCACTAGGACTGAACCCTCTTCCCTCTTGTGAGGCTGAAGCCCGTCCCCACGTGCTTCAGATGGGGCTGAAGTGAGAGGCCTAGTGCACCTCCCAGTTAAGGATGGGGTCTAAATTAGCTGTTCCCACTCAAAGAGATTTTGGAGTCATGGTGGCTACCTCTCTGAAAACATCCTCTCGATAGGAAGAGGCAGTGATAACAGCTAAGAGAATGTAAGGAAGCATTAGGAGAAAGATAGATAATAAGAAAAACAATCATAATGCCACTATATCCATCCCTGGTATGCCCAAAGCTTATGTCTTGTGGAGATGGGGTCCCCACAAATACATTCAAGAATGGCCCTACTGGGTCAGACCAAAGGTATCCTGTCTTCTGACAGTGGCCAATGCCAGGTGACCTAGAGGGAATGAACAGAACAGGTAATCATCATGTGATCCATCCCGTAACCCAGTCCCACTTTCTAGCAAACAGAGGCTAAGGACATCAACCCTATCCATCGCAGATAATCTCCATTGATTAATCTACCCTCCATGAACTTACCTGGTTCTTTTTAAAACCTTGACAAAGTGGGTATTCACCCACGAAAGCTTATGCTCCAATACTTCTGTTAGTCTATAAGGTGCTACAGGACTCTGTCGCTTTTTACAGATCCAGACTAACACGGCTACCCCTCTGATACTGTTATAGTCTTGGTCTTCATAACATCTTCAGCATAGAGAACAGCAGATTCAATGGAGGGTGATGGTCTGAAAGGTGCAGAAGAAGGGACTAGGGAAGTGTTCGACATCCCTTCTCAAAAACCAAGAGGTAGGGGTCAGCAAATGAAATAAATGGGCAGCAGCTTTAAACCAAAGCAAAGGAGATACTTCTTCACACAAGGCACAGTCAACCTGTGGAACTGCTTGACCTGGGCTGTGTGTAGTGAAGGCCAAAAGCATAAGTGGGTTCCAAAGAGCAGGAGATACGTTTGTGCAGAGTTGGTCCATCAATGGCTGTTAGTGAAGATGATCAGGGCCGCGAGGCCATGCTCTGTGGGTTCCAAAACCTCCAGCTGCTAGATGGCGAGAGTTTACGATGAGGGAGGGCTCAGGCAAAATTGCACTCTCCACTTCATTCCCGGGGGGGAGCGGGCTTTCTGGCAAGGGCCACTGTCAGAAGAGAGGCTCCTTCAGCAGATGGACCACTGTTTTGACCCAGTTTGGCCATTCCCTTGAAGGCCCAGCCATGAGGTAGCCAGGTGGGCTGTTTCTGCCTTCAGGTGGGTGATGTGACATGCTGTCCTGTAGCTGAACTGGTGTGCTGTCAGGTGGCTGTAGGGTGCCCAGATGTCCTGATTTTATAGGGACAGTCCCGCTATTTGGGGCTTTTTTTTTATGGGCTCCTATTACCTCCCACCCCTGTCCCGATTTTTCACACTTGCTATCTGGTCACCCTACGTGGCTGTGACCATGCAGCTGGCAGTGGCAAGGTTTTTGCTAAGGGGCCTTCTTAGCACAGTAAAGCCTTCTGAGGCTTTTGCTGGGGCCCTGGAACATTCTGGCTGCAGTTAGCTGGAATGCAGCACTTCCTCTGCTGAGGTTCCCAATGCTTGAGTGGCAGCAGAGCCCACATGTGTGAGCAGAAGATGTCCAATGTCTTGCTGGGGGCTTCTCCCTGATGGTCTAGTGGTCAGGCTTTGGTGTTTTCCCTGCTGTAGCCTGGGTTCAATTCCCTCTTAGGGAAGGCTGGTCCCCAGCAACTGCTTTCAGGCTGTGGTTAGTGTCTTGTTTTTCCTTTTCAAGTGTCATCTCTTTCTTTTCTCCTTTGTTCTTCCCCCATGCTTCCTTTCAAATTCCATCCTCCAGGGCCTGGTCTGGAAGGGCCTTTGACCTGTCTTCTGGCCACTCCTCGCCCTGATGGCCATCTCACACATGTCCCAAGCTGGTCTCTAGCCTGGACACAAAGAGCCCTTTACCCTTTTCTCCCTAGTGGTCAGGATTTGGCACTCTCACTACCACAGCCAGGGTTTAATTCTTGGTCAGGAAAAGTTGGCCCCTGATGACTGCTTTTATGCTGTGACCAGTGTTTTCTAGTGTCCTGTTTCTCCTTTTCAAGTATCTCTTTCTTTTCTCCTTCATTCTCCTCGGGTAGCCAGTGTTACCAGCTTTGCCCTTTACTTTGGGGTATGCTCATTTATTAGGGTTACTCTTAAGTGGGGGGCAGGATTCTGTACTTCTATCAATGTGCTGCTTGTCACTTGTGTTTTCATACAGAGCTCTGCTTCTCCCTGCTGCAAGTTCCCTCCCAATGGAGCTATCCTGCAGGACCTAGGTTCCCCAGGGCTGGGTTCTTCCAGCCCCCGAATCAGACGAACACATACACACACAAATTAACAGAGCGTGTCTGAGAGGACCAGGTTAATCAGCATTCCCAAGCTGACCCCTCATACGCCCCTGGACTCAGCAGACTAGGTCGAGCAGCACTTCCAAGCTGCTACCCTCATATGTCCCAGATTCAGCACGTCCCTTGCCCCACTTTCACATTACAATTGTTCTGGTAGTAACCCACTTGATGAACAAACCCCACAGGATTTTTGAGCGCTGCGTTTAGCTTAGGTACGGGGAGCGTTGCTGCAGAGTGAATGAGGAAACCAAAAAACATCCATGAGCAGGGGAGAGAGAGAGAGAAGCAACCAGTTTAATCCTGAAAGTTATTTATTGCCAGGTAATAACCATAGGGGAGCCAAACAAAAAAACAGTTATATTAAATCTAACTTAAATTTGATTATAAAGGTCAAGTTTAGAAAACTATAACTGATCACACAAGTCAAGGTCAGCAGACATGAGTGTGACTGAGAGAGAGAGAGCTGGGTTCTCACCACTCCGTGAAGCTTGAATTGATCAAGGGTCCCAGGTGGTGCTGGTAACTGAGGGTCCAGAGTGCTGCAGACAGGCAGAGCCCACAGCATGATCAGTCAGGAGACGATGAAATCCCAGTGGAACTGATGCAGATTTTGGATCCAGGCATCAGAACACTTACTTGAGCATGGGAAGGGGTTTTTGTAGAGAAACAATGGTTCAAGGGAGAACACTAGATTTGTTTATATGTAAATTGATGGCTCAAGGGAGTATACCAAAGTTGTTTTGCTCAGTCTAAACAATGGGAGATGATCATTTCTGGCTATGGGCAGTGTTCCTTGGAGGGAGCTCACAATGCAATTAGGGAGCTTCACTATTTTGGATACCAATAAAGAATTTGTTACTAGAATTGGTCTGATAACTGCTGAGCTGGGTCTGTGCAGGCGTGGGTTCATTAACATCTGGAGCAGAGATCCCCAATCATACAGTGCTTCCCTGCTTTTCTGGTCCCAGAGTTCCGTGCAGTTCTTGCCTTGGAATCTCCGTATGCTAATGGAGATGCCTCTTTGTCCCATCTTTAATGCAAATGAGGCTAGAAGGGTTTCCTTAATCCTGTCATCCTTATCCCAGGGATTTAGGTGTGTCTCCCACTGCCTTTTCATTGCTTTTTGTAAGTCTTTCTTCTGATGCAGATTTGGTTCAAGCAAAGGCTGTGGGGGGGGGAAGGTCTTTCATGAGTCAGACAGGCTGGGTTCTGTGCCCTGGTTCTCCAAGAACACAGAGCTGCTAGGTAACACCAGACAGGCTGTTTTCCATGGCAGTGGACAAATGCTGTGATTTGAGAGAGACAGCGCAATTAGAGCTATATGTCCATTTTTTTTATTTAATAGACCTCTTAAATGATTTCAACTTAAAGCTACAGGGGCAAAATTGCAATGTAGTGGATCTCCACAGCAGTGTCTCTTCATTTCAAAACAAACAATCTCTTTTCTAAATTGATTTGAAAACTGGGGAGATGCTGCCTTTCCCAATGTTGCTAAGCTGCCGGGTCACTGCAGACGTGCATCAGATGGCATCATCTCTGGACAGGCTTCTTCAAAACTTCCAGCAGAGGTTCCAAGAATTTGAAAGTGTTAAAGCCATCTTCCTGTTTGTCAGGAACCCATTCGTTGTACAAGCAAATGGCACTTGGTGTGATCAAGCAAAAGCATACTTTCCAGATGTTTGAAAAGCAAAACTACAGCTGGAGTTTACTGAATTACAAGCAGACGAAGTGCTTAAGGTGCGGCACACTGAAACGACATCTGAAACTTTCTGGATAACCCTTGTGCTGGACTCCATGTATCCACACTTGAGGAAGGTGACATCTAACATTTTGACTATGTTTGGCTCAACATATGTGTGTGAGTCAGCATTCCCAACAATGAACAACAATAAATCACATAATCGCTCCATTTTGACTGATAATCGTCTGTGCAATTGCCTCCATCTTATCTTGACTGAACTCACTCCACATTTCAAGGCCCTTGTACAGCAGAGGACTTTTCCCACTGATGGCAGTAGTATAAATTATACATTATTCACACATACTTTATTTTAAATTTGTGTTGCTATATAAAATTACATTTTCAGTAGTGATACTACAGTAATAATAGGTATGTCACAGTAATTATTTAGGATTCTTTTGCTTAATACACATGTACGTGGGTGTGTTTGTTATTGGAAAGACTTGAATCATAAAAGATAAAGAGTTCATATGTATTAAGTATTATTTTATTTGATACTCTGTTATATAAACCACAAGAGGCTAGAAAGTTTTGAATATGTTTATCTATCTATATACAGATATGCCTACAATAATTGTATTTGACAAAACTCATTAAAAACTTAAAAGTTATCTGAAAGTGTTTTAATGCTATTTGACATTTTATCTAAGTACTTTCTCACAGTCTCAGATGTAATTTATTACACTTTGGGGGGAGGGTATTTTCAGATTACACACAATGGTTTTATTTTATTTTTCATTTAATGCAATAACATTATAAGCAATAGGCGCTGGGTATATTTCACAGAATTGTAGGTGTTGTTGAACAGGGGCACTTGCGCTGTGAAAAATGTTCCTCTGGAATCTGGATCTTGACTATATCTTGACCAAGAAATTTGGACCTTGACAAAAAATAATTGACTATCCCTGATCTAGATTTACAAGAGACTTGTGAAACTTAAGTATAAAAGTATATATCATATTTGACTAACTTGAAAGAAACACTCATGCATTTTTAGTCTCTTTCGTTGTCTCTGTTTTTCCTCAGACCAATTTTTCTTGAATTTTTCATATTTATAAATGTTTTTTATCTTCCTCTGAAATCTTCTATATAGGCCAAGATTTTTTTTTTTCTTATTTGGCCTCTCTCTCCTGATCTCTTTACTTTCGGTGTTCTCTCTCCTCTTTTCCCCTCTCTGTTCCAGTTTCTACCTACCATTATCTCACATCTCTTCATTTCTTCCTCTAGATCCTCCTTCTCCTCAATTGTCTTGGGATTTGGAAGAGTGAGCAGCTCATATTGTGGGAGTGAATTACAGGGAATTTGAGTGTCCCCTTCCAAATACAGGTTAATTGCCATCCAGGACACAAACTGCAAAATCCTGCCTGGCCTCAGGAAGGAATTACACCAAACCCTTAAAATCCACTGAGGGAGTCTTCCTGTCCGCATCCACCACAAATTAACGAGGAGTCAGATAAAGGGTCTGGTAAAGTGAAGACAAACAGTTCCTAGATTTGTGCACATGGGAACAAGGTGTTCTCTGGGGGTGGGCCTTTGGCTCAGTAATTTGCTTTCTGTTCTGGTGTGACATATCCTGAACCTGTTGACCTTCAGGGTGCAACAAGGAGCCTATCCAGGGGTGAAAGTAACTTAAAGGACTTACCAGTACTCAGGAGTCCTGAGCAGGGGGCATGGCCTCAACCAGAAGATTTAAAGGCCCCAGGCCTCTGGCGGCAGCTGGGAGGCCCGGGGCCTTTAAATCACCCTCAGAGCTCCCACTGTTACCACAGTGGAGCTCAGGGCCCTTTAAATCACCATGGGACCCCTGCTGCCGCTACCCCAGGGCTCTGGCAGTGGGGCTCAGGTGGCGCTTTAAAGGGCTCGGGGATCCCCACAGGGGCTAGAGCCCCAGGCCCTTTAAATCCCCACCCGATCCCTGGTGCTGCTACCCTGGGGCTCCAGCAGTGTGGCTTGGGCAGCACTTTAAGGGGCCCGGGGCTCCGGCACGGTGTACTGGCTCTTGCCAGGGACAGGTAGAAAGGTGATGTAATTTATCACATGGGCATGGGAGTCTTAGTGGTGACAACACTTCATGATGAGCCATGTGTATTATGTTCACAGGCCCTGACTACACTAGCAGCCTCTTTCTGTCCCCACCCCATCCCGGTGACAGGGTCAGAGTGTGTCCTATGAATGCCCCTTGGGTGCCCGCCTCCCCCCAGGCACTGGACTATGTTTAACCCTTTCGGGCACTCCAGCCCCGCCTGGCTCTCACGCGCACACTCCACCCCTCCGACTCAGGCCAGGACGCGCTTGCACAGACGCCTGACGTCAGCACTTGGCCCCGCCCCTCACAGGAAGGCGAGTGGGGGCGGGGCTGGCACGGCGCGAATCGCGTTTGTTTAGTGGTGTCCGGCCTCGGAGCTCGCTTGTCCCTAGCGGAGCCCCGTACGGCGCCCTCACTCTGTCATGGAAGGTGCCGGGGCCCCCTCGGAGACCCGGCGCTACGCTCACCGGCGGGGTGAGCCCGACATGGACAGGGGGCTGGTAAGTGTGGGGCAGGGAGCCCGCGTCTGTCGCGCTCCTCCCCCTCCCCCCGCCACGAGGATGGCGGTCACCGCTCCGCGCCCCCAGTCTGGCCCTTCCCTGTGCCGCGGGGGAAGGGGCCCCGAGCGGGACTCGCCGCCCGAGGTCACGCGCGCCTCAGCCGTTGGGGATAAATCCTTGGCGCTGGCTGGAGCCTGCTGGGGCGCGAAGGCTCCTGGAGCCTGCTGGGGAGGAAGGAGCCTGCCGGGTGCCTGGTGCCCGGCCCTGGGCGCCGCAGGGAATCACGCTTGTGCCTGGCGGGGGAGGCCGGCGCCGGGGGTTGGGGGGGGAATTCACCTGAGAGGGTAAATGGGTTCGTGACTGTCACTCTAGCGCGTGTTCCGTGCCACCGCCACAGGCAGGTCTCCCACCACTGCTAACACACTGCAGCCCCGCCGGTGGGAGCCAGATTGGGAGCCCTGCCCTAGCTGGCTGCTACCGCCAAGATTTTAAGCTCCATGTTAATTAAGACCTCAGTGCTGACCTGGACTTGATTATAGTCTGAGTATCTACAAATATTTAATAAAAGGCTGTTCAGTCTAGCAGAAAGTAACACGATCCAACAGCAGGAAGTTGAAGCAAAACAAATTCAGTTTAGAAATAAGGGGTAATTTTTTTTAACAGCGAGTGATAATTAACCGTTGGACCAGTTTATCAAGTGTCGTGGTGGATTCTCCATCACTGACAATTTTTAAATCAAGATCGGATATTTGCCTAAAAGATCTGCTGTAGAAATTATTTAGGGGCAGTTCTATGGCCTGTGTTATACAGGAGATTAGACTAGATCACAATGGTCCCTTCTGGCCTTGGACTCAAGGGAAAAAAGCTTGTTTTAACAGTCTGGGGCCTGTGTACACAGGAGTTTCTCCCACTTCTATTCCCTAGTAGAGACAGGGCCTAGGATTATTTTATTTGCATACCATAAAAAGGCATCTGTAAAATTCTCATCTGATGTTTTATTACTTTAATTCTAAATTTAAATTATTTTCTGGGCTCTAAGAGTTACACTTAGAAAATTTAATTCTCATCAGACAGAGAGCCCATGAAGCACTGGGTAAATTGTGGAATAAATGGAGGTAAAATGCCTGCTGAATTTTAGGTAATGTGGTCTAGTGAAAAGATTTTGTACCCCTATCTAGTGTCTGTTTATGTTCGTTTTGGTGATCAGTTCATGGAACAGTGAAAAATAAAATGGAGGCAACTGCATGGATCAGTTCTTAAAACATTGGCCACAGTTGGCATTACTGAAAGTAAACATGCTTCTAGTGCAATGGGGAAACTTTCACTACTTAAAATATGCCCTGTGATATGTTTTGCTTATGTCATTTTTTGTGTTGCCATAGCGCAAAGAATTTTTCTACTATGAAGGGACACTATCAATTTTAAAAAAATCACTTCTGTATGTATTTTTCATCCACTGTTGTTACAAGTTAAGATTACTATAACTTTAGAGCTCTCTCCCCCCCTCCCCATCTCATCACTTCTTCAGTAGATTCATTTTGTGTGCTTTTGACAGCACTTCATGTATAATTAGGTTCACTGTTTTCTGTGTAGTCTCTCTTAGGGTTTTATAACACTGCCATCCATCATTGTAGTAGCTGAGTGCATTCCACTTAAAGTGAATAGCAATAGTAAAACTCCTAGTGGACTTGGTAGTCTCTGGTTCTTCTCCCCTTTCTGGAGAGGGGAGACCAAGCTCCACTTCGGGTATTGTGTGTTGTGCTTGTGTTGGTTGTTTCATTGGTTGTTCTGGATTTTTGTTTTTGTTTTTTTTGGGAGGAGGTTGTTGTCTTGCTATGGTAAAAAGGCTTTTTCAAAGAGTCAAGTTTTGCAATATTTTCTAGAAAGGGTCAGACTCAGGATTCACCTAATTCCCTTTAGAAGTTCATTCCATAAAGTCTATGGCATAGACAGTTCTCCTTAGCTGAGGATCCCTTTGTTCCCAGCTCTCATGTGCTTCATCCTGGGTTTTGTGATCTGCATTGTCCTTGCACTGCTGTCAGAGGGGTTCATAGATAGAAATTCAGTTAATGTAGCTGGGACTGATGCATTAATTGTTTTGACAATTAGCATTAGAGCCTTAAAGTGGCATCTGAAACTGAGTAGGTGCGAGTGTAGGGATTTGAATTCAGGCCTTACGTGCTCGTGGTGATCTAGAACCTGGAGAAAGTGGGCAGCCACATTTTGCACTATTTGAAGCCAATCCATTGTTTTCACATTCAGCCATAGGTGCTGAAACTAAGAGTGCTGGGGGTGCTGCTGTAGCTCCTGTCTTGAAATAGTAATAACCAAAATACATGGTTTCAGTCTTCAGTATCCACACTATAAAAATTGTTCCAGTATCCTGCATTTTGCTCCAGCGAATGGTAATAATCCAGCCTAGAGCTGAAAAATGAATGGATCACTGTGGCCAGGTCCTTGTTGGAAAGGAAGAGTGGAAGTTTCCTAGAGTGCTGGAGGTGAAAGAAGGCATTTTTATTCACTGATGCTATCTGATTATCCAAGCTTAGTGAGATGTCAGATTTTAGAAGGTGGCTTTGCACTGATTCAATGAATAGGGGTTGTCCTTCAATGGATGGTCTCGACTGTGTCTCAGCTAGTTCTTCAAAAAGTTTCATTGCTTTCAGTCTTGCTTGGCATTAGTTTGAATCAACTATACTTAATCCAAGAGTTGATGTTTTGTAGGCTTTCTGATATCTTAGTGAGGATGGTTGCATTAGTGGTGAAAAATCTTGTAGCTGAGTGTCATCAATAGGGCCCAAATTCACAGTCCATTTTAGTCAATTTCTTGGCCAGGGGATTTTAAAATTAGTCATTTTCTGTTTACATCTGAAATTTCACAGTGTTGGAACCCTGGGTGGATAGCATGTGGGGGCGGGGTCACAAGGTTATTGTAGGGGGGTAGTGGGATTGCCACCCTTACTTCTGCCCTCCTGCCTTCAGAGCTGGGCAGCCAGAGAGGAAGGCTGCTGGCTGGGCATCTAGCTCTAAAGCCAGTGCCACCAGCAGCAGAAGTGTGGGTCATCGGGTCTGGGGGGTGGGTTACCATATATCTGGTTTTCCTGACAGTCTCCTGCTCCAGTGTTTGGGGGGCGGGGGGTGACAGCTGGAGATGCAGCCTCACAGTGTGTATGCGGGGGTGACAACTGGAGACAGGGAGATTGCTGCAGCCAGGGGAGGTTCCTGGAGCTATGTCTGACCTGCCCCTGCCAGGGAAGAGAGAGCCTTGTCCTTCCTCATCCCCAGATGGGACTAACAGCTGGAGCCCTGCACAGGGTAGGAGCCCCTCACTGGGCACCAGATTTCATGGAGAAAAGAGATTCATGGTTCATGAGGCATTTTTCACAGCCATGAATTTGGTAGGGCTCTAGACATCAGCATATTATTGGCAGCTGAGCCCATAGTATGTCACTATTTCTTCCAGTGGTTTTGTATATATTGAAAAGCAGAGGGGGTGATCTGAATCTCTCTGGGATTCAACAGGTGAGGGCCTATGGAGAGAAGGAGTAATTAGACATCACTATTCTGAGGTCTGTTGGAGAGGAATGATTAGAGTGACTGTAGTGCTGTACCATCTACTCCTGTTATGTCAGGTAGGCAGGTTAGCATTATCTTGTGGTCTGGTGTGTAGCAGAGAAACCCAGCAATATGAACATGGGCATTGTGCCTGTGTATGTACCATGTCCATCTTTTAGGGCCACTAGGACTGTCTCTGTGCCCTAGCTTGAACCAGACTGAAGCATCCAGTCCATCACATTATGTAGGAGTTTGCTGGTTACTACTTTCTGAATTATTTTGCCCAGGAATGGGATTTTGGATACAGGATGAGGTCTCCAGGGTCGAGTGATGAACATAAGAACAACATAGAGAAGGGTGCAGGGTCAGACAACAGGTCCATCTGCCCAGTCTGTCTGTCACAGTGGCCAAGTGGCCAATGCCAGGTGCCCCAGGAGGGACAGAACAGGCAAGGCCTCTCTCATCTCTCTCCTCCCTCCCATCCATCCTCATCCCACAGGCTAAAGGAGGCTAGGGACACCCATCCTGGCCATTCCAATTTATGGACTTAGCCACCATGAATTTATCCAGTTTTATCAGTAATATTAAATATATATATATAGTCCTCTCCTCACCTCCTCAGGTAAGGAGTTTGACTGTGCGCTCTGTGAGAAGAACTTTTTAAAGTATTTGCCTATTTTTTTTTTGCCTTTTAATTAGTACCCCTATTATTTGTTTCTCTGAATAAGTAAATAACTTTATTTCATTAAAATTTTTTTCTCATATTCTCAACTATCATATCTCATCTATATCATATCCCCTTCTCTTTCCTTTTCTCTTCTCTTTCTTCTCTAGTCTTTAATTCTTTTCTCTTGTCTCTAAACCCTTAATCCCCCCTTGCCTCTTTTTTTTCTTTAGTTTTTTCTAGTTTTTCTTTTTTTTTTTCTAGTGAGAGAGATTTATCTGTACACAGTATTTGACTATGGTACGAGATATTTTTGATTTTTAATATAATATAATATAATTTTCCTATACTTTTTTCTATTTACTTTTTCCTATCATCTTTTTTGTTTTTGCTTTTTGCTGCACACCGCATTCATCGACTGAACACACTCAGAGAACTATCACAATGACTCTTTCCAATTTTAGCTTAATTATTTTTCTTTATGTTGCATCATGTTGTATATTTTTTTGGGTTGTTTTTTTCCATTTTTACCATATTTTTTATTTTTTTTTTTTTGTTGTTGCCCAATTTTTAGTTTTGCTTTTTGTTTTTGTGATGTTGTTTGTTTGTCATCTTTTCTCTTCTTTTCTTAACTATCTTGAGTAGTAGTAACTTATCTGCAAACTTTGCCACCTCTGTTTTCCGGGGTTTGGCCACCTCCACCGCCCCCGGTCCACCCCCAACGACTTGCCCGCCCTCTGCCCGACCAGCCTCCTCTGCCCCGGCCGCTGCTGCTGCTGCTGCCTCCGCTGGGCCTCGCTAGCCCCCCCCAAACTGCTGCACAGGAGCCTGCCCGCCCAAAGCGCACTGCCAGGCAGCAGGCAGGCAGCAGGGCCAGCACAGCAGCAGCAGCAGACACCCAGCAGACACCCAGCCAGGTTTGGGGGAGGGGCAGCCTGTGGAGGGGCAGCCTTGATTGATTAGGTGGGGCCTGGGTGGATGCTGTATAGGTGGCCCCAGGTCCACCACCTCCACCCACCCCCACCCCCCCTCCCCCTCCCACCCCCCCCACCCCTCTTCCCTCCATTCCTCCCTCCCCCCCCTCCTCACATTCCCCTACTGACATCCATGGTGGCTGGGCGGGAGGGCAGGAGGGCAGGTGGCAGGTGGCAGGGGAGGGGGGCGAGAGCACAGCTTCCCACTTTTTTTTTTTTTTGGCACAGACCTGGAGCACCCCTGGCATCAGCCATCTCCATGACACAACAGCCTGTTTCTCAATTCCCATCTCCAATCTTCCTGACTGTCCATCCTCTCTGGTTCCCTACCTAGTACAGTACTTATTAACTAATTTAGTTTTTTTTTATAAATTTTCCTAACTAATCTTTGAGCTTGATTACTTTTGTGATACTTTCCTCTGTCTGACTGGACATGGACATACTATGACTGAAATAATAAAAATCAAAAAATTTCTGTAAAAATCCAATTCTGTGATGTTCCATTCAATAAAAGGGGATTAGAAAAAGAAAAAGTAAAACATCGACTTCATCAAATTTCCATCCACATTTATTGCAGTTTTATTGCAGGACTACACCACTAGTTACCTCTCTTTATTATTACTATTGTTCCTTGAATCCTTTCCCTCTTTTTCCTTTTGTCCTTTCACTCCCCTTCCAGGATGTCCTTTTTATTTTATGACATCCAGGAAAGATCCTTTTTTTTTTGAGCTTTTGACCTTGTTCCTTGAGGCTTATCTTTTATCAGGCCCTTGTCAAAGGGTTGGAAACCTAAGTACACTTTGACCCTTACTGGAACTCTTATAGATTAGTAAGATGAACCTTCCAAGAACTCTAATAGATTAGTAAGACTTTGTTTTGTTTCTTTTTGTTTTTTAATACTATTCTTTATTTTTTTATTTTTCTTTGTATCTGATTTTATTATTTACTATTATTTCCAATTTATTAATTGATCACCACTATCACCTTTTAAATGTTGGTTTTGCTGGCCATCTAAAGAGCCCTTTTTAAATTGTAGTTACATTTTAAAGCACTTTACAATTGGGTAGTTAATAGTTCCACAGGGACATTTTACTTTATTAGTTAATTGTTCCACTTGAATGTGATCTGAGTTCTTTCCTGAATTGACTTGTTAAAACCTGACCTATAAATCCAATTCTATGTGACACTTCAATCCACTTCCATTCCTCTCCCTAGTCAGCTGTAACCTCAACAAGTGCTTCTAAAAAGCCAATCTCCCTAAGCTCAGGTTTGGGAATCAAGAAGAAAAGATCATCCCATTCAAGAAGTAAAGCATCAAATCCAAATGGCTCAGTCAAACAAACAAAGCAACTGCTTATACATCTACACAACCAGACTAACATAACTACCCTCCTGATATATCTTTCATTTTTCTCTGAGACCAATCCTTTTAGTCTCTCTCTCTTTTGTTTTTATATTTTTTAGCTCTTTTTTATTGTTTTTAGGCCCTCCTGCTTATTTTTTATAAAACAGGGGCCCACTGATGTTTTTAAAACATTTTAGATTTTTTTGTACTTTTTCTTTTTTGGCCTTTACTTTTTTCTTTTTTCTTTTTTTTTTGTTCTTGCTCTCCTTTTCCTTTCTTTTGCCTTGCTTTTGCACTTTTTTGAAGGTTTTTTTTGCTTTTTTTATTTGCTTCTCTTTCTTTTACATCTCCACTTTTTTTAGAAGTCTTTTTTTTCTTTTTGCTTCTTTTTTATAGTTGTTTTACTTTTTTGGCTATTTTTAGTCTATTTTTTTTTTTTAAAAGATTAAGGTACCATTTTTAAAGGGCCTCACTGTCTTGTTTTTTTCTCTTTTTTTTTGCCTTTATCCCCATTTTTTTAACTTTCCCTTTTTTGTTTTGTATTAATTAACTAACTCTTGGTTTTTTAGTCTTGGTGGACTTCTTGAGGATTGAGCTAGCTATTCATTTTTCAAAGAGTTTGACTGATACTGCTCTCTGAAGGAGGTATTAACAGAATATATTGGTCAGCTTCCCCTGTTTCAGCATGAAGGAGTACACACACGTGTGAGAGAGAGAGCTTTCTAAAAATAGGAAAATGTTATTGTAGAATTATAGAAATTGGCATGGGACTTGCTAGATGGAGTACCTGAAACTACTTCTTTCACTTTTTGAAACTGATTAGATTTCAAGGTTATTTCTTTTACAGTTAATTCAAAATCAAACTAAGGGACATGCCTAAATCAACTTTGATTTCAAAGGGTCTACTTACATATTTAAAGTTAAGCACATGCTTAAGTACTTTGCTGAACTGGGTCCTAAACCACTATCAATAGCCAAATCTTATCAATTCTGATGGGCTAGAAAAGTGTTTTCTCTTTCCCTGTCATTTGCAATATACTTTAGCCACTTAAAGGCCTAAAAACCAGTAACACAAGAAGTCCACAGAAAGGGGGAGGGAGTGGGGAAGTGTGCCAGAGAGCGCCTGTGTGTGTGTAGGGGTAGTGTGTGAGAGAGACGGTGGCGGGGGGGAATGTGTGAGTGGTTGTGTATGTTGGGGGACGTATGTTGAGGGAGCGTGTGCGAAAGAAAGAGAGACAAAGTATATGTGTGTGTGTGCGTGAGAGAGAATATGTGTGTATTGGGTGACTGTGTGTGTTACCGTGCTGTCTCTTTAAGCAGAGCACTCACCAGCCTGAACACTTGTTCAGATAATTGTAGGCAGCAGCCACTCCTGAGCCAAAGGCTGGTGCAAAGACAGGCACCTGCCCCAGCTCAGTGTAGACTGGGTACACCGGCGGGAGGGACGGGGACACCTAAACATTAGCCCTCTGCCCCCAGCTCTGCGCAGCAGATCAGGAGGCTCCTGATGCTCTCAATCTAGAGCAGCTAGACTCTGTTTAAGTGTGGCTGCACGTAGCTATGTATGGTCCTAGTGCCGGGGAGAGCAGGATGCCACGTTAATATTTCGATTCCATGATTCTGTCCATGTTCTTATTAATGTGGATTTCATAGTCCCTTACTCATAGGATTCAAAGCTCCATGCTTTGACTCTTCTGTGTAAACTGATATGTCCTAAAAAATTAACGTAGAGACTGGTTTCACATTAGTATCAGGTGGTTCTGTCATTCCTGCACAATAATCCTGCAATAAAACTTTACATGTGGATGGAAATTTGATATAGTCGATGTTTTACTTTTTCTTTCCTCTAATCCCCTTATTGAATGGAACATCACAGAATTATGGATTACAGAAATTTTACAGATTTTATAGATATTTCTTCGGTTGTTCTCCATGTCCAGTCAGGGGAGGACAAGAAGTAATCTGGCTTAATATGCATCAAGGGAGATTTAGGTTAAATATTAGGAAAAACTTTCTAATTACAAGGATAGTTAAGTACTGGACTAGGTTACCAACGGAGGATGTGGAATTCCAGTCAGTGGAGATTTAGAAGAACAGGTTTGAGAAACATCTGTCACCATAAGTGCCGATGCTGTGGGTGCTCCAGGGCTGGACCACCTAGAGGAAAAAAAACAGTGGGTGCTCAGCACTCGCTGGGAGCCCTGCGAGTCAGCACCTGCCCCTCCCCTGCCCAGTGCCTCCCGCCCACCATGGATCAGCAGTTTTGCGGTGTCTAGGAGGGGATGGGGGGAAATGGAGGAGTGAGGACAGGAAGAAGTGGGGAGGGGCATTCTGAGGTGGGGGGTGTAGCCATAGGTGGACCTGGGTGGGCCACGGGCTACCTATTTAGCATCCAACCAGGCCCACCCTAATCAAGGCCGAAGCCCCTTGAATCCACAGGCTGGGACTCCCAAACCTGGCTTGGTGTCTGTTGGCCTGGATGTGTCCCTCTCCTGCTTGTGCTGCACACTGCTGCCCCAGTCTCTGGCCCCCGCGCCTGGAGTGTGCCTTGTTCAGGTGCGTTTGGGCAGGGCTAGCGCTGAGGCCAGAGACTGGGGCAGCAGCGTACAGCGCCGGCCGGAGAGGGAAGTGGCTGGTCGGGCAGACGGACATCAAGCTGGGGTTGGGAGTGGCAGGTGGATGGAGCTCAACCCCGGTGGGCCCCTACCCCATGGGCACGCCCTACAGTCTGTGTGCCCCAGGCAACCTCATCTTCAGGTGCCTGCTGAGTGCTAAGGGCCAGCTGGAGGGGGTGGGGGGAAATAGGTGCTCCTTCCCTGCTACCCCCTCCCCCCCTTGCCCGCAAACCCAGTTTTCTTGTCCGAGCTACACTGGGGCTTGGTAGAGGCTTGGAGGAAGGGGTGGAGTGAGGGCTGGGGCGGAGTGGGGGGTCAAGCAACCCCCGGCAACTCAGTACGTCGGGCGCCTATGTCTGTCACATCTGGTCTAGGTATAGTTGTGTCTGCCTCAGCGCAGTGAGATGGACTTCACTAGATGACCCCTTGAGTTCCCTTCCAGCCCTTTGTTTCTGTGATTCGTTACTGCTGTTAATGCAACACAGTAGATTGAGAATTTGTGGAGAGAGGAATTAAATCATTGCATCTTTTTGTTGTTGTGTTATAGAATAAAAGCTGTTGAATAATGCATCTTTAAAGGGTCATGAGTTGGCCTCTGTACACTTGCGGTATATGACGTTGTTTGAATTGATATAATGGAAATAACATTTATTTGGGGGGTAAACACTTTTTCATCCTTTATTTATTACCTAGCAGTGTGGTCTGTCATGTCTGAAGCAGGCTTTCTAATCTCTCTCTTCTGCTCTGCATTTCTTTTAAATAAATAAATAAATCTAGCCTTTGCTGATTCAGCAACACTTTTCTTGGTGTTGTCTGAACCCAGAAAGCTTTGTTACTGTACATTGAACTAAATAGTAAGAATAAAAATACTGAGATCAGCACAATAGGATATACCAATGATTAACCCAGGAGAGCTGATGCACTAAAAAAGAAAGAAGTGTTTGTGGGTCAGCTGCTTTTGTCTTCTGTTCCATTACAACTTCATACATCTTTGACATTAATTTGTTACTTCGCTGTTAAGGGAATACTTTAAATGTAGCTACATCTAAAGCCTATATTTTACAAATTCCTTAACAGTACACTTTTCAAAATGTAAACCTTAAGTAAGCACGCTGTTGAAAGTTAATGACCCTTTATTCATACAGTTTCTACTATTCTGCATGTATAACTTATTTTCAAGCAATGAGAGGAAAAAATAGTTTGGTGATACTAGTCTTATATAACACAAATCTTTGTCCCCTCGAGAGTGCTAGTAAATTGCCTTTTAACATCAACAAGAAATCTGTGAGCTTAATTCAAGACTTGTGCTTTTGATATCAGTAATACTTAGCATGTTACAGTTTCAAAGCAATGTAGAAACTGATTATTCTTTAAAATATCCAGCTGAGATAAGTGGGTACAGATGAGGACACAAAGGGAAGGCTAAATGATTTACTCCAGGCTACTCATTGAGTCATTAGTGGTACTTGGAGTTACTGTTCATTCTACTGGACCTCATGATCTGTCATTTAATGACACAGTATTTTTATGTATAGATTTAGATTCATCTTGGGTCATGTGGAAGAATATAGCATTATCAACTTAGATTTTTAGTGGATTTCTCTAAAGTAGAAACTTCCGTTTAGCACTAAAAATACTGAAATAACAGTTGAGTCCTTGATTAGTGTATGGAAGATTTCAATAATATAATTCCATAGTGTGCCTAAACCAGTTCAACCGAATGACTCTTTAATTTGTATTTACTAAATTATTTAAGAAATCTGTACCCATTTTTATCCAGCAAACTAAAAAATTACACCATGAGCTGTTTATCAGTTTTTTTCAAGATACAGTTAACCTGGATACTTTTGAACCTCCATTCACAACTTCTGAAAAATTGTAACATCCCACATTAGGACTGGTGGTGTTTATCAGATATCTAGTAAAATGACAATTTTACAGATGAAAAAATATTTTGCTTATTCAAGAATAAATAAAACTGAGGAATTTCAGAGGGACCAACAAAGTTAGGCCAGTGTCCAGAGCAATGGCAGGTGAAATTTCATTTTGACAAATACAAAATAATAAACTTTGGATGGAATAAAGAGAACTACTCTCACATGTTGCTGGGCTCTTAACTAAAAAAAAAAGATGTAGCTGTTACTTGGACAGTTCAGTGAAAGTCTTTACTTAGTACACAGCAAAACAAAACAAACAAAAAGTATACTAAAAATAGTATAATGCAATTATGTATCAGTATGATGCCTTCCCCTGAAATACTGTGTCAAGTTCTGGTCACCTGTCTCAGAAGAGATAGCTGAAATAGAAGAGGTTCAAAAACAGGTGTGACGTGATTAAAGGCCTGACGAGGCTGCCGTGTGACACATGGTTGGAAAGATTGTGACTATTACATTTAGAGAGGAGATAAATAAGAGGGAATATAAAAATAGTAATAAATGGTATGGTGAAAGTAAATTGAGTGCTCCTGTTTACCCTTCTCCATAGTACAAGGGGAAATTTCATGACACTAAATGGCAACAACTGTAAAACTGATTATAAACGTTTTTTACATAATTAACATGTGAAACTTTATGCTAAACATTGAGACCAAGATCCTAATTACATTCAAAGTAGGATTAGATATTTAAATTGATAATGAGAATGTTGACAGTTACAGAAAAACTAAATAAAATATAGGAAGAAAACCTCTTTTAGGACCGATATAAATCCCATGCTTCAAGCAGAATCCAATGACTAATAGATAGAGATTAGGAAGAAGCCTCTCTTGTTGGCGGTTATTGAATATTTGTCTATGAAGTTTAATACACCTTTCTCTGAAGCATCCATTACTGGCCATTGTCAAAGACAGGACACTGTAATAGATGGACCACTGACTTGGTATAGCGGTTTCTATGATTCCGCCCCCCCGCCCCGCCCAATCCCACCAATTCTGATGTTTCCACAGGAAGAAAAAAATCCCATCTGTCTCCAAAAGTTTCAAATCTCTACTGACTTGCCTGGGGAGTCAGAAGGAATGGGGTCTCAAGGTATGAAACAAAACAAAGACTGCAGGCTGATGCTTGCCAGGAGGAATAGGAGCTAGGAGGACAAGTCAAGGGCTCCCTTTGAAGCAGGAAGACAAAGGTAGCTGCTTTGGGGAAGAACATCGGAGTTTCAAAAATACACCTCCACGAGCTTTCTCTCAGCTGCTGTGCCCCATGTGGAGGTAGTGGGAGGGAAAACAAGAGCTTCCAGAACTTTTTGCCTTGATGGGGTCTGTCTAAGTCTGAGCGACAGAGGACCTAGAAAGCCCTAGGCAGTATTACACTTCCAGCTGCATTGTAGATCTCCCAGGCTGGATAGACTAACACACTAGCTCTGTTCAAGCTAGTGTGCTAAAAAGAGCAGCGTGCACGTGGCGGCATGGGCTAGCCACCAAAGTACAGACCCAGGGTGGTTGGATCAGTCTTGTACTTGAGAAGCTAGGTCACACCATCTCCCATGCTACAACATTCATGTTGTTTTTTGAATCTGCTAGCTGAAGCACAGATAGCATGTGTTTGTTCAGGCTGAGAGGCTCCCAGCTGCAGTGTAGACGTATCCCTGTAGACCCTATTTTACCCGCTGTAGCTGATGCTGATTGCATTGGGGAAGTAGTACCAAAGGTTGGGAGTTGTCACAGTTATTACTCTGTAAGTCTAGGGCAGGGATCGGCAACCTTTGGCACGCGACCCGCCAGGGTAAGCACCCTGGCAGGCCAGTTCGGTTTGTTTACCTGCCGCGTCCACAGGTTTGGCCGATCGTGGCTCCCACTGGCTGCAGGTCGCCACTCCAGGCCAATGGGGGCGTCGGGAAGCGGCGGCCAGCAGATCCCTCGGCCCTTGCTGCTTCCCTCAGCCCCCATTGGCCTGGGACGGCGAACCGCGGCCAGTGGGAGCCGCGATTGGCCGAACCTGCGGATGCGGCAGGTAAGCAAACCGGCCCAGCTCACCAGGGTGCTTACCCTGGCGAGCCGCATGCCAAAGGTTGCTGATCCCTGGTCTAGGGACTGTGCCTGAGTTAATACTCCCTTTCCTAATCCCAGAAATTCTGTCATGATGAGATTCCTGTGCAAAGCCCTAATGCAAACTTTATTCCATTCATAATCACAATCCAACCACCCAGATTTTCTAGTTAACATTATTAAGTTTTCTGTTATCTGTGTCCTTTTTAAACTAAATTGGAGTTTTACTGTGTGAATTATTTCAAGTAACTGTAGCAGAATGGTTTTGCGTGTCATTTTATATTATCTCCTTTGAAAATGTTTTAGCAAATCACATAATTGTGACATGCTAGTAAGAGTCAGTTTTAAGCTAAACATGAAGTTTTGTCAGAGGTTAAGTAATGCCACAGAACAATGAAAGCTATTTCATTTTCCAGTGTTTGTTTCTAATTTCATGCATTAAAACGTATCGAAGATTTTATTACATTTTTACACACTGCAAATATTGCTGCATTCCAAAGTTAAAATACATGGAGAAAAGGTTGTCATTTCCTTTTATAAGAAAATAATAAAATATTAAACCTTATTAGAAGATTCACTAAAGGGTTTACAGAAGTAGACCATATGGTATGCACGTTCAGACTTCAGAAATGCTCGCTGTTGCAACAGATTTACAATTTATTTAAATCAGAACTTAAATTTTATACTAACTCAATTTTTTTGTTATAGGCCAGAACTATGATGACAGTTGGCCTGGGTGTTGCAGCTGTTGCATTTGCAGGTAACTGAACAGCCATCTGAACATGCGGTCCCAGCATGATGTTGTGCCCAAAAGGGTTAATGCGATATATAAGCAGGAGCATAAGAAGTTGGAGTAGGGAGGTTCCATATGCCACTCGTGAGCCCATTACTGGAATATTGTGTCCACCCTTGAAGAGAGAGATAGAAAAATTGGAAAGGTTCCGAAAAGAGCTACCAGAATGGTTTGGTGTCTGGAAACCCTGACCTAATGAAGTTGAATGTGTTTAGCCATCAAAGATCATAAGAGGTGACTTCATCAGTCTACAAGTACCTACACAGAAGGAAGATATGGGATAATAGAGTGCTCTTTAATCTAGTTTACAAAGGCATAACAAGATACAGTGGCAGAGAGGTGATGCGCCTTTTTCCCACTTTGAATTTGTCTAGCAAGTTTTAGCAGTGAAGGTAATTAACCATAGGAACAACCAGTGTTCCCTCTAATTTTTTATGTCCATGTACGGTATGAATTTTGTTATGTGTCCCAATATGGAGGTGATGTGTGACAAATCACCTTCATATTGGTGCAGATAACACAATTAATGTGGTGGGGGTAGGGCCAAAGGGTTTGTAGTGTGGGAGGGGGCTCAGGGCTGGGGCAGAGGGTTGGGATGTGGGGGGAGGAGTGAGGGCTCTGGCTGGGGTGCAAGCTGTGGGTTGGGGCCGGGGATGAGGGGTTTGGGATGTGGGAGGGGGCTCAGGGCTCTGACAGAGGTTTGGGGTGTGGGCTTTCGGGTGGGGCCAGGAATGCAGGGTTTGGGGTGCAGGCTGCCCCGGGGCTGCAGTGGAAAGAGAGGACTCCCCCAGCCCTCTCTCACCGCAGCAGCTCGGGGCCGGGGGAGAGGCGCCTCTCCCTGTCATGGCAGCTCCAGTGGGGCTGGGCTGGGCCGAGGGAGGGGCACCTCTTCCCTGGCTGTGGCAAGTCCGGGGCAGGTCCGCACTGGAGCCAGCGGGGAGGGGCATCTCTCCCTGCCGGGGCAGGTCCACATTTGGGGAGAGGTATCTCTCCCCGCCACAGCCCTGAGCCCCTGCATGGGGCTTAATAGGCAGCTGTGTGGACGTGCAGCTTAGAGGGAACTTAGGGAACAATTTACCCAGGGAAGTGGTAGATTCTCCATCTCTTTAAATCAAGATATGTTAATTTGAAAGATAGATTCTAGTTCAACCACAAATTATTGGGTTTAATTCAGGAATTACAGGTTGAAATTCTATGGCCCATGTTATGTGGGAGGATTAGGGGTTCCTTCTGGCCTTGAAATATACAAATTGATTTCTGTTCACTTCAGGTAATCAAACCAAACCATATTAACTTGATTTCTTTGTAAACCTAAGCACACACTTGCATGATTGAAATGACCTATGTAGACATCTTGATCGTTAAGAATGAAAGCAAAATGCTATCTGGCGAAAGCATTATCTTATTTTAAAAAATAAATAAAATTGCATAATGATGACTAAATTTTCCTGTATATAGTAAGCAAAAAATAACAACAAAACAACAACCAAACAAAAAAAAACTGATCATTCCTACCATGGCTCTGATGCAATTTCTGATACTGAACTTAGTAGACCTACTCCATTCTTTCCCAAAATGGAGTAGAATTTACTGACTGATGAATAGAGCTCCATCCAGTCTGTTTTGTATTTAGAGGGGTCATGGCTATGTTGGGTCTTTAATGGTGCTGGATCAAAAAGACTCCGTTTTTCACTAAATAAAAAAAGAATGCAAAGAATTACCATTCAGTGTGATATTGGTGCAAAGTTGTATGAACACTGTAAGGAGTAAATTTGGAAACAACTTTGAGCTGTACTTATTTTGGTGAATTACATTACAAATACAAGCTATAATTGCTAATTGCAGTATTTCCTACAATTTACAAGCCAAATATCTCAGTTTATCCTAGCCAAACATATCTGAATATATTGGCCTGGGGAACAAACGTGAATCTTGCAATTCATTACTTTCTTTTTAGATAAAAACCAAACTTCTCCCTCTTCTTAATATAAAGATTGAAAAATGCAACCTATTGCAAACTCATCAGAGAACTGTTCTGGGCCTGACTACAAAACTGACTGCTCAGGGAACATCTTGAAAAGCTGTAAAGTGCAACAGTGCTTGCCAGCAAACAAATGACATGAATAGAGATGGCTTTGATTTTTAGACCAAAAGTCCTGTACTGGTATTATACTTGCAAAATAAGTGTTTGCACAGGTACACTTAAAGAAACCTTCACAGATGTTAAGTTTGATTTTTTTTTTTAATTATTATTATTTAATTGTTTTTCAGGTCGCTATGCTTTCCAGGTCTGGAAACCACTGGAACAAGTATTCACAGAAACAGCAAAGAAGATTGCAACCTCTGTAAGTTTAGAGGTTATTTTACCATAAATAATTTTAAATTATATTTAAAATCACAAACATGATTTTAAATTGAAGAGAAACATTTTAGGATATCTAGTTAGGTTTTCCAGTGCAAGATTATTCTCAACGCTACATGCTCCAGTGCTTTGTTCGGTGTAGTTTTAAATGCTTCCAGATGAATTTTTCTCAAAAGATGTTGGTGCAATATAGCGTATGAGTCTAGTTCCCTAATATGATTTTCCTAGTCTCAAAATTGTTTGCCAGCGAGTGTATAAGGAATGTAATCATGGCACACTTAACTATGGCAAACTTCTAGAAGGATCCAAATGACTACCCATGACCTAAGATATCACTTTAAATGATGGAAAATAAAAATCTCTAGTCACTTTTCTTTCAGACATGGCTTATTAAAACGTAAACAAATTGCTGGGGAGGTTTTTCACGGTAACATGAAAAAGAATTGAAGCCTGTTTTCTCTCTGACAGATCAGTTGTGCTTTTATCCACTGTGCCCGAGCTAACAGCTATCTGAATTTTTAACCAGGTTGCCTCTTCTCCTTCATCCTGTGTTCCACAAAATGGTATGTGCATCAGTGGAATCTTTGCTGTGCACGCTCCTTAGTATCTACTCTTGGCTTCAGTGACTGTGTCCTCTCCTGGAATCTGGGCTAACAAAAGTTTCTCCCATTCCTCTCTGAGGAAGCAAAGTCCCACTAAGGGGGATATTTGTTTGTTTCAGTGGATCCCTTCAGAGGCCTCAGGATATGGACAGTTCTGTATACTTCGCAGTGTGGAATGCTCTCCCTGTAGGGGGCATGCTGAGGTTTAATATTTAGCGCAAAGCTTATGGATATTCAAGTAAAAGCAAACCTTAGTCAGCACCATGTCCCCTCTGTGGTGAGATCAAGGGCAACAGGGTCTCTTCACCCTCCCAAGCAGAGTAGTAGGTTGTAGAATTTAAATGAACACAGAAGGAAACAGCAAGTGACCGATTTTTCACACATGATGCCATGATAATGCCACTTCTATAGCAATGTAGATGGGGAGCAAAGGTGGGTAAAGCATGGAGCTTAAGAGAAAAAACAAAATTGTGGAATCTAACTTTTGTGGGTACCATTATAAAATAAATTCTTACTGTTCGGGTACACTGGAATTTAGGATGCGCTGCCATGTGTGTAAGTGAATGTGCAAAGCATAGGGCTGACTTCAGAATCCGTACACTGGCTGAGTCCAGCTGACGGGTGGACTCTTTCTTGCTCTATAGGTCTAAAAAAGGCACTCAGGTCAAAGTTCTCCCCTCCCCCAGCTTAACTACCCTTCTGTCTAGAATAATGTACTCTTTTTCTTTGAGTGTTTGTTGACGGGGATTCCAATCAGGTGTGCGCGCGTTGTGTGCACAGTTGCTGGAAATGTTCCCCCCACAGTAGCTCCCATCGGGTCGGCTGTGGAGCCCCCTTAAGTGGCGCCTTCTTGGCGCTCAATATATGACCCTGCTGACCCGCTCCCTCCTCAGTTCTGTCTTACCGCCTGTGACAGTTTTCGGAACTGCAAGTGGCTTGCTTGCAAGTTCTCCTTGCTTCCCCTAGCTTTCTAGTGTAGTTTATCTCAGTAGTATATAGTTGTTCTAGTTCAGTGGTTCCCAGACTTTAACAACCTGTGAACCCCTTTCACTAAAATGTCGTCTCGCAAACCCCCTCCTAAAAATGAATATTTCCAGGGATTTTCTCCTTTACCCGAGTATAAATTATAAAAGCAGTGATCTTGGAAATATAAAAATTGTTTTTATGACATGCTTATTACACACTTTATTATTAATTATTATTTATAATTACAGTATTTTTATTACATTAAGAAAACGGTAACACTCTTCCAAGATCTCACTTTCGTAGCTTGTATCACTTTGAATAAGCCTGTTATAAGACAAGGCTCCTATGTTTCATCAAGGAGTATCAGATGTAAAAAAGCATGAAGGTATTTAAGAAGCCAATTCAAAGAGTTCCTCCTACACAGGCATTCAAGTCTTGAGCAGTCCAGGCGAACAACACAAGTTACAACAAAGCTCAGCTGCCTATTTAATTTTAAAAAACAACAAAATATATTCACCTCTCTTTCCATTTCTTATAAGGAGTCTTGAAGTTTACCTCTCCTCAGTGTGATAGATATGCTTACTTTGACCTGCTTAGCTCTAGAGGTCCAGGGGCTCTGGGCTGCTGGCCCCGGGCTGCCCAGGGTCCCTAGGGACAGCTCTGTCCGCCATTAGGGAATTTTTTCCAGAGAACCCCCTGTAACATTTCGCAAACCCCAGTTTGGGAACCGCTTTTCTAGTTTGATTAGTTAGTAGTAGTTTCTGTTGGGAGTGGGGGGTTCCCCCTCCACCCCGACCTTTCCCCTTGGGGTATGCCTCGATCCCTGGGGTTCAAACCCTGCAAGTCCTGCAACAAGCCCATGCCAACAGGCAGTGGTGCAAGTAGAAATCATTTCTTGCTGGTACTGCACTCATGGGAGGTACACAAGGGGGGCACTTGACCTCCCATGTGACTCCTCCCCCCACCACCCTGGGGCCCCCATGCTCTCCCCGTGCCCTCCAACACCCCCCTTTGTATATACAAACATCAACATGCTTAACTACTCACTTTCCCCCCAAATATGTAGTATTTCAGTCTGTTTATATGGAATGTGGAATTGGATAAGGAGCCTTTTCAGCATATGTATGACTTATTAAGAGAAATTTTAAGTAGAACTGTATCCTAAACTGCATTTATGGTATTGTACCCAAACATTGTATTTCAATGGGAGATTCAACTTCCTTTATAGGAACAAACTCCTGAAACTCTTAGATCTCACAAAAGTGGTCCATAGTAATGCAAATAGTTCCATTGCCCTCAATGGGATGGATCAAATGATTAAGGGTTTACAGGATTAGGTTCCAATTTTGTAAATTGTCCTGGATGAAACTGACAATGCCTGAAGTGTCAGATCAGAAGGCACATCTTTGAATAAAGGTGGGCAGATGTGGGATAAGTCTTAGCTCTGTTGCTAAGATGAGGAACATATTTTCAGCAAAGTTCTTAGCAGGTTCTTGGCTGATTTAAGGCTGTCAGTGTCCAGCATTATAATCTTCACTTATAGTTCTCTGACCTACAAAGTTGGAAAATGAGGCATTTGTTTTCTTTGTTTTGCTGCTCCAGTTCCAGTTAACAAAATGCATGTTAGACTAGTTTGGCTGCAAAGAAGAATTCTAGGTACACTGGGGACAACACCTGATTCCCATCAGGCTGCAGAACTGGGCTGACATCGGAATCCAAATGTCCTCTGGTCAGTGTAAGCAGAGGCATTCCTCTAATGATTTGAACTTGATGCGATGCAGTATGGATGTCATGGATAATTCAGACCAATGGGGAGAAACAGAATCCAAAACATTGTTTAAACACCTTCTGTCGCTCCCACTCCTCCCCTTTTGTTGACTTCTGACCAATGTAACAGCGCAATACATATGCTAACAAACTTAAACAAAGTGCAGGTCCCCGCCTGGTCCCACTCTCCAGCACTGCAGAAGAGGCATGCCAAGCAGGGTAGAGGCGGATCTCCTGTGAGACCCTCCTCTGCAGTCTTGGCCAATGGGGCACGTCCCAGAGAGGGACACCTGGCCCCAAGACCCTTGGAGTTGGCACTGGGAACTTCAGACCTGCAAGGAGTACCATTGAGCCTGGGGCCGTTGGACTCCACAGTTCATATGGTGGAGGAAGTGGGGCTACCATCTATTCTGAACACCTTTGAGGCTGCACGGGACCTCATTGCCATGTTAGCATTCTACATCAAGCGCACAAAGCCGTTCAGGAGGTAAAACCAGCTGTTCGTGGCTGTGGCAGACCGCATGAAAGGACTTCCGGTCTCATCTCAAAGATTATCTTCCTGGATCACAGCCTGTCTCCATACATGTTATGAGCTGGAAAAGGTCCCAGCCCCACCTCTTAAGGCTCACTCCACAAGGGCACAGGCTTTATCAGCTGTGTACTCCTGGCCCAGGTACTGATTCGAGAAATCTGCAGGGCAGCTACTTGATCCTTGGTGCATACATTCACCTCTCACTGTGCCATCACACAGCAAGCTAGAGATGATGCAGCTTTCAGCACAGCGATGCTCTAATCAGCGATTCCTTAACTCCAACCCCACCTCTGGGGTAAAGCTTGGAAGTCACCGGATTGGAATCGACGTGAACAAGCACTCAAAGAAGAAAAAATGATTACTCACCTTCTTGTAACTTGTTCTTCGAGATGTGTTGTTCATGTCCATTCCAATACCCATCCTCCTAACCCTCTGTTGGAGTAGCCAGCAAGAAGGAACTGGGGAGGGGCCAGGTCGGCAGGGTCATAAATTGAGCACCATGAAGGCTCTCTCGGGGGCTCCACAGCCGACCCAACGGGAGCTACTGGGGGAATAATTTTCGGCAACCATGCACACGGCACGTGCACACCTGATTGGCATGAACGTGAACACCACATCTCGAAGAACAACAGTTACAAGAAGGTGAATAACCGTTTTTTTCCTCCCTTCAAATTCCTTCTTTAAATCTTTCTTTGGCTAGCTTTGCAAGCATGGTCTCCAGTGCAGTTTCTTTCTTCTGACTTGTCCTACTCTATTTGCAAACTTAAAAATTTCAAGCATCATACTCAGCATCTTTCACATGTTCAGTGTTTATTTGTTATAATCTTCATCCCTCTGTTCTCTTCCTTGTTTGCCATTATTTCCTCTGTGTGTCTTATTTAGATTGTTTGCCAGGGCAGGAACAATATCTTTGTTTTTCTCGAAAGTGCGTTGTAAATTTATGGTCCAGTATGTGTATTAAAAAATGTCCAACAGTCAACCAACATTTTTTGGCATTTCTGTTTTACAAGCATCTTCCTCTTGAGTATCTGTGTTGGGATATGTTTTCCCAGAATGTATCAATTTAATTATTTTCTGCCTGTGACTCAGAAGATGTGGGCAAAGCAGAACAAAACTGATATTTCCATCTTCCAGCTGTGGAAGGAGAGAGCATATTAGGGTATCCTTTCCCTAGGATCCTGCAGAATCCCCTGCTGCCCAAACTCCTTTGTGCTCTATCTGTATGGTTTTTGTGAAGAGGGATTCAAAGCTAGAGAACGTAATCAATAAGATAGTTCCTTTTAGTCCCCTCTGTCTACAACATATTGCTTTCTGGACAGTGACTACTGAACTAGTAGCTATCACAGCAATCATTACTTCTACTCATGCTGCTGGAGCAAACATTTAATAGTAGCACAGTTGTCTATGGTTAATGTTATCACAGGAGAGACTAGCAGGACACATGGAAATTTTGGGACCCGTGGGTATAGGCTATAGGTCCCTGTGGTTCACCTGAGGCTCTGTATAATCAGAGACCTCACCCAAATCCTAATTTTATTTATGTTTGCATCAGTTCCTAGTTAATTACATTCACAGATAGAGTAAACAACATATTGATTTTCTTCCAGATCACTAACTGAACCCATGCTGAGTGATTATTAAATGGTCATTTAAAATGCCTGTAATCCTGTATCTTGTGTTTCTTACCTATTTTTTTATATAAGCAAAAAGCATGAATAGTCAACAGTTCTGGTAATCTTTTAATTAAGATTAGTAACTGAAATGTATTGAAATTTACTCTGAATCACTACTTCCCACTTAACTGTAACTTAGGCAGTTAAGTATATGTATATAAGTGAAAATACTATTGAAGTCCAGCCTTCAGGTTTCTACTGTAATATGTTATTTCAGTGAAAGGATTAGAGGAACTATTTGGGTTTTTTTTGTTGTTTTTTGTTCTTTTTTATTTTTCATTTTTTTTATAATTTTGTTTTTTTTTAGGGGATTTAAGTGTTTACATCACCTAACATCTCCTCTAATGCGGCTTTTCCAGAGAAACACGTCTCTTCCAATTAACTTAGCTTTTCAAAGTGTCATTTGCCACTGATGTCACTAGTGCTGCTTACACTGTTCAGCTAATTCTGCGGTGACATGAGCCTGTCATCACCAAAAAGAGGGAAACATTAATTAGTCATTGGTTTGCATTACTGAGGTAGATATTACCATTATTATAACTTCAGTCACTTTTAAAGTAAGAAATAAATGAAAAAGAGGTATTTTAATGGCACTCCCTTGTTGAATTGTTGACACATACGAAGACTGAGCTATAACAATATTCATTCTAAGATAAAATGAACGTCCATGGCCCTCAGTACACACAATCATGGAAATTCCCTATTCCACAATGAATATATCGCCTCTTTAGCAAACATGGAGTACTACAATAATTAGTTTGCAATTCTCTTCTCTCCTTTCCAGTCAGAGTTTGGGATTCTACTCAGTCAGGCTATCATGTGACTGTCAGAGTCTAGGAATAAAATTGGGGGATCACATCTTCTGTGGTTCATATAACTCAAGTCAGCCCTTCTAACACAATGTATAAAGTAAAGATGTTGAATAGTCTAGAAAGAGGAAATGATCTTGAGATTTGCAATATTACAGTGGTACCAGAGTGCCACCGTAGGTTGTATCATGACATCTTTTTAATGGTTGATCTTTCTAAGTTCCCTGAAATCAACTTGCTTAGTTGGATTTCTTTGAAATTTGGCATACTTCAGGAGGATGCATGGTAGAGTTAGTGAGCCAAATTTTGAGTCATTTGGGCATGGGATTCCAGAGAGAGAAGCCCTGAAAAATGCTGCATGTTTGTTTTGTTTTCTCAGAGCTAGAAATCAAACTTTTGATGATGTGATGTGGGTCAAAATGGTTTCAAGCTGACAAGATTTACGCAAGGTAGTGCAGGCACTCACTAAATCATTTTTACACTGTGAATGTGCCAATACAGAAAAATAGCTAGTGGGTTTCCATTCCTGCCATTTTGCATGCTTTAAAGCTCAATTCTTATAAGTGCTGTGAAGTCTGAATGGTGAATTGGATTGCTTTGAAATTCGGTGTGCCTTGTGAGGGTGCCAGTGATCCAAATTTAGAGTCATTTGACCCATGGGTTCCTGAGTTACAGTCCCCGTCAAAAAATAGTTTCCTTCTGCTGCCTTGTTCTGCTTCACTGAGAAGTACTGATGACTAGATGAATCACAGACGTCCTTATGGCTGTGAATTCACCCTTCCATTAACATAACCAAGGATAAGTTCCTCATTTCCCTCCCCTCTATCGTCCCACCCCAGTGACCAAAGACAAAAGGAGTTTTGGATTGAGTGACTGGAGATTGGCTACAATTTATGAGTCATGGGTAGTAATTTCATTTTGGGGGGTGGGTTGTGTAATCAAAGTATTTAAGGAAAGAAAATTGGGCATATGAATGCTTCCTGGGAGGGAGGTGTATTGAGGAGTGGGGGAATATGATGAGAGGGGTTGAGGCTGCAGTGAAGAGAACAGGGCTATTGGAAGGGGCATGAATAGGGATGGGTGATAGAGAAGGGGAAGAGGCTGGGGGCTGAGGTGAGGGAAGTGTGGCACTCCACAGCTCTGCCAGTGCACCCCCAACTAGTGCATGCCACAGCTCTGCCATTGCCCACAAACCACCCTGCACCCTCCAAAGCCTTTGGGGAAAATTTAGAGATGTCAATTCTACCTGAGAGGGAAGGGGTAATTAGGGGGCAGAGAAGTAGGGGGAAAGGAGGAGAGGGGTTTCGAGCTGCAATGAGGTGAAAGGGGAGGGGACGGGGTTGGGGGATGAATGGAGGTTGGTGGTAGGGGAGAGAGGCTTGGGGATTAGGGTAGGAGAGGTGGGATAGTGGGAAGGGGGACAATGGGTTGAATGGCAGGAGGACTGGAGGAGAATAGAGGCAGGGATTCTTCCTTCCCATGTATGTACCCAGATATGGGGGGCTTTTTCCCCTTTAGGAAGTCCTGAGCCTCCCTCCCTGCCCTCCTCATATGAGCCGGGGTCTGGAGCCTTGCCCCTCTGGGAGTGTCTGAGCCCTTCTGACTGCCCCTGCCAGGATCTGCGAGGCTGCCAGGGTCTTCTCTATGGTGCCACAAGTACTCCTAGTTCTCAGAGCTATTGTTTCAGGTTGTATTAATCTCCATGAGGTGTTCTCATTCAGCTGAAAACACCTTATTGAGATGAATTGGCCACTTCACACATTTCAGAGCCTCCTGTGCTGCAAATGGATGGGCACAGAGCCTTTTCCGTCCATTGTCTGTCTAGCCTTCCTGTTTAAAGGACGTTTAGAGGACATTTCTAAGTGCTGTAAAATCTTTGTGCTTATATAGATTTTTTTGAAATTTGCTATGCTTTGTGGGAGTGCAGAGTAGGGTTAGTGACCCCCGCCGCCACCCCCCACCCCCCCGTTGCGGTTGTTTGAATTGGGGTTCCAGATATATAAGCCCTGAAACAACAAAATTATTTTTCTAACGGTTTCTAGTGGGGTTTGCACAGAACTAGTGATCAATCTATTGCTGTGACGTGGATCAGAGTGGTCTCTGTTGGTCAGTTTTACCCAAGTAGTGCATGGCAGCCACTAAGTCTTTGGGGGACCGAAATAGTGAATTTAAGTTCACTTTTTCACTTGCATAGATGGTGGATAGTACTCTGAACTGCACAAAATAGGAAAGAGATAGAAAATGAGACAGAAAATATAATGCCCCTGTATAAATCCATGGTATGCCCACAGCTTGCAGTTCTGGAAACCTCATCTCAAAAAAGATATACACCTCTATCTCGATATAACGCTGTCCTCGGGAGCCAAAAAATCTTACCGCGTTATAGGTGAAACCGCGTTGTATTGAACTTGATTTGATCCACCGGAGTGCGCAGCCCCGCCCCCCCAGAGCACTGCTTTACCGTGTTATAGCCGAATTCGTGTTATATCAGGTCGCAGTATATCGAGGTAGAGGTGTATTAGAAGTGGAAAAGGTACAGAGAAGGGCAATTTAAAATAATTAGGCTTATGGAACAGCTTCCATATGAGGAGAGATTAAAAAGAGTGGGACTGTTCAGCTTGGAAAAGAGATGATGGGTGGGAGGGGGGGATTAGAGAGGTCTATAAAATCATAATGGTGTGGAGAAAGTAATAGAGAAGTGCTATTTACCCCTTCACATAACACACAACTGGGGGATCGCCCACTGAAATTAATAGCAGCAGGTTTAAAACAAACATAAGGAAGTTCTTCACATAATGCAAGTTAACCTGTGGAACTTGTTGCCAGGGAATGATGTAAAGGCCAAAAGTATAAATGGGTTCAATGAAAGAGTTAGATAAATTGGCTGTGGTTGTGATATGTGGAAATCTGTGTTTTGCACCCTCTGAAGCATGTGAGGCAAGAGAAGACCTGCATGTGTACCTGCAGGATGCATCACTTTTATATAGAATGGTGTAGGTTACGTCAGTAGCAAGGCACAGGGCTTTTATTAAATGGCAGTTGTCAGTAGTGAGGTGGAATAGGAACAGATTCCAATGATTTAATGATGGCTGTGTGAAAGTGTAGGTTGAGATGGTATCCTGGGAGTAAGTGTAAGGGAGTTGTAAAAGGCCATGAAGTGATTCTTAAATTGTACATGTGTGGTATTCTTTCTGCGAAAGTTGGCTGTATGGGTGAGTGTACACTAGGATCTGGAACCTCTTGAATCTTATAGTGCCAAGAGCCAGTGTGAGTATGTGCATATGGATATATTGCTTGAAGAGGGTAGAGGGCAGGTGGTGCAGGCAACTCCCTCCCCCCCCCATTTCTCCCTTTTTTGTCCTTTAATAGTGTCAGATAGAATCCTGTGGCTGAGTGTGAATGAGTGGTTAAAAAGAGGTGAAGAGGTTGTATATTTCAGCAACTGTAGGGTTGGCAGAGTAAAAGTGTGCATGCAAATACAGTGGGGGGTGTTGAGGCATTGCTGAAAGAAAGGAGAGTCATGGGTAACCTTAACTCTTCATTTCCTGGTTTACAGAAGTTTGAGTTTTATTCAACTCAGCATACTGCAAGGGGACAGCATACCATCAAGCAACCTTAAATCTTCATTAACATAGTTTTTCCCCATAAAATATTCTTACTATCTAGCAGAATATATATATAGCGGCTTTTTTATTTTGTGGAGTTGTGTATCGTCTCTTCAGTGAGAGATTGTGGTGACTTGGGGATACACATTTTATAAAAAACCATAGCTTCTGTATAGACAAGGTGTGGTGATTAGTCTAAAACATAAGGACACTGGCATATCTCTTATTGGTGCAGACATTGTAACAGAAAGGTGGGTTACACGAGCCAGGGAAGGTCTTTAAAGACGTCGCAGCCCAAATAAATTAGGCTTCCCTATCTGACAGCCCTTTTTTGGAGATTGTTGAGGGAATCCATACACTTACAGAGGGGGCCTAAAGCTATTGACCATTTTCTTTTCACTCTTTTAATAGAGTTCATGCAAGAAACTGAATTAACTATCATGAGCTGTATAGGGCACAACATGTAAGGAAGACATGCCTAGAAGGTTAAATGGGGCCCAAAATATCAGAAGTATCAGGAAGTATAGAGCTCACCTTTGTGATCTTTCCAGCCCAGCAAGGATTGCAGATGTAGTAGGCTGGCTTTAATATTGCAGGGTGCCTGAAGTGTCCTTCCCTTATCACCTTTGAGGAGTTTTCCTAACAGGAAAATATCAAAAGTAGCACTGTTTCATGAAAACACTTCACTATTTTAGTCCGAGTAGCACATGTAAGTTAGATGAATAATCAAACCTCTCTCTTCTTTGGTAGCTAGAAAACTGCCCTTCTATCTCTTCTTTTTTTTTTTTTTTTTTTTTTAGGTATGTTCTGTCCTCACTTGCCCATGCCTCTAACCCAGGGATCGGCAGTGTTTGGCACGCGGCCCGCCAGGGTAAGCCTCCTGGCAGGCCGGGCTGGTTTGTTTACTTGCCGCGTCCACAGGTTTGGCCGATCGCAGCTCCCACTGGTCGCGATTCGCTGGTCCAGGCCAATGGGGGCTGCGCGGAAGCGGTGCAGGACGAGGGATGTGCTGGCCCCATGCCAAATGTTGCCGATCCCTGCTCTAACCTAGACAAAGATGGCTTTTAGTTTGATTTCCTTTGCTTTAAAAAGGAAGCTTCAAATCTCTTTAGGAGTGGGACTTTCATTAAAAAAGGGGCTGTTTGTGCCGTAAGTGTCCTCGGAGAAGGAAACCATTGTCCTTAATGACCTAGCTGGGATTTTAAAGGTCCAAGCCAGCCTGAGTGTCTTCCTCTCAAAAGAACAGGGCAAAGCACTTGTTTAATGCCTTTTGGAAACTATAAAGATCAAGGCTCCCTGAAGTAAGCAGTCTAAGCAGGGCCTGTCTTTTGTGTATAATACCTAGTGCTGTGGGGTCCTGGTCCATGACTAGAGCTCCTAGGTGCTAAGAATAGGAATGTTTACAATTATAAAAAGGGAGTTTGTATTTTGTCATGCAGCCATACTACTGAGGCCAGTAGTGGTGGGCAACCTGCGGCAGGCTGCAAAACTGTTTGTTTACATCAACCGTCTGCAGACACGGCCACCTGCAGCTCCCAATGGCTGTGGTTTGCCATTCCCGGCCAGTGGGAGCTGTGGGAAGTGGTGGCCGGCCTGTGCTGCTTCCCGCAGCTCCCATTGGCCAGAAACGGTGAACCGTGGCCACTGGGAGTTGCAGACGGTTAATGTAAACAAACTGTCTCACGGCCCACCAGCGGATTACCCTGATGGGCCACAGCTTGCCCACCACTGACTTGGGCTGTGATCTCAAGTTAATGAGCACTGGTCAATACCTCAAATAGAGCCTATCAAAAGCAGGGGTAGGGTTCTGTGGGAGAAGCTGGAGATAATTCAGGGGATAGTGCTGATGGAGAAAAGTCTGCTGAATCAGTATCCCATTGTCATATTAGAGAACTATGCTGGAGGTGATCGGTAACATTTTGAAAAGCACCTAAGTGCCAAAGTCTCTTTTGAAAATGGGACTTGTTTTCCAAAGCACCTAGGAGACTGTCACTTAAGTCCTTTTTTCAAAAAAGACTTAGGCAACATTTTCCAAAGCACCTCTCATCTTTAATAACTTGGGGGAAGAAGTAGTAAGGTATCATTGCCAAGTTTCTCTTTAGGTGGTAATGTTCTACTCTCTCTTAGGGCCTGATCCAGTAGTTCTCAACCTGTTTACTATTGTGGGCTGCATATGCAGCTCTTTGTGTTATGTGGGCCGCATCCACGCAATATATATACTACCCTACCTGCTGTGGCTGCCCAGTTGGGCACATGTCCCTCGACACCTGCTTCCAGACAGTAAGGGGCAGGGTTTATCCCACCCACTGAGCCATGGGGGATCCTAGCTGGAAGCCACCGATGGGACAAATTTCCACCCTGCACCAGCTCTGCCCCCAGAGACAGGATTTACAGGGCAGCCTTCTCTTGCTCTGATCTTTGGGTCTGGACATGGCCAGCAGAGGATGGGCAGGAAGGCACTGTCTGCTGCAGGCAGTCCAGGGTGCACTGCAGCCTGGAGCATGCTCATCTCACCCCCAGAGGTGACACATAGCTGTGGCTAGTGGGAGGGCGTGTGCCACCCTCCCCCTCATTTCTATGGATGCCTCTGGCACAGATGCTCAGAAGTGAAGAGACAGGTCTCCCACTGGCAGTGGCAGTCACAGTCATCCCCTTCTCTTCCCTCTACCCTATCCTCCTATCCCCTTCCCCATCCCACTCCCTCATCCCTTTCTTTTCCCCCTGCGCCACTCTCCCGTCCCCTTCCTCTTCCCGCCCCATTCTCTTTCCAATCCCCACTGTCCCCTGCCCCATCCCATTCACCCATCCCTCTCCTTTCCTCTTCCCTGTGCCCCATCCCCTTCTCTTCCTCTGCCCCATCCTCCTTCCTCTCCACACTGTCCCCTGCCCCATTCCCCCTCCCTCCTGCCCCATTTTCCCCATCCCCTTCTCTTCCCCCTGCCCTATCCCATCCTTCTTCCTTCCCTACTGCCTTGCCCTAACATAGGCACTCACTGACGTGTGTTGGGTCCTGTTTCTGTACAACAAAGAGGACAGTGACAGGTACTAGGACACAGGAGGCAGCATCCCAGAGCTGCCAGCTTCCACCGGGGAGAGGCGCCCAGTGAGGGACAGTGTGGGAAGGACAGAACCTACGCTCCTCACCCCAACAGGCTGAGCAGAGCAAGTCTTGCTCAGCACCTCTTATTTCTGTGAGAGGTGGGAGGGCAATGCCCCCCTAAACTATGCCTATGGCTGGCACGAGTTGATGACCCGGTGCCTTCCCCCATATGTGGTAACTGAGCACCTGGCAACCCTACAATTTGTCCCAGGGAGGGAGGAAGCAGCAGGCTGCCACCAGAGCTCCTCCCCCACCACAGAGGGCTACTTCGCCTTTCCTCTGGCACTAGTGCTCCAGCCGGGCTCCATGGTCTACCCCTCAGCTGGCCCCACCTGCTGGGACTGGCAAACTTGAATTTTTTTAGCACACAGTTGGGCCTGGGCTGCAAACGGCCCACAGGTTGAGAACCATTTGTCTGATTCAATGGCCATTGAAGTGATTGGGAGGATTTCCATTGACTTCAGTGGGCAATAGCAGGCCCTGTGTGCTCTCTGACGTTTTATTTGGTATCAAATTCTCTGTCTGTCTAAAGCTGTAATGTTGTGGTGTATTATCTCAGAGGTGGCTGCTTTTTTGGTAATGGGTGAAGCGTCCCTGTTGTGTAAGCAGTATGGTTTGGGAGACTATCTGCTCCTAATTTTAACTATGAAGTTTGCTTAGATACCGTAAGAGGTGCCTTATAAGTGCATGTAATTTAAATGAGTGTTTGTAAATTCATTTGGCATGAGGTGCTGTATAAATGTAAGATAAATTTTATTATTGATAATTACTAGCTATATTTAGTAGCTAGCTGAAAACTTGTTTCAGTAAGGGCCAGGCATATTTTAATTGCGGGTAAAAAGCACAGTTCTGAAGCCTGATTTCACTTTGATGATAAAAAGGTGAAGCTTACTTTGGCAGTTAACAAAACTTCAGTCTTCTTAACTGACTTCTGGCTCCAGCTCCCAATAGTCAGGCTGTCTTGGAACTACATCTGTTGTCTCTGGGGCTTGTTTGACTCAGAGGGCTGAGGCTGTGTGATGCTGGACTGGTCCCTAATTTGTTTTATTTAAACAAACAACAAAACACTGATGTCTTTAGTTACTGTAACTGGCTATGGTATTTCAATAATTTATTTTAACACACGGTTGATAGGCACCAGTTTTATCCTCACTCCCTTCCCTGGACAACTACAGTTTTTGCTTTTAAAAAATTCACCACACCTCACTCTCCAAAACAAGTTTTCTCTTTCAGTTGTTTTAAACAGTGGTTAAAATCTCAGTTTCTGATCTGGGGAAAAAACAGCAAATAATCCCAAATGGCAGGGGCAGTTAAGTCAGCATGAATTTGTGTGCACATGAAGCCCAGGGCAGTGCTCATGTGCAATTTCATTCTACCCAGCATTTAGACAATTAGGGTTTCCCTGCCACAGGGCAGGGAGACTCTCAACCCTACAAATCAATGGCTGCAACAATTAATGTCTTTCATTATCAGTGGGACACTGTAAAAACACAAACTGTAACTTTTAAGAGGTCAGATTTTCAGTGTTTGACAGAGTTCCTTTTAAACCATATTTGTTTTGCAGTAGTTTTATCACTTGAAATGAATTCTAATAAAATGCTAATCAACCTTGCTAAGGTAATAGAATAGCATTGAGATCATGACACCTGTGTACATGGAACTCATGATTTTCCCCTCTCTCTCTCTCTCTCTCTCTCTTTCTCTCTTCCCCCCCCCCCCCCAAACTCCCCCCCATAGAGTTTTTCATCCTACTATAAAGGAGGATTTGAACAGAAAATGAGTAGACGAGAAGCTAGTCTTATTTTAGGCATAAGGTAGGTGATCTGCATTAATACTGTTTTTTTTTCTATCACCAGACTGAATGGAGAAATGTAAGGTGAAAGAATAGGGCTATATGGTGCTCACAGTTGTAACTTGTTAAAAAAAATTGTGTTCCATATGCCATTCTAAGACTGTATTTTGGTTGAAAAAAAAATACAATAAAATGAGCAGCCATGCAACTTCCGACATGCCTTCAGGCCACTTACAGCAGTAGAGGGCAAATGCTGTAAATATAAATCAGAACAGCACATACTATGCTGATCAACATGATCATCTACTCTGATCTCACTACAAAATCAAGATATACAATACTGTGGATTGTATTAATGCATCAGTAATGCAGAAAGCAATTCCATTGAGTCTGTCATTTCAAATGTATGTGTAATCTCTCTTCACATCTTTTTTATTGTGGTTAAAGGAGTTGAGGATGCAGTACAGTGTATTAGGATGAATTTAAGGTTGAGTGTAGGCATGTGTAATTTAAGGGTAAAACACATTACAGGGATATTGTGATTATCCCCAATACCAAGCATTACAAACCCTGGCAATTAAGAGTTAAGGTTATGGAAATGCACAACTAAGGTACCCAAACCACCTTTCTTCTTCCCAATAGCAACTCCAGGAAGGGACAAAAGCATATGGGGAGCCTTTAATGTCTTTAAAAATAGTTTAATCTAATCAAATATTTCATATATGCACACTAAACAAGAAACCCAAAGAGAATGGTACCATGTGGTATTTTGGGTGACTGGAAGAAATGCATTAGCAATCTTAAGTTACTTATTAAAATTAAATTTATGGGCAGATTCACTGGCACACCAGAGTAGTGCATTGCAACTAGAGCTTACTGGTCCATTTAGATGGCTTTAAAGTTGGTTTGCTTTGACAGAACAGTTCATAGCAGTCGATAAACTGCAAATTAAGGTCCAGAATCACCAGTACAATTGTTGTTTCAGAGGTCTGTGTTAGAGAACAGCTGCTATGTAAAGGAGGGATGGGAGATCCCAGCCCCATAATTCCAATGTCTATGCACTTTAAAGGTATCCCTTATGCTCTGCTTGTTTCCCCAGTTAGTGTGCAGTGGAGAAAAGGCAAGAATGCCGTTCTGTGGGGAGCCTTTTAAAGTATTGATGCCCCAGCCAGTATGTGGTCATGGAACCTTTACTTGTCCCAATTGTCACTTCTCCTTAATCTGCCAACAAGAATTTTGAATTAGGGCTGTCTATGAATTGCAGTTAACTCATGCAATTAACTAAAGAAAACTAATCACAATTAATTGCAGTTTTAATCGCACTGTTAAACAATAGAATACCAACTGAAATAAATATTGGTTGATGTTTTTCTACAGTTTTAAATGTATTGATTTCATTTTCAATACAGTATACAAAGTAGACAGTGCTCACTGTATATTGTTTTTATTACAAATATTTGTACTGTAAAAATGGCAAACAAAAGAAATAGTATTTTTCAGTTCACCTCATACAGCTACTGTAGTGCAATCTCTTTATGGTGAAAGTGCAATTTACAAATGTAGATTTTTTTTGTGTGTGACATAACTGCACTCAAAAACAAAGCAATGTAAAACTTTAGAGCTTACAGGTCCACTCAGTCCTACTTTTTGTTCAGTCAATCACTAAGACAAACAAGTTTGTTTACATTTACGGGAGATAATGTTGACCATTTCTTATTTACAGTGTCACCTGAAAGTGATAACAGGCGTTCACATGGCATTTTGTAGCCAGCACTGCAAGGTATTTACGTTTGATATGCTAAACATTCATATCTCCCTTCATACTTCGGCCACCATTCCAGAGGATGTGCTTCCATGATGATGATGCTCATTAAAAAAATAATGCATTAATTAAATTTGTGGCTGAACTCTTTGGGGGAGAATTGTACATCTCCTACTCTGTTTTACCCACATTCTGCCATATATTCCATGTTATAGCAGTCTTGGATGATGACCCAGCACATGTTGTTCCTTTTAAGAACACTTTCACTGCAGATCTGACAAAACACAAAGAAGGTACCAATGTGATATTTCTAAAGATAGCTACATCACTCGACCCAAGGTTTAAGAATCTGAAGTACATTCCAAAATGGGACGAGGTGTGGAGCTTGCTTTCAGAAGTCTTAAAAGAGCAACACTCCAATGCAGGAACTACAGAACCTGAACCACCGAAAAGAAAATCAGCCTTCTGCTGATGTCATCTGACTCAGATGATGAAAATGAACATGGATTGGTCCACACTGTTTGGATGGTTATCGAGCAGAACCCGTTAGCAGCATGGACGCATGTCCTCTGGAATGGTGGTTGAAGCAGGAAGGGACATGTCATAAACAGATAGTTAAGGGTTAATGTCTCTTTTACCTGTAAAGGGTTAAGAAGCTCAGTAAACCTGGCTGACACCTGACCAGAGGACCAATAAGGGGACAAGATACTTTCAAATCTTGGTGGAGGGAAGTCTTTTGTTTGTGCTCTTTGGGGGTTGTTCGCTCTTGGGACTAAGAGGGACCAGACATCAATCCAGGCTCTCCAAATCTTTCTGAATCAGTCTGTCATGTTTCAAACTTGTAAGTAATAGCCAGGCAAGGCATGTTAGTCTTATTTTTGTTTTCTCAACTTGTAAATGTTCCTTTTTGCTGAGAGGATTTTACCTCTGTTTGCTGTAACTTTGAACCTAAGGCTAGAGGGGGGTTCCTCTGGGCTATATAAATTTGATTACCCTGTAAAGTATTTTCCATCCTGATTTTACAGAGATAATTTTTACCTTTCTTTCTTTAATTAAAAGCTTTCTTTTTAAGAACCTGATTGATTTTTTTCCTTGTTAAGATCCAAGGGGATTGGATCTGGGCTCCCCAGGAATTGGTGGGGGAAGGGAGGGGGGATGGTTAAATTCTCCTTGTGTTAAGATCCAAGGGGTTGGATCGGTGTTCACCAGGAACTTGGTGAAAAAGCCTCTCAAGGCTTCCCAAGGAGGGGAAGGTTTTGGGGGGACAGAAAGTGATCCAGACACTGAAATTTCTGGATGGTGGCAGTGTTACCAGATCTAAGCTAGTAATTAAGCTTAGAAGTGTCCATGCAGGTCCCCACATCTGTACCCTAAAGTTCAGAGTGGGGGAGGAACCTTGACAGGACATATTACTCCTGGGGGGAATTCTGTGTCACTGCATGTGTGCAGAATTCATATCCCCTGCAGATTTGTTTGCTTCCCTACAGAAAAATGACTTTCTGACAGGGAAGCAAGGGAAGCTGCAAGAGCAGTCACGCACCACTCCCTAGCAGCACAGGTGCATCGTTTTCAGGCACCCGGAGCAGCCAGCAGAGAGAGAAATCACCATGGGGTTATGGACACCCCAGCCAGTGGCTCCTACCCTGAGCCGGGATCAGCCTGTCTGGGCTGGAGGCAGGAGAGGACGAGGGGATGGGGTCATGGTACAGGGAGCTGCTCCCCCATCCACTCAACCCCTGTGCATCCAGACTTCCTATACCCAGGCACCCCTGCCTAGTCTCACCCCGTACACCCAGAACCCCCCTAGCCCTCCATACCCGAAAACCCCATTGAACCTCAACCCCTGCACCCGGAGTCCTCCTGCACCCAGACCCCCTGCCTCCAGACCCCCACCCCTGAACCCAGACCACTCTCCACTGAGCTCCCTGCACTCAAACCCCCATCCTGATGCTCCACCCCCTGCATCACCCTGAGCCCCCACATCCAGACCCCCATGCCACTGACCTCCCAACTAGCTGCACCCAGACCCCACCCCACCAAGCCCCACTCCCCCAGCACCCAGACCCATGCGCTGAACCCCAACCACCTTTCACCTGGAAGCCCCTGCAGAGTCTCGTTGCACCTGGAGCCCCCCCAACAAGCCTCTGTGCATCCAGATACCCCCACACCTAGACACCCCACTGAGCTGCGTGCACTCAGATTGTCCCACACAGAATCTTCTCACTCCACACCTGGATCCCTCCACACTTGGATCCTGCTTGATTGAGTCTGGCTGCCGCACACCTGGCGCAGAAGAGCAGGGTCCCAGGGTGTTTCTAGGACAGGCCCTAGCCTTGTGCTGTGTCAAGGTCGGGTGCAGCCTCACCACTGAGTCCATGTCCCAGGGATGGAGGAGCTGCAGGGTGATCTTCCACTTTTGTGCAGCCAGTGGCCAGTGTTCCCCACTGGCATGCTGGAGCCTCTGCATTTATTTATTGACAAATAAAACATGAAGAATTTTAAAATATTGTGTGGAGATGTTTTAATTTTTTGGCACAGAATGCCTTCAGGAGTAACATATGAATCTTTAGTGCATCTGGCAGATAAATATCTTGTGATGCCGGCTATGACAGGGCCATGCGAATGTCTATTCTCACTTTCAGGTGATATTGTAAACAAGAAGTGGGCAGCATTATTTCCTGTAAATGTAAACAAACTGAGCAATTGGCTGAACAAGAAGTAGGACTGAGTGGACTTATAGGCTCTAAAATTTTACGTTTTACTTTTGAATTCAGTAATTTTTTGTACATAATTCTACGTTTGTAAGTTCAACTTTATAATAGAGATTACACTACAGTACACCTCTACCTCAATATAATGCGACCCGATATAACACGAATTCGGAATATAATGCGGGGGCGGGGCTGCGCACTCTGGTGGATCAAAGCAAGTTTGATATAACGCGTTTTCACCTATAACGCGATAAGATTTTTTTGGCTCCCGAGGACAGCGTTATATTGAGGTAGAGAGGTATACTTGTATTAGGTGAATTGAAAAATACTATTACTTTTGGTTTTTACAGTACAAATATTTGTAATAAATAAAAAGTGAGCAGTGTACACTTTGTAGTCTGTGTTGTAATTAATATATTGGAATTGGAAAAGGTTCAAAAAAGGGCAACCAAAATTATTAGGGGTGTGGAACGGCTTCTGTATGAGGAGAGATAATAAGACTGGGACTTTTCAGCCTGGAAAAGAGACAGCTAAGGGGAGATATGATTGAGGTCTATAAAATCATGACTGGTGTGGAGAAAGTAGATAAGGAAGTGTTGTTTATTCCTTCTCATAACACAAGAACTAGGGGTCACCAAATGAAATTAATAGGCAACAGGTTTAAAAAAAATAAAAGGAAGTATTTCTTTACACAATGCACAGTCAACCTGTGGAACTCCTTGCCAGAGGATGTTGTGAAGGCCAAGACCATAACAGGGTTCAAAAAAGAACAAGATAAATTCATGGAGGATAGGTCTATCAATGGCTATTAGCCAGGATGGGCAGGAATGGTGTCCCTAGCCTCTGTTTGCCAGAAGCTGGGAATGAGCGACAGGGGATGGATCACTTGATGATTACCTGTTCTGTTCATTCCCTCTGGGGCACCTGGCACTGGCCACTGTCAGAAGACAGGATACTGGGCTAGATGGACCTTTGGTCTGACCCAGTAGGGCCAGACTTACATTCTTAATATATTTGAAAATGTAGAAAATATCCCAAACTACGTGAATAAATAGTATTCTATTATTGTTTAACAGTGCGATTAATTTTTTACAATTAATTGCAATTTATTTTTTTAATCGTTTGACAGCCTTATTTTGAAAGTGTCCAGTTTTCCTCATAGCACTGACTCATTATAACTAATCAAAATGATGCATGCAAATTAGCTGTAGGGAAACGGTTGTGATTTGTTGAGTTATCTCTGTCACAAAGCCCCACTTACAAGTTAACTGAGCTGTTAACTGGACCTTGTGTGTAGTTTTTATAAATGTAACAATTAGATACAACACTCATTATTAATATAGCTTAAATGCACCTAATTTCTTCTAACATAATTTATGCACAAGATTTCAACAAAAATTAACTCAATGGATAATCTGAAGAGTCTGTGTTGTTCCATTATTAAAATCATTTGGGACAAACACTGACAGATGCTAAATTTCTTAGAGGCTAATCTTAATGAATTTTTAACTTACACTAATTATCAGACTTGTAAATTCTCAGAAAATCCATTCTGTGCCCCAAAATAAACAATAATTTTGTGGAGGCTGTGTACGTAAAACAGGATTAATCTGTACTTTAAATGCAAAATGGAACTCAGCATTAACTATGGAGCAGTAACTGGTGTCTCCATAATCAGGGAAGAAAAATGGTCTTGTGATTCCCTATTCTGTGGCATAAAATTTCTGTGACTTTTGGCAAATTATTTTAATCTCTGTCCCTCATCTTTGTCATCTGTAAAAAAGGAAATCCTTAGCTCACAATGGTTCTGGGGCTTAATTCAATTTTGAGATTTATGGGGAAGGCATTATAAGTGAAGTATTATTATGGCAGGCTCTATGTTAGCTGAGGTAACATCTGCTGTAGCAAAGGTAACAAGACTTAAATCATAAACCTTTATTTTCAGTAGTTTGTAACTTGTGCTCTCATCTGCAGCTATGATAGTTTTTAGTATCTGTGGCCCAATCCTGCAAACACCACATTTGAATGGGACTACATATGTAAGTAAAGTTACTCATGCATATTTGTAGGATTGGGCCTTTATTTAGCAGCATAGCTAATGTCTGCATAGACAGTTTTCAAATTTAAAAAAGTCTGGGTAGATAGATTTAACTGACTCTGAATTTAAATATAGTGCCACAAGAGGAGATTGCTCAGGAGGACCAGGGAGTAAAGGGAGCGCCAGTACAAGCAGACTTGGTAAAGTGCATCTGGCCCATCAGGCTTCTTCCCACTGAGGGAGAAGGGTGTCTTGCAAATTTGACTAGCCCAAAAACTCTGGATTATTTTTTAAAAGGAGATTAACATATGCAACCAATTAATGTAATTTGCTCAGAAATTAGGAAATGCAAAAGCTACAGCTGGATGCACACCCTTATCAGTGCCTCTCTTTATTATTTATGTAATGCCTAACACATACTAGTGCTTTAGAAAATAAATACAAAGAAATGGTCCCAGCCTCAGAATGTAATTGAATTTAGAAGTGATATGACCTTCTTCTTTAGCGTATGCACAAGGTGCTTGGGTTGGCGTGTGACCAGGATTCATCACTGAATTTGGTCTGCTGGTTGGATCATTAGCTTCCCCGGCTCAGGCCGAGTACTGACGGAGAGTGTGACATGAATGCTGATCCATGTGCCCCAGTGATATGATGATACACATAAAGAAATACAACGGTTACACTACTAAGATCACTGCCTACTTAGTTTTTGTATGTGTATATTTTGATGGTTCTGTGAGAGTTTAGGACTTTAAAACTGACTCATTTCTTGTGGGTGTTTATTACATACATTGTTGTGTGTAAGTATGTGATCGCATCTCAAATGTCACTTTCCAATGATCTTAGATAGTCTGCACATGTAGCATCTTGTAGTACTCTTTGTGCTGCTTTTGTGTATGCTGGAGAACAGTACAATAGAATCTCATAGTTATCAATACTAGAATTACGAACTGACTCGCATTCACACACATACACACTTCCTTTCCTTCCCCATTATCACTACCTCAGGTTGGAGAAGCCTCTGCTCCATATGGAGAGAAGGGGAATAGGTTGCTGGGGCCAGAGGGTGGTTTGGGAAAGCCTAGCCTGGCTCTCTCCTCATCAGCTTGGGAGGTGGGGGAACTCTTGTCTCTAGGTGATGCCCATGAGGAGGGAAATTGGACAAATAAAAGGCACATCTCTAGTCCAAAGGTGTTCCCCCTGCCAAATAGCAAAAGCCTGCTGCAAACAATGGAGTTGTGAGAGCTTTTCAAAGAGAAGTACACAAGAACCTTCTATAATGGAAAATGTTAAGGAATCTAAATATAGTAGATGCTACCAGCTCCCTCTGTATTACGCAAATGTCCTGAACTTTCTATATTTACAGAATAAGTCCAATGAGAATTGTAAGTTAGCTAGTTCTAGATGAGAGAAACTCAAAATGTACATACTGTTTTCTCTACAAGACAACTTACCAGATAAAATAAAGATTTTTTTTCTCCGAAGGAAATCTTTATATTGTTTTAATATATGGTATGTAAATGGCGACAAAAGTATTGATGTTAGCTAGAAAAATTACATAGTATATAAATCAATAAAAATGAGTATGAAATAATAAAAAGATAGCAAGAATATACAATAGAATCTAAGATTGTAGAAAAATGGTAAGATGTTGCATTACAGAAGTAGTACAGTAGATTGTATAATCAATGCATATACACAGGGCAAAGTTGAGGTTGTGTATTCAACCTTCAAGAGTGATTATACTCTGAAAAATGACTGGAAAATAGCATCACATTACTCCACAGATCTGTTCCTATGTGCATCCAGAGACATCTGGCTGACCAAATGTACAAGACCAATCAGTTACCCCATGTAACCTTCCTGAAGGTAATGAGTAAGGTGGCACTAATGAAACTGAGGCTTTGCAGTGTAACTTGCAATGTAGAACCTTTTTTACTGGTGATGTTGAAGAAAGGGTTTTGAGTTTGTAGGATTAGTGTCATCTGGTTAAACTAAGCAAACTTGATGTTACATGCCATTTTATCAGTCATTTTTCAGAGCAGAACTGCACTAAACAATACACTAATACTCATTTTGGATTCTAATAGTACTTTGCACTTAGTGCCCTTTAGCAATGTAGGTCTGAAATCCTGATTTTATATCAAACTGTTAAAGATCACAATTCACCATTATTTCAACCTATAAAGCTGTTAATAAATAGGCTGCTGTAATCTAGTGGATTGAGCACACAGTTAGAACCAAGTTTAACTGAGTTCTGTTCCCAGTTCTGCAACTCACTGTGTAACCTGGGACAAGAAACAATCTATATACTCCAGTTACCCCACAGGTGTAGTTCTCATAGGGACAATGATGTTTGCCCACCTTTGTCAGAGGATTTCAGACCTACATTGCTAAAGCAATGCTAAAGTAATGCTGGAGTATATAGATTGTTTCTTGTCCCAGGTTACACAGTGAGTTGCAGAACTGGGAACAGAACTCAGTTAAACTTGGTTCTAACTGTGTGCTCAATCCACTAGATTACAGCAGCCTATTTATTAACAGCTTTATAGGTTGAAATAATGGTGAATTGTGATCTTTAACAGTTTGATATAAAATTTATTTGAAATATAAATAATCTTATTTCTCAATTATTATGTAATTTTCAGGGCTTCTGACCACCTAATTTTTATTTCCATTTCTTTTTGTTCTCTAGTGCAGTTATGTGCACCACTTCTGCAACATATGTAGGCTTTGATTTTTTCCTGTGATTGAAGCGCAACAATTACAATTATATTTAGGGGAGTCTGCCACAAGAATATAGTTAGGCTGAGACCTGGCATTCCTGCACAGATAGTGGAGTTAGGTTCTTGGAGCCTTCGACTAAAAAGGGGGCAATGGGGGTGGAAGTATGTATTAGCCTCCGCTCTTGGAGCCTTAGGCTAAAAAGAAAAGGCAGGGGCAGTATGTATTCGCCTTATATGGTGCAATTTTGTACCACTAAAGAGTGTTACCCCATAACATTCTTTAGTGGAGTGACAAAAAGCTGCCTTCCTCTGGCTTCTCTTGAAGTGGTAAATGCTGCTGCAAATGGTGGCTACATTTTCCATGTCAACTAATTAAAAAAACCTAAACCATACAGATCCAAATAGAAATGTTCCTCTGCACACCAGAAGGAACTCTGCCACTGTGCTGGCACAATGCTTCCATAAGTGACTATTTGCTGGTAAGATACACACTTAATTTAGTTGAAGTACGTAGTTTATCTTCCTGTCATTGAAAGGAGCAGCTTTATGTAGCATTTGTAAATTGACATGTCCCTGAGTGTAACACATTGAACAGCTTTGGAAAAACAAAAAATGCAGAGTTTTCTGATCTCACCAGAATGAGGAATTATTTAATATTGCCATATTTTAATAATACTCTATACAGATTTGTAGTTACAACAAATATTAGATATTTTGTCATTGGTCATAAATAACCATTTTTCAGGAAAAGGATCATTTTTCCCCTGTTCACTGGTGGAAAAAACAGTTACATCTGTGTAAGGCTTTCTCTGTAATGAAAAGTTATATTAGCATAGCTACATCGATCAGGGGTGTGAGGGAAGAGGGCTTCTGTTGACCTAGCTAATGCCATTCGGGGAGGTGATGTTCCTACGCTGACAGAAAACCCCCTTCTGTCAGTGCAGTGCTGGCATAGCTATGCTGACATAACTGTGTTGATACAGTCTCTGTAGTGTGTGTGGCAGGAACTGTTAAGTTTTGGAACAGACAAAAGCTATCAGTATTCTTGCATTGTACTGGCTTTAAAAAAAAAAAGTGTACTTCCTTAAATGTCTTAAAAGGCAGATTAAAATGTTACATCCTGAAAGGTGTAATTGTGTGTTTTGTCCACAAGATGGTGAAAACCTCTAGTTTTAAATTGTCTGAAATCAGTGCAAACTGATAATTTACAATCTGAATTTGACACTATGGTAAGCACTTTAATTTATTTCTACAGTCCATCTGCTGACAAGGCCAAGATTAGAACAGCTCATAGGAGAATCATGATTTTGAATCACCCTGATAAAGGTACACTGTTGTTTTTCATTAATATTGGGTGGAAAGAGCATACTACGAGCTCCTTTCAATTTACTTAGACTGGTTGTAGCTAGCCATTTATGTAATTCATGAAATTATGTGCTGTATATTTATTAGTGAGACTTAAGCTTTTATATGTTGTTGTTTTCTCTAATAAATAAAGAAGACCGATTAGCCAAGTTCCGTGTGCCGTAGTAGCACTAGGTTACTCTGCTGCCTTTTGAGTTCATTTTCTAGATCAGCACTTCACTAGTTGTTAGTCTTCCAGGAGCTTTGAAGAAGGGAAAACACTAGCCATGACGTTCCCACTTACGTTACATAAAAATGCTTGAACTGGGTTTTTTCTGGCCATAAATATATGAGCACACAAGTCTCTGAGGGACATGTGCTATAATCACTAAATGTATCAGATTCAGGATTTCTTAAACACATCTTGGAAAACTGTAAAGCTGGGCACAGTTGCTTTAATTGGCCAGGTTTTTAATGTAAATTTATCTTACAGAAAGGCTTATTATTATAACTTTAACTAAACTACAGCTGCTTGAGAAAGAGAGCCCATATGTTCATTCCTGTTTCTACTTTTCAATAACAGATGGTAGAATTGCACTGTATTTCAAAAGTCAAAAGGGGGAAGTGACGTTTTTTATTTCTTGTTGACAGATTTACAGGATTATTTTTTTTCCTAACCATCATAATAAATAGATAACTGACCTCTAGCAATATAAGGTGTTGAGTAAGCACTTTTCTTTTACCTGCCTTATCTCGTTGGATTGCTAATGGCTTAACAGTCCTGCTTAGATGGTATCTGTCATTCTGCTTTTTAATTTGTTTTTCTATAAAGTGAGTATACTCTGTACTCTGAAAATAGGAAAGGAATTCTCTGTTGTATTTGTAATATATTATGGTGGTCAGAGGTACAGTTTAGTGTACAGTATGTTAAAAGTTTAGATTAACAAACATTATCATTTGTATTGCTGTGGCATTCAGAGATCCCCATCAGGATCTTGGCTCCTTTCGGCTGGGTGCTGTAATAACATATTAAGACAATCCCTGTTCTGAAGATACTATACACTAAAGTCTCCCACTCCCACAATTGATAGCATCTGAGCCGACAGTTGCACTTGCCTGGAGCTCTGTAGACTTCAACAGGGCATTGTGTGGACTCAGCAGCCCACCTGTGCACTACCAATTGCAGAGTTGGGGCCATAGGTCCTAATCCTGCATCTACCCAGACAGGCCCATATACCCACGTAGCGCTCCTTTGACTTCATTAGGGCTCTGCCCATGTGGCTCCAGTGGCAGGGTCGAAGCCTAAGACAATACACAACTGTAGCAGTTAATTGGAGTTAGTGGGAAAAGGGCAACAATGGAAACTGATTAAAACTACAGTTATGTAGGCTGGTTATGAGAGAACTATGGGATCTGAAGGCACAATTTTAAATAAATCAATCAAAATCAAATGTTTTTAGAGAAATAATATAGACAACGAAAGCCACAAAAATTGTTGCACTGAGAATCGAAACTAAAATTACAAATAATTGAATTGCATGATACCAGTTTCTCTCTCATTGGAAGGCAACGAAATAGGTTGTGCACTTAATGATGTAAATGTAGCAAAAAATGCTTCTAGCAAATTTAACTTTATTTTGAGAAAATTCACTTTTGGTATTTAAACAGTGTATAGTTAATATTTCTCTAGCTTGTATTACTTTTTGCAGTTTATCATTTTATTTTTCATTCCTCTGCTCTCAAAGGGGAATAGACAAGCTACATTCAATTCGGTAATCCCCACTCCTTACTAAAACCCCAGTCATCAGAAAAACTTTACATATGTATTGGTAGGCATTCTTCCCCGTTGTGCCCCCCTGCCCCAAACACACACACAACACAGCACACACTTAAAAAAATATGGACTTCACTCAGTTGTTTCTGTATTAGATCTGGGAATAGGGTTGCCAGCTGTCTAATCACAAACCCAAATGCCCTTGCCTTGCCCTGCCCCTTCTCCGAGACCCTGCCCGGTCACTCCATCCCCCCCCTCCCTCCATTGATTACTCTCCCCTACCCTCACTCACTTTCACTGAGCTGGGGTCGGATGTTGGTGTGCAGGCGGGGGTATGGGCCCTGTGGGGTGGGACTGAGGGGTTTGGAGTGTGGGAGGGGGCTCTGGGCTGAGCCCTGGGGCAGGGGGTTGGGGTGCAGGAGGGGGTGAGGGGTGTGGGCTCTGGAAGGGAGTTCGGGTGCAGGAGGGGGCTCTGGGCTGCAGTAGGGGGTTGGCGTGCAGGAGGCGGTGCGGGGTGCAGGCTCCAGCCTGGAGGCGCTTCCCTTGAGTGGCTCCTGGGCGTCATCGTAGCAGGACTAAGGAGGCCACAGGCACGTGCCATCAGCTTTAGGGAGCAGCGCGGAACCAGGGCAGACAGGGAGCCTGTCTTAGCCCTGCTGCCGCCGCCAGACTTCAGCACCTAAAATCTCCCGGTTTGGCTTCAGTAGCCTCCAAGAGATAGGGTGTGATTCTGGGAGACTCCCAGTGAAACCAGTAGGGTTGGCAACCCTATCTGGGAATGAGTTAGTAGTGGCTTAGACTCCTGATCTAAAAGTCACAGTGAAGTCCTCCAGTCTTGGAAGCCCTATCTCCTTCTGTTGCCAGGCATCTAGAACTGATACTTATCCTCTCTGTGTCTTTAAATTTTATTCATAATTTTTCATTCATCAGAACAGATGCTTAGGAAAGGGTTGTTCAGGGCACAGTGATGTTTCAGCCACATTTTAGTGTACAAAGATAGAGGTGTGCTCTAGTGAGCGATGAGCTACTGATACAGACCTTATGATGTTTTTGGTGACTGTAGACAGATGGTTGGTACGCAAGGGGAGAGTAAAAAAAAACAAACACAAAGACCACTGAACTGTAATCAGATTGTTAGATGGAGCGTAAAGCAATGACACTGTTCAGGACCAGAAGTTAGGAGGCGTACCGTGTTTAAATAGCTTTAATGTGACACTTTTTGGCTGATATTTCTGTGTCTCTGAATCTAGAATGGAATAGGTTTGGTGTATGTTCTTAATGATTCTGTATCAAAAATTGGCTAATAACATTTTGCCTCTGATAATTTCCATGCGGGGGGAATCCTAGCTGTTCTCATGAGATGAACTGTTCAGGGTAGCTGACCTTGCTTAACAGGTGCAGGAACAATGCATTCAGTCTAAATCTTGCAGGTAAATGCCAGCATAAGATGATTTCGGATAATAGTTTTAGACTTTTCATGAGGACTTGACTTTGATAGGAGATTGCATTATTTTTCACAGTGATTAAGATTTTATTGCATGTTTGTTCTGTTTACTTATCCACTAGTTAAATTTATCTCTGACACGTAAGCTTATGAGCGATTTTTTTGGAGGGGGAGGAAACTAATAAACCACATCCCCAGTAATTAAAGGGATGCTGTAAGTTAAATGGTTTTGTATTTCATACTGATATAAATCTGTTTTCTCCCTTTTTTCAGGTGGATCTCCCTACTTAGCAACAAAAATAAACGAAGCAAAAGATTTGTTAGACTCCAGCACCAAAAATTAATGTCCAAGGACTTCTGTGATAGAACTTTTTATACATTCCTTTCTACTGAAAATCCTGTAGATATATTGTGCAATAGCTACGTGCTGCTCTATATAGCTGCATAACACTGGATCAAATAGTCAGTTTTCTATCTTCATTATTAAAGATCTAAGACTATTTAAAAAGCAAACTGATACATTTTACAAGAAGTCTCATTTCTAGTATATTTTTTCCCCTCAATCTGTTTTGACTCTAAACATTGAAGCTGGTTCTTCATTGACTGTTCTTAAAAATGGTTTATTACAGGTTTGTTCAATAGGGCTGGACTTCTGGAACTTATATTTTTTTTAAATGGAAACATTTGTCTGTATTATATAGGCTTTTATTTATTTATTTTGATAATGGTGATGCTGTATAGTGCTGTCATTTGAAGTGGCGCTAGAAGGTAAAACTGGAAGGCTTGCCCCATGTTGGATTCCTTTCTTCTGAAATATTGGGATTTGCAGCATAGATGCCATTTCAAAGCTGCTGGTTGGGACAAAATGACTTGAAGATTACGCCAAAATGCTGGTTTCCTTATCTCTATATTTGAGGGATGTAGAAGTATAAAGGAGAATATCAGCCTGAATTTTTTTTTTTAAGGTGCTTAGACCTTTTCCATGTTAGGACAGCTTTGAGAAAGATAGCTTTCCTTAAAATCACTATCTGTTTATGCCTCACTGCACTGCTGGCCTTTGGGAAAACCAGTGCCACAAATCCCTTTGCGAGGACTCTAGATCAGTTTGCGAATATGAGGGGCAGTGACATCCAAGATTCATTCATGGTACTAGTGCTGCCGTAGGTTCCCCCCCACATCAGCTGCCTGCAACTGAGCTAACTCCTCTGAGTTACCAGCATGACCTCTTTCCGCGGAGCAACAGAATTCCATGAGACGTCACCCGAGAAGATTAAGAACAGGGAATTCCTGTTTTCTAATTCAGCACTGACTAGCATCACTTTTGTGACCATGGTCAACTGATTTAATTGTTATGCCTTAGTTTCGCTATAAAATAATACCCAGAGGGAAGAGGGTTGGGACAATTACTGTTGATAACATGTAGTGTGATAACAGTCAGCAGAATACAGAGTGCGTAATGGCCCCTAGGTATCCATCTTACTTGGACAGTTTTTTCCTGGGAGAACTTTTTTTAAATATTGGCAACTAATCATAACCCTCCACAGCTGGGCTCCACTTCTGTAACTAGAGGCTGTGGGCTGTCTTGTCTTCCCATTCTTTCCTACACACACACATTTTTGTGTTAAAATGTGTCAGTTAAGCAGAACACAGGCCCATTTTACTAACCCTCCCCAAAATCCTTAGATTAGTCCTCCACGTAGCGCAATGATCATTGTTAATAGGAGTCTGATGATGGGGAAGAGTGTGAAACTGTTTTGCCAGCCTACCCAAAAAATGCTAAGGCCAGCCTTGAAAGAAACCTTGAAGGTTAGGTCATCTAGTCATACTTCTTGCCAGTCACAGATGCAGGATGTGTAGGAGACTGCATGGATTAACTTAAATCAATGTGATGAAAATCATGATTTAAATCACCATCAAAAGCCTCAGTTTAAATCATCGATTTTAATAATTGTTTCATTTCTTCTTGTTTTTTGAAGAGAGGTGCATTTTTATTGGTTGGCATAACCATTAAAACATGTTGATTTACAAATAAATGGAGCCTTTATACTAAACTTGGTACATCTTTTTCTACGTTCACAGTATAACGATGTGCATTTATTTAAGCAATTATAGCTTAGTATTTGCAGTTTCTTATTAATTGTACATTTTTAGTATGTCAGAAAATGGTGAACGATGTGTTGCTTTTGTACGAGATAATTAACTTTTGGTCATGATTTGTGTCAAGCTGAATTAGGATGGTAACTGAAATTTAATTAAACACAAAATAGCTATAACATTTATTTTTATTAAACAACACTACCTTAAATGTTTTGGCTCCATAAACTTCTCTTATCAAAATATGTTTCACATTTACAACTAAATTATAATAAGTTTAGGCCTGAACATATTTTGTATTAAATTCAGATTTCATTTTAAATGGGCTTATTTCTTTAAACAACATTAAAATTTAAATAACAAAAAAATCAAATTTAAATCAAAAGAATTCTTTTTTTTATTTTTATCCACCTTTCTATGAGATTTTGTGGGTCCTATGATACATTTAAAATTAGAATAGATAAAGCACTGAAGATCAATTGAGGGGGAGACTCCTTCTCCGGCATGGACATAGACTTCTGCCATCTAATTGGCTTTCTAATGCAAGATGAAAATGGACCAACAAATCTATTACATTTTTAAAGCAACGTGCCTGTACTTCAGTGAGTCCTTAACAGCGTCACTTTTGAAAAAGAATAGTAGCAATTTCAAGTAGACCTTAGATTAGCTATACCTTTCACTGATCTAGTGTGCATTAGGAAAAAAATTGTCAGAGTTTTCTGTCCCTGATTTTTATAGATAGAATCTGTAATTGATCTGGACCATTGCCCAAAAGCAAACCTCCTCTGCATGGTAGGTAGCAAAAGTATTCCCTGTAATGATTTTATGAGCTGACTAGCTATTGTTCACACATGAGAGCTTTTTTTCTTGTTGCCGAGCAAAAATGTTTATAAAAAACTCACATTTTAAAAATATCAATTGAAACAAATACAATAAAAATAGTTAATTTTGCTCTGTTCTTAATTAACTTCTCATGCTTTCCAAGAAGTACGTTTTTTTTCTCCCAGATCATAGTTTATTTTATTTCAAGTGACTTGAGCCTTTCCTGCCAGATCCGCTGCTTGTACCAATTGCTTTCCAGGCAGCATTTCTGTCAAGTCATATTGATTTTATTTTTCCTCCACATTTTCTTTATATCTTCTTGAGTTCAATTGTTTCCATTTTCTTTGAAATAGCTCCCTCCTGTCCCATTTGAGACTTGTCTCCCCCACCCATTCTGCCAGGCATAAGTCTGGTCACTGGGCTCTCACTGAAATCTATTGGGCCCAATGAAATGTGGGACTTGACAGATATAGAGTAGCATGAGCATCATCGTTGTGTGCTCGGGCGCATGTGTAGCAGCACAAGTTTGCAATTTGAGGCACAATCTGGTCAATAACTCTGCACATGGGGCTGAGCAGTAGAAGAAAACTAAAGCTGATATTTTGTCTATTAAATCATATTCGGAAGTAAAGTAGGAAAGTGAAATGAAATAACAATTGAGTCTGTCAGACTTAGCTAGTGATTTCTTAGCTTTGATCAGTGCATCAAGACTTATAGGTATTTTTTCCTTTAAATTAAACATGTACAAACAAACTTTCAAAAAACTAATGAAATCGTATAAAATTATCTTGAATTCTAAAGGAATTGTCTGGTCTATCGAGCAGATGCTATATATACTGTCTAGCTTACAGTAAGTGCATGGGAAATAGTATTGGCTTAACTTTTGTGTGTATACATATGTCATCCCAAGTTTTGAGCTCTCTGGGGCCCGGAAGGTCGCTGTGTAGTGTGTGTTTGTACAGTCCTAATATGCTGAAACTTGTTTGGGGTCCTTAGGCTCTGTTGAAACAGGAATAAGTAGATACATTGTTTTACAATACATGCCCTTCAAATTACTATTTTATAATAGTGGAACAATCTACTCTCAAAGGGCCATATCCTGCCCTGAGCAAAACTCACTAGCAAGAAAAATGTATGAAGAGCCTCCTCCATTAAAGCACTGAGCCACCATTTATTATCACTTGCATCCGAAGAAGTGGGTATTCACCCACGAAAGCTCATGCTGCAAAACGTCTGTTAGTCTATAAGGTGCCACAGGATTCTTTGTTGCTTTTACAGATCCAGACTAACACGGCTACCCCTCTGATACTTGACATTTATTTAATAAAATATGACTTGCCAGTCTCTGTACTTGCTTGTCTGCCTGGTCTTTGCTACAATTCCCAGGACACTCCTCTGGAACTTGGCACTCTTCTTAGCAATTGGCTCTGCTGACTTAGTACATTTCAGGAACAGATTCTGAGTGTCTCCTGGGAGATCCTGAACACCTGAAGGTCTTTCTAAGCTCAATGGGACTTGAGAATGGTGACAACCTCACACAGCTGGGAGAAAAAAGTGCATGTCTGAATTACTTATTTGGTTTCAGTTTTTGCCTAACTTTGTGTCTTGTGTACATTTGAGGGCAACTGGAGGACTAACAAATCCTCAATCTCTAAAGTGTTCATCATTTGATTACCGTAACCGAATTGCTTACGAAAAAGTTTCTCATCAGGTGCTTGGTAATAATTGAAACTTCTCATAATCGTATTCATAATACCCTCCTTAGGATGATGACCACTTTTATCAGATTTTTTGGTGTGTGCAAAAGCAATAGCTTTTTTTCTCGTCTTCAGTGGATGCACAAAGGTGGGGGGTTTTTTCCTCTCTTTTTGTTGGCAAGCAGCAGAATAGACTGGCACCCGTTTTGTCCACTGCGGCCTCCAGAACTTCCAGTTTGAATAGAGATTAAATTAACATTGCTGGTTTTGGCTTAGCAACAAAGGCATTGGCTTGTATCATGCTGAGACATCTTTGTTTGTGAATCGGCATAATCAATGATGTCAGTACAACTCTGAGACTTTTGTTTTCTTGTTCAACTGTTGCAGTCAGCCAACAGAATACATAAGCACATGACTGCTTAGGATCCCATAAAGAGTTTGTTTGGTTTGTAACATTTGTTATATAGTAGTAGAATTAATAAAACAAAAAACTAACAAATTTAGAATCCAAATAGACTTTGTAAATCAGATAATTACAGTTTGAGAGTAAGGGTACGTCTATACTTAACGTCCGGGTCGGCGGCTAGTGTTCGACTTCTCAGAGTTCGATATATCGCGTCTAATCTAGATGCGATATATCGAACTCCGAACGCGCTCCCGTCGACTCCGGAACTCCACCACCGCGAATGGCGGTGGCGGAGTCGACGGGGGAGCCGCGGACATCGATCCTATTCGCGTAGCTGAACTTGCGTACCTTAGTTCGACCCCTCCCCCCCCCCTTAGTGTAGACCAGGCCTTGGTAAGACTTCCACCTTCAAATGTGTGCTTGCAATTTCACAAACAACTCCCCTCTGCCTTTGCCAAAAAATAAAATCCTAGTTAAAAGTTCCACTTTAATTATTTTCATTTAAACTTAAACTGAGAAGCCATTTGGAGATTACTGGAATTCAGTTTTTTTCTTAAATACTGTAATGCTCTTGGACCAATATCTTTAAACCAAGTTACTGTCCGAAACAAATGTTTACAGGATAGTTAAAAGCACACCCTATATTTAAATTGAGTAATAAGCATTGCAGTGTTACTACTTCCGTCAACATTTGGGGCAATACATACCAATGTTTTAGAATGAGAAAATACTGTTTTGATAATAGTATTATCAAATTTACTGAGCATTATGTATGGTACAGACAGTAATTGGTGTATAACCTCCTATGACAGTAACGTAACCTTATTGTACTATTCTATTTCCTGATTCCTATTTATACTAATTCATATAGGGAGGGGATTGTGTTTTTGTTTTTTTTAATATAACAAATATTACATGTAAAACTCTTTTAACTGATGTCCAAGCATCTCTCACAGTATAGTTTTGTGGTGTTAAAATATTGTACAAAGCCTGGCTCTGGAAGTACTGACTTCCACCAGCTCATGGAAGTTATGCATGAGCCTTCAGTGTTATGTATGTAGCTGCAATTGTGCAAATAGCAACTTATTGTGAAAAATATGAGTCTACACAGTATTACAATGACTACAATCAGAAATATAAGGGGAAATCCAATGTTAAAAATAGATGGCTGGCATTAAAAACAGCAGGACATGCTTGCTTAGGAAAAAAAAATCTGTAGAGTATGTGCGGGGAGGGTGTTTGATTATTATTATTATTATATTTTATTAAGTCATATGCTGTAATGTTCAAGGCTCCAGTTGAATATGAAATCCTATTCTAAATAGCCTTGACTATTCAGAGAAAAGCACAATAGCTAAGATTTGGTGGACTGGTGCAGTAATACATTAGTGTATTAGAACCAGTGCTCCAGAGGATTCTGAGTCAAGCCTTGGAGTCAGTGGTCAGGTCAATACTTTGTTCTCAGTGTTGAGTCGTGAGGGGTTTTTCTTGGCTCAGTTATACCAAGAAGAGGAAAATCTGGCTCGTAAAGCTGCCTTTGGCCTAAAACAAACAGAAATCTCTGTTGGAACCATGAGCACCTAGTTAGTGGAGTTCAGCAGCAGGCCAGCCAGTAATTGTTTAGTGCTTCCCTCACTGGCGTCAATGGGAATTACTGTAGTATAAATTGCTCTAGGGGACAAATTGATCAACTAAGAGAGGTTTAAAGATTTGAGTGTTTTAGGTTACTGACAGCAATTCAGGTTTCTGAATTAAGTGAGTGAATACAATGGTCATGGTTGAATTTTCTTTAGCCACAATATGGGGAGAAACAATGAGATTCCCCATTTTATAAGGCTTTAAAATGAAAGCTTTCAAGTGTTTGTACTGATCTCAATATATTTAACCCCTAACTGACTTTGTTCTCCACAGCACATAAATACCATTTCAACAGGGTCTTAATGTGAGAGCATAAACTGCAAACCAGGTGCTAACCCCTAGCATAACATCTGCACCTTGCTCACATGCTCAGTTGGAATCTTCATACATTTATTTTACGTAGTTTTTTTCCTTGTACAGTAAGTCAGTTTAGGTCTTGTACTCCACCCACTTCATTAAGAACACAATCCTGCAGATATTACTGGGACTCCTGCCTTCACTTCAAGCTAAATTCTCACAATATTAATGTGCTTCATGTTCAAGATCTCTTGGTGCAGCTGTATCTGTAATTTTCACTCCATGCATCTAAAGAAGTGGGGTTTTGACCCATGAAAGCTTATGCCCAAATAAATCCATTAGTTTTTAAGGTGCCACCAGACTCCTCGTTGTTCTTCTGTTTCAGAAGATGCATCAAAATGGTTTTAGTTACCCCAGGTTTTTTTGGACAGAAGAATAATAAAAATGACTTTTACTGCAACTACAGCAGAAACTGCTGCATGTAGGTCTGTTCATTGATGAAAACTCAAATATAACATTAGGAGGCTTTCACTAAACGTACACTATTATGTATTGAAGTGTGGTTCTATTTGTGAAAAGTTACTATGTAAATGAGCATTTGTCATACAGTAACTCACTTAAAGTTGTCCCGGTTAACGTTGTTTTGTTGTTACGTTGCTAATCAATTAGGAAACGTGCTTGTTTAAAGTTGTGCAATGCTCTCTTCTAACGTTGTTTGGCAGCCACCTGCTTTGTCCACTGCTTGCAGGAAGAGCAGCCCATTGCAGCTAGCTGGTGGGGGCTTGGAACCAGGGTGGACCGGCAGCCCCCATTTCAGCTCCCCGCTCCCCTAAGTTCCCTGTGCTGCAGCCACCTAGCAGGCTATCAATCAGGGCAGTTCAGCTGTCCCTCCCTCCACTGCCATGTGCTGCTCCTGCCCTCTGCCTTGGAGCTGCTCCCAGAGACTCCTGCTTGCTGTGCAGGGGACGAAGGGGGAAGCTAATGCCAGTGTGTCCCCTTCCCCCCTGCTCCTGCACCCCACTTACCCCTTCTCCATATAGAGCAGGGAGGGGACACGGATGGAGAGAAACAGAGAGCTTGGGGTAGCAGCTGCTGTCTCAACTTCCTGATCCACTTAAGAGTGAGTCAGCTTACTTAAAGGGGCGGTGTGCATCTCTCTCTCCCCCACACACGAGGTGTGTATCTGTCTCTGTCTGCTATGCTGTCTCCCCTCCCTTGTGTTCAGGAGTGCCGGGCAAAGCGGGGTCGGGGTGCAGGGGCACCCAATTGGCTGGAGCCCCTGGGCACAGGCCCCATTGGCCCAGTGGCTCATCTGTCACTGACGAGAGGGAGATTCAGAAGTCAGCAAGTTGAGTGGGGAGCCACCTAAGCTAACCAGAGAGAAATGCAAAGAAAAGGAGTGGGATTTGGGCCCAAGTCCTCAGAAGTATTTTTGTGCCTGATAGGTGGGCCATAATAGTCCCCCTCCCTACACTCAGGATCCTCAGCAGTGAACCCTTTCCTGGAGTTAGGCACTTAAGCCAGATCAACCCTTTTGAGGGTGGGTGAGGGGAGGAGAAAGAGAGATGCTCCAGAAAATACTCAGTAGCACAGTGATTAGGGGTACTCCCCGAGATGTGGGAGACCAGGGTTCAAAATTCTAGCAGCACCTGATTTGGAGCAGGAACTTGCATTTGGGTCTCCCACATAGGATATGCTGGGGTGGGTATCTCAGTGTGTCATGTTGGAGCTGTTCCACTTTGTATAACTAACTATTCATTGGGCCAGAGAGAGACCAATTCTCCAACCCAGTGGTTAGGGCACTCACCTGGGATGTAAGAGGGTCAGGTTCAAGTTTCCGCTCCAAAGTATTCAGTGTCAGTGGTGCCTAAGTACCTTTGTGGGCCTGCTCTTAAGTTTCTGTTATGGCTATAAAGAAAACCTTTAAAATGTGACACTAGTGAAATCAACGTGGCAGTGCCTGCTGGAGTTGGCAGAGTTTGAAACAATACCTCAGAGATATGAAACTCATTATTCAATTCAATGGTTGTTAATTCAGATGATATTTTAAATGTCAGCATTGTTAGCTTTTCCTAACTATTTCTTCAAAGTCTGTAAGAAAGGAGAATAAGTATCAGAATATGAAGACATTTTGGTTAGGGCCACTGGGGCAACACTCAACTCTACTCTTAGGAAAATGCTATGAGAGACATAGCATGGAGATTTGTCCCAGGTGGACCTGGCTGAATGTTAGGAACCCAGAAGTTTGTCTTAACACTAGGGAGTTTTAGTGACCCTACAGAATGTAAAATTAGTGTATGTTGCAAAAGTACCTTTACTGGTGGCTGCCTGGTGCCCAATGCTTTTGAAAGTCAGGACTCTTGTTTAGGTGATAGATTTAGGAGCCTAACTTTAAGTGCCTCCCTGTTTTTATTTTTTAAAGTCATGGCCTATGTAGGTAGGGTCTTATTTCAAAGACCCATTCACAGTAAATTGCACAATATAGCCTCAGAAGAATTGAGGATTGAGCTGACCTTCTTAGGGATCTGAACTTGTGGTTCCAGAAAGTCTACACAGAGAAACGTGAAGGTTAGCTCACTAGCAAGTGGTGAAATGGCTTTAGAATACTGGATACAATAAGAGCTGTCTCGTGCACAGCTGCTATCAACAATCCCTAATGCATGAATATAGCCCTTTTAAGTTCTATTTATAATTTTAAATATAAAACAGAATGACACACAAGCCACTAACAATAGCAATCGGCCGAGGACCTAGTTCCACAGTAGATAAGACAAAAATCATAGTTACAGAAGCTATGGTCAGTGTATGCCCAAAAAGAAGGGAGAAGAACAAGATAATTAATTCACAATAATACCTGAATTGTTCCCTTGACAAACACATGAAGAAAACTGCTATCAAACTTTCTAGTGACTTAGTCTAAAGAATAAACAGCAACAGTATGAAGGGGCGAAATGACAGCACAAAAGGAAAAAATATCAATTAAAGAACTAGTCTGTACCAAGAGGTGCTAATCTCTGATTCACATTTTCACCAAATTCATAATCCAGTTTTATGTCAACTTTGGTGGAGGTGGCTAATGATTCTACTCATACATGAGCTAATTTTCCTTTAATAGACATAGGTAGATGGAAGAAGCTGTAATCCTACAGTGAATTACCCATCTCTTTGTCCCCAATTTTAGAAAGTATTGCTTGCATTCTTGAAGAGGCACTAATAGGCCTAAATACTTACCCACTTCCAGTTCCCTAATAGCTCTGCACAAGAGAAATCCATTTCTTTTCACTTCTTTATGAAATAGTCTGCTTTGCTTTTTAGTTCCTAAGGGCCATTGAATTGCTAGCACCTAGTGACTGGCAGTCAGGATTGCCTGATACTAATTGCTAAAGCTCTGCTGTCTATGCTAAGACATAAAGAGAATTCTCAGCAGTGTTACTGACAGTGATGGCTTGAATATTGTGTTGTTTTCCATAGGCTTTATTAATCTCACTTCCTTTAGTGTTGTTTTATTTCCATGAATGAGGGAAATATATATGTTTTGTTTTTCTCCTAGCTCTTTTTCCCCTGTAGAATAATTCCCCCTTCTCTGATACAGAGTGACAAGGTGAGAATGTTGTTCCAGTTGGTATGTCTATTCTTTCTTTTCTTTTTTCATCAGTTTACCACCTGTTCCTTGTCATGCGCCCATACAAAGTTTGGTGAACCTCTGCTTTCAATTAAGTGGGAAAGCAACAGCCAAACACTTCTGACAATCCTAGTAATCCACACAGAATTACATAAGGCAAGATCCACAACATTCATCTGAACATTAAAGCTGTGGCATTCATATTTTCTGTCATTTAAATATGAATAGTGAAAAACTTTAATCATTCTCATCTGAATGAGAAGCATGTATATGGAAGCACTTAAGAAATATATGGCCAAAATTATCTTTGCCACAACTCCCTTGAATTCAGTGAAGTTATAGCAGGGATAAATTTGACTCATAATATTTGAAGACTGAAGGGGGAAATAAGTTAGAGCTTTCTACCAGAAATTCCAGACAAGAGCTGGCTTTAAAGACAAGAGCTGGGTGAATACAACAAAAATATTCTGCTACTGTTTCCCCAGTTTTTTAAATGAATGTGTTTCATTCACACTTATTTGCTCCTTTTTATTCATTTTCGATTAACAGCTAAGAAAGCACATTTTATTGGTCTGAATGTTCTTGGAAAGTGAATTTTGCTGTCACATACAGGAGTAGTAGTGGAAACTGATTTTTTTTATTTACACTTGAGTATTTGCATCAGATGTGTTTGAGTTTGTTTATCCATTCAGGGAACACAATACCATGTGACTTATCTAACCAATCACAGCTAGACTACAGCTCAAATCTCCAGCACTGATTATTTGCACATTATCCATTAAATCAATAGAGTAAAATAACAACAATTGAACAACAAATACAACTGAGGATACTGCAGTCTGCTTGCAGATATAGTCTGTGAGCAGGAAAAAAGATTAATATCAGATAAATTATTCATTTGTGAATTTTTCACTTAATTCTACTGAACACTTAGGCCAAGGTAACATTTTAACATGAAGTATGTATATAATGTGATACAGCATGTATGTGCTTTCATTTGAAGTCTTATGCCAACTGGGCTAGAAGTGTTTTGGAATAGCTAACGTTTTGCTAAAGGTGTAGATCAAGAGTTTTGTGGCCCAGAAGCATAAGGGAGAAATAGGAAACCCTGATGATTGAGCTATTTGTGAGTAGAGTGCAATAAATTATTCATTGAATCAGTTGCAACATCTACAAAGGCACCGAGCCTTAGTTCCTGGCCTGATGCTGTAATAAACAAAACACAATCTTCTGCATTGTCCATCTCCTACAGATTCCTTTTTTCATACCCATAATTGAAAAAAATGACTGAGAATTGTATCAGCATTCTCTTTCTGGGATTGGCTTTTAACCAATCTGTGGAATAATTTACACTGAAGTGAAGTGAGTGGGTTCTGTAAATGCATTTGACCTTTAAGGTGAAATAACTCCATACATAATCTTCAATGCAAATGTTTATAGTGACTAAATAATTTTCCCATGCAGCTGGCCATTGTTATCTCTTGGAAAAACTGGTAGTGATACAAATGGCTGATTATGGTTTACAATGGCAATAAATTTCTCAGAACTGGTTGTTACCAAAATAAACGTCCACTCTATTAAACGCTACATAACAAGTCATGAACTACTGAAAACAACCAATTTCTTGTGGAATATCGCCTGAATAAATTTCAGTGGGAAGTGCAGATCATTAAGCTCTGAACAAAGATCTGGCCTAATGAAATTACATATATATTAAAAAAAAAACACTAAACATTCTCCAGTATATGAACCTAACAATCATATATATTTAATAAATGTGATTGCTGGGGCTTTATTCATTTAAATATTGTTGTCTCTCAATACAAGCCTACGGTTGCTTTTCCACTATTTCTTCAGCTATGAAGAAATTAGCAATACTGTTAAATTGACCCATTTGAAAAAGGTGGAAACTAGTCTATGCAGATTCAAAACACACAAATGAAAGCCCTACAATGAAACGTACAAGTCAGTGTCTGCATTAGAATAATTACTATGGCTAATCTCAATGGCAAAAATATAGTCAAGCAATTCATAACACAGGCACCATCTTCTCTGTAGTGAGTGACAGAAAACTTCCTCACCATAGCAACCAGTGATATCTCCTAAGAATAACATTAACCTCTGTTACCAGTTTTACATTCTTAACTATAAAGACAGTTGCAAGGCGTTTGATTTGCCTTGATTGTATATTTTCACTATTTAAAATGTAGTGAGCACTTACTAATCTAAATAAAACTAAAAGACATTAAAGGAATCTGAGGTAATTGAAGATCTAGAAAACACAAGTTTTAAAAATCCAGGCCTGGAAGCAGGATCATTAATGGGCAGAAAAGGATCTCTTTCTTTCTCATGAAAATTAGATATCCCCGCAGAGAGGTCTGTTTAGCTACTGCCTTTAAAATGGACCTTTAAATTGATTTTTAAAGTCAATGTATAGAAGGGGGAAGAAGTGTGGGGGGGAAATGTGGCTGTTTCTTACCCCCTCCCTTTCACCCCATCACCACCATCCCAGGCACAAATCTGAAATCCAGGAGTTTGCACCAAATATTTAGGGGTCTTAAATTAAAGAATTATGTATTTTTAGACTATTACCAAAGCTTTTCAAGTAAGTGATGATAAAAAAAATCTTCATCACAGCCCCGTAGGATATGATGAAATTCTGAGTGTATCATGAAGATGCCATTAAAAGACATTTCATCCTTGCCTTCGGAGACTCTACACGTATCTGTTTGGACTTTAAACTCTTTCCCCCATCTCTGCAAGAGACGAAAATGACACAGAAGTTGTATCGAGTGAACTCAGATCAGGGAAGACAGATTGTAAATTGAGACTTGCTAGAGCTAAATCATGTTCTCTTGCTTGATCTCTTATCAGACAACTTTTATCCAAAAGGCTATTGGGGAAGTTAATTGCAACTGTTAAGATGATTTTTTAGGAAATATCACTCTTGAGAGCTGAGAGATTTTTCTCCTCACTGCTTTTTTTTTTTTTTTGAGAGAGATTCAAGGTGTTAAACACTTATTGCTAGAATTTTAGACTCCTGATCCTCTCCCAGAGAATGGAAAGAATTATGAATCTGGAGAACTAGAGGCGCTAGTAAAAAGGACAATATGTACCTCTTTGAATATGCTATGGGTAGGCAGATATTTATGATATAAATTACCTATTACTCAGAGAAATACCTTGGGATATGATGCAGCATGACTTCCAGAGTTGGTCTTGCAAAGATGATTTTATTGTTTGGAAGGAAGTTGAAAGAACTAGAATGAGTATGGGGCTGACAGCTAGTAGCTTCAGAGTGCTGCTAATGCAGGGGTAGGCAACCTATGGCACGCGTGCCGAAGGTGGCACACAAGCTGATTTTCAGTGGCACTCACACTGCCCGGGTCCTGGCCACCGGTCTGGGGGGCTCTGTGTTTTAATTTAATTTTAAATGAAGCTTCTTAAATGTTTTATAAACCTTATTTACTTTACATACAGCAATAGTTTAGTTATATATTATAGACTTATGGAAAGAGACCTTCTAAAAATGTTAAAATGTATTACTGGCACGCGAAACCTTAAATTAGAGTGAATAAATGAAGACTCGGCACACCACTTCTGAAAGGTTGCCAACCCCTGAGCTAATGGCTCTGACAAAGAGACCTTCCATGACTTTGGGAAAGTGACTTGACTTCTGTATTTGCAATAATACTTAAGAAGGAAGTTGTGAAAATAAAGTAATGTTTGTTTGTACCCAGCTTTGGATAAGTAAAGGGCTAAGAATGACTGCTCTTAAAAGAACACTGGGACACCTGGTGACTCTCTTGAAGTAGGTACTGTACAAAGCTTAACATTAAAATATCTACCCACATATACTCAGGCCATTAGACATGACAAGGGTACCTATTGTTCACTAGGTAAGACCACTGGAGTCTGGTGACATCTGAAAGTGTGCAGGCAAAACTGAAATGTACAACTGTTGGTAAAGATCAGGCTGTATCAGATTGAAGAGAGTGTGTAATTCCTAAATTAAAGACTGAAATTCCTATGGTACATGGCCAGCCACATGGGGTTTTCAGTATGAGCTATGGAGCCTATGATAGCTACAGTATATCACTGGGTTTGAATGTGACCCAGGTTACTAGAGATAGGAAAACGTATCAATCTGAAGTCTAATCTTTGGCCTATTAGCAATGAGTTGACCTTTGTCCAGTTTCTAGTGGACGAGTGGCCCCACCACTAAAGACACCATTGTAACTGCAATACCACTTCTGAAATTGTAGGTATTTAAAATCAAGTATATTTGCACCTTGCTGGAAGTTTCAGCAGAGATACGGAATCTGAACTTCTTTGTTAGCTTTATATCCAATTCATTCGCTTTTCTGTATTGGCCGAGAAATCGACAAGATCATGGGTTCTTAAACTTGGGATATATAGTTGGGCAGAGAGGAGTTATGAACACCTTCTTGTTCTTTATGAATAGATAGGAAAAGTGGGGCGTTTAAGATTTTTCTGTGCTGTAACGTGGGTATGGGATGAAAATGTTGAGAAAGAACCACTGGATTGGATGGTCTAGGTTTTCCCCTCTGTCTCTGGTCTCCAGAATAACTACATTCCTACAGTTGTGCAGACAAACATCACAATTGGCTATACACAAGCAGTTAACTACCTTTATAGCTGTATAAACAAATATGCAATTTCCATGCATAGTTGTTATCATCATGAGCACAAACAATGTAACTGAATTTGTTGTTCTGAATGTAACTGTAACAATGTAACTGAATTTGAAGCTCAGTTATATTAAGGGACTTGCCCGTGGTCACACAGGACAGTAGTGGCTGAATCAGGGTTAGAATGTAGGAAATACCAGTTTCTTTTCCTATCACCAATCCACTGGACCATGATGCTTCCATTTCCTTTAAGGTGTATCATTTTACTTTAATTATCAATTTTCATAAGAACTTAAGAACATAAAAACGGCCGTACCGGGTCAGACCAAAGGTCCATCTAGCCCAGTATCTGTCTACCGACAGTGGCCAATGCCAGGTGCCCCAGAGGGAGTGGACCTAACAGGCAATGATCAAGTGATCTCTCTCCTGCCATCCATCTCCATCCTCTGACCAACAGAGGCTAGGGACACCATTCCTTACCCATCCTAGCTAATAGCCATTAATGGACTTAACCTCCATGAATTTATCCAGTTCTCTTTTAAACGCTGTTATAATATATAATTTTCATTAATCAAAACTTACCCAGCTGATGAGGCATTAAGCAGAATATTATTTCTACAATGTCACTGGTGTGCATGGCAGTTTTAGACAAGTAAAAAGAGAGGAAGTGCTTGCTTACAATCCAAATAAGATGGATAACCTTGCCCAACTTCCTCCCTCCCCCTCCCCCCCCCAAAAAAAGGCTAAGGTGGCTGGGAGGGTAAGGAAATTGAGGGTGTAAAAGTAAACAATGGGAAGGGAATAATGTTGGTTAGGGAGTATTTTTTTAAGGGAAGATTTATAATCGTTTCACATTGTTCTTGTTTGTTTTTATAAGTGAGAGTGATGCAGAGAATGGCAGAGTAGAGATTAATGATGAAAAGCTAGCCAAAAATAAGGGAGTTTTGATGATAGGATTCTCCAATACACACACATGGTTTTGTTTGTTCATAGTCTCAAGAGCTGTTCTAGAACTAGGTTAACAGGTCAGCATAAATCCAGGCTCTGTTTGTTTTGAAAATACTTATCTGTGTCTGTATTGTGTAATTTGTACTGACAGTTTCTTTACACAAAATTATCAGTAGTTTTGCTTTTTTTATGTACATGTGTAGCTAAGATGACTCCTATATAAACAAAATTACAAAAAAAACCCCGCCCCCATGCTTTTACACAGCTATATTGTAATTTCATTGTTGCTAGTAATAAGCTTGAGAGCTTTTTTTTTTTTTTTTAAGTAAAACATGCAGATATATGCGGTGACGAGATAAAATTGTCCAGCCACCTTTCTGACTATTAACACCTTATGTAGTGTCAGGAAACCATTAAAACTTTGGGTGTTGTGGCAATTGCTTTTTCTTCTATTTTCATAAATTAAAAGTAAAAGTGTAACTTTTGTTTCACCTGCCCCCAGGTTGTGGCATCAGGATCTTTACAGTGCTCCTGGACATTTTAAACCTTCTTTAAGGCTAATCCTGTCTTTTCAAATATGTACAGGCGCCACCAAGCTGTTGCAGTACCGCTTACCATATGGCTTACCTAATTGGAATCCTCCACCCCCAATGTAATATGAATGTTCTCATTATCCCTATGAATGTCCAGTGCTAATACTCCACTGAATTTCAGAATGTGGAACGAGAAGAGTTTTAACTAGTCCTACCTGCCTCTGGACAGAGGCAGAAAGATGAATATCAGAACTCTGACTAGATCGCTTACAATTATTAACGTTTTGTAAAGCACTCAAGGACCACAGCAATGGGCGCAGCTAGAAAGAAAGCTCTTTGAATAATTATTTGAATAAACAATTAACAAAAAGAGTCTGTTTGTTTTATGACTCTTGATTACTGTCCCTCAGTTATTGGTCTTATGACTGAATGTTTTAATTTTTTTTTTGTACTGTGCAGTGTCTTTCCATGGCTGTTTTCCTTAAGTTATACCATAGGAAGCCTAGTAACAGGTACAAGTGTAAATTGCTTTGGGATGTAGCTGGTAAGAAAAATGGTGTATAAAATAAACCAGTCACTAGAAATATTCTGGGCATCTTCCTGCAGATGGAGGTGAATGAGTGAGAGGGAAGGTGGGGCTTTAAGATATTTTATGAACAAAAATGTTTGTAGTCTATGTCATGTGAACATTGTTTAGTTGAGTCCATGCAATGTTTGATATGCTCGGCCCTGTTGTTGCTTATAGCTGTTGGTCTTTTGGTAAAAACATCTCCCTTTAGCTCTCCAAAGTAAGGTTTGTATTAGCAGCAATTTTGCTATAGCCATGTTATGTACATCTGGATATTTGTAATGATCATATTAAATGTGACCTCTAGCTGATTGGGGGGTGGGGAGGGGAAATCTTCAAGCATCTGAAGTTGTAGCTCTCTCTCCCGTTAGAGGATGTACTGAAAGGAAGGCAAGGTCAAATGAATGCAGTTAGAAGCAATTACCAGGGACAGGTATTTAATACAAATTAACATGTGTCTTGGGTTGGAGGAAGGTGGTGCCATTTTGATGAGAGAGAATGTTCTCATTATGAGTCTAATCATTCAAGATGCGGAGTGCCTTCATCTCCTGTTCATGCCAAGAGGGGCTAAGAGTACTCAAAGAACCTGGCAAGGGCACTTAGCACCTGGTAGGATTGGGCCTGATGTCAGTGCCAACTTTTTTTTTTTATTATTATAAGTCACTTAGACTCATAGACTTTAAGGTCAGAAGGGACCATTATGATCATCTAGTCTGACCTCCTGCACAATGCAGGCCACAGAATCCCACCCATCCACTTCTATAACAAACCCCTAGCCTATGTCTGAGTTATCGAAGTCCCCAAATTGTGGTTTGAAGACCTCAAGCTGCAGAGAATCCTCCAGCAAGTGACCTGTGCCCCATGCTGCAGAGGAAGGTGAAAAACCTCCAGGGCCTCTGCCAATCTGCCCTGGAGGAAAATTCCTTCCCAACCCCAAATATGGCGATCAGTTAAACCCTGAGCATGTGGGCAAGACTCACCAGCCAGCACCCAGGAAAGAATTCTCTGTAGTAACTCAGATCCCAACCCATCTAACATCCCATCACAGACCACTGGGCATACTTACCTGCTGATAATCAAGGATCAATTGCCAAATTAATTGCCAAAATTAGGCTATCCCATCATACCATCCCCTCCATAAATTTATCAAGCTTAGTCTTAAAGCCAGATATGTCTTTTGCCCCCACTACTCCCCTTGGAAGGCTGTTCCAGAACTTCACTCCTCTAATGGTTAGAAACTTCACTTAATGGAGAACATGCCATTGGGTGAAGGCTATTGTACAGGAAACTCAAGAGCTTTCTCTTAAGTCAGTCTGCATATCCCTAGAAAAATCAATGGGCCAGATGTTTTCCATTCCTAGAAAAAAATCTATGGGAAGAGGGGAAAAAAATTCAGTAAACCCTGCTAGATTCTTGCAGTGTTTAATCCCTAGAGTGGGGAGGGCTTGTGGGGCTGCATACCACAATGATCTGTGAAGAAAATGGAGGACAGCTGCATGGTTCAGGGAACTGTGCTAGTTAGTTGCCTTCCTTTTCCCATGATAGTGTGACTCCTTAGGGATCCCCTTTGAGCTCTGAACTGACCTTTTCACAGGAAGAGGACACAAAGCTACAACTCCTCTCAACAACATCTTCATCATATTAATTTTAAAATTAATAAGACCCAGGCAAGTCACCTTGCTAGCTATAGACCCAATAATGCTTGATAACTCTTCCTTTCTAGCGAAGGTGCACACGTGCTGATCAGTATAATTCATGAAATGTAAATGGGCTTCTTATGAGGTAGATTATTTTCCAAAAGCACAGGCAAAAATTACTGTAATTACCTTCCCTCGCGCTACATTATCTATATTCCCAAGAAACTTTATATCTTCTTACAGACAATACATAAATATTTACTGAAGGGATCAGAACAGCTGAGTAAAGCTTCCATTCCACGGAAGCCACATTCCTGCCAAAATAGAAAACTCTCCTCAGCAGCACAAGGGTTTTCATTTAAAGGGGGTGTATTTCCTCAGTGTAAAGCTATTGCTTTAGATATTAACCTGCTAGGTTCGGAACTGTATAGCTTCTCTCTTTGATGCACCTTCTAGGGGGCCAGGAATTTTCCTTAGCCTTCTTACTTGGGCAATTGAATGCCTGGCCTAGTACTAGATAGGATGATATAATTACAGAAGTATTTCCTGGGGATAATCAATATGGAGCAGTACCCACCTTAATGTAGATGAGTCTTTGATTACTTTTTGTAAAGCCACAGCATTCTTTCCCCAAGAAGCCTCCCCCATGTACAAACAGTTGTTTATATTTTATGATGCACAGGGAACAAATGGTCATGATTGCCTTTAAAGTAAATCAATTACATCTGCAAGGGCTGGTTCAGTTGATCTTCTGGAGTCCAAAATGTTCAGGTTGTATAGGTCATAGGATAATTAGAACACTAAGAATTTTTATAGCATCTTACATCTCAGGATCGCGGAGTGTTCTACAAACAAACAATGATTAAGCCTCCCAGCATTCCTGTTATGCAAGTGCTTTTATCCCTGTTTTAATTAACTTTTTATTCAAATATGTTAAAAATATCTACCCCATGCTCTAGCAACAACATTTTATCTATCGTAGGTACTCAGACAGCCCCATTACTGAGTGCTTCACAATATTTAGTGTATTTGTGCTCACAGCACCTCCATGAGGTAGGGAAATGCCATTATCCTCATTTTACAGATGGGGAACTGAACGAGAGAGAGAATATGTGACTTACTCATGGTCACACAGGAAAGTCAGTGAGGGCAGCTGTGAACTGAACCAAGGTTTCAGGCTAGCACTGTAGCATTCTTCCTCATCTCTGTTTTACAATTTGGGAAAGCGAGTTATACTTCATGTAGCAAGCCAGAGGTGGAGCCAGGAATCAAGCTCACTTCCAATTCCCATTTCTGTGCCTTACCACCAAACTATTCCTCCTTCACCAAAGCGGCCACATGTGCTGTAACAAAAGACTGGATCCACAAGAGGGCTTGGGTGTTGGAGGCATTGCAATGCTCAGCATCACCTTTTAGGCATCTAGATAATCATGGGAACACCACTGTGATCCACTAAGCCTCAGTTGATGCTTGTGCTCCGTATACAATGAATGGGAAAAGATTGGTGCCTTAGAATGCCATCCACGAACACCAGTATGCTAGTTGGGGACCCGCCTGACCTAGCCGGTGAAAATTGCTGACACGAAGGGTGTGTCCTAAGCCTTGCCCCTCTCATGGAGCTAGGCACCAAAGTCTGGGCTGCAGGGAGGTGCCTATCTCTGCAAGCAATTCACAAGCAGGAACTCCTCTCCTGGAGTCAGCGGGTTTAAGGGCCTACATTATTTCTCTTGAAGAATCTTGTGCCTTCCCGACTCCATCCAAAATGGGGGAAAGGTGGTGGGGCCCTCTAAAAACTTTTAGTCCAGGTTAAAGCACTTACCTGGGATGCAGAAGACCCAGCTTCAATTCTCCCCTCTGCCTGATCGGAGAAAGGATTTGAACAGGAGATCTCCTACCTCTGAAATTGCACTAACTGCTGAGCTAGTGATGTTCTGATGTGGGCTTCCTCAATCTCTCCTGTAGCAGCTGTTCCTTTGTGTATAAATAGTCACTGAAGCACTGGACCCTGGGTCCCCCATGTGGTTGCTCTAACCACTTGACTATACAGTCATTCATTCATTCTCTCTCTGCCTTCCTTCTGAAGTGGAACAATTGGAGGGGAGCCCCACATCTGAAGATCCCGTAGCTCAGTGGTTAAAGCACTCTCCCGAGAGGTGTGGCAGGATTTGAACAGGGGTCTCTCTCTCTCTCTCTCTCTCTCTCTCTCTGGCAGAGAAGGTGGAGACTGACCCTGGGGCTCCCACATCCCAGGTGAGTGCTCTAACTACTTGCCTTAAAGTCATAAGGTAGGTGGCAGCACCACCTCCTCTGGTCAGGTTCTGAAAGGGTCTCAATCCAGTAGTTGGACACCTAAGGGAGGCAGCAGTGCACATGCCCAGAGGTGGGAACTTTGGCATAGAGGGAAATTTGCAGCAAAAATTGTAGGTGCTGAGACTCCAGCTGCCTGAAGGGTTAGACAGACGCGGAGTGAGAGTTTTGTGGATATGGTGGTGCGTCAAGCTGGACTTATGCATCTAAGTACTTCTGTGGATCTGGGACCTAGAGGGTAACGTGGGTTCTAAGCAGAAAAACAGACACCTGTTCCTGTGACCACTATGCTGCCCAAAATAATAGTTACGGTGCAGGACGCAATCACTCCAGTCTAAGGCCTAAATTTAGCAGTGTGTTGTGTGAGGTGGGGTAAGCTACATATCTGTAAATGGACATAAGGAGATATTTGTTGCTGCATTTTACATAGGATGGGTCCAGAAGACCATTCAGCATCATGGCCACTTGCTGAACAGGCTTTTTGGAAAAGCAGCAGCAGCTGAAAATGCTGACAGCACCAGATGCGTGTGTCACCCCTCTAGTGAGTGGTCTGCTAGTGGATAACAGATTACTACTGCAATCTGATAGAAGAGTTATTCTTTAGCTTAAATGAAAAAAAATTGAGCTGAGAAGCCTGAGGTCTAGCATTTGACCTCCGCTGGCTACCCAGCAGTCATTACAGTAGCAGCAAGCTACAGTGCTTGAATTCCTGGAAGGATTTAAATGAATCTGTTTATGATATGGCAGGGGTACGATATACTGGCCGCTTTATAATGAATTACACATTATCCTGAACACTACATTTTTTTGTGTTTGTGTGAAGCATGCGCGTGAGCTCTTTAACGTTCATATTATTTGATGGTTTTCTTAGAGCTCCAGCTCCTCTAGTCATGCGATTATGAGGGGCATGGGATGCGGAAAGAAGGGAATAGGGGAAGGAATGGGGTGGGAAGGTGAGGAGATGGGGAAGAGAAGGGAATAGGGGAGGCAGGGGCAGGGGGAAAGAAAGGGTGGGATGAGGAGGAGATAGAGCAGTAGGGATGGGGAAGAGAAGGGGATGGGGAATCTGGAGCCCAGCATGCGGCCTCCCCTTGGCAGAAGCTGGGACTCCCCTGTTAAGCAGGCCCATCAGACTGTCACCCTGACAAGCTCCACCTCCCCTGCACCTATACCGATGAGCCCCCCAGACACCGTCCCCACTGAGCCTCAGCCACCTGCACCTGGACCCCCACCCAAATGAGCCCCACCTCCCCTGCACCTAGACCTCCCCTGCTGAGCCCCAAAAACCTTCACCTGGATCCCCTGCAGAGTCCCATTGCCCCTGAACCTGGAACCCCTCAATGAGCTGTGAATCCAGATCTCCCACTGAGCCGCCCGCACCCAGGTTGCCCCACAGAGAACTCTCTCACCCCCACCTGGATCCCCCCCCACATTAAGTCCCTTTGCACTTGGATCCTGATGCGCCTGGCACGGGGGGCAGGGCCCCAGGGTGTTTCTGGGGCAGGCCTGGCCCTTGCACTGTGTCAGGGTCGGGTGCAGCCTCACTGCCAAGTCCCTGTCCTGGGGTTGGGGGAGGGAGGCTGCAGGGTAATCTCCCACCTCCATTAAACCAGTGGCCTGTGCTCCCCACTGCCATTTTGGAGCCTCCACATTTATTTATTGACAAATACAATTTGCAGAATTTTAAAATATTGTGTACAGAATTGTTAATGTTTTGGTGCAGAATCCTCTCAGGAATATGGGGTGCTGTGCAGCTGTGATGGTGGGACTGTGAGGAGGTCTATGGGCGCGGGTGCTGGGCGAGCAGTGTGGTGTGCAGGGTGCTGTGCAGTTGTGGTGGGAGGCCAGCAGGGAAGGTCTCTGGGAGGGGTGAGGGCTGGGCATAGAGATCTGTGGTGGAAGTCTCTCGGCTAGGGGGTACTGGGCATAAGGGTGGGGCACTAGGCACGGGGGTGGTGTGGTGTGGGCCTGCCCTCAAGGGGAAGGAACTGGCAGGCCAGTGTGCATCTGGCAGCTGCCGGTTTGTAAACAGTGCCCTCCTGCTGGGCTGCACAGAGTGGGGCTGTTCCCGCCACGCTGTGCCTCATTGCCCCCAGCCCGCCCTTCACTCTGGAGACTGACCATCCCGCCCCACCCTGCACCTTGCCCCATGGGGGCCCACAAAAAGTGAATCCGGCCCTGCCCATGGCTTCTATAAGCCTTACAGGTGAGGCTGCTGCAGTCCTAAAGAATAAATTAACAATGATCTTCTGTCAGGTGAATAAAAGTCTTTATTCTGACCACGCTAACCTGTGAAAGAATAAGACATGGTTAACACCACTGAGTGCTTAATTTGACTCTATTGCCATCTCCTTTAGCACTTAAACTAGTGAAACATTGCAAACTGTCAGAAACTTTATTTGGCTTTAATTCACAATATATAGCAGTCAAGTGCCTAATCTCTGTAGTATAATTAACAGTCACTTCCATAGTCTATGCCAGCATGTTGCAAAGATCTTCTGTGGTGATAGTCGATTGTGTTAGTCTGGGGGCTAGAAAGCCAGACAGAGCTACCAGATACTGTCGCTGTCCAATAGCTTCTGTAGATAATTCCCTTCACATCAATGACAAAGTCCTCTCTCTTCTCCACCATGGTCACTGTCACAGGACTACAGCAAGAATTCAGAGATTAAAAAAAACCTGGGAGGACAGATCCTGTCTGTCTAGGTCCTGCCAAGATTAAGCACATGAAATGGATTTAGCAAATCTGTCATCTGTGTTAATTAACATGTTAAACACCACTTAGCTTCTATAGAGTAGAGAAAAACTGTTTTTTAATAAAATGTGTTAGCTGGACAGGGTGGGAAGAGAGACCGTGGGTTTGACCAGGCCCAGCCGATACATTTTTAAACACCAGTGTACACTAGCTGCTAAGTGTTGTTTAAAAATTTATTAATACATGTTTGCTAAACACACCTCATTTTCCTAGCCTAGACAAGGCCAGGGCAAGGGTTGCATCTAGGGTTAACTTAAGGCCCAACATTCCTTGATATTGTCCCTTAAGAATTATCTTGGGAAGGGAAATTGAATGTGATCCTAAGATCTGAGCTAGACTCACTCTGACCTTATGGGGCGCTATCAAATTATCTGAGATGACTACAGATACTCTTTCCTATTATGGTCTTCCTGAGGCTAGGAACCTGTAGAACTGGCTGCTCAAATGGAACTCTGTTTTAAGAATTTTTACTGTATATGGCCAGAGAAGAAACTGAATACTTAGCCCTCAATAATTATTGAGTCTGGCTTTCATTTTACCATATGATCTAGCCATTCATGACTGTTTTCTATCCTTTTAAGTTTTTGAGCCTCAATTTACTGTTTACAGCAGATATGCAGAATAATATCATTTTCCATAAGCCAAACTTCTCTGTCTCCCAAGCCCTATAAAACTGTTTTCCTCTATTGAAATGTCTGCTTGTCTGTGAACTAACACATCCTGTACATATGAGATTCTAAATCAGTTCAAGGCATGAGGTCACGTACCTCCACCATGTGATTTAAAGAAGCAATTGAAAGCAGGATAAGGCTTGTGGACGAGTCACTAGAAGGAGATATGACATTTTTTGCGGGCGACTTACACATCCGTTTTGTTAGACATCAGAAGAAAATTGGGACTCAAGAATCTTGGACTCCTGGCTCTGCAGGAGCTCTAGGTGGTTACAAACACCACAGCCAGCTGCAGGGGTTTAGCACATTCATTCTGAAAGGCAGTGTGGCCAGGTGGAGGAGACTTGGGTCTGCCATATGCTACTATGTCTATAACAGCATCCAGGGACTGTGAACAGGACATAGTGGCTCTTGAGGGCGTTCTCCCAGCACAGAAGCATGCTAGGGTAGATATATGGCTTTAAACTACCCCAGCGTGGCAAAGTGGCAGTTCTGGATTGCAGAGAAGCACATAAAGCACCTGGCTAAGGCTCCTTGAATGAGGCTGCTCTAATTTAATGCCCCCCTTCCCCCACTTCAAGAGCAGCCCAGAATCTGGGAGATGAAAAGTCAGCCTCACCAGCTTTGCCCCCTCTCAGTGCTTCCCTGGGGCTGCACCTTTTGTGCTGCATCTCCGGAGAGGAGCAGAATCTTGGCCTGGGTTCCATTCCCAGTTCTTTCAGAAGTGGCCTTCTACAGCCTCAGTCACCTCATCTGTGAAATGGGGGGAATGACACTTGCCTGTCTCCTCAGGAAGGAGTCTGAGGTGTCATTCAAAAATAAAAGCTGTGAAGTACACAGAATTATTAATTCAGACATCCATAACAACAGCTAGTAGAAGAGCTGAGACTAGCGTGTGGCTGGGTTCCTGGCACCCCGCACACCTTCCTTCTCATAGGCCAAAGGGGCAGCAGCACATGCTGCTACAGGTGCCGAATTGTTCCCTACACCACCCTCTGTCTGGACCACTAGCACTGTGTCTTTGGAGCAGGAGCCTACTCAATGCATTTGTCATGCAGGGAGCTCTGTGGGGCTGAAGCATGCTTAGTATATATGGAATGGTCAGAGATTTTAGCAGCAACTCTAATGGGCATGAGCATATAGTGATTTTTCAGAGGTTTCCCATGCCACCACATCCAGCTGGATTTTCATGGGGGCAAAAAAGACTATTCCCATGCCCGTTTCCCAAGGTGATCAGCAACAGAAAACACAGGGGCTTATAAGAAAGTCATCACTCAACAATTCCTGTAATTTATAAACTGCTAGGCCCTGCGATAATCCAGTGAAGAGGTGGCAGCCAGGTTGTAGTTTCCTTTAGTTGAAGATACATACCTACAACTGATCAGTTCAGGGCTTGTCTACACTGCTGCAGTGCAAACTACGGAGGTGTGAACTGCAGAGTTTACCAAAGAGTTGTGCTTTAACTGCCCCATGTGGATGGTGCTGGCGTGAACTAAAATGTGCCTGTTTGAAAAAGGACTATGTTAATGCAAATGAGGTACCTTGTAGTTCACGCCCAAAGCATCTGCACAGGGCAGTTAGAGCTGGACTCTGGTGAGCTCTGCAATTCACACATGGCTGCACCACAGCACAGTGTAGGCATAGCCTCAGTCTATAGTCCCTAGTTTAAGAGAGCTCCCAGATTCCCTGCTGATACTAAGCTCTAGCACAGAAAACATCATGGACATAGGCTGCTATCATCTCTGCTTCGATAGGAGACTCCATCCCATCCTGGCAGATGATGACTTGGCTTTGGCTACACATGTCTTTGTCACCTCTGCTGATATATCTGGTCATGAGCCCATCAGCTCTTAGGAAACTGCAGTAACCCAGAATGTTATAGCAATCTCCTTAGCAACACAGGCTATTGTGAGCACATCAGAGCTGTCCTCCACTCTCTACCCTGGTTTCTACCCATAGAATATCGAATCAAGTTCAAGGTCTCTGTCCCAATTGTCAAGACACTCAATGGCCTGGGCCTAGGCTCTGTAAAGACTGACTAGAGTTCTGGAATGTGGGCCTTGGTTGACAACTCTGCTCTTCAGGCACACTGGATCTTTCTACCATAGGGATAAAGCTAGTCTGTACAGGAGATGGCACTGTCTCAGGATCTTAGAATCATTGCAAATCTCACCACCAAGACACACTTCTTTGACTTTGTCCTAGAAGTGTGCACACATTAAAAAAGACAACACAAAACCAAAACAAAATACTCTTTTGGGGGGAGGGATAGCTCAGTGGTTTGAGCACTGACCTGCTAAACCCAGGGTTGTGAGCTCAATCCTTGAGAAGGCCACTTAGGGATCTGGGGCAAAAATTGGTCCTGCTAGTGAAGGCAGGGGGCTGGACTCAATGACCTTTCAAGGTCCCTTCCAGTTCTAGGAGATTGGTATATCTCTAATTATTACCTAATGCATGCATAGGAAGAGAGACCAAACCATGTGACAGAGAGTAGACACTATTTAATCTAGTACTGGAAGGGCGGCCCAAGACTACCCCAGCAGCAGCCAGTGCGGCAGTCAGGCAGCCTTTGGCGGCTTGCCTGTGGGAGGTCCGTCAGCCCTGCAGATTTGGTGGCAGTTTGGCGAAGCCGCAGGACTGATGCACCTCCCACAGGCAAGCTGACAAATCCGTGGGACCAGCGGCTGCCTGACTGCAGTGCTTGGGGCGGCAAAAAAGCTAGAGACGCCCCTGCAGATGCTATAGTGAAGAGGGCAGTGTAAGACTCAGAATAGAATAGAATAGAATAGAGGTGCTCATCCTCCATGTGGACGATGAAGAGCAACTTGGGGGAATGGGAAATCCTACTTAGCATCCCAACCTCAAGGGACACGAAACACACCACTAATGTATGTAGTCCACAGAGCTCCACATATGCCAGCTTTGCAGTTTTCCAACATAACTCTGCACACCAGACTCACCTATGCCTATCAACATCATCTTTCTTGCTTGGGTTCAGCCAGTTGTTCTTCATCCACAAGTTGATCTCATCCAAGCACTGGGCCATCTTGTCATTGTGGTTTGGGTGTATGTGGTGAAGAATAGGTAGAACAGAGTATCTTCCTCATTTTGCTGGTACTTTAGTCCATGTTTGCTGACCAGTTCGCTTAGTTGCTGAAAGTAGATGCTGAATATGACCGGAGAGAGAATTGATCCTTGTGGAACTTTACAAATGAAGGGTTGATTGGTGGAGGTGACTTTTCCTTCTTTAATCTTTGGGTGCATCCTTTTAGGAAGAACTAAAACCATTTCAGCATAGTCTCTTAGACCCCTGCCACACCTCTTATCTGGGACCTCAAGCTGGATTTGCACCGAAAGCTCTCCAGCCTTCCATGGTTGCTCTTTAGCCTGCTGTATATACTTGAGCATAAAACCACTCTGCTTTTAGATGGGTCATTCTTTTAAAAAAAAAAATGTAAAGCTCTGGAGAATTGGGCGGGGCTTGGCTTGTACACATGTGTATATATAATAAATAATTATTTTATTCTAAAATACATTTGTAATGTCAGCATTTACACATCTATTTCAGCTTAGGATCTGGGACTAAACAGCTTTAAAAAAGCAGTTCATTTTCAAAAACTCATCAGCTTGTTCCGATTTGTGAGGAAGAGGGAATTGAAAACTGAGGAAATGATTGTGAATGGTCAGCTTTTTTTAGTGTATTCCCTACTGTAATATTCTGGAAACCTCAGAAAAATATTTTTTCTTCTCCCTCAGAAGTCTTTAGATGATATTGAGTTATTTGGGAAATTAGATTTGTCAGCTTTATTTCTGGTTGCTGTCTACATTAATTTTATAATTAAAAACCAAAGATGTGTGTCTAATATGTATGAGTCTATGGGAGGCATGAAGAGAACGTATGTTTGAGCTGTACAAAAGAAACAGTTTGATGAGTGTCAGCGTCATATTTCAGTGCAACAGTGGAAACGTATTTGGCAAAGCACTTGGAAAATGTCTAGGCCATCCGAGCATAAGCTCATGAATCTGAAAATTGCCCTGAGAAGTTTATGTAGTTGCAATCGCTTTTTCTAAAGCATTCAAATATAAATCTAAATTACTGTGTCTTAGTCATGTGCCAAAGTGCTTTGCTCATTGTTGCATCTTATATTCAGTGATTTATTTTTATGGCTGGGCAGAAGTCAGGAAAATTCCTGCCCGCCTACATCCTGTAATCTATATTTTCCCTGGCTCTCAATGTTCAATAAATTTCAAGCCAGAGAAAATATGCATTGCCCCCTCCTTTCCCTATATTCTACAATGTCTTGCATTACCAATTGCTAAATATATTCCAGCATGCTAGTTAGCTCATCTGCACCTCCAAGAGTTGTGTGACTTACTTCCTCTGGAAGTGTCACAAATAAATCATTGCCTATGGATAAGGCTGCGAGTTTGTCACGGAAGTCATGGATTCCATGACTTTCCGTCATCTCCGTGACTTCTGCAGTGGCTGGTGTGCCTGGCTCAGGGGCAGCCCAGGCAGCCCCTGTGCCAGCCGCACTGGCTGCTGCTGGGGTAGTCTTGGGCCGCTGCGCCCCCTCCCCCAGCAGCAGCAGAGTTTGGGTGTGGGAGGGGGCAGGAGGTTGGGGCATGGGACGGGGTGAGGTGAGCTCTGGGTGACACTTACCTGGGGGTTCCCTGGAAGTGGCGACATGCCCCATGTTTAGGGTGAGCAGATAGCAAGTGTAAAAAAATCAGGATGGGGGTGGCGGGTAATAGGTGCCTACATAAGAAAAAGCCCCCAAAATTGGGACTGTCCCTATAAAATCGGGACATCTGGGCACCCTACCCTTGCTCTGCTGGTAGGTGGAGGCGTGGCCAGGCAGCTCCCATTGGCTGGGAGCGCCAGTTTAGCAGCTCCCATTGGCTGGGAACCGCAGCTAATGGGAGCGGTGGGGGCAGTGCCTGGAGGCGAATGTTGCAGCTTCCGGGGAGCCCCCCAGGTAAGCCCTGCCAAGAGCCCGCCTCACCCCATCCCATGCCCCAACCCCCTCCACACCCAAACTCTGCTGCTGCTGTTGGGGGAGGTGTGGAACCAGGTAGGGAGCCTACCATCCCCGCCAACACCCCCCCTCCCCAGTGGGGGTCCCAGGCCGTGCGCCACCACCTGCACCCTCCCCAGCACCCGCGGGGGCCCCAGGCAGACCCCCCAAAGTTTTAGTCATGGGTATTTTTAGTAAAAGACCCGGACAGGTCACAGGCTGTGAATTTTTGTTTATTCCCCATGACCTGTCCATGACTTTTACTAAAAATACCCATAACTAAAACATAGCCTTACCTATAGGCATCAGCTGGGGCACTGTTCTCCACTGACCAATACCTTTAGGGAGCAGGGTAAGGAGCAGGGAGGAGGTTTGCAGATTTAGGAGCACCATGGGCTACAATAATCAGGATCCTTGTTACAGGAAAACCTGTTTAAAATGATAACACTTGCCAGATGTTCCCCTTTTTTACTGAAATTCAGTAGGAAAGCTGATGGGATGCAGTGTAACACTCCAGTGGGCTGCAACTACAGTGCTTCCACAAATCCAGGGCCCACTTGAAATAGTGCACAAGGCCTGTAGGTAGTTCAGGCACCTCAGACTTGAACACTGGTGTGGTGTTTAGATGTTGCTTGTGATTATTAGAACTGGGAGCACTGGCTGTTGGGAGTCTGAAAGGACAGGAAACAGGAAGGAGGGGGGAGGAGTTGAGGAGGCAGAATGAGAGTTACAGAGGGTGCAGCAGCAGCTTGGTAAAGAGGTTTCCACTTTAAAAATAAAGTCCTGTTGAAGTTTGTTAGTACCTTGCCTGGTTGATACAACAACTAGCTTTGATTGGGAGAGTTTAAAACAAGGATAGAATAAGCCACTGGTATATGTATTGTTCACTCATGTTCCAGAGCTCTCCGTTATGGACATCAGATTGCAGTCATTGACGACTGGCTATTGTGACCTTGCATTTTCTTGTCACCACATGTGTGAGAGGCCAAATTCTCTTCTGTTGCCCTGGCTTCACTCCAATGATTGCACTGCTCTATATCTGGTCCATGACACCAAAGACAACTGATCCATACTTCTGAAGAAAAGTTATGTTCCTTCTTCAGCTTGTCTGGATTCGGAATGAGAACTAGCCCCATATAAAATGCACATGGCAACTATAGTTCAAACAGGAGTAATCTGAACAAAGATTTAAATAGCTGTGAGCCGGTAGACTTTCATCTAGCAGGGCTAAATAACTGAGCAATTAGCCTTTCATCTTTCAGAACTAATTACTGTTGTGCATTTATATAAATCTTTATGGGTTCTCATTGTAATTGTTGGCTTCTTACTTCCTTGTAAACTGGATGGATTGCCATTTACATGCATGAGATTGTCACTATACATATTTTATTATGTGGATTGACAGATATTTTTCCTTTGCAATTCCATCTATTCCTAAAACTGCCAATAAAATAAACAGAAATTACATAATGAACAAATGAAAGGCACAATGTGTTGATGGGATAAGAACCCAAAGACCAGCTGGATGGTCTTGTCTGCAAACAAGACTGGATCGGGAGAGCTGGATTAGAAACTCACCTATAGGGACTGCTTTAAAAGGCTCTAATTAAACAACATTTTGTTTGTCTTATGTTTGTGTTACACCGACAGATGCTGATCGTAGGCAGGCAGATTGAACCTGGGACCGCTGGAGCTAAATGCATGAGCCTCTGCTGCGGGGATCAGCAACCTCTGGCATGCGGCTCACCAGGGTAAGCATCCTGGCGGGCCGGGCTGGTTTGTTTACCTGCCACGTCCGCAGGTTCAGCTGATCGCGGCTCCCACTGGCCGTGATTCGCCATCCCAGGCCAATTGGGGCAGTGGGAAGCCGAGGAATGTGCTGGCTACCACTTCCCGCTGCCCCCATTGGCCTGGAGTGGCGAACCGTGGCCAGTGGGAGCCACGATCGGCCAAACCCACGGATGTGGCAGGTAAACAAACCGGCCCGGCCCACCAGGGTGATTACCCTGGCGAGCCATGCGCCAGAAGTTGCTGATCCCTGCTCTACTCCATGAGCTAAAAGCCATATGACTGTTAGCTAAGGCCGTAGAACAAACTCATTAATCTCACTCTAAGTAGTCTCAGTGCCACTCGATGAGATGAACACCACACCCAGGAGGTGTGTGGGTTACATTTGGATGCCTGAAATTCATAGTTCAGTGCTTGAAAGGCAAAAAAAAAAAAAAAAAATCCCAGTATTATTAAACTGTAAATTAGTAACTATCAGAGTCTTCATTCCCAAGGGCCAAATCCTGACCTCAGTTGCAGAAGCGCAAGTTCCATTGATATCAACAGCATATTATTGAAAAACTCAATAACGACATTTTCATTGATTCATGACTGAGTAAATAATTCAAAATCAAGTTTTTAATACAGTCCTGAAGTAATAAACTGTATATTGGGCACAGTTGCCCAAAATACGGTTTGCTGACTGAAACGGAGGGTTTTTTAAATTATTCCTACTACTTACGGTACCTATCAATAAAGTCAAAATAAAGACTTCATGTTCAATTTTCGATGAAGGGAGAGTTCCACAATTAATGACCCTTCCCAATTAATATCTACTTCTTCAAAAACCTAATAATAACTCGGTGGAGCAAATGTCACTAATATAGGGGCTGTGGGCCCTATCCTGAAGGATTTATTCAGGGCTAGATCCACAAAAAGCTAGATTTGCTCAGTGTTGCAACATGTAACATTTAGGTGTCCTGCAGCCCAGTGGACCCCACAGTGGGCGAGTTAGGTGCCCAGGTTCCTCAGTGCATGGGGAGAGTTAGGCACCTGAGAAAGGGATTCACAGATGCCAATAAGCTGAGTGTGGATGTGTGTATGGCACCTAAACTAGTAAAGTAGAAAATGCCAAATGTAATTAGGCGCCTAACTCTGGGATGGTGGGATGTGCCTATCTCCACCTGGGATTCAGAGCTGTGACAGCCTCCACCCCACACTCCGGAGTTAGGTTACTAAGCCAGGTCAGCCCTTTCTCATGAAAAAACAGAGAGAACAAGAGCACTACCACCCCATGATAGAGGATTTTATCAGCAGAAATTTACGCACCATGGGAATTTGGCACCTACAGGATTAGGTAGAAGCTGACCAGGGGTTGCAAGGACCTCTCTGGAACCTAAATATTAGACTTAAAAGTCCCTTTGCAGGTCTAGCCCTCAGCCCCTATTCAGGTTAAATTCCAGTTATTGGTGGCTTCGGTGAAAGTTTTGGTTGAGTAAGAACTTTAGGCTCAGGCATGTGATAGGCCATATGCATCATGATGCTCCTGATTGGAGCCCTGATTTGTTCCTTTCAGGCACTGGTCTTCTTGCTTTTACACTTTTCTTTTCTCAAAGTGACATCAAAGTGCTCAAAACTTAGAGGACTGTGGCTTAGACAGGCCTGTATGTTGATTACTAAAGAGTTATTACTAACGCTAAGAGTTTGTCATGGATATTTTTAGTAGAAGTCACGGACAGGTCACAGGCAATAAAGACAAAGGCACGGAAGCCCATGACCTATCCCTGACTTTTACTAAAAATAGCTGTGACAAATGGGGAAGCTGTGCAATCCCCACACCATGGGGCTTGGAGCTCCAGGGTCCCCATTGCCAGTGTGGGCTCAGAGCTCCAGGGTCCCCTGTGGCTCAGAGCTGCAGTGTCCCCCCGCCACCTGCGACTCTGAGCTGCAGGCTCCCTCTGCTGCACACAGCAGCTGGGAGCTACAGGGGGGCCCATGGTGGCCATGAGCTGCAGGGTACCCCCACCACCCACAGCAGCTTGAAGTTCTCGGGGCCCCCAACTGTGGACTGAAGTCACGGAGGTCTCTGGAAGTCACAGATTCCATGACTTTTGTGACCTCCATGACAAAATCATAGCCTTAGTTATTTCTGATAAATTATTTTCTTCTGACTTGGTACAAAGTAGCAGTTTCCAAACATCCTTAAGAAAAAGGTCTTGGACCTCACTCATAGCATTGTGCTGGTGTTGGCTCCTGCTTAGCAGCAAGACGAAGTTAGCACATCAGCAGTTACTTCCTTTGTTATATAGCTCTTTGCAGTATACCATTTGGCTATGTTCTTGTGGGATTTTGTCTCCTTTTTTTGACAAACATAGTTAGCAATTCGTATGCTGTTTGGTTCCCAATGCATCAAATAAGGAGAGGTAATGAAAACCTTATTTCAAGTTAGTTACACAGAAAAACACTAGCATTGATCCTTTCAGTCTCCCAGCTGGGGACTCTTTTGCAACCTTCCAAAAGCTGTGAATTACTTATACTTCTTAAAGTCAGGAACTTAATTTTCTTTCTGAATCATATGCCCTATGTCCTGTTTAGACTTGGGGACTACAACAAGCTTGAGCTAAAAGGGTAAATGCCTTGATTGTCATTTAGGATACATCTACACTTCATTAAAAGCACTGCACTGCAGCACACTGGGTCAGATGACTTGGGCTGGTGGGGCTCAGGTTCGCAGGCCTAAAAAGTCCAGTGTAAATGTTCTGACGCAGGCTGGCGTCCAGGCTCTGAAACCCTGTGAGGGGGTTGGATCTCAGGGCTCCATCCCAAGCCTGAATGTTTATACCACTATTTTTAACCCCGTGAGCCCAAGTCAAATGACCTGGGTCCTGAGACATGGTTTGTTTTTTTTTAATTGCAGTTTAGACGTACCCAGAAAGTCATGTTTTAATTATCTATGAAAATTTTAAAAACTATATTATTTGTTTCTCCAATTACATCTAAAGCTGACTGACTATGAAATTTTCAGTAGACACAATATTATGAGGTCCAAATTCTCACCTTATTCAGGCCTGATCTAAAGCCTATTGAAGGCAATGTGCAAAGCCTTCTACTGGCCGTTTAGATAGGCCCTGATTCAAAGCCTAGTGAAGCCAACGGAAGGTTTCTCATCAATTCAACCCTTCTTGATGCCAATGAGGTATATAACCAAGGGAAAAAATTGGCCCCTATCCAAATGTGTTTCTCCAGCTAAATATGACATTGAGCATGTGCTATTCATATAAATGATAGTAGGGACCCTCACTTCCTAAAAAGCATGGCCAAGAATATTTCAGTGACCATTTGACCAATTGCCATGACACTGTAGTCATGGTTTCCTTTCACAAATGGAGCCTAAGTAGAGCTGTAGAAAAGTGGGCTGTTCCATTTTGCATGAACCATCATTCAGTTCTGGTTCACCTGGGTTGATACTCCTGAATTTGCTTTGAATTTTCAATTTAATGGATCCACCAAAACTCAAAGTGCAAGCCAAAAATGCCAGATTGTGCCTGGTTTTGGTTGATATGATGCCCAGCTATGGAGTATGGCTTCCCAAAACTCTAGAGCTTGACTGGCAACTCTAACGAAGTTCTCAAAAAATATTTGCAAATGACTGTGAACCTTAAGTGGATTTTGAAAGACATTTTTAAAACGTTTCTCTCCATGGCATTTTCATCCTCCCCAACATACATGTCATAGCATCACATCCCCACCCTTTGCTGTCACGTAGCCACGTTGTACATATGTAACTCTTTTCTAAGGTCAGTTGAAGGGAAGGGGTGAGCTGCAAGAAAAGACGTACATACAATTTTGGATTGCCCTTCTGTGCTAGCTTGTGTTTTAGGAATGTCTCTGAAGGTTGTAAACTAGAGAGGTTTTTCTTTAGACTATAGAAATGCTGTGAAAAATAGTGTTATTGTGGGGGAACCTCTTTTTCCTTCTTTTAATGGAGTGGGGCTTTTTTTTTTTTCCAAACAAAATTTATCCAAAACATTTAAGGTCATTTCTGAGGCGCATCAGTAAATTTGCCTCATCACCTGTAATTCTTGTGCTTGAAAGAAAACTGCTGCTGGATGGCTCAGGAGACTGATGATAGCCTCATGAGTGATACATGTGTAGGTTACTGGTGCAACCTAGCCCTGATTGATTGTGACTAAGAGTTATAACTCACAGATGTTCTATGGCATCAAAGCAGTGCAAAGTGTATACAAATGGCTCCCTGGTCTGTAATTTGCACAAATTGGGCAAAGATTTAATGGGCCTAGGAAGAAGACGACTGTCTCATCACTACAAGTGATGGCTCCATGTCTTGGCTGGGGCAGTGTTAGAATCTTGCACTGCTGTTGCCTATCCTATTTTGTGGGTAAACAGTAACTGGGTGGGTAGCAGGGCCATCAATCCGGCATCTGTCAGAGGCAGTAAATTCATTTTAGAAAAATCCCCACTGCTGAGCCACCATCTGGCTTCATTTTTATCAATGTGTTTTACAGTATTTAATAGACTTTGCTATATCTCCGCATTAAACAATTCCTAGCTTGTTCTTTGGATCAGGGCCGCCCAGAGGGGGGGGCAAGAGGGGCAATTTGCCCCAGGCCCCGCCGCACCGCAGGGCCGCACCTCCTTTGAGCTCCGCCTCAGCGCATGCGGCAGGGGCGGGGGCAGGAGGGAGGGGCCAGGGGCAACCTGCCAGGGCGGCGGCGGGGCGGCGGCGGCTCGCTGCGCGGGCTCCGCTGCGGGGCGGCAGGGCAGGGGGGCGGCAGCGTGGGACCCGCCGCGCCACGCGCCGGCTGCGCATGCGTCGGCTCCCGCCGGCCCCGGTTGACCTGCGCCCGCTGACCTGCCGGAGCAGCAACAGCCAAAAGAGCCCCCCAGGAACCCCCCCCGGGGGGCCGGGGCCCCCCCCGGCCGGGCCCCGGCCCCCCGCCCCCTGGGCCCGCTTTGGATAGGCAATTCACCAGAGGTAAGTGGGTCCAGGACTACTGATATGGTACAATAATCCACTAGACATTTGTTGCCAGAGACCAGAGTTCAAATGCTGATCTGATCACAATGAGTTTGATTGGCTCTACCCAACCACATTTATGTGCATGAGAACATTGCCACTTTCAGACTGTCTGGTCAAGGAACAGCAACTCATAAAGGATGAGCACTGGAAAAGCTGTGAGATACTTGTACGAGCCCTGACTGAATATCTGGCTACTAGTCACACTCATAGGTGAGCGATTTATTCATTTACTAACCTTCGCAAAAGAATTTTTTTTTATTTTATTAACAAAGTATCACCTGAACCTAGCAAAGAACTATAGAATCGTTGGGTTTTCTTACAACAGCAGCTGCCTGTGTATTGGAAGTTATGCAGATCTGTCCATCTCAGGGCTGGGGCTAACTCTGGAAAGTTTTTGGAATGTTCAAGTTTGGGAGGAATCATACAAAGGCCAGAGGTCCAGACCCTCAGAGGCATTTAGGTGACAAACTCCCATCGATTACAATGGACTTAGGTGCCTAAATACCTTTGGGGAACTGAGCCATAGTTGCTGAATTAAATGTAATTTATAAATAGTACCCAGTGCAGACACATGGAGAGAAACACACACAAATGTGGTCAGTAGAGATATACTTTGTAAGAAATACAACTTGCATCTGAAGAAGTGGTCACACCCAGCTCAGCTCATGCTGCGTCAAAAAGTCTTCTCTTCTCTAAGGTGCCACAGGATTCTTTGTTGCTTTTACAGATCCAGACTAACACGGCTACCCCTCTGATATTTGTAAGAAATGTTATCAAGGGAAAAAGTCTACTCTCTCGGCCCCTTTTAGTTCATTGCAGGCTTCACAGTTGACCTCATTCGGCTGTAGGTTTTGTTTTCTTTTTGGACAGAGTGCCAGGATTCTGACAAATTCCCTCTGGTCTCTATTTTTAATCCCATTTTCTTGTGTTTCACTGCTGTGCTTCCTTTCCTCTTACATCGACTGTTCCATGTTCTCTCTTGTGGCATGTGAATGGGCTTTTAACATCAGCAATCAGCACTATAGAGTGTAGGAGTTCTCCTTCCTCCCCTCCCAAAAAGGAAAGAAAATCAAATATACTCAGCAGGGAATAAGAAGTAAACCACTCATGGGACCAATCTGTAAAATATTCAGCATAAGATTTCTCACACTAGAATGGGCCTTCAGTGGAACAGCCTATCAGACCTGGCTAACTGTATAAAGCTGTATAGGATGTGTATGTGGCTTTGTCCAGACTAGTATTTCAGGGGTGCAAGCTAGAATTTGTTAGAGTTTATCTACATGGGGAAACTGACCAGCACAACTATTCCAGAGTAACTATTCTACCATGAAAAAAAACAGGAGTACTTGTGGCACCTTAAAGACTAACACATTTATTTAAGCATGAGCTTTCGTGAGCTACAGCTCACTTCTAGCTCATGAAAGCTCATGCTTAAATAAATTTGTTAGTCTTTAAGGTGCCACAAGTACTCCTGATTTTTTTGCGGATACAGACTAACACGGCTACTACTCTGAAACCTATTCTACCATGGACCTTCTGGAAGAGCTCCCCATGCAACATTCTTATTTCCGGACAGCTATAGTACTTTAAATTCAAACTCTACCCCCTTCCAGAATAACTTCCCTTTATAAACAATCCCTTAGCTAACTTGTCCTAAAGAACAAGTTTTGAAAAGCTAATGTAGACAAGGCAGTCTAGACTTTAACACCCTAGAGCTTAACACAACCCACTTAGCATGAGTTAAAGGCCTTGTGCCTTGTTTACATAAGACTTTTAAAAGGCGTTAATTGGAATTCATTAGCTGACGTGCTAACAACAAACATTTTAATCTGAGCGTAGATAAGGCTTGTGCTGTTTCATTTCTAGTAATACCTGAGACGACTAACCAATATTCTCTGATGCACAAGATTCAATTACCCCTTTCTTGGCATATGTAACTGAAAATATCATGCCATTATCTAGCCCTTTTAATAGAGTACAAATCCTGAAGACCATTCTGAGCCCTTACACAGGCAAAACTAACGTTGGCTTCAGTAGAAATTCAGTCTACACATGCATATTGTTCAGAGGAATCATGTACGCTCGGTCAAACATGCTAGATGACCTCATAGCTATTTTTTTGAATTACACTATTGACATTTGTGAAAAGATGCTAGTTTCTTAAGAATAAGAGACAGAAGCGTGAGTAAGGAGATGAGTTTTTACCTCAGTAACGCATTGGCGATATACTGAGTACGGGTCTGGTGTCCATATTTTTAAAATGATGTTGAAAAATTGGAAAGGGGCCAGAAAAGAGCCACAAACATGATCTGAGGGCTGGAGAAAATGCCTTACAGGGAAAAGACTTAAAGAGCTCAATTTATTTAATCAAAAAGAAGAGTTGGGGTGACTTGATTAGAGTGTGTAAGTAAAGGCTCTTTAATCTAGCAGAGAAAGGCATAAGAGGAAGAAGTGTCTGGAAACTGAAGAGAGACAAATTCCAATTAGAAATTAGACACAATTTTTTTATGGTGAGGATGATTACCTGCTGGAACAGCCTACCAAGGGAAGTGGTGGATTCTCCTGCTCTTGATGGTTTTCTGGAATATATGCTTTAGCCAAACTCAGGTTATTCTCTAGTGAAACATCAATTATTGGGCTCAATACAGAGGTAAATGGGTGAAATTTAATGGCCTATGATATACAGGAGGTCAAACTAGATGATCTTCTGCACTTAAAAACTATGAACATGAAAACTTAAAAAGGAGAAGGAGCACTTGCCAGCTGAAAGAAAGGAAAAATGCAGCAACCAGTTGCAAATTGGTTGAATTAGAACTGGAGTGTGCTCTCTCTGCTGGACTAATACACTCCCCACCACAAGGCATGATGGGAAATCATTCTTGTAAAAAGGCAAACCTATGCTAGTGTCAGTAGTAGAGGGTAATTGCATGGATGTATCTAGGGGCATTATTATATTTTCTGACTTTCTGTCCCTTTCCTAATAGTTCCTAACATTCTGTTAGCCTTTTTCACTGAAGCTGTGCATTGAACTGAAGTTCTCAGAGCACTGGCAAAAGTGACACTAAGAGCTCTTTCTTGTGTGGTGACTGTTAATATAGAGCAGTGATTCTCAAAACCGGTCCACCGCTTGTTCAGGGAAAGCCCCTGGTGGGCTGGGCTAGTTTGTTTACCTGCTGCATCCACAGGTTCGGCCAATCGCGGCTCCCACTGGCCGCGGTTCGCCGCTTCAGGCCAATGGGGGCTGCGGGAAGGGTGGCCAGCACATCCCTTGGCCCGCGTTGCTTCCCGCAGCCCCCATTGGCCTAAAGCAGCGAACCACAGCCAGTGGGAGCCGCGATTGGCCAAACCTGAGGACGTGACAGGTAAACAAACCGGCCTGGCCCGCCAGGGGCTTTCCCTGAACAAGTGGCGGATCGGCTTTGAGAACCACTGATCTAGAACTCATCATTATATATGTGTAGTTGGGATTATTTTTTCCAACTTACATCACTTTTCACTTATCAATGCTGAATTTCATCTGCCATTTTCTTGTCCAATCACCCAGTTTAGTGAGAAGCCTCTCTTTGCAGTCAGCTTTGGACTTAACTATTGAATAATTTTGTATCAGTTGCAAACTTTATCACTTCCCCGTTCACTCCCTTTTGCAGATCATTGCTGAATATATTGAACAGCACAGATCCCAATACAGATCCTGTGGGCCCCCTCCGTTTACCTCGCTCCATTGTGAAAACTGACCATTTAGTCTTACCCTTTGGTTCTTATCTTTTAACCAGATGTTGATCCATGAGAGGACCTTCCCTCTTATCCTATGACTGCTTACTTTTCTTAAGAGCATTTGGTGATGGACCTTGTGAAAAATCCAAGTACACTATGAGTATTACTACAGTGCAGTTAAATGCCTGAAGCTGGCCCATGCCAGCTGACACAGGCTCACAGGGCTTGGACTGAGGGGCAGGTTAATTGCATTGTAGACATTCAGGCTCAGGCTACAGCCTGGGCTCTAGGACCCTGCGAGGTGGGAAGCCCCTAAGCTCGAGCCCCATAGGCCAATCAGGCAGAGCAGTATTTGAACTTATGTCTCCCACATCCCAGTGAGTACTCAAACTATTAGGTATAAACTGGGGTGGGGAGGTGGGGGCAGGGAATCACCACCACTATGACCCAAGAACCTCTTAATGCCAGCTGGCAAGGGGTTAACAGGAATGTCCTGATTCTGGTATGAATATTCTGGTTGACTAAAGAATATCATGTGAGGTCTTAAGTGTGTGTGTGTGTGTGTGTGTGTGTGTGTGTGTGTGTGTGTGTGTGTGTGTGTGTGTGTGTGTGTGTGTGTGTGTGTGTGTGTGTCACACTGCTCATTGTTATCATTATGAAATTTATGTACAGATACTATGGAAGGAGTTAGGTCTATAAGTTAGGTGTATATATATATACTGCAAATATGTTTGACGGTCTGCATCAAGACACAGGTGAAAAACAGGTTTCCCTCCGGGAAGGAGATAAGGTCAGTATAGCTCTCTGGTGGGATGTAAATGAAGCATTGCAAGCTAACATAATGAATGTCCATTTACATACAAAGTCAGATGTTAACAAAGAGCTCTGAAATCAATGGGAAATAGCACATATGAAAAACAAACTTTGGGGATATATGTAGCCAGCCAAAAAGACTCCGCCACCCATTCAGCAGGTAGGAAGTAGATTAATAAAATAGATTAATTTGGATCTCAGCCAACCTTAATTGAAAACATTGCAAAGGACTTTGGATGAGCTAATCTTCTTTAGGACATTAACCGGCTTAGTTTCTAGAAAAGTGTGTTATGATGTTATTTGATATGTAACCATTTGTTTCCAATATCCTTCCTAGCTCCTGAGTCTCCTGAGCCTTTGATAATATTTTTTTCTTGTTTGCACTATAACTGTATCTCAGTGCTGTGGTGTTAAGCAAAGTGCTGATCCTGAGCTGAATCTTAAAATCTGGTGTGTATACTGGTCCTTTAGGAACAGAAAGCTTGTTAGTTCTGTGAGTAGCCAAAGTCAGGGGCCAGTTATCACAGGGGAATGCTTTAAAGGGACTCAGGCATTGGAGTGCACCTATTGGTAGCCTGCAAGACAAAGTAAGGGCTGGTGAAGCCCAGAAGAGAGTGCTTGAGGGTCTAGCAGGTTTGGTTTAGCACCCAACTAAGCACAAGCCACTGTCCCTCATGGTTTTGTGTGTGTGTGGAGGGAGGGGTGTCACAGGGTGACTCACAGTTCTGGGTACCCCAAGGACCATCACAATCACGTTCTCTTTCCTCCGTGCTTTTTTATGAGAAAAGCCTGACCTGGCCGCACGGGCAGTGCTCTGGGCAGTGGAGTTGCACGCTCCTGCCGATCAGCACAGCAGCGTGTCTGGCTCCAGCTGCCAGACATGCTGCTCTGAGCAGCATGATAAGGGGGCTGGGGCTGGGGCCAGGGGGTTGGATAAGTGGTGGGGGGCCCCGAGGGGCAGTCAGGGCACAGGGATCAGGGGGCGGTTAGATGGGGTGGAGGTTCTGGGGAGTAGTCAAGGGACAGGTGGGGGTTGGATACGTGTGGAAGTCCCAGGGGGGCAGTCAGGGAGCGGGGGTGTGGATAGGGTCAGGGGATGGGGAACGGGCGGTGGGGTTGAATAGGCGTGGGGTCCTGGGGGGTCTGTCATGGGGCAGGGATGTGGATGGAGTCAGAGCAGTCAGGGGCCTGGGAGCAGGGGGGTTGGATAGGGAGTGGGGTCCCAGAGGCAGTTAGGGGTGGGGGGGTCCCAGGAGGGAGTGGTTAGGGGACAAGGAGCAGGGCGGGGTTGGATGTGTCAGGAGTTCTGAGGGGGGGCGGGAAGTGGGAGGGGGTTGTATAGAGGGCAGGGGCCAGGCTGTTTGGGAGGGACAGCCTTCCCTACCGGCCCTCCATATATTTTTGCAACCCCAATGTGGCCCTCAGGCCAAAAAGTTTGCCCATCCCTGCATTAGAAGGATAGAATGTGATAACTAAGCACCAGTCATACAGCTGACCAGGGATATTAATGGAAGTACAAAAAGATCAGCACCGGGAATTTATACTATAGAAATCTTTATGCTCAAAACTATTAAAGGGAAAAAATTTACATGACTACAGTTTTGAGTTAAACAATCTCAAATGCTTTTACATAAGTGTTTTCAGCTTTAGACTGCATAAAATTTACTGTACATCAGGGGTCGGCAACCTTTGGCATGCGGCTCACCAGGGTAAGCACCCTTGCAGGTCAGGCCAGTTTGTTTACCTGCCACGTCCACAGGTTCGGCCGATCGCGGCTCCCACTGGTTGTGGTTCACCGTCCCAGGCCAATGGGGGCTGCAGGAAGCGGTGCGGGCTGAGGGATGTGAAGGGCTGCGGCTTCCTGCCGCCCACATTGGCCTGGGATGGTGAACCATGGCCAGTGGGAGCCGCGATCAGCCAAACCTGCGGACGGTAAACAAACTAGCCCATCCCACCAGGGTGCTTACCCTGGTGTGCCGCGTGCCGAAGGTTGCCAATCCCTGCTGTACATGAAAACCAAATGTAGTGTGACGTTGTATGGGATGTTCACTAAATCTAAGCCTAGCTATTCCTAAGTGAGTATGATGGTATGGGAATTGAGATCATGCAAGTTTAGTCTGCGATACACATTTCATTAAACAATTGGGTTTCACTATGTGCAACAGCGCATGAGTTTACATTAGAAAAAAAAATTGTGGCAGGGGATAATACAGTGTTCAGTAAACAACAAATACTGTGTTAGTGTAAAATGCACTTCATTTTAAAGTGTGCACTTTTTGCTCTGCCTGAAGTACCAAGGATAACATTCACACTTGCACACAGGGCTGGCACAAAGCATATTTATAACTTAAGATCTCAAGTGGGATGTAGTTCACCTGCTGGCCCTCTCTATAGGGTTGAATTTCACTGTGGACCGTGTGCTAAGTGTAGTTGTAAATCCAAATAAATGGCTAAAATGTGAACTTTTGCATAAACTACAACTTTCTACTGTAGAACGTCTGCAATTTATTTCTGAGGCTGGTGCCCCAAACAGCAAGTAAATTGCACTATGTGGGACCATTGCATTTTTATTATATAAGAACTGGCAGATATAACAAACTTTCATATGCATTATTCATACATGTGTTCATGCAAGTGCAGAAAGAGTTGACGTTTGGATGAGAATAGTTAAGTTTCATGACCATTACGCGTTTATATTTACTAGACTCACCTGAGTCACTTGCCTTCATACTGTTACTTTAGCAACTGTAAGTGTGTACATTCTCTAAAACACCTTTGCATGTTTCAGCTGAGAGTAGAATTTTCTCTGACAATATATCTGCTGATTCTGTTTTTCTTTTTCATACAAATAATATTTAATTTAGTATTTATGTATTGTAATCCTACAACAGATGCTGATTATCCAGAGCAGTAGTTGCTAACAGACATATATGGTAGTTTCTCTATGGCTAACTATATTTGACTCAACTTTCATTGCTTCATTCCAATAAATAATTATCTCAGCATATATCTACACTGGATACTTCCTGAATCTGTTGTACTTTGTCACATTTGTTGTTGTAGATTACAAGGGTCAGAGATTTTGAGCTCTTTTGAGATCGATTTTAACCACTTTGGTCACAGCCTCTTCTTCTGCCCATTTAGGGCCATGGTTTTGAGAGGACTTTCCTACTGTTTATACAGCTCTGCATGAAAGCATGTTGTATAGCAGTGGATCTTCAAGATGTCTCGCTCGTTATGTGATTTCTGCAGTATTCTCCTTGAGTTTTATAAATGTACACATTGTGCAATACACACACATGTAGTGCAAGGCCTCATGCTGGCTTCTAAATACTGTGCATTTTAAAGCAGATTCCAAAAATGGTAATGAGGAAAAAATCCCTACTTTTCTCTTTGAATATTTAAGGGGTACCACCAAATGTGAATTCCCTTAGTTCCTTATGCAGCTCACAGCACAAAAGGATTAACCAGGACTGGAGTTAGAAAGAGTGACTAATTGGTTGCATTGTAGCTGCCCAGCAAAACGCCGCAAAATGTGAAATTTATGTCTTTGTTTTTGTTTCTTTAAATACCTTGCTGCTTGGCTAGATATGTTTAAAACAAAATGAAATCTGTTCAGTTTGTAAAAGCACAATCTTCACCTTGGAGCTTCCTCTGGTGCTAATTTTAATTCCTTTGATTTAAGCTAATATTACAGTCTCTTCTTTGATACAGTACTCAATACATTTCATCGGGAGGCTTGCAATAGCTGGTTTGGGTGGAAGGAGGACAAACACTGACAGACACTTTTTGGATTTGTAACAATTCAGAAACATCAGAACAACTTGTAAAAACAATATGGTAGAAGTCATATTTATTGAAAAAAAATTAATATATTTGCTATAAAATCCTTAACAGTAATGAACTGAATATTTATTTTGATGCATAAACCTGAATGTTACATACCAAATACAATACAGTAACACTGGTTTCCTCTTTATTTACATATTTATGAAAATTGATATGCAATCCATGTTAAAGGAACTTATAATGAAGAATAGTTACATTAGAAAAATAATATTCTTGATAAAGCATTCTCGAGGAGTCCAATCACATTTTCAGGCCTCTTTCAATAAGGCAAAAATCCCTGGAACAGCATATAACTTAATTTACAAAAGACAATAACTGTTCAGACACATCTTCAAGTTTTCTTTTGGTATAATTTTTCTCACTGTACAATTACTTAACGGAAAGACTTTCAGGAACATAACATAATGATTTCTGCTATATATTACATATACATTGCTGTAGCTTAGCAACCATAACTAGGCAATCTTTTCCCTTATCCATTTGCTCAGTGAGCTATTCTTAGATGTAGCACATTAATATCTTGACATCGTTATAACTGTGGTATCTTTCTTCAGTTTTCATAGGAAACAGATGTGTCACATTTTAAAATATTTTATATTTTTATTTTTAGGAACTGGTGCACAACCACATTTCCACTCACAAGAGAACGTCACAAATGTAACTAAAATTAGGCTTGGATAACTCTGAAAACGTACTTCTGTGTGGCAAAACCAAATTTCATACTTTAATACTTTGTAACCCTGCCATGCTTTAGGAATTCTTCTTCTGCATACTTCTTTACTATTCACAGTCAGGTAGTTTTAATTCCTTCAAAGGCACAAAACTTCCACCTCTTTTCCAATGTTGCTCCTACGCCAGTGAACTCTTGTTTAAACATGCGTGGCAATCTCATCAAAAGCATTTCTATTTCATTTGCAGAGATCTGTGAAAGAGGGGGAAAAGCAAAACTACAGTGAGAAACAATTGGGTTATATTTAAGAAATAGGAAATGTAGAGAATACAGGTAGAAGAAACATTTTCTAGGTCAACTAAAAATCCCAGCATTTCTTTTTGGGAGGTTATAACATTTTATGCCATCTACAGATAGATCCATATTCCCACCATGACACAGAATCATTGAAATGTAGGGCTGGAAGAGACATCAGGAGGTCATCAAGTCCAGCTCCCTGCGCTGAGGCAGGACCAAGGAAACCTAGATCATCCCAGACAGGTGTTTATCCAACCTGTTCTTCAGCTTCCAGTGAGGGGATTCCACCAGCCTATTCCAGAGAGTAACTACCCTTGTAGTTAGAATGTTTTTCTGAATATCTAAATCCCCCTTGCTGCAGATTAAGACCATTGCTTCTTGTCCTAGTTCAGTGGCCTTATCATTGCATAACATTTGCTTTAGTCTCTCTAAGAAGTGTATATACTTTAATTGGTCTTGAGGTTCAGCACTCTAATTTTCTTGAAAAAAAACCTAAAATAGTAGTTTTATTTTTTGGTTTCCATATTTATGATTAAAATAAGATAAATAAAGGCTCCCTTGATTAAGGTTTGGTCAGGCACTTTCAGCTAAGCTAAAATGTAGATGCAGTATTTAAAATAGTTTACTTCATAAACTATGGATTATATTTAGCAGGTAACCATTAAGGGCCAGATTGCAATGGGTGTGTGAGGTCAGGGCCACAGTCCTGGTCCCTGAACCCCCTTGAGCACAAGGACTTTACAAGGCTAATGGTCACAATGGGGCAGGGCCTTCTCCACCCTGGCAAGAGGAGCTGGTGTGATTCCGTATGACTGAAATATGACCATTTATATCATTAATATTGCCACTGTTAGACAATAGCACCAAATGGTATTCAAAGTATGTCATGTAAAGTATCAATGGAAAAGTTACAATTTATCAAATATGATTATCCTGTTTTGTGTGCATGTATCATCTTTGTATCCTAAGTTATGAATATTGACTATGTACCAGTATTTCAAATGTGTTTGCTCCTACAGTAACACCCAGAAGGTAGGTTACATCCAGTCTAGCCAGCACATTGCGAATAGCCCATTCAAGTTGATGGCCCATCAAAGAACACTTAACTCTCACAATGGGCCATAGAAGAAGCTCCTTCACACTCCGTGAGCCTTCCTGTGGTCACTTTAGCCAAAATATGGGTAATGGCTGCTCCTATCAGTCATCAAAGCATGCAAGGGCATGTGACTTGCTCATGTGACCCTGGACTCCATCTTGTGCCTGTAATTTTCCACAAACTAAGACTGAGAGCAGTCCCTCCACATGGGAGAAGGTATAAAGGACCCTGAAAGCATCACCATTTTGTCTCTTTCCTGCTCTGATTTTTGGACTCTGGATTTATACTAAAAGGAGCATATTGACTATAGACTGAGGACCTTCCAATCTTTTGGAAGTTCCAAGAGACTTTACAAGCCAGCAATCTGCAACATCACTGCTACAAACCTGATCTAAGAACTTTGCAATGATTGTATGTATATTATTTCTTTGATCATTTTAACTCTCTCCTTTCTTTTCTCTTATAAATAAGCCATTAGATATTAGACACTAAAGGATTGGCAACAGCATGATTATTGGGTAAGATCTGAGTTATATACTGATCTGGCTATGTGGCTGATCTCTTGGGATTAGAGGACCCTATATGTGATGAAATTGGTTTTCAGGAACCACTCATCATAGAGTTCCGTGTCTGGGTGGTGAAACAAGGGCTGGAATGCCTAAGCAGAGTGCATTTCTGACTTCTTGTTAACCAGCGTGGTGAGACAGAAGTTTACTTTTGTTACTGGCTTGGTATAATCTAATAATAGAATAACCACCAGTTTGGGCTGAGCCTGCCCTATTTCTCAGTGGTTTGTCCTGAACCTGGCATTCTGAGTTGTGACCCACTGAGGCACAGTGCAGGTTAAGAGCTCCATGGTACCCTGCCTGAGGATTCGGCAGCAGCCGCAGAGCTTTAGGAGGCATTGTTTCTGCCTCCATGTCACTCAAAGTCTTTGTAAATTTGGTGAGCTATGTGAGCTGGTCACCTCAGTCAAGTTTCTAGTGGGAAAGATGGGCCCATCATCACCCAAAAACCAAAAATCACCACCACAGGGGCGCACCCTTGCAGAATCAGCAAAGAGACCAAGAACAGAATGACCATGGAAACTGAACCACCATCTTGGTCCGACAGGTGTCTATTCTGGGTCAGTGGTAAGGCACACGCTATGGGAGAAAATAATATTCTCGGATAGTTAATAAATAAAAATAAAAATTTTTTTTAAAAAAAAAAAAAAAAAAAAAAATAAATTAAAATGACATTAGAATAGTAGTATAAATTATAAAATCAGGTCAGGTACCACCAATAAAATAGAAATAGAATGAGAAAGGCCGAATGGCCAGACCAATAGAGACCAACCAGCCCCAGTATCCTGTCTTCTAACAGTGGCCAATGCCGTAGGGAATGAACAGAACAGGGCAATTTATTGAGTGATCCATCCCATTCTCCAGTCCCAGCTTCTGGCACTCAAATAACTGGGACTCTCAAAACCTGCCGTCCCCCTAATCACTCTGCTTGTATTCTCCTCCCCTCACCCCATGTCTCTTTTTAGACTTGCTTTAGACTGTGTGCAGTGTGTGTGTGTTCCGTGTGTGTGTTGTTGCATTTTTAGCATTTAGCTTGCATTTTGACTGGGGACTGGGGACTCCATCCTGACACTAAAATAAAAAATAAATAACTGAGACTGCTTGCATGCAATATTTGTTAGATTATTTGCCAGTTCCAGTATCAGCAGTTTCGTGGACAACATATTACAATACACTACTATTACACTACTAACTACTCTGGTAGTATTTTCATTTTCAAAGCACTTTACCAACAGGAAGTACACTAATTAAGCCTAACAACACCACCCCAGCAAGATAAGAAAATATTAGCCATGCCCCTTTATTTTCCCAAAGGGGAAACTGAGGCAGAGAGTTTAAGTGATTTGCAGAAAAGTGTCAGAGAGACTCAGTGCCAGGGCCAATCAATCTACAGCCAAAAAGAAATCTGGTACATATTTTTCTTACTTCTCATAAGAGTAATTGCTAGCAGGTTACTTTTGTGTAACGTGTGAGTTGCACAGCAAGACTGCAGCCAACTCGGGTACTATGACATTATCATTCCTGCTTAGGTTAGTAATGAAAAGGTATCCATGGAAAGTAAATGAAATAAATCTTAGAGATTACATCTCCGGATCACATTTTTAAAAAGTAATTTGTTACTCTTGTCAGTCACTTCAGAAGTAAACTCATCCGGCCAAATCCTGCAGTCTACATTCATTATTTGGCACGGATGTAGCCCTGCAAATTTAAACAGCACTTTACAGAAAGGGAGAGAGATCAAGCTCCATTCCATGAAGAGTTTACAACCTACGTGTCTGACCCTGTGAATGCTCCCAGTGAAGTCAATGAAACAATTTGTGTGAGTAAAGATTGCAGCACTGGGCCTGAATTTATTGGTGGCAAGGATGTTTCACGCCCTAGGCGAAACTTCCACCTTGCACCCCCCTGAGCCCTGTAGCTGCTCTCTGTCCCCCCACTCCACCCTGTGGCACCTCTCCTCCCCGCGGCAGCTCCCCCTGGCCTGGGGAGCAGTGCGGCAGCTCCCTGTCCCAGCTCACCTCTGCTCCGCCTCCTCCCCGAGCACGCTGTCGCCGCTCCACTTCTCCCTCCCAGGCTTGCAGCGCCAAGCCTGGGAGGGAGAGAAGCAGAGTGGGGTGGCGTGCTCAGGGGAGGCGGCGGAGCAGACGTGAGCTGGGGTGGGGAGTTCCCCTGCGTGCCACCCCCCCCTTACTTGCTGCAGGTGGCCCTCCCCGTGCCCCCCTGCCCCAGCTCCCTCCGCCTAAATGCCGATGACAACCGGGGCGGCCGAAGATCCGGCCGCCACCGAAGGACCCGAAATGCCGCCACCCAAATGCTAGTGCCCTAGGTGACCTCCTAGGTCGCCTAATGGGTTGCACCAGCCCTGCCTGAATTAAACACAGGAAATTATTCCAACAGGAAGTAGGAGATGGAAAAGAGGCATTAGGGGTACAACCAATAGCAGTCTGAACTCTGGCATGTAGCACATGGAGCCTATATTTTAAAAATTGTTAATTAAGCAGGAGTGGCCAACCCTGGGAGAGGACAGCAGTTGGAAACCTAATCAAAAGCAGCTGGTATTACAAAGGGATATGAAAGATGAGTGAGGACGCTTGGCTGACTGGCAGAGCGAGTATATGCCAGAGATTGGGAACAGCATGAAACGAGGCACAAAAGCACGAGTGGGAGAAGATATGGAGCATCAGAGCACAGCATAAGGTGAGGAGTGGGGAAAAAAAGGGGCTGAGATGTAAGTGCCTTGGAAGTCAGGACCAGGAATTTGAACTCGATACAGAAAGAAACATGTCATCACTCGGATTTGTACAACTCTGCAATGAAAACACAGCCACCCAATACCCACTGTTGCCCAGCCCTACCCTGCACCCACTTCCTTCAGGACAAGAGAAAAATGACGGGCGTGATGTGCTGACAAACGGGCTGTTATGGCAGGAAGCAACTTCCAAAGGCTCGGGGCAGGGCCCGGCCGGCTGCCCTTTCCCTCTCACACTAATAGGGCTCTAGCTAAAGCATCTCCACTAATCTCAGCTATGGCGCTATCTTGCATGGAGAGCACAAAAGGGTGCTAGGGAGGGGTGGCATAGTCAGAGCAGAAGGAAAGGAACATTATCTTGGCTACAGTCCGAATGTTAGATAGATTGAGGAGGGGAGATTCCAGGAGGACAGGAAGTGGGAGGTTATTGCAGTCACTTGAAGTCAATCGTATAAGGAGTGCAGGATTTGACCTACAGTATGTAACTAGTTACTTTTATCTCAACAACCCGCTACGCAAATCATTGTTAAGGGCCAGTATTTAACTCCTTACTTCAGAAGGAAAGGGTTTATTTAGAACCAAGTTATACTGACCAGAGGAAGAGAACATAATAGGAACATGAATTTCACTTGACTTATTTAATCAGACTTTTGTTGCGTTGACACAGGCATCACCACATTTAGCCGATGAGCAAAGAATATTTTTCATAAGCACAGTGTTGATTATGTGGATGGGATGAAGTGAGAAGAGAGACGGTGTATTATCTAGCTTACTGTAGTCTCTTCCCCTGGTCCAGCTGCATGCTGTTGCCTGAGGTGGTGACCACTTCTATAGCTCCTCTGATAGGGCCTGCAGCCCTATCAGTGCTTTACACTCCACTCACCATTTGTACTGCATAATTCATACTCCAAAGTGCACAGAGGGCTCACTGATCCAAGTATCAAGAGCATTCTCAGCTCTGAGGGGCAGCATTGGGGTACAGTGAGGGACGCATTGCAGGGTACAAGGCTCTCTTTAGAGGCACAGTCCCAAGAAATGGTCCCTGTCTGGCCATCCTCTCTCCTTTTGGTGGCCAGAGCTAAACCTACATCTTAATTTATTTCCTACAAATTACACGAAGTAAATAAGAATCATGTTTCCTAGAATCAGCATGGTAGTCTTTGCCATTTAATACAATAGCCTTCCTTGCCACAAAAGCACAGCAAAGTAATGAAAGGCAAAAGACCTCAGGTACATGTGCGCAACATAATTTGCGAATGAATGAAGACTGCAAACCCCCAAGCCCCACATCCCATTATCTCTCTAATGGAAACTCATGCTGAGTTTAACGTGCAGTAAAGAACAAAACAAAAGTTCTATAAAGAAACCAGACTTTGATTAACTTTTTTTTACCCTAGAGTCCAGCTGCTGCATGTAAGACCAAAGGTATTCTATATTGGCGCCGAAAGGATGCACATGAAGAAATGTGGATATGATACCTGTATTAAAACAAACACACAAGGTATTGAAATTACCTGAGGCAATATATCATATGTCTAAACACAGTAATTCTGAATAAGTCATTTCAAGTTTTTCAGTCTGAGTTACAATTCTTATATTTCTTACACAGTTCAATAAACAAAAGAGAACATTACATTTTTAACACAGCCATAGTAGCACAGTAAAAACAATCGCTCATCTTCAGGAATGACAGCAGTTAGCAAGTAAGTGACCAAGATAATATACAGATGAATAAAGGGATTTCTAAACAAAGACTTGCTGGAAGCATTTCAATTACCTATTTTATGCTTGATTTACCAATATGTAATAGTAGATATTGGAATGGAAAAATTATTGCTTTTTCCCCTTCAGTGGAAGCTCTGTTGTGAAAATGTTTCATATAAACTGTGTCAGAAACTGCAGCGCCTTGAATTTTTCTTATAATTACGTTGTTGCTAGTTATGATAAGTGTTTAATCCATATTACCCCTAAGTGTTGCTGAGAGAAACACAAATCCTTCCTGACATACATACTTTTTTTTTTCCTTAAAAGGGAGCAAGCTCTGTCTTTCTTCATTGCAATTTACAAGTTCATGTTAAAAGGTCTGGGAATAAAGGGCTGAGGAGGAGTCAGTTTCTAAATCTAGAGGTGTTTTCCTGTAGTGGAAATCGAGTGTCTTCATAATAGTGATGAATCAGGAAAGCAGGATGTTGGACGTCAGCATTGCTATTAAAAGCATTATCCCATCTCTCCTTCTCTACATGAACAGTGAGTATATGTAATGGTCATCAACATGCATGTCACTAACTATTTGCTGAGAGTTGAACAGTAAGATTCAAAGATATTTTCAGCTCCCTTTGGTTGAGTTTCTTAACTAATAAACCTTAAGGAGCAGTTCTTTATTTTTAAGGCATAAACAGAGCAAGAGCAAAATGCTTACAAATTACAAAAATGGGTCCCTGTATCTTGTGAACTGCAAGCCACTCTGCTGGTCCAGATACTGACTGGAATAGAATCACCTTTAAATTTCCACTTTTCCCAAACACTGGCAACAGTAGAAAAAGATAAGTAAAGCTTAACTCATTTTACATCTTTCCTTTTTCTCTTTCAGATTTCCACTTATGTTTGCAAATTCTGGCCCTGATCGTGCAAAGACTTACTTACATAGTGAGTCATCCCATGGAAATCCATGGAACTAGCCGTCCACAGTGTATAAAGATAAGCATATGTGTAAAACTTTGCAGGTTCAAGGTCTCTGTCAATAATTGCAGAACTGGGCCCAAACTAAATACCACTGAACTTTGACTGGCACCGTTGGAAATCCAAACCTGTATTCAGACCTCAGTTTGCTAATGGCACCATCTTTGTTATAGATTGAACCAAAACTTCAGCTCCAAAGCCTCTGTTTTGGGGTATTCAAAATCCAGATCTGATTTCTGCACCTATGGCCCCTCTTTAATTAATATGAAGGAAATAAAAGGCTGCTTGAAAATATGCTTGTAATTATTGCCTATAGATGCATGATACCAACCTAGTAACTCAGCTTTTCTTAAGTGAATTTTAGTGCTTGTGAAACATCGACAATTCTAGAGAATGGGCAGCTTTAGGGCAAAGTCTCCTCTTACCAATCACCAATGTGCCTCATCTCTGATTGTGAAGGAAAGAGTAATGTTGGGTTTCCATGCCTGTGCAGTCCTTGGTTCCCATTAAGACCACCAGTTCTGATGATGGTTGTCTCATGTGAACATCTGATCATTAGGACCAGGACTGAAACCACATGCTCACTTCACATGAGCCATGGGACAGCCATAAAGTGGGCTGGATTCAAATAACTGGTCACTTAGCAGTGAAAAGCTCTACATAAAATTCCCAATATACCAAGTCATCTACCTCAATTTAGCCATGAATAAATCAAAGGCATTCATTTACAGCTACAATGAAAAGCAAGCCAAATGCTGGGACCGAAATTATGTATGGAATGTCTGATCCAAAATTAAAAAGAACCCAAACTAATAACCTTATATATCACAATCCATCCTCACTGTATCATGTCATGCCAGTCATAGTTCATTTCCTGGAATGGACCAATGCCCGTTAGATATAATTTCCCTTCCAAGTTTTTCATTAGGTATGCTAAAGTATTAACTGTCCTTGTGGTATTTCCCATACTTATTCTTGTCAGTAAACTGTCACCTAATGTAAAAAAAAAAAAAGGAAACTGTTAAGGGCATCCTTATTTTGTTCAATATTGTTTCTGTTCCTTTCTCTTTCATCCATTTTGTTAGTGTGATGGGTAGATAACCATTCACACTGTTCTATTCCATGAGACCAGGGCCACCCAGAGGATTCAGGGTCCTGATGCGGAAGGACCTCCCGCCGCCGAATGGCTGCCAAAGACCCGGCAGTTCGGCAGCGGGTCCTGGGGCAGAAGGACCTCCTGCCGCAAAGACCCGCCCCATGACCCACCGCCGAAGTGCCGGAAGGACCCCCCGCCGTGGGTCTTCGGGGCACTTCAGCGGCGGGTCCCGGAACAGAAGGACCCCCTGCCGCCGAATTGCCTCCGACGACCCGGAGCAGAAGAAGCTCCAGGGGCCCGGGCCCCCCGAGAGTTTTCCGGGGGCCCCGGAGCGAGTGAAGGACCCTGCTCCAGGGGCCCCAAAAAACTCTCATGGGGGCCCCTGCTGGGCCTGGGGCCTGGGGTAAATTGCCCCACTTGCCCCCCCGCTCTGGGCGGCCCTGCATGAGACCCTCGAACAACTAAATTCAGTATCTACCTATAGTCACATTACAAGCATAGAGGCAGATCCTGCAACTTGTCCTCCATAGGAAATGCTTATGTTAAAACCAGTAAGTCTTCTTGGGTGAGTAAGGCTTAGTCATGTGAGTGAGCCTTGTAGGACTGGCTCTATATCCCTTATGATGAAAACGTTTCTATTTATTCCACTGGACTGTTCTGACTGTAACCAATGGGAACACATGGGAATGATAAGCAGTACAGTCTTTAGTTCTAATTCAATGAAGTTAAATGTAAATATACATTGACAATAAACAATAGCTTCAAGGTTGCTGATTCTACGATAATTTTTTCTAGGTTGTTATATGCAGTGATTAACTGAGTACTGAGTTGTCTTACCTATTAATAGTGCCTCTTTCTCTGATTTTAGACCTTGGCTTCGTTTCTCAGAATTTTTTTCTCTCTCTTGGTTGACCAATGCTACTGTCAACATATTGATTTCCTATAAAGTTTAAAAACAAAACAGGTGTTTATGTAGATTTCATTCATTTCAATAAAAGCCCTGCCTGCTGCTTTTTAACTCTCTTTATAAAAGATCATTACTTTAATTTACAGCTAAGGACAAAACAGTTATAAATAATTGAGCTGTTTGCAGAAGACCTTTTCGAAGCACTGTTTCCCCAACTGCTGCAAGCAGAGGAATTTCCTGTATATAGTAGGTGCCAGCTTTGTCACAGCTGCCTCTTTATTAGACATGACTGAAGGTAGATACTGTAAACGAGAGAGGTTTAGAAAATTCCACTTTTATAGCAAGCAGAATGGGACTCTTATAACCGCCTAAGAAAATTTCAGACCAAAGGCGACAGCTAGGTAATATGGTTGGACTGTTATATTTACATGGCTTTTTGACACTGAAGGAGGGATTTGACAGGCTGTGAATATTGCACATTTTTTAAAGAAAAATCATTGTGACAAACTTTCTGCTCTAGTAATTGACTTACATTTTTTAAATTATCATCATGACAAAAAGAGTTAGAAATGTGTGTGTGTGTGTGGGGAGGGGGGAACTGTTGGTTCCAAGAAGCAGTAATTACAGTAGAATCTTGATGGGCAGTCAGTCACCTAAGTAGCTGTGTTTGGTCCAGCTGCTTCTCGGTAGAGCTAAGCAAGAAACTGTTTTCCTGTCCTGCGAAATTTTTTTAAAACTTTCTTATCCCAAATCAGTGCCAAAAAATCACAATTTTAGAAATGTTTGTGTCCCACAAAACCAATATTTTTTGAATTGGGTTAATTGAAAATTTTTGTTTTGATCATTTTGAAATGTTTTGTTTCAGTTTCAGTCATTTTTTATTTAAATGTTTTTACACTAGCTAGATTAAATTTTGAAACAAAAAGTGGCTTGGAACTGGAAAAATCTGAATTTTTCATTTAGCAAATGACAATTTCAAAATGACGTTTCAACAATTTTGATTTTTTTTTTAAATTTGAGTTGAGAAATTCCTGCAAAAAAAATTCAGTTTCCACTAATTGGCATTTTTTGGTGAAAAACCATTTTGTTGCAGGATTGTTAACCAGCTCTACTTCTTAGGGTTTGGCTACACTTGTAGGTGTGCAGCGCTGGGAGTTACAGCTGTCTTCGTACAGCTGTGTAGGGAAAGCGCTGGAGTGTGGCCACACTGACAGCTACCAGCGCTGCAGTGTGGCCACATTTGCAGCATTTGCAGTGGTGTTGGGAGTGGTGCATTATGGGCAGCTATCCCAGCATTCAAATGGCTGCAACATGCTTTTCAAAAGAGCGGGGTGGAGTGGAGTGTGACAGGGAGTGTTGGGGAGAGAGAGATAGAGTGAGTGGATTTTTGGAGCCGACACTGTGTCAGCTCCCTGCCTTGCAAATTCCTACCATTTCCCCCACACTCTTAAATGCAAATAGCCTTCAGACCAGATAAGCAGCTGCTCCGACGGACTCCCTTCCCCACTGCCCCCCGCCGTGCTGTTGCTCTCCTCAAGCAAACACTAGCTGTGGACATTCATCCCCCTGCCTGCCTCATTCACAGCAAACAGTAGCTGTGTTTGTTTTTTAGATAAGCAGCTCCGGGAGCCCCAAGTTCACAACAAAACAAAGAGAGGCATCATAACAAAACAAACAGAGTTCTTTAGTTAAAAGCATTATGGGAAAATTCCGGAGGTCAGTTACAGCGTAGTAAGATTAATCACTGTTTACACTGGCATTCCAGCTCTGCAGCACCAGTGCTGCAGTCGTTATTCCCCAGGCAGACGTGGAGTACAGCCAGCGCTGTAGCCAGGGAGATGCAGCGCTGTATGTGCCTTGCAAGTGTGGACGGTGAGTGAGTTGCAGCGCTGTAAAGCCACCACCAGCACTGCAACTCTCCAGTGTAGCCAAGCCCTTAGACAAGAAAGTCATTTAGGCATTAACTAACTTGTAGAACTGTCATGCAAATAATAAATGATAACAACAACATCATCATCCCTGGGATGGATAACACTAATGATACTGCTCCAGATACAACCTGCAGCGGAAGTAAGTACTAATCTGCTGCAGACTTTGGGCAACAAAAAGGGGAGGAGGAAGAATCCTAATGAAAGCCTGTAAATGTATCTATCTATGGGTTCAGCAATGGGAGGGAAGCCTCACTGAGCAGAATAATTGGGCTAGGAGGAAGATGAAGGAGAATATAGTATGAAGCCAGAGCAATGCAAGTCAGTAGAGACTGTATACATTAAGATATAATTTTTGTCTCCAAGGATATAAAAGCATTCTAAAAAGGGTAATTATGGAGTGGGAGGAGAGAGACCAACAGGATGGGCACTTGATAAAACAATCCCCCAAAACACCCGACTACCTTTTTTGGAAAGTTAGGAAGTTTTGTCAAGCGGTGATACAGGGAAAGAAACTCTACTCCCTTTGGAATTAGAGAGCAATGGGCAGGTTTGAGGATGTGCAAAACCCTCGGCATGATTTATGGAGCAGTGTTAATGGAGACTAGAGGAAGTCACAGGAAGTTGTCCTTGCTTGGACAGATGGTTGGGGTAGAAAGCAGGGAAACAGTGGTAATCTTGCTAGTGACACAGAGGATGCTTAAAAAGCAGGTTGCAGGCACCTGCGCAATTAAGAGTGAATGGGTTTAGAGGGAATAAAATTCTTCTGTGCAAGACTTGCTGCCCCAGAGAAGATGATAAATGGAGACATTTGTATGAGTTTGATGGCCAATACGGCCAAGTCTGGCTTAGGGATTCATGCCATAGCAAAAAAAGGACAGCTCAGAACGGTCAAAGGAGGCAGTAGCAACATTGGTAGGAATCAGGAGTGGAAATAAAAGGAAATGACCTTGTTCATATTTCCAAACAAAATTCACCTGCAACTCATCCAGAGTTTGCACTTGCAATTCTAATGTCAGTGAAAATCTTACTAATTACGTATCTAACTATGGTATGTATTCCAGAGGCAAATCTGGTAGGTGGGTATGAAGCCACTAAGCTTTGCAGCCACCCAGTTCAATTGTGGGCAGGGAAAAAAATGGTGTATTTTTTGCAGGCACAAATTGTGTCTGCAAACAGGACAACTAAACGTCAGCCTGTCTGGACATTTACTCGAAGAGTGCTAGACTAGGCTACAACTAACTGGAAGGATCACGGGTTACAGAGTGACAGATGTTTCACCCCTGTGACATAAGCAGGGCTATCAGCAACCAGCAGTCTCTGTAGCACTGTTGGAGAAACACTGCACTAGAATATCTCCATTTTCCAGTACAGCTTTGTTCCACCCTTAGTTCAGAGGCCATTTCTACTTGGGAGATGTTATTTTCTGGGCCTTTATGCAGTCCCCTTTACCAGGTTTCATTATGAAATAAATAGTTTGCAACCATCTGTATTACTGCAATAAAGGAGAAGAGCGTGGCTGAGCATAGAGAAATTAGGATTAATTAGAAGTGAAATGACCTTGGAAGGACTAAATGCAATATGTGGCTGGTTAAATAGCATTTGGAAGCCATTAGGGCCCAGGAGTATTCATTAGTCACAAATTTCATCAGGTAACTGTAGAACATGGATGCATGACTACAGTGCTACAGCCAAGAACAGACTACATATAAGGCAAACCTTTCTGCCCAGTGTGGATGGAGTCATTCCTTATGGTGCTAGCACAGTTACCAAAAAAGGGACCTTTCGGTGTAAGTGGGGCCAGAGTATCATATTAATTTTTTCCTCAAACAGATGGTGAAAGGACTTGAATTCCCCTCCCCTACTTTGGTCCAAATGTTGTTTGGTCCTCTCCCAGTCAATGGATGGGTCATTACACAAACTAAAAACTATTTCCCCATGCTAATTTTCCCCTTACTGTTACTCACACCTTCTTGTCAACTGTTTGAAATGGGCCATCCTGATTACCAGTACAAAAGTTTTTTTTCCTCCTGCTGATAATAGCCCACCTTAACTGATTTGTCTCATTACAGTTGGTATGGCAACCCCCATCTTTTCATGTTCTCTCTCTCTCTATATATATAGCTTCCTACTGTATTTTCCACTCCATGCATCTGATGAAGTGGGTTTTAGCCCACAAAAACTTATGCCCAAATAAATTTGTTAGTCTCTAAGGTACCACAAGGACTCCTCATTCTTTTTGCTGATACAGACCAACATGGCTACCACTTTGAAACCAATAAAAGTTACCACACTTTGTGTGAGGTCACAGCACATTTTGACATATACTGACTATACAGAGCCCGATTAACAGCTGTTTTGTGCAGTTATGCCAACAGTAGCAGGAGAAGGGGAAGTAGAGAAGGCCATTACTAGGTGTCTGGCAGTGTGGGGCACATAGGGAGCAACTGCAGAGTGCTGGCCATACATAAGCAGTTTGCTACCCTTTCTTATCCACCCCAGGCTTTCTCTGAAGAAAGGTGAGGAGGAGGGAAAAAGCTGTGTATTTGAAACAAAAGCAAGAGGCATGCAGGTCATCCAGAGCAGGGTGGAGGCATGTGAAGAAAAGGCAATCTATATTTTTGAAGGAGAAAAAAACAGCAGAGCCAAATTCTGCTGTCCTCAGTTGAGCAAAACGGTTACCGATGCCAACAGAAGTTTTGCTTTGTTAAGGACTGCAGAATTCAGCCTCAGATTTTAAGCATATGGGCTAAATTCTGCTCATTTATACCCATGTAATCCTAGTCATCTCATTATAAAAATGAATAGAATTTGGCCTCCAGTAGGAAGATCACCTGTTTTCTACAGTATATTTTTTCTTATGTGGGGAAGAGACCTCAATATTAATGCAAAATAGATTAATACAATTATAACTTCATTTCAAACTTGTTTTCACCTTTCCTAAATATTAAGATATAGCAACAAGAATGTTATAGCCAGGCTGCTTGGAAATACAACAATACATATATTTAGCTATTTATGTTACAAAGTGTTAAAGCTAATCAAAGAAATTCCAGAATGTTTCTGCTTTTATCTCCCAAGGACAAGCAAACATTACAGACCATTCATGTTTTAAGTAGAGTAAGAAGGAATGTAGGGTGTGTTATCAGAGCCATAAATATATTTGACAAGTGAGCCCACACCAGCTCCTTCTTTTCTTTTCAAAGGGAAACCTGAGTTTGAAAGAATTCCAGAAATAGCCTTATTGAAACTGATTTATTTTGTAAACACCCTAAAGTCTTTTTTCTTTGCACTTGGGGAACATTTATGGTGGGGAATGTTTTGCAGAAGATACTGATTAATTCCAACTCACATTTCCACTTAAAGATGAAAACCTTTGTTGTTTCTCAAATGTTTACGATGGCATAAGCTTTCAAAATGTATATTTGCAAATATTTTATATCTAAATGTAAACCTTCATATAATAACTGTCTGATAGCATTGTTGTATGAATAATAAGATGTCATTTGTATAAATATAACAAGCTCATTTGATGCTAAACTAGTTACTAATGTAAGTGCAAAATATTTATATTAATAGGGAATTAATTAGTTACTGGCAGTGCACAAGCAAACCTTCACCAATGCAGGAAGACAATAAAAACCGATGTTCCAAAAATTGTTCTGCAGAGTCAACAACTATTAAATATTTAAACTAAAGTCTTTGTAAGAGTTATTTAATTTAAAAAGTCTCTTTTGAGCGCTAAAAACTTGTGTATAAAGGACAGGAATGTTTGGACTGTTTGAAAACAATTTCATTTCCTCTCAAATGCTAATAAAATCAAGTCTCAAAAATGGACTGAATAAAAAGGAAGAATTAAAACTAACTAAAAGTTATCTGGATCTTTCTTGCTAGAAAAAGAACAAAGGCAATTAAAGAAATACTGCATATTCATTAAACGGACTGCATATTCAGGCGCTGAAAGTGTCAGCTAAGCCAACCCTGAAGGCATGATGCCAGTGAAAGTGACAACAACCAACTTGAATCTAAACAAGCCTGAGAGAGGTGTGTTTTCCTATCATGTCATGAAAATAGTAAGGAGAAGAGTATAAAGACTCTGAAGTGAGAACCCTACACACCACCCCACTGCTACACTGCCTAGACAGTAAGTACTCCATGACTCATCCATCAAGCTCTACAAGCAAGCTGCCACAGACAGAGAAGACTTGGGAAAAAACCAACCGAAGGAAAACCTTCCCAAGACCTCAACGTGGATTGATGAGAAAAAGTTAAGACTGCCAGTGGATTAGATTTAAAACTCTTGTAATGATTTTACTGGGCTATGCAAATTCTGTTGTAACTTAAATTACTATAATTTTCTCCTGTTTTATCACCAAGTGGTTAGACTATATATTCCTGAAGCAGAGATAGGGGCTAGACATTGGTAAACAGCAAAATAGTGGGATGTAATGGGATTTAAGATTCTTGTAATTTGTAATTGGCCTGGCTTAGGACAGCTCCTTAAATGGCTACTTCAAAATAATTAATTTAAAAATCTTCTTTGATTTCACAGTTAAGATTGCTTACTTTGTCCAGCTATAAACTGTTTAGGTTATTATTAATAACTGGACAGATTTCATTTGCCCTTAAACATATTATTTTGCCCATACATAAACAGTTTTAAACATCTAATAAGATACTAAAACTGAATTCACAGTAATTGTGAACAACAATACACTTTGGTCTTCACTTACAAAGGGAAAAGAGCCCTTCAGACGCGGTCCACTCTCAAAGATGTAATTTCTGTTAAACGCTCTCCACAGAGAGACATACACAAGAGTTTGTAACAGAAGTAACCAATTTATTATTTGTGTTTAGCCATTTGTGTTTTGTCTAACGTTTTCTTTTCCAGTCTTTAATAATAAAATAGCTATGGTTAATAATTGTGCTTATTTTGCTTGATCATGGATGTCCCCTAAAGTATGGAAAAAAGCCCCTCTGACTAAATAATGGGAGACACATCCCTGAGCTGGAAGTAAGAGAATAGAGCTGGCCTACCATTTCTTGTTTCTCTAAACTAACCATTTTTAGAATAACATTACTTGGGATCCAACAGTTTTAAAACTACCCCTTTCTACACTACACTTACATATAATTTTTTGCTTTGTTTTTTTAACCCTCGTACAACTGCTTTTGGCTTCCCCAATCTTTAAGTGCTGCAACTTAGTTTTCATTTATTTCTACAATTGCTGACAATTGGTTACGTATGTCTCCATAGCCACACAAAGTAATAATTTAATCTTGGTGTTCTGCCCCATGGGGTCTAATTCAATATCCACTGAAGTCATCATAGAATAATAGAATATCAGGTTTGGAAGGGACCTCAGGAGGTCATCTAGTCCAACCCCTCACTCAAAGCAGGACCAATCCCCAGAAGTGAAAGTAAGCCAGTACAGTCCGCTATGGCGTACTGGCAAGAGCCAGTATGCCATGCTGGACCTGGCTTCCCCAGGCTGGCAATTTAAAAGGCCTGGGGCTCCCTGCATTGGCCGGAGCCCCAGGCCCTTTAAATTGCCTCCCAAGCCTCGCTGCCGGAGCCCTGGGGTAGTGGTGGCAGGGCTCTGGTGGTGATTTAAAGGGCCCGGGGCTCCAGCCGCTGTGGGGAGCCCCGGGCCCTTTAAATCGCCCCTGAGCCCAGGGCTCCCAGCCACCTCTGGAGCCCCAGGGCCTTTAACTCTTGATTTAAAGAGCCCAGGTATTTAAAGGCCCCACCTCTTCTGGTTGAGGCCCTGCCTCTTCTGGTTGAGCCCCCCCCCCTCCCCCGCCCCCCGCTCAGGACTCCAGTGTACCGGTAAGTCCTTTAAGTTACTTTTACCCTTGCCAATCCCCAACTAAATCATCCCAGCCAGGGCTTTGTCAAGCCTGACCTTAAAAACCTCTAAGGAAGGAGATTCCACCACCTCCCTAGGTAACCCATTCCAGTGCTTCAGTGGGAGCCTTTCCACTGACTTCATTGCACATTGGGTCAGGCACATTCTTAGATTTCAGGGGACACACAGATTAAGTTGCAGTCCCAAACAGTAGGAAAAAAGCATGATATTTACACACCTCTGCTTTTCAACATGTTCTCTCATGATGGCCATCCTGGATTCCTTACCAATTATTTGATTGAAAATATTCTGACTATTAGAAAGTCTCTAATATTTGAGTGATATAATTATCTTGCTGTTGTGATGGAATCCAGAAAATCATTGGTTCTGCTTTAGAGGAAGAACTATTTCAGAGGACTCCTGCAAGGCACACAATGCTGTTTCACTCCAGTTTAAGGGTCTGTTTACACAAGGGATTTAATGTGAAGCTTTTTGTTGAGCATCTGGTAATCTGCAGTATGCAAGTCTCACCAATAGCATGCACACAGGATGCCTGTCCAATTTGCATTGTGTGAACACATGGTGGCAGTTTGCTGAGAAGTGAGGGAGTAGCATTCTTGGGGTCTATCCCATGGTTCTTTGCTTCACAGCTGAGCAGTGTGCATTGTGGGTTTGTTTTCACTGTGAATTGTGGTATGCAAAGCAGAAGCCAGGCAGGTTGAAATAAAAAAATCCTGAAACCATGTTTCCACTGTCTCTGCCCTAGTCTTCCTTTCTGGGAGGGCTAGCATCATTTTGAAATTGCTGTCTGCCAGCAAGGACCCAGAAATGCACCACACTGCTATGGCAGCAGGTGTGAATATGCAAAGACTGTACTACAGTGGGGCAAATGATAGGCACATTGGTTCCATCAGCTGCCCTAATGCAGTTTGGGAACCCCATGTGTGCAAAGCCATCAGTAATCTCCTGAGCATTATAACCCAGCTAGCTAGTATGTTAATGGCATAGCTGATCTGCATGAGACCAGTCCCAATGGTTCATCTCCCCAAGCCGAACTGGTTGGCTACAGACCAGTTACATTCTGGGGTGGCCAGCTTCCAGATGGTATGGCGCTATTACAGCATTCAAACCTGGGCACATTCTGCATTGGTCGATGTCCGCTGCACCACCAAGCAGATGGTGCAGGTGCAGGAGAATGTTCAGTGTCAGAACAGTGTCTCCTCCAGGTAGCAGGAGAAATACCATGAAGCTGTTGCAGCAGGATGAGGATGCTGAGCTGTTGGAACTAGAGGACAACTCCCTAGATCAGCTACACAGCATTCAGTGCCATTTGTGGGACTGGCAAACCAGCGTGGATTGGTGGGAGAGAATCATTCTGCAGACCTGGGATCACCAGCAGTGGTGCGAGAACTTTGGGATGGGGAGGGCTACTTTGACTGAGATATGTGCAGCGCTGCAGTGACAATATACCAACATGCAGTGCCCCATACCTGTAGATAAGCAGGTAATTATTACCATCTGGAAGCTGGCCACCCCAGAATGTAACTGGTCTGTAGCCAACCAGTTCGGCTTGGGGAGATGAACCATTGGGACCAGTCTCATGCAGGTCAGCTATGCCATTAAGGTACTAGCTAGCTGGGTTATAATAATGCTCAGGAGATTACTGATGGCTTTGCACACATGGGGTTCCCAAACTGCATTAGGGCAGCTGATGGAACCAATGTGTCTATCATTTGCCCCACTGCCCTGGTGCAGTATTTATAAACAGAAAGGGGTATTTCTCCACAGTGGTTAACCACTGCAGCAGGCGTACACACAGAAATGCAGGGTGGTCTGAGGGGGTCTATGATGCAAGGATCTTTCAGAACTTAGTTCTATTTAAATTAATGGCGAAAGGGTTGTTTGCCCCTAGGACCACTATGGACATTAGTGGTGTGGAGACTGGTCCGATTATTTTGGGAAACACAGTTTATCTTCTGCTTCCTGGTGAACAAAGCCATTCACCGGCCACTTGGTCAGGAAGAAGGAATATTTTAACTGTTGCCTGAGTCACTGCAGAGTGGTGGTCGACTATGTATTTGACCATTTGAAATGCAGATTTCAATGTTTAAGGAATCTGTAACAGGGCAGGCTCCACTCCTGTCCTGCAAACCCACACAGTGTTGTATGCCTCTTGTTTGTTAACACCTCTATGGGATTATTACTATGACCACCACTGTCACAATCCCATATAGCAGCTCTATCGACAGCGTTCTTCAGACATGAACCCAATCTCCAGGGAGAGATTGCACCCTCCTAAGATCTCTTCTGTCTCAGCTCTGCTAGCCTTCCCCTTTCCCCTTTGTGTTTCCGTTTTTAACTACCCCTCCTAGCTGACAGGAAAATTAGCTTCTTAATGCTCCCAGCCCCCAGTCTGGTAAGGTAAGTACTTCATTCCTCAGTCAAGTCTTCTCTAGGGGGAACTAATCAGAGCTTAAGTGATCAGAGTGCTGGGACAGCTGTTAGCTCTCAGCACTCTGTCACAGAATAATTTGGAAGCAGCAGAAAAAAATGTCCTGACCATTATAGAGTTGTGCTGTGCTCTGCTCAATATTTGTGAGACCAAAGGGGAAAGCATCAATGATTGGTGGGAGGCTGAGGTACTGATGCTTGCTTGGTGGTTTCAGCAGCTAGCACGGTGTCCCATAGAGGATGCTAATGCCAGGGAGAATATTGTCTGGGATGCCTACTGTTCATATTTTGAGTCTCATGGTTGAACATGTGTAGCTGTGCATTCACCTGCTAATCCATGGGGGGTAAGATAGACTGTGAACAGTCCAGTATTGCTTATGGGTGGTGGAAGTGAGACATTGCCTATATACTTTTGTGAAGCCGTATGGATTATTTTAGCTTCATTTAAAGGATTTTGTGTGTTACATGCAGTGATGAGTCATAATGGACCAAAATGGATTTTAAAAGGTTTTTATTATAAAGGAACAGTAACAAGATCAAAACTAAAGTTTAATTGAACCAATGGATAAATAACAATAGCTTTTTATTTGAAAATACATTTACCAGAACAATCTACTCACTGACTAACAAAAAGCAAATCTTTAAACAAAGCAACAGTGCAAACCAAACTGAAAGTGCAACAATGCAAAATGTGCAAAACTAACAAGGTGGTGGTGGTGGTGGTAGCTTAGAGTTACAGGCACATATAGATCTTCCTTCCGCCTTTTCTTGCATGTGGGAGTTCTGGAGTTGAGTACCACAGCTCAAAATTTGCAGGTGCATTGCAGGGGTCAAAAGTGCTGGGCTTCCAGAAGCCAGTCTTCTTGCTGGGCAGATGATGGATCTGAGAGGAGAATGGTCTCTGGGATAAGTGCAGGGTAAAGAGGGGAGGAATTGTTGATGGTCCCAGTAGCCGCTATTGTCTAGGGGCTGAAGGATGTGGGTAAGTACTGGTTTACAGGATTGAAAGGACCGCTTGCCTGGCAGTAGCATGTTTTGGAGGAGAGGATTCTGGATCCAGATAGCATTCATAAGTTGCCTTGCATCTCCCTGTCTTTTTCCATGCTGTCGTTGGCCAGGGTGATGCTGTCCTTGACCTCCATAACACTGTCCTTGGCCACTGCCATGATCTCTTGGGAGAGCTTCATTTCCTTCTCTGTCTGGGTCACCATGTACTGCCTGCACTTCTCAGCCAGTGCAGTCTTCCTCTGGGACTCTATCATAAGCTCTACAAACCTCTTGAGCTGAGTCTTCCTTTCCCATCTCCTCAGGTTGGCTTGCCTGCCAGCAGTAGATAAAGGCATGGTCCTTGATGGTTTGCTTGTTCTAGGTGCCTTGGAAGTATGGGGGAAAAATCACTTATTGTTCACATTTCATACAGGGCATGATAGCATTTTTTAATATGCATCCATGACTTGACCTCCCTTAGGATCTTCCCAGCCTTGGGGGAACCTCAGAGATGGTAAGCAGTGGGCATGTGAGGAGGTGCTGGGTGCACCAGGATTTCTGTCTGCTGTATATACTATTTGCCGCTGTGTTGTTTAGGAGGTGGGATGGGTCGAATTATGCTCTCATTTTGGTTTGCAGTTTTATTTGTGCATTTAAGGGACTCCTCTGGTGTCAGAGGGGTTATGAGAGGTTATGGGGGGGGCCAAGCCAGATAGTAACCCCCTCTACATCCCCTTTAGGTCATCCTTACTCTTGATGACATTACACTAAGGTGGGTGACTAGGAGACAGAGAAGGCCTTATTCAAAACGGCAAAGGGCAGACCAGTGACATACACTGAAATTATGCACCAGGATGGTTCCCTCCAGAAGTGTTGCAGGAGTGGAAGGGGCTTGCGAATTATACCAGAGGCATGGGCCTGTCGCTATTCATTTTTCCCCTGCAGAATTGGCACTGCAGAGCTGCTGGACCCAGCAGAGCCCAGCTCCCCAGCTCACAGTGTGCCTGCACGGGAGATGCAGGTGGGCTGTGGTTCTCGGAATGCCTGGAATGAAGGAGGCAGCATGTGAGCTGTGGTCCCACATTGAAAGGTGCGCGCCGCCTGGTGGGGATGGAGGCCCTGCAGCTCTGCATGCTCTGGCTGCTGGGCCTGATCCTCATCCTCCCAAGGATGGGAGAGGGCCCAGGAGACCTGGCTGTGCTGGCTCTCGCAAAGGGTGAGAAAGTGAGGGGCCTCACCATGTCCCCAAAGTGGGACAGTAACGAAGCTGCGCATAGTGGAGTCTGTGTCTGAGCTCGGAGGTGAAGGGAAATGGGGGCATCTGGGCCAGGGGGCACCTCACAGCTGGGCTCTGGGGAGGGATTGCGGGTGTCTAGGCTATGGGAACCCCACACAGCCCTCTCCTGTGCCCCCAAATACTCCCCTCCCAGTACACACCCATCCCTCCAGCACCCCCAAATACCCTCTCCAACATCCTCCAAATACTCCCTCTCAGTAAATACACCTACTCATCCAGCACCCCAAAATATCATCATTGGCACCCCCAAATACTGCCTCTAAGTACACATACCCACCCCTTCAGCACCCCCACAACTGTGCCCACCCACCCCAGTTCTCCCTTCCCCTGACAGTACCCTCTATTTGACAACTTGAAAAATTTTAACCCTACGGGGCAGGGTAAAAAAACAAGAATCCACTAAAAGACTGGAGGGGCAGAGTTTTCCCCCACAATGTGCCCAGCTGGCATGTGTGACACTCCCAGCCTGAGGCAGCCAACAAAGCATAACAGAGAAACAGGAGCTTGGTTGTCATAGGGGTTTCTTTACCTTTCTACTCCTGGGGGCATCTTTTTTGTTATCTGTATTGTTACAGACATAGTTGCTGATGGGCATTTTGAAATAAATTACCAAAATAATTGAAACCGGTGTGATTATATTTTGTTATTTTGACAAATAAAATATGTAGAATTTTGCAGAATTTTAAAATACTGTGCACAGAATTTTTAATGTTTTGGCGCAGAATTCCTCCAGGAGTGTGAATTGCCCAGGCAAAGCAGCCACTGTTTCGGAAACATGTACAGTGGGGACAAATGGGCAGCGTGAGTTTACAGAGGAAGGTGAGGGCTGGATTCTCAGAAGAGCTCCTAGCTCTCATCTGTCTAAAATGGCTGTGGCCAGGGGGCACCCAGAGCAGAAGACGGAACGGCTGTATAGCACAGTAATAATAAATAATAAATTGAAATGATAGGTACTTACATGATGAAGTTCCCTCCGGGGTTCTGCCTTTTCAGTCCTGGCCTGGGTTTCTGGCTAGGACTTGGGATTGGTTGATGCCTGGCAGGAATTGGGGTACGTTGCAGCAGGGTGTGATTGCTGCTGGCTTTCCAGCTGGCTGATGTCAGGGTCCTGGGTCTCCAAAAGATCCTGGCTCTCAAAGGAAAGCTCCTCTCCAGCATTCTCCTGCTCAACTTCAGTGAGCCTTGCTGGTCATTCTCAGTGTGGGGGAGAGTGCGGCCAGCAGGTGCCACATGGTTGGCAGGGTTGTGCTATATAATAATGTAGGATTCTGGCCAGTTCACCATAAAATGGACAGGTCACATACCCCCTGCCAGATTGTCTCCTTTTGTCCCTCATTTCAATATACTTACTCCTGAGCTGCTTGCTCTTTATCCAGCACTAGTCAGCAGACCTGTCATGACCCCTCTTGGACGTGTGCTTGGGAACATGCACAAACAGGTCTTTATTCTGGTGATTGGCCACAAAAGTGTCGTGTACTGACACTTCCCACATGGCAAGGAGATCCAGAGTCTCACCATGCCTCCAAGCAGCTGCACGAGGCATGCTGTAGGGCTTCTGAAGTACTGTCATGGCTGTATTGCAAGAATGCTGATACACTTAGATCCAGGAGCAAACAGGCAAATTCTGGCTCTGCACCAGGAGGGGATGTCCTGAGAACTTGACACCAGAGCAAGGACAGGTCAGTAATGATTGATTTGCTAAGCACTGTGGGATAGCTGTTGGAAGCATGCAAAAAAAAAAAAAGTGGTGTGCAGCAATTGAATTCACACAAACAGCAGACCCCACTAATTCAATGCTCAGCAAACCTGATGCACTTGGCAACCAGACTCCAGAGTTTGTGGCAAATGTGGAGCTAGTGGCAGTCATAGACTGTGTTGTGTGTATGCAACCATTTTCAAACTTAACTTGGTTTAACTTGGTTTGATCTGCTTTAAAACCCCTGTGTAGAGAAGCCCAAAGACTTGACCTGAACATAACGATCACCTTGAGGATACCTGGCTTTTGAACTACTGGCCACACTCTTGTAGGGCTGCCAATTTTGGTTGGTTGTATTCCTGGAGGTTTCATCACATGACATAATCTTTAATTAAAAATTAAAACTTTAATTCCTGGAGATGCCAGGACAATCCTGGAGGGTTGGCCACTATACACTCTCGCCATATATTTGGAGCAGGGAAATCTCTCTCTGCCTAGCATGTCAGCTCCACATGCATCTAGAAACAGTGTGATTTCTTCCCTGTGAGTTGGATTTAGGTATGTGGAGGTTTGCACCTCAGACATCTTGGGCTAACAGAATAGGTTGTATATCGGGGGTATCTGAAGAAATGAGGCAAGACCACACTGTCTAAAAATTAACCTGACTTACATGCAACTACACCCTTAACAGGCTGGCAACAGGCTGCACCACCCACCACCAGAACACTTTGTTTCAATCCTAGTCCCACAGCATCTCTCTTGATCCACATCCCCCTGCAATCCAGCTAATGGGGTACCTACTAGCTCATTACAACATATTATGCTATTGGTCAGTTCCATAACAGGTTTTACTAGTAAGTGATTTAAGAATATTATCATTTGAAAATGTATGAAAATAAATTAGTGTCGTTTTTCACTCAAGTCAAGTGTGACCTTTGGGGTTAACCTATCTTTGGTGCCTTGTCCCAACCTAGCAGTGAGTTCTTCTGTTACCGCACACAATTATTTTTTAAACTACCCTAATAGTGAAAATAATACCATGCGAGTATGGTTAAGAAGTGTGTTGGCATTAACAAATAAGCAGTTGACAACTCTGAAAAATTTACTGGCGTTTAAAATACATCGTCAACAAAGAAGAAGAAAAATTAGAACAACAAATAAAAGATCTTGCAAATGAGACACTATAAAATGCATGTCTCTGCATCTAAGATTAGTCTGTTTGGTTTATCCCGCATGATAGAAATATTTTTAGGAGTGGAGATTAATTGCATTATAGCACTTTTGACATACCATTTTTCCAGTCCACTTGCCAGAGGGACACTTTTTTATGTTTTTGTATAAAAACATTCACTACTATAACTTTCACCTGGCAAGTTTGGGCAACTAGTAATAATGTCAAAATAGCTGTCTAATCTCAGCTATCTTTTTATACGGCTCTCATTACCATAGTATTTGAACACAAATATTTTATGTGGCTATACACTGTGCGATGCATATGTGATGACTAATGTTAAAGTCACTTTGATATTTACTTTTAAAAATACATGCGTGGTCAGGTGCGTCATTTCCTTATATTCTGAAAGTATTAAACGGGGGCAGATTCTTGGTGACTCACGGGAATATTATTTTTCATGCAGTCTGAAGGTGGCTGAAGATAATTTGATATGGGAAAAGATTGTTCTACGTATCTGTACAGTGCCTTGCACACTTTTGACATTATACAAATAATAGCAATAATCATCGCATTTTTCAAACAAAGTATTAGACCTACATGGTGATAAAATTGTAGATTTTCCTGCATATTGTGCTGCTGGAACAGCACAAAGTGCATGTGTAAATTAAACTTTGCAAGCCGAATGGATACTTGTAGCTCATCGTAGATACACTATCTGCAGGGCCGCCCAGAGGATTCAGGGGGCCTGGGGTCTTCGGCAGCAGGGGCCCCCTGCTTCGGTGGTAATTCGGCGGCGGGGGGTCCTTCCGCTCCAGGACCCGCCCCCAAAGTGCCCCGAAGACTCGCGGAAGGACCCCCTGCCGCCGAAGACCCAGAGTGGAAGAAGTTCCGGGGGTCCCGGCCCCGTGAGAGTTTTCTGGGGCCCCTGGAGCGAGTGAAGGACTCCACTCCAGGGCCCCCGAAAAACTTTCGTGGGGGCCCCTGTGGGGCCCGGGGCAAATTGCCCCACTTGCCCCCCCCCCCCCCTCTGGGCGGCCCTGACTATCTGCTATGCAAACCAAGGGGTGGATCCTGCAAGGTATTGACTGGCCTTGACTCCCACTGAAATCAATGTGGATTAAAGATGTTCAGCACCCCATAGCACTCATATGCAGGATCTGGACATAATAACATGCTCTCAAAATGTTTCTCCAGCATCAGAACAGTAAAGCATTAAAAAAAAGAAAAACATTGAAATGAGGAAAAAAAAGGTAATTCTACCCTAGAAATAGATTCTGTGGGTTTGTGAGATGGTCTGATAGGCACCCTGGAAAAACTTACCAGAAGGAATCATAAAAACCCCTTATCCATTCTGAGAGGTTGAGTGGATTTCGAGAGATACTCTTAGCCAGCTGTTGGGACTTGAAAACCCTGTGGCCAAGGGCAACCTCCCCATTTACAGGGGCCAAATATCGGCACTTAGCATTTATGAGAGATGCTATTAGTGTGTTTTTCACTAGATATCAGCCATTTTTCCTCCTCCTATACAGGACCTTGACCAGAACGATGAACACGCCCCAAATCAGTGCCTCCTATGAGCAATCAACGCAGGTTCCCCCCACCATCCCAAATATTCTTCACTGCATGTTTCATTAAGATTGTCAGAAGAGAGGAGAAAGAAGTAGCCTGATTCCCCCTTAGGGCGGTGGGACTTAGTAAACACTCCCACAGCCAGCACTATTAGGCTTACAGCAGAAGCAGAGAGATACTCCATAATCCTTCGTGCAGTTGCTAGGGAGCCCATGTAATGGAAAAGACAAACAGCGTAGTGACAGCGATGAGCCAGATTGCACTGCCAACCCTATGCAAAGTGCAGGGTATCCACACAGGTGCATATATATGTAATTAAAAGTGACTCAATTTCACTGATGGGAGAAACGATTCCTGTATGTGTGTTTATATATTTTGTACAGCACTGTAGGAAGAAAGGCCGAACAGAACTGTCAGGTATTATTAAAATGTCAGGTGCTATTGCTAGCTCTGGGCATTGCGTACATGTATCCCCACAGAGCTCACGAAATCCAAAGTCAGAAACTTCTGTGCTTTGCTGAGAGTGGGTGGCTGAATGGGTTTTAACATTGTGTTTCAGAGCATTCTCTGCTCTCTTGCTGAGGTTAAATGAACCTACTCAGTCAAAAGCTAAGCCAGTATGCCAGTGTGGCACTTCCAATTAGGAACAAGGGAAGTGGTATGATTTGCTGCTCCATGTTAACGAAGGGGTTATCACTAAAGCCTGGGGCCATTTCAGATAACATATTCACCGTTAGACTATGCCTCAGCCTACACTGTTACAGCACTTTCCTGAAGGCTGGATCTCCGCAAGGCACTGCAGCTCAAACCATAGAGACTGTGATTCTGTAAGAACACAGGTCTAAACACTGCACCATAATGAACTATCAAATGTGTACGTATCACTCTCCTCTAATGTACAGAATCACAAGCGGGAGAGTGGAGCTGTGAACTGTGAGGATACTTGATTTTCCAGAATCTGGAAATTTCTAGAAGGTGAACAGGGCATCTGAAACATGGCTCTGTACAAAGTCAGAGCTCATGTAATTTTTCAGTGCCGAATTCACTGGGTGGCTGTTTCTCATTCTAGCTAGTGTAAATATGAAAGCTGCTGATTAATACTGCAAACGGACGATCAATCATCACTTTTCAGAGTGATAGCCGTGTTAGTCTGTATCAGCAAAAACAACAAGGAGTCCTTGTGGCACCTTAGAGACTAACAAATTTATCTGGGCATAAGCTTTTGTGGGCTAAAACCCACTTCATCAGATGCATGGAGTAGAAAATACAGTAGACAAGTGTAAATACACAGTACATGAAAAGATGGGAGTTGCCTTACCAATTTCCACCTTAATTGAATTGTCTCATTAGAACTGCCCCACTTGGTAAGGCAACTCCCATTTTTTCATGTACTGTGTATTTATACCTGCCTACTGTATTTTTCACTCCGTGCATCTGATGAAGTAATCATCACTTTATGACTTTACCTGACTCCACATCCCTAAAGTTGAAGGAAATGGTAGGAAGCAAGTGATTCAATGGCCTTCAGCAAAGAAAACATATTCTTCTTGTACAGTAAAATGTATACATTGTCAAGAGTTAAGTTGAAAGATAGCATTTGTGTTCATCTCAAACAGGTAGAAAAATCAGTTTCTTTGGATTCTTCTACATCAAATGTGTCATTGAAAATAACTTTTTGTCCATTGAAATGGAAGAGCAGAATACCGAGTCTGATGATCCTGCAAAGAAACAATTTTGATGCCATCATGATCCCGGAAATATAGCTGTTATAATATGTACTTGTTAAGATCTTCCAGCTGATCTTGAAGATCAGCTTCACTTAGGGACTGTCTCTATCTTTGCCATCCCAAAATAGTAAGGATCATCCAGTGATTACCCTCATAAAAACATCTTAAAGGCGAAGACTTGAACTTGATAAGAGATAACATTACCTTCAGCGTAGCACTACATGAACAATTTAGTGAAATGGTTGAAATGCTTCACCCTGGTATATTCCTCTGGACAGTTTTACACTCAAAGGTTCACTACTAATGCTGCAAGTGCAGAAATAGAGGGAGAAAAATAAAGGAAGAACTAAAGGAATCAACATTAATGGATGAAGGTTCGTCAAACATGAAAACTCCCCCAATAATGGCTACAAGCATCCAAAGGGAAAAATACATCCCTACTTAATTCCCTTGGTTCCCTGCCTGAAGAGAAAACCACAGACTATTGTGTCCACGTTTCTGGAGATGCTAACCAAAGATGCAGAGAAAGCAGAATAAGATAGGCGCTGCTATTTGTTCAGGCAATGAAAACAGAAAAAGAGGATAGAAATTTTCAGGTGTAATCACTCTAACCTTCTGAGATGTCTGTGTTTAGCACACTATTTAAACTTTGGTTAGAAAGCAGTAACACTTAACAGAGTCCTTAGGTGAAATCCTTGCCCAGCTGAGGTCAATGGAAGCATACAGGATTATAGAACGGGAGGCCAAAACCAAGCTAACCAAAACCACCCAAAGTGACCTTTTACAAGGCCTCCAAACCAACCTTGGCCAGCAGAGTTTCCAATTCTCTTATTGCTCTAGGCGGCAGGCAGGCTTTCTCCATTTCCCATAGGTCTCAAGTCAGGGTGGAGCAGCTTAACCAAGTTCAAGTGCCTTCAATCAGAGCAACCAAATGTATAGCCAGAAAACAAAGCCTCTATGAGGCAGATTAGGCTAATGCCCTGGAGCCTGAGGGTCCTGCAACCCATAGCCACAAGTGTGGCTTCTGGTCCCTTCTCTCTCGCTCAGCTTCTTTTTCCCGCTTATATAGCCCAGCCCCAGGGTGGAGCAGGCACTCCTTGACTGAGCTCAGATTGCTTGGCTGTAAGTGCTAGACCAGGGCTCGGCAACCTTTCAGAAGTGGTGTGGCGAATCTTCATTTATTCACTCTAATTTAAGGTTTCATGTGCCAGTAATACATTTTAACATTTTTAGAAGGTCTCTTTCTATAAGTCTATAATATATAACTAAACTATTGTTGTATGTAAAGTTAATAGGGTTTCAAAATGTTTAAGAAGCTTCATTTAAAATTAAATTAAAATGCAGAGTCCCCCGGACTGGTGGCCAGGACCCAGGCAGTGTGAGTGCCACTGAAAATCAGCTTGCGTGCCACCTTCAGCACCCGTGCCATAGGTTGCCTACCCCTGTGCTAGACTGTCCCTTAAAGAGGTATTACACCCCACCACAGAGAGTTTTGCCATTGATTTCAATGGGGCTGGGATTTCATGCCTTAAGTACATTGCGGACATTCGAAAATTCTATCATCAGTCTCACAGTGGTTGTCTGAAATAGGATTGATGCCCCAGCTTCCCGATGTCATTTAATGAACTGTCCCAGGAAGACTATGTCATTGCATTGACATCCGGTATCCTAAGTATGCTGAGTTTCGCAGTGCACAGAAACACAATGTCGATCAAAACACAGCACATGTTTTACACAGCAAGAGACTCTACAGCAAGCCAGAAACAGCTGAGGAATAAATACAGTACATTGATGTTTCAAATCACACAGCATGTGTTTTGTGGTTTCTCTTCATAAACCATTTAGTAACCCCTCCACCCCACTTCAGAAAGAAGAAGCATTTTTTTTTTCAAGATGGGACTAGTCCGGTCATGGGGGAAAAGGAACATGTTGGACGAAGGAAGAAATCTGAAATTATAGTTGTACATTGACTTAGGGTTTTCTCTTCAATTAAGAGGATGATCTGAATTATATATCACTGTGTCCAACAATGATGGGGAAATTAACACATTGCTCTATGCATTGAGCAGCATTAAGAACAATGGACAATCACATCTAAGCCCCCAGAAATGAGTTTTATGTCAGAACACTTCTATTAGCCCACATAATGGGAGTGCTGAGGTTACTGTTAAACTCAAGTCTCCCTCAGGGCCAGGATTTTTGCTCCAGGCACAACATGCACCTTATGTCAGGGCTTTCCTGCTACAGAATGCACCACAAGCAAGAATGACACATTCAATGGATTAAAAACCACTTCAAATCATGTGAAATGTGACCAGATGTAACAAATATTACCACCTGTACCTGACAAGCCATTCGTGAAATGGCCTCATGACTGTCTGCAGAGTCCTGCACATGAGTTATTCTTGCACTGCCCTGGAATAATTGATGTGCACAAAAAATCTGTTCTTTCTTTTTAGCTTTGCTTATGAGTTGCAGTAGCAGTGGGTCTAACATTACCCTTGCCCCAGCCTTTTAAGTAACTGCAATACATGTTGTCTATACTCTTTGGCTACCAAAAATGTTCTAATTTTTTATTTCAAGAAACAGTAAGATAATGTAAAATACCTATGATATCATGGCCAATGCCACTAGTAGAAAAGGTTCCTTAGGACACAGGAAAATTATTTTTAAAAACTGTAATAGCAATACAGAGAGGACATTCTTGGAGTACAATTCAGCACTATACATGCAGCAATCTTCATAAAAGTTGCCACTGTCTTTTTAAAAAAATCCAGTTTTTACTACTACAGTACAAGGTACAAGTAGGGTGTTGTAAGGTGAAAGGTCATATATACTATTTGGAACACAGATAGACATTTTCATGTTTCGTTGCCAATACCTTTCAATCTGGTCTTGAATGTCAGGGCATTTCATTTGCTAAATTCAACTTGTCAACTGTATCAAATATGTACTAATCCTATTATACGCATCACAGTCCACTAATAACCATGTAGGAGCCACTACATCTTTTCCTCTTTGATCAGCCCAGATTTAGATACCGGCCAAGGGCAAGAACCACGAACTCTATTGGTAATTAGCTTTGGATGCATTTTGCAAGGAGAAGCACATTAGTATTAAATATTCAGTGTAAATAACATTCATCATTTTTAGGGCTTCTGGTTTGGGGATTTTATTAATTTCATTGTTGAGGGTTTATTTTTAGCAATTTTTGAGTTCTACGTAGATGTCAAAAATTGTTTTTTTTGGGGGGGGGACTTTCCTCTGTGTCTATACTGTAATGAGTAATGTATATTATATATATTAGTTGTAAATACAGTAATGAGTAATCTCTCTGTTTCAAATAATACTGTGTTAAAGCGCACTAGGGAATGATTAGTGTGCATGAGCAGGATCTACCTAGACCAATTAATGTGTAACACTTTAGTGTGCTTTAGAAATCATAGCTTCATTACTGCTCCATGTAGACAAGCCCTTAGGTACAAAAAAACATTTCCAGGGTTTTTCTGGTATTTACTGGACAAACACTGATTTAATTTTTATTTGTGTCAGGGCTGTTTTCTCTATGTTTATTGGTTAAAACCTAAAATCGGAAGCCTAATCATATTGTACTCTTTAGAGGGTTCTCAATTCCTGTCCACCAACCGTGTCCATTTCTGCAGCAAATACATTTTCACTCTTTCACTATTAGGTATCAAAATAAATTTCTCTATTGCCATTTATATTTGTGTTCCTGAATCTCTTTCTTATCCTAAGGTGGGACAATTTTCCAACCCTGGACTGAATTTGTGGATTGACAAGTGCAGTTGTCTAATTTTCTTCTGAACCATTATCTTAGAAATGGCAGTGACTTCTTTCCTTAGGAGCTGGATCCTGGGACTGGTTCTGCACAGAAGAGGACCTTTCTGTTCATATAGATCCAACATCAAGAGGGAGACCTTTGGGATGTAAATAATCACAGTGCACTTCTTTACCCATTGATGCCCCATCACTGGCAGGTGCACATGGGCATCAAGCAGAGGGATTGAAGCAGAGCTGGCTGGAAAATGGAATTTCCCTGCTGAGGGGAATGCTGATCTTTTGAAACATCCTTTCATCCCAAATCAGAACAAAAAGTCAAAATTTTAAAATTTACTTCAAAACAAAAAGTCTGAAATGACCTTGTCAGCTGGGTGGCTTGGGCCCTTTAAGAAGGAACAGCCCATCTGTGTCTCATTAGCAGCCTCTGGATAGGGCCAGATAGTGGGCAGCTGGTCCTGATAAAGAACCAGAGGGGAACAGGAAACAGAGAGAGGAAGCTATGGCAGAGATTGCAGAGAGCTGGAAGCTCCTGCAAGAGACCATCTTTGACCACAGGGAAGGGTTTGAGCCTAGAAGCCAGAGTCATAGGGCTGAAGACAGAGCAGACGCCAGGGGAGCAGATCAAATCTCCAGGCAGGTAGTGCTGAGAATGGCCTGCTAAATCTGGGAAGAGCAGCAGAGAACAGAATCCAATGGAAGTGAGAGGGAGAGAAGCCTGACAACAGAGTTTTGTTTTCAGTTTTATGTCAGTAAGTTAGACCCTGGGATAAGGGATACTGTTGGACCAAAGGTCTGTGTGGAGTTTATTAAGGAGCACTGAAGAAGAGAAACTGAGGCACGGTGCTGGAGAGGAAGCCCAGGCCACAAGGGGGTGCATGGGAGATGGCTTCCCTGGTAACAAACCTTATTTACATATTTCATTTTGACTTTATCAGTTTGGCTTTTGCTATATTATAATTCAGGGGTCGGCAACCTTTGGCATGTGGCTCGCCAGGGTAAGCACCCTGACGGGCAGGGCCAGTTTGTTTACCTGCCACATCGGGACGGCAGTAGGAGCTGTGGTCGGCTGAACCTGCCAACTTGGCAGGTAAACAAACTGGCCCAGCCTGCCAGGGTGCTTTCCCTGGTGAGCCGTGTGCCAGAGGTTGCCGACCCCTGTTATAATTAATATACAAGTCAAAACATTTTGACTGTATTATACATAAGCTGACATGAAACGTGTTGATAATTTCCTATAGAATTTAAATTAAATATATATGTTCCTGAAAAACATTTTGAGAAGGGAAGAGCACTGGGCACCAGGATACTAAGCAAAATATTATTCTTACAAAAATTGCCATGGTACCGTTAACATCCATAGAGAGCAGGCAGAACCTTGGCTGTTAACATTTCATCCAAATAACCTCACAAAGTAAATTGTACGGAACTCAGTTTAACTACCTTGAAATGAAACTTGCTGGGATTTGAACTTGTCGCTGTAGGAAAAGTAGGCATTCAAAACCTGAGCCCTTAAACCAATAAACCATTCTATAACCTTCAATAATAAAATGTAAATAGAGCTGTACCTACATTTGCCTGAGATTCGTCATGGCCGTTGATCTCTGCTAACTCCTTGGCACTTTTTAACTGCAAAGTTTAAAGAGAGAAACAAAACAAAAAAGCAACAAAACCAAAACAAAAATAAAAAAAAACACCACACAAAGAACATTACTGGAGTATTTCACACAGTTATCTTTGATTTATTTGAAGTAGCATTTTATAAAGCTTCCAATGAGAAAAACAGATGGAGCATATAATTCTAATGAGGTTTTTGCTCAAGCCATTTTGAAACCAACATATTTAAGGCTTGATAAGTTTAGTCAGGGGGGAGTAAGGAAAATAATAAGACTGGATCATTATTTTTTAAATAATAAGATTAGAAAACAGTTTCAAGGCATAAAAAGTGTACAAAATTGGCTCTCAAGAAGAATAAATTATTTCATTTCCCATTCTTGTTGCTATTAATTTAAGCTTTGCAGTGTTTGCAAGTTGCCACTAGCTAAATAGTGTTGGCTTATGATTACTTTTGAATGACATATTCTGAGCTGTTTCAAATGTCAGAGTGCTCCTGTATATTGCCTTCTTGAGGAAGTATACAGATAACTGACACGGCTCCTGAGTATGATGGAGGAGGAAGAGATGTGGAACTCATTTATTTAGCTATCGGGAGGAAGAACTGGGAAGACACTGCCAATTTCACTACAGGTGATCTGAAGCAAAACTTTTTTTTTCTTAAAGTAAATGAGATTTTTAATAGAAATTCAGGATTACTTCATGGGAGATTATAAAATAGTCACTATCAGAAGATTTAAGAAATTACCTAACGATATTTTGGGCCAAAGTTTCAAAGATATATGCACATCCAATCTACGGATGAACCCAAACAGACAAGTATGCACCACTGCAACCTTCACATGCTTGCATGAACTGGGGATTTAAGCATGCAGAACAAAGTGCATTTGCACTTAGGTGTGTGTATTTCTTTAAAAAATGTAGGTCTTTATTCTAACCTATTCAAAATGAGAGTGGGGGAGTAAACAGCTCTTTCTGCTGTATGCCTTTGTTTCAACCTGTTTTTACTAAGGAAGTAGCAGTTGTTATAAGAGATATCTTTTCTGCCTAACACAAATGCTTTATTGTGTGAGAACAACCCTAAAATTGTGGTAAAAATGGACACCAGTATGTTTGATTCAGAACAGATGCTATTTATAGTTAGAGCAGTCCAATGCATTCCATATGAATGTGGCACCACTTCCATGAAATGACAAGCAACCAGAGCTGGCCTGAGGGAAAATGGCAGCCTGGGTGAACTTGTATTTTGGAGCACCTTGCCCCCGCTGCCTCCTCATCCATCCTCCACATTGCCTCTGGCTCCCCACCCAGCCACCCTAGCCTCTGCTGCCTCCGTGGACACCCCAACCATCCCCCCCATCACTCCTGGCCCCTGCTGCCTACCCCAGACCCCCTTCATTCCCCATCACCCTTAGCCCCTCTGCCTCCCCGTCCATCCCCTCACCCATCCCCTTGACTCCCACAGAGTCCCTATCCATCCCCACCACCCCGGTCCCCACTTACCTCCCCATCTATCCCCATTCCCCTGGTCCCCACTGCCTCCCTGGGCTCCCCACTCCCCATCCTCCCCCCCATTGCCCTGAGCTCCCTTCTGCAGCCTCAGACCCCAGGCCCACCCTGCCTTGCCTCTTGACCACAGTGCTCCCCTAACCATGGCACCCTGAGCATTTTCCCACATCGCCCACCCATAAGGCCGGCCCTGCAAGCCACTCTGTAAAACCACAACACTGCACAAATGGTCACTAGGAGGCGACAGTGTGAACAGTTGATTCCTCTCAGAGATCAAGAAAATCACTTCCACAAAGCCCCAAAGTTATGAAGTTTTATATTAAATTATATTCTGTGGTAACTCAAAAGTTAGTAATTTCAATCCTGATTCTGCACACTCTTAATGACACAAGTCATCCTTACTCAAGCAGTCCTGCTGAGTACTGCTGGACTCCCTCACACGAGTAAGAGGTCAGAAGAGCAGGCTTTTGTCTTGTTGTTTAAGATAACCTGCTCATTGCTCAAAATAAAAAGGCAAGGGAGGTTAGCTAATTTCAAATGTTTACTTACCTTTACCCCCTCCTTCTTCAGGTTCACCAAATGCAGCCACCCTACAATCACTGGCTATTACTTGAGTTGGGCAGCATGTATTCTACTGATGATGACTTCAGATTCACCATTGAACTACACTCTCACTCTGCTAGAGACTGGAATCTGCCTCTAGGTAAATGTATATATTAGACTTTTCCCCCCCAAATTTTTTCCAGCCCATGACCACCACTGGTAAGTTTCATAGATGGTAACTCTTGTGTAGCCACAGCATTGGCAGTTGTGGACATTTTCACCTCTGTGCCATCTGCTCTGAGCAGGGTTAGACAGCGCAGAGGATAAAATGCTAGTGGCCACTGGTGCCTTGTCTACACTAGAACGCCCACCATTGCACTGGGGGTAGCGATAGTAGAAAATGTTAAGGAAAAAACGCCTAGATGCAGACACACAAAGGGTAACATCCCTTTTTTCCAATTTTTTTTGTTTAAGTTTAAATTATATTCTTATCTTATATCCTAAATGGTATAAAATAGTAACAGAAACCTCTGAAAAACATACAATATTGGAAAAAACAGGAGCTGCCCTACCCCAGAGGCAGGCTCTATCGCTGTTCAATGGCAAGCGTGGTTACCAGCAAAGAGCATGCGGATGCATCACACTGAACTAGAGCCAGCAATTGCCAAGGGGCTACCCTTCATGCAGGGATGGCTCTAGGGATTTTGCCGCCCCAAGCACAGCAGGCAGGCTGCCTCCAGCGGTTTGTCTGCAGAGGGACCAGCGGACCCTCCGCAGGCAAGCCGCCGGAGGCAGCCTGCCTGCCGCCCTTGCAGCACCGGCAGAGTGCCCCCTGCGGCTTGCTGCCCCAAGCACGCGCTTGGCCTGCTGGGGCCTGGAGCCACCCCTGCCTTCATGAACCTGAAAGGAAACCAGAAGGGTTACCACATTAGCAGTGTACTGAAATGCCCATGGGGGTTTTTTTGGGAGGGGGGCATTTGTTCTACAGGATCATTCACATTCTACAGGTAACCATGTGTAAAAATATACAGATCAAAGCCCAGCTGGATCAAAATTCTGCACTAAGAACTTTGGTTTCTGTGGCACTTCAGTGCAACAGGCTGGAAATTCTGCCTCAGCTTTAAATTAACTTTTAAAAATAGTGGGTTTTGCTGAATGTAATATAAAAAATTATAATACAATCAATCCATTAGCCCCTGTGCTTTTATTTTGATGTTAAATGTTCACATTTATTTGACTGCCCCTGATTTTCAATATTCAGCATGTCACAGATATTTGCAATGAAAACGTAGTTGCACTATGGTGGTTGTCAGATTGTAAGATCTTCCTACATGTTTTATAATATTTTGAGTGCTATAGTAAAAATATTTTTAAACAGTATTTTATAATGCTGTCCTTTTAATGCTACTAACATATGGTAAAATTGAGACCTAAAATACCCTGTATATATATTTATGTTTCCTATATAGTATATAGATCCTGCAGGTCCCTTAGCCCATTTCTCATCTGATGTTTTAGGTGCCAAAAAAATTGTAATCAAATCCATTCTTCCTCATACGCTTTTGTCTAAGATGGCGTTATATCAGTTCACATTTAGAAAGTTAACTTTGCAACCGTAAGCGCTAGAAATATTTTTTTAAAGTCAAAACTTTATTTTGCAGGATCTGGATTGTCAGATTATAATGTATATTTGTGCCAACTGCATCTGACGACAAGTCCGATGTGCATAACTTTAAAAATATGTAAACATTCAAAAATTCAGAAGGATTTTTTAAAATTGTGAAAACCATAGACTTTTTGAATCCTTGACATCTAAATAATTTACGTCGTACACTTCTGAATTTTTTTTACTAGATTACATTAATCAATCAAAAAACCAGTCCACTGTCTACTTCAGCTAAAAACTATGGAGTGGTGACTACTGTCTCCACAATCAAATTGTTGACACACAACATTTATTTGTATACTCTGTGTGCGTGGACAACACAGTATTTCATCTCCAGTACTACACAAACAGGCACAGATCATCCTTTGCTGTGAAATGATCCATCTTGCCCTGCATATTAGACAATATTTTCAAATACACTTATCAATGTCATACAGCACTTCAGTATCAATGAAAGCAAAAATGAAACGATCAGATTTGCAGAGTATATAAAAGGTTTGCTTCTCACCACAGTTAGATAAGTGCACTGATGCACTGGAGATTTTTTTTTATGTCATCATGATTCAGTCCTTTGTATACATGTGTCTGCATGAATAATACAGGAGATGCTAAACTCATTTTCCCCACTACTAGTCTTAAAAGAAATGGCTGGCTTTTTTGAAATATGTTTGCTTTGCTGGTATATTGAACTCTCCCAAAATTCATTTGTTTTCAGATAGAAATCATTCACACATCACTGGTATCTGTGTGGAGGAACATAACAGAAAATGTTATACAAGATGTGAGATTAAATATCTGATATTGCAAAACTGACAGAGTTCAATTTCACTTTGACAAAGTTTCCCCAAACTATACTATCAATTAACTTCAGCTAAACTTTGTATATGCTCATTAGATCACACACAGGTCACATAAGATCATATACTGATTAGAATGAAGTCAATGGCCAAACTTCCACTGATTTCAAAGGTGCAGGATCAGGCCCTCCGGTGTAGTCCTAAATAAGGATTATGCTCAATGTAAGCACTCACCTGCTCCTGAAGAACTTTAAGCCTGGCTTGTGTATGTGTTTGTTCTTCTTTTGCTTGCTCCAGTTCAGATTTTTTGTTATTTAATTCTTCCTGTATACTCAGCAATTGCTGGGTAGGCAAAAAGAGTGTGATTAGCACCATCAGAATCTGAGCAATCTTAAATATTGTAAATCTTCACTGCAAGCAACATTTTCCACATTATTTCTATATTTATTATTGTTACTAAGTCTGTTGTGTCTAAGTTGAACAGGATGTAAATTACTTCCATCTGGATTTCCTTCCACTGCAGTACAACACAAGGAATACATTTGTAAATGTGCCGTTAAGCTATTTGTTACACTAAAGCACAAACACTTGGTAGAGTATATCATCCACAGAAGGACTGTCACATCCATCTGAACAACAACGTCATTTGTAGAAGTATATGCTGTGGTTTTAACAATACTAGGGTAAACACTACAGTACATGCATAATTCACAAGCACAACCCTTTACTCTAATTAGTCACTGGCCCAAAGCCATTTCATTCAACACAAAGCAATATTCTGGAAAGCATTTGCACTTAGTTGCCAAGAAGACTAAACATTTTGTTTCTTCTCATGCTATGATGGTGATGTGTTATTAGATCAGCAAGACGGATGCCCTACAATCAATGCATCAGCCAAGAAAACTGCTGATGTGATCTGTCAAAACACAAAATGATGACCAAAAGATTATTCTTCCGCTGAGAATTTCTGAAACATAGAGACTTTTTTAAGGGCCTGGCTCCCCTCATTCCATCCAGTTGTAAGTCATGAACAGACATTGGGACTTGCCAGGAACTGGTCACTGGTTATGTATTTCTGTATAGAGAGGACAAGGCACGCATGCTGAAGGCAGCACGCAAGCTGATTTTCAGTGGCACTCACACTGCTTGGGTCCTGGCCACCAGTCCGGGGGGCTCTGCATTTTGATTTAATTTTAAATTAATCTCATTAAACATTTTAAAAACCTTATTTAATTTACATACAACAATAGTTTAGTTATATATTATAGACTTATAGAAAGAGACCTTCTAAAAATGTTAAAATGTATTACTGGCACCCAAAACCTTAAATTAGAGTGAATAAACCAGGGGTCAGCAACCTCTGGCACCCGGCTCACCAGGGTAAGACCCTGGCGGGCCGGGACAGTTTGTTTACCTGCCACGTCGGTAGGTTTGGCGGACCGAACCTGGGCGCAGTTCGCCATCCCAGGCCAATGGGGGTGGCGGGAAGCTGTGGCCAGGATGCCCCTCGCCCACGCTGCTTCCTGCCGCTCCCATTGGCCTGGGATGGTGAACCACGCCCAGTGGGAGCTGTGGTCCGCCGAATCTACCGACATGGCAGGTAAACAAACTGGCCCAGCCCGCCAGGGTGCTTATCCTGGAGAGCTGCGTGCCAGAGGTTGCCGACCCCTGGAATAAATGAAGACTCGGCACACCACTTCTGAAAGGTTGCCAACCCCTGTACTAGACCCTGCTAACTAGCAAATAAATACAATCAAGAGATTACAAACTGGTTTAGTATCTCTCCTTTTAGTAATCAAGCAAGGAAAAATTATTTGTTGTGAAAACATGGTACTTTGATTACTATTTTTTAACAGAGTGTGTAAGTGAACAATTGCATTAGTAGCAAGAAACTTCAGTTACTGGTGTTATACATAGTAAACATTTAAGGCTTAATTTACCCAGGTGTTTAGTACCCATAACTCTCTGACTTCAGCTAATGCTGTGGGCCCTTTTAGTGCGCAAATTTTATATCATGTAGTTAGCAGTATTAAGCATCAAAGTTTCTTCTTCAGTGCTGTGCAAAACCTGCTTTTAGAGCTGCGTGGAAATGTCTGAAGCATCAAGGCTTGAGTAGAGATTGATACAGAATTCCTGATGTGAATGACTACCAGCTGGATGGATTAATTCAATGTTTTAAAGGTCTCTAACACTGCCATTACACACACACCATTTTCCAATTAATTGTGCTCATTTTCCAGGGCGATTCAGAAAATCCAAAGCATCGCATTCCATCAGACAACATATAGCCACATGAAACCAAACAAATAATAATCATTTATGAAACAGAATGTCCCATTTATTAACATGCTAAATAGCTTACACGTTTATACAATTTGGGCCATGACACATATCTAAACTGATTGACAAAGTTTGCATAGCAAGTGGAAGCAAATATTAAAAATTGTTTCAGTCCCATTGGTTCCTGGGCTAGACAATCTACATAAACTTCTTCCTATGAACACTCCCAGACTTTTCAACCTCCCATGGCATTGCTGGGTCACCACAGCTAGATGGAAGTAAATTTTGATAAATCATCTTTTTGTATTTGTGACGGTAATCCAAACTATAGCTAGGTTGCTTTAGTGCAGTGGTTCCCAAACTGTGGGCGACGTCCCCCTAGTGGGGCACGGAGAAACGTCCAAGGGGACATGGTGGGGCTCAGGCCAGACTCCATGGTGGGGCGGGGAGGGAGTGCCACCCAGCCCTGCCCTGCCCCCAGCTCCGCTCCAGCCCCATCTCTGGCCCCATCCCCCAGCCGCAGCTGCTGCCCTGGCTCCAGCTGTGACTTGACCGCCGACTCCCAGACCCCTTTCTCAGCCACCAGCCCTCGTTTCCGGCCCCTGGCCCAGCCACAACTCTGCTCCCGGCCAGGGGGGGATATGGACACATTCCATTCCTGGTAAGCAGGGGGCCCAAGAGGAAAAGTTTGGGCACCACTGCTTTAGTGGCTTCTCACTCCTACGTTCTTTTGAAGCCTTGAAGCTATATATGTTTTAAGATTTACCAGCAGAAAATGCATCTGGGTCTGCTGAGTGGTCTGAGGCAGCTAATAAAGGTACCATAAACTTGCTGTGGTGAGAACATGGAGAAGGTGAGCACCTAGTCAACCTGTATATCACTGTTATTAAATATACACATTCATTACAGCTGCTTGGGAATTTTCTATCGGAACATTTTTCTGTCAGAAAGCCCCAATTCTGCAGGGCAATGTCAAAATTCCAATGAAAATCAGGCAGGTTTCTGACCCATCAAGCTCCATCTGGTGAGTTGCTGGGGAGCCTGGACTTCCTGACTCCTCAGTAGCCTGCTTGGTAGACTGAGTGGCACCTGAGAGCCTAGAAGCCTTGGGAGCCCCAGCTTCTAGGCTCCTCTAGCTTGGTTCCCTACTTGGCTGGCTTCCTCGGCTGGTTTCCTGGAAGATTTGTTTGTTGCCATCTTGTGAAAAATTGTGAGATTTCTTTTTCTTTTCTCTACAGAAAAAGAAGTTTTCAAAATCTCAGATTTTTTCATAGAATGGAAAATCCTGTTCTCGCTCGGCTCTAGTGCTTACATATTACACATGAACAACTATGCTAAAGAAACATTATTAGGGTTGCAAAGTCAAGTCCTCCAAAGTTAGCCAGAATGGAGGTTTCCTGTGCAACCTTAATTCAATCCTAATGTGTATACAGATTACGACACACTCTAACTACATCAGGACATTTTTTTCCCCCACAGGACCCCTGTCCCGTTCTGCGTAAAGGATGGACGGTGCTCACTTAATGAGCAACTATTTGATATTTGGTTTATCCTCACTGTTCAATGTGTAGCCATACGACTTATTTACCTCATACTATTCAAACTCTGCTCTGAAAGCAGAATTATCCATTTCCTCATGGGCTTTTCCATGGTGCTCATCACTACATATGTGAGTGCTCCTCAGACATTAATGAATTTATCTTCACAGCACCCCTGAGAAGTGAGGGCGTAATATTATTCCCATTTTACAGACGGGGAATAGAGGCACAGATTAAGATAAAAAATGTCCACAAATTTTTGAGTGCCTGAGATGCTTCCTGGAGGCATCTCACAACCACCTGCCCTTAGCGTGAGGAAGCCTTGTCTGTGCCTGCTGTGGGTCAACTCCCATACTCCACTGGGCATAGGCAACAAAGACCCTCCTCTCTCAGTCTTGCAGGCCCCACTGTCACTCTACAGGTGAGCAATAGGCAAACCCCAATCCTTGAATCCTCCGAGCGTCTCCCTGGAGTGTCCAGTTTATTTGGAAGCAGTGGACAGGACATTCATACTGATCACAGATTTGCTGCTTCCAAATAAACAGTAAACCCCAGCATTCCAGTGCAACCCAGATCACGCCCCCCCGCCCTCCCCCCGCTTAACATGCAGAACTTAGGCCTGGTCTACACTAGGTGGGGGGGTTCGATCTAAGGTACGCAACTTCAGCTCGCGTAGCTGAAGTCGAAGAACCTTAGTTTGAATTACTTACCCGTCCTCACGGCGCGGGATTGATGTCCGCGGCTCCCCCGTCGACTCCGCCACCGCTGTTTGCGGTGGTGGAGTTCCGGAGTCGACGGGAGCGCGTTCGGAGTTCGATATATCGCGTCTAGATGAGACGCGATATATCGAACTCCGAGAAATCGATTGCTACCCGCTGATATGGCGGGTAGTGAAGACGTAATCTTATAGATAAGTTGTAATTAAATCAAGCATAAGTTTATTTAACAAAACATGGAGATTCAAGTAGTAGCAAGCAGAAGTATTGGAAACAAATGGTTACCTATGAAAACATAACACGCATTTTAGAGCCTAGACTTAATCCACAAGATGCTCTCACATCTTGTAGAGTATTGCTCAACCAAAATCCTCGCTTTACAGGCTGGCTATGACCGTCTTTCCATGACATGCTGTCAGATTGCCTGGGTGAAAGATTCTGTGTTTCCTTGCACCCCAAGATATACCATAACAATCTTTGTTCATAAGCAGGACACCCCTCTGCAGTTTGTTCACCCTGAAATTTTTCTCTTTTGTAGATTTTGCAATCATTCATTCCACCCCGGCTTAGGATGCAAGAAGGCATATATTGTGAGACATACAATACACAAATGACCAGACAGGGAGATAGGGGTTTATTAACTTGAAAATGTTCCTTTCAGGCAGCAGGTATGATAAATCCTGGTGACCTGCCATAACTCCAAGACCTTAAGAATATAATTTTTAGTATAGATACATAAGTCTTTAAATATTATCTGTATATACATTCACAATGCTTACAATGACCCAACACCACCGGCCAGGACGCGGCTCCCATGGGCACCGATTGGGGACCCCTGGACTAAAGAATTCACCATGTTGCATCATATTGATGCCAACACAGGTCATCAGTATGGTAGGACCTTGCAGATCCACTACACCAATCTCTGCCACTTGAGCCAATGAAATAACTGTCAGAAGTAGTAGGTTGTCATTCTCTGTGTGGACCCAGCATCAGAGGGAGTGGACGAAACGTGCACTTTGCCAGTGGGTTTCACAGATATTTTCTGACAGCAGAGGAATGTTGGGACTCAGGAGTCTTGGGTTCTTTTCTAGGCTTTGGAAGAGAGTGTGTTCTTGAGCAGTGGTTCTCAAAGCCAGTCCACCACTTGTTCAGGGAATGCCCCTGGTGGGCCGGGCTGGTTTGTTTACCTGCTGCGTCTGCAGGTTCAGCATCGCAGCTCCCACTGGCCACAGTTCACTGCTCCAGGCCAATGGGGGCTGCTGGAAGTGGCACAGGCCAAGAGATGTGCTGGCCACCACTTCCCACAGGGAAGCTCAGTGGTTTGAGCATTGGCCTGATAAACCCAGGGTTGTGAGTTCAATCCTTGAGGGGGGCATTTAGGGATCTGGGGCAAAATCAGTACTTGGTCCTGCTAGTGAAGGCAGGGAGCTGGACTCGATGACCTTTCGGGGTCCCTTCCAGGTCTATGAGATAGGTATATCTCTTCCCCTCACTCCTGGCCTCTCCTGGCTACTAGTCTCTTTGCCCAACTAGTCACAGCTTCTCCAGGCTCTCAGGTCCAGTCTCCCTGCTCAACTAGTCCCAGTACCCCCTGTTGTGGGTGAACAGGCTTGGTACTCTGGAACCGCTCTGAATGAAGTTCAGACAAGACCTTCTTGTAGTGTGACAACCCTTCCGGGCATACTCTCACTAGGGGAAGCCTCCTTGGCTTCTGTGCCTCTGGGTCTGACCTCAAAGCGTTCAGCACCCGTTTCATGCTGTGGGCTCTCTGCAGTAAGTCCACCCGAATAGGACACTGGGGGAAGCCTTACACCCCCCCCAAGAGGCCATGCACCCCCAATGTCTGCAGTCAGCAGTGACTCTCAGCCAGCACTGTAAAACAGAAGGGTTTATTAGTTATCTGGAACACAGCACAGAACTGTTCTTATTAGCACAGAAAGCAGGAAGATTCAGCAAAGCCCATCTTGGGGAGATCCAGAACCCAGAACTCTCCTCCAAAGCCCCAAACCAGAAGACTGACCAGCTTCCAGGAGCCCACCCTCAGTCACGCCTAGTTGCCCCTCCTCCATCCTTTGTTTCTTTCCCAGACAAACTGGTCACCTGGTCTCCACCTCTCTCTTTGTTCTCCAACACGTTGCAGCCGGCTGGATCTTGGCAGAGGATGGGCCTTGACCATCAGTTGCCAGGATACAGAATATCCAGCCATTGTCTGGGCCCAGGCAGCTAGACGGCAGTGCAACAATCACACACCCTTGTCCCACCACCTAGACACTTGTGCAACACATAACGGAAACTGAGGCACACACACAGTATTCATACAAAACAGTAGGAAAATTCCCACTTCATCACATCTCCCTACACACAATTCCCAGCAAGTTTCTCTGTGCCCTTCCCCGCCCATAGTTCCAGTCTCACCAGTCTCCTTTCCTTCTCCCCATTCCAGCTGTTATATTCTTGATATTCAAATCAGGCAGCTTGTTCCTCCATGCTGCCAGGGCAGCGGGAGGAGGGTCATTGGGAGCACAGGAGAGGCAGACTCCTTTCTCTCAGTTCTGGTGCTCTGATGCCCAGAACATCCAGGAGCTACAATTACGAGTTAAGTCCAGCTTCACCACTCTCCCCCGGAATGAATGATGCTCAGTTGCTCTGTGGGACGGCACATGTGCAATCTGGTCACCTATAGGAGCTGTAAGCGGGTGGACCACATTCAGTTTGGTCAGTGCTAGGAGTGCTGAAGCACTTGGGTGAGACGGTATCTTCAGAGATTTTAGCTGCTAAATTCTAAGAAGTATCTGATCATGTGTGAACTGCAATTTTCCAAAGATTTATAACTTAGCCAAATTTGGACAGATTTTTATGTGACCAGCAAAAGGCATGTCACTGACACAAAGCCATGCCCCTGATAAATGTAAAGTCCCTGCTCCAAAGGGAGGTGTCAAAAAAGGTTGTCACAACTTTTTTAATTTTGCAAAACAACCCATTTTCCTCTAGCCTTATTCTCAGAAAAGGTTAAACTGTTTTGACTGAAATTTTCTAAAATAATTCAACCTAAGGCAAAACACTAAGCATTCAAAATTTCAGCCTAAACAGTTGAAGTTTGGCAAAGTGATAAGCAACTGAAAACAGGGTCTGATAATGGGAAGGGACAGGCAACCTTAATAATGTAATGTGGTGTTACCAGCCCTGTGTAAAATTATCAGTCATTTCATGAAGGTCCCAAGCAACTATGACAAAATAACAGTATTTAATTATTTTGAATTATTTTGCTTATGAAATTATTATGCTTATTAAAAATTGACATAGATATTTCTTCTGCTCTTCAGTTTAATGTGCAATTGCATTAACTTAAGGTAAAACTGGAATCCTTTTGTGTTTTTGTTTGTATTGCCTGTTCCTGGTATCTCCATTCCTCCTGCCCCTCTGACAGTCCCAATCCCCCAATTGTCTGATTCTCTGTTTAACTCACGTTATCTCTTCCTGCCTTGTCTCAATGCTCGCTATGCCCCGCCCTAGATTCACAGATTCCAAGACTAAAAGGGACCATTGTGATCATCTAGTCTGACCTCCTGTGTAACACAGGCCATAGAACTTCTCCCAAATAATTCCTAGAGTGTAACTTTCAGAAAAACATCCAGTCTTAATTTATAACTTGTCAGTGATGAAGAAGCCATCATGACCCTGGGTAAATTGTTACAATGGCTTATTATTCTTACTGTCAAAAAATGTACGACATTTCCAGTCCGAATTTGCCTAGTTTTGATTTCCAGCCCTTGAATCGTGTTATACCTTTCTCTGCTCGATTGAAAGAGCCCTTTACTAAATATTTGTTCCTCATGTAGATACTCACAGACTATAATCAATTGCTTTTAGCACAGTCACCAAAGTACTTGCTCATTTGTTCAACTATCAACTACTTCCAACCACTTTATCCCCGGTGTGAACATTTACTGAAGGTGCCTGGTTTTCCATAACTTTAATACCGTTCCTGCATTTTCTTCAATCAGCAATTCTGCAATTTTCTCAGTGAAAGTGGTCAGCCTTTTACGGACAAGATCTATTCGTTAAAAATCCATGACATGTATTGCTCGTGGCTCTGTTATGCCTTAGATGTTTGCAGAGGCTTTATCCTCTACCAGTCACTGGTTTGAAAGCTGCACAGGTGTACACTGAACAAAAATAATCATCTACAGATGGCCATTTGGTAGTCTATGAAAGATGAACTTCTGGAATAGGTCCAGGTCATCTAAGGAGCTCTTGCCTTCAGCCAGTCCTCTCTCCAGGAGTCAAAGCCTAGAGGTCTGGTCTAATGCTAACTGTGTTGTGTTTCCCTTTTTAAGCTCCTCCCTCTAAGTCTGACCTCTCTCACAGCTGTGGTTGGGTGGGACCAACTGAGCCCACATAAACGCATTAATCCTGTGTTTCCCAATGTGAAATCTGTATACCCCATCACAAGGAGTTTGCTTACATTACCACTGACTCTCCTGTATCTGCTTTATACATAATCAGAAAATTTCAATCTCCAGTGCTATTAATCTGGAATCATTCATGAGGACTAAAATAGCTGTTATCAAAGCAGCCCTGCAGATTGTAAAAGGTAGCTTTTTTTTTTTATTTTATTTTTTACACATTCCCTATCTCCAATGCTGAACATCTTCCAATAAAGTTCAGTATCACCCATACTGCACAGATTTCAAAAGTGCAAACAGCAAATTACCATCTTAAACCAATCTTCTCTTTTTCTGAAATATTAAATATAGAAGGCATTCTAGAAGCCAGCTGAATTACTCAGGCTGTGTGCAATGTGGTGCCAGCGTGGCTAGGAATGCTGACATCCATACAAAACAGAATACCCCCAAACATATGAAAATCCCTAAAGGTAAAGCAATAGCTTTCTGTTTATCATCATCGCAAAGCCACTGAATACTTCCCCCAAGCCCTGCATTTACCAAAAGAAATACTGTATGTATAAACGTAATATATATTATATACATGCATATAGACGTATATGCATAAGTATACACCCCACCCCGCAAGGACAATGGACAAACCGTCCCTAGTGAACGGCTCCACCATGAAAACATCTTTTATAACCAGCTATCTAAATAGCCCAACAAGCATATTCTAGAAATAGACTACAAGGCCTTAGGTCATATTTAAGACTGTAAGGTTTTTAGGATATTAAAAAAGAACCCCTGCCATTCCAATATATTTAGCTGTTATACCACCAAATGCTTCTACTGTTGCTCTTTCAGTCACAATTTTGTTTAGTGCTGCTGGAAGTGAAACACAAAATGATAATAAGAATTTAACTTTACTAAAAATTTAAGTACATTACACTTGCTATAATGAACATTTCTGACGAGGTAACCAAGTTACCTGGGGGGAGGGATAGCTCAGTGGTTTGAGCATTGGCCTGCTAAACCCAGGGTTGCAAGTTCAATCCTTGAGGGGGCCACCTAGGGATCTGGGGCAAAAATTGGTCCTGCTAGTGAAGGCAGGGGGCTGGACTCAATGACCTTCCAGTTCTAGGAGATTGGTATATCTCCAATTATTACCTTTAAGTTTGTTATAACAAGGTATTCATTATAGCATATCTTGTCCACTCAGTTACCTGGGAGGGGATATGAGCTCTCCTCCCAGCCTCTGAAATGGCTGTGGCATTTCCACTGAACAGGATCTGTAGCAAACCAGTTAAATTAGACTACCAAACAGACATCAGAGGGTGACAGTTTTCAGTCACTAACAACCTAGGATCTGATCTAGCAACGTTTGCTCATGTGAATAGTTCTTATTCATGCATGAATGGAACTATTTCCCCTGGGGCAGACTTGAATCAGAGATCTAGTGGTGAAAGTCTCCCTGTCCCATCATGAATTCCATTAGCTATCCAGGCTAGCAATTTCTTTTTTTTGAAAGCAAAACCCAGTCAAGTCAATTAAAAACTTTATTCTACACAAATAAAGAGAATTCAGAACCTGCAAAATGGAAAAGGCCAAAAATCAGCAAGGGAAATATGTTTCAAGCTTCTTAGAGGCTATTTACAAACAAAAGAAGAAAAGAAGAATGTAAACATTTATTGACAGAATTCTCCTTAGGGTTAAAGAAAAAAATGAAGCAAAATGAAGGAACACACACACATACACACGCACGCACGCACAATTTGTAGCCATCAAACCTATTAGCTCTATGGATTAGCTGGAATATCAAGTTTCTACATTACTAAAACAGGATTTCATATCATAAATGGCCAGTGCATGGCAGCCTTGAATAATGGGAGCGCAACTTCCCATCTGAGCAAATATGCATTAGTAACAAGACACTGATGAGACCAGACAAATCACCAAGGAAACAAGAAAATGTGAAAGACGAGTCAAAGGAGATGGCAGCACGTGCTTTAGAAATGAGTTGTAAATGAAGCTAGCCACACTGCAGCATTTATATTAACATATGACCAGGCCTAATAGGAGACTGGGCAAATTAAAAGGTAATTAATGAATTTTTATAAATTACAATGAAGGGAAATCCAGCATATCAGCTAGGTGAAGGCTATGGCACTTAGCCCTCTTGTTCCCCAGCCCTGCCCACTTTGCAGAATACATTAGGATCTCACTATCTGGGAGGCTGATGAGATTTGTAATGGAAGAAGGATCTAAATCCTGACCTGGCACAGTGCTGATTAAGAGCCCTTTGCATTCTCTGCTACCGGCTCCAGCTGGCCAGGGCTCCACCCTTAGCAGTGAACCTTGCTGGTCTTCTGACCAGGAACAAAGTGCACACTCAACATTTGCTGATGCTGCTGGTAGCAGCATGCATGTTAAGCTGTGTTTTTTTATTTGGGGTGGGACAAGCATGCCCCCATAGGTAAGGACATTAGGCAGGCCTACCTCTTGGTGCATATTACTGTATTATATGCTGTCCTGCTGACATCTTGAGTGTGAAGGTCTCAATGCTGCACAGCAGAGGGCAGGGCTGAGCCCAAGACAGGCAGACAGGCGTGCGCGTGCGCGTGCACACACACACAGAATGAGACATTAATCAGGCTTCAATTTCATACATTTGTTTTGTACTTAGAAGGGATGACAATTTCATTCTACAAAAGCAGAGCACTGAATAATATGTATAAGTATGTCTATTTCTCCATGTGACCACAAATTGCATAAAACCACTTCTCCATAACCAAAGCATGCTCACTTTTAACAAACCCACTTAGATTTTAGATTTTCTTTTTCAAAAAAGAAATATTTGATTGATCTTTAAAGCAAAGTTAAAAAAAAATCTTACACATTGAGTCTAGAGAAACTACAGAGATGAATAGAAAGCCTTGAAGTTGGTGTAGATAAAAATTACTGGTCTACTGTACTTTGCAAAGGTTCATGTATTGAGCTGACTCAAATTTGCCATGAATTTTAATTTTACCATTCATCTTTAAAGAAATGAGTATTCACCACTAAGGCTGGAGTTTTCAGAAGTGCTCAGCCTTGGCCTAACTTTGCTTCCATTGACTTCATGGGAGCAGAATTAGGCCAACATCAAATGCTTTTGAAAATTCCACCCTAAAGCTAAGAAGAATGTAACCAGCGGGAGAGGTTTAGTGTTTAAGGATTTCCTGCAAGAGGGCTAGATTATAATCTTCATGTAAACATCAGTCAGTGTGCTTTCTACTGAGGTGTCTACCTTAGGCTTTTTCCCCTAAAATTCTCTACTGCTGTTGCCACCACTTCAGGTCCATCACTGGTGGCAGCTGTCAGGGTACAATTACCAAGTCATCTACATCTCAGAACAGATCTAGATGACTTGGTAGTTAAAACCTCAATGGGGCCTTATTTACACTAACACTTCCATTGCTGATAGGACTTGTGAAGTTGAACTGGTGATAGCTACAGTAGGAAATTTTAGGGGGAAACGCCCACAGTAAACAATGCCTTAGGTAGGGGTTGCCACATTTGGATGAAAACTCCAGTCTCCCATTCTGAGATAAAATACATCATTGTACTGTAAACCTATAGGTGCACTTTATTAATAATAATAATTATTGTTTAAATATAAACAGCAGCAGGTAGGTATTTGATGGTAAACCTAATGGGATGTTAAATTCAAAGTGTAAAGGAAAGAGTGCTTAAGCATCCTTTGGTCTGGTCTACACTTAAACTTAGGTTGACCTAGCTATGTCACTCAAGGCTGTGAAAAATTTCACACCCTGTACAATGCAGTTAGGTGGCTCTAACTCCCAATGTGTATGCAGCTAGGTGGACAGAAGAAATGTTCCATTGACCTAGCTACTTCCTCCTCCGGGGGTGGATTTACTACAGTGATGGAAAACCCCCTTCTGTTGTGGTAGTAAGTATTTACACTACAGTGATATAGCTGCAGTGCTGCATCTGTACAGATGTAGCCCTTGTAGAACAGACATACTGTTACTGGGCCCCTTCCTCCCCCTTCCCAGAAACAGGGTTACTTGTTTTCACAATTCAAATGTCATTCAGTAATACCAGGTTTTTGCTAATGCTGTTGCTCTTTGTAAATTTATAGATCAAATTAAGATTCATACTCTGGAGAGCAATAAAAATATTTTCAACTTAATCACTCTAGTCTATTTATTCAGCAGGTAAAAAGTGAATATAAGGGTGATATTTTTTTCTCTTTAGTTACTCCCCTTTCTAATACTGCATTTTTAGAAGAAACAGGTTAATCTTGATCGTGTGTATGCTGGGCGACATGTTGAGTAAATGTTTAGTGAGTACGGAGTGGAAGGATAAAACAGAATAAATAAGCCCTTCTGTAGTCAGGATATAGTAATGAATATAACCCACAATAAGCCCCATCCACCTGATCACGCTATGATTCTTAGCATTCATCTGTGGCTGGAACATTCACACCTAAGGATGAATGGGTTGTTATAGTTGTCATGACAGACCTGGATTCTGCAATTTTCAGGCTTTTACAAAAGTATCTGTGACTTCTGACATTTGGGAAAGTTTGCATGTGAGTGAATGGAATGAATGTGATTGAGGTTCATGGGAGTTTAGATAGTGGATCAACCACAAGAAAGAAGTGAAGAAAAAGGTCTCAAATACATCCATCCTACAATTTACTGAACTCATCCCTGTGAAGAAATATGCTCTCAGCCCCCGTCCGCTGAAGTCAATGGGATCATGATGACAGGGCCAGCGCAACCCATTAGGCGACCGGGCACTAACATTTTGGGGGCGGCGACCACGGCTGCCAGATCTTCGGCCGCCCCAGTTGTCGGCGGTATTTCGGGGGTGGGACCTTCCGCTGCCTCTGTCGGGGCGGCATTTTGGGGGCGGGACCTTCCGCTGCCTAGGGCGCCAAAAAAGCTGGTGGTGCTCCTGCATGATGATATACATTTTCCCCTCTGCCTCTAGGTAAAAGACAATATTTTTCATTCCAACTATGATGGAGTTTGGCTTACATAATTTAACTCTGATAGAGCAACGTCTAGAAGAATAGTGTGGACTTTTCAAAAGCGCCCAGCATTGGCCTAAACTCAGCTCCCATTAAAGTGAATGGTCAAACTCCAGTGCGCTCCAGCAAAGTTAGGTGAATGCTGAGTGCTTTTGAAAATCCCACCAATAGTTATTACTATTTGCTACATAATGATGGCATCCTTTATGATGAATGAAATGCACGTAATGGCAAGGTCCATAATCAACCAATTTACAGCGTAGGATCTAGTTCCTCTAAGGTATTTAGGTATCTAACTTCCATTGATTTCATCTAAGTACCTTTGAGGAAGAGCCTGAAACCTGACAAGTGTTGGGCACCTCCAACTCCCAGTGACTTCAGTGGGAGATGCAGGATGCGCAGCAAAACAACCCAAATGCCCTGGCAAGTAGAGGACGGTTCTGTCTAAGACCTGGGTTCAAAGTGGCCATTTGTTATCACAGCATTTGCACTGTTTGAATTGTTTGCATTGTAAATAGCAGAACAAAGGTTCTTTTGCAGGCTAATCCTTTTGCTCTTAGTATTTTTAACTATGTTTTTGTGACATTTCCTTTGTTCAGTATGACTTCCCTGTGACTCTTCCTAAAGACGGCCAAGTCAAACCCTCAGTCCTGTTCTTCATAAGTCTCAACTGAAATAATGTTCCCAAGGTAGTGTGAGGACACAGCACAAGGTCCACACTATAGGACAGTCTACAGGCCAATACTGTTAATAGTCTGATAAATAATTCTCTAAGGAATTCATAAGGTCATCTGGTATGCATTAAAAATTAATCAAAATGAGTTTCAGCATCACTCAGAATATATGTCATCTATAATCTCTATATGGTAAAAACCCATGTCCTGTTGTCTGGGCATTTTCAATCATTTCACGTTAGGAAGGCAAGATTCAAATATAGCACTGAGTGATTAACATTCGATCCTAAAATATCTAACCTGTTCCCCAAAACAACACTGGAATAACATTCTGATAGCAAAATCTCTCTGATCATACAAGATTCAAATATAGCACCTGAGTGAATAACACTTCTTCAGATGCAAAAAGTGGGTCTGCATCTGAAGACCTGGGTATTCACCCAAAACAACACTGGAATAACATTCTGATAGCAAAATCTCTCTGATCATATAGTTTCCTTACATCGTTTCCAGAAGTGAGATGCTCAAATAAAGAGCAATTTGAAAAGGTATATATTTTGTGTGTGCATCCCCATATAGAAATACATGGAAGCTAACAACACCTATATAGTAGTGACAAGTTAATTCAATTTCCATCTTAAGATCAGGTAAAGTGTACCTCGTTTGTTACCATGGATACAAGACATTATTTCCATTTGTTTGAGACTTCATAGTGGGTATGAAATTAGATGGTGACACAAATTCATGGAGGGAGTTAACTCAAAAACACATAACTTCAATGCCTAAGCTGCTATTACACATTTTTCGACAACATAAATTGCTAGATTGCTATGACTGCCCATATGGTATACTTCATGAGCAAATCTCTATGGGATTTTGCTGATAATGCTTTTGAGCAACAGAAGTGATGAGAGAAGAGAAAATAATCACTCATTTCATCAGTCCTGGAAGTGTGCAAAAGAAACCTGAAAAATCACCAGATAATTGGAGTGCATTAAAAATATATCAGTGTTGCATTATTTGCTACTGTTTGGCACCAAGTCTGTGCCCAGAAAATTCCTTGATGCTCAAAATGCATCCATTTTCTCAGCCAGACCTGCTCTTCAACTGTAGCTCAAATCAATTATTCTTTAGTTTTCAAAGTGAGAGGGAGGAGGGGGTGGGATGCGGAGGGAAGTGAGTGTGAATGGAAAGGAAGAAGGATGAGGAACACATTTTTTAATGTACAGGTAGGGCTCAGGAACTCGGTGGAAACCAGTTCATCTTGTCTTAAATTAAATATAATATATACAACAAGATAAAAGGGAATGAGAGAGGTCTTCTTGTTAAACCATTACTAGCCAAGACCTGGATGTGAGTTTAATATTTTATATAGAGCCTGATTTTCATAGGTGCTGTACACATGCTATGCTGATGGATTTCAATTAAAGCTGTCAATCTTCAGCATTTCTGAAAACCAAACGCAGACTCTATAGGTTCTACCTAAATGAGAGGCCAATTTCTAAATATTCCTGGATGAATCACAGGAAAAGTGTAAAGGTCATGAGGTGTCACAAGTGCTACTAACAACCCAAACCCATCTACTCCAGTGTTTCTCAAACTGGAGTCACTGCTTGTGTAGGGAAAGCCCCTGGCGGGCCAGGCCGGTTTGTTTACCTGCCCCGTCCACAGGCCCGGCCGATCGCGGCTCCCACTGGCCACGGTTCGCTGCTCCAGGCCAATGGGACCTGCTGGAAGTAGTGTGGGCTGAGGGACTTACTGGCCAACGCTTCCAGCAGCCCCCATTGGCCTGCAGCGATGAACTGTGGCCAGTGGGAGCTGTAATCAGCTGGACCTGCGGACGGGGCAGGTAAACAAACCGGCCTGGCCCGCCGGGGCTTTCCCTACACAAGTGGCGATCCCAGTTTGAGAAACACTGATCTACTCAAACCCATTAAAATTGTCCGCAAAAGTGACCCAACTCAGCTCCATTCTGCTGTTGAACCTGCTAACAACTTCCCAACAAAACTCCTGATCTCTGCAATCCTCAGCATATCCTCAAATCAGCTTCCCCATAGCCCCTTTTCCAACTTCTTGAACCTTTTGTAATCCTCCCGCATAGGAAGTTGGTTGGCTTGATCCCAGATGCCAAAGTAGCAAAAAATTCGAAAACTCACATCAAAATGTCAAAGATTTAAAAAAACATGGAGGATGGAAAACTGCAGTTGCTGTGACACAGCTAGATAGTGGATAATAAGCGATGGGCTTTCTCTTAACACGCTTGATTAACAATATTGATATCTAGCTGAAGTTTCAATACTAATTCAATTAGAATTCCAGGGCCTGATTCTCTTGTGCCCTTGCACCTCAGGTGACAATCTAAACCAGTGGCAAGTGAGTGTAAAATCACTACCACTTGGATTTGGTAGCAGCTTATACCCATTTGTACTGGTGTGAATGAGTATACAAAGTGCAGGGCAATCGAGAACAGGCACTAAAGCTCAGATTTAGCAAAGCATGTGTTCATGTGCTTAACATTAATGAAGTCAGCGACACTTAAGCATGTGCTTAAGTAAGGAAGAGATTATTCACATGCTTAAAGCATGTACTTAAGTGCTTGAAGGCCTAAGACACTTTAGCTTCTTTTTTTATACCTGAATTGGAAGAGCAACTAATGCCTAATTTATTAATTCTCATATATTTTATTAAGAAATTATTCACTTAGGCCACAAATTCTCCCAATATTGTAAAAGAAAGGTGAGATCTGGGTGTTCATGTACAGAGCTGTACTGAAGCTCACTCCTGGTCAGAAGGCGTAAGTCTGGGGCCTCACAATGACTACTAACTGCAATGTCACAGAGAGGGGATTTACGACTTCCAACAATAATATCAGAAGTGGGAGCTGATTGACATTTTGGAAACAGAAGAGACTAAGAAATAAAGGGCCAGTCTGTGGCTTTAAGCCACTGGCCACAGTAGAGGGGAAGTGGAGGTGTACTACACCAGCAGCAGCTTCTGGAGACATTATGTCTCACTCAGTCACAATGGGCCAGGGCCTCAGCTAGTGCAAGTCAATCTAGCGCCACTGACTTCAGTGGTGGCATGTCAATTTACACTTGCTGAGGACATGGACAAGTGTCTTTAGAAGTGTCGTGGGAGCATGGGCCACAGCAGTCCTTGCTACAGCCTTTGCAGTAGTACTGTGTGTTCTCTCCCCTGTGCGCACTGCACAGCTCTGATGCTGTTTAAGGATGGTGGGGCTATGACCCATACCTGACCTCCTACCTTTGGGGCACTGGCCATGGTAGGTTGGAAAAGACTTCTTAAACCCGCTACCTTCTTGCAGAGCTAGGCCAACCCATGCTGCAATCACACCTCTGACCGCAGTGTAGACATCCCCTTTGTCAGCAGGTCTTTAATCCCTGTGGCCTGATGCTGCCATCCTTATACACCCAAAACAGCCTGCAGAAATCAACAGGCATTTGAGTATGCAAAGAAATCATTGTCAGGTCCCTTAGCATCTTACAAAAACTGATTTTAGCGGTGCAAAAATTTGCAGTGCTTTTTTCCTAACCAAAAATGCCCCTTTTGCGTATACATTATTGAGAAAAGACATTAAAAATTGACTCATCGTACCTGCTGCATGCCTTGCATTGTCTGCTGCAGGAATTTCAACTGTTGGTCCTTTGTGAGACTTTCTTCGGTCCGAAAGAGTTGTCCTTTCTCTTGTTTTAGAAGCTCCACTTCATTTCTGTAAGCATCCAGCTGCCATCGGAGGCTGTCATTCTCTTCCTTCAGTGCATAAGCTTGGGCTGTTAGAGCTATGAGAAAATGAACATGCCAAAAAAATAAATAAATAATCAATATGATGACTCATTTGCTGGCAAATAACATAGAGGGCATTGTTCAGACAAAAGGGGATGCAGCATAAATATATACAAGGTAAACACTCCACTCTTAGGTTGGTCTAGAGAAATTAAATTGGTTAAAGCCTTAAGAACATTTGTAGAGCATTTTGGATTCTACACAGCACACTAAGCCCAAACTCTGACTCAGGTTCATGCCCCAGCGCCCCTTCCATCCACACAGAAATGAGTCTGACTTGGGTCAGGAAATCCTCTTGGCTGGGGCCTATGAACCCTGCTGGAGGGAGCGTCAGAGCCTGAGTCCCGCTGTGATGTGGGTCAGAGCCCAGGCATTTTGTAGTGTGGATGCAGCTCAAGTCTGCATTGCCACTCTGGGTCTGGAGAGTCCACCACACAGAGGAACATCTCAAACGGTCTGCTAATGGTTTACAAAGAGTCTAGTAGCTCATTAGAAATAGCAGGACTAATAAACTCTCACAGCTTCATTGGTTCAATTTCAACTGGTTTAGTGCCAGAGTGAACACAGACAAGCTGAAATGGTCCAACTAGTCCTCCCTATTAATACCCCACAGTACACTAAGGGCTTGTCTAAAGGGGGACACTCAGGAAAGTTCATCCAAATTAAAGTGAGTTAGTTAAATTGCATTTAATTCCTGTGTGGAAAAGTCTTATTCTGAATCAAAATGTCCTAAATTCGATTTATCTTAATTCACTTCCCTGAGCGTTTCTGTTTAGTTAAGCCCTAAGTGGCCTTGTGACATCTCCCAGGATGCACTACTTCTGGGAGCTAGTTGTGAATTGTGAGACAAAAGGAATTGCAAATGAAATAGTTCAGGACAGCACAAGTGTGGATATGGGGCAAAACAAACCAGTTTGGTATGACTAGCGTGGAGACACTTAATTCTTTACACTTAATCTGGTTCAGTAACAAATGGTTCAGTTCTTTAGTGCAGACAAGGCCTTATATAAATATCCTAAAGCAGGATTTCTTGACATGGAGGTTGGGATACGCATGGCAATTGCAGATAGGTGTTAGGGGGTCATGACAACCTTGCCTTTCTGATATTGCTAAATGGGAGGACAGATGTGGCCAGATGTGTAAAGGTTGGGAGAAGAGTGCTGACGGTAAGGACAGAGGTTGAGAACCACTGCCCAAGAGAAATGTCCTAAGAGAGACTTCAGAAAATGACCTATTACTGACAACAGATGTCAGCAATGATTCTCTTCCTACCCCACCACCTCAAACTAGTGTTGACAACAGTTTAGCTGTGAATGAATTTTTGACACTGATTCTGAAAGTGTGCTAGAGCCCTGATGTAACATGGAAATCATTCATTTTTTTTCTACAAGGGCAGTATCTGCTCTTGACAGTTTCTTACCTGTGTCTCAGCAATGGTGCAGTCATACTTGTACAACTGATAGCATACGCTGCAGTGGAGCTGAGATGTATGCATTCTACCACTGAGTCACATATGGAGGTAAAAATGTCTGCTGACCTCCACTAGAGATTCAGTATTTCTGAAAACAGGCACGAAATTTCTGAGTGTGGGAAGGCATAATGGTGCTGAAAACAGTTTTGTTCTGTGTACATTAGCATTTGATGGGGGCATAGTCAACAAGAGGTTAGAGAGACGAGGCCATAAATTGTTGCTCTAAATTTCAATCACTTCATAGACTGGCTGCTAAAATTAGACATAGATTTTAGGTAAGAAACTGACATCCAGTGCAAAGGCAGAATTCTGAAGTTCTTAAATTGGCAAAACTTTATTGACTTCACAGCATTTGCCCAGCAATGTTATAGAAACTGACGTGACTGTTTAATATTTATACTATGGTAGCACCCAGAGGTTCCAGTCAGGATTAAGGCCCTGTTATGCTAGGGAGTTTCGCCTAAGTAAAGCTTTTTGGATTTGGTCCCAAGAGAGAGGAAATGTGGAAACTACACTCCTGCCTCCCTGCGAATTCTCCGGTTACAAGGAATCATTTAGACAGAGAAATGATGTAGTAGAGCAAAATTATATAAAATGCAAATGCTCAAAAAATAAAAATAATAAAAAAAAAAAAAAACCCCAACGACAACCAGACTTGGCACTACAAGAACTTTACTACATTAGCCGCATTGAAAGATACTGAAGTCATTTCCTTAAGAAGCTCCATTTGGCCCCTTTTCAATTTAGAATGGCATTTTTATTATCATAACTGACAACAGGTGTTTGTGAAGAAATCGATTAGTATGCAGGGATGGAAATTACATTTGCCAAATGAATTGCACAGTCTGCAATATAAGCCTAAATTTGTATAGCAAAATGTGGAAGGCTATAAAGCATATACCAAGAACACTATTTAAACAAATTATCTGAGCATAAATACACATAGGGAAGTGTGACAGCTGTTATTTCAGGGATACTGTTAACGTCCTAGAGAAGAACTTTACTCTTGACCATTCTTATACTTGGCAACAACAATGGTCATTTGGCTTAGCAAAGTATGATGCAGTCCTATCTTTATTATTGGACTGTGATATCACTATGAAATAGCTGCAATTAAAAAAAACCCTCCAAAATTCTATCCGCATTTTGTAATAAGAGCACAAACCTGATTAAATGATTTCAAGCTTGATATTACAGAATTTTACTTGCCATCGACAGTAACAATATGGCTACTTTCCAGAGGATAAGAAATTATATATTAACACCACTTAACTTAACACCACTTAATATATTAACACCACCACCACTTAATTACATATTAACACCACTTCAGGCCTCTCTTGAACAGACCTTGCTGCATTAAGAGTCCCTTGTATCCTGTGTAATCGCAAATAACATGACTCAAAATCTTTGTCAAACTAGTTTGTTGTCTGAACAGGCGATCTCAATACATCTTTAGCAATAAAAATACTTTACTTTTGACAGGACAAACCTTTCTTTGACCCAATTAATTTCTATTATTTTGCAAACAATACAAATACCTTATTGCAAATATAATGTAGTCATTAAAATACACCTATAAGTTCATTGTTGCGTCTAATTTGGCTCCTCCACAGCATCTCTCTGGAAGATTTAGCTGCAGCCTCAGAATTGCTATATCATATTAAATTGTTTTGAAAAGCATGTAATCATTCTTCCATGATAAAATTTACCCTCAAGAAATTGTTGTGAGGAGTCTAATGGGCAACTAAGAGGACAGAAGCTTTTTTCATAACAACCAAATAACTACATCTGAGAAAAATAGGCTAAGCAAACACAAACCTCCAGTCCAATAGAAAGTATTTTTCTAAATTTGCTCCTCTAATTCAGAGAGAGAGGCCTGAACCAAACTTCCAAATGTTGCAGTTTTGCACTTCTTTTCAGTGTACCGAGGCAACTAAATGTATAAACTAGTATATTCATGCTGCCCAGCAGACATCACTTTATGGTTAGCTAGAGTCATTACACAGTGCTATGCACCATCACTGGGTTAACCTTGACTTCCACACAGAAACTTTAACCAGTGGATAACCTCCCACTCTGTTAGGTACAGAAGGGACACTAATGCAACAGAACCTGTACTTTTCCACTGCTTTGGGGAGGCAATGGGAAGAATGTGCATCTCCTGTGCATCACCTAACCCAGCTCCAAGAGAAATCCCCGAAAGCTGTTGCACAGATGGAAGGGACTGGGTCTGTACAGCTGTTGGCTTGTTATCTCTGATGGAGTTCAGGTGCTAGGACCTCACAGCCTATCCTGGCCGGAATAACAGCTGTGGATATTTTCACTGCCAGCGGGTGTGTCAACACAGCCACTGACAGCAAGCCTCTGAGCCCAGGTCGACAGACTCAGGCTCACACAACTGCGATACAAATGGCTGTGTAGACATTGCTTTGAAGTTGCAGCTCAGGTTGGAACTTGGACTCTGAAGCCCACTCCTGCCCTGGTCTTCGGAGCTCAAGCTCCAGCCTGAGCCATAAGCCACAAGCCAGAGGCTCACTGCTGTTGGCTGTGTAGACATGTGGCCCTGGTGGAATACTCCTTCCCCCCTTTCTCCGGGGGATATGCTCAGCCCATTTATTGGAGCTGGGTGCCTGGGAGAGGATTTGAGGCTTAGTGTGCAATGCTGCTGACTGCTGTTTGGCAAGTGGGCTGAACAAGAGCCCATTAAACATTGTAAGAATCACCTGCAGGTGACAATACTGGTTGCCAATTCACGTGACAGGTATAAGCAATGCTATAGAGTATTTGCTATCCGCATCGAAGTTATTAGAAGCTAGTTACAAGGAGGCTTGTGAAGTTTGAATTAATCTTTAGCTACCTGACCCAGACAGCTAACCCCACAGACCTAAACATTTTATTCTGAGCTGTATATTATCACCTTCAACATTTTAAGAATAACTCTTGGGCAAGGATCAAGTAACACACACTGTTTGAACAGTTACAAGTGACTCTTTACCATAGGAAACAACATACTTTCTGTTTTTTTAGAAACATGAGCGCTTATAATACTCGTGAACAGTTCTCGTCACTTAGCAGAATCTCAGTATTCAATTATTATTTGTAATTCAATAGTACCAAGAAGTCCCAATCAGGGCTGGTGCCTCATTGTTCTAGGCATTGGACAAATACATAGAAAGACACGATCCAGGTCCCAAAGTGCTTACAAACTAATTGAAGACAAGGCACAACAGATGAATGTCACAGACAATAAGAGGAAATGGGGGAGAGAACATGAGGGTAGCAGTAGTAAGATCATGAATTACACAGGATACCTTGAGGGGTCTAAATCATTTAAAAAATTGTTAAGAACACGAGAACATAAGAACGACTGTACTGGGTCAGACCAAAGGTCCATCTCATCCAGTATCCTGTCTTCTGCCAGTGGCCAATGCCAGGTGCCCCAGAAGGAATGAACAGAACAAGTAATCATCAAGTGATCCATCCCCTGTCCCCCATTCCCAGCTTCTGGCAAACAGACGCTAGGGACACCATCCCTGCCCATCCTGGCTAATAGCCATTGATGGACCTATCCTCCATGAAATTATCTAGTTCTTTTTTTAATCCTGTTATAGTCTTGGCCTTCACAACATCCTCTGGCAAGGAGTTCTACCGGCTGACTGTGTGTTGTGTGAAGAAATACTTCCTTTCATTTATTTTAAACCCACTGCCTATTAATTTCATTTGGGGACCCCTAGTTCTTGTGTTATGAGAAGGAGTAAATAACACTTCCTTATTTACTTTCTCCACACCAGTCATGATTTTATAGACCTCTATCCTATCCCCCCCTTAATCATCTCTTTTCCAAACTGAAAAGTCCGAGTCTTATTAATCTCTCCTCATACGGCAGCCATTCCATACCCTTAATAATTTTGTTGCCCTTTTCTGAACCTTTTCTAATTCCAATATATCTTTTTTGAGATGGGGCGACCACATCTGCACACAGCATCAAAGATGTGGGCATACTATGGATTTATATAGAGGTAATATGATATTTTCTGTCTTATTATCTATCCCTTTCTTAGCAATTCCCAACATTCTGTTTGCTTTTTTGACTGCCGCTGAACATTGAGTGTATGTTTTCAGAGAACTATCCACAATGATTCCAAGATCTCTTTCTTGAGTGGTAACAGCTAATTTAAACCCCATCATTTTATATGTATAGTTGGGATTATATTTTCCAATGTGCATTACTTTGCATTTATCAACATTGAATTTCAATTACCATTTTGTTGCCCAGTCACCCAGTTTTGTGAGATCCTTTTGTAGCTTTTTGCAGTCTGCTTGGGATTTAACTATCTTGAGTAGTTTTGTATCATCTGTAAATTTTGCCACCTCACTGTTTACCCCTATTTCCAGATAATTTATGAATATGTTGAACAGCACTGGTCCCAGTACAGGCCCCTGGGGGACACCACTATTTACCTCTCTCCACTCTGAAAACTCACCATTTATTCTTACCCTTTGTTTCATACCTTTTAACCAGTTATTGATCCATGAGAGGACCTTACCTCTTATCCCATGACAGCTTACTTTGCTTAAGAGCCTTTGGTGAGGGATTTTGTCTTGTTACCCCCAGTCCTTTAGCAAGCCGTGAATAATAGATAACTACTTGTAGGCTTCATGTTATCAGCGAGTCATGAGACAAATTGGAGGATTGGGTCAAAAGAAATCTGATGAGGTTCAACAAGGACAAGTGCAGAGTCCTGCACTTAAGAAGGAAGAATCCCATGCACTGCTACAGGCTGGGACCGACTGGCTAAGCAGAAGTTCTGCAGAAAAGAACCTAGGGATTACAGTGGACGAGAAGCTGGATATGAGTCAGAAGTGTGCCCTTGTTGCAAAGAAGGCCAATGGCATATTGGGCTGTATCAGTTGGAGCATTGCCAGCAGATCCAGGGAAGTGATTATTCCCCTCTATTTGCCACTGGTGAAGTCACACCTGGAGTATTGCGTCCAGTTTTAGTCCCTTCACTACAGAAGGGATGTGGACAAATTGGAGAGAGTCCAGTGGAGGGCAACGGAAATGATTAGGGGGCTGGGGCACATGACTTACAAGGAGAGGCTGAGGGAACTGGGGTTATTTAGTCTACAGAAGAGAAGAGTGAGGGGAGATTTGATAGCAGCCTTCAACTACCTGAAGGGCGATCCCAAAGAGTATGGAGCTAAGCTGTTCTCAGTGGTGGCAGATGACAGAACAAGAATCAATGGTCTCAAGTTGCTGTGTGGGAGGTCTAGGTTGGATATCAGGAAACACTATTTCACTAGGAGGGTGGTGAAGCACTGCAATGGATTACCTAGGGAGGTGGTGTAATCTCAATCCTTAGAGGTTTTTAAGGCCCGGCTTGACAAAGCCCTAGCTGCGACGATTTAGTTGGTGTTGGTCCTGCTTTAAGCAGGGGATTGGATTAGATGACCTTCTGAGGTCTTTTCCAACCCTAATATTCTATGATTTGGGGCGAGCATTCAAGTGTAAGGGGCACCAGGAAAGTAGATGTAGACAAACACGTAGTTTTATTATTGAGCATTATTGCTGGAGCAGAGTATTGGGGAAGAGGGCAGAATAAGCAAGAGCGGATAAGTTGGGAAGGCACAGCTGGTAAAGTCCTTCATTTCTTTAGCTAAAGAATGCAATTGCAACACAACAAAATAATCACTTGTAATTAACATACTGAAAGTACCCACCCATTTAACTTTTTAAAGCAGAAATAACACTGAATTTGGTGTACTAGAACAACTGTAAATTAATCCCACAATTTTAACAATAAATGGTCTCTTGTTACCGGACTTAAATTAAAGCAACTCAGATCATTCCTGAAAAGGTGACAGGAATTCTTAAAATTGAATCTTAATAACTCTTCCAAATTAATTAATAGGAAAACACCCTTTTTATCTACAGACAATCAACTTTGAGAGTTTCCTTACAAAACAACGTGCGGACTCTAAGAGGGATTTATCTTCAGAAAGAACACTTAATATGAGGAAAGATCCTTTTCCAGAAACATCAGCAAAAAGGACTGTTACTGCTTCACCTCTTTTTCACTGCAGAATCTTGGAAAGGCTAGGATTTGTAGCAATAGCCACTGCAGTAAGACAATACTGACATAGGACAGAGAATACTAACATTTTACAATCCATCTCAGGATTGATTGGGATCAGAAAATACAGCTCTGTCTCCTACCAGCACTTCTATGGGGCACACAAATTACTTTATATTTTTTTACCTTTATTACGTGGTGTGTCACACGCAAATCAAAACTTTGTATGTCTACACTGCCCCCATTACAGTGCAGCCGTGGCAGCACTATGATGTGGGCAGTGTAGTCACACTTTATCACCGGGAGAGTGATAAAACCACCCTGAATGAGCAGTGGTAGCTTTATTGCTGGGAGTGCAGCTCCTGGCGATAAAGCACTGTCTATACTGTCACTTTTCAGTGCTAAAACTTCAGTCGCTCAGGGGGTGTAGACTTTATTCTTTACATCCATCCCAAATGATCACAGCTTTGGACTTTAGAGTTTCAGTCAACTCAGAGAAATCGTAGGCAAGGTCCCATGGAAAGACCAATTAGGAAGAAAAGGAGTCGAAGGGGGTTGGAAGGAAGGAAGTTCCTAAAAGATGTATTACTAGAGACTCAACATCAAGCTATTCCGATGCAGAGGAAAGATAAGAAGAACCACAGGAGGTCAATGTGGCTGCACAAGTTGCTTTTTAGTTATCTAAAAAACAAAAGGGATACATACAGGAAATGGAAGGAGAAGCATTTCCCCAAAGAAATATACATGGGAATAGCACAAATGTGTAGGGAGAAAATCAGGAAAGCCAAGGCAAAGAATGAGTTACAGCTGGCAAGGAATGTTAGAGACAACGAGAAGGGGTTCTATAAATATGTCAGACAAAAAAAAAAGATCAAGGATGGTGTGGGCTGCTCAATGGAGAAAGTGAGCTAGTAACGGAAGATGATAGGAAGGCAGAGGTGCTCAATGCCTGCTTTGCTTCAGTCTTCTCACAAAAAATAACATGTGACCAGATGACCAGTGAAGTTACCATAAACAATAAAGGAGAAGGGATGCAGATCAAGATAAATAAAGAACATGTCAGAGATCTTCTGACCAATTTTAATGAATTCAAATAAGCAGGGCCAGAATCTATTCACCTGAGGCTACTGAAGGAATTACCGGAAGAAATCTCAGAGCCACTGACCATATTATTTGCAAACTCATGGATGACAGGAGAGATCCCAGAAGACTAGAGAAGGCTAACATAGTGTCCATCTTTAAAAAGGGGAGAAAGGAGGAGCCAGGGAACTATAGACCAGTCAGCCTGACTTCAATACCTGGGAATCTAGCAAAGCAATGTATAAAACATTCAATTTGCAAATACCTGGAGGATGAAGGGGTAATCACTGGCAGCCAGTATGGATTTACCAAGAACAAATCATGCCAAATCATTTTGATTTCCATTTTTGACAGGGTATCTGGTTTGGTGGTTAGGGGGAATGCAGTGGACATAATATACCTGGACTTCAGCAAGGTTTTAGACACAGTCCCACATGACATTCTGATATGTAAACTGGAGAAATGTGGGCTTGGTGGAGCTGCCATTAAGTGGATACATAATTGATTAAACAACCCCAAACAAAGAGTAACTATTAATGGAATGATGTAACATTGGAGGGAGGTCTCAATTGGGGTTCCACAGGGATTTGTTCTTGGTCCAGTATTATTTAACATCTTGATTAATTACCTGGATGTAGGAATAGAGAGCATACTGATCAAATTTGCAGACGACACTAAGCAAGCTGGGAGGGTTGCCAACACTTTGGAGGATAGAGCTAAAATTCAGAGGGATCCTGATAAGCTTCAGAACTAGGCTGTAGACAACAAAATGGAATTCAACAGAGACAAATGTAAGCTGCTGCACTTAGGGAAGAAAAACCAAATGAACAAATACAGAATGAGTGATAACTGGCTTGGCATCAGTACTGCTGAAAAGGATCTGAGAGTTGTGGTGGATCACAACCTCAATATGAGTCAGCAATGCAATGCTGTTGCAAATAAAATAAAATAAAATAAAAAATAAAAAATAAATTCAAAATTCAATTTTAGGTTGTTTTGACAGAGGCATAACACGCAAGTCACAGGAGGTGACAGTATTGCTGTATTTGGTGCTAGTGAGGCCTCAGCTGGAGTACTGTGTTCAGTTTTGGTCATCAATATATAGAAAGGGTGTTAAGAGACTGGAAAGAATCCAGAAGCAAGCAACAAAGATGATCAAAGGGTTGGAATGCAAGCCATATGAACAAAGGCTGAAGGAACTGCATATGATTAGTTTGGAAAAGTGGAGATTAAGGGAGGACATGATAGGGGTCTTCAAAAACTTAAAAGGCTGGCATAAAAAAGATGAAGAAAAGTTGTTCTCTCTTGCCACAGAGGGCAGGACAAGAGGCAACGGGTTCAAACTACAGCATAGCAGATTTAGATTAAATTCTGGAAAAACTTCCTAACTGTAAGAACAGTAGGACAATGGCACAGACTGCCTAGGGAAGCTGGGGAATCTCCTTTGCTGGAGGTTTTCAAAAGGAGGCTGGGTAGCCATCTGTCTTGGATGGTTTAGACACAACAAATCCTGCATCTTGGCAGGGGGTTAGATTAGATGACCCTTGCGGTCTCTTCTCACCCTATGACTCTGTAATCTCCACTGGCTGCCAGCTCAGTTCTGAATAAAATTCCAGGTGCTGGTCACATATCTATACTGCCCAAACAGATCCAGTTATCTCACATACATTTTCCAATACCCCACCATGACAACTGTTCTCAGAAAGCAAGTTCAACTACATATTCCTAGAGTGTAGATCAAGGCAGTCAGGGGCAGGCATTGTTGGTGGTGTGCCCATGCCTCAAGTATGGGATCCTACAAGAAATAAATCTGAGTCCCAGCTTGGCCACACCTCTTTGGACGGTGGCTGACTATGTGATCCCCATTCTTGGCTTTGTTCTCACTAGGGTAAGGGGTGCTTATATACCACAGTGATGGTCACCTTATAAATACTTCTGATAATAAATCAATAATAGCAATATTATTATTACATTGAATTCTCTGGTAAATGTCTCTTCCTACTGTTAGGAAACAGAATGGAAATAGATTGTATCATCCTTTATACGTTAAGAAAATGATCTGGTGGAAGCTTGAAAACTGCAAAATAACTAGCGAAAATGTAATTAGCACTATATATGTATATATAAAGTAAATCTGGGCAATTACCAGCTATTCTAGTACTATGTGAATTTTGCTTTTCACCTTCAGACACAATGTAACTAAACAATGAAGCAATTTAAATATTTTCTCTAACTTTTTGCACACTTTAGCTAGAGTTCTCAATAGCTGTGAGTCTAAACTCCAAGGGCACTAATTATCCTGTGTGTAGGTTACTCCCATTAATGTTAGTTGGTGTTAGGCCTGCATAAATGGGAAGGTAATTTACTCTATTTCAAAGTCTTATTCTTACTCAGATGGAGTCGCTTTAAAGTCCTTTCCACACCATGCTGCCTACAGTCTACACACAGCAGTTCATTACAGTAGTTACATCCATGGTGATAGCAGATGTTCAAAGTAGTTCCTCGTGGGAATTATTTTAGGACTTTCTATTCACAGAGGAGTTAGGGATTGAACAAGCAACACATAGCAGGATAACTAGTAATTTTTAAAAAATCCACCCTCCTCTAACATTAGTTTTACCCATCCCATTTCCATTATAGGCAGACATAAGGGTTGAGAGACCAAAGCATTAGACTGAAGAAACATTTTCTTTGCCTATTGAAATTTTTTCTACAGCTGCTTAGTAGACTCTAAACAACATTGTTCTGTCTTTTTCTTGCCTTACTGCAAGTGTAATGTACCAGTAATTTCAGTAATTTATTTAGGACTATTTTTTTGAATGAGGAATCAGTTACTGAAATATTTCAAAACTGGATGTGTAGAGGAGTTGAAAAGGTTGGAGGTCGCTTATGGTCCGATTGGGTCTAATAACAAAACCTTGGCAAGAAGCTGTTGGCAAACACTGGCACTGCAGTAGATTCAGAATGAAATGAGAGTCAGTGTTGCTAACTTGGGATTTTATCATTAGTCTCATGATATTTGCTGTTTTATTTAAAGCTCCAGCTCCTGGAGGCAAGTGATTATGTGAGAATCTCAGCTTTATGTTTCAAGACCCCAAGGCTGCAGTGACCCAAGTACTAAATGTGACTCAAGTACTAAAGGCTCAAATGCCAGAAGACAAATAAAAATACCTATTTTTTTGTAATCATGATTTTTAAGCCAATTTCATTATATTTTGGGGGCTCAGATGTGATTTTTGAAGATTTGGGATTGGCAATACTGAGACAAACTGAGAAAAAACCAAGGGAAGAACTGAATGTATGTGCTGCAGATTTTAAATTCCACATATAATGGGAGGCTGGGAGGAACTGATAATACCAGGGTCTCTCCCCTAGACTTGGCAATAGTCATTACTACCCAGAAGTTCTTTAGTTCCAAAAGGAATTTGACATCCTTCCTTTTTGCTTCTCTTTTTACCCAGCATATCTACTGTAGACCAAGTGAGTCACAACTACTGTACTTAACTGGGACTTGCAGGATAGTTTTCATTCCTCTCTGTTTTTATTCCCACCTTTCCTCAGTTGTTTATTTTTTTGTTTTTCCTACACACTTATCTTGATAACACTCAGCTGTCTGCCACCTTTATTAACCTTTCTTTGCTCATTCATTCTCTCAGCCTGTCTTGATCAGGTAAACTATGGCTTCGTCTTAACCTCCGTCATCCAGTTATCTCAAAGGCGGAAGTGCCTCATTTGGACAAAGAGCGCATCCTCAAACAACTCCTTCTCCAAAATATGTCTCTTGACTCAGATCTCCTTTTTTGCTTTACCTTCCATAACCTTGGTGTCAACACTGATTTTTGCTTTCCTACGCCTCCCTTATCTCCTGTGTCTGCAAGTCACCACCTCCACTGGCTGCAACACCGCTCAATCCTCATTCCAGCTACTCTTGTTTAGACTATTGCATTTCCTTCCTTTTAGCCTCTGAGTCCCATCTTGGTGTGTGCAGTGTTTTCATCTTCCTTCATCACCCTTATAAAGACGTGTGACCACATCACCCTAACCTCAAACAACTCCATAAGCTCTTTTTTTTTTTAGGATTCATCAGTTCAGAACTGCCCTTCTCATTGCTTCTAACCATCTCTCTGTCCTTTCCTGACACCTAGAACATATTGATTGTATTGTTGCCTCTAAGCTTTTCTCTCCTTGTGTTAATGCCCTGATAACTGAATGCTTTAATTTATTCATACAGTCTCTTTGAACCACTGTTTCTTTGTAATTTAGACTATCTGTACTCTTTGCTGTCCTGTGTTATTTCACTCTTCAAAATGTTTTAGGATAGAGGAGTTTTATCAGGGACACTATGCAACATGTCTACTCTCTCCTTCCCTTCCCCCTTGCATCTTTTTCCACCCATTGTCATCTCCTTTCCTCATTTTGACCCTCTTACTTTTCTCCCCTTTTTCCTATTCACTTTCTCCTTCCTCCTCCCACATTGTTTCATCATTTAGCCTTTGCTTTCTGCCCCTCCTTTTCTTCTCCACTCTATTGCCCCTTCTCTGTCCCTCCCTGCCTGCCTCCTTCAGCTCTTGATCCACTGGTCCTATCCCTTTGTTCATTTGTAAATCCCAACTCCCCAGTATTTCCAGGTGTTCCCCTCTTCTCCCCTCAGCTGTATCCTTTTCAGTGAAGATTCTTCCCATTCCCCCATATCCCATAAATAATGATTGTCTTCTTGTTGTTTTTTTGCAGCAATATTACATTGAATTTTTAAAATGTACCTTTAGAATTTGGAGGGCACTCACCATCTGATCATAACAATTTAAAAGTAAGTCAAATGTGGGGCCTAAACTACTTGCCACATCTCTTTGGAGCCCTTATACCCTGTAACTTATATCATTTCCGAAAAAAATAGTGAAAAAGAGTCTCCCCCCCCACCCCACTGCTTGGAATGATTTGTTTTCAGTTTCTGATAAGGTTAACTTTTCAGATGGTAATGTTTTATTCGTAAAAGTAGCTGCTTGAAAAACCTCTGCAAGTGCTTAAAGCACCAGTAAAGTGCTATTAATCAAACACTAAATACCCTTAAACAGTTCTGCCTCTTTTCTAATTGAGAAATAGAGCTATTTAGACAAGTTTATGAGGTGACCTTGCTTGAATTCAAGATGTCAGTGATGAAGTAGACTTCTGCCTATATTCAATGTTTTGAAAAAAATTACTGTATTCCTCTAATACTGAAAATGAATAGGAAGCTCTTTGGTCTGAGAAGGGAAGAAGTGAATTCACTGTAAGACAAGCTCGTGTTACTGGAATCTGTTAAGTGGCACTGGTGACTCAGTAGACCACACTCTTTCCTGAGTCCATATTGAACCAATGTGCCTATATGGTGTTAGTGGTACTTTGTCATCGGAGGTGCTGCCTCTTGAAACAGATGTAAAACAAGCGTTCCTGACCACACTAGTGAGCACGGTACAGCCCTTGACATCTCTTGCCCCATCTCAAAATATACAGCTATATCTTAAATAACTGTAGAGGGGCAATAATTGGTAAGACATACCAATAATATAATCTGGTATGTTCAAACATTCTGCAGTAGTAAGGGCTGCCATTGGAAACTTCTCAGGAGCTTAAATACTGCTCCTAATTTTAATCGGAGTTAAAGAAATATCCCTGTGAACATTTTGTTTTACAAAATAAAAAGGACCAGATCCTATTCCTTGGACATGAGCTGGGGGCAAGTTCAGATCCATTGAAGGACAACATGTGGCTTGGGAGCTGCAGGAGAAGGAGTAAATACAGGAAGACTGTTATTGCTGCTCTGAAATCAACGTCACAATATCCATCTTTATCTGGCCATACACATTAGAGAATGCAGGTTTGGTCTGAGTCTATTGGGTGATTGGTGTGTTTTAACTTGTTCTGATTCATAGTAGAAAAGGTCTGTTCACATAAAGGCGAGCACAAACAGCCTTCTTGCAAAATTCTGCTATATCTCAAATAGCAGGCATTTTTATTCATTCACCAAGCTTGCTTCATTACCTTGAATTTGACTGGAGTGGTATTTAAGTCAATTCATGAAATTGAAATTTGTCCATTCTAGTTTGGGTTCAGGTGAAAATTGGTCTACAAAAAAACAGAATATTCTTTGTCCCTTTGAAATATTTTGAACAGTTGCTCAAATGCATCTTTCAGTTGCTTGAATTGTTCAGCACAGCAAAGTAGTTCTAGAGTTTTTGTTGGTAAATTGAAAAAGTCATTCCAGGGAAGCTGCCCAGGGAAAAGCTGCAGCTGCAAGCAAAGCCCTCTCCCTTGCCCCACACACTCCAGCACTCAAGTCCATTCCCATTTTCTGCTCTTTGAGGGCCTACAAACAAAGACAACCATTCCCCTTCGAAGTTTAAGGGTATCTGAAAAGTCATATTTTGCAAACTATTGAGAAATAAAATGTGGCTACAAACTTGTAGAGAGTGGGGCTCCAGAGAGACTGGAGACCCTTGCAGGGAATGGAGACCTTAGCTAGCCCTTCAAAGAGTGAGAAGCCAAGAACAGTTAACATCAGAACAAGACTTCTATAAGGTTTCCTGCTTGGCTACTGCTGGAAACCCAGATCTTCTTAGCCTTTCTGCACATACTCATTGTAGTCTTCTCATTCCACATACTCTCACCGGTACTTCCTTCAATACACCGACGCCAGGGAAAGTTCAGGAATCGCAGTCAAGTGCCTTCTACTTCTCACCTGCATGATATTTAACCTCTCCCATGTTTAGTTTTATTAACCAATTTACTTAAAATAGTACAACATGCAAATCCAGATTTTGATGCTGAAATATACACATTCAGGTATGAAAATTGGGCCCTTCTAAATTCACTAGATCCAAAAAGAGGAAAAAATATGGTACTGAACTCCATATATCAATACAGAGATCCAAGAAAATCCAGTACATAAAGCCTACCATTATCCTCCCAAGCCCCAAAAGACAATACAAAATACTGAATAGTCCCTCCCAAGAACTCAGTCCTGTAGTTCTGAGATTTGTGAGAGAGCAGCGAGTTGTGAGCCACTAGTAGACTTGTTGAATATGGTGCTTAGTTGCAACTAATCCAACAAGATGAACTAAGAGAAGACAGTGGCTGCTGCAAGTTGATGACTCAGCAAAACTATTGTACTCATTATAATCACTAACACGGAGAAGCTGGCTACAAGA